>NC_073628.1:73262500-74512500 GCF_029407905.1 Bubalus kerabau | reverse complement strand
TCTAGGTTGGAGCCCAGGCAGACCTTTGCTGAGTTCTACAAGGACGCGCCTTTGCGATACGATTTGCATTTCTCGGACAGAAGTGGTTTCTGGACGTGAGCGTGGCTGTAGATTCATACATTTGCCTTCAACCAGGAATCATTAACACTGTATATGTGTCAAGTGCTACCCTTGTGGTTTGTTTGGTACTGATCTCAGCTGTGTTTGTTAAAGGAAATGAAAAAAGAAACTCTAGTCTTCAGAGTTGGGGGGAAAGGGGACACTTAGAAGCCAGATTTGGAGGGTGGTCCTGGCTGGTACCCAGTGTGCAGGAATGAAGGGGTTCAGAGTCACTGTGTTGGACAATCCTGGGCACCCTGAGGAAAGGTCTGTGTCTACGTGTGTTATGTCTCAAGGTGAAATAGACTCGAACTGGTCTATGCACAGATGGTAGAAATCATCGTATCATCTTGGAACAAAAGATCATGCTGTATGTATCTCTTATCTCCTTTTATCATACAGATACTTCTGAATAGATGCATTGTTGTACATATAGAGATGTCATATTGAATAATAGAATTTGGGTTGTTTATTTTTCTATTAATGGCTTCATTACAATAGACCCCATCAGCACATGAAAAAAAGCTTGGGGGCTGTAATTTAGAAGTTCAGTAAGATAACAGAGCATCAGCCTTTTCTGTATCCACTCAGGAGTTTTATCTAGTGGACTCTTTGTTTAGGCCTATGAGTGTAAAGACAGTACTTATATTTAAACTTTTTTTTTAATGAGCTTTTTAAGACGTTGGCGTGCCTCATCACATGCTTAGACCGAAGGATTCTTTAGAATGTTATGGTTTTCTATAGCTTCATGGTTTGTTAGCTCTTGTAATACCAGGTTTGCTTATCTAAAAGAAAGAAGAAACTGTAGTCATTCATGTTGTGAGGGAAAGGAGCAATTTGAAGCTGACAGGGGAACACTAAGTCTTGGTGAGGTGATAAATGATAATGAAATACAGTATTTTTACTTTTCCCAGCTTTGATTCCCTACACCGAAGAACAGGAGTAAAGTGTCAGCTACAAGGTGGTTAGAAGCACAACCCGTGGAGTGAGACCTGGGTTGGAGATTTTGTTCCGGACCTGATCACTGTGCTTAAGAAGTGGAGCAAAGTGATTTCACCTCTCTGTTGGACACATTGTCCTCTGTAGACTGAGGAGGGTCAGGCCCGCTCATGGGCAGGTGAAAGGGTTAACTGAGCTGATGCATAGAAGGTATTTTCCACCATGTCTGGCATATAGTGAGTGCTTCGTAAGCTGTTCCTAGTTTCATTATTATTTTTGATTGAGGAAACATTTGGTGAAGTAGAATCCTGCTCTAAGTGTTGGGTCAGAGATCAACAGTCAATCATGGGCCGGTCCTGCTCGAGTGATGGTGTACATGCAGTAACTTGATCATCACTTGGGAGATGGTGATTTAGTGTGTAACCTAGTGTCGTTTTTTTAACATAACATTTTCTGTAGGCCCAAAGTAATATCTTTTTGCCATGTACTTTTTCATTTCCATGCAAATTATTTAGAAAGTTATTTACCTTTTTTTGGTGTGTGTATTTCTGATTTCTGATACTGTGGGTGTTTGAGGCAACGTGAGCATTTTCTCTGTGATCCTGTTGCCAGAGCTGAAAGCAGAAGAACACCTAGAATTATAAGACCTTCATCATTACATCAATCCTAAAAGCTTGAAACTAGTGGTAACTAGTTCTCAAAGATAATCACATCTACTAAAGAGCAGTAGTAATTCACAGGGTAGTAAACATGAAAGTTACATGCTACCAAAGAGATATTTCTTTTTTTAAAAAAAATTTTTATTGAAGTATGCTTATTTATTGTGTTGTGTTAGTTTCTGCTGTAAAGCAAAAGGATTCAGTTATACATATATATATATTTTTTTTTTACACATTCTTTTCCATTGTGGTTTATCTTGAGAAGATTGTCTACATGTTTGCTGTGTCCTTTGACCTTCCTGAACTCTAAGCTTCTGATTCTCTGCTTCGTGGTCTGTCTCCCCACCTCTTTCCTTCCTTCCTTACCTCCTACTGTCCCTCCTTCCTCCCTTCCTTCCTTTTATCTCTTCTTATTCTCTCAACTCCATAGCATTTTCTTTTTCTTTGTGAATCAGAAGGGTTCAAGGGAAGAGAAAAAGAGGGAGAAGAGACCCACAGTCTTTTCATGTTAGTCCTGGTTTTATAAATGGAAACTTTAAGAAGAGTCAGAAAAATCTGTTTTTCTTTCTCCTGCTATTGAACTGGAGAGGCACATCTGAAGTGACCTGCAGACTCCAGGGAAGCCTCGTTCGGTAACTATTTGTTGATTCATTGATTAAACAGCCTGGAGGGAAGGGGCATGAGGTACGGAGATCCCCTTAGTAGTGAGAGCTTTGAAACCCCAGGCTGCAGTGTGCAGTAGGTTGGCTTCTCTGTGACCTTCCAACCACTAATCTCCTTTAAGAACTGAATCAAAGCAGTTAAGGGATTTTTGTCAGATGGATTTTGCCTACAGTTGGGTTTTTGGCAGTTGCGTGTCGAAGGCAATACATTCTTCACAGGGATATGAATTTTTTTTTTTTTCCAGAAAGGAATGAAGATGAGATGCCAGCAGGATTCTCTAGAGAGGGACTCTTGTTTATCCATGGTAGCGTTCAGGCCAGGACAGCTGTAAGGTGGATGACTTTCTCACACTTCCCAGCCAACCTCCTCCTTAACCACCCTTGTCTGGTGGTCTGGTCAACAAATGCTCTTGTGCAGCAGGTCCCTCTCCATAATCTTCTCTTGCAAGGGCAGAGAGAAAGCCTGCAATTAGAATTGATATCATGTGAGTGATGACGGGTGTCTGCTATCTACTTTCAGGCAGTGTAGTGTGTAGAATTAGAGCTGGAGATGGCTCATTTTAAATGGATAAATGACTGTTCCAGAGTCACACAACCCGTGAGTTGTACAGCCAGGGCTACAAGCTGAGATTTCTGATTCCCAGGCTGGCACTCTTTTAAGGGCTCCTGCCTTCCAGTGAACAGACCAAAAAAGAGCGAGTTTATATTACATTGGAAGAAAACAAGCCAGTTTAGTAAATGGTAAGGCTATTTTAAAGATATTACTCAAAAGAGACATATACATCTAGTTGTAATCCTCAAGCTGTAATTTAGAAGCTCAGTGAGCCTTGAGAAAGATACCAAGTCATTCTAAGCTGTGATTTTCTTCATCGTACATCTGAGATTAAAATAATAAAAAATCAGTGACAATAACTAAGCAATAAATATAATGCTTATATTTTAGGTTTGTTGTGAGGATTAAATAAGATTATGTATGGAAAGTCCCTAATCTTATGCTTGACACAAGATAGATATCAGTAAATATTACTGTCATCCTCTTTTCTTTTCAAGGTTGGTGGTGGAGTCCTGTAGGGTAGAATTATGAGGAAAGTCTTCAAACGGCATCTGGAATTGTGTAGCTCAATGATTTTCAGCATTTTTTTTTTCTGCTTTAACACATGCAGAAAAATATGTATGAAGGATGCTTGTTGGTGGTGGTGTTGTTTAGCTGCTGAGTTGTGTCTGACTCTTTGTGACCCCATGGACTCTAACTTGTCAGGCTCCTCTGTCCATGGGATTTTCCAGGAAAGGATACTAGAGTGGGTTGCCATTTCTTTCTTCAGGGGATCTTCCCAACCCAGAGATCAAACTCAATCTCCTGCACCGGCAATTCTTTAACACTGAGCGGATTGTTTAACACTGAGCCATCAGGGAAAGCCCATGCTTGGCAAAGAATGATCAATAAATAGTAACACGGTGGTGATGATGATCATGGTGGTGGTAGTGATGAAAAGATGCCAATGCTGATGCACCTGAGGTCCTCATACTACAGATGAACCCAGGGCTAGAAGCAAGTCCTAAAGCTTTAGTTTGGATACACTGCTTACTTTCCTACCGTAGAGAGGAAATCCCAATGTTGGTGAGCAAGAGCTGTGCCGTTATAAGTATATCTACACTCATTTAAATTAAAAAGAAAATCAATGGATACATTTATATGTATGGCTGAGGCCCTTTGCTATCCACCTGAAGCTATCACAGTATGTTAATTGGCTATACTCTAATATAAATGAAAAAGTTTAGGAAAAAAATCATAGGCTTCAGTACTTTGTCGTTGTTCAGTCGCTAAGTCATGTCCGACTCTTTGCAAGCCCGTGGACTACAGCCCGCCAGATTCCTCTGTCCATGAGACTACTCACTGGACGCTGGGGTAGTTACCATTGTTCTTCTCTTGTCTTCAGACAAGAACACTGGAGTGGGTTACCATTTCCTTCTCCAGGGGATCTTCCTGCCCCAGGGGTTGAATCCATGTCTCCTGCATTGCTGGCGAATACTTTACTACTGCACCACCAGAAAAGCCCCCAGTTCTATGTTACTGGTACCAAATTACTAGCAATCTGGTTGGTCTAGAAGATGCTGTCTTTCCTAGCGTTTTGAATGGTGCTTTACATCCTAGTCCTGAACTGATGGGTTTGAGCCTTGAATCAACCACTCATGAACTATGATGACCTAGGAAATAACTGAGTTAATACCTGGAAAGTATTAATAGTAAGAAAAATGTCTAGTGCACAGTAAGTGTTAGAAATTCTTAGAAGTTTTTGTCTCTAAGCTATTTGATGGGGCAGCATCCTACCTTCAAGATTCCCTCTGAAAAATCACCATTATTAACACCATGGTATCATTAATAATAAAATTGTGTTTTAGTTTTAACATAATAAAAGCTGCTCTTTATTGTGTACTTACCATTTAAAAAGGCGTTATGCCATGTGTTTTAAATGGTATCATAATTGATTTAATTCTCCCATTATTCTTTTGAAATAGATAGCATTACTTGCGTCTTATAAATGAGAAAATGGAGCCTATAAGAGGTAATAGAACTTGCCCAGCTAGTGAGTGACAGACAAAGGCCTCCAATTTATAATCTTCTATACATATCTCCCCTACACTGCTCACGAAGTCGGAAACAGTTTGCAGAGTTGGTGGAAAATGCGTATTTTCTGGAATGAAAGAGACCCAAGAATCATGAAATAGATTTCTTCTAGGACATTCAGGGGCTTCCCAGGTGGCTCAGATGGTAAAGAATCTGCCCACAGTTCAGGAGACCTGGGTTCGATCCCTGGGTTGGGAAGATCCCCTGAAAAAGGGAATGGAAACCCACTCCAGTATTCTTGCCTGCAGAATTCCATGGACAGAGGAGCCCAGCAGGCTACAGCCCATGGGGTCACAAAGAGTTGGACACGACTGAGTGACTAATACACACATACACAGAGGACATTCAGGAGACTCAAACCAGAAACAGGGAAGATGATCACGGTAAAAAGCAATTTATTTTATTCACTCGATAATCGGGAAAATCTAGAAATATACTTTAACTTGATCTTAAGGACAGGAAGAGATAAGAGGCAGTGGTGGAAAAGGGTAATGAATAATGAGGAGGAAGAGAAGAGTGAGAGAGAGAGAGGTGGCAGAGAACATGGCTATCATTTAACACTCAAGCAATCATGGAGGTAGATGATCCAGAATCATCATCCTCATTTTAGACGTTAGTTTGTCCGAAGCAACACAACCAGAAATAATGGACTTGGGATTTACTCTGTGCATTCTATCTTTACATCCAGGGCACTCTCCTGCTACATTATTCTGCCTTTTGAGACAGAAAGATTCATACAAAGATATATACACATGAAGAGAAAGAAACAGGTACACTGACATGCAGACAATATTAGAACCATCTTTTAGCTTTTACAGATGTGAACACAAAGACTTTCCAAAGTCCCTTTGTGCTTTTGCAGCTATAGGCATAAGCTAGATTAATTCATATGCAGAAGACAAGATGCTTAAGAATATTATTAAATATTTAATGCTTTTTATTTAAAATTAGGTTTTTACTTCCTGAGTTGATTTTCAAAAAAAAAAATCTTGTGGGTTTTCAGTGACACTTTCTTCCTAATTGTACAGATGAAGAAAAGGAGTTGTGCAGAAGTTAAATTATTTCCCTAAGATCAGAGGAGTTGATAGCAGATATGAACGTCCTCTGGTTTTTGACCCTCCAGAAAAAGACTTTTCTCTTTCTTGCGATGATCTCTTCTAATTGGTACGGTTATCACTTAATCAGTTTCTAAGAACTTGGAGACACATGGATGGAAGAGTCACACCTGTGTACATAATGAGGTTCTTTCTTCTAAGTGGAAAGAGAGGTTGACCCTTCCCTGAAGGTTTTCGTCTTGCCTTCGAGTTTGGAAGACCATCTCCTGATCTTTAAGGAATGACATCAGGGCTGTAGTTCACAACGTTCTCTTTTCCCCTCGAATCCAGGCTGGGCACTGGAGAGAATCCCGCCCTTCTTGTGCTTAGCCTCCTGGGTCCACCAGATGCTATGGTCTCTTCCCCAGACAATTGCCTGCTGCTCCCACGATATGTCCGACTGGCACTCTGTTTGTAAGGCAGATGGAGCTCCCTTTCAAGAAGTACTTTCTGCTCTGCATGCTTGTTTTGAAGATGTGGGTTTTTGTTAAGTACAACGGGCCAGGAAAAGAGGGAGGTCCCAAACTGTTGTGTGAGAAACGAGAGGCAGTCCAGGTACAGTGGAAAGAGGCCAATCTGGAAAGCTTCGTAATTTCCAAGGTTAATGCCAAGGTCAGACCACCTTCTCAATCAGTTTAAACAGAATCCCTAAAGTTAGACCACCAGGAACACTTTTTCCTTCTCAGGGGAAAATCTGGTAACTGCCCAATAACCCTTTTTCTGTGTTTAAATGATGAAGGTAGAAAAGGAAGATTAAAAAGGGGTAAATGTGATGGCTTTTCACCTTTTCCCTTAGAAAGTAATGGAACCATCTGGCCAGCTTTGAGGAAAGCTGCTTGAGAATAACTGTGCTTGTTGATAAATAATTGTTTTCTTACCAGGTCCACTGAAATAACATGCAGAATGACCCCTTTTAGCTTTAAGTATTTCTTCTAATAACACATGATATTTGTGTAGTGAAAGTTTATGAAGTCACAAATTATCATTTCCCTTTGATAGCTAAGTTAACTTGGCAAGATTAAGTGGCTTGTTCAGAGGGACACCGTTAGAAAGAGAGTGGAAGGCTCAAAACTGAGTCTTCTGACATCTAGATCTAGATTGCTTCTACCTCTTAGCAATTCCAGTCTTGACAGAGGGCTGGTGAGGGGTAGGACTGAAAATTGAGTGGGAAAGGTATTAGAAAAGGGAAAAAAGATGGGGAAAAAACAGCCCTGAGAATATTAGAAGAAATAACTTGTGATGTCTGTTTTTGTTG
Organism: Bubalus kerabau; assembly: GCF_029407905.1. Classification (NCBI taxonomy): domain Eukaryota; kingdom Metazoa; phylum Chordata; class Mammalia; order Artiodactyla; family Bovidae; genus Bubalus; species Bubalus kerabau. The sequence goes on along the minus strand of NC_073628.1, from coordinate 74,505,166 downwards.
TGGGTGCGGTACCTGTGGCTACAGGATGGTGCAAAGATTCTGATTTTTGTCCTCACGCAAAGAGTCGGACACGACTGAGCAACTGAACTGAACTGAAAGATGAAGGCTGGGGTTTCCCAGGTGGCTTAGCAGTAAAGAATCCACCTGCAGTTTGGGAGACACGTGTTTGATTGCTGGGTCAGGAAGGTCCCCTGGAAGAGGAAATGGCAACCCACTCCAGTATTCTTGCCTGGGAAATCTCATGGACCAAGGAGCCTGGCAGACTACAGTCTATAGGGTCGCAAAGTGTGAGACATGACTTAGCGACTAAACAACAAAGATGAAGGCCAGGGGACAGGGAAAGGGGAGTATGAGCCCCTGGATGGCTCATACAGGATGCTGGTGACTTCTCCCTGCCTCAGTCCCCAGACTTTCCTCTCTAAGGTCAGGCACTGGAGTGACCCTAAGGTCAGCTTCTCAGAAGATGGAATCGAGGCAGCTCTAAGCAAAAGAGAAATGACCTTGTATATGCACACTTAGTTCCTGGTCATTCAATGCCCCGCCCCCTTCACCCCGTCATAGGAGCATAATCCAGGACAGTAATAGCATCTTAAACATGAAGGAACAACTAAGTGAGATCCAGTGTGTGAGTGGATGGTGCAACATTCCTTCACCAGAGCAATTAATACCCTTCGGATAAATCTGCCTTGGCCTGATACTTAGTTAAAATATGGGTGCCATTTCTTTTTTCCCCCTTTGGAATGAAACCTTATAAGTCATGTGGATATTAGAAAGTGGAAAGAATGTGTGTTCTTTCTCATTTGAGCTCTATTTTTCTAATCCCTGGTCAGTAAGATCCTAACCCAGTTCTGATAATAGTGTGAATTTCTTGGTTTGTCTTCATTCTCAGACTATGTCAGAGTACTTATATATTTCATAATGGCTCTGAAATCTTCAAGTTGATCTGGCATTAGTCAGCATTTGACCGCAGATTCCTGGTAGGAAGTCCATTCAAGCTATTGCTAATGCTTCAAGAGTACTGTATGTGACTGGCAGAGTGAACACACTGGTGTCCCAGAGATGTCAGCTTTTTGGCCTCAAACCATCTTTAACCGGCAGCTACCGGCTAATATTTCAGCATTACTTTTAGAATGTCAAACTATTATTATCATATGGACAAAAAAATTGTTCAGTTGAAAGATGCATGCTTAAAATGTTTGTACGCTAGAGGTTTACTCTCTATATCTCTCTACTGGATTATTTAATAATTTAAAGTTTCACTTTCTTACTTCTAGAAATTAGAGGACAACATTGCTTTCACTCATCTGCTATGTTACACAGACACAGTACACGGCAGAGGTAAAAGATAAAAGATCAATTCTTATGGATCTCAGAGTTTCAAGCTTTTGAGGCTGGGTTATAGAAACTTTGTAATTATTGTGGGTAATCTTGCAGAAAATTAAATGTTGAGTTTGCATAAGTGAAGAAGTTTGGACTGTTTTGCTTACCATAGCTTGTTAGTGGGTAAGCATCTCACCATCCCCGTCAGGCTTTGGGTTTCACTTCACTGCTAGTAAAAGGCTATTTGTAGCATGAGTGAAATCCCCAGTAGGGACACAGCATCTTATGTTTGAGGCATATTTTAGAGAACCTGTGTCTGTAGTTCACTTGTCTGTTTCAGAATGACTCTAGACCAGTGGTTCTCACCAAGGGCAGTTTTGAACCCTCAAGGACAATGTTTGAAGACATTTTTGATTATTGCAACTGGGAAGAGGGTGCTTTAGGCATCTGATGAGTAGACACCACAGATACTGCTAAACACCATTCAATGCACAGGGCACTCTCTATACAACATGGAATTATTCAACCTCAAATTTCAACAATATTGAGAACGAAAAGCCTTGCTTTTCCAGAATTTAAAAGGTAAGGGAGAAAGTAGGTTGCTTTAACATTTTCAGATTTTATTTATAAATGGATGATTTCATGATTAGCATTTCCCCCATGGGATGTAGAATAAATATAAAAAATACAAACAAGTCATTTTGTTGTTCAGACACTAAGTTGTGTCCTACTCTTTGTGACCCCTGAACTGCAGCATGCCAGGCTTCCCTGTCCTTCACCATCTCCTGGAGTTAGCTCAAACTCATGTCCATTGACTCAGTGATGCCATCTAACCATCTCATCCTCTGTCACCCCCTTCTTCTCTTGCCCTCAATCTTTCCAAGCATCAGAGTCTTTTCCAATGAGTTGGCTCTTTGCATCAGGTGGCCAAAGCTTCAGCTTCAGCTCCAGTCCTTCCAATGAATATTCAGGCTTGATTTCCTTTAGGATTAACTGGTTTGACCTCCTTGCTGTCCAAGAAACTCTCAAGAGTCTTCTCCAGCACCACATTTTGAATGCATCAATTCTTCAGTGCTCAGCCTTCTTTATAGTCCAACTCTCACATGCATACATGACTACTTGAAAAACCATAGCTTTGACTATAAGCCGTTTGTGAGCAAAGTGATGTCTCTGCTTTTTAATACACTATCTAGGTTTGTCATAGTTATTTTTTTCAAGGAGCAAGCGTCTTTTAATTTTGTGGATGTAGTCACTGTCCACAGTGATTTTGGATGTCATATATTTGCTTTAAAAAAACAAGTCAAACATTTACTTTAAAAATATTTGGGATATATTATGTGCATTGTGGCTATTGAACTATCAATGCATGTAATAGCCACCATCCCACAATATCATAGCTATGACTCATGAAGAGCTTGCTGTGTACCAGGTACTGTCCAGAGCATCTTCCCATATACTGATTCAGCTGATCCTCAATGCAACTCCACCGAGGAGGTACCATGACCATGGCCTTCAGTACTCAGACACTGCCATGCTTGACTATAGGAATAAGGTGAGCTCCTGGCAGGAAATGTATGGAACAGAGCCATGGCAGCACTGACAACAATATGTGTGGGAAGAAGGCGGCTTTATTGTTCTAAATGCCCCTGGTTGCTCAAGCTTTTATTCTCCAGGGCTGTTATTGTCAAAGCACTTCTCTGGGAAACTAGGATTGGCATCATAAAGCAAGTTTATATTTGCTTCTAGAGGAAGGAAAAAGAAAAAGGTTTTATAACCCTCTGCTTGCCAGGCCTGCACCTGGTTCCATGCCTGTCCATCTTTTCCTCGCCAGTAACCGTTCTCAACAGAAGTGATCTTCTGGTTGTGTGTAACTGATGGAGAGTGAATATCCATTGGCAGGAAGCGGCCGCTCACCCTTGAGGCTGTAACCTTCTCTCTGGCTGTTCTCTGTCTCATCTCTCTCCCTTTAAAATTTCAACATCAAGGTGGGTTTGATACACTAAAATCTCACATGTCAAAAAAAAAAAAAAAAAAAAACCAACAAAAACCAGGTAGAATCTCTCTGGGCAAGTCTCATGGGAGAGTCTCCAAGAACACATTTAACATGGATTCTCCCTGGAAATGCTATGTTAGAAGTCATATTCCTGGTGGGGGCTTCTGGGAGAATTGGGAAGTTATCTAGATTTGCTGCTTTCACATTTTCTGAGGGTTCTGAGTCCAGGAAATTAAGTTGGTCATAGCTACACAGCTCACCTTTGCCAAACTGGCCTGTTGTATTAAATTTCAGTTGTCATAAAAAACCGAAAAGGAAAACATCACAAATGACTGGAAATACATCAGTATTGTGAGCAGCAGTATTTATGGGGCACGAATAGATATCCTAGGCTATTTATCTTTCTAGTAGCAGTTGAAACACCTCTGCTTTTCTCTTACTGTAAAAGGCCTGGTACTAGAATTGGGGAAAAGTGGCAGTTCAGTGGTTGACTCCTTTAAATTTTTGCTTTCTTCTCCTTTCCTTCCTTATTGAAAACCCCAAATAGAACACAGTAAGGATATATTCAAGTTTGGGGAGTCTGTAGAGAGACTGGGTACAGTAGAGACTTGGCTACAAAGAGGCTGAGTTCATGTAGTATTATATACATACACACACACACACACATATATACACACCTGGCTGCATCGGGTCTTAGTTGCAGCCCATGGACTCTCTAGTTGCCGCATATGAGTTTATTTCCCCTGCAACATGTGAGATCTTAGTTCCCCGACCAGTGATAGAACCTGTGTCCCCTGCACTGCAAGGTGAATTTTTAACCATTTACTCACTAGCTTGTGACCTTGAATCAAATTACCATTGCCCAGTTTCCATGACTGTAAAATGGATCAAATTATAGTGTGTGTGTATATATATATATGTATATGACTGTATGGGCTTCCCTCATAGCTCAGTTAGTAAAGAATGACTGTAAAATGGATCAAATTATTTTATCTATATATATATAGTGAAGATTAAATAATGTGAGATATACAAAATGTAATGGGCAAAGGGTTTGGTGGTTTCTGGGGTAATACCGCTCTTATTGGGTCATTAATGTACATATTGCTATACATATAATACTTCTGGAGTCTTGAGAAACTGGACTCACTCAGTTCTTAGGTTTCAAAAAACTGTGGTCTGAGGACTACACATTTAGATTCACTTCTGTACTCATTAAAATGCAGATTCTGGGCCTCTAGCTGGAGTGTTAAATAGAAATCTCTAGTGTTAAATGTCGGAGAAGGCAATGGCACCCCACTCCAGTACTCTTGCCTGGAAAATCCCATGGACAGAGGAGCCTGGTAGGCTGCAGTCCATGGGGTCGCTGGGAGTCGGACACGACTGAGCAACTTCACTTTCACTTTTCACTTTCATGCATTGGAGAAGGAAATGGCAACCCACTCCAGTGTTCTTGCCTGGAGAATCCCAGGGATGGGGGAGCCTGGTGGGCTGCTGTCTATGGGGTCTCACAGAGTCGGACACGACTGAAGCGACTTAGCAGTAGCAGTGTTAAATGTAGGCTCCAGTAACTTGTATTTTTAGAAACACCTAGTGGGATTCCCATACAATTCAGCATTTGGGGAGCACTGGGTTAGTGGACATCCTTTCCTGCTCTGTGATGCCCTTCCCTTCCTTTCCGCAGCAGCAGAGAAAAGTCTAGAGAATTTCAGCTCCTCTAGCTGAAGGTTCTTCCTCACCCAGGCGGAGTCTTATCTTTGAAGGTAGGAATTCACCACTCTCCAGTTTATAAAGTTCTTTTTATGGTCGGCCCCACGGGGTTAGGTAACCTCAATGATGTGATAATGAGGGGGGAACCAAAGGTCACAAGATTGTGAACATCTGTGAGGAGATTGTAGGCTTAGCCTCTCAGGTGAGGGAAAGGTGAGCGCATCAACTGTGCCCACACTTCAAAGCCTGGAGCTGGTTTGCTGCAGCTAACTTAATTATCTGCACTATTGATATCTTCGACAAACATATCTATACCCCAGATCTGGTTTCTTGCTACACGGTCCGAGAGAGCAGGAGATGGCTGTTCCAGTGCCAACTTCCTAAAATGCTTTTGAGAGTCAGCTGGGTCGCCTAGTCCTCTTTCGCTCTTGGATTAAATATAAAAATAACTATGTAAAGCGTCGCAACCCTCTTTTCCCTGTCTGCTGAAACGGCACTCTCCTAGGCTTTTTCTAGAACCCATTAGAGGAGGAGGAGGCAAGGCAGGGTAACGATATGTCAGACCCTGAAGCCTTGCATCAGATGTTCTTCCAAGACAGATCCTGCTGTTAGGTCTCAGCAGAGGGAGCGAAGAGCTGGTGGCGCAGGTACCTGCCTGGTGAAGGGTTGACCGAGCGGCCGGAGTCTGTTCCAATGTCACCGCCCTTCTTCCCTTCTCTCCGTGGCCTTGTTAGTTTCACTGACCTCTCCATCAGAAGCCCGGCAGGGAAAGAAATACAACCCAAACCAGGCGACCTTCTCACTTCTAAGCCATCCAAGTCTTGAATATCGAGCAACATTTGAGACTGTAGACCAAAGGGAGGGATTTGTCTCTCCCAGGTTTTTGCTGCTCCAAACCAGCCTCCTCTCTTGTTATCCCCCAAACACTAGCAGCAGCTTGTAAACAGCATCTCAAAAAGAAGGACTTGAATCCCTTCAATCCATGACACTCTTCCTTTAAAAAGAAAATTGCATTTATTTATTTTTGGCTGTGTTGGGTCTTCCCCACTGCTTTTCTCTGGTTGTGGAGAGCTGGGGCCACTCTCCCTTACAGTGTGAGGGCTTCTCATTGTGGTGGCCTCCGGTTGTGGAGCACAGGCTTGAGGGCACACTGGCTTCAGTAATTGCAGTGTGTGGGCTCAGGAGTTGTGGCTCTGGGACTCCAGAGCATGGGCTCAATAGTTGTGGTGCAGGGGCTTAGTTGTTCCATGGCATGTGGGATCTTCCTGGGCCAGGGATCAAACCTGTGTCTCTGGGTGTTGGCAGGCGGATACTTTACATCCTGAGCCACCAGGATGTCCCTCCCCCGCTACCCCACGCTTCCTTTAGATTGTAGCTCTTGAGAACAGATTTCTCTGCCAGATGTTGCTTTCATTTTTTTACCTCCTTACAAGGAATATTTTTGGGTCTGCATCCAGAGCAATGGGCATTATGGTGGATCTGTTGACTTTTCTGCCAACTGAAATGGAAAGAAACCAGATGACTCAACCCCCTATCTCGGCCTTGAAATGGAATACAGTGCCCTGTGCTTTGCCACCCAAATGTAGCCTTGCTGTTGAAAGCTGGGATGTCACCTAGGCAGAGACCAGAGGAGATATGTTCCGCTTTTTGCCTTCTTTTCTTTCACGCTTGTAAAAGTCTCTCACACTTGCTGCCCCAGCTTTCATAACACGGTCACTTTTTAAAAATGATTTAATGAATTAAACTTATTTTTGACTGTGCTGGGTCTTTGCTGCTGCAAGGGCTTTTCTCTGGTTGTGGGGGGGGGGGGGGGCCACTCTAGTTGCAGTGTGTGGGCGTCTCATTACAGTGGCTTCTCTTGTCACAGAGCAGAGGCTCTAGGCATATGGCTTTCAGTAGTTGTGGCTCCCAGGCTCCAGAACACAGGCTCAATAGTTCTGGCTCACGGGCTTAGTTGTTCCTTGGCATGTGGGATCTTCCCGGATCAAGGATCAAACCCCACGTCCCTTGCATTGGCAGGCAGATTCTTTGCCACTGAACCCACAGGGAAGCCCAAAACATGATCATTTTAAATGATAAAAATGCTGGGGAGGAGTGCTGGAGCATCATGTAAAGTGACTGTGTCATCTGTCTCACGTTCCAAATATTGATACAAACAGAATTAATTCACACGCCAGGGGTGTCTCGGGAATCCATTTTAAGTTGACACTGAATTTGGGCTTGAGATTTTCCCCCGTGACCACCCATGTTGAAAAACGTTGGCTAAACGAGACAGTGCTGGGCCACCCTCGATCTGTAAATTCACTCAAACTAATTCATTAACTAACCCTTGATTTTAAATAGTAGTGACCAGAGGTTAAAAAGTAAATGACTGTTTCATGTTCTTGTTTTGTGGTGAGGTGGTTCCCCATACCTGGCGTATCCCTCTTATTTTATTTGGAAGAAAGAGCAAAGATGATGTAGTTATCATTCATAGGTTCTTTAACGATATGATTTCTCAGTTCATTAAGGATTACCTTTTAAAATATATCTGATTTGTAGAGTCAGTGAAGAGAATGCCGATTCCTGTTTATCTTGCATTAAATTTAGTTTGTGGCTAAACTAAGACTTTCTGTGTCTTTCTAGTTCTCCCAGCCTTGTCTTTCTATTCCTGCACAGTGAATTTAATAAAGAAACTATCTTCGAGTAATAATTCTGACAAGCCCTGGACATTCCTTTGGGGGAAGAGGACTGACCTTTTCCTGTTTTTAATAAAACCTCTGTGAATTTGGGTTTGGCTCTTGTGCAGTCCTGTGCAACTGTCTTTTTATTCCAGAGTTAAGGGTGGGATGAGTCCATTTATTTCCCATGAATTGGGAGCATGAATGCAGTCCTGGGCTCTTCTGAAGTTTGTAACACGTATGGCCTATTACATTTGCTTCTTACACACATTTAGCTACTTTGAGTTATATTATTTTCTATTTTGGTGGTTGTTAGATTTTGTTTTTTTATTTGTGATTCAGTGCCCCATCTATTTCTAAAAGAACTAGGAAGGAGTCATTTTGTAATACGAGATTGAATTCTGCTCTGGTGATTGGCAGGACATTTTTTCCTAACAGTGACGCTGGTGATTTTAAAAGCTTCATTTTTGTCTTTGTCGTGAGCAAGGAGCATTTTCCACCTTATTAACTCCTGAAAATCCCACTGGATGAATAATTTGGAATGGAAGAACTTAAGACCTTTTAGGGTGAGAAAAAAGAACAAATCTACAAAATTTCTTATGACTATTCTTTATGGTCACTAAAAATATTTGGCATGCTAAGTAAAATAGCCTATCTATGAAGGTTGGATATTTTAAAACAGAATAATGTGTGTAAAATAATAATTTCTAAGAGACACCTTCTCCACAGTCTCAAGAAGATACCTGTACATTTGTTTGGATTGTTTAGGCTCACTCAGAGGCATTTATTCCCTTGTGTCTTTCTATGTCATTTTCAAAGTTGTTTTGATTTCATAACTCAAAGTTGACTCTTTTCTCCTGAATCATAGCATATTCCCTGAGAAACAGAGGAATTTAGTTGCTTAAAAAGGTAAAGATGTCTGAATAAAGTTAATTTAGTATAATATGACACAGCAAGCTGATTTTTATTAAATCCCAATAAAGACGATGAGTGTTACTTTACCCATGATAACGGCAATGGTCCAGCCCTCTTCAACCATGTAAGAGTATAGATTTCTGGCCAGGGTTTATTTGGCATCATCTTTCTTTAGCTCGCTTAGCTTAATTATACAAATATGAGAATCCAGTAAATGATGGAGACATTAAGAAGTTCAGAGGAAAGGGGAAATCACTGGACTCATAAAACCTTTAAGTGGATCTACATTATCTTTGAATTAAATATAACTCGGCAAAGACTTTTGTTGACCTTCACAATATGACCTCAATCATCATTTCCTCACATTCTTTTCCACTTCACCCACGTGCTTTGCATTGCCTTCTCAGTGGGGGATTGGATGACAGCAAGAAACCCCTAGTCTTTTTTTAAGAAGAATATTTTTATTGAAAATGCAGCATGAATACAGAAGACAACACAAATCAAATGCATGTCCTAATGCTCTGTATAGAATCCCAGGGATGGGGGAGCCTGGTGGGCTGCCGTCTATGGGGTCACACAGAGTCGGACACAACTGAAGTGACTTAGCAGCAATGCTCTGTATATTTATATATTGTATGAAATATGTGTACATATATGTGTATATATACTGCATATGTATTGTACACCAGCTGGGACAGGAAATAGAGTTTTGCTACCCCAGAATCCCTTCCCTGTGCCTCACCCAATCACAACCCTTTGAACCCCCCCATAAGTAACCATTATCCATTATAATAGTCACTTCATTATATTTTTAGAAACACATTTATCACCCAGTGGGTACCCACAAACACCATGTTTAGTCTTGGCCATTAAAAAAATCGATATGCCTTTAAGTCTTTTTTAATCTGTAAAGTTCGCTTTTAATCCCTTTCATTTCCTTACAATTTATCTATTGAGGAACTTGGGCTCTTTGACCTATAGAGTTTCCCTGAGCCTGAGTTTTCCCGACTGTACACTCATAGTCCATTAGACAAGTTATTCAGCCCTGGCTGTCCTGCAGATTGGCTGCTAGATCCAGAGACTGGGTCAGACTCCAGTCTGATCCTTTTGGCTCTACTGTAGGTGGTGTTTGACAAGGCTGCAATTGTAATTGAAGCTCAGATTGTTCCCTTGAGTCAGTGGGGAGCCCTTTGAGTTGGGTCTTTGAGTCCTTTGGTCATTGTCTTAAAAGCCTCTAACTTTCCTGCCCTCTGGTAATACAAGATGTTCCAGGTTCATCTTGTATATTTCCTGCCCTAGATCTGGAATCAGCCATTTTCTCCAAGAAGCTCTGGTTTCTCTAGGTGAGAAATGTTAGTCTTGAGTGCTAAGGATACTCCCTACTACTGGGTTTGTCATTGTTTCCTAACCCTTTGTAAAGGACGGGATTGGGAATCTCTATCAAAAACTCATAAAATGATATGGTTTGCAGTTTATCTTACTATATATTTTAAGAGCTTATGAATTCATATTGATACTCTAGTTCAAATGTGAGATTATAGAGTTTTATTTTACCTCTTCTGCATTACATTTATATATCCTTCCTTCCACAAGAATGCTGGTTCTCAAAGGCACAGGGGGATAACAGAATTAGAATATCACGTAATTAACTCATTTGTTTTATCCCAAATTATGTGCACAGTAGTCTCAGGAAAATAGTGCTAAAACTAGGACCGTTGTAGCTATTGTAAATTAAATTTTTTTTTTTTTTTTGCATATGGTACCCTTCATCCTTCTCTCATTTTTAAATAGTTGCGCTATATCCTCCACATTGTCAGAGTTTAGTCAGTAGATACTCTGCTGTCTGCTGCTTAGCCTCCTTCTAGGCTAAATTCTGCAGCGAACTACATATTTTGATATTCACCACTAGTCCTTATGTTGTTGGCCTAATTGTTTTGATTGCCTGAAGCTCATTTTCTAGCATGTTCTTTTGAAAGGACTCTGCTGCTGCTAAGTCACTTCAGTTGTGTCCGACTCTATGCAACCCCATAGACGGCAGCCCACCAGGCTCCCCTGTCCCTGGGATTCTCCAGGCAAGAACACTGGAGTGGGTTGCCATTTCCTTCTCCATTGAAAGGACTCAGGGAGACAATATTTTTTCGGTTCTTGCCTATATCCATGCCAGTTTGCTTGAACCTTTAATACTTGTAAATCAGTTTTGCTGGATATAAAATTATTTTCTTTTATTTCATATATCAAATGGACAACTCTGATTTCTAATGGCCTAAAGCATTGCTTGTGTGCATGTGTGCTAAGTCACTTCAGTTGTGTCTGACTCTGTGAGACTCTATGGACTGTAATCCGCCAGGCTCTTCTGTCCATGGGATTGTCCAGGCAACAATACTGGAGTGGGTTGCCATGCCCTTCTCCAGGGGATCATCCTCAAATGGTAATTTAATTTTCTTAACACTGTATGTCACAGTGTTTTTTTGTGACAGTAATTTTGCCTAAAATTCCAAACGCTTTTATTGAACATGTCTTAGTATTGTTTTGGGGGGCCAATATTGGCAGATACATGTTATAGATTTTAATGTCATTTCAAGTTTTTTTATACTTCGGAAATTTTCTGGAGTTATGCTGCTGCTAAGTTGCTTCAGTCGTGTCCAACTCTGTGCAACCCCTTAGATGGCAGCCCACCAGGCTCCCCCGTCCCTGGGATTCCCCAGGCAAGAACACTGGAGTGGGTTGCCATTTCCTTCTCCAATGCAGGAAAGTGAAAAGTGAAAGTGAAGTTGCTCAGTCGTGTCCGACCCTCAGCGACCCCATGGACTGCAGCCTTCCAGGCTCCTCCATCCATGGGATTTTCCAGGCAAGAGTACTGGACTGGGGTGCCATTGCCTTCTCCAAGTTATAGGTCTTAATATTTGTTATGTTTCCTTTGGTTCCATCTTCAGAATCTCTTGTTACCTGTATGTTCAATTTTCTTTGCTTATCTTTACTATTTGTCTCTTACTCTTCAGACTGTTGTTATCTCTTTCTTTTTTAGCCTTCCTCCTTTTTACCTTTTATATTCATTAAGGAATTATTTGTTGTGTTTGTTTTTAGTTTAGCTGGCATTTATAATTTTTTTCCTTTTATTTCAGTTCTTTTTTTTTTTTTTTTTAGTACTTCAACCATACACTTTATTTTTTTTTTTTTTTAATTTTATTTTATTTTTAAACTTTACTTTTCTGAGTCCTGTCACCATATTTATGAGTCCTTTAAACCTGATTGTGATGTTCTTTGTATTTTATATCCTTTCTTAATGTCTTCAAACTTCTTTTGAAATGATAGGTTATAGTTTTGATCTGTTTTGAGAGAATGTCTCTCCAGCATGCTTTTGTTGTGTTTAGGGATTTTTTTTTCTGCTCCTTATTCTTTATTGTAATTATAATAACTTTGTATGAAATTTGACCTTGATACTTTTTCATTGTTTATTTTTATGGGAAATTAATTTTCGTGTCAGTTTAGAATGAAGTAGGGTTCAAGAAGTCTCACTAGCTTTATAAAGCTTTCTCTCCCGTGTATGTGTGTGTACTGTTGGGGTTTTAAGAATATGGTAGATCACTTCTTAGGATCCCCTCCTGCTTTCCCCTCCTCTGCTTTGATCTAGACCTTCTCTTTCTTGCAGGTCTCTTATTCCATGCTGCTCAAGTTTATTGTCTTATGCAGTAGTATCTCCTCAATGGGGACTGACTCTGGAAGAGGAACAGTTCATGGTTGACAGCTCGTGGGAATTAACCTGCTTTGTCCCTGCCAGTCCTACTTACTATGGGGCTGTTGCACTTGGGTTTAAAAAAGGACAAAACTCCAGTGAGTAGTGTTGGGTGTTTGTATGATTCCGTTCTCAGTCCCGTTAGTTATCATGCCCATTACTTCCTTCTTCCTGTCATCCACATGCCGATTCCATGCAGGATCTGTGACTCTTGGTAGTTTGCCCCATTGAATTGTTTGAGATTCATGAGGAAATTACATCTCCTGGTTTTGTTGTCCGTGGATTTAGGGGTTTTTTGTGTGTGTGCAGTTGTTCTATTTTTACAGCATTCAAAGGATTGAAAAACTATGTTGCCATCGCTGCCAACATTTTTCTGGAATTCTCTCCCCAGCTTAGTTTAAATAGTGGCCCATATGATTAGCGGCATGTATATTACAAACAGCAGCCCAGGAAAAGGGATATGGCCAGCTCCCCCAGAAGAATCTACTTCTGTCCAAGCTAACTCACCCTGATAGGGTGGAACCTGTAAATACAATATCAACGGCACCATGTTCTAGGAAATGAAATTGCATTTATGGGTTCCACTCCATTGGAGTGAGTTAGCTTCCTTGGTGGCTCAGATAGAATCTGCCTGCAATGCAGGAGACCCAAGTTCCATCCCTAGGTCAGGAAGATCCCCTGCAGAAGGAAATGGCAGCACTCGCCAGTATTCTTGCCTGGAGAATCCCATGGACAGAGGAGCCTGACAGCTATAGTCCATGGGGTTGCGAAGAGCCTGATACAAGTGAGTGTCTAACACAAAAACAAAACAAAAAACAAAAAAAAAACAAAAAAAACAGATGGTATAGGAAACTTAGCTAGTCAGCCCAGAAATGGGAAGAAGTCTTGCATAATTTTGGTTTTGTTTTGATATACATGCAGCTTTTCTTTCCTTCAGGAAGCATGAATTTCTGTTTATACCTTGACTTCTTCCAGAATAAACATGGTGACTTATAAATATAAGCACAGTAGCAAAAGATAAAACATAATACTGTTTGGTTGAGCACATTAGTTAAAGTAGACTAACTGCAGAAACAAACATTCTGAACATCTTGGTGTCTTAAAGTATTTCTCACTAATGCCACCGTCTCACCTGGATTGGAGGCTGGGGTGAGTTGGATACTCACTCCATGTAGTTATTCAGGGACCCAGACCATCTTCAAGTCACTCAGAGGCTGAAACCATGGAGGAGAGAGAATATAGAAAATCTTGCAGGAGGATGTTAGGGGTCAGTGATGTCATACATCATTTCTGCCCATATACCATAGGGCAGAGTTTATTCATGTATCTATATGCCAGGCAGGGAAGCTGGAAAAGGTAGTGTAACTGTGTGGAAGAAAACAGAAATGGAGTTTTGTGAGCCCAGGATCTTTCATGATGAGGAAATGAGGAAAGAGAAGAATAAGGAATAATTTATCAGGGTAGAGTGGCCTTTAAGCCAGAAAAGAATTGTATAAAGACCTGCATATGGGGAAGAGTAGCTTGGCTTAAGAAACTTGAAAGGATTCTGGTAAACTTGGAGCATCAGACGAAGTCAGAAAAGGAGCCTGCACTGGCCTCTTAAGAAGGGCTTGCCTGTTGCCTAAGGATTCTAAACCTTACCCTGCACGAGAAATGGAGCTGTTGGTGATTTCTAAGCAAGGAAGTGCCATAATCGAGTTTGTGATTTTGAAAGAGAATTCTGGCCCCCAGCTATTACCAGCCATGTCTCTGAAATGGAAGAGGAAACTGATTCTGAACCTTTCTCGATCATGGGCCTAGTGCTATAACCCAGGGAAAACTGAATTCACCTCTGCCTGAGCCCGTCTAAATCATGCTTACTTGGTAGGCTTCCATTAACGGGCTACAGTCACAACCAGGGCCCGCAGTGAGTTCTATAAATTCAGATTGGAAATGTAATTTCAGATCTCACCGGGCCTGTGTTGTTTCAGTGATATTATAATCAATGACGGTAGCTCTCTTTGAAGCTCATAAAGTGACCTCTTTTGACATTGATTTCTCATGTGTTTTTTTTTCGCTGACCTTTCCTCACCTCCTATGTCTCTTGATTTGCTAAGGCATCGTATTTTATTGCCAGGCACCCTTATAATAACCACCGTGGCCATACATTTCGCTTTGTTCAGATCATTACTACCTAAATAGACACTGCTGTGGCGAGATCTAGTCCTGGGAACTGGTGTTGCAATGCTGTTAGAAGGGGATGGTTTTTCTTCTTTTAGAAGATACCAAAGTGAGCTGCTGAGTAGTCTTCTTTGCTTTGAGTGGAGTCTAGGAAGATTACTATGTGTATTTTGTCCTTTCTTGTGGGTAGAACACCAAATGGAGAAAAGCAGAGAAAATGACTATGAGTATCAAACCTCACATGGACATTTCCATGACATTACCACATCTTGCTTGAAGTCCATAGGAGTTTAAATAGGAAGGCAAATAAAACCGGCATCTTCCTTAGAGAAGTGCATGGTGTGTCTGGCATTTCTGCTCCCCCAGCATGACCTTTAGAAGAGGATGTGATCAATCACCTATGGAATCGTCTCTAGTCTGGCTGTTAAGGTCCTGGAGGTGGAAATGGAGGGATTTCAAGGCAAGCACCTGAAATGGCTGAGTGCAGACTTATTAGAGAAATACTCATGCTTTTTTCAGTAGCTTCCAGAAGGTTCCCAAGCACCTGATGTATGATGGACTTTCTCATTTTGGGCATCTGCTA
Source organism: Bubalus kerabau (assembly GCF_029407905.1). Taxonomy (NCBI): domain Eukaryota; kingdom Metazoa; phylum Chordata; class Mammalia; order Artiodactyla; family Bovidae; genus Bubalus; species Bubalus kerabau. The sequence continues at coordinate 74,490,092 of NC_073628.1, read as the reverse complement.
TCTTTGCCGAGCTCAACATTCCAGGGAGGTTACTTTTTTTTTTTATTTGTTTCATTGTTCAAAACTGAACATGTCAGCAGCAAGCAGCCACCCAGCTTTGTAAGGAATGCCACGCTGACAGCTTCCCAGATGCCGAGGAATCGGCTGAGCCTTTCTTGTAAAGCAGCACTGTCCACAGGAGCCTTAGTGCCACTGGGACCCACCATGGAGTTACCATATACCCTTGCCCCTGGAAAAATGTGCCAACCCCTCCTTCTCATGTTGCCTGATGTCTGGTGCTAACAACCATGACGCTGGCACTTGGATAGCTCTTGAAAGAATCCAAAGGGCCTCTTCTTCAGTACTGTCAGAGTGAAAAAAGGAAACCAAACGAGCACCATAAAAGGCCATTCATTTGCTGATCATGCCAGTCAGATTGTTAGGAATGAAAGAAATGATTTGGGGAGCACATATCGAAGTTTTAATATTTATTATTGAATAAGTCTATTGAGGTCTAATGCCTAGAATAAGAATCACATATACTATTTTTCTATAGCATCTGATGGGTATTTTGGGGCAACTGTTTTAAAATATGTAACTTTAATATGATTAAAGAAGAAGGAAGGAAGATGAAAGCAAAGTACCTCTTGATTTCCATGTTCACCTCCAGGGGGGCCTATTTGTTTTCATCAGAACTTCTGTAATATGTGAGAGCTGTCTTAGTGATTAAGGACGGTTAGTCCACAGACTCTGGCTAGAAAATATAAGATTCCTTAACCAACTGCCCTAGATTGCCTCCGAGAAACCATTTAAGGAATGCCCTGCTGTGGTTAACTATCTTGTCAACCAGATTACAGTCCTCATTACCCCCACCCCAATGAGAAGGTAGAGACTGTTCTCTTCTAAAAGTGTGTTTTTGGTCACAGACTTACACTTGCCACTTAATCTAGAAATGTCTGGAAACGTTCTGTCAGGTCAAGGGGAGCTTCTAGTTTGTTTGACACACTCCTGGATCTATTGTTAGAAATGTTATTACATACCTGGTTCTGACCATCTCGATCTCTTTTAGATTATTTTAGAAAGATGGGCTGTGGGACCTAATGCCATTCTAACATGAATGTAATATATGGTTATTACTCAAGATGTAACCAGGAATTCATTTGGAATAATGTACAGAGGGTGATGGCTTTGATGCTGATGTGTTCAGTCACTGTGAAATTTGCCCCAGCATCTGCTTCAGGGTTACCCCACATGCCTCTGGATACTAGCAGATGATCGTCTATACCAAATCTTAAAGTCCATCTCTTTTGAATCACCGCAGTTCCTTGTGTGGCACTTCCTCCGAAGTGACATTAACACTTTCGTCAGAGTTTCAGAATTCAGTCTCAAAATCTAAGGTCTATTTATGTTTGGCATCCTTTGTATGTCTTCCTGGGCAGCTTGAAATAAGTCTGATGGGAAAGTTGATTCAAAAATGGTCTCGCTGCTCTTGCTGTTGTGTTTTCACAGTACTTTTGAGCACTTTAATAATGGGAAACAAGACTCCTGACGGGTCCAGTTGCTTTTGAATAGGACCTCTTGGCTGTTTAAAAGCATAGTCGACGTGTAACCCAGTTATCTTGTCTCTCAGGGAAACTCCTATCCCATATGACTCTTCACTGTCGTGTGCCTCTTAATAGAGAAAATGGTCCAGTGGCTGGTCCAGAAACTTAAGGATGGCCCAGGCCGCAGGCACACATTCACTCGTGATCATTGCCCTTTTAATTTGAGGCTCTGGCAGATGGAAAATTATTTGGATGTTGCAGTAACAGCAAAAATAATGTTGGCGTCCTCTGAGCATTTGCCTGGAGAAGCCCAAGAAGCCTGTTTCTTATAATTAGAAGGTGCGTGTGAACTTGAGACGTAGCAGAATTAGCCATTGTAAGCATGAACTGATTCACCTTTTCCAAGTGACAAGTGAAGAATAAGCCTAAGGTTGCCTGGAGCTTTCTTCAGGATAATACCCAAAGGGAAACCCTTGTAGGTTCAAGCCCAGAATTATCAAATGACCCAGTCTTTCCCATCCATCATCCCCCTCCTTATCCACTCTTTTCTGTCTTGTCTCAAAACCACCTAAGGACATAGAAACTGCTGACTTCAGCTTCTTGGCCAATGCATAGGTCTTAGATCCTGGATGTGAAACGAGGAGGAAAAAGTCTTTCACAAAACCTTTCTTCCAGGATTTCATTTTTTTCCTTTGTCAGCCTGTGTACACACCTGAAAAAATTTTTTTTCTCTTTCTATCTTGAAGTCTGCTCTGTTCACTGATTCTTCCTCACACCTGGCTATTTCTAAACCTGACGGCCAAAGCAATGTTCCATGGCCTGAGCAGTCATTTTAAATGGCACTATTTTTACCCTTTGGAGCCCTAGAAAGATCTTCTAAAAGCAGACACAGACACTCAAGTCCTAGTGACATAGCAAGTGAGCTATTGTTACCAACCAGGCTTTTTGGCCTGCTTAATCAATGGAAATTGATAAGAGACCAGAAAGAAGGTCAGAGAAGGTTTTACTGGGGCATTCATTTAGCAGTGGGGAGCAAAATCAAGTAAGGGGTTCCCTTGCTAGATCCCCAAGGTGGGGGGCGCATAAGCTTGTTCTTTCCACAGGGTGAGGGTAGGGGGGTGTTCAGGGGGTGGGCTGAGGGGTGGCTTAGGTGGGTTGCCCCATGGCTTGCCCACCCCTTTGGTGGTGTTGAATGCAGGTCTGATCTGTCCCCTACATTTGCTCCCAGTGCTTTGTATCTGCTCCCAGCTCTTCAGAAGTGGCAGTAGGGTTTTTGGTCTTTTTGTATCTTGTTCATAATTTGCGGCGATTCCACAGATATGCAATTATTCTTAGTCCCTTACAGTTTCTTCGTATTTTGTTGCTGGAGGAGATGTTTGCTCAGGTGCGAGCACTGCAGCAAAGGGTCCCAGGTGCTGGCCCGTCTCCCTATGACTTTTTCCGGGCTTCTTGATTATTAGTTTAATGATTGATTTATTTTGGTGGGGGTCCAATCAGCTGGGACCATTTATTATCAAGCAAATTGAGGCAAAGGTAGTGGCTAAAAGAACAGAGGAGAAGAGGTGACTGATGGACCCACATCTAGGTTTGGACAGTAGATAACCTGGATCGCCTTCTGCCCTGGAGATGCTGCTTCTCCACACATTAGGCCAGTCTGACACCTCTGGTTTTAGGAGCCTGGCATTTTCTCCTTTGATTGGCAATCACCGCCTCTCTGTGGAGTTTCTCTGAGCAGAGGAGCTGCTTGGCTTTCCTGTAGATGAGGAACCATTCACATGTGGAATGTCTGCCCCTGCTCTGTTATTCGCACTTGAGTGGTCCCCAGATGACCTGTGACACCAGATGATCAAGTTGCCCAGGGTGTATGGTCTATCCCATCTAACAAGAAATAACGGAGTCTTGCTGGGGAAGGGCTATGATTTGGGCGTGATCTTTCCCATGTGTAACCGAGTTTTTGTTGGATTGCATCTAGTTTTACTACTTCAACAACTTCTCTGGGCCAGAGAATCCATTTATCAAGCTGTGTTGCCAGAAGTTCTTCTTCATGCCGTGTCCCCTCCCCCCGATTGAGATATCTTGGCAAATCACTGCAGATGATCCTTGGGGTCCAGGTCAGAGGAGCACATAGGTAAGACAGCCTCCTAATAAAGTTCTTTGACGTCTCACTTATTAACTTCCCTTGAATGGAGTTGAAGCACATCTGACTTAATGATGAAGTTTGCTCCATGTAGAAGATGCCACAAATCTTCTGATGGGAAGTTTTCACATATTTCTGTTGTTCTTTGTAGACTTACTTGCTCAAAATGATGCAATCTCTTTCCTGGAACATACAGTCTTTCCATATGAGAGCAGAGAGGACCTTTTCCTTTCCACAGAGTCTTCCCAAATGGGAGCACAGAAGACCAGCTTTCACTTTCTCTTCTACTCTGTTCTGGTGCAATTTCTTTTCTTGTGGCCTCTTTCTTCTGGTTCCCAGAATAGCTTCTGTTGAATTCTCATCAGCGGCACTGGCTCCTCCCCCTGGATTAGAACCAGCTCTGGTGCAGCCTGTGGCAGAAGAGGGTGCTTGGAGCTCAGGCTATGTCTATGGGCTTAAGAATTGCGGGGAGGGCACAGGGCAGCAGGAAGATGGTGAGTGCCCAACATGGGCAGACTTCTCAATGTACCCCCTGTCTTCTTGAAGGGGCCAATGGATGCATCTGTTGTTCTTTATTTTTTTTCTCCTCTGCTGTCTTACTGTTTTATCACCTCCTCCAAAGATATTCAGGTTTCTTCCCATGATCGGAATCGTATTTCTCCTCTTTTCCAAGAAGCCTTATTCACTTCCTTCTTTGGTCTCCATAGAGACATGCTTCTTGGTTCTGTGAATCCCCTGTTTTAGCACTTTCTTGCAGGTACTTATTCTATGAGATGAAAGATTCCTGGTTATAGAGGACTTATTGGCCACATTAAGGATTTTGATCACTGTCGAATGGGCAAGGAAAGCTTATGGTCTAATTAGATATGCGTTGTCAAAAAAGAAAAACACACACACACACACAAAACACTCTGGCTTCAAGTTGGAAGCACATAAGAGGATGGCCAGAGTGTGTTGCAGGGAGGGAAATTTACTCACACTTAGGTACCTACTCTAGTGTGTAGCACAAGATACATGATGTCCCAGTCTCTTCCAGTTTTCAATCATTTTCTTTCCTTTGAAACAGTCCCTTTTGGGTCACTGCTCAGAGTTACCCACCCAGTCTCCTTCTCCCCAGGATGGCAGTGGCGCCACGGGAGAGCTTGCAGTGCCTTGGACAGGGGTGCAGTGGTATCTGCGTAGAGGTTTTGGGGCCGCTCTCCGGGTGCTCACTACTGCCCTCTGCAGGAAAGGTGGCTCACCACCTGTCTGGTCCCTTCTGCCCTGCCTCCATTGGCTGCTGAACTCTGGACCTGATGAACTCACTCGCTGCTGTGTTTCAGCTTGGTCTCGGTCTGAGGAGCCTTTTCTCTGCCTCTCTCACACCTGAGCTCCCTTGTTGCTTCTTGACTGTTTTAAGTCTGGCTCTGTGTTACACCTGGATGCTAGTGTGATGCCCACCCCTCCCAGCCCTGGTCCAACATTATCAGCGCTGGTTTATGTCCCCTCACAGAGAACACAGGACTTTCTGCGTCCTTCTGAACTATGCTAAAGACAAGGGGGCTACGAGGGAGCTCGACTCAGGCTTTCTCTCTCCTCATCCCTGTCCTCTACCCTCGACCTTTATTCTGCTGAGTATGCTCTAGGTTGGGAGCTGGGGAGCACCTATTAAGATGTTTCTGGACAGGAAGTGGAGGAAAAAACCTCTTACGTGTCTACCTGCTTGAGCACTGCAACCCAGAGAAGTGGGTCAGGATCCTTCCATGGTCTGCTCCTGCTGCTTCCGCCTGTCCTCTTCCTCTACACCCTGGGCTGGAAGGGTGGGCTAGTTTATTTCTCAAACCCCATTTTTGTTGTCTCTCTCTCTCAGCCTATTGTCGAAAACTAAAATTCAGTGTCAAAGCGAAAGATCTTATTAGTAAATTGATAATTTCCTTTCTTGCTCTCTATAAAGTTCAGTTTAGAGGCATCTGTCAAGGTACAGAGGTCAGGGAAGTCAGCTTTGACACTCAAAGCTGAGCAATGTGTTCTTGGTCATTCTCATCGAGTTGCCCCCACTGGAAAAATAATCCTCATGGTTCAGCTGTGGAAATGGATACGTGCAAAGGATTGTGATGAACTGCATCAACTGAGCATTTTTAAAATGTCCTCCTTGTTAAAATTAGGACAATGGTCTGCTAAGAGAGATATTTGTAACTTGGACTTGGGTAATGACAATGAGAATGGAGAGAAATTAATGTTTAAGAAAATATCTAGATAGTAGGGTCAGCAGTATTTACCATTTGATTAAACAAGGTGAATTGATCAAATGTGAGGCTCTCAGGTTTCTGGTTTGCATGGTGATGCCATTTACAAGACCTGGAAGACTGGAAAAAAAATCGTTTGTGGGGGGACTAGTCCACTTTTGGACATGGTGAATTTGAAGTTCCAGTGAGACTTCCAAGTGAAGCTATATGGTTATCAGATGCAAGATGTAGAGATTTATTGCTCAAAAATGGATATTTTCTAGGAAGTAATATCCTCATTATAAGATTGGTTGATGTGTTTGACATTTGAAGAGTGATGACTAGCTTAATCAGGCTTCCCAGGTGGCATTAGTGGTTAAGAACCCACCTGCCAATGCAGGAGACAAGAGACATGGGTTGGATGCTTGGGTTGGGAAGATCCCCTGGAGGAGAGTATGGCAACCTACTCCAGTGTTTTTGCCTGAAGAATCCAGTGGACAGAGGAACCTGGTGGGCTACAGTCGATAGGGTCGCAAAGAATTGGACATGACTGAAGTGACTTAACATGCACGCACGCACGCACGAATAGCTTAATCAGATGATAGTCTGATGCAACCATCTCACTATAAGCAGAGGTTTACCAGAGAGATCAGATGAGAAATAAGTCTGTTGGCTAATACTCTCTCCCCCATGGTATATCCCATGGTTCATCACTCTGCCTCCTTTTCTGAAAGACATTTACATGTTAATATATTCAAACAGTTTACAACTAAGGAATAAATACCTTGTTTAATCAAACAGTAAATACTGCTGATCCTACTACCTAGATATTTTCTTAACCATTAATTTCTCTCCATTCTCATTGTCATCACCCAAATCCAAGTTACAAATATCTCTCTTAGCAGACCATTGTCCTAATTTTAACAAGGAGGACATTTAAAAAATGCTCAGTTGATGCAGTTCATCACAATCCTTTGCACGTATCCATTTCCACAGCTGAACCATGAGGATTATTTTTCCAGTGGGGGCAACTCGATAAGAATGACCAAGAACACACTGCTCAGCTTCCTTCCCAACTAAGGAATAATTTTGTCTCTTTCTAATGATGTTGCCAATCTCGGTTCTGTTGCTCTCAAGATTTTACTCTCAAAAATCAATGTTATTTCTATTATTGCCATATTCCCAAATTGCTTGCGAAAGTGTTGATAAGTGATGAAGCTAGAAATGTGGGAGGAGCTAATAACTAGATGTTTGGACTTTATCCTAAAGTAGGTAATGGAGAACTATCGAGGGCTGTAAGACAAGGAACGAGTAGTATAATTTGGGTGGGCTTGGCTTAGAATGACTTCCTTTATCTAATGCCAGCAAGTTGATTCATTTGTTCACTTCAGCACCTACTTTTAAAATTAATTTTTATTGGAATGTAGTTGATTTACAATGTTGTGTTAGTTTCTGTTTCACAGCAAAGCGAATCAGCTATACGAATACATATAGCCACTCTTTTTTAGGTTCTTTTCCCGTATAATTCATTACAGAGTATTGAATAGAGCTCCCTATGCTATACAGTAGATTCTTTTTAGTTATCTGTTTTATATGTATCATTGTATATGTCAATTCCAATCTCCCAGTTTATCCCTCCCACCTTGGTAACCATAAGTTTATTTTCTACATCAATGCCTCTATTTCTGTTTTGTGAATATGTTCATTTGTACCATTTTTTTTTAGATCCCACATGTAAGTGATATCATGTGATATTTGCCTTTCTCTGTCTGAGTTGCTCCATGCAGTATAATGCCAATTTTTTATCATCTCTTTGTATAAGGTACCATGCTGAGTGATATGTGGATATAAAATTATAAGGTAAAAATAAAATGTCTTCAGTTATGAGGCTAGTATCCATTTTGGATATAGGTAGAAGAAGTTAGCACTGATTTTAAGTCTGATTTATAAAAGAAAGCACAGCATAAGATGTCAGTGGTTCCTGACATAGATCCTTTCATTAAAGACATGACGTAACTCTTTTAGGTCACAACAAGCTCTGTAGACGCTACCTTTTTCAATTCTGGAAGTAACAGCTTACTTGCTTTTGTGTTCATCTTGTCATTTAGCAGAATTATTTTCGTTTTCTTCAGATCCCTAATGGAATATAAGAATTTTGTATTTTGATTTTATTTTTAAATACAAAATAAATTGGAGAAGCAAACATATCAGAGACCTTTGTGTGATAATGACATATTTTAAAAGAAACCCAACGGTGTAGGAGAGGGCATCTCTGTGGGAAAGTGGCAAAGGGACTTTTTTAGGGTTGTATTTTAACATCTCTGACCAGTTGGGTGAAAACTGTTTTGAAGATGTATTACATTTCCTGATCAAATGGAAAAAAATGACACCTGCCATCGTATCTAGGAAACGCCCGGCTAACATGGCCGAGAGCCACACTTCTTCCCACATGGCCTTGCTGAGAAAACCTTCCAACAGGCCATCCTTGGCAACTGGGGCAGCCTCGTGTCTCCTCGTGGAGACGGGCCATCTCAGAAGATTAGGGCAAGCTCTAGATGTGTCATGATTTTCCCTTGGAACTTCCCCAGTGTAGTTAATGGGTGATCTTTTCTTTGTAATATTTAACCGAGCAGTTCCCTCTTTTCTGCTACTTTTGATGCCTGAGTCAACTTTGTAGATACTTACACTTTAAATATATGAGTCAGGAGGTTTTGTTGAAACAGGGTTACACTAGTTTCTATAGAATGAACGTTGGGGGTCATGTCCATAGTTTCCTGGGTTTTGGATTTCCTATAACCCGGTATTTTTTGTTGTTTTTCCAGTTCTGCAAGGGTTAATTTTATTTGCCACTGTTCATGTTTGATGTGAATCCTCCTATATTAATGTGGTTTTTGAAATGAAAAATCCCTCCATGCACAAAGAGTGCCTTGGATAGTTTTGCATTTGCAAATAAAGCCCTAACAAATGCTCATTTAAAAAAATATATTTTCCCAGCTGAGCACATTAAGGCTATATGCTGCATCTTTGTATTCACTTCAATAAACCAGGTGTGCTTCTGGAGATTAGCTATTTTTTATAAAGAATGATTTTGAAATAAATGACAATGGGCTCATTTCTCTTTATGCTGAGGATAACATTAAAGGAAAACTGCCGTGATTAGTTTTAATATCTCAGATAGCTTAATGAGTACTTACTAAAAATGTGAGTGTGTGTGTGTGAGCATACAAGCACAGAAGGTAGATGTATGTGTACACATGTGCCTGAATAATTTTCTAACATCTTAAGTAATACCTGTCAGGGATTTTAATAACCCAGTGCTGATGAATTATTCTAGTGGCTGTTTTTGCTGAGGGTTTCGGCAAGAAGTCCATTTTCCCGTGGAGTTGCTTTTTTTTTTTTAAGTACCAGTCAGAAAATATGAAACTGGAATAGGATTTTATGTGTCAGTTACAGTCCATGATTGTGTGCCTCTTCATAAGTTACCTGGAGCTCTTTTACATCTTAAGTTTCACCTGTAACCTGAGTTAGAGGTCAGAATGAGGATGTGAGATATTTGGCTTAGGTTTGGAATGCTTAGCATGTGGATTTCATTAGGGACCAATAAGAGATAGATTGAGGGCATCCCAGGTGGCTCAGTGGTAAAGAATCTACCTGCCAATGCTGGAGATGCAGGTTTGATCCCTGGATCAGGAAGATCCCCTGGAGTAGGAAATAGCACCCCACTCCAATATTCTTGCCTGGAGAATCCCATGGACAGAGGAGGCTGGAGGGCTACAGTCCATGAAGTTGCAAAGAGTTGGACCTGACTGGGCACACACCTAAGAGATAGATTAAAGATTTCCAGGAAGGGGCCACATTAATGTGTATAGAATGAACTTGGAAGGGAATGATATCGTGATCTTTCTTGTCCGGTCCTCTAGTTATTGAATAGAGTATGTGCATGCAGATGGTAGAGACCCATACTTGATAAAGTTTGAAAAGCAAGAGGACCTAGGGTTTTAGTAGGGCTTATCATCAAGTGGGTCGCAGAAACCAGTCTGTGTAGGGAATGCCATGTAGCCAAAAGGGGCAGGGAGTGGGGTGGTCATCAGACAGCATAATTTCAGTGTCATCTATTGGATCTCCTGTGGACAAGGAGGAACTGCCTTGAGTATCTGCGTTTCGAGATCCGCTACCTGGTTCGGTGAAATTTAAGAGGTGGTTATTGCTTTATTAGAGAATTGATCATCTTGATTATTTGATGACGGATTCTTCATAGTGCCATAGTCAAATGATCCGTAGTCATTTTTTTCCCTTTGTCTTTTTACCTTTGGCTATTTTAATGGTGGTGGCATCTTTTCTATAAATTGGAGAGAGAAAGGTAAAATTAAAATGTGGCAGTTTTTCCTTTAATTCAGAACTCTGGGTGATGGTCTGTAGAGATGAAGGGATGAGACTGAAGCTGTTGCAGGTATGCAGGGGGTGAATATACAAAAGAAGGCAGAGCTGAAGATGAGTTAGCTGGGGTTATAGCTTCAGCTCTGCGTTTTGAATAGTTCCGTTTTGTTCCTGTACGGGTGCAATCTATATAAAGAGCATTAGCTCTTTGTCTTTAGAAATATGACTTAATTTTCTGTCTATATGTGTCTTTAAGAGCCAGGATGTGGGTGCAAATAACGGTTATTCATTTGCCTCTTATCCTGAGAAGCTGGCTCAGAGAGAGAGTCATGAAAATGAGAATAAAAATAGCTAAAGTTAAAACTCTGGGTTAAGGTAATGGCTCTTTAATGAAAGTGTTGAAGCCCACTATTGTCTTGAGCTTCTTTTTTTGGCTATTGTAAGACTGAAAAGAGTCAACAGAGATGCACTTCATTACAGGAAGTGTGACTGAGGATTTTGGTCAACCGGGGCTGAATTGTGCAGTATTCATTTATTATTGATGGGTTTTAAAAATGACACAAACTTCTCAGGTTGAGGGTGGTGATTTTATATTGTTTGTGTAAATGGGAGAGAGCAGCTTCCTCCCTGTGACTGAACCCAGCTTCCTTCTTTCCATTTATGGAAAGCATCTTTGTGGTCCAATTGCTCTGTGCGGGGTGAGGGCGCTCACTTTGCTGTGTCTAGGATTGGAATGTGGTGTGATGGCCCCGTTGATGTATCAAGTTTGTCTTCTCCACTGAGTTTCCTAATGGGTGTTCAGTCTTGAACATCTATACGGAGTGTTATTTTTTGTGGGGTAAGGGAGGCCAAGAAATGCTTAATGTTTGCAATTGAGTTTGAATTGGAGCTGGGAGGAAAAGGATAAACAGGAAGTGATGAGAGTGTATTTTTGAGGATGCAGAGGGAGACGTGAGGCTGATGGGGAATGGAGTGATTGATATCTGCATCCAGAGAAGGCAGTATCATCCCATGACAATGGATGAAAACTGTGCCTGTCTTCACTGGGACCTGGGAAGCGCCCCTCCTGGTACAGTGAAGAAGCTGACACCCGGCTATGTCACCAGAGCAGCGTCAGGCTGCCAAATCAAAGCTTGCTGGCTGCTCTCATTTAAATAAACTCTTTTGGAAAGCATTTTTTTTTTTTAAATAAAGCGAGCAGATCGGGTTTCTAATTTTAGCTGTGACAGCTTATAATTAGAAACCTCTCCAAACTTACTTGTTTACAAACACCTGCACCAATACTGTCTGTCTGGATGGGGCCTCTGTTTGTGTGTTCTCTTACTGTTGCTGGATGGCGGCAGTGTGCCTGAGTGTGTGTGTGCATGCACGTGTGTGTGTGTGAGTGTGTGAATTTTTTTCTTTATTTTCCTCCCGGGTGAATGCCTCAAGCCTGTACAGCGAATGCTCTGGCCTGCGTCACACTGCAAAGTTCTCCTTTCTTGGGAATCAAAGAAACCGGTGGTCAGTTGTTATCTGGGACAACGTTAGACTTTAAACGACACCCTAGAGGGAGATTTTAGCGACTCATTTGAGCAACTCAGGATCTGCATTGGAGAAAATGCTTTCTTGATTTCCGTAATTTCTGTCTTTATATGTCTTTCAGCATAGGGTATAGCTGAGTGATTCAAGAAAAACAAACAGAGGGGACACTCCATAAGATAAACAGTTCTACATTTTATCAAAGCAGAAATATATATCTATGATTAGAATGAGCCCCCAGCTTTTGAAGCGATGGTTTCTTTCAAACTGAAATGAGATGCTATCAGGGAACATCAAAAGATGGCAGCAGCATGGTCCTGTTGTAAAGTCTAATCTGGGTTCGTGGATTTCAGATCGTAAAGTGTCAGTGGAGAACCTACTGGGCAGGTGGCTTTGAATATAACCGTGAGATCCCTTAGGACAAGCATAGGTATTTGTTTCCAAGAAGGTAAACAAGATGTTGCATGCCAAAGCAAGGTTGCAAGTAAGAAGTAAAATTAGAACACATACTCACAGACTAATATCTAATTCTAATTAAAGTGGAGATTCTGTAGGAAGCTAAGCAGGTGTGGGCTTTAGCTATGTCCCTTCAGTCTGCCAGCTGGTAGGGTGACAGTCAGATGGCTGTTTGTTTTCTAATATCCAAGACCACTTAATGTTCCAGGGAGAAAGCAAACTAGAAACAATAAACAAAACCATCTCTACACAAGGCTTGTTGTGGAAACTTGAGTTTTCCACGGAAGTGAAAGATGGCGGTTTTACTTCTCAAGTCTGATCTAGACACAGCTAACTTCTTCCCTGTTACACATGGGATCAGTTAGATTAAATGATTCTTTTAAATGTTACTAAGCCAATTTCTTTAAAAACTATGTGCAGTGTTTTATATATGAATGGATGTGTCCGTATGTGAGTTTGTATATAGATTTTTTTTCAACTCTTAAAATGTACTACCTTTATAACAACTTGCAATGAATGTTTAAAGGCTGCATGCATTTGCCGTCTTGTGTCAGAAGAATGATGGGGAGATTAGATGAGGAAAAAGAACTTTTGGCACAGCTTGTAGGCTGTTATTTTCACCAACTGTGGTGTCAGCTATGATCTTTTTTCAGTGTTTCTGACGATAGGGCCTCTTAGCTAGAGATCCCTGGGTCTCTGTGATTTCATTTTTTTTTTTTTTTAATAAAAAAGGATGAGAAGATTTTTCAGGCTTTTACTAAGCACACACTCTGTACAGAGTGTCAAGCCAAGATCGAGGGGGCGGGTGTGGACTAAACAGGCAGTTAGCCTAGTTTTTGAGGGTGCCCGATGTAGAAGCAAGTAGCTGAAGAGACTGGTGGGCAGTGAGGATGTATTGCCAGAAGCTACAAATAAAACTCAGCGGGCTCTGTATTGACATAATTGATCTGGTCTGTGTCTCCTTGAAGCCTACCAAATTTCTAAGCATCCGTTTGGGTTGAGTGGATGGGGGCCAATAGCATCTATTGAGTACCACTGTGTACCTAGTGGGCTTCCCTGATGGCTCAGTGGTAAAGAACCCGCCTGCCAATGCAGGAGACGCAGTTTTGATCCCTGGTTCGGAAGATCCCCTGGAACAGGAAATGGCAACCTACATTCTTGCCCAGGAAATCCCATGGACAGAGGAGCCTGGTGGGTTATAGTCCATGGGGCTGCAGAGTCAGACATGACTTAGCAACTGAGCATGTACCCTCAGACATGTACCTAGAATAGGTACAGGGTGTAGGATTTGGTGTCAAATTAAATTGGTTTGTTTTTTTGTGTGTTTGTTTTGTTCTTGATGTGGACCTTTTTTTTTTTTTTTTAGAAGTTTTTATTGAATTTGGTACAGTATTGCTTCTGTTTTATGTTTTGGTTTCTTGTCCAAAAGATAGATAGGATCTTAGCTCCCTGAGCAAGGATCAAACCCATACCTCCTGCATTGGAAGGCAAAGTCTTAACCATTGGACTGCTAGGAAAGTCCCCAAATTAGGTTGCTTTGAATATGCCTTGGACAAATCATTTCACGTCCATGATTTACAGTTTTCTCATAAGCAAAACAAACCATCTCGCAGGATTCTTGTTAAGGTGAGAGCTATACTTGCTTTGGGAAGATATCAGGCTGGCCGAAAGGAAAACATCTTAAGGAAAAACCCAAATGAAGCTTTTGGCCAACACAGTGCTTCATGCAGAGAGAAATATTTGTTGATAGAAAAATCTTGACATATCCCAGACCTGAAACTCTCATCAGCCAAAAAAGGAAAGAAAAAAAAGTGTTTGATTGCTAACTTGCTGCCATAAAAGTTTAACCAAAGGAACAGCTTTACTTATTAAATCCCAAAGGAATAAGATGAATCATTTGAAAAGAATAAAAGAATTCCAGTCCAAGGGCAGGTGAATGTGGGGGGAAAGTTAGGGGGTCTTTTCTTCTCTGAGGTGGATGAGTGTTGACATGACTCAGGCAGCCCCTCAGGTTCCTTCTTCAGGGGCCTGTGACCGTGTCGATGGGAAATAGTGGTGTGACTTTAGAGTGTGCTCAGCCAAGCCACTGAAGAGACAGAATTTGAACTCACTAACCGAAGACCTTTTCCCTTCCATGACCAGTCTTAAATCTCTTTAGTTGTCACAAACCCCATTTTGACACCACTAGTCTGAAATTTTTTTAAAAATAGAGTGCTACAATTCTTATCAAACAAGGCTGAGAATACAAGGGCAGTTAAGTCTGATGTGGGAGATCTCACCAAAGTCAAATTAAGTTAGTATTTTTGCCAGCCTCATCTTTCTCTGTCTGTCCTCCTTCTCTTCTTCTCCAGTGTGTGTGTGTGTGTGTGTGTGTGTGTGTGTGTTGTTTATCTTTATTTCTATATGTTCCCATGGAGCTTGATTACCAAGATTAAGGTAGAGTTGATGGAGTCCTTTGATCACCTGGTGACTGAATTCTGTACAGAATACTACTGTTCAGGAGACACTGAGATGGGGTTAAAAAAAGAGACCCTCATTAACAGATGAATGGATATGGAAGATGTGAGATATATATATAACAGATGAATGGATAAAGAAGATGGGATATATATACATATATGTTGTTCAGTTACTCAGTCATGTCTGACTCTTTGTGACCTCATGGACTATAGCATGCCAAGTTTCACTGTCCTTCACAATCTCCTGGAACTTGCTCAAACTCTTGTCCATTGAGTCAGTGATGCCATCCAACCAGCTTATCCTCTGTCTTCCCCTTCTCCTGCCTTCAGTCTTTCCCAGCATCAGGGTCTTTTCTAATGAGTCGACTCTTCGCCTCAGGTGGCCAAAGTATTGGAGCTTCAGCTTCAGCATTGGTCCTTCCAATGAATATTCAGGACTGATTTCCTTTAGGGTTGACTGGTTTGATCTCCTTGTATACACACACAGACACACACACACACATATATGTGATATATATATAAATACATATATATAACAGATGAAGGGATAAAGAAGATGTGATATATATCCTTATGGACATGTATGCATATGGAGATATATACACACACACACACACACACACACACACACACATACATACAGTGGAATGTGTATATTTACTCAGCTGTAAAAAAGAATGAAATAATGTCATTTGCAGTAACATGGATGGACCTAGAAATTATCATACTAAGTGAACTAAGGCAGAGGAGGATAAATGTCATATGATATCACTTATATGTAGAATCTAAAAAAATGATAGAAATTAACTTATATATACAAAACAGAGACTCACAGACATAGAAAACAAACATGGCTACCAAAGGGGAAAGAGATGGGGAGGGATAAATTGGGAGCCTGAGAGTAACAGATACACACTGCTATATATAAAATAGATAAACAACAAGGTCCTATTATATAGCACAGGGAACTATATTCAATATGTTGTAATAACCTATAATGGAAAAAAAATTTGAAAAAGAATACATATACTATATCTATATATATCTCCAATTCTCCTGGCTCTGTACCAGAAAGTAACACAACATTGTCAGTCAACTGCATTCAGTTTTAAAAAAGAAACTTCAAATTGCAGGAGCTTACATTAATGGTGGATGAACAGAACACACTAAGGTATAAACAATTTAAGAAGACTTTAAAAGTTTGTGAAAACAAGTACAAAAGTTATGGGATGAAGCTCATGTGTGTGCAAGTGCTTTGAAAGGGAACTTAGTTAAATTTAGTTAAATCAGAAAAAATACACAGCTTTTGGAGTGGAGAAAATAGTTTTCTTAAAAAAATGTTGGAGGGGGAGATGCAAAATACTGACCCTATCTGGGCATGCGACAGGAATCTCAGGATACCACTTGGAAAAGGGAAAGCAAAATATATGTCCTTGGGGAGCAGAGTCAGGCTCCTGGAGACATTTGTCAATACATTAACCACTTTGTAAAGAACAGGCTTGGCCCATGGTCCACAGGTAAGTTGCCTCGACATCATTCCTTTGGCCTTGTAGGAGAGTTACAGCCTTTATAGTCTGTGTTCTCCAGCTGGGATTCGAAGAAAGGATGCTGCTTGGCTAAAAGCCCAGCATGACTGAGGAGGGCTAAAACAGAACAAGGTGGGGACCAGCTGGGAAAAGGCAGTGCTGTGATGAAACTTGATGGGATGGTTCCTTATCTGTCTGATATTCTTACTAATGGGGGACAGACTTTAACACAGACATGACTAGGACCCATATGCCAGTCCTAGGTCTTCCTTACCCTCTAGGAAACACTTCAGTATTTCTTTGGAAGAGCTCTGCCTTCAGCTAATAATTTTTTCACAGAATCACTAGAGCTCTTACTTCAGTCAAATTTTCTGACTTTTGTATTGAACCCAAACATCCTGTTAAATATTTCAGGCCCTAGTGATTTTTTTCTATATACATCTCTCTGCTTTGGCCAGAGATATTTGGGAGGGGTTGGCCTTGTGGAAGAACTGTCTGTAATTTACCAGAAACACTGTTCTGCTTCTGGATCAGCAAACTGAGTGATCTTGAACTCATTCCTCAACTTGCAATTTCCTGTATACCTACTAGGACCAGTGGTAACAATAGCTAGTCATTATTTAAAAAGTATATTAGCAGTATGGTGGTTTCTTAAAAAAAATTAAAAATAAGAGTTACCATATGATCCTGCAATCCTACTCCTGGGCACATATCCAGAGAAAATCATAATTTGAAAAGATACATGTATCCCAGTGTTAGCTGCTGCATGATTTCTAATAACCAAGACATGAAAGTAACCTAAATGTGTACTGTCAGATGAATGGATAAAGAAGATGTGGTACACATATACAGTGGAATATTACTTAGCCATTAAAAAGAATGAAATAATATCATTTGCAGCAACATGGATGGACCTAGGGATTATAATACTAAGTGAAGTAAATCAGACAAACATCATATGATATCCCTTATAGGTGGACTCTAAAAGGAAAAAAAAGGCGCTAATGAACTTATTTCCAAAACAGAGAGTCACACAGAAAAGAAACTTATGGTTACCAAAGGGGAAAGGTGGGTGGAGGGATAAATTAAGAGGCTAGAATTAACATATACATATTACTGTGTATAAAATGGATAGCCAACAAAGACCTACTATATAGCACAGGGACATATACTCGATATTTTGTAATAACTTGTAAGGGAAAATAATCTGATTCAGCACACTGAATCACTGTGCTACAGACCTGAAACTTATACAATATTGTAAATCAAACAATGCTTCAATAAAAAATTTGAAAATAAAAAAATAAAAGGTACATCAGCACTTTGCTAAACACTTTTTAGACATCATCTATTTGATTCTTTGGAGAAGGGAATGGCAATCCACTCCAGTATTCTTGCCTGGAGAATCCTATGGACAGAGAAGCCTGGCGGGCTACAGTCCATGGGGTTGCAAAGAGTTGGACACAACTGAGCAACTAACACAACAACAACATTTGATTCTTATGGCTTCATAGCTGAATCAGTGGTAAAGACTCTGCATGCAATGCAGGAGATGCAGGTTTGATCCCTCAGTCAGGAAGAGCCCCTGAAGAAGGAAATGGCAACTGACTCCAGTGTTCTTGCCTGGAGAATCCCATGGACAGAGGAGCCTGGTGGTTTTCACTTAGCGAGTGAGCATACACATTTGATTCCCACAGCAATGCTAGTAAGATAGATTTTATTTGTCCTACTTCAACAGTGATGAAATGGAGACCAAGGCACAGTTTGAAAACTGACCAAAGTCACAAAGGTGAGACTTGAACTCAGAACCAGTCTACTCTATCTTCCTGTCCTTCACCAACCAGGAGATTTTTTTTATTTAGAGGACCTTTTAAAATACTCTGGACATGTTAAAAATAATCCATAGACAGAAGATGTTGTTTTCCTTTTTTTCTTTTCATACAGCATATGAAATCCTAGTTCTTGCCCTTCTCATTTACAGTGTAATGTTCCATGGTAGATTGCTTGCCGACAACTTGATGTTATTAAAAGTACCATTAAGCACTCTGCAGCCTGGGTCCAGCTCTGACTTCACAGATCCTCTGAGCAGGATTCATAAGGGAAGGAACTGGGCACTGAGGCCGATTCTCCTTGCTTCCATGCCTTTGGTCTGCTCCCAACTTTGTCGACCTGTGTTACAAAGGGTTTGTGGAAGAAAGTTGGCTTTCATCCCAGGGGAAGCCGCAATTGTCCCGGTGGTTCAGATGTCAGCACCCTGGAAGACAGAACAATGCGTTGCATTGTCCGGTGGCCGGTGTGAAACTTACTAGAGAGCCCCAGATCCCCAAGTTGTTCCTAGGATGGAGCTGAAGTTCAGAGGAAGGTCCCTCCAGGCATCTCTGAACTTCACAGAGTTTCAGTAGGGGCAGGGTTTGAGACAGAGCAAGGGGAACAAAGAAATTTCAAAAAGACTTGTGTCGAAATAATAATGGGGAAAAAATCCAAAATCTGTCTTTGACATGAAAGGATTTCAGAATTGAAAAGGGGGAATTTCAGTCATGTGGGGGGGAAACGAGACTGTCTTCCGGATTCACAGCCATCTCAGCTGTAACATAGCTGGGATGCTGTGATTGTTTAGGTGAGAAACGGCCTCTGGGGCTTGGGGGTTTTGAATGGGTGATGTTAGGAGCAAGGGTCCCAGGTGGAAAGGAGGACAGGTGTTGTCGTGGGGAAAAGAGCAAGGACCCAGCAGGATTTTGTCTCTCCCTCTCTTCTGGTCAAGGACCACTTCCTCTCCTTTAGCAGGGCTCCACTCTGGGCAGAATTTTTGCCGGGGGCTTGCCATGGCACACGGCCATTGCAAATGAGGTTTTTGGGGTGCTTTTCTAATATAAATAAAGGATTATAGGTGCACCCCCTTTTCATCTATCCCTCCCTCCCGTAAGCCTTAGTCTTGGCTTGCTGCAGGCACGTGGCCACGGGGGACCTTCGATGCCTAAGGCTATCAGTGGAGATAGCTATTTAAGAGGCTTTACTTTTACATCTGAGCTGCCAAATTGTGCATGTAACAATGGGGACCAATTATTGCACAACAGAGCATCCCCAATGAAACATAAGACAGTGTGTGTTTAATATGCAATGAATGACACGCTTCTCTTAAACAAGGAGAACGTTTCCATGCCCTTGGGGAGAATGGGAATTCCATTGTCAAGTTTCAGCTGTTTGTGGAAGTAGATATCCTATCATCCACGAATTTCAAAACAATCACCCCAAGATGATGACACAAGTAATAATAAAATGTCACCATCTAGGTTCCTGTATATGGGACATATAACTTTTCTGGATTTAATGTATCATTTTCCCTCCTCTTTGGAAATCCATTCTTGCTGAGTTCCTTTTTATCTCTGGTTTAAGCAATTATATGGTCACACAGTTGAAACACTTTTAAGAATGCATCCTGTTGACAACTGTTGCCCAGTTATCCAGAATTGGGCATGAATCCTGAATTGAGAATTCTCTTCTCCCTCAATGGCTACTGTTTTATCCCCCAGCAGAAGTCCCTGGCAAGAGTGCACTATCTCCTCAGGATCTTTTATAGTGGAAGAAATGAGGCCCAGAGAGGTCAGGGGGTTTGATTCCAGGATCCTAAAATGATATGAATGGTCCAGGGAGAACTTACTTTCTGAAAATTTTAATTAGGCAATGAAAGTAGAAGAAGCAAAACTTCAACATTCTGCATTTTTTTTTTTTAAGGTATTTCTGTTAGGAAAATATGATTAGCATTGCATTCTTTATGTTAATATAGTATCATAGTTTTCTTTTTTTGGCCAAATCACTCCACATGAAGGATCTTACTTTCCTGACCAGGGATTGAACCTGTGCCCCGCCGAACTGGAAGCATGGAGTCCTAACCACTGGACCGTCAGGGAAGTCCAAATAGCATAGTTTTCACTGGTCAAGTTTAAAGTGACCAGCTCATCCTGGCTTGCCCAGGACTGTCCAGACTCGTACTTTAGCATGCAGACAGTCCCCGAGTTCCAGGAAATTCTCAGTCCTGGGCAAGCAGAGTGGTTGATTGCACTCAATTCTGCCCCGCCCCCCCCAAAGCGACACTGTTAGCGTTGGGGCAGGGGGGAGGTTAAAATTGGTTACAATTAGGTTAAAATTGTCATAGTATTCCCTTTAGGCTAAATTTTTTCATATTCAGCTGCTGCTGCTGCTAAGTCACTTCAGTCATGTCTGACTCTGTGCGACCCCATAGACGGCAGCCCACCAGTCTCCCCTGCCCTGGGATTCTCCAGGCAAGAACGCTGGAGTGGGCTGCCATTTCCTTCTCCAATGCGTGAAAGTGAAAAGTGAAAGTGAAGTCGCTCAGTCATGTCTGACTCTTAGTGACGCCATATTCAGCTACTTTTCTCTTAAGAGGGAAACAGAAATCTGTGAGGTAGCACAGTCTGTAAGCTTCCCTGCTACTATAGGTTAGACAAGGGGAAAGGAAAATCATCAGGGAGTCTGGATTATCCTTTCCTTCTCCTTCTGGAATGCTCTTCGCATCTTCTCCACGTTTAGGACAATGGTGGGAATATGGAGATTGATGGGGAAATTCCAAGCATGATTTTTCTGGTACTGCATTCAGGACTGGAGTATTTCTATAGCACCAAACCCCGTAAGGAGAGGACTAAGGGTGGGGAGGCAAACTTTCTCCATAAAAGGCAAGATAGTAAATATTTTAACCTGTGCTGGCCACACATAGTCTCTATAACATGATCTTAAAAACAACCCTTTGAAAATGTAAAAACTCTTTTGAGCTTTCAGGATATATAAAAATAGGCTGTGGACCAGATCTGGACTGCATGCCAAGTCTCCTGTAGAGCACTGCTGTTCAACAGAAATATAACATGAGTCACATTTTCAATTTCAATTTTTCTAGTAGCCACATTAAAAACAGTAAAAAGAAACATAAATTTAATTTTTATAATATATTTTAAAATATATCCTAAATACATTTTTTCAATATGTAACCGATATAAAGATTATTAATGAGATATTTGCATTTTTTAAAATTCTAAGTCTTTAAAATTAGGACTCACTCTGTTTCAACTGTTCAGTGTCTGCATGTGGCCAGTGGCTGCTTATTGGACAGCACAGTGCTGGAGTAACTTTTACAAGTGTTCAGCCAGTCTCCTCTAGTCCATTAACCTGTCCATGAGCACAGGAAAAAAAAAAAAAAGGAAAGAAAAGATCTTAAAACTGGAAGTTTGCTTAGAGGATCACTGCTCTAACGCTTCATTTTGTAAATGAGGAAGCCAAGGATCAGAAAGGCCGAGTGGTTTGCCCAAGTTCACACAGCTAGTTTAGCAGCAGACCTAATACCGGAACTCTGATCCAGGCACCAGCCAATAGCCTTCCCACTATGCTGTTCTGTAAAGTCGGGATGAAGCACCCCTTGCCTAGAATCATCCGGGCACCAGGAAAACGGTCGATTCCTTGGTCACAGTGATATGTATATTAGTCTTTGCATATAGTTCGTTATAAGGTCTTATGATCTGTGGCGAACATGTGAGAGGTCAGCTGGGAAAAGGGATGCTGTCCGTAGCCAAAGGGAAGAGTGAAGGGGAGGAAAGACTTGTGTTTTGATGGCCTGGATAAGGGACTTGTGATAAGAATATGCGCGTGTGCATTTGTGTGTCACGCACTTGTGTCTTTGTGGGTCACTGCTTCTGGAGCCTCTTAGTGTCTCTTTAACCTAGGCAGCATCCTAGATAAAAGGTAGAATCTGGGGGGGTTGGAATCTAGCCTGTTGGCGAGGCCTCTGAGCCTTGGTTGTTCTCTTTTCTTTGCCTAGAAAATGCCTGTCCCTTGTGCTAAAGGGAGGACTAAGCTGAGTAAATATTAGTTGTGTAATCAGAGTAAATGGAAGAAAGAGAAGTCTCATTGCTTTATAAGTAGCCTAAACCCATGCCTTTCCTTGGGCATTTCCTTTCTTTTTTGACTGTGCGTTTTTCTTTTTTGGATCTGACTCCTTTTCTCCTCACTTAAGGGAGTTGCAGACCAGCTCAAGAATTTTATGAATAGAAGAGTCCTGCAGTACATTTAGCTTGGGAAAATGTCGCTTAGAATAGATTGTTTCTGAGTCAAGTGTATAAATATTCTGGCTCAAGACTATCCCCTTTTTTCTTAATGAATTGGTCTGGCGGGAGTTAAAGCCAAGTGTGGTCTAGGAGAGTGCTCCAGAGAGAAAATTGAATGGACACAAAGCCCAGTCATAGTCTTTAACTTTATGTAATGTGTTTCACAATGTATTAGAAAATTAACTTTATGATAGCTGGCAGGACCTGTTGTGTAAGTCGATCAGTTTGAGGCAGTTTGGTGGCTTTTTTTCTTTTACCTGAACCTTCCTATTTAGTGAATTCTGAAGACTCGAACAGCTGCCATGGGGTCTGCCCAGTGTCCTGGTAAGTCATTCAAGTTTATTGTCCCTGGCAGTCAGTTTCCAAGCTAGTGAATACAAAAAAAGGATTTTTTCATGGACTACTTTAATAGAGGGCTGCTAATCAATTTTTCTTATTATTTTTATGCCCTCTGCTTTTTACACCCCCCGCCCCCCCACACCACCAGCTGGTTAATCATGCAAAAGTTGAACACTTCATTGGTCAGTACATGTTCGCCCATGGGCATTTCTGTAGTAATTTAGTTTTTTCTATTTATACAGGTAAGTCATGGCCAAAAGTCTTTTAAGGTGCCAAAGGTAAGGGTTAGAATTAATTTCTCCTTTTTTTTTCTGAGTTTTTAAAAGCACTCATTTTAAACTCTGAACTCTACTGGTGCACAATTACTTTTGAATCAAAGAGGAAATGGAGGGGGGATATTTTTCTGGAGGGTCCAGAGTTTTAGTACAGGGATGGCTAATGTGGTTGTTGGTGCAACCCTTGATTTTCAGAAGGCAGAGGCATAGGGTGCCAATGCTTAGTATTTTTTCAAGGCAAGGCCAAGAAAATTATTGTGAGGAGGCCCTTTTAATTCAGACAAAAGGCAAAATAGAGAATAGACAGTATCATCAACAAACTCTACATGAACATTGGTACCATATACTCATGCAGATGGGTATATGATGTAAACTCATCATAATAAACTCATTAATTACATATATATATACATATATATGCATATATACATATATACACATATATATACATATATATGCATGTATACATATATATAGTGGTAAAGAACCCACCTCTTCTTTTTTTACCTGCTAGTGGTAAAGAACCTGCCTGCCAATGCAGGAGACATAAGAATGCGTGTTTGATCCCTGTGTCTGGAAGATCTCCAGGAGAAAGGCAGGGCAGCCCACTCCAGTATTATTGCCTGGAGAATCCTATGGACAGAGGAGCCTGGCAGGCTACAGTCCACAGGGTCGCATAGTCAGACACGACTGAAGCAACTTGGCATGCATATATATATATATATATATATTTATATATATATATATATTTATATATATATGTATGTATGTATCTCTCTCCCTTCCCCACCCTCTTTCTCTCTCTCTATATATATATATATCAGATCAGATCAGTCGTTCAGTCATGTCCAACTCTTTGCGACCCCATGAATCGCAGCACACCAGGCCTCCCTGTCCATCACCAACTCCCGGAGTTCACCCAGACTCACGTCCATTGAGTCAGTGATGCCATCCAGCCATCTCATCCTCTGTCGTCCCCTTCTCCTCCTGCCCCCAATCCCTCCCAGCATCAGAGTCTTTTCCAATGAGTCAACTCTTCGCATGAGGCGTCCAAAGTACTGGAGTTTCAGCTTTAGCATCATTCCTTCCAAAGAAATCCCAGGGCTGATCTCCTTCAGAATGGACTGGTTGGATCTCCTTGCAGTCCAAGGGACTCTCAAGAGTCTTCTCCAACACCACGGTTCAAAAGCATCAATTTTTCGGCGCTCAGCCTTCTTCACAGTCCAACTCTCACATCCATACATGACCACAGGAAAAACCATAGCCTTGACTAGATGAACCTTTGTTGGCAAAGTAATGTCTCTGCTTTTGAATAGCTATCTAGGTTGGTCATAACTTTCCTTCCAAGGAGTAAGCGCCTTTTAATTTCATGGCTGCAGTCACCATCTGCAGTGATTTTGTGCTAATTTCCAGGAATTGGAAAATATTCTTCACCAGTTTTATTTTGTCAGACGATCAACTTGTGTATTTGAGGGGCAAATTTGCTGTTTCTAAAGATGCAAAATTCAATCCAGAAGTTTCTCTCACCACTCTCTTGGGAGGAGTTATTTCCACTATAGGTTCTACACTTTGCATATTCAGCTAAACAGGCAAAACCCAGGCCTCTTTTGAACTTGGCATCAAATCTAAATAAGTCTGTCCACAGAAGGGGTGTTGGGCTTGTGTCCACTGGCCACACTTCTCGAGCATATAGATAAAGTTCCTGCCTCCAGTATGAGTTCTATTAGCTTTGCTGTTTTTGGCAAACTCCTGCGGAAGAATCTTCTGGCAATATCTCCTCTAGCTGTTTCCTCCATGGATATTTCAAGATCATCCAGACCTCTCTGTAGAGTGGTAATAGTGATAGAGGCTGAATTCATTCCATTCAAAAAGCTGAAATAAGAATCTATTCTGTAAAATTTGTATCCCCTTATAGGTTATCAGAAAAGATACATGCACTGATGGAGGTTACAGGGATGCAGAGCTTGTTATAAAAATTCTAGGAATAGGATTCAGAGAGACATGCAAGGCTAAATCTGCTCATCCTTTGAATTTTTGTGATTCTTGTAATAATTTCTAGGAAGTGGGGATAGATATCCATCGATTGTTGATTGTTCTGTTTCTCAACTCTGATAGTAAGGCATGAGTTTGGAAAATCTTGGTAGGCAGAAAGATTAGAGAAAGGCTAAATTGACACAACAATTTTGCTTGAATGGCATTGTTGATAGATAAGGTTTCTATCATTCCTTTAACTCTAAAGGGCAAGTGTTATACAATATTGTTTTCTGCTTTCTCCCTTCATATATTCATGCCTGGGGTTTTCACAAAATCCCAGCCTAACTTGGGAACCCAAGCTTTGCAGCACATGTTCCACCTTCCTTCTGATCTGCAGGTAGCTTCTTTTTGCACGTTGGCTGCTGATGGGTGGGAGTGAAACTTTTTCTTTTCTTGTGGAGCTTTAATTCCAGTGTAATGATATGGTTTGCGGCTTTCTGCTTGCAATTTCAGTTCTTGTTTAAATACTAAAATCTATTGTTTGTCTCTATTTCTAGACAACATAATTGTGTTGCTAACTGACAGGAGCAATAAGTGTATAGCATTATGAAAAGATAAAGGTTCCAGGCCTCAAGATTTAACTTGATTTCTAATTACACTGCACTCCCTCTGTACTAGTGACTGGTAAGGACTCCAGAATACATGTAACAAAGAACTAGAGTGTAAGGAGAAGGAGTGCTCATTGAGTGCAGGTTCTGGTGAGCTGATCATCCCTAGGGTAATGCTTGCCATTGGGCAGAAGGTGAATGACTGTTTCTTCTATTTATCAGATAGATTCAAGCTGTATTCATTCATTTTTGTGTACTGGGAGTAGTAATTGAATTCTCTGTGCTTTTCCTGAAAGTTTTATGGTTGATAGGAAGTTGTTCTTGGGGACCTTATATTTTGGGAACAGGATGAACACTTGGTCTTTGTATTGATTGTTTTAAAGGTTACGGAGCACATTCAACATTCTCATCTTGCAGAATGCATCTTTTCAAGTAATCCTCAGGAACTTGGTCTGTAGTAAGACTTAGAGAAGAAGAGGGTGCTGCCCGGTCCAGGGCATTCTGGCCATTGAGTTAAACCAAGTAAATACCCTAGACTGGGCAATTTCTGTTGGGTCTTGGCCAAGGCTGGTTGTGGGTGAGCACCCCTTTGGATGGAACACAGTTTTCCAGCAATGGGGCTCTGCTTGGAATGATTTTTGTGAAGCAAGCCATCCATAAGCACTATGAGCTATTTGTGTGTAACAGGACGTTGCAGGCTGTAAAGTTAATGCAGTTAATATTCAACTGAACTTCGTAGATGGGGGGGAGTAGTGGTTACTAATTCCTTAGGCGGATTCGCCAGGAAAGGCTACACATTAATTGCCCTCCAAATCAGAACACCGCCCCCTGCCCCCAGTGGATAGCCACATGTGTTATCACATGTGAAACATTACAGCAGTTCAGCCAAACTCAGGGCAGAGGTGATGTTTAATAACCCTTTTGCTGGAGCCCTGGCCTTTTCTGAACCCATAACTTTGGGAAGAAGGAACTAGCCTTGAGTGAGTGTTCATTGTCTATACTCTTTAATTAACCATGAGTGATGTCTTCAACACTCTTGCCATTTGCAGGGTCTTCCAATAAGGATGACGGATTTGGTTCTGATTCTCTTCTGGGTTTCATTGAAATGAAGCATGCCTGGCATCTCTTCCTTTGCCTTAAAGGGAAAGCTGTTGTATTGCTTCCTTGGGCTGAAGGACTGAATTGGAGGGGATCTAGTCAGTGGGTAGAGTCGTGGCTCTCCCATAGGTCTTAGATCATAGGTCATGGCTCTTTTCATGCCTTCAGCTCAGGTAGGAATGAAATCATGAGTTGTAGCCAGTTCCATGGGGCTCAGCAGGCCAGAGGAGAGGTCAGGAAACTGAAGGCAAGGTGTTAGGTCACCATGCTCGGCTGACCTTGGCGAGGAATGGAGGGGCAGAGGTTGTTCTCTGCTGGGGGTCATGGGCTTAGCTTTTTATCCTTTTATAAGAATTTTCCTTATTCGGCTATTTCTTCTCTCATCTTCGGCTGTGTATTATTCCAGATAGGAATAATATGTAAAAGGGAGAGTAGAAAATCAGAATGAAAATGACCTACCATGATTTTGGTAATTTATTGGTACTGTATCATATAACCACATATTAGTGATTTTCCAGAGCAGGGATCTTCTAAGACATGGGTATGCCCTCCCTCTTTGAAATGATCTAATAGCATAATAAACATTCCTCCAATATTTTTTCAATGTCTTCATCCCTTGTCTTGGGTTTCTATGTAAAGTAACTATGAACTGCATTTGGACTTTTCTAGGTTAAGGATGTGGACAAGGATAAGAGATCAGGCTTGTAGAGATTATTGTTTTATTGGGGAACATCCTTAGTAGATGGTGGGAAAGCCTTAGAGTTTAAAAATGACTAGAATAGAACTTTCAATTCTTTGTGGACATCTTCGCTTTTTCTACTGTTTTTGACTACAAACACTTGACTTAATTTTTTTGTGCATATGCTTTCCCCACTGTATGTACTGATTTACCCTGAAGGTTAGACCCAAAACCTGTGACTGATGTTATTTAGGATTTTCAAAAAAGAGCGATTTATTTTTGGCCATAATTGTTTAAAATAAACATCACCCTATTGAGCTTCTACTTTTCATAACTGAAACTGACGAAAATCATTCCTCAGGAATGCATGCTAGGTAATTCTTTCTTGTGTTTACAAAACAAAAGCACTCTCTAGATGCTTTTTTCCCTGTTTCCTAGGTTTCTAAAGACTTTTGAACCTGATGACATGACAGACTTCAGGACCCACTTGCCCTAGCTCCTTGCTCTCAGCATTGATACTGGTTCCTCCAGGCCTTCTGGGCTCTGGGTCTCTGGTGGGATGAAGAGGAAGACAGGAGCCTGTTTAGAAGGACAGATTCCATAGTCAGATGATCTATCTCAACCTGGTGTACTTCTTTCTAGATGATTACTTTGGGCATGTTTCTAAAACTCTTCAAGTCTCAATTGTCTCACATAAAGTGGGAAGGAGGTTATTAAATACCTCTTTTAGTGATTTTGAGAAATACATGAAACAGTGCCTATAAAATCCTTAGCATAATGGCTGTTGTTGTTCAGTCACTAAGTCGTGTCCAACTCTGCGACCCTATGAACTACATAATGGCTGGCCCATTATCAATATGCAGTAATGTTTAGTAGTGGAGGCAGTTTATATAATGGTTAAAAGCAAGGTCTCTGGAGCCTACCTGCCTGTTTTAAAATATATCATGGCTGTTTATCAGTTGAGTATCCTTGAGCTAGTTACCTAGTCTTTCTACACCTCAATGTCCTGGTCTATAATAAAATGGAATCACTATAGTACCTACCTCCTAGGGCTCTTGGAAAGAACAAATGATGTAGTGAATGTCAAAGCACTCGAAACAGTTCCTAGCACCGTACGTGCTGTATAAATCTTTGGTCTGTAAAATTATTCTTACAGCTGCTGGGGAGGAAGATCTAAGTCACAGTTAGGGAGAAGGAAAAGATGTTAAATATTTAACTGAGTGCATAGAAATAGAGAAGAATAGAAAGAATGATGGAGCAGAGAGGAAAAGAGATTAACAATAAAAAATAATTGCATTTGATGATGAGTGATAGAATGATACTCATGTCTCCAGGCCTCTGTGTCTTTATCTCTTTTTGGTGGTAGCTGGAGTGGGAGAAGGCAATGGCACCCCACTCCAGTACTCTTGCCTGGAAAATCCCATGGACGGAGGACCCTGGTGGGCTGCAGTCTATGGGGTTGCTACAAGTCGGACACGACTGAGCAACTTCCCTTTCACGTTTCACTTTCATGCACTGGAGGAGGAAATGGCAACCCACTCCAGAATTCTTGCCTGGAGAATCCCAGGGACAGGGGAGCCTGGTGGGCTGCCGTCTATGGGGTTGCACAGAGTCGGACACGACTGAAGCGACTTAGCAGCAGGAGTGGGTATTATCATGGGTGGGAATAGAGGGCATGATGGCTAAGATCCCTTTTGGTTCTAATTAGTGGTGCCATGAAGCAGCCATGACAAAGACAACCCATTTGTGCTAGCCTGAAGTATGCACAGCCCTCAAATTCCCTTGACAACCATATTCTGTTATGTTTCCACCATTAGTCACCAAACTATTTTGTGTTCTGAATGCATCTTTTAAATTAACGATGTCTTTCACGTGACTGTATCTCCTAGCTATCGTTTCTATTTAAAAGATGGCCCATCTACTTATCTTTCACATGTTAATCATGTGAGCCACATCATTTGATCATTCGATCAAAATGTTCACACGTGTTAATTGTCACAGATTAACCTAGAACTAGTTAGTCCCGATGGGCACTCAGGAGAGCTGGTGTATGACATAGATGGTTTACAATTCTAGGTTGTCAGTTACCAGTAAGGTAAGCATTCCCTTTCCCACCTCCATCTTTTAGTTCGGGGGCTGGTGGGTGCTGAGATGAGTGGACGGGGGAGCAAGTCATATCACAAGCAAAGCACACCAAGAAAGTCCCCACTCCTATAATATTTCCCAGAAGACATCACAAAGAAGGGGATTTCCAGAGTTGCTTGAAGATGACTTCTAAAATTGTGATTGATATTACATAAAACCAGTTCCAGTAGTTGCTTTCCTTCCAAGTAGAGCCAAGAAATGCTAAAAACTTACCTTGCTCTGACTGGTGATTTCAGTGTCTCCAGGCTTTGTCCCTACCTTGAAACTGCCTTCAGGACAGATCAAACTGGTTTCACCAGAAGTGGGAGTAACTTGAAGTTCTTGGAACCTCGCCCCACAAGTAATGCGGATACAGGCAGCAAGGTGATTCCCAGAGCTTCTCTGTGGGCTTTCCTTTTGGTTCTTGAGCTTCTGCTTTCCCTCCTGTACCTTCCAGGTCAACCTTATAGGTCGACCTGAAATTCATATACAATTGCAGCCAGTTCCATTTTTTAAAATATTATTGAGAGGCAAACTGCAAAAAAATCTTAGAAGATCTTTCAGAGACACTCTGGTTTTTGTTCAGGGCTTCCATGGTGGCTCAGATGGTAAAGAATCTGCCTGCAATGCAGAAGACCTGGGTTCTAGCCCTGTGTGGGGAAAATCCCCTGGAGAAGAGAATGACAGCCCACTCCAGTATTATTGCCTGGAGAATTCCATGGACAGAGGAGCCTGATAGGCTCATGTCCATGGGGTCACAAAGGGTCAAACATGACTGACTGAGTAACATGCACACACACACTGGTTTTTGTTCAAGTCTGCTGTACATATTGATAGAATAATGCATTTGATTAAATATTGCATTTGCTACTTTTCTCTATTGGGAGTGAATCTTGGCCGCAGTAGGAAGAAGTAATGGTTGGATAAAAGATGACAGATTTGGAGGTTTTCTGTGCCTCCACCCTAGGTGAGTATTCCGTCCTAGGACACAAAAAGAATATTTATTTAGAAGGTACAACAGACTTAACACTTGGGTTGCCCCTGACTCTCCACACACCTGCCTCGTCTCCTTTCTTTCCTCAGACAGGTGTTTGTTGAATGCCTGCAAAGGGCAGATATTGCCCCAGAGGCTGGAGATGCCACACTGAACAAGAAGAGTTCACATTGCTTGCTAAGGCCTTTTAATGGGCTTCCACTGCTTTCTAAAGCCACGTTACTCAGTCGTGAAATTCTCCAGTCACTAGACACACCTTTCAAGGCACCAGGCAAGCACAGGGTGAATGCCCACACTAAGCCTGGATAACTGCTGCAGCTTCCCAGCCATGAGGACCACTGGGAAGAACTCATTTGCGTAAAATACAATCAGCGTTCAAAGAAATGGCCATCAGTAAATTGGGGAAGTCTTCATTTTAATTTCCTCGCCTCACTGTGTGCATATGAGCAGGCCTGCCGTTTGCATATGGGAATCCTGTCATGCCAGTTTCAGGAAGTGATTTGTTAATAATCAAGTTCTCTGAATGGCCCTAAATCTGCAGTTGATGTGGGTCTGATAAAGCCACTCTTCTACCCGCCTATTTTGGGGACCATTTTTTTGGGCAGGATCTGAGCCAGAATGAAAACTAGCCATCAGAACAAAATTTAGGACAGCTGGGATGCTTTGCAGCAAAGACTTTTGGCTCCCCAGTTCAAATAATCACAATAGTGGCTCAATTTAGCCTTTGGCTGAATGGTTTTGGCAGGGCACAATGAAAAATAATTATTTCATGGCCTGCTTATTTTTCCCTTAACCAATAAACTCTCAGACCACTTCAGGCTTATGTAAATATTCTGTTATGGATGTGGCTGAGCACACCATCAGGTCTCTATTTAGGAAATGGTCTATTTTACCCTTGTGGGGCAGAAAGCAAAACTCAACATCTTTTTGAGATATCTATTTAGAGTGAGGTGGGGATGGAGAATAAAGATGGGAAGAAATCTAGTGACTGGAAATTGAGCCCAGAGTCATAGGGAAGCAAAGGTTGAGTCTCAGGCTGTGACTTAGAACAGGGGTGTCCAACCTCCGAGCCTCAGACTGGTACCTCCTGTCAGATCAGCAGTGGCGTTAGATTAGAAATAAAGTGCAATGGACAGGTATTTGGGATTCAGTGTCAGGTTGCCTATTTCAGGGCAAGGGGAATCTGGTCACTGAAATCCTCTTTCCCTTCCAACCCAGCTTTGGGAACGCAAAGAATACCTAGTCCCCACTCTGTCCCTGCCCCCCTCCTCAAGAGTCCTGCTCATACACTGCACTCCGTGCTTAGTGGTCACGACTATCCACTGGGAAGCGATATTCATGGCTTTCCTGTGAATGATCCCGTTATCTACCTGGCATTCTCTGTTCCCACCACCTCCATGCCACAGAATTGCACTGAGTTTAGGGCAGCCAAGAGTGGAGAAGAGACTTGTGTGATACCGTATGATATCTCTTATGTGAAATGTAAAGACAATACAAATGAATACACATGAAAACAAAGACAAACTCAGGTTCAGGGGCTTCACTGGTGGCTTAATGATAAAGGACCTGCCTGCCAATGCAGGAGGTGTGGGTTCGATCCTGGGTCAGGATGATCCCCTGGAGGAAGAAATGGCAACCCACTCCAGTATTCTTGCCTGGAGAATCCCATGGGCAGGGGAGCCTGGCAGGCTACAGTCCATGGGGTCACAAAGAATTGGACATAACTTAGCAGCTACACAGACACAAAGTGCCTAATGAATGTAACATGCATGAAACATCCCGAAATGTCACCTCCCCTCCCTACGCCACCCCTGGTCCGTGTAAAAACTGTCTTCCATAAAACTGGCCCCTGGTGCCAAAAAATTGGAGACCTCTGACTTAGAAGGCAGGGCGCTGAGGAATGATTGTCTCTGATGTGGAGGGAAGGGTATGCACGGAATTAGCTGGACCATACTCTGTGTAGTGCCATAACTACAAGGAACTGCAGTCTTGTCTTCTCTAGCTGTAGTTTTTTAGGCTACGTGTAATGATTCTCAAAACATTTTGGCGAGTGCTTGCCTGATTTGTTCTCATTACCCCATTTCCTAAGTCCTTGCTGTGGCCCTGGGTTATTTGATGGAGTCGTGGAGAGGTGGATGGGATAAATTGAGCATGGCAGCAAGCCGAACGGCCACCCTAGACCCAAAGCCCTTCAAGGTTTTTGCTTGGATCCCATCAATCTCCTGCACTTTATATCTGCCTTTTCAGGTCAGCGGCATCACAGCGTAGGGCATCTGTGCCTGGATGACCAATTCCTAGTCAGTGAGATTCCCTGGCTTTGCAGCTCAGTTGGTCAAAACAGAGTACTAACGAGATCGGTCATGGGTTTGATCCCTGCAGGAGCCAGTCCAATCTGTCCCGTTAACCCCATCTAGCAGCCTTAGGTCATGGGTGTATTTGGGTGAGGGAGTGTGAATGGCGGACCACTGCTGGGTGACCAGCTAGTCCCACTGACTGTGGGTGGGAGGTGTTCTCTTTGAATGGCAGCAGAATGGGCGTTAGAAACAGTAACCACCACGAGCTTGAAGCTGTTTCTCCTCCCCTGTGTTGAGGGTGGGAGTGGGGTAGGAATAGGCATTTCTACTGTTACGAAAAGGTAGACGTTCCTTGTTTTGAAAAGTCTGCACCAAATCAAATTCCTGCCATGATCCTCATGATCTGGGTTTAATGAGTGGCATTTCTTCTCAAAGTATCTTTAAAAAAATCGGCAGTCATGTCATGCATCAGGATGAATTTCTAAATGTAAATGAGATTCTCCCAGTAATTTATTTACATTTGTTTTCAGCACAACAAATGAGACATCACGTAGCTTCATAATTTTCCATGACCGAGTCACCAGCATGCAGTGTGTAATTTACCGTGATTTCAGATGCTTATCTGTAGATTTTTCAACAGGACTTTATAAGGCTTGAGCAAGAGAAAGAGATCCTCTGTGCCTTCTCACGTCTTGCTTTCCTGGCCCTTGCTCTCCTACCGAAGTGTTCTGGGGCTCACTAAAATCTATTACGTTGTTCACATCTTTGAAGAATTGTACATAGAAGAGAGAAAAATACTGGTCCTTTATCCATTTCAAGTAGGGCTTGTTATCAGTAACACAACTCTGATATAAAAGAAGAGGTAGCAGTATTTCCCTTTGGGTATTAGAATGTATGAACTCGCATAAGTAACTGTTTTAGGCTTGTTTTCCTCGTTGTAAAATGCTACAGGAGAGAATCTTGACAGCTTAGCAATAGCATTTTAGATCAAGATGGAAGATAGACTATATTGAATGGGTCAGTGCACACTTTTCAAACCTTTACAGAAGTTTTGAGCATTTGTTGTATTTTTTTTTTTTTTTGCAATTTCTTATTTATTATTATTATTTTTACTTTTTTCCTTGTCACTTTTTCTTTTTCCAATTTTTTTTCTTTTTGTTTTTTATTGAAATATAGTTGATTTGCAATGTTATGTTTCAGGTATACAGCAAAGTGATTTGTTTACATACGTATACATGTGTGTATGTATGTGTGTGTGTATATATATATATTCTTTTTATTCTTTTTCTGATTCCTTCCATTGTAGTTTATTACAAGATATTGAATACAGTTCCCTGTGCTATACAGTAAATCCTTGTTGTTTGTTTATTTTATATATGGTAGTATCCATCTGTTAATCCCCTATTAATTACTAGAGCTTCTCTGGAGGCTCAGATGGTAAAGAATCTGCCTGCCATGCAGAAGACGCAGGTTCAATCCTTGTGTCAGGAAGATCCCCTGGAGAAGGGAATGACTACCCACTCCAGGCAAGCATCTTTGCCTGGAGAATTCCACCGACAGAGGAGCCTGGCCGACTATCGTCCATGGCATCGCAAAGAATCAGACATGACTAAGCGACTAACACTTTCACTTTCAGTGTGCGTTTGTTAATTCCCCACTCCTAATTTATCCCTCCCCCATCCCCTTTGGTAACCAAAGGTTTTTCTGTGTCAGTGAGTCTCTTTTTTAAATAAGTTCATTTGTACTAGTTTTTAGATTCCATATATAAATGATATTCTATAATGTTTTTTTCTTTCTCTGTCTGACTCATTTTACCTTAGTATGATTATTCCAGATCCAGCAATTTCATATTTATTTTTAAAATATGGCCCTATGATATTAGCCTTCTTTACTGGTTATTACCCAGGTTCAAAGTAAAGAAGAAAAGATTCCCTAAAATTCAACATAAGTTACTTAGATATTATTTTCTCCCGAGGACTTCCCCTCCCCCTCTCACTTCTTTATTCATTTGAGCAAAACAATGTAGGAGTGTCCTAGGAACTCTGAGACTTAGGGAAAGGCAGGAAAGATGTCGAGTAGTTATTCTGTGACCTTGAATGAGCCTGTGACCAAAGGTCCATGAGGAGTGATATTGGGTATCAGAGTTCTAGCCACTTCATCCAGGTACCTGAACATAAACCATTCATAGCTTGGCTTTGCCCTGCTCCAAGCAACCATAGAAGTCATTAAGTTAGAAATATTTTAGTTAGAGCTATGATGTAGAGAGAGAGTTTCTTAAGTATGCTCTCTAATGAAAGTTTCTGGTTCTGTTCAGTAAACACATACCAAGAGCTTTCTATGGAACAGCCACATAGGCACCAAGAGTGAAAAAAATATAGATACCCTCACTAGCACTTGCTCTGGTCCTCTTAACATAAAAGAAAACCTAATTTCTTAAAAGATGAGTAAAAGGCTCAATATTTCTTAATATATAAGTCATCTCCTTTAATTAGTTGTCCCAAATTTGCTTGAAATGTACAAGCTAGTAGTTTCATTGAATAGTATTTGAATACCTCAGACACCGGGCTTCCCAGGTGGTGCTACAGGTAAAGAATCTACCTGCCAATGCAAGAGGCGTACGAGACACGGTTTCAGTCCCTGGGTTGGGAAGAATCCCTGGAGTAGGAAATGGCAGCCTGCTCCAGTATTCTTGTGAGGAAAATCCCATGGACCGAGGAGCCTGCCAGGCTACAGTCCATGGGGTCACAAAGTCAGACACAACTGAGTGTCTGAGCCATCTCAGACATAGGTGTCGGTCCTGGCAGGCTGTTCTTTCAATAGTAACCTTGCTTAGTCTAAAGCATTGTTCTGCTTGGAACATTTTTCTTCTTACCACAGATATGCTTGTAAGATATTTGTCATTGGCGTGTAAGCAACTTTTATCTCCACAGACAGAAATTCCTTTGCAGGTGGTGGGAAAGTCGTGCATTTGTGCACATTTTTGTGAACCTATATCTCTCTCTGAATCTTTCTCTGCTGGAAAAACTTTCCAACTTGAAAGCAAGATCTCATTGGCCACATTCTAGTATTTGTCTGGTGCTCGTGATACCTGTTCGAATGCTGTGTATTTCTAATTTGTTTAATAGAGCGCAGTCGAAAAGTAGAGATTGTTTTTTTCAACCTGAGCACTAAACTGTGTAGAGTTCTTCCACGAGAACCACAGATACAGAACAAACCGACATGTTATCTTCTAAACCAAAGATCCAAAAGCTTTTCTTCAACTTTAAAGTTGGTAGGTGGTTGCTTTTTATATGCCTTTAATATCTAGAGTTTTGTAGAAAGCTGTATGAAGCACTTTTATTCATAAATATTTTCTTTGTTTACTCAGCATGCGCTTTGCACGATGACTCTGGCAGTTGCCATACTGAGGATGCCTATGTGAAGAGTCAGGGAAAATGAGTAGGCGCGTAATTAGAGCAGGTCATTGTGCTTTCATGTGGCCCCTGTGACAATGTGATAAGTGCCCCATAGCAACGTATTTCAGATATGGCCAGCGATCAAAGGAACTGTGAAGAAGTCATGGTCAGCTTCACAGATGAAGTTGTGCTTGGGAGGATGTGCACAGGGAGAGGAATGGCCACCTGGCAGATGCCCCTGGGGAGGGAAGTCATAGCAAAAAGGCCAGGGTGAGCAAAAGGCAGAGGTAAGATATTACTACATATTCCAAGAACTGTGAATCATCTGGCTGGACTAGGACGTGGGCTTTGTGAATTAGGAGGGAGTAAGCCCAGGAGGAGGGTGAGGTTGGAAAGAGAGGCCGAAACTAGATCATAAAGGGCTTTGTACACGATGTTGAGAAGTCTGATCTCTGTTGAGTAGAACCTTGAAAGGGCATTGAAAGATGTTTGCAAAAGGGCAACATGTGTAACTTTTCCTTTTAAAAGGATCAGTCACTCCTGGAGGGAGGAGGGATTGGATGGAAGCAGGAAAGGCCAGTTCAGGAGGCTGTCAGGGTAGGGTACATCGGTCCATCTTATTTTTGAGCATCTGTCTTCCTGTTATACTGCAGAACCTAGCCAAACAACGTGGAGACTTTGGTGAGTTTTAATAGAAGAGTAGTGTGGGGCTTCCCAGGGGCTCAGTGGTAAAGAATCCATCTGCCTATGCAGACGTCACAGGAGATGTGGGTTTGATCCCTGGCTCAGAAAGATCCCCTGGAGAAGGAAATGGCAACCCACTCCAGTATTCTTGCCTGGAAAACTGCATGGACAAAGGAGCCTGGCAGGCTATAGTCCATGGGGTCTCAAAGAGTTGAATATGACTTAGTGACACAGCATGTGCCCATGTGCGTGCACACACACACACACACACACACAGTGTAAGGAGATGAAGATCAGGGTGATGAAGTGGGGTGATAAAGATCAGGGGGTATCAGGTCAGGAAGGAAATTAAAATGAGAATAATTTAGTTAAGATACAGAAAGGCTAAGGGTAAATTTAATAACTATTTCCATGGTAAAGTTTGGCTCCTGTATATTAATTTATTAGTTCAAATCTAAAATCTGTTATACATAGTCCTGAAATCCAAAAGAAGTCACTGTTAGCTTTTCTGTTTAAATTTATTTTTATAAATTGGCCTCAAAACTTTCTGGCAGCAAAATTTGACCTTCAGTGATGTCAGGCTAATTATATTCTTTTGTTTATTCCACAGTGTGAAGGGTTGTATCTTTTGCTATAGAAATAGTAGTGTGTCTGTCTGTGGCCCTGCTGAAGGGTCATGTAATTGGTGGGGTAGGCCTTTTGTTGATGTAGCTCTTATTGCTACCATGATTAACCATTACCGTCAACTAAAATATTACTGTCAACTATATAGCATCATACAGGCTTTAGGATATTTAGTATCTTTCAATTTCTATTGATTTAAAAACAACTTATGGGATAGATACTATCATTGTTGTTGTTCAGTCACCCAGTCGTGTCTGACTCTTTGTGACCCCATGGACTGCAGCACGCCAGGCCTCCCTGTCCCTCATCATCTCCCAGAGTTTCCCCAAGTTCATGTTCATTGCATCGGTGATGCTGTCTAGCCATGTCATCCCCTGACGCCCTCTTCTCCTTCTGCCCTCAATCTTTCCCAGCATCAGGGACTTTTCCAATGAGTCTGCTGTTCACATCAGATGACCAAAATCCTGGAGCTTCAGCTTCAGCATCAGTCCTTCCAATGAGTATTCAGGGTTGCTCTTCCTTATGATTGACTGGTTTCATCTCCTTGCTGTCCAAGGGACGTTCAGGAGTCTTCTCCAGCACTACATTTCAAAAGCCTCAGTTCTTTGGCATTCTGCCTTCTTTATGGTCCAACTCTCACAACTGTACGTGACCACTGGGAAGACCATAGCCCTGACTATACAAACCTTTGTCAGCAGAGTAACGTCTCTGCTTTTCAACACACTGTCTAGGCTTGTCATCGCTTTCCTGCCAAGAAGCAATCGTCTTCTGATTTCGTGGCTGCAGTCACCATCTGCAGTGATTTTGGAGCCCAAGAAGAGGGAATCTGTCACTACTTCCCCCTTTCCCCCTTCTATTTGCCATGAAGTAATGGGGCCAGATACCATGCTCTTATTTTTTTTTTAATATTTAGTCTTAGATGCTATCATTACCTCATTCTAAACACACGAAAAGAGTTGAGGCACAAAAATATTAAGTGATTTGATTAAAATAACATATTTGGGGAAGGGTCAATTTGAAAAATAAATTCCAATTTTTTTTTTCTTTCTTCTAGATCTTTAAACAAAATAAGTGAGACTGTCCTGACAGTGGACATTGTGACTTGTGGAGTAGGTTTCCCTTTTTTTTTTTTTTTTTTTGAGTTCTGTAGACTCTTTTCTCTGGGTATTTTGTAAATAAAATAACAAACCAGATTCAGTTGTGTCTGATGTGACTCAGATGTGATACTGTCTGACAGTAGCATGAATAATAACACTTTCGTTTATTCTCAATGTGAATGAGGCTGAGAAGAGTTGTTTTTATTGTTTTTATGCCCTTCTCCATTTGTGTATTGGCAATTTCCACTAGAATGTACCATGTTTTCCCCCTCCCTGGGCAGACACTGTAGTGGAAAATCTAGTACAGTGACCATAGATTATGCAGTACTCAGTACTCCGAGAGGTAGTGTAAGTATAGAGCTAGTTGTTGGATAAGATAACTGATGTCTACAGTTCTAAAAAAAGAAGCTTTTTACTTGTATATCACTGCAAAACATTCTATCCCAACTTCTGATCTATAGCCTGCTTATTGCTGAAGTCAACATCCTAATATTACCAAAGAATAAAACCCTACATCACTTATTGATTTGCAGTCTGTTAAAAAGTGACAACAGGCTTTTTTGGTTATGTCTCTCAGAAAAAGAGTTCACTTATTGGATTTTCAGCTTTCCTGTGTTGTATGAGGATATACTACGTAGGCATATTCCTCGATATGGGCATGAGGCATCTGAGTGGGTAATTAGGGTTTGCAAATGATTTCTGTAAATATGAAAAAATATGTAAATATTTTACTCATGATGAATTTATTAATTAGGTTGGCCAAAAGGTTCCATTGATAGAAAAATTTAACAGAGTATCTAGCTTTTGGGGACATGATCGGTAGAATCAAAGTGAGGGGATAAAAGGGTAATATCTTTTGAGGGTGTCTTTCTGCAGGGAACAAATGCTGAAATGCAATTTCCAGCCCAGATGTTGACCCCAAGTAATCATAAAAACATTGATGATGATGATGAAGATAATGATGGAGAGGAGGAGAGAAGGGAGAAGAAGGGGGAAAAGGGTAAAAATAACAGCAATAAAAGTGTTACCTGCATGAGGTCACTTATCTAATGACTTGGGAAATCAAATGCTAGCTCATCTAGTTCAGTAATTTTTCCGTTACAGAATCTTTAAGAGAGACAAAAGAAATGGTACCTATATTTAAAAAAATATGTGAATGATGCTATACTTATGATGAGCAAGTTGATAGCATCTCAGTCTATATTATGATAGTCTATATCTCTGTCCTGTGTAGCATTTTGTTAGATTGAATGTTATTCTCCTGTCATCACTCTTTCCCTTTCCTGACCTCTTTCATCTTCCTGCCATCTCTATCTGTGTTCTAAGATTTGTAACTCACTGGACTTACTGGATTTCTTAGTAAAGTCAGAGATACCGATTTCCTTTCCAGTCTACTCCCCAAATGAGCTGTTTCAGCCATAGAAAGATCAACCATCCTCTTCCTCAATATATTTCTTCCCATTCTTACTCTAAATCTGGCCATTAAACCATGAGGTTCCTGGGACTCTTGTAGTCTAGTGGTTAAGAATCTGCCTTCCAATGCAGAGGATGTGGGTTCCATCCCTGGTTGGAAAATTAAGATTCCACATGCCAAAGGGCAATTGAGCCCGCATGCCACGACTAAGACTTGACACAGCCTACAAAATTGAGGCTCCTGAAATTCTAAACCTTCTTTGTCATGCATAATTAAGATCCTCACCAATATCTTGTATCTTATACGTACTTTTTATTTAATGAGAAAATATGATTTAGTGAGAGTTTATGATTTTCGTCTATTAAGCAAATTTTCACACATACACTAAGATGACAAACATTTAGCAATACTGCATAGGAAAAAAAAATCCTTTGGTAAATCCCCATCCAATGGAATGATTAAAGAAACTTTGTGTGAACCACATTTCAAGAAAACAAATCAGTATTTGTATATATTTCACTCCTCCAAACTATGGTTTTAATTCATATTTAGATAGTATAAATCTCAAGCATTACCAAGAGAAAAAATTTGCTTTCCCAGCAGGGGTCTGGAGGATGGCCCTTAACAAATGCAAAATTTGACATTCATATAAAAGGGAGATAAGTAAGACCAATAAAGAGATGGTAGAATTGACTGCAGCCAGAAAAATACAAAGTAATGCCAACACATTCCCTGCACTATTTTCAGAAATCCAGGCGCTGACCTGGGCTATGTTAATATGGAGAATAGTGTAGCGAGGCACCCGTTATAAAGAAAACAGATGATTAGATTCAGGTTCCTAGGAAGCTGAGTTTGGAAGAGGGTCACTCTTCATTATTTGTAGAGCATATTCCTCCAGGGGGTTTCTGCTTTTTTGAAGTGATGTTTGGAAAGTATTCAGAATTCAGTTGCTTTTTGGACTGTAATGAATGCCTGAGGAGTGAGGGTCCTAAAAATAATAGAAAATTTGAGTCTAATCAGTCTAATCAGTACTGGATGTGCAAGTCCTGCATTTCCCAACTGGCCAACAAGCTAGTAAAGATGAAGAATAAATAAATGAATGGAATTAAGAATAATTGAACCCAACTTAAGTCTAAGGTAGCTAATGCATTTCTCTTTAAACCTCATATATGCATTTTCTCATCTCTGGAATTTCTTCTTTAAAAGCCTAGAATGAACTTGCCCAGTAAAAATAGCCCCAGGATTGAATTGGCAGGCTCTCCATGATTGTACTAGTTGGGAATTTCTTTGGGAAGACCTTTAAATGTTCTTTATTACTTCAATTTCCTTACCTATGTAATTTTATAGGGGCCAGTGACAAAGGGGAAATGCAAATAACAACTGACCAATGGGAGAAAACAATATTGGAAAGCACTTCTTATGAAGCAGAGTTACAAATACGCATGCAGAACAGTACAGAATGAAAAAACAATTGCAGGTTTTGATAGGTATGTTAGGAAAGAGTCACTGAACGATTTCCTATTAATTCTGGGGCACTTATACTATTTTTAAAATATCCCACAAACCTTTGCCTGACAAAGGAAGAGTACAAAATAAAGCCCTAGTCTCTGCGGTGACAGCTATTTCCATAGCAACCTGCCTGTCAATCAACACCCACTTCATTGGGCTTCAGAAAACACCCCCAGAAATAAATGTCAAAAGTCTTAATGCAGTTTCCAAATTTAAATCAAACTTTAAAATAAATTAAAATAAGAACCCAAACACCCACAGCAGTCACAAAAGTAAATCTTATTTTGGAAGGAGAGAAAACGGGGGTAAAAACACAAAGGCCAAAGGAATCCTCCAAGCAGATGTAAAGAAGGAAAAGGGAGGCTAGGTGCCCTTCGCCCTTTCTTAACGTTACTTGATCGAGTGTGATTGGAGGAGCATCACTGGTAACCCATCCATATCTTGTTTCTCTGCCTTTGATGGTTGGCTTTCGTTTTCATGACCATCTTATCATGTTCACTGTTTCCATCCCTCTGGTGCGTGCTAATGACTCAGCCCCCCCGCCTTTTGATGATATGATGGTGAGACAAGCGGCTAACTGCCAGGTGGAAGGATGTACTTGGTCACTCTTTTAGGGGGATTAAAGTAACACTGACTGGACCTCCTGACAATGAAAATCACCCACATGACAGTTTAAGTCCTTCTGTTGTTAAACCATCCTCTGAGAATTTAGCATGAAGCAATTGCCACCTCTCTTATCTGGAGGTAAACTCTATATAAAGCTTAACACCACACTTGTGGGGTATGCCATGTGACTTGACTTACTGCTCCTAAGAGTTTGAAGTTCCCTAGAAGTGGAGTATTTTAAGGAACTCTGTTTTGTTAGAGACTATGGAATGATTGTTTGGAACTCTGCATTCACATGGATATTGTTCCAAAGAAGAACAAGGAGAGATAAGAAAGCCTTCCTCAGTGATCAGTGTAAAGAAATAGAGGAAAACAATAGAATGGGAAAGACTAGAGGTCTCTTCAAGAAAATTATAGAGATACCAAGGGAACATTTCATGCAAAGATGGGCACAATAAAGGACAGAAATGGTATGGACCTAACAGAAGCAGAAGATATTAAGAAGAGGTGGCAAGAATACACAGAACTATACAAAAAAGATCTTCACGACCAAGATAATCATGATGGTGTGATCACTCACCTAGAGCCAGACATCCTGGAATGTGAAGTCAAGTGGGCCTTAGGAAGCATCACACAAACAAAGCTAGTGGAAGTGATGGAATTCTAGTTGAGCTATTTCAAATCCTGAAAGATGATGCTGTGAAAGTGCTGCACTCAATATGCCAGCAAATTTGGAAAACTCAGCAGTGGCCACAGGACTGGAAAAGGTCAGATTTCATTCCAATCCCAAAGAAAGGCAATGCCAAAAAATGTTCAGACTACAGCACAATTGCACTCATCTCACACTTTAATAAAGTAATGCTCAAAATTCTCCAACCCAGGCTTCAACAATACATGAATCATGAAATTCCAGATGTTCAAGCTGGTTTTAGAAAAGGCAGAGGAACCAGAGATCAAATTGCCAACACCCGATGGATCATCAAAAAAGCAGGAGAGTTCCAGAAAAACATCTATTTCTGCTTTATTGACTATGCCAAAGCCTTTGACTATGTGGATCACAATAAACTGTGGAAAATTCTGAAAGAGATGGGAATGCCAGACCACCTGACTTGTCTCTTGTGAAATCTGTATGCAGGTCAGGAAGCAACAGTTAGAACTGGACATGGAACAACAGACTGGTTCCAAATCAGGAAAGAAGTACGTCAAGGCTGTATATTGTCACCCTGCTTATTTAACTTGTATGCAGAGTACATCATGAGAAACGCTGGGCTGGAAGAAGCACAAGCTGGAATCAAGACTGCTGGAAGAAATATCAATATCCTCAGATATGCAGATGACACCACTCTTATGGCAGAAAGCAAGGAATAACTAAAGAGTCTCTTGATGAAAGTGAAAGTGGAGAGTGAAAAAGTTGGCTTAAAGCTCAACATTCAGAAAACGAAGATC
Organism: Bubalus kerabau; assembly: GCF_029407905.1. Taxonomy (NCBI): domain Eukaryota; kingdom Metazoa; phylum Chordata; class Mammalia; order Artiodactyla; family Bovidae; genus Bubalus; species Bubalus kerabau. Next base: position 74,446,619 of record NC_073628.1, on the reverse strand, counting down.
ATGGCATCTGGTCTCATCACTTCATGGCAAATAGATGGGGAAACAATGGAAACAATGACAGACTTTATTTTTTGGGGCTCCAAAATCACTGCAGATGGTGACTGCAGCCATGAAATTAAAAGACACTTACTCCTTGGAAGAAAAGGACCAACCCAGACAGCATATTAAAAAGCAGAGACATTGCTGACAATGGACTTGGCTGACAAAGGTCCGTCTAGTCAAGGATGTGGTTTTTCCAGTGGTCATGTATAGATGTGAGAGTTGGACTATAAGGAAAGCTGAGTGCTGAAGAATTGATGCTTTTGAACTGTGGTGTTAGAGAAGACTCTTGAGAGTCCCTTGGACAGCAATGAGATCCAACCAGTCCATCCCAGAGGAAATCAGTCCTGAATATTCATTAGAAGGATTGATGCTGAAGCTAAAACTCCAATACTTTGACCACCTGATGCGAAGAACTGACTCATTTGAAAAGACCCTGATTCTGGGAAAGATTGAAGGCAGGAGAAGGGCACAACAGAGGATGAGATGGTTGGATGGCATCACCAACTCGATGGACATGAGTTTGAGTAAACTCCAGGAGTTGGTGATAGACAGGGAGGCCTGGCATGCTGCAGTGCATGGGGTTGCAAAGAGTTGGACATGGCTGAGCAACTGAACTGAACTGAGTAATTTTTTGGTGGTGTCTTCAGGATTTTCTAAGTATAGTATCATGTCATCTGTAAACAGTGACAGTTTTACTTTTTCCTTTCCAGTTTATATTCCTTTTATTTCTTTTTCTTCTCTGATTGCTGTGGCTAAAACTTCCAAAACTGTGTTGAAGAAAAGTTGTGAGAGTGGGCACCTTTGTTTTATTCCTGATCTTAGATGGAATGCTTTCAGCTTTTCACCATTGAGTATGATGTGAGCTGTGGGTTTTCCATATATGTCATCTATACTTGAGTTATGTTCTCTGTGCCCACTTTCTGGGGAGTTTTCATCATAAATCATTGTTGAATTTTATCAAAAACTTTTTCTGCATCTTCTGAGATGATTAGTTTATTTTTCAATTTGTTAATGTAGCGTATCATATTGATTGATCTGTGGATACTGAAAAATGTCCTTGCATTGCTGAGATAAGTCTTCAGGGGTACAATAGAAATTTCAACGGTCTAATTCAATGGTATTCAAAGACCAGAGACATAAGGAAGCAGTGAGCCTGGTCCACTGACCAGTGCCTGGAGGGGGCTGGAGAGCTGAGGGCAGGTGTAGGAGGCCCTGGGGCGAAGTAGGTTGAGAAAACTGAGGAAAGAGAGAAATGCACTCATACTCTCCAGGATCCTTTTGCCTAAATTGAGTCTGTGAGTTTGTCTTTTCTACATGGCCAGTGTCAGTGTCAACTTCTTAACTATTAGTAACTCAAAAGAAGAGTTTTCTAGCACTAACAGAGTAGAAACTGTTTCAAGTGCCGTCATATTAGGTGCGCATCAGTAGCTTTCCATATAATCGGTCAAGTTCATGAACTTCATTTTGTCTTACCTGAAGGCTGAGCTGTGCAAGAGAGTGAGAGGTGTGGAAACCAAGGTTGGGTCTGAAGCTGAGCAATCAGGGACCACAGAGGAGAATTCCCTGGTGAATTCAGATTAAGAACACGATCACTTAGAAGTTTGGGATTAACATATACACACTACTGTATATGGGCCTCCCTGGTTGCTCCGTGGTAAAGAATCTGCCTGCCACACAGGAGATGCAGTTTTGATCCCTGGGTCAAGAAGATCCTCTGGAGAAGGACGTGGAAACCCACTCTAGTATTCTTGCCTGGGAAATCCCATGGACAGAGGAGCCTGGCGGGCCACCATCCATGGGGTCAGAAAAGATTCAGATATGATTTAGCAACTAAATAACAACAGCTCCTATATATAAAACAGATAACCAACAAGGACCTACCGTATAGCATAGGAAACTCTACTCAATATTCTGTAATAAGTCATATGGGAAAAGAATCTGAGAGAATGGATACATGTATATGCATAACTAAGTCACTTTGCTGTACACCTGAAACTAATACAATACTGTAAATAACTATACTCCAATACAAAATAAAAGTCAAATAAGAACTAGATATGAGGTGTCCTCAAGTGAGGTGCTTATGATGGACGTGCTGGGGAATGGTGTGTGTTTATAAGAAAGTCTCTTGTATGCTTTCCAGCACAAAAGCCAATCCCAAAGCAAGGAGAGGAGAGGGCAAACTCAACTAAAATGAGGGGTGAGGGTTTTAGAGCCCTTAGAGAGTATCCAGCAAAGTGCTTTGCATACAGGCACTCAAGCAATTGGCTCATGTAGAGAGGAAGCAGACTAGAACACGAGAATTGAGCCACTCGGAGCTCTGTTCCCCCCAGAGCCAGTGAAAAGATCCAGTTCATGTCACAGTTTTTCAAATCATCCCTGAGGGTCTGAGAAGCCACCACTCAACCTTGCTTCCTGGCATTGGAATACCCACCTGTAAATCTGTTTGCTCAGTGCCAGAGAATTCTGACTGCAGTTGGGACCGCCTTTTACCTTCCAAATAAAACCTAAAATTGGGAGCAACCGGTTTGGAGACCAGCGTTTTCCATCGCTTTCACTTGGCTTCTTTTAGTGCTAGTCAGGCAGTGTGTCATTTTCTCTGTTGAGTATGTGTGCAGCTGGGAGATGAGTTATTTATAATAATAAGACTTTGCACGTATGTAGATACTTGCATAGTAAGCAGATCGTATGGAGTTGGTGGCGGCTGGTGGGTAAGCTTAGAATCATCAGTAGATCTAATTATTGAGTGTGACTTGTTGGAATCTGCAGGCCGTTGCCCATAAATATTTTAACCTATTGGTGTTGAAACCTGTCTACCAGGGATCAAAGACATTTTCAGGTCTAATCTGTCTTGGAGGCAGGATAAGGAGGTAAGGGGCTGCTGTCTAGAGGAAAGAACTGAATTTCCGCATCTTCCCGTCTTCTACCTCGGTGTCTTAGTCTCTACCACACACCTTGTTGAATCTTATTTCCCATAATTGTGCATTCAAGGTCACTGTTGCCCTGGTCTTTGGATATTTTATTAAAACCCTCCTGGCCTCTTTGGATAGTCATTCAATGATTTCTATTCACAGGACGAAATTTGGTATGAAGTTCTACCTCCGCCTCTCATGTGGTACCTTTGAATGGAAAGATAACCTTTGACAACGCTCAGTTCTTTCTGATGATCACTGTTAGCATGAAGCCTGACGGGTGGCATGGATGTGGGAGAACTCATTTGAACAGACTTTCTATCGAAGGCTAAATACACCCCAAATCACATGGGTAATCAGAGCCAGCCGCCTCATTTCTGATGATTTTACAAATCAGTCGGGCTTCAGAGATGCGTCCACATGACACTGTACCCATACTGAGTTGTTTTGGCTGCAGGGGTGGTCGCTTTTCTCTCTTTCTTTTTTGCTTTCCAGCTGCATTTGTGAATGTTTTCGTCCTTTGCTAAAATATGTTTTTCAAAAATGTGATTAACAGTCATTTTCGGATACAGATATTGGCTCTCTTTTGCCAGAGAGACACAGCATGTGAGAACAGGCCGACATCAAAATAATACAAAAGGGGATGTTTATTCATCAGAAACTGTGTTAATGACTACATCTGCCGCCCCCCCACCTCCTCATTTTGGGCTGACTGGGTTCATGTCCCTCTTCTCTTTTGCTCATGTTCCCCCCCACCGTGAAATCTCTTCATTTTGTACCCCATAAATAAAAAAATCCCCATGGTTGGTCTGATGTGTATGCTATGAGTATAAGTTAGAGCGATTTGAAATTTGAAAACTGTACTCGATGGGGTAAACTCACGAGATGCATGAATGGAGGGGACTGGCATTCTGAACGTTCCTTAAACAACTTTCCCATCTAAAGACTCTGTGCCAGATGCTGTTAACAATAGACAATGGGCTGACAGCAGAGCAGCATAAAGCAATAGGAAGTTTACATTTGTTTTATGACCTGTCATTTTTATTTGTTTATTTTTCAAATAAAATCGTTTGCTTGTTTGAACTGCTTGTGGCTGTATCTTTGGATATTTTGAACTTGAGAGCTTTGAAAATCCCAAAGCCAATGGCTGGAACATCATTTGACTTAAATCTACTCTTAGCCAGTTTCAGCGTGCATTAGGTACCATCCCAGAGAAGGAGTTTTATTTATTTATTTTAATTGCAGGATAATTCCTTTACAATGTTGTGTTAGTTTCTGTTGTACAACAATGTGAATCAGCTATATGTAGACATATATCCCCTCCTTCTTGAGCCTCCCTCCTTCTCCCCCATCCCATCCAACTAAGTCATCACAGAGCATCAAGCTGAGCACCCTATGTCGTACCGCAGGTTCCCACTAGCTCTGTTTTACGCATGGTGGTGTATATATGGCAATGCTACTCTCTTAATTCATCCCACCCTCTCCTTCCCGCTCTGGGTCCCCAAGTCTGTTCCCTATGTTTGCATCTCTGTTTGGAAGGAATTTTAGAGAGCAAGGGCTTCCCTGGTGACTCAGCTGGTAAAGAATCTGCCTGCAATGTGGGAGACCTGGGTTTGATCCCTGGGTTGGGAAGATCCCCTGGAGTAGGGAATGGATACCCACTCCAGCATTCTGGTCTGGAGAATTCCATGGAGTGCATAGTCCATGGGTGACAAAGAGTTGGACATGACTGAATGACTTTCACTTCACTTTCACTTAGAGAGCAAACTTCCTTCAACGAATGTCAGCCAATACATAACATCCCCCTGTGAGCCTTGCATTCTGCTAGGTACTCTCAGAGAGAGCTAAGAGTGAGTAATACCTAGTCTGAAACATGCAGAATTTGTATCAGATTGACTTGAGCAGGAAGCATCTAGCAACCAGGAAGCAGGATGAAATTTTAGGGATGGAAATGAGTGTGACATAGAATATTTCTCTTACCATGAAGAATGAGGATGTTTGAACTGCTTTCAAGTAGGACATGTGCAAGATAATCCTTCCAATAATCCTCCTGAATATGCTTGTATCAAGTGACATAGTAACTTGGCCACTAATGACTCTGGTCAAAGTTTTAGAAGCATGTTTCTTGAGATTCTAAATCCTGCAAAAGTATTCTTGGTGTCTGGTGGGAAGATGCTCCTAAGCCAGCAGCTCACTGGGGGGACACTGGTCTATTTCAGTAATTCTCTTGACTACAGTAGGCAGTAGGGGTTGGTTTCAACACAGCCACAGTGCATAACCTTGGAAGGGGTGGACTTAAGTGATAAATCAAGGGCCATTGTCTCTGGTTAATGAAATGAGGCTGATAAAAATTTCTGGAGGTAGAAGTTGAGTTGCATATGACAACTTGTCTCAGACATCTAGGCTGACCTTGGGGTTGAATTCTTCATCAGTACTTGTCTTCCCTACCTTCCTACTCCCCACTCCAAGAGCTTTCATGGTCCCTGGTAGCACCAGTCTAGAGATTGCACATAATCTAAGGAGATCTAGTGTGTTCCCCATGCTACTTGAAGGCCATCTTCTTTCCCTATCTGTTGCCATCGACTGCATCACTGTGTGAATATTCTAGGGCAGTTACTGGAGGCAAAGGTTTGGATTCACCTAGCCTGTCCTTCTGGAGAAGGCAATGGCACCCTGCTCCAGTACTCATGCCTGGAAAATCCCATGGACGGAGGAGCCTCGTGGGCTGCAGTCCATGGGATCACTAAGAGTCGGACACGACTGAGCGACTTCACTTTCACTTTTCACTTTCATGCATTGGAGAAGGAAATGGCAACCCACTCCAGTGTTCTTGCCTGGAGAATCCCAGGGACGGTGGAGTCTGGTGAGCTGCCATCTGTGGGGTCACACAGAGTCGGACAGGACTGAAGCGACTTAGCAGCAGCAGCAGTAGCCTGTCCTTCCACTGAGGAGACAGTCTGATGGTAGAGAAATTGTATGGTGTATGGAAAAAGCTCTTTATTGGAAACAGAAGTCCATGTTTTGATGTTAGCTCTGTTATTTAGCTTTGTAACCCTGAACAACTGCATTGTTATTGTTCAGCTGCCAAGTCGTGTCGGACTGTCTGTGTCCCCATGGACTGCAGCACGCCAGGCTTCCTTGAAATTCACCATCTCCCAGAGTTTGCTCAGACTCATGTCCAATGAGTCAGTGATGCTATCTAACCAGCTCAGACTCTGCCAGCTCACTAAATTCAGAGACAATAAAATTGACCTTGCTCTTGTTACCACATTCTGGGTTTCAGATTCAAAGGAGTTAAAAAAGTGTGAGTAATTGATAGTGGTGAAGATTTTAATGTCTGCTGAGCTGGATTTGTGGTTCTGGTGTTGTAGTTGATTTGTCTCAGTGCCTAGTTCCTGTAGGATATGTTTGAGTGCAGTGGGGTAAAGGTGAGGTTGTGATGTGGGACTGGTTGTGATGGGGCAGAAAATCTGAGATTCTTTATTCCCTTTGGTAGATCATTCTTCTTCTTATATCACAGCTCCTCTCTTGGATGTATGCTCAGTTGCTTCAGTTGTGTCCGACTCTTTGCAACCCCATAGATGGTAGCCCACCAGGCTCCTCTGTCCATGGGATTTTCCAAAAAAGAATACTGGAATGGGTTGCCATTTCTTCTTCTAGGCTGTCTTCCCAACCCAGGGATCAAACCCGCCTCTCCTGTATTGCCGGCAGATTCTTTTACCACTGAGCCATTGTGGAAGCCTGCTGTGGATCATTTCACATCCTCTTCTTTCTCTTTATCTGCTCCCACTTGAATACTGTGATTGGGCTGTGGCGTTATTGTTATTATTTGCTGTTAACTACCCAGCACCTAGAACAGTGCTTGAAAGCGAAAATGCAAGTTGCTCAGTCATGTCCGACTCTTTACAACCTCATGACTATACAGTCCATGGAATTCTTCAGGCCAGAATACTGGAGTGGGTACCCTTTCCCTTCTCCAGGGGATCTTCCCAACCCAGGGATTGAACCCAGGTCTCCCTCATTGCAGGCAGATTCTTTACCAGCTGAGCCACAAGGAAAGCCCAAGAACACTGGAGTGGGTAGCCTATCCCTTCTCCAGCAGATCTTCCCGATGCAGGAATCAAACTGGGGTCTCCTGCATTGCAGGCGGATTCTTTACCAACTGAGCTATCAGGGAAGCATGTGCTTGGCATGAATAGTGCTGGGCATGCAGCAAATTCTTGGTATGTATGTATTTAAAGAACACACCTTGAAGGAAGGAAGGAGAAAGGAAGATGGAAGGAAGGAAGGAAAACAGAAGAGAGGAGAGGATGGAAGGAAGGAAGTCCAAGTAAAACCTCTCTGATAGGCTTAGAAAGTTTGGTTTCATCAAAGAAAATTGCCTAAGAATATATCACTTTCATGCATTGGAGAAGGAAATGGCAACCCACTCCTGTATTCTTGCCTGGAGAATCCCAGGGACAAAGGAGCCTGGTGGGCTGCCTGCCGTCAGTGGGGTCACACAGAGTCAGACACGACTGAAGTGACTTAGCAGCAGCAGCGGCAGAATAGGAAGAGTAAGAGTTTTGTGGAGACTGACTTGATAAAGATATTTACAAGACTGAAGTTTTTCACTCTAATCCTCCAAAATCATAAATGGTTTTTGACAATAATCCTTAGAAGTGTTGATATATTTCAGGCTTTGAGCTAAAGATAAGGATAATATCCTTGAATTATCCAGTAGCACAATTACAATGTTCCGAAGTTTGTTATGAAAATGCCATTGGCTTAGTGTTTCTTTCCTGTCCCATCTTACCCTTTTGGTAGGAGAGACCAAAGTTACTGAATTAGTCATTACATGGTATCATGGGAAAATATGTTAAAATTTTTAGACTGAAACTATATGACCACAAAGTGATGGCTTGCTCTCTGTCTCAACCAACCTCTCACCTTTACCACCGCCACCCACCTCCCCCCCAATAATTAAGAAGTCACATTTAAGTCTTAATGTTTGGCATTCTTCTATATTGGAATGCTATATGTATATATGTATAAGGAATGATTAAATATCCCTTTGCTCTTTCTGTGAGTATACTATGAATTTAATCTCTATGTTCTTTGAACTCATTATAGTCCTTTTAAAGATCTAGAAAAAAAATCTTGATAGATTATTCAAAGCATTTAGTTACATAGAATTATCATAGTTATTAGAAGCCTTAATGATTTGTTGTTGTTTAGTTACTAAGTCATGTCTGACTCTTTTGCGACCCAATGGACTGTAGCCCACCAGGCTCCTCTGTCCATGGTATTCTCCAGGCAAGAAGAGTTACCATTTCCTTCTCCAGGGGATCTTCCTGACCCAGGGATCGAGTCTGAGTCTCCTTGTTGGCAAGTGGATTCTTTACCTCACTGAGGTGAGGAAGTTAGCCTTTATCACTGATAACAATAAATAAAGTAACACACAGTTTAAGAAATTACTTTGGCATTACTTGTTTACTAAATAGCTAAACTCAACCAGTTATTAATATTAAGCCATTGTCATTAAGTAACTACAGTGAAATATTGGTTACACATATCCTGAGTCTGTGTGATATTATATATATATTGTAATCTTGAATAAACTAAATTATCAATGCTGTTATTAATAGAATAAATTTAAATTGTATATAGCAACTATTCATGTTAGTATATCACCAATAATATTTAATAAAATGTATACTTTCTTTACACTACCAAATTAATTTTATATGCTTCAATTATATTTTACTTTTAAACATACCTTAAAATGATTTACAGATTTATGCTTAGTACAATAAAATATGTTAATTATTGAGCATGTGTTTGTTTTTCTACACCACATCATAGTATATAACAAAAAAGTCAGATTATAATCCAAAAGCAAACTCCCTGGCTTCAAAGTCATTCTAATTCAAACTGGACTCATCTCTGTGAGTTAAACAGTAGTCTCTGAGTTTTAATAGGGAACCAGTTTGATGACTAATTATTAGTTGTTGCTCTATGGAAAAGAAGTTATTTATAACATCCTTTGGATAAAATATATCCATCAATGAAGACCCCTGTAATTTGCATGGTGATGAATTTACTGGTTCTGAAGCTGACAAGGTAAAGTAAGCAAAAGAAGTATTTTTCCTATCAGCTTGCATAGACTACTTAGAAAGGGAGTAAGACGTAAGTTTCTCTTCTTAGAAAAAAGAAGAGAGAATACTGATATAGAAAAATTGTGTATTTGACCTTTTATTAAAATATTTTTTTTAATAGTCAGAAGAGCCATTTAAAAACCAACTCTAATGTTACCATATAATACATTAAATGAGAATGTAGGGTATTGTAGATGTCAGATTATCTTTCAAGTTCATTGTAGCAGACAGCAGAACTTTCTCTTTGATTGACATTGACACTTTGAGAAGGAAAACATTACACCAGTCCTTCAGTATGTTGAGGCCCATCGTTTTAGAGTTGCTTAAGTTCTCAGAGTTTCCTATTACTCTTAAGGGCTTAGCTGTGAATGCCAAACAGAAATCAGGATAGAAAATTTTGTTGATTTGACTGATTGAGCTGGTTGTCATCGTGTGCAAACCAACAGTGATTTTAGCATAGAGCATAGAGGGGTAAGGGCACCAGTCTTGTGTTTAAGACTCAATTTCCAGTCCTGCGTATGCCATTTTAAACTGTATGTCTTTGGACTAATCATAGAACGTTTCTGGTCTAGATCTTTCAAAGGAGGCAGTTGGGTCTAAATAGTTCTCAACTTAGGATCCTTAGAGGAAGTGATGAAAGAATGATTCATTTTCAGGATTTTAAAAGTGTAATGAAAAGACTTTGGAAAAGACCCTAATGCTGGGAAAGATTTAGGGCAGGAAGGGAAGGGGATGACAGAAGATTGATGGTTGGATGGCATCACTGACTCAATGGACATGAGTTTGAGCAAACTCGGGGAGATAGTGAAGGACAGGGAAGCCTGGTGTGCTGCAGTCCATGGGGTCACAGAGAGTTGGACACAACTCAGCGAGTGAAAAACAGCAACAATAATGGAAATGCGTAAGATCACAATGCGCACAAACTAACTAAAACATCGCTTTGTTTTTGCTTTTGGGGTTACATTATCCAAAAGGATTCAACTCCAAAAGGACCCTCTCCCTCTTACCTGCCTGTCTTTATTTATTTTTTTTTCAACACTGAATCTTACAAATGACAAATTCTGACCAACAATAATATAGCTTTTTATTAATAAAAATATAGCAGTTATTATTAACTAAATGCAGATTGACTGTCCAGTACAAACCAATAGGATTCATGGGGGAAAACTTTAGAAGGTGTCAGGTGGTCCTTGGTAGTAAAAAGTCCAGAGTCTGTTTTGCTATTTTTAGCTCAGTAATTTCAAAGTGGTGCACCCTTTATGATGGCAGCTAGAAATAACAAAATACTATCCTCCCTTCACAGGCACTATGTCTAAATTGTCAGACAGCATCATTCATGAGAATAAACAAGTATTTTTGGAGTAAATCAATTGGGTGATACAGTATATGATTAATTTCCTAACGAACACAATCTGTTGTTTTCTTTTTCCAGGACATTAGATTATATGCCCATGTTACTCTATTTGAAGAAATAGTAGGGAAATCTTGAATTGGATACCATTTGCCTTATTGTGAATTTGGTTGGTAATTCATTCTGCTTTATTTTTAAATTCTCTCTAAAACATGTTCAAACAGACAGTATAAATAAACTGGGTAAAACATACCTCATCTGTCAGTTCTACTTTGTAGAAATTTTTAAGAATAGAGCACTAGGTATTAAGCGCTCTTCTGATATGATTCTGTATCTAGCCATTTCCCTCTCCAAAATTTAAATGACATTGCAATGCCAATAACAAATGAATTACTGATTATAAGTTCTCTGAGTTGTGGTTAGATTGAAACTAGACACAAAATAAGCCTGATGGTAGTTATAACATTAGCCATGAGACAAGAAGGTAAAACATATTAATTTATAATATTACACATATTAATTTATTATTTTTAAAGTCTTTGCCTTTTCAAAACAAACCTGACCCAGGTTCATTTTAACAGAAGAGAAACTTTTGTTTGTTGAATAAAATTATTTGTACTTATTGTCTTGTTTATTCTTCTCAAGAGTGTAAACTAAGCATTGCTTTCCCATTTTGCAGATTGAGAAACTAAGATTTGATCAGTCCAAGCTAGTAAGTGGTGGAGCCACTTGGCAGAGCCAAATCCAATTCTTTTTTACTAACTCCAAGGTCTATCCTTCCTCCAGCATTCTATGTCACTCAAAATCAGTATTTTTTAGTTTTTATTTCAGTCAAGTGAAACTTTTCAGTATATGTTTTTGTAATTTCCTAATAGAGTTTTAAAAAAAAACACTTACTGGAATATAGTTACTTTACAATGAAGTTTATGCTGTACAGCAGAGTGAATCAGCCATACCTGTATACATGCATCCTTCTCTTTGGGATTTCCCTCACATTTAAGTCACACAGAGCACTGAGTGGAGTTCCCCGAGCTGTACACGAGGTTCTCATTAATTATCTACTTTATACATAGTATCAGCAGTGTCAGTCCCAATCTCCCAACTCATCCCATCCCCTCTTCTCCCCTTGGTGTCCATAGGGTTGTTCTCTCCATTTATGTCTCTATTTCTGCTTTGCAAATAGATCCATCTCCCAATATAGTTTTATCTAGTCTGGTCATGATCTTAATACTAACTTAGGGGTCAAGTTCAGATAAAAATGAATGTTGTAAACCTTTGCTAACTGCTGATCACTAGAGTATCTGGATGTTAGAAAGTATAACAGTTATCTGTCACTGAATAATGAATAACCCCAAAAGTTAGTGACTCCAGAAAATGACATGCTCATTCTGTGCTTTCTGTGGATTGGGAATTTAGGAAGAGCTTGGTTGGGAAATTCCGGATTGGGGTTACTCACACGGTTCTGTGTTACTAGGAAGTTGCAGTGGGTTGTTGGGCAGAATTACAGCCACAGGACAGCTTGAAGAGGGCTGGAGGAACCACTTCCAAGGTGGCTACTCGTACAGCAGGCAAGTCAGCGCTTCTCCCTGTGGTCCTCTCCCCATAGTGTGGTGGCTGGCATCCCTCTAGAGCAAGTGATTCTTGGAACAAGGCAGAAGCTGCGATGTCTTTTATGACCTCACCTTGGGAGTCACACATTATCACTCCAGCCTTAATGAAGTGGTCACACTGTCCAGCCTTCATTCTGCTATTTACTACTCACACAAAGATGTGAATATCAAGAGACAAGGGTCATCACAGCCCATCATGGAGGCTGGCTACCAGACATACAAATACTGTACATATGTAATTTTATAATAATTTTATATTAGTACTGACCCCTTAATTATAAAGAGTAGGAAATAGAATCCAGATTTATTTAAGCTCTTGTAACTTTAGGGCAGAATCTGTCTTAAATGAATATTATGCAGTGTGTATAATTTGTCTCTTTCCGAAAAAAAAAAAAAAAAAAAATATATATATATATATATATATACACACACACACTGGTGCTGACTTGGAGGTTTGAGCTTGGCTTGTTTCTAGTAGAGATTCATTGTGAAGGGACATTTGTGTTTAGCTCTCAGTCGTGTCCAACTTTTTGCAGCCCCATGAACTGTAGCCCACCAGGCTTCTCCATTGAATTTTCCAGGCAAGAATACTGGAGTGGGTTGCCATTTCCTATTCCACAGGAATCTTCCTGACCTAGCGATCAAACTCCTGTCTCTTTCATCTCCTGCATCGACAGGCAGATTCTTTACCACTAGTGCCGGCCTGAGAAGTCCCACAAAGCAACCAAAAAAAAAATTGTTTTTTTCTTGTGATGAAAGCTTTTAAGATTTATTCTTGTGGCATTTTTCAAATATGCAGTACAGTGTTACTGCCTTTGGTCACTATGCTGTATGCTATATCCCCATGACTTACCCATTTCGTAACTGGAAGCTTGTTCCTCTTGACCCCCTGTGCCCATTTTGCTCCCCTACCCCACCACCTCCTTTCAGGTAACCATCATTCTATTCTGTGCCTATTAGTTTTGTTTTGCTTACTTGTTTGTTTTATTTGTAGATTTCCACATATAAGTCAGATCATATGATATTTGTCTTTCTCTGACTGTTTTCATTTTACTTAGCTTAATGCCCTCCATTACCATCCATGTTGTTGCAGATGGCAAGATTTCATTATTTACAATTGCTGAAAAGTATTCCATTTTGTATGTATGTTTCTGCTCTAACCACCTGGCATCCTTGCTATTCCCTGAGCTCTCCAGCCTGGCTCCTATCGTAGGGTCTTGGCACTACCGGAAATACTCTTTTCTATATCCTTGTGATGTACTCCTTCCATAATACCAGTCTTCCTCAACAGTTATTTTCCAGTGAGGTCTGCCCTGACCATCCTATTTTAAATTACTGCCCTCTACCTCGAACAGTGAACCTGAAACATAGTGGATGCTCAGTTGTTTTTTTTTTATTATTATTGAACAAAAAAACTATTGGTGAAGCTATAAGGAGAGGCCAATACTGCTTTTTCTGCCCAAGGCAGTTTGGTTCCTTCCCCTTGGTTCTTTCCAGATACTGATGCTTGGTCTTTAACAGTTTTAGAGCATCTCTAACCACAGTAATCAAGTGTGGGTGTGCTTTATTTCTGTGGGAGATTTCCTGTCATTCAGAAACCAGCACTGTTTCCATCCTCAGATCTTTAGAGTTCCAACATAAAGGAGAACAGAAGAAAAGGAAAACACTTCTTCTAGACATATTATGAGGAACAGGTTGGTATTATCTAAGGGAGGAAATTAATTGAGCCGTTTCTGTAGACATTGGGGAAATGGTTTCTCTCAGAGTTAAAAAGCAGCTTGGGTGTATTAAAATATAGGGTGCCTGCATGCACTTTATGATGGCCTTAGCTTATGACCTTATATTGCTTTTATTTCTCTATTAAATCAAGATATATCTCATTGGGGCCACCATCTTACATGACACAGCATGGTTCATTTTGCTTCATGTGAACAGAATTGTCTCTGATCACATGGAAAGATTTATCTTTGACGTGTTTTGCATGAATGCTCTTTAGACTGGAGTTTCCATCAGCATGGATCTCCATGGGAACAAAGTGTGTGGACCCTTGCCACGTGGGCTGAGTGCTTCGCTGAGCTCTGTCTTCCCAAACCCCAAACTCGTGTCTTGCCTTCTCTATGGGTTTCTAGTGAAATGTCCCTATGTAGTCCTTCACTTGGAATTAGTGCTGCAGGAGACAACTGAGCTTTTACATTGTATGAAACATCTAAAGAAAGAGAAACTTTATGAATAAGTCACTGTCATGGTTTGGATTGTGTTCCCCCTAAAGATGTTGAAGTTCTAACCCCTAGTTCTTGAGACTGTAATCTTAATTGGAGATAAAGTCTTTGCAGATGCTTAAGTTGAAATGCGGAGAAGGCAATGGCACCCCACTCCAGTACTTCTGCCTGGAAAATCCCATGGACGGAGGAGTCTGGTAGGCTGCAGTCCATGGGGTCGCTAAGAGTCGGACACGACTGAGCAACTTCACTTCCACTTTTCACTTTCATGCATTGGAGAAGGAAATGGCAACCCACTCCAGTGTTCTTGCCTGAAGAATCCCAGGGATGGGAGAGCCTGGTGGGCTGCTGTCTAATGGGGTCGCACAGAGTCGGACATGACTGAAGCGACTTAGCAGCAGCAGCAGCAAGTTGAAATGAGGTCTGTAGGGTGGATCTTAATCCAGTGTGACTGCCGTCCCTACCAAAGAGGGAAATTTAGGCAGAGAGCGAGACATAGGTAGAATGCCAAGTGAAGATGAGTTTATATGGGCATAGGCTAAGGAACTCCAAAGATTGCCAGCAAATCAGAAGCTTTGGAGAGAGGAAGAGAACAGATTAACCCCCATGGTTTTCCTAAGGAACCAGCCCTGATGACATCCTTGATTCTGGCCTTCTTGCCTCCAGAACCGTGAGACAATAAATTTCTGTTGTTTATGCCACCAGTCTGCGGTACTTTGTCATAGCAGGCGTAGCAAACTAATACAGTAATTATTCACTTATGTATCATAAAGCAAGCATTAAGCAGCACTCAGATGACACTACAACAATCCACTTAGCACATTTTCATGTGAAAAAACTTGGGTATGAGCAAAGATGTATGAGACAGATTATGCTCATATAATGAGGTAATTACTAAACCCATATTTCCATGCAATGCTCTTCTTCAGTTACAATGGCTTGATATTGACATACCTGCTATGAGATGACTAGTTATTATTTGAAGGCATGAAGACGTATTCCCCCCTTTAGAAGCAAACACGGAAATGATCTTGTCTAACCTCTTCAGGTTACAGAAGATCCTAGCGTCTCTGGTCCTACGAAGGAAAGCTACTCAGTTCTTCTTTTCCCGGTGAAGCTAAAAAGGAGTGGCTGGATACAAGATTCCCAATCACTCTTCTCTTTTGAAACCAAATTCCCTCTCTTACAAAATATGAATCATCACAGAATAGCTACTCAACCCATGTTTGCTGAAAGAATAAATAAACCTGAAGATTTTTGAGCCAGGCTTTAGAGTTTTGGGAAACTACCAGATATGTTTCATTAGCTTAAGCGTAGAAGAATTTTACCTCTTAGAATAGGAGGATAATAGGGCCTGGGCTGACCTTGCATCCCAGTGCACCCACACTTTGTTGTGTGAAGTCAGGCAAATTAACTCTTTCAGGCTTAGTCATATCATCTTCAAATGCTAGGTACACCTTGCAAGAGGTGATATGAGATAAGAATACCTGGGAAAGTTACTGTTAAGTGTAAGATAATGTAAAATGTAAAAAGTTCCTCACACATAAGTGTTTAATAGTAGCTCTTTTGACTTAAGCATCTTTGATATCTTCACATACCTCAACTATATGGTCAATATGGCAAATGCATTTGATCCAGCTTTCTTTTAATAATGATAAGGTGTGAACCCCATTCTAGCTCTAATTCTCCTTTCATCTTTTTTTATTTTTTTATAGTTGCTTTACAATGTTGTGTTAGTTTCTGCTGTAGCCACTTTAGAGAACAATATAGAGGTTCAAAAACTAAAAATAGAACTTCTGTGTGTGCTCAGTTGTGTCCCATTCCTTTGCCACCCCATGGACTGTAGCACACCAGGCTCCTCTGTCCATGGACTTTTCTGGGCACTAATACTGGAGTGCATTCCCATTTCTGCTCCCGGGGATCTTCCCAACCCAGGGATCGAACCCAAGTCTCTCGCATCTCCTGCATTGGCAGACAGATTCTTTACCACCAGCACAATCTAGGAAGCTCAGAACTACCATGCTTTACTACGCTAAGTCACTTCAGTCCTGTCCGACTCTTTGCAACCATATGAACTGTAGCCCACTAGGCTCTTCTGTCCATGGGATTTTCCAGGCAAGAATACTGGAGTAGGTTGCTGTGCCCTCCTCCAGGGAATCTTCCTGACCCAGGGATCCAACCCATATCTCCTGCATTGGCAGGCAGGTTCTTTACCACTAGCACCACCTGGGAAGCCCCAGAACTACCCCATGACTCAGCAATCCCACTCCTGGACATATACCATGAGAAAACCGTAATTCAAAAAGATACATACACCCTAGTGTTCATGGCAGCCTTCATCTTTTTTTTATCCAAGATCTGGACATTCTAATGTAGATAATTGGGCTTCCTGGATGGAGCAGTGGGTGAAGAATTCACCTGCAATGTAGGAGACATAGGAGATGAGAGTTCGATCCCTGGGTCAGGAAGATCCCCTGGAGGAGGGCATGACAACCCACTCCAGTATCTTGCCTGGAGAATCCCATGGACAGAGGAGCCTGGTGGGCTACAGTCCATGGGGTTGCAGAGTCAGATGTGACTGAGCATGCACCCACATGCAGGTGATTGGGGCTGTGTGGTCTCTAGAGGGTGAACCTGAGTGGTTCAACACAAGAGTCCTAGTCACAGTTTTCTGTTTTCTGATGCATTGGTGTGTCCTCCCACAAGAGAGAGTCATAGATGATCCCAGGCAATAGTGTGTGATGATTTGAGTAGCCTGCAGGAAAGGAAGGTACACTGGCTCCAGTCCATGGTTCTTGGATTGCACGAACCAAATCAACACGTTTGGTAACGTTTCCTGAAATAGGCTTCAAAGGCCGAATAGCACCCAGCTTCTCTTGGTGATCACTTACCATTTTCTCATGTATTTTTCATAAATCATATACATTTATCAGAACTCATTCTAAATTCATTTATATTTTTCTTACTTGTCCAATAACTTGGGGTTTATGAGCTCTCAGTGTTCATTCCATGCTGTAGGAAGGAATATTTCTACTTATGCTTATAAATAGAGTGATTAGGAGTAGACTCATCTATGCACACTGCTGAGACTGAAATCACTGAAAACTGATTCTTAATTGTGATAATATAAATAATAAAATGTGAGCAAAATGCTAAATTATGTAGGGATAATGGGACAATAGAAATTATTGTAAGTGGCTTTACAGTTGCAAAATGAAGTAATGTCTAGATAAAATATGCCATTTTCAAACCTAATTTTAGACCAGTATCACTCAGTGAAATGAGGTTAGTATAGTAAAATAATAAGAATATAATTGTCCCACATCCAAACAACAATGGCAAAGGTGTGAGAAAAGTATGTTAACATTTGAAAGTTCATTTTTAGTTTCTTTTGTTTTTGTTTTTTTTCCCCTTTGTCCTAACTTTTTCCTGCAGCTTTAAGAAGTCATAGACAATGTTAGTATCAATTCTTCAGGTAAATCATCTCTTTTTCATTTTAGATATTTAGCTTTTCTTGCATTTTATTATAAGAAACAATTGCTTGAAAATAGGGTCTTTGTTTCATAAGAGGTTAGCTGCTTCCACTTGCAATCACGATCCTTTGTGATATTAAAATTAGCTCTTTAGCAGGAACTCTGATGTCACCAAGGTGGAGATGCGGCAGCAGTAAGTAGCAAGGGGATCAATCCTTAGGAAACAAAGATCCTGTTTTCATGCAAATATCTTCAGTGATTAGAAAAGGAAAAAAAAAAATTGAGCATGGGTGGAAGAGCTCTTAGTTTTACATTTCTAGAGAAATTGCTGCATGCTATTTAGCCCTGCAAACCGATGACCTTTACAATTCTCTCAAGGTTAATGGTGTCCAGGAAAATGGTAGTGTAATAATTTGGGTTTCTGGGATGTCCCACTGACTTAGAGTGTGTGTCTCTCAAATTTGCCAGCATTTTGTTCGGTGGAGGAGGGTGGTGTTGATTACAAAATGTATCTGAAATCCCTCTGTCCTTATTGGAAACTCCTATTTCAAATCATGCAAAGTGTATGAGCAAAGATGACCTCAGTGGGGAAATTGTATACATTCTCCCTTTTATTCAAATTAAATAGGAGAGCTTAAACTTGTAGCCCAAATATAGCAAAGGATTTTTTTTCCCCAGGGAATCTCTAGCATAATATCATAACTCTTCAAGTCTAAGATATTTATAGCCAGCAAGTGTCAAAAGTCGGGGATTCAGGGACTTCCTTGGTGGTCCAGTGGTTAAGACTCTGCGTTCCCAGTGCAGGGGAATACAGTTTCCATCTCTGGTTGGGGAACTTAAGATCCCGTGGACTATGTGGTGTGGCTGAAAACAAAACAACAGCAACAAAGTTGGGAATTCAGTAGGACCTTGTTACTGAAATATGCATCTAGAAGGTCTGGTCTCTGTCTCCTGGTGGACAGCAAAGTGATGCTGTTCACTCCTGTGCTGAGGGTCTGGGGAGGAAGAGCAGGATGTGGGTGTGTGTTTCTGTCCATGGGGCTCCACATGAAGTGTCTGGTACCTCCCTGCATGACTGTCCTTCTGGTGGTCGACTCTGCAGGGCCACTTCAGGAGCTCTTGTGAGGCCAAGTGTTTTGGCGTTATCAGGAGGGGCTCATTATACCAAGGGAATCAATTTAGAATGACTTTAATGGGATTGGGAGTCAAACTGCAGTCTAGCCCTATGACAAAGAGAATTTAAAGTACCCTGTATTTATTATGCCTTTCTCTCTTTAATTACATCTGTCTTTAATATTCTACTGTTAGCTCCTTTAATGTTTTTCTTCTCCAAGTTTTTGGCATTTTTATGATTTGCAGTTCCATTCTAAATGGGCACATGTCATAATGTCGTCTAATTCTATTGAGAAAGATGCCCCCGTTTCCTGTGGCTTTTGTCCAAGCCACACTATTACTTTTGATTCTGATATTTTTTTTTTTTCACAGATTATGTAGGCTGTGCAGTATAAAGCAGAAGATTCTTTCCAATTTTAAGAAGATTTAGTGCTTTCTTTTGCAGTCTCCTTGGGGGCATTGGTGACGTGTTTGACAGTCAGGTCCTTCACACCTAATACGAGGTCTGGCCACTGAGAGTACTTAGTGATTGTTAGTCGAATACATGAGCGAATGAATGATATCAACATTCTAATCACACACTATTCTTAATATTAATATAAAATCGAGTTTTGCTCTCAGTTGACTGGGCTGGGGAAGGGCCCAGCACTTTTGGAGTGTAATGAATACATAACATGTTAGACTGGAGATCCAAGTCCAGGTATCTTTTTAAAACTGTTCACTTTATATTGGAGTATAGCTCATGAACAATGTTGTTAGTTTTAGGTAGACAGCAAAGGGACTCAGTCATACATATGCTTGTATCCATTCTCTCCGAAACTCCCATCCCATCTCGGCTGCCACAGACATTGGGCAGAGTTTCCTGTGCTATACAGTAGGATCTTGTTGATTATGTATTTTAAATACAGGAGTAGGTACGTGTCGATCCCAAACTCCCTTACTATCCTTCCCCCCCGTAACCATAAGTCTGTTCTCTAAGTCTGTGGGTCAGTTTTTGTTTTATAAATAAGTTCATATGTATCATTTATTTTTAGATTCTGCATATAAGGGATATCGTGTGATATTTCTCTTTCTCTGACTTACTTTACCCTGATGCTGGGAAAGATTGAAGGCAGGAGGAGAACGGGATGACAGAGGTTGGATGGCATCACCGACTCAATGGAGATGAGTTTGAGTAGACTCCAGGAGTTGGTGATGGACAGGGGGGCCTGGCGTGCTGCAGTCCATGGGGTCACAAACAGATGGACACAACTGAGCAACTGAACTGAACTGAACTGACTTGCTTCACCCAGTATGACCATTAAAAATTATTTTATCCTTTTTGGATATTCCTTGATTTTTCCTCACTCATTCATGCATTGAGCTATTCAACTGTTAAAATAAGACCCCTACTGAGTGCAAATTACCTTATCACACTGTCCCCTCTTTCCTTTTTCTTACCTATTCTTTTGTACTTTTCCTCTGATTTGTCCACATATTTCTTTTGATGTTCAGTCTTCTTTTTCCCTGTGTCTTACCTTTCTTTCAGTGATACAGTGGATTCCATTATCTTCAGATAATATCTTCCCTAAAACTCTTCAAGCACAGGATAAATTGCTCTTTAAAAAAAGTAAATAAAAGCCCTCCCCAAAGGGCTAGTATTTGATTTTCCTTAGTAACCTACCTCTTGAATCCTGGCTTGCAGTGATGGTCTTCTCTCCATGTCTGTTGTTCTTTGCTTTATATGCAGAAAGGTCTATACCAAGATAAAAAAATAAACAGGATGTGACTAGGACAAAAGGTTGGTTTATAATAGAACAAAAAAGGTAGGAGGAATATAGTCATGAAAGAGAAAATGCTATAAGCCATTTAAAAATTTTCTGAACTCATTTATTTATTCATTAAAATAAACCACAGGTACCATATTAGTGTGGGGAAGGAAATGGCAACCCATTCCAGTATTTCTGCCAGGATAATCTCATGGACAGAGGGGTCTGGTGGGCCAAAGTCCATGAGGTTGCAAAGGGGTAGACACAACTTAGCAACTGAACAACCATATTAATGACTGGGGATTCAACAGTGAACAAGGATCAGCCCCTCCTAAAGGGGATAATATTCTGCTATAGTGTAGTACATTATGTGATCAGATCAGATCAGATCAGTCGCTCAGTTGTGTCCGACTCTTTGCGACCCCATGAATCGCAGCACGCCAGGCCTCCCTGTCCATTACCAACTCCTGGAGTTCACTGAGACTCACATCCTTCGAGTCAGTGATGCCATCCAGCCATCTCATCCTCTGTCGTCCCCTTCTCCTCTTGCCCCAAATCCCTCCCAGCATCAGAGTCCTCTCCACTGAGTCAACTCTTCACATGAGGTGGCCAAAGTACTGGAGTTTCAGCTTTAGCATCATTCCTTCCAAAAAAATCCCAGTGCTGATCTCCTTCAGAATGGACTGGTTGGATCTCCTTGCAGTCCAAGAGACTCTCAAGAGTCTTCTCTAACACCACAGTTCAAAAGCATCAATTCTTTGGCGCTCAGCCTTCTTCACAGTCCAACTCTCACATCCATACATGACCACAGGAAAAACCATAGCCTTGACTAGACGGACCTTTGTTGGCAAAGTAATGTCTCTGCTTTTGAATATGCTATCTAGGTTGGTCATAACTTTCCTTCCAAGGAGTAAGCGTCTTTTAATTTCATGGCTGCAGTCACCATTATGTGATAGGGCTATATGAATGACACCCAACCCAGAACTTTGAAGGGCAAGGTTACACCTTTGAAAGAAAGGACAGTTACACTGAGTCAAGAGGATGCTTTCATAATAATAAGGAAACATGGTGGAAGGCAGGAATACAGACCTGGCAGTTGGAAGCATCACAAGAATGGACATGATTGGGGTCTGTGGTTTCTGTGATGTGAACACAGAGAAGGAGGCCATGGTGGTGTAATCGTCAAGGTCTTATTGGCAGTTCTAGAAATATAGACCCTGTCCAGAAGCAGTGGGAGCCGCTGAACGGTTTTAAGCAGGGCAGTGGTGATCTGGAGTGTTCACAGAGAAGGACTAGACTGCAAATCTCAGACAAGGACATAGGGGAAGGTTGCAGTATTCAAGGGGAGCGATGGTGGTTCCCCTTCCTAAGAAGGTGATGATGTCAGTGGATATAAGTGATGAATTCAAGGTATATTAAGAGTAGAGATGGATAAGCTATGCTGATATATGGGAGGCAAAAGATGAAGGAGGAGCAGGGGTGAAGAGTAGCATTCAGTCTCTTGAGTTCTGAGGAAAGGTATGATTTCTGAGGGGTCATCTCAGTTGTCTTTGATCTTTAAGTGCAGGCTCGTGTTCCTGAAAGCCTCCAGATTGACATCCCTGAAGACTGGTGTCATCTTCTGTTTCATCACAGTGCTCTTCATCACAGTGAACAGCCTGGCTGGCTTCTGAAGGTGCTCTCGTCTGTTTGCAGAAATCCTGCACAGCGAGAGCTGGACCACAGAAGGGTGTAGGCACATTCTTAAGTTGTTGAACAGTTTTGATTGAATAGAGTGTTGTCAGATCAATGGTTACAATGTCTGTCTTACTGCCCCTTATGGATGAGTTTGATCAACATAGCTGTACCAGGATATGTGTATGTGTGTGTTGATGTGTGTATGTGCACGTGTATGTTTATACATGTGCATCCTCAGTGTGCATGTGAGTGTGTTTATGTGTATCTATATACAGATGCTTCTCTTCTGGTTGCCCTATCACTGGGAGGATTTCAGTGCTTTTGAGATGATGGTGGTCCTTTGTGATGTGGGGCACTAGGAACTGGGAACCAGAGAGGAACCATTGATCCATTTCCCCAAAAGAACACCAAGCAGTTCTCAGTTATAATGATTTTTGTTCACTGCTAAAAGTCTGGACTAAATTTGAACTGGTGACTCCATAGCCCATTACCAGTCCCCTGAGATGTGTAATCCACTTTAAAGATACATTTTAAATAGCCTACTATGGGAAATGTAGTTAGCAGGCTCAGAGATATGCTTCTATTTCAGAACTCTCAGACATGCACTCACAGATTTAAGAAAGAAATCTTTGCAAGAAGTAAAATGCGCATGAAAGAGATGATTCATTTTATTAGAGCAATTAAAACATTGGCTCCTGTTTGCATCCATCGCCCTCCTGGAATAAAAATATATTGGAGAAAAAGCTATATTTACCTGGAGATAAAATTTAAAATATAAGGAAGATAAAAGTCCATTTTTTTTCTGAAAGAAGTAACTGAAAAAAATCTGCTGTAGGTTATAATTCAAGCAGAACCTCATCATTATGGACCAGGAGCCTGAGTGAGGTCATTGTGGAACTGGAGCCAGAGTGAGCGCAATCTCTACCCAATATTTTTTGAGGCACAAGTGTAGCCAGGAGTGAGTCATTCAACAGGGTACCTCAGAGGTGGAGGGTCTTGGATATAAATGGGCAAGACTGCGGTACAGGAAAATCCGTCACCTTAACCTTGGATGTGCCATTGTCGTCTCGGTGAGTTCACAGGAATCAGCCTCCCTGGTTCCAGTCCCCGCCTCAGCCCAGGTCCACGCTGCACTGGTGCTTCGGATGACTCAGAGAGGGCTCGTAAATCTCCAGATCTCTGCTCCCAAACTCCAAGTGATATGACCTTTCCTTCTTGGGTGGCAGACATGCTGTATAAAAATAACACGGGAAGTGGTTACTCCGTGTTGACTTTGCTCATTGTCTTCCGCTGAGAATGTGCCAGGGAGGAGAGAGCTGGAGACTCTGGTCCTCTCAAGGAAAGGTAGGAGAGGGGAGGGGAGGGGGGAGGACTTCCCCTCACCTTGTTTGTTTTTTCAACACGTGTCAGTTTGGGGTACCAAAAGACTGTGAGAAGTAGGGAGATACAGGTGCAGTCTCTTGGGGCTAAACATACTAATTTGCAGAGCTGTTTTAAAGGGTGAATGAAATCATTCATTCATTCATCAGCTGTTTATTCAGTTTTTACTAAATTTCTCAAGAACCAAAAGTGAATAGTATTAAGTCACTGCTCACATGGAACTCACTTTCTAGATTTAGGAAATGACTGAACAAGTAAATATACAAAATATCAGCAGGTGGGTGATAAAGCAAGGTAAGGAGTGAGAGGAACCCAAGAGTGATATTACTTTATTTTTTTTTTCTAATTTATTTTTTGAAGTATAGTTGATTTACATTGTTATATTAGTTGCTGTTATACAGGAAAGCAATTCAGTTATATATATATATATACATATATATCCTTTCAAATATTTCTTTCCATTTTAGTTGATCTCTGTGCTATATAGTAGGGCCTTGTTGTTTATCTCTTTTTAATATACTAGTTTATATCTGCTAATCCCAAACTCCTAATTTATCCTTTCCCTCTTTTCCCCTTTGATAACTGTAAGTTTGTTTCCTATGTCTGTGAGCCTGTTTCTGTTATGTAAGTAAGTTCCTTTGCATCATTTTTTAAAAACTCTATATATAAGTGATACAGTGTTTGTCTTTCTCCCTCGACTTACCTCACTTAGTATGATAGTCTCTGGGTCCATCCATGTTGTTGCCAATGGCATTATTTTGCCCTTTGTTATGGCTGAATAATATTCCACTGTATACTTGTATCACATCTTCTTTATCTTTTTGTCTGCTGATGGATATTTAAGTTGTGTCCATGTCTTGGCTGTTAATAAAAAGTGCTGCGGTGAGCATTGGGGTACATGTATATTTTCCAGTTAGAGTTTTTACCAGATATATAATCCCAGGAGTGGGATTGCTGGATCATAAGGTAACTCTCTTTAGTTTTTAAAGGAACTTCCATACTGTTCTCCATAGTGACTGCACCAGTTTGCATTCCCGTGGTGCTACTTTGCATGCATATGTGCTCAGTCGCTCAGTCCTGTCTGACTCTTTGCGACCCCATGGACTGTAGCCCGCCTGGCTCCTCTGCCCATGGGGTTTTTCAGGCAAGAATATTGGAGTGGGTTGCCATTTCCTCTTTCAGGGGATCTTCCCAACACAGGGGTCCAACCTGTATCCCTTAATGTCTCTTGCATTGGCAAGCGGGTTCTTTACCACCGGTGCCAGCCCTGCTGCTACTTTAGATGTGGTGATTAAAGGAAGTCTGGATGCAGGAGGTGACATGATACTGTGATCTCCTGTGTTAAGTGGGGAGTACAAGGAAGTGTCTAGCACAGTGCTATGCACCTGATTAGCAATTAATCAGTGGTCACTATTGTTCTGATCCCCATCATCATAATCCTTGGTCATAATGTTACTTGTCTGCACTTTTGAAATTTGGGGAGCCTGTAAAGTCGTATAGGAAGCTCTGTTATAGAGTGTACTTAGAATTCTGTATCTGTATATATAAATATGTTTTGTTATTTTCAGTTACATTTTAACTTTGGAGACAGCTAATAATATTTAAGGGAAAATCAGCAAAAGCTGATTGTTCTTTGTGGTTAAATATTTTGCAATTTCCTGCCTCCCACTTCAGTACAATTAAACATTACTTGCCCATCTACTTTGTGTCGGACATCGTGCTAGGCACTGGGAAGCAAAAATGTAAAATTGAGTCTTGGCCCTCAAGAAGCTTGGAATCTTCCCCGCCCCCCCCCTAAAAATTCATCACTCATGTATTCTTTGTTTGACTCAGACTTGCAGGAGAGTTTATATGCTGACAAGGCTTTAGAGAGTTTAGAAAAAAACAAGTTGCATTTGAGTGTTAACTTTGATGTTTGTTTAGTTCTATAAAATATGTAAGAGGTCTGTCCATTAGTGAGTAAGACTTTCAAAAAGCTTTCAGAATCCCATGTCACAAGTCGTCGTTAAGTATTGCTAAAGGGGAGTCACAGAGACTGACAGCTTGGAAACTTAAGCACAGTATGTGGTTTAGGATGTGTGGCCAAAGCGAAGCCCCCATTCCTATCTTAATTGAGGTCATGCAGGGCCAGCTGATTCATTCGGTCTGAAAAGTCCAGGCTGCATGGGAATCTGCAATCCACTTGGCGACACTCTATTATCCTTTGGCCTTTATAAGCAGCATATCACACCCTGTCTGGGGAAAGTTGGGGATGAAAATCTCAGCCTAGGTATAGTTCAGTGATGGAATGAAGTGGGATTTATACCAGAGAGACACATATAGGGTACATGAAGTGGCACAAATAAAACACACCTGGAAATTGCTTTCTAGAGTCTATTTTTTCTTGTTAGTCTGTAAGTTTACTTTGGTAGCAAGCGTGGCACCTACTCAGAGAAGTCTGTATTGATTCTGTTGCTGAGCCAGACTTCAGTCCTCTCTCCTGCTCACAGCAAAGCTAGTCTGCTGACACCAATCTGTTGTGTTGAAGGAAAGTGCAATGTTTATTGAAGACACCAAGCAAGAAGTCCAGGTCGCTAGTGCTCAGAAGGCCTGGACTCCTATATGGCTTTCAGGGAAAGGTTTTTAAAGACAGGATAAGGGAGTGCCTTTCAGGGATTGTGATCAGCTCATGGACATTCTTCTGATTGGTTGGTGGTGAAGTAAGTGGGAGTCGGCATCATCAACCTTCTGATTCCAACTGGTCTGAGATTCTCCATGCTTTTAGGCAGCATGCAATGAATAGAATGTCTTCCACCTGGTGGGGGTTTCAATATCTGCAAAACAGTTCAAACCATATTGCTCAGAATATTATCTCTAGTCCTTGAGGAGACACTAAAAGACTTTGCTTAATGGCTAAACTATTATTATTTTGCCTTGTTTGACTGTTTTCCTTTGCTTCTGCATTTTCTCACTTCTCTAATTAAATTTATTCTTTGGGACTCAGGGGAGGCTTGGGAGGCTAAAGGTTTTCTGCAGACCAGAGGCAGGCAGAGGCCATAGGGAGGGGTTGGGGGGGAGTCTGTCCTAGGAAGGCCCCATAGGGTCCTGCTCACTTACAACTCTTAACCATGGCTTTTCACACTCTGCCTCCTTTCTCTGCTTTTTGCTCTTCAGAGGATCATTCTTTTCCATTCACCTACCCTATCCTGTTCTGTAGTTCTCTATCAGGGATACATTTACATATTCCTTGGATGTGTCCTCCATTAGATGTGTAAGCCTTGTGAGGGAAAGAACATTGTCTTGTTCACATTTTTCTAATTGGGGATATAGTTACTTTACAGTGTTGTACTGGATTCTGTTATACAGTGAAATGAATCAGATATATACATATATACACACATACATATATATATACACACACACATATATATATATCTGTGATATCCACATACAGATATCCCCTCCTTGGAGCTACCTCCCCATCCCACCCCTCTAGGTCATCACAGAGCACCGAGCTGAGCTCCCCGCACTACACAGCAGGTTCCCACTAGCTGTTTTACACACGGCTGTGCTTAGTCGTTCAGCCGTGTCTGACTGTTTGCTCCCACATGGACCGTAGCCCGCCAGGCTCCACTGTCCGTGGGGATTCTCCAGGCAAGAATACTGGAATGGGTTGCCATGCCCTCCTCTGGGGAGCTTCCCAACCCAGGGATTGAACCCAGGTCCCCCACATTGCGGGCAGCTTCTTTACCACCTGAGCCACCAGGGAAGCCCGTGTGACACATGGCAGCAGTGTGTGTGTGTCAGTGCTGATCTCCCACTTCATCCCACCCTCTCTTTCCCTCCCCCCATGCCCACGTGTCCATTCTCTGCATCTGTGTCTCTACTGCTGCCCTGCAAATAGGTTCATCTGTACCATTTTTCTAGATCCCACATATATGTGTTAACAGATGATATTTGTTTTTCTCTTTCTTACCTCACTCTACATAGCAGACTCTAGGTCCATCCAGGTCTCTCCAAATGACCTGGTTTCATTCCTTTTCAGGGCTGAGTGATATTCCATTATGTATGTGTGCCGCATCTTCTTTATCCATTCCTTTGTTGCTGGCTGTTTAGGTTGCTTCCATATCCAGGCTATTGTAAATAGTGCTGCAGTGAACTCTGGGGTGCATGTGTCTTGGGATGCCCAATGCTTGGTGCAGAGTAGACTCGCGAATATTTGCTGAATTCATGAGATGTAGTGATGGCTGATGGCACAACAGTAACAGCAGCAGCAACAACAAACACCCCTTAAGAGTTCAGGAGAGCTTGTAAAATCAGAGTAAGTCTTCTAATATTTATTTAGATGGCAGAGAACTAGATGTTCTGTATAGGAACACATGATATAGCGATACATGAAGTTAACTGTCTTTCTAAACTTTATGATATCAAAATGGTGCTATGGCCAAACATGAAAGGAACTATAGGGATGAGGTTAGGACATCGTTTGCAGTGATTGTTTTAAAATATGTATGCTTTTGTTATTTTTTTAATTTTTGCAATTTAGATAAGAGGTATTATTATTCAGCTCAAACAATAAGGCTTATTGATTAAGATTACAAAGCATCAGTGTTCTGGGGTGAGGGGTGCACACTGATTAACACATGTTAATCTCTTCTAGAAACAGTTACGCTGTTTTGGAAACATCATCTTTGCCTTTCATGCTATCCTTCAGGTTATGGATGGCTTGACCTAGGAGTAGACCCATGTAGGAAAAATCTCTGATGACATTTCTTTGTGAGTTCAGATAATCTTAAGAGAATTGTGGGATATAAGAGATTTTCATAATGTTGTTATAGATTATTTACATAGCTTGTTAATCATCCAGCTACTTTAATGACTGTTTCAACTCAGAGTCATTCTAAAGAGCTCAGGATATCTCCTCTCCCCCGTGAACTTCACTCCTACACACACCGTTCATCTAGATTAAAGACACACCACCCTTCTCAGAAAGTGATTTTAGGAAACTGTTCAAACATCTCAGCCATGACCGATACAGAAGAACTTCCACCTCACTAACTCTTTCCATTGGAGAATGTCTTGTAAATGCCTGTTATTGAAGCACAGGTGAAAACCCATGAAAATCAAGACAGCCTTCCTGGAAGGAGAAAGCTGCAGGAACACCCTTTATCTTAGAATACAAAGGAAAAAGTGTGAGCTATCACTGAGGTGCTGGGTCTAAGTAAATAATAACTGGGAATATGACATTGTATGAAGGAAATCTGGTGCTGGATTTAAACGCACATATATATACATGTTATCAAATAATTGAGTTGCAGTTTTTGATTGGTGTTATCTTAGAAATCATATTTTTACCTCCCTGATGAAAGATTTTTACATGAGAAAGGGTGATACATTACCTAAATCTATAAATCTCTTTTTGAGTATTCTCATGTCTGATATTTAATTTCATTTCCTTGACAAGAATTACCCAGTCCTCCCTTTACAGACAAATAATTAAATACGAACATTAGGCACTTGGGCACACGAGGAAGACTCCATCTGCAACCTCTGTCTTTCGTGTCTCATGGCAGAAGTGGGTTGTTGCCCTTCCAGTTAAAAGGCTGGGATGGAGGGGCCTTCCTTCTAGTGGAAAAAAGAAAAAACAAAACTTGAAGCACGCCAAAAACACATAAAAGGTGTTTTTGTTGTTATCGTTCTTTATGCACATTTACCTTCTAATTCACTTTTGTATGAATAAGTATCCATAATAAATTTTTCCTTAAGCGTGTGGTAAATTGCTAGGGACAAACAGGAGGGCTTGCAGAAGTGTCTGAAAGGCACAGGTCAGTGGGGAAGATCCCAAGAGCAGCAAGTGTGTAGAGACCAGAATCCAAGCCAGAGAAAGGTACAAACGTGAGGTTATTGAACCCAAAGAGTTACCCAAGAGGAGGAACCAGGTGTGAATTGAATAGTCAAGCCATCAATTCACAACCCACTGGATCCAAGGGATGTGGTTCTCAGACCAAAAGGTGGCAACTAAAATGAGGCCAGAGCCAAGCGCTGCAGATAGGGAAGGTGGGGAAGGAGCCCCATAAAGCAGGCAGGAGGTGGAAGACAGTGGGCTTGTTACCTGGTTCCTGTAGGAACACTCATAGCCTGAGCTTCAGAAACTACAGTGAGGAAAGCAAAGGGTAAGTATGAGAGATCATGGGCAGAATCCAGGGTGAGATTAAAAAATAGTCTTTCACAGATAGTCCAAAAAGTCTTTGCAGTTTTCATGGAACCCCTAAATCCTGATGGTAAGTCATTTCCTCCTCCTAAGTTTCTTATTCAAACAGAGATGATGATGGACACGTATAGCCCTGGAGTTAACTATCAGTTCAGTTCAGTTGCTCAGTCGTGTCGGACTCTTTGCGACCCCATGAATCGCAGCACACCAGGCCTCCCTGTCCATCACCAACTCCTGGAGTTCACTCAGACTCACGTCCATCGAGTCAGTGATCATCCAGCCATCTCATCCTCTGTCGTCCCCTTCTCCTCCTGCCCCCAATCCCTCCTAGCATCAGAGTCTTTTCCAATGAGTCAGCTCTTTGCATGAGGTGGCCAAAGTACTGGAGCTTCAGCTTCAGCATCATTCCTTCCAAAGAAATCCCAGGGCTGATCTCCTTCAGAATGGACTGGTTGAATCTCCTTGCAGTCCAAGGGATTCTCGAGAGTCTTCTCCAACACCACGGTTCAAAAGCATCAATTCTATAACAGGTCATATAATAGTAATTATGCAACTCTGGGTGTGTCTTTCTTTTCTCCCAAATGTGTTTTCTCTGTTGAGGCTTAAATATCTCACAGCCTTAGTTTAAATTCCAGCTGAAACAGACCCCAAGGCACAGATTTAAGGGCAA
Organism: Bubalus kerabau; assembly: GCF_029407905.1. Lineage (NCBI taxonomy): Eukaryota > Metazoa > Chordata > Mammalia > Artiodactyla > Bovidae > Bubalus > Bubalus kerabau. The sequence goes on along the minus strand of NC_073628.1, from coordinate 74,416,097 downwards.
GTAATTTATCTGGGAAGCGATCTCAGTAGAACAAGGAAGAAGAAAGACACAGAAGGGAAGGCAGCCAGTAAAGATTTTCATCATCAAGGAAGTTATAAGTGGGACTCAGTCCTGCTGGGAAACTCTGGGAAGCCTCAGAGTGAGCCCTCCAATAGGTGATGAAGATGAAACATTTGTTCCCCAGTTCTCCTGTCACTCATTGGTCAGGGCTGCTGTTGGATGCTGATTCCTGATACGTCAGCACTGCCACATTGCTGTCCAGTTGCTAGGTCATGTTTGACTCTTTGTGACCCCGTAGACCACAGTGTGCCAGGCTCCTTTGCCCTCCACTATCTCCTGGAGTTTGCTCAAACCCATGCCCATTGACTCAGGGATGCTATCTAACCATCTCATCTTCTGCCACCCCTTTCTCTTTTTGCCTTCAATATTTCCCAGCCTCCGGGTCTTTTCCAATGAGTTGGCTCTTTGTATCAGGTGACCAAAGTATTGGAGCTTCAGCTTCAGCACCAGTCCTTCCAATGAATATTCAGGGTTGATTTCCTTTAGGATTGATTGGTTTTATCTCCTTGCAATCCACAGGACTCTCAGGAGTCTTCTCTAGCACCACAATTCGAAAGCATCAGTTCTTCAGTGCTCAGCCTTCTTTAGGGTCCACTTTATGGTCCAACTCTCACATCCATACATGACTATTGGGAAAAACATAGCTTTGACTATATGGACTGCCATGTAGGCAAGCAGGTAAAAACAATCATGGTGGCCAGAGAATACCTCTTGGCAAAAAAAATAAAATACAGATGATGACAGTTAAGTCAGCCTGTATTGAATTGGTAAGGGAAGGAATATGGGCAAGGTGGCCTCCGCTATGATAGATTGGAAAGGAGTATCTTCATCAAACTCTTGACCTGGACTCATCTTGGGGTTGGATGGAAAGCTAAGAAGAAAGCTTCAAGATTCCTTCACATGCTTTTCTCCCTTGAAATTAGTTTTCCCTTTAACGAAGATGTAGGCTTATAGTGGAGTCACATATTTTATTAAAGCATGCACACACTCAAGACTTCCAAACCTTTAGCACTGGAAAGGTATCTCCAAGCAGGAAGGGGAAATTGGACAGATAGCTTGGAATTTAGTCATCAAGGGAACAACTTTGCCTTTGAATGTTTGGAGAAATTTGAACCACTACCTGCTTCTCTAGCCTGGGCCTGGGGGTGAGGTTTCCAGCATATTCCTTGGAGTCTTACTGACCAGTCTCTTCTAGTGCGTGGAGGTTCTTCTGGGAGGCAGATCTGTGGGCTCTAAAATCGCTTTACCAGGGACCGATCCCTGGGCTTCTCAGGTGGTGCTCATGGTAAATAACCCACCTGCCAATGCAGGAGAGAGACATGGGAGATGCAAGTTCAATCCCTGGGTCGGGAAGATCCCCTGGAGGGGGACACAGCAATGTACTCCAGTATCCTTGCCTGGAGAATCCCATGGACAGAGGATCCTGGGTGCTACAGTCCATGGGTTCACAGAGTCAGACACCACTGAAGGACTTAGCATGCATCCCTGTGTGTGTGGGAAAAGCTGGATGAATTGTAAAGTTGTCCAAAAGAACAACTTTTGATTCTAATAAATGTATTTTATTTATATACTTAATAGCCTCTGATTCTAATAAATATATTTTAAAGTTCAAAGTTTTTATCTGATCTCTCCAACTGACCTGTCAGAGATCTGGTTTTGCAAAAGTAGCCTGCTGATCTGGCCCTGCCATCCAAGGGGGCCAAATCTACCATAGTTCTGAAATTAGACTCTCAGTTCAGCCCAAGAAGAAGCCATTATAATAATAAGGAATAATAGTTACAGACACTGGTGATTTGTATGAAATTTTTCTTGAGTTTATTATTTAATAAAGAACATTCAGAAATAGACGAGTAAAAAAATGTCATTTATGTCACAGGTGAAAAAGCCACATATATGTATTAATGGAATTCATTCAGTGGTTTATGGACCCAAACTCCTCCTGGGACTCTACAAATCCACAGGCATATAGACCCCATCCATTTGACAGGAATGCAGATTAGTCACCAAATATTCCGTGTGACTAGCCTAAGATTATGCAGAATTCTCCAGTGGGCTCACTTGGGGACTCACTCAGGAACTCTTAGGTAGCATAGAGCTTAGAAACGTTTTGAAGGGAGACAGCTCAAAGGGTTTCAGCGATGTTGGTTGTGCTTTTTTCTGAACAGATGATTTTAGAGATACCTGGGTCTTACTCTCTGCACACAGAATCTTTGTAAACCCTTCATCTAGTCAGCACTTTCCCATTAAAGGAATGGTGAAAATGATCAGGTGTTGTCCCCCAAACCGATGTTTGTTTCTGCCAAAACATTGTAAAGAGCAACCATCTTGAAGATGTTAGAGGGACAAATATTTGCAGCTGAAATATGTACTCTGCTTGTTAAGACTTGGCCAGGTAAACCTTTTATGTTTAGGGAATTATTATTTTGCATGAAGCCAGTGCCCTCGAGTGTGAACGGGTCATCCTAACTAGTGAGTGTGGATCCAGCTTGGGATGAGATGGTCTTAATGCAATGGTAACAATTTATTTTGAGCTTGCGGTTCTTCAAAAGAAAAATACACACACACACACACACACATATATATATATATATATATATATACACACACACACACATACAGAAGAGTATATTCCTGCCAGAGGTCCAGAGAAACCTGGACATAGCTCTTGTTTCTTTTGTTTCAGGAAACAAAGTGGGAAATTTGTTGGAGTCCTGCACATGGGCAGCTCTAAACGTAGTCTTGCTCATTGGTTATTTATAGCCCATGGGCCTCTGCTCACTCTTGTTCTTATATCTCCAGCCCCCCACCCCCACCACATCCCTATATTTAGATCTGAAGCATCCTTTTCAGAGGCTGTGTGACCACAGCAAGACTGTGCCTCTGAGAAGCATGGCACGATATGGTTCGTTTTGTTTTGTTTTTTTATTTTTGCCTAATGGAGGAGATAACCATTTGGGATATTTTCACCTTCTGGGGGATAAGGCTTTGCTGTGGGTAAGAAACCCATAGCTGGTGGGATCTTTTTGACATTATTTTATAGAAAGAAGCATTTTTGTCACAATCTGGTATTTGTTGTAAAAAAAAAAAAAAACAGTGCCTTTGTATGTTACCAACTTTTGGGGAGTAGAGTCTTTTTTTAAAAATGTATATTTCTCTACAAGAGGTATATCATTTTGTTCCTACTTGGGTACAGTAAAAATTTTAGTTAAGAGCAAATCTTCATCCAGAAAATCTGTGATACCTGCAAAAGGAAATATTGGGAGATGTATCAGGAAATTACAATAATCAAGGAAAAAATAATCAATGCCACTGTGTTTGATACGGATTTTCGTAGTACCTAAATAAGTGGTAAGCATATTTCGCGTATTATTTTATCATCAGGTTATATATCAGGTGTATAGTACCATTCCCATTTTAGAGGTAAGGAAGCTGAAGCTTAGAGAATTAAACAACCCATTCAGGGTCCCTGAGCTGGTCAGGTTTTGAACTCAGGTGGCCTGATGCCTGGGCCAGTGCTTTGAACTATTCTCCTAATGCCCTTAGTAGCAGTTCACTGATGGCTCATGTCATTTTGTGTGTGTGAAGGTAAAATCAAAGATGATTGTGACCTTGGCATCCGCTGGTCACCAGAAAGGCCAGTGCATGTGACGTCACCCATTATACGGGCAGAGTCCTTGTCGCTCGTTAAACTCGAGGTCTTGATTCAGAAATGTCGGCAGAACCTATGTTGTGTATGGCGGAGTGGAGTTCTCTCCTATGTTCTTTTGCTACTGAAAGCCATGGCTGAAAGAAGAAGTTTGCAAGCCACAGATCGGTTTTAAGTAAGGTGTTCTTCTGCCATGTACAATTTTATTCCATGAGGATAATTTCTTTCCCTTTTCTCTGAAAGTGCTTTCTAAAACGACAGATGAACAGAAACTGCCCTTGTCACCCTCCGACCATATCCCTGTCCGCGAGCACAGTGTGTTGAAACGATCTGACATTCTTTATATGGGGGACAGGGAAAGGATACACTCCAGGTATGGGGGTGGGCTTTGTTTATGGGGGACAAAAAAAGCAAACCGTGGGAGATAAGCTTTCAGGTCTCCTGTTTAGACCAGCATATCCTTGTCCATCTAGGACAAATAACTTCAACCTCATCCCTTTTCAGAGCTGGAAAAAAGTACTCTTTTTTTCTTTTTTTTTGGAGAAATGCCCAACTGACACCTGCATGTTTTCTCTCCAGTGAAAGGAGATGCTATGGGGGTTGTTTTAAAGAACTTGACACATCACTCTCCTCTTCTTCAAGTGGCCCAGGGTGCAGCTAAGCTGTTGCGGACTCACTGTCCAAGTTGCATGTTTAAAAAATTAAAAAAAAATTTTTTTTTTTCTTAAAACCGGGGCAAAAATCCTGGCATTTTAGGGGAAGGTTTTTCTCTGATGGAGGGAGGAGAAAAATATGGAGAATAATGAATTCATCAAGCTGAAAATGCACGAGGCAGCGAAGCGCTCAGGCTTCAATACACGGCAAATGGAAAGAGAGCTCCCATTACTGTTGAGATGCACAGACACAGCCCCGCTAATCGCTTGGTCATGCTTGGGAGCCACTAAGTCATCACAGGCCATGACATGGTGAGAACAGGGTGCCAGGGGTTTGTTGTAAGAAAAAATTGTTGATTTAACATCCATAACCAGCAGCACTGCCTTCCCCGACCCTCATCCTCAGATGACAAGCCTTGGTGGGAAGAATGTTTGTGCGTATGCCTGTTTAACCCTTTAGGTTCAACACAGTTGGAAACCGTACGGGAAGTGAAAAATGTGTGGACTAATTAATTTCTTGAACAAAGCAATTAATTTCTATTTATTTCTATAGTTTGTTGTCTCATATAGGTAGATGTGTAGTATTCAGGGTAAATTAGTAGCTAACATTTATTGAAGAGTCATTTTGAGTTATTTACATGTGTTCCCCTGTGGCATCATCAGAGCAGCCCTGTGAAATTGGATACCAGAATTGTCTCCATTTTATAGAACTAAGTAGTAGTCTGTCCAAGGTCTCATAGATGAAGAGTAGTGGTACCAGATTTGGGACTGAGGTTGTCTTACTGCAAAGCCTGTACAGTTGACCACGGTGCCTTGTGTGTGATTATGCCCTTTGAGAAATTCAGTGAAACCAGAGGACAAATTAGTGGAAGAGATAGAGTGTGCTTTTTCATTCTTTTAACGTACATATTACTGAATACTGTGTTGGAGGTGCAGGCTTCCCTGGTGGCTCAGTGGTAAAGAACCTGCCTGCCAATGTAGGAGACTCGGGTTCAATCCCTGGGTTGGGAAGATCCCCGGGAGAAGGAAATGGCAACCCATTCCATTTTTCTTGCCTGGGAAATCCCATGGACAGAGGAGCCTGGTGGGATACGGTCCATGGGGTCACAAAAGAGTCGGACACAACTGAGTGACTAACACTTCCCCTTTTTCACTTTCACCTTAGCCACTGAGCAACATGCACGTGCTTAGGGTAGAGTGGAAAGACTGATACCCACGTAACTCCAAGTTAGTGCCCTTCTTACTGTAATGGAAAGATGCATCAGGTCCAGGGTTGGCATGGAGGAAAAGTCAGCTCATCTCTGGGGATTGCTTTCATGGGCATGACTATATAACCAGTGACTAGCATGTTATCTGGTTATTTTAGCAGGTACTCAATCCATAATATAGTCAGGAAAGGGCATAACATTTGACCTGAGACTTTATGGAAAAGAGTAGTTTTCCTATGGACCAGGTGGGAAAAGGCATTACAAGATGAGAGAAGAGCAGATGTAAAGGCAGGAGACCACCTGGAATGTTTTGGAAACTCTATTAACTCTATATAGCTGGGGTGCAAAATGAAAGCTGGTTGAGTGGAGGCAAAAGAGGAAGCCAGGATTGTTCAGTTAATAGAGTTACCAGGACACTGACATCGTGTACCCTGCAGTAAGCTGTGGATGTACCTGGAGGATTAAGGATACCATTGAAACCATGTGAGACTGTGGAGGGGTGGTCCAGTTGAGGTTAGGGAAGCAGTGCCTTGGATGATGTATTGAAGGGTCTGGGAGTTACTAAAACTGTAGTCTTTTGCAGTAGTCTTGGACAAGATTATCTGAATGTGAACTGGCACGGTGCCTGCAGAATCGGAGTGGTAGGATATACTTAAGCACTGTTCAAAGAGACCAGTCATTTGTTAAATAGGAGAAAAGAAGAGATAGATGGGAGGAACTGAGGATCTATTTCTGGTTTGAAAAAAAAATTAGTAAGTCATTAAGTTTTTAATAGAAGTATAGTTGATTTACAATATTATTTTTTTCCACTTAAATCTTACCTCTTTTTATTTTTTTAATTTTATTTTATTTTTAAACTTTATAATATTGTATTGGTTTTGCCAAATATCGAAATGAATCCGCCACAGGTATACATGTGTTCTCCATCCTGAACCCTCCTCCCTCCTCCCTCCCCATACCATCCCTCTGGGTCATCCCAGTGCACCAGCCCCAAGCATCCAGTATCGTGCATCGAACCTAGACTGGCGACTCGTTCCGGGATGATTTGATTTACAATATTAGTTTCAGGTGTACAACAAAGTGATTCAGTTATATATATATTCAGTTATACAGATATATATATATTTTCAGATGCTTTTCCATTATAGGTTATTAGAGGATATTAAATGCCCTTCTCTGTGCTATATGGTAAATTCTTGTTTATTTTTTATACAGTAGTATATATCTGTTTATCCCATACTCCTAATTTATTCCCCCTTTTCCTCCTTGGTAATCATAAGTTTATTTTCTGTATCTGTGAGTCTGTTTCTGTGTACTAAATCACAGTTAAACATTTCTTTCTGAAATTGGACAGCTAACTATGCCTAATGTAGTGTAAATGATTTTATTTGTGTCATATTTTAGATTCCACATGTAAGTGATATCATATGGTATTTTCTTTTTCTGTCTGACTTACTTCGCTTAGTATAATAATGTATAGGTCCATCCATGTTGCTGCAAATGACATTATTTCAGTTTTTATGACTGAGTAGTATTCAATTATACACACACACACACACACACACACACACACACACACACACCCCTCATCTTCTTTTTTCACATTCATCTGCTGATAAACACTTTGGTTGCTTCCATGTCTTTGCTACTGTAAATAGCACTGTAGTAAGCCATTTATTTTATGAAGAGATATAAGAAATGGAACAGACTTGGGTTAAAAATTGTGTGTTTAATTTGGTTAGATTTGAGCTTCCATGAGACATGTATCTGGAGGTATCTGTAAGACAGATGAAAACATGACTCAAAGTTAGGCAATATGGCTGTGTTTGAACAAGAGCCATCAGCAGACCTGGGGCTTCTGCCTAGTAAATTTTGCTAAGCAAGGTTTTCATTCCATGCATGGTGGTGTAATACGGCGGGCAAGTGTTAGTACTACACAAATAGGCAAGACAGGATAGGGTTTCGTAGCCAATAGATGGGGCTGTTAAAAGAAATTCATGAAAAAAGAGATTTGGGAGTAGAAAGTTAGACTTTAAGTTGGGTGGAAAGAAAAGGAGGGAAACAATAGTTTTATCTGGAAAAATCCTCAGGTTCAGCAATGCGATGTTTTAGAAGCTTCCTTTGGGAGACACTCAAATATTGGATTGTTTGGTTCTAGAGTGTGCTTTAGGAATTACTTTAAAAAGAAGTAGGGCCTCCATGAAACATATGCATTTGTATTAAATCACTATTAAACGTTTTTCTGAAATTGGACGACTGACTATGCCTAATGTGTTGGTGATAGTTTTCCTCTAATATAAAATTTCAATTTTAACCCCAATTATGAAACATTTATTATAGTCCTTATAATGGTGCCACTCATAGTTCTCAGTACTTTGCACCTATTACTATTTAGTTTTCACAACACTCTTGTGACGTAGGGACTATTATTGTCCCCATTTTCCAGATGAGGAAACAGGCACAAAATTTGAGTGATTTGCCAAGTTACTAATAAGTAGCTGATTCTGGCTTTTGAATCTAGAAGTTCTGGCTCCACTACTGTACACTATATTGTCTCTCTAATATCAGGACCAGAAGACTCAAGAATCTAAGACTCTGGCTGTGACCAGTCGTTCTGTCTCTTGCAAACCCCAAGTAATGCTTATGCCTGGCACAGTGGTTAAGAATCCACCTGCAATGCAGCAGATGCAGATTCAGTCCCTGGGTCGGGAAGATCCCCTGGAGAAGGGAATGGCCACCCACTCCAGTATTCTTGCCTGGAGAATCCCAGGCGGGCTACAGGCCATGGGGTCACAAAGAGTCAGACATGACTGAGCCACTGAGCACAGATCACAGGATAGGGTAAGGGTAAGTAACCCTGTATTGGGATGTGTGTATGGTGCCAAATTCTAAAGCCTTATTGGTAAGTTCAGATGCTGATTTTCCCAGAAGGCCCGCTGAATCGCACATTTATAAACTTCAAGGAAAAGCCCATGTGGCACATCCCCACCATAATCTGAGGAACTGGAGGAGATAGTGCCAGAGAACAGGGAGTGCTAGAAGGCCTTTTCAGGTGTCAAAATCTAGCCAGACTAAGCTCTCTGGCTTGGCCAGCCAAAATGTTCGGAATTTTCCATAACATCGTGTGGATAAACCCACGAACTTTTTGGCCAACCCAAGACATCTCTGTGTACACCTGGCTACCTCCTAGGAGAAGAGGGAAGAGGGAAGGGTGTGGGGGGAGGTGGGTGGAGAGAGAGAGCAGGAAAGTGACTTCTCTAAGGTGGGCTGGCTGTTCAGACCTAACTGGTGAAGGAAAAGAGGCTCTAACCCTGGTGTACTTGGTCGCGTTGGCTTTTATCCTCCTGAATATTTCATCTCTTTAAGCACATGGCCTAATCAGCTCCAGGAAAAGAGGGAAGAGAGGAGACAATAAAGGGAAAAGAACTTGGACTTCTTCAAGGAGCCCAAATGGCCCACAGTTCCACTGGATGCACAGAAAAACCTTTCTTCTCAATACAGGGTATCTGTCCATTAGGGGAGCAGGATGGGGTTTGTGCACAGGGATGGTTCTTTTTGCTCTGACAGTCACTGAGGGGATTGGCAATCAGTAGCCTTGCACACAGCATTGGGGAGCAGAGCCCGGCATCAGTGCCTGCAACTGTATATAGCGATTGAAGGACAGATATTGGATGTGCCTTTGCAACACTGAGCCCACAATGTCCAGGAGAGCTTTCTTGATTCTAGTAAAATTGTGCTGTGCTTAGTCGCTCAGTCATCTCCGACTTTCTGTGACCCCATGGACTGGAGCTCGCCAGGCTCCTCTGTCCATGGGGATTCTCCAGGCATGAATACTGGAGTGGGTTGCCGTGCTCTCCTCTAGGGGATCGTCCCAACCAAGGGAATGAACGCAGGTCTCCCACATTGCAGGCGGATTCTTTACTGTCTGAGCCATCAGGGAAGCCCCTGGTAAAATTAGGGTAGCATATTTGAATAGAAGCCATGTTATTTCCTGTGTGGGGGCAGTTTAATACCAAGTCTGTGTACCAGGCAGTGGTAAAGAATTCACCTGCCAATGCAGGAGACTCAAGACTGGTGAGTTTGATCCCTGGGTCAGTCAGGAAGATCTCCTGGAGATGAAAATGGCCACCCACTCCAGTATTCCTGCCCTGGAAAATTCCACGGACAGAGGAGCCTGGCGGGCTACAGTCCATGGGGTCACAAAAGACTTGGCCACGGCTGAGCACTCACGGCCTCACACAGCCATGCCTGTGTACTTAGGCAGGGAACTAGCATGCTTTTTCTGTGAAGGCCAGATAATAAATATTTTCTGTTTCTATCCAAGTCTGCCATTATAGTGCAGAAGCAGCCTTAGTTATGTAAATGAATGAGCTTGGTTATGTCTCAATAGAACTTTATTTATTTATTTATTTTTTCAATAGAACTTTAAAAAGCAGGCGGAGGTGGAAGATGGAAGAGACAGGTTGGACTTCACAGTCATTTGCCATCCCTCGTTTTAGGCAAATAACCTGATTTCCCTAGTGTCTCAGTCCCTTCATTCCTCCATTTGGTTCATTACTCTTACTCAGAAAGTCAGAAAATACCTGACTTAATAAATATTTCATAGAAGAAGGAAGGCTGGATGTAGAAGCCCCTGCCAGCTGGGGGACCTTGGCCTTGTACTGAATTCTCAGTTTTTAAGGACTTTTTTTAAGCTCTTTTTAGGACTTTTTAAGCTCTCACATTCTTTGTAGAAGAGTTTGAGAAAGTGCTCACCAAATACCAGACAAAATTAAGACTGTCAATGTCGCTAAAAGTTTCTTTCCAAACCTAGTCCACCTCATTTTTTATCTTAAAAACCAAAATTACAGGTCCTCACTGAAAACTTAGTTTGTGTACTCTCTAATTTGTAAGAATTTTTCCTCCTAATACTGTTTGGTTGCATTAGAACTTGACTTCTATGAGCTTGACAGATAAGGTTCGGTGGCCTAGCATGAGGCGGAGGAAGTGCCCTGACCCAGAGGGTTGCAAAGAAAATGTCTCATAAAAAAAAATTAAGCCAGTAATGCATACTTGCGTCAATACTATTCCTAGAATTTCTCTATAAACAGTACAAAAAACCGACATAAAAGAAAAAGAGATGGCATTCCACTGCCTTTAACTGTTATGAATAGAAATGTAAAAAGTGCTGAGCCTAGTATAGGAAAGAAAATGATTCCATCTTCGCTCTAGATACTCCATCCTCTGGAGCCCACTGTGATTAATCTAATAGAGAGAGCCGGGAGGCTCCAGATTTACTTATTTCTCCTCTAGTGCACTTGGTTTAAGGCAGGATACAGAATGGGACGTGCCTAAACCCTCTCCTTCCTCATGAAAGTCATAAGAGTAATAAGGAGGAAAGACAGATTCATTGGAGTCCAATCCATCGTTTAAGCACAAAACAAAACACAAACCTCATTATTGAAGAGTAATAAAAATGAGTCTTAAGTGGCAGTTAGGTTCCTACAAATAAAAATTGCCGCCACGGCTGCCATTGCCTGTCTATGTGAAACGAAGAGATGAATGCTACCTTTGTTCAATGAGCCCATAATTAAGAGGTGTTTAACATTGACGGCTATTGCTTTAAAAAGATATTGCTGTGTAAATGTCAGTCCAATGGAGACACTGGGTTATGAAGGTTACACCTGCCAAAGGTGAGCTTAATGAAACAGCCAATGGCACTGACATGGTTTAGAGATTCAGCCAGTAGCTTAAGCATTTATAGCCTTGTGGAATAGGATTGTAGTTTAATTCTTTCCAACTTCTTTTTATTTTAAGCTGGGAGTGCTTGAATGAATGGAGGAAGGGAGTGGTATGTGTGTTGTATACGTGAACACACATATACATGCCCTTTTAGGAGCATTTTCTCCTTGGACATACTGAGTGACCCTTATATAGTTTAATATGTGTGTGTGTGCTCAGACGCTCAGTCATGTCTGACTCTTTGCGACCCCGTGGACTATAACCCACCAGGCGCCTCTGTTCATGGGATTCTTCCAGGAAGAATACTGCAGTAGGGTGCCATTTCCTCCTCCAGGGGGTCTTCCTGACCCAGGGATTGAACCCGTGTCTCTTATGTCTCCTGCATTGGCAGGCAGATTACTTATCATTAGTGTCACCTGGGAAACCCAGCTTGACGTGAATGTTATTTTATAGTTTTAAAATGATCTCTAGTTTGCATGTTTCTACATCTTTACTACCTAACACTTCTTTTCATTCTTTTTGTGTTAGCACTAGCCATGTTGTTGGATACACCTTTCCAAGTAACTTGAATCGGATGTTTATGTTAGTTGGTGTTAGACAAACTGCAATACATGCTCTGAAGTAGATTTCAGCCCTGGGATAACTGCAGAGCCAATGAACTTCCAGTAGATGGTTGGATAGCTCATGGAAAGCAATATTTGTTGTAGGGTAAGACAGTTTGATGGCACCCCACTCCAGTACTCTTGCCTGGAAAATCCCATGGATGGAGAAGCCTGGTGGGCTGCAGTCCATGGGGTCGCTAAGAGTCGGACACGACTGAGTGACTTCACTTTCACTTTTCACTTTCATGCATTGGAGAAGGAAATGGCAACCCACTCCAGTGCTCTTGCCTGGAGAATCCCAGGGACGGCGGAGCCTGGTGGGCTGCCATCTATGGGGTCCCACAGAGTCGGACACGACTGAAGCGACTTAGCAGCAGCAAGACAGTTTGATGTTGAGCTTTTGGGATTAGAGTTTTAGGTGGTCCGTCCCAGGAATCTGCTTCTCAAAATGCAATAAGTAAAGAAACCTACAGGGACCCGGCATACAGTTGGTGCCCAACAGACCTGGCACTTTTACACCCATGTAAGAGATATCCTGGTTATTCCATCAGTTACCTGGTTTCGAATCTCTTTGATTAAGGATGGTTTTTCGCACTCAAAGAGATTAGATCCCAGACCTCTGTGTCTCTGGTATTTCCCCTCAAGCCTTAAATGTGAAATGGCAAGATACCAAAAGGTCGAGGATTGAAGTGAATAGTTTCAGAATTCTGTGTTGTGCCTTTTAAGTGAGCTATGGTGTGTTTCTAGTGTGTTTGCAGATCATTTATTTCTCTGAATAAACAGAGACCAGAGACCAAATAAAGGAAAGCCCCCTTCTAAGGTCCTCCACCCAATCGGCCGATCAACCGTATCACCGTAGAAGAATTTATGGCTTCCACATGAGTTCAATCCTTACTCCTAGCTTTCTGGTTTGACTCTTTTTGGATACTGGCTCTACTAAAAATTAAACAGAAGTTGCCCCTTTGTCTCCTTCTTTCCATATCTGCCCTTGAGCTGACTATATTGTTGTATTAAAAAGGTGGTAAAATGATCATGGAGAGAAGAATATAGGGACTGGTGGTCCAGTGGTTAAGATTCTGCCTCCGCTGCAGAGGGCATGAGTTCGATCCCTGATTGGGAACGAAGATCCTGCATATGGCATGACCAAAAAGTAGGGAAAAAAAAAAAGAAAAAAAGCAAAATGTAGAACAATGCTTGTTCCTTGGGTGACAAAGTAATCAGGTCTCATTTCTAAGTTCCCACTCAGTGTTGTTTTTATTAAATATGTCTGTAAGGGCAACTGTTCTGTGTATATTATCCAAGATTCCAAGATGATAGTTAACTAGCTTTGCTGCAGAATTGGAAGGAGTAACAAAAATATGTATCTGCTAAGAATGACACGAATTTGTTAGCTAAAACGAATAGTTTTGATAGTTTGAGTGTATGTCATATGGTGTCTAAATCCTCTCTGTGGTTCTTATCTTTTTGGGAAAAGAGCTGTAAATTACTTTTTAAAAGTATGTTGGTAGCCTGCTGAGAAAATTCTGGAAAAAAAAAGAAAGGGTAACCCAGAAACTGCCCTCCCTGTCCTCAGAGGGGAAAGAAAAGGGGAGAATGGTGGGGGGTAGGAAGGGAAAGAGACCTGTATACTTCATCCAAGGAAAGTAATTGAAAATGCTAATTCTATGCCCACAGACTAAAACTTTGAAGGACAGGTCCTTGTCATTGGACTCCTCGAGAAACAGCAGAGCAGAAATAAAAATAGATCATTGACCAAAAATATCCCTTTCCAACTGAGAAGTTTTAAAGTGCTGCTGCTCATTTTTCTGTTTAAAAAATTATATACCAGCCCTTTTATTCTTTACCTTGAGAACTTTGGAGCCTCATGCATATGTGGTTTAGGAATACAAATATTATGAATCTCAGTTTACAAAGTGTTGAAATATTTTTTCGGCTGCTTCTTTTTCTCTTTGGAAAAATGAATTATCTACAGGGGTCAAATTCAGTTTCCTGTTAAATCAGAAATTTCAGAGGCTCAAGTCAATTAGCAATTTTTGGAAAGATGAACGTAGATGGAAGTTACCTGCTTTTTTCTTTAAATACACAGAAATGTTAATGATAATGATTGCAATTATAATAATAATTCCTTCCTACTTTAAGAGTTACACTGGAATTTGTGACGATTTGCAGTGTTGTAACCAGTTGGGTGGGAACAATCCTGCAGAGTTTTGGATAATGCCCTGATCGTATAGTGTATTAGAGACTAAGCATATATTGGCTATTTCTTTCATTCGCTTACTGGTTTATAACAATCAGGAATGTTATTAGAAACTTATGGTTAAGAAAGGAGAAACGGGGTGGGGAAGGGATAAATTAGGAATTAGCAGATACAAACTACTACATATAAAATAACAAAGCCCTACTGTATAGCACAGGGCACTAGATTCAATATCCTGTAATAAACCATAATGAAGTGGATATGAAAAAGAACGTATATATAACTGAATCACTTTGCTATATAGCAGGAACTAGCAAAACATTGTAAATCAACTCTACTTCAATTAAAGGGAAAGAATGTTGTTAGAAGGCAGAGCTGGAGGATCTGGAATCTGTTCCTTTGTTTTTCTTTCTTCTCTTTTGTTCTTTAACATGTATTGATTGATCCAGCACTGTTCTGGGTACAGAACGGTGAATAAGAGAGACAGAGCCTCTGGCATAGAGCTTACATTCTAGTAAGAAAGTGAACTGAAGAAGGATAAAAGACAGTATGTCCTATGGGAAAAAATAGAGCAAGGAGAGGTGGGTTGGGATTTGATTTTATATAAGGTTGGTCAGGGAAGACTCCATTGAGGTGATATTTGCAGAAAGAACTGAAGCCACTGAAGGAATGGTTATGTGAATGGCTAAGAAGAGTGATTTCAGGTGGTGGGACCAGCAGATGCAAGCATTCCGAGGAAGAGCAGCGTCTAGTGTGTTCTAGGTAAGCGAGGACAGCGATGAGATTGGAGGGAAGTATACTCAGGAGGGAACAGTGAGGGGAGAGGGTGTTCAGGGAGAAAGAGGGCAGAGCTGAGTGGCTGTTTAGGTCACTGTCATGGCTGTGGCTTGTACTCTGAATGAGATGAAGCCAATTGCAGGAATTTGAGGAGGGGAATGACATGATCTGACATTTATAAAGGATCCTCCCAGCAGCTTTTTAGAGAAACAAGGGCAAAAGCAGAGAACCTCTCTACGAGGCCATGGTTATAGTCCAGGGAGAGGTGATAGTGGCTTGGACCCTCAAGGTCTACATGGAGGTAGTGAAAAATGGTTGAGGGGCTTTGGATATACTGGGCTGGCCAAAAAGTTTGCTTGGGTTTTCCTGTAAGATGTTATAGGAAAATCCGAGTGAACTTTTTGGCCAGCCCAGTACTTTGGAGGTAGTGCTGACAGGATGTGGTAATGGTTTGGATGTGAGGTCAGAGAGAAAGAAAACCTTTGAACTGCAGACCTTCATTCTACAATCTTCAACGTGCATGTGTGCCAAGTCTCTTCAGGCGTGTCCAACGCTTTGTGATCTTATGAACCATAGCCCACCAGGCTCCTCTGTCCATGGGATTCTTCAGGCAAGAACACTGGAGTGGGTTGCCATGCCCTCCTTCAGGGGATCTTCCCAACCCAGGGATCCCACCCACGCCTCTTACATCTCCTACCTTGGCAGGCACGTTCTTTACCAGTAGCACCGCCTGGGAAGCCGCCTACAGCCTTTAAAACCTTAGACAATTTCTCACTCTGATATCAACTATAACAACAAAAATGTGTATATGCACTGGACTGTAGTTTAAAAATTAAAATGCTCTTATTTATATTATCAGAGTTGAACTTATGCAGTAGGTATTCATTCATCTTTCAGACGATTGGAGGTCCTGGGATGTTAAATACTCTGACCAAGTTTATATAGCCTGTCTGGGGCAGAGTAGACACTTAAACTCAACAAAATTACTCTCATAAAGATCACCTTCCTTATTAAGTGCTGGGACCATAGCTTTTGGGATTCCAGCATTTCAGTTATCCAAAAGGTCCTGAGGCAACGAAGAATATCTCAAATACAGTTGTTAGGCATTATTATAATATTGGACATATGTTTATCTTTTGTATATGAAGAGAGAGGTGCTGAAGAACTTTTTAATATGAACTTGATGTTTTTCTTTTTTTTTTTTCTGGTAACTAGCAATTAATTTACCCAGTTTGGGCCACTTCACTCTCCTCCATTGACTCTTGTGTAACCCACTGGCCATTATTTGTGTGTTAGTGAGGCCTTCTGAATTACTAGAAGACAGCAAGATGAATTAGCCTAACTAACAATAAAACTATGACTTCAACCCCAGTTACGATGCTAACCAGCTCTCTAACCTATCACAGTTACATTCTTTTACAATCTTTTATGGATAGCTGGCATTGTTTTAGCATATCAAGTGCTTTGGCAATTGCAAAAGCCAACTGGCCACATTTATTGGTCTGATGGATGAATCCAAGGCTGACAAGCAAGTTGGACTATGTATTAATAGAATATAATATAAATAGAAGAAAAGCTCTACCAATTGAGTTCATCAGAGGTAATAATATCTAAATACCTTAACCTCAAATCATTAGTCTAGAATATCTCAATCAATATGGATTCTCTAAAAAATCAGTTGGCTGCTACAAATATGATTGTTTAATAATTTACCATTTATGGGCCTTCAGGCAAAACAAGGTGAGGATAGCTGAAGGAAAAGAGGTAATCTCCACCTCAGCTAAGATTTCAATGAAAAGCAGAGAAAGCCTACAAGATATAGTTTAAAATTTTTAGTTTAGGTGGGACAGTCTTTTATGTGTATGTGTTTTGAGCTGTGTGTCCTACTGGGGAGATATCAATTTAGTTCATTTTCATTGTTCACTTTCAGATCAGAGCTGTTTTAGCTATTTTCCTAAAGCTCATAAATATTTCATTAAAATAAACCATTGCAAATTTCTGTTTTACTTACTAGATTAAAAACAATAATTTTGAATCGCTAATGACTGGTGCCAAATCATACAGACATTCTTCTCTGCAGTATTGGAGAGAAAGGACATATGAATCTTATAAGGCATTTGGGTAACCGTTTTGAGCTTTTTCTGTTTTCTATCAGAGAAGGTGGTACCTTTTTTTCAATTTCACTTTTGGAGTGGCCCTTGTCCACTATCATCAGTCTGGATCGCATGAATTCCCCGGCTTGTGATTCTTTCTGACATGTCACTTTCAAGATAAATCTGTTGTCTGAAAAGATGTTTTGAAGCCTGATTTCATGAGAGCTGGGCTTCCCTGGTGGCTCAGACACTAAAGAATCAGCCTACAATGCATAAGAACCGGGTTCAATTCCTGGGTTGGGAAGATTCCCTGGAGAAGGGAATGGCTACCCACTCCAGTATTCTTGCCTGGAGAATCCCATGATCAGAGGAGCCTGGTGGGCTACAGTCCATGGGATTGCAGAGAGTCGGACATGACTGAGCGACTAACTTTTTCATGAGAGCCCTCCCCTCTCCTGCAAGTTTATAGTGTAGACTAACTACAATGACTAGTGGGTTACACAAGAGTCAGTGGATAAGAGTGAATTACTAATAATTTCTATAGGTCACATGTTGTTTTTCTTCACTCCATTCTCCATCAAGAATCTTCTGACCTGAGAGTCTCTTTAAGCTGTTATGTGGAGAGTGTTGTGAATTTTTGTTGTGCTTGGTTTTTTCCTCGAACAGCAGTTTTTGCAACCACTGACAAAATGTTCTTCTACATTATTTTTAATGGAATAGATAACTATTGGAGTGGGGGTTGCCAGGGTCACTGCTGAACACCCAGGAGAATGTCCTGTCACCTGAATGACTTGGTTCTGCCCCCACCCTGGGCCACACCCCCATGTAGGGCTGGGTGACCTTTCTGTGTATTTGCATAATCTTCCTTCCTTGGACTTATTCTCCATGCCTGGGTCAAAAATTGGGGCTCATTAATAAACATTTATTGAGCACCAACAGGGTATTGTGTTCCAAATATATTCCCTTCCCTGTGGGCTTGGAATCCACAATTTTGGCTCCCAGCAGTCACCTCTGCCCTGATTTTGAGAAGAGTAAGTTATCTAAGCAATTGAAAGGACATTCAAATATTTGTGAACTTCAAAGGGAGATAGTCCTTCATCTAAAACGTCCTTTTCGGTGGTCAAAATTTCCAAATATTCTACTCCTTTAGTAAAACTCAGTGAACTGTCAGTTTCCAGGAGGCAGATCAGCCCCGATAAGGTTAAAAATATTAACACTTATAGATAATAATTGGGTTATCAAGTTAAAAGCATCTGTGCAGTTAGATGTGAGGACTGTAGAGAGCAAGGGAAAAAAGAACCTCATAAAAATTAAAGAACACCGTCAAGGTCATTGGCATATAATTTTTAAAGTCATCTGAGCTAGGTGCCGTTGTGCTAAAAATTCGATCAGTAGGCAAAGTTGAAGACACTGTGTCGTTAGGATGTGTGAAGCTTTTTACTGAAGCATGATAAATAATTGAAAATGCCTTTAGCAAATTCCTGTTTTAATGGGAAAATACTTTGTCATGCCGGTTTTCAATTAGAATTCACTAATTCAAATTGGTTTATCATTTAGCCAACTGCACATTAGATTTCTAGAGATGCATTTTCTCATCTTCATTTTATTTGTGGATTTTTCCAGTTGATAGTAAAACTTTCAGTAGCTTCAATCATGTTTCTACTAGTGGTTCCCAGCCTGCTTGTGATAAAGACAACACCCAAAGGATTAAATTAAAAGCCACCATTGGTGGTGATTTTTGAACCAGATCAGTTGAACCTGATTTGGGTTGAAAGGCTGTGGATTGTGGCTGTTTGACTTAGAATCTGGGGCAGGGAAAGGGACACGTTTTAATTTGAAATAAAGACGATGGTAATTCTTTCATGCGTGCACGCTCCTTTGATTCAAAGGGAATCCTTATGTATCTGTTGTGAGAGGCATTCTCCATTTCAGATTTAACATTCCTGGTTACAGATTTCTATAGAAGAGCCTATAGTCCAAACTGTGCTTCCTGAAACATCAGTCGATTGTTTTCAGTATTTCTTAAGCAGTGAATGTGCACTCATCGTTGAATTAGTTCAGGGGCTGCAGTCAATAGAAACATAAAATAGATTCTCTATCATTTTTTCTTTCAATTTGTTTAAGGAAGAAGCTAACCAAAAATGAATTTCCATGGTTTTCCTAAAGGAATTCAACATGCCTTCGTTCATTGTTCAATAAGTACCCGTACAATTGGGTTACTGTTATCAGAAAGGTTTTTTTATGTTTACTTTTATTTTTGCCCCTCCCCATTTGAATATGTTCTATGAGGATAGAGAACTTTATATTTCTAACTTATCCCCAGAGTTAGAATAACACCTGGCACATAGTAGAAATTTTAAATAGATTTGTTAAATGAATGTATGAGAAGTTGAGTGAATGATTAAATATGTGTCTAAGAAAGATTTCTCAAAATGACAGATAGTCTGAGATCTGAAGATTCATTAGGGGTTAGCCTAAGAAGAGGACTTGATTGAAGAGTAAAAGTAGAAGAAGCAAATTCCTTGTAGGAGAAAAAGTGGACGGCAATACCACTTACCTTCAGTTCACTTCAGTTCAGTCGCTCAGTCGTGTCCGACTCTTTGCAACCCCATGAATTGCAGCACGCCAGGCCTCCCTGTCCATCACCAACTCCCAAAGTTCACTCAGACTCACATCCGTCGAGTCAGTGATGCCATCCAGCCATCTCATCCTCTGTCGTCCCCTTCTCCTCCTGCCCCCAATCCCTCCCAGCATCAGCCAATGAAACACCTAAGTATAAATCTAACAAACTATGTTCAAGATCTATACAAGGAAAACTACAAAACTCTGATAAAAAGAAATCAAAGAACTAAATTAAAAGAGAGACATCTCATGCTCATTCCTGGGGACTCGGGAAGATGCTGGAACGAGGAAACAGCATCTTGAGCCCGGTGAGACAGGATGGGCAAGGAAGGAGACTGTATCTCAGATCAGCCAGGTGTCTAAGTCACAGATGAGCCAGCACCCAAGAAGGTGTGCATCTTCCTAGGCAGGAGAGGCAACTATCTGACCTGGTCCCCCTGGTTTCTCTTTACAAAATGACTACCACAAAGTAGAGATGGAGTCAAGGGCTTGGGAGTTGTGAAAATAGCCAAGGGCAGAGGAATTCTCACATTGTTCACAGGATCCGAATTAGAATCTATGGACAGCCTGGGCACCTCTCTGGTGCAGCGTCTGAAGCACAATTAATAGAAGCAGTTAATCTTTTGTTGAGACTTTTTGTTCTTCAAGCCGACTCTCCCCGACTCTGATGAGTGAAATCGGTGGGTCCCTGGTATGAAAGAGAAAAGGCAGGCATGTCTCTAAAGTGTTTTCTGGGCTAGGGCAATAATAGTACAAATGGAGGCCCTTTTGTGAAGGCCCCTTCACAATTGTTGAAAAGCTGCACACCAAACAAATTGTTAAATAAAACATCTTCTATCGTTCTGTCTTGAAAAAAATACACCTTCATGTCCTTTGTACTCAAAGTATGGCTCACCTGCCTGCAGCCTCAGTATCATCTCAGAGCTTATTAGAAACTCAGACTTTCAGGCTGGACTTCAGGTTTACTGAATTCAAATCTGCACTGAACAAGACCTCCAAGTACCTTGTTAGCACATCAAATTTTGAGAAATGCTGTTCAGAGTGACTCAAAAGGCCAAGTTCTAGTATAGAATCAGGCAGTCTTCTTAGAGTGCTGCCTAGAACAAGGCATCAGGACAAAAACTGTGTTTCAGCCCCTGACCTCAACCCTGATCCTCTCCTTTTTCCACCCCCAGCTTCTTCATCTTTTTTTTTTTTTTAAATATTTATTTATTTTATCTAACTGTGCCAGGTCTAAGTTATGGCATGCAGGATCTTCAGTTGCAGCATGTGGGATCTAGTTCCCTGACCAGGGTTCGAACCCTGGCCCCTCGGATTGGGAACAGGGAGTTTTAGCCACTGGACTACCAGGGAAGTCCCCACCCCCAACTTCTTCCAGCATCTCAACGTGCCTTGTCTTCAAATGAATGCTTACCCCAGTCGACATAATCATATCCCTTTATAATAGCTGCTCTTGAGTCTCCCCTCTGGTCAGAAATATACCTTTGGCAGAATAGTCAGGCATCCTGAGGATGGATTCCAACCTAAAGTAAGCTTAGGAGCTTGCAAGTAGGGGATTCGAGGATCCCAACGCTTCAAGGGTCTAGAGGTGGTGCATGAACTCAAGGTGGACACAGCCTACTGCCCTTTAGACGTCCCATACAGTAGAGAAGGACACAGCCAGAGAAGGGGCCACCAAAGTGCGGGGCCCAGATAGGAGCCTGTTTTGCTCTGGTCTGAAAGTAGTAATGAATAAACGTATCTCTTTTCTGGGTCTGAGATTATTGTGGTGATGGCATTGAGACTGGACTGTCTTCATCCCCATCAGGTAATATATAGACTGAAATTTGCAGTAGAAAGCATGCAACTGTTGAAAGGCATCGGGAACACCTGATGAGTTGACAACTCGAACTGAGGTCCGAGTTTCCTGCTGTTGGGGATGGTCAGAGGAAAGATGTATCCTGAGACACATAGGAGATGGACCATGATACAGTGAATCTCAGGAGTGGTGGAAGGTGGGGGGAGGAAGCTTGTGTACAACTTTTCAGTTGCATAATATCAGATGTGTCCATAGCAAATCTGACTGGCATTTTGATGGTCAAACACTAACTTCCTATAAGGTCTTTTGTACCCTCTTTCAAAATCTGACTCTCCATCAAATGGAATTTCTTTAAAAAAAAAATGTAATGAAATGTGATTAGTGCAAATGTCTGTGATATTTATTGTACTATTAAAATCCTATTGGGTCTTTGTTTATGAAATGTATTTTTCTGTATTTGAGGTTTAAGGAGGCTTGATAATGAGGCTTTGAAGATTCATGGCCTCTTTTCTATGGCTTAATTTAGGCTCTATATCAAATATGTAAAATAACATTATATCTCCCCACCACCTCTGTGGATCATACATTTTGTTATTATTTCCCTGCCAGAGTTTTTTCTTCTCTCCTCCTTTTATAAATACTGAATTACTAATAGTAGGGACATTTTTAATAGAGAGAGCCATTATCTGGAGCAGAAAGAAGGAGAAAGTTCGGATGATGATTTTTCCTTCCAGGTCTACCTCCAGGGTTGTCAAAGTATTAGCTGCAATGTCGGGTCTGACTCTTTGCAACCCCATAGACTGTAGCCTGCCACGCTCCTCTGGCCCTGGGATTTCCTAGGCAAGAATACTGGAGTGGGTTGCCATTCCCTTTTCCAGGGAATCTTCCTGACCCAGCGATCGAACCCCGGTCTTCTACATTGCAGGCAGATTCTTTGCGATCTGAACCACCAGAGTTAGGTAGACACATGCTGACTCACATTCACTGCCAGCTGCCACCTGCACCCCTCTGCAGCCTCATTCGTCCCACAGGTATATTTTGTCAGGTACTGCCAGCACCTAAACTCCCTGGGGAGCAGTGTTCAGTTTTTGTGGGAAGGCAATGACTTGCACAGCAGAGATACCCAACGGGGTGCAAAAATGGAGATGATCAGGCTATAAGGTCCAATTTGGGGGGAGATAATGCTGGTGACTTAAGGAACCACCCAGTAATTTTTTTAAATTAATTTTTATCAGAGTATAGTTGTTTTACAATGTTTTGTTAGTTTTTGCAGGACAGCCAAATGAATCAGCTATACGTATACATATATCCCCTCTTTTTTGGATTTCCCTCCCATTTAGGTCACCAAAGATCATTGAGTAGAGTTCCCTGAGCTATAGAGTAGGTTCTGATTAATTGTCTATTTTACACATAATAGTATATATAATCTATGCCAGTCTCAGTCTCCCAGTTCATCCCACTCCTTTCCCCTACTTTGGTGTCCATACATCTGAGGAACTATCCAGTGATTTTTTTAAAATGATTTTTTAAATTTATTTTTGGCTATGCTAGGTCTTTGTTGCTGCGAGAGCTTTTCTCTAGTTTCAGTGAGTGGGGGCACCTCTCTGTTGCAATGCGTGGGCTTATTGCGGTGGCTTCTCTTGTTGTGGAACATGGGCTCTAGGGCATGCGGGCTTCAGTAGTTGCGGCTCCTGGCCTCTATAGGACTGGCTCAATCGTTGTGGTGCACAGGTTTAGTTGTTCCGAGACATGTGGGATCTTTCTGTATCAGGGATCGAACCTGGATCCCCTGCATTGAAAGACTCCCCCAGTGTCTTCCCTTTAGACAGTAAAGAATCTGCCTACCAATGCAAGAGAACTCAGGTTTGATCCCTGGTTTGGGAAGATCCCCTGGAGAAGGAAATGGCAACCCACTCCAGTGTTCTTGCCTGGGAAATTCCATGAATGGAAGAGTCTGGTGGGCTATGGTCCATGGGGTCACAAACAGTAGGACAAGACGTAGTGACTAAATAACATCTCCTGTGTTGACAGGCGGGATACTTTACCACTGAGCCAGGGAAGACCAATCCAGTGATTCTGATCCTCGCTCCATTTCATCACTAGCAGTTATTGAACTGTAATCCACTGGGCTTTTCTGTCCATGAGATTTTTCAGGCAAGAATCCTGAAGTAGGTTGCCACTTCCTTCTCCAAGTGATCTTTCCAACCCAGGGATCAAACCCATATCTCCTGTGGCTCCTACGTTGCAGGCAGATTCTTTACCTGCTAAGCTATCAGGGAAGCCCAGCACAGTTAAGGCCATTCCTTACCTCTTCCACAAGGAATTCTTAACTCCTGTGATTTATTTTTCTCTTAACCTCCATTGCATCAGCTGTTTCACCTTGCTCTAAGGATAAAGGCCAAAATCCTAAACATGGCCTAAGAATACTGGTCTGGTCTGGCTGCACCCACTTCTCTCACCTTATTTCATCCCATGCTTCTTGCTTGCCCTGTGCATCCACCCAGCTGCTTCTTTTAGATCCTTGACTTGTTATGCTCCTTCTGCCCCAGGACCTTTGCACCTGCTTCTCTCTATGCTTAGTAATCATGAAGTCCTATGTTTGCCTTAGTTAATACTTACTGTGTCCTCAAGTATCTTCTAATTCTTCTCACCCTTTGGTAACCCTTACTTGCGTGCTCTGTGTTGATCAGTCCCTTTATTGAAGACTTTCAAGGCATTAATTTTCGAGAATGTGGCTTTGAGTAATGTCTGCCTCTCCTACTAGACTGAGACTTCTTGAGAGCAGAGACTGTCTGCTTTAGCTTTTGCTGTGTCTTCCTAGCACTTACCATAGAACCCTGTCCAGAGTGGGCCCTTAATGTCCTTTGTGGGAAGGATCAGAGAGCAGGGTGATTCTCCTCTTCCCTGGATTGCCCTAAGGACAGCCTGCATGTTTAATATTTGGCAAAATTCAATCAAATTACATTTATAAGTTGGTGGCTCATTTAAAAATGCTTCATTTGGAAAATGTCCATCAGCAGAAGAATGGATAAAGATGTGGTACATAGATACAATGGAATATTACTCAGCCATAAAAAAGAATGAAATAGAGTAATGTGGAAACTTACATTACCATATGTAAAATAGATAGCCATCGGAAATTTGCTGTATGTTTCAGGAAACTCAAACAGGGGCTCTGTATCAACCTAGAGGGGTGGAATGGGAAGGTAGATGGGAGGGAGTTTCCAAAGGGAGGGGATATATGTATACCTATGGCTGATTCATGTTGAGGTTTGACAGAAAGCAACATAATTCTGTAAAGCAATTATCCTTCAATTAAAAAGTAAATAAATAGAAGAAGAAGAAAAAAGAGTGCAATAATGTAGAGACATGAATGGACCTGCGGCTTCCCCAGTGGCTCAGTGGTGAAGAATCAGCCTGCAGTGCAGGAGACACAGCTTTGATCCCTGGGTTGGGAAGATGCCCTGGAGGAGGGCATGGCAACCCACTGCAGTATTCTTGCCTGGAGAATCCCATGGACAGAGAAGCCTGGTAGGGTATAGTCCTTAGGGTCGCAAAGAGTCAGGCATGACTGAAGTGACTGAATGCACACACACGGATGGACCTAGAGATTATCATTTTAAGTGAAGGAAGTCAGACAGAGAAAAACAAATATGATATTGCTTATATATAAAAAAATACAAATGAACTTATTTACAAAACGGAAACAGACTCACAGACTTAGAGAATGAACTTATGGTTATCAGGGGAGTGGCGTTAGGGCAGGAGAGATTGAGAGTTTGGGATTGGTATGTACACACTGCTGTATTTAAAATAGTTAACCAACAAGAACCTACTGTAAAAATAGATAAAAATAAAAGGGCTTCATTTGGGGATAATGGAGGGGGATCGACAAATCTTGATGAAACTTTTACAAGAGAGAGCCAGCAAATACTTTAGAATTACACAATTTGATATAGTTAGGTTCCTTGGGGGCCCAGGAAACACAGTAGAAGGCTGTCTTTAGAAGACTGAACAAGATAGGGACCTTTGTTAACTCTGAACTCAATTTTTATCCTGAGTGGCACCAGCAAGTGTCACATACTCTATGCCTTTCTCTCCAAGAAAGTTGGTTTTAATTCTGCGTCAAGCAGGGCTGGTTGTACTGCAGAAAGTAACTCTGTCCCCTCCGTTGCAATCATTGTCACGCTCAGGACGCTTTCCCTGCTGCTGTGTCATACAAATCCCTTTTTCTATAATTTAGTAAGCCCCTTTCCTTTGTTCTTTCCTCAGGGAGAGTCTATTTTGATAATGATGCTTTAAATAGATGAATCACATTTATGTAGTGCTTCACAGTTTGCAAAGTGTTTAAAGTACGTCATCTCATCGAATCTTCGGATCGCTCAGGGGTTGAATAGTCTTTCCTGTCTTCTCAGTAAACAGCCCAGAGAGAGGACAGAACTTCCTCGGAATCACATGGCTTCTCCATGACTCAGATGGACAGATGGGTGTTAAACTCAGGTGTTTGTGTTTTCAAAGCCCAAGTTGTTGTTACAGTATCAGAAACCACCATCTGTTTGTGAGAAGACAGAACCTACCTAGCTCTTCCTTCAGCTTGTCACCATCCTGTTGTATCAATGTATATATTTTCTCAGTTGCTCTTTTCCACACCTGTGTTTATTTTCACTGTTGTTTCCTGAGCTCTGTTTTCCATGTATCATATTGTGTATATAGCCCTGAAACACAGTGGTTTTAAAAAGCAAGTTTGAAATGAAAAGATTTCAGTGATTCTTTAAATAATGTACTCTTACTCCTACATTCTGGTATTGTACTGGCTTCTTTTTTTTTTTTTTGTAATTGAAATATAGTTGATGCATAGTGCTGTGTTTCAGATGTACAGCAAAATGATTGAATTATACATATCTATGTTATTTTTCATTATAGTTTATTACATGATGTTGAATATAGTTCTCCATAATATACAATGGAACCTATTATTTATCTATTGTATATGTAGTAGTTTGTATCTGCTAATCCCAAACTCCCTGTCCCCCATTTGCCCTTTGGTAACCATAACTGTGTTTTCTGTCTGTGAGTCTGTTTCAGTCTTATAAGTAAATTCATTTGTATCATTTTTTTACGTTGCACATCTTAGTGATATATGATGTTTTTCTGCCTCTGATTTAATTCACTTAGCAGGATGATCTCTAAGTCTACCTGTGTTGCGTCATGGCTTCGTTCTTTTTAACGAGAGAATGTGTTAGCCTAACCATGACTTTTTTATATTTAGCAAAAACAAAAAACCCAAACAAACAAAACAGAAGGTTCCTAGTTGTGGGAATTCAAGATTCAGTTAATGAGATGACAGATGCCAGACTTGACAGATTAAATATCTAGTCTGAGAATTTCATTCACACCCTGCTCTCTGCCATACTTTTTGAGTGGGAGCACTTTTTTAAACATTTATAGAGAAGGGGAATTTTAGACACTTAGCTACACTAAGCCCTGGCTTTCCCAGGTGGCTCAGTGGTAAAGAATCCACTTGCCAATGCAGGAGACGCCAGAGTCCTGAGTTCAATCCCTGGGTCAGGAAGATCTCCTGGAGGAGGAAATGGCAAGCCACTCCAGTATTCTTGCCTGGGCAATCCCAGGCAAGAATCCAATAGACATAGGAGGAGCCTCGTGGGCTACAGTCCTTGGGGTCGCAGAGTCAGACACGACTGAGTGACTGAGCAATATTAACCCTGTCTTCTTGGAACGGAAACAGGAAATCAAGAAAAGTCAAAGACTTTCCTAGACACCTCTGATTGGGAGGGAACAGCCTGGTCATCCACACAGTGGCACTTGGGCACAGAGCCTCACACTGCATGCTGCCCATCTATAGCAAGAGGGTTGCTCACCCAGCTTCTTGCAAATCACTTCCTCTCTTGTTCTTTTCATCCCTTTGTATTTACTCCATAGTTTAGAACTAGAACACAGCTTAAAAACTGGACTTTGTGTTTGTGGTCCAAAAAAGCACTGCCAATTTTTCTTTAGTTGGGTTGTATAAATTATGTCACGTTTGACCATTGTTTCAGAATCATTAAGAAATTTATTAGGTAAAATAATTGCAATAATGATCTTGTAACAAGAACTAGACAATCCATTTAAAATGAATAATCTGTAGTACAGATTATGTCACAATTTATTTTGTGTGTATCTATGTGTGTGTTTTTCTCTTTTAGCCAAATGGTTTTCAATAGCAATTACTGAAGTGTCAATGACCTTCTGGTTCAATTGAATTAAAAAACTTAAATGAAGTTTTACTAGTATCAGTCTTTGCTGTCATACAGGTAATTGAGAACATGATCTATGCTACAACAATGCCACCTATAGTTAGTAGCCTTTGTTTAAAGCAAGGTAAACTTTTACATGTACTGCAGCAGAAAACAGCCTAAAATAAAAATCTGTTAGTCAGCAGTGTTTATGCAGTCCCTAATTTTCAAAGCACTAGGAAGGAACAAAGAACCTATAAAAGGAAGGCATTTAAGTAGTGACTATCTCAGAGAAGGTTGGAGTATAATTAAAAAAGAAATCCTTAATAAGAAACAGATAAATGTATCCTAAATATCTTCTGAGAATCATGACTTCTCCATTTATTTTCTTTATGGTATCCTTTGATGAAAAGATCTCACTTTCATTTAGATAGAATTCATCAGTCTTTCTTGATGGTTGGCACTTTTTGTGTTGTCAAAAATATTTTTTTTCCTAACTGAAAGTCATGAAGATATTCTCTTATACTGTCTTCTTAATGTTTTAGAAGTTTGCTTTTCATAATTTGTAACTCATCTGAAATGTACAATTGTGTATAGACAGTTTAAAGAAGGATTTCTTTTAAAGACAATCAATGATATCAGCACCATTTACTGTAGTTCATCTTCTCCCTGCAGATCTGCAATTTACTTTTGTTAGATGCCAGGTTTCCATCTGGTGTGATCCTGTTTCTGAGCTATTTATTTGGCTTTATTGATTAATTTGTCTGTCCTCGTATAAAGAACACATTATCTCATGGTAGCTTTATAATATGTTTTGATGTCTGCAGAAGAAGTTAGCAGAAGGCTGGACAAGTACATTTGGTATATTCATGAATTGGAATACAATAGAGCAATGGAATCAATGAACCACAGCTATGTGCATCAACCCAGACACGTCATAGAAAGATACTAATAATATTTAATGAGAAAACAACAAACAACCGGAAAGGAAGGACTACATGCCATATGACACCATCTTGAAATATCAGTTAGAAGTCAATTATGTTATTTAAGGACAGATTCTTGTGGTAAAATTTCCAGGGAAAACGAAAGGAATGATATGCACACAATTCAAGACAGTGTTTATTCCTGGTAACGAATGGAGCTGTGTGCAATTAAAAAAGGTCCCTGGATAACTTTACCAGTTTTAGCAATGCTTATTACTTAAGCTGGATAGGGGATTCATGAAGGTTCATTTTATTATTATGTTTCATAATTTACATACATGATACATATTTTATATTCACTATCACAAAAATAAAATTTAGGAACTGTAACATTGTGATAATTGTATAAAAACAGGCATATTAAAAAGGTTAAGCCTCCAAGAGACAAGAATTGTTACATTTTTCTCTTCTTTGTATTCCAGGCTTCTTTCTGTAGAGTTCTGTTTCTAATTCACATTAAATTTATACCCACACCATGTGTACATATATTTAGGCAAACCGATACAATATAATACAGTTTAAATCCTGGCTTTGGGATTAGCTATATAAATGTAGCAAGTTGATCAACCACTTAATTTCCTAATCTGTAAAGTGGGAATTTTCCCTCATGGGGTTCTTGTTAGGATTAACATTTTCTGACCCATGGCTGGCAGTCAGCAAAGATTCATTTATCCATTCTATCATTACTCTGCTTAATAGAATCTATCTCTATATATAATTTTTCATTTTGTTCTAGAAATTCTATTTGGTTTATGTATTATTCAGCCTCACTTTTTTAAAATAAAAGCATGTCATGGATTTTAGGTTCTGTTTGGAATCCTAGTTTTAAGTTTCTTTTTTTCTTTTTAAATATAAAATTGTAGTTTTTTTTAAGGAAATACAGTTCAGTTCAGTCGCTCAGTTGTGTCAAATACAGTAGAAGACTAAAAATTCTCATGTTTAAATTTGCAAACAGTCCAAATGCATAGTCGTCTCAATACTTTTGACAGTTAAAAATTTGTTTTAGAATCTTGGAATATGATAGTGGACAACACACTTGTGGAATGAATAGACATATAGCAGTGAACAGAGGTTCTCTGTTTTGATAGAGCTTACATTTTGGTATAGGGAGATAAATAATGAAAGAAAGGAAGGAAGGAAGAGGGAGGGAAGCAAGGAAAAAACAAATGGAAACTCAGAGAGAGAGAAATAAAGAAGGAAAGGTGAAAAGAAAACAGGACAAAAGGAAGGAAGGAAAGGAAGCAAAATGAGTAGAAAGTAAGTTTACATATGTTTACACACACAATGAAATACTACTTACCCATGCAAAACAATGAAGCAATGCCATTTGCAGCAACATGGATGAACCTAGAGATCATAATACTAAGTGAAGTAAGTCAGAGAAAGACAGATATTATATGACATCACTTATGTGTGGAATTTAAAATATGGTACAAAGGAACTTATTTACCAGACAGAAACAGACTCTCAAACATCGAAAATAAGCTTATTACCAAAGGGGAAAGATGGGGAGTAGGGATAAATTAGAAGTTTGGGATTAGCAGATACACACTACTATATATAAAATAGATAAATAACAAAGACCTACTGTATAGCACAGGAAACTATGTTCAGTGTCTTGTAATAAACTATAATGGAAAAGAATATGAAAAAGAATATATACACATATACACACATATATACATATATGTAACTGAATCATTTTGCTCTATACTGGAAGCTAATACAACATTGTAAATTAACTATACTTCAATTAAAAATATCACATCTTAATGCTAAATATTATAGAAAAAATAAAACTGGATAAGTGGGATAGAGAATGGGGAAGATGTGGTTGCTTTTTTAGTCAGAACATTCCAGAAGTTACTAAAAAATAAAGTGAGGAAATGGGTAGGCAGATATGGGGAACAAGAAACTTCCCACAGAGGGAACAGCAAGGATGCTCAGAGATGGTGCTCGGTCATTCGAGGACACGGAATAATCAGTACTCATTTTGGAAATGTTACTTTTGAGATGCATAATAGACATCCAAATGAATTGTTTAGGAAGTAGGAAGACGGATCGATGAGGCTGAAGTTCAGAGGAAACATTTGGCTAAAGTTATGCATTTGTGATTTGTCATCATATGTATGGTATTTAAAATTACAGAGGCTAGCTGTGACCACCTAGGGAGTGAATGTAGAAGAAAAAGGAGGCCCAAGGTTTTAGCTTCTTTAACAATTCAGGGATGAGGAAATGAAGAATAATCAAAAGAGGAGACTCGAGGAAGTATTTAATTACGAGTGAGGAAGAGAGCAAAATTAAAGAAGTATCTCCAAAGCTGAGCAAAGATATACAAATCTAACAGAGCCTTTTCCACTTCTAGAGTTTTTGGAATGACTTTTATCCATTGCTCATCTGGCATCACAGTGATACAGTGCTTTTCATAATTTGTCTTCATCATCGTGAATTCTTTATCACCTTTATGGTTAAAAGTATAATTTTAAGATTATTGCAGAATACTAGGCTTCCACCTGTCTTTTTTTTTTAATTTATTTTATTTTTTCTTTTCTACTTTAAAGTTTGGTTTTGTTTATTCCTTGATTTAATGCTTTTGATAGATAGGTGATTGGCACATGAGTGACACAGGAATCGTTCACACCCACCTTTGGTAGCTTTTAAAATTATATGATTTCTCCTGAAAGATTTGGCCCTTTCTACTGCCTGTAACTGCATTGTCAAGCCTGTGACAGGTTAGCTTCTAGGTAACATAATGGCTTTATTTCCAGAGCAGCACCACTGGGCAGGCTTTTTTGAAGGCATTTTAAGAGATGCACATTTAAGGTCGAACCAACTCCATGTGCTGCTGCCAATGCAAATAGTTCCAGTGAGGTGACAATCAGAGGAACAGCTAACTTCACACATACTCAGGTTGGGATCACTACTGAGATGTCACAACTTACTCCTCTGCCTGTCAGCTGGCAAGTACCTTAATTGAGGAAACAGCTCATATTTTAACACGAACTATATACCCTCTTATAGATGATACATTATCTGCACATATTTAGAACCTGATTAGAGAATCAGAACTTTGTTCAACTGGTGGAATGCTCACGCCAAGATCATTGGCTCCTTTTATATACGGTCCCCTTGTTTCCACATGCCTTAATCAAGTAATTAGGAACTTTTTAGTGCATTATATTGGAAATTGCACAATACATTCTGCCCTTGTTTACGAAGAACAGGCCAAGATTCATTGTGTTAAATTAAGCAGTGAGAAGGATGGATAACAATTGTATTTCCAGAGCATTGGACAAAACAAACAGATTGGTTTTGATGGCCTCAATGCAGAGGTAAGAATTTTTTGTCGGGTATCTTCACAGAACTTTCCCAAACATGGCCATCTGCAATGTATGACTACTTCTTCCATGGAGAGGGACTGTATGGAATTTTTTTTTTATGTTATTATACTGAGTTATTGCTTATGGCATTATTTATCTATGCTGTCTTACAATTTAAAAAAAAATTAGTGGTGGACTTGCATTAAAAGGTCCATTATCTCGTAATTTTAGAAAAATGTCCCGAGATGAGATAATATGATGCCCTCTTACGAGCTAAGGAACCAAGGTGACAATTAATTGATGTTTGGAGATAATTTCTTGTCCCTTGAACTATTAAAAAATAAGATTGAGCAGAGTCTATACATAGAGAGTCCAAAGTAATGGTAGTAAAATCTAGCATCTTGGCCGTTTTTTATTTTGTGGAGGCTTTATAATGTGTTTCTTCTTACTAGTTAATGAATATTTTTCCCCATTGCCTCTCAAATTGATAAATCATTAATTCTAGACCATATTATTGCTTTTAGTATTTATAGCTTTATCTATCAAAGGGTATGGCTTTATTCATTATTCTAAACATTTTTATATAAGACATGAAAGACTATTTGAGCCATGTTTTATATTATTTCAAAGTAACTCTGGCCATCTTTCTACTTTACGAGTGAAGTCTTTGCTGGACAGCTCCTAGATTTATGATGACATCATGTTCTCTCAGAGACATCATTATTATTGTGTCACTGAACCTGAAGTGGGGTGGTCAGAAGTCCATGTGGAGCAACTATGGGCCAGGAAGATCAGGCTTCAGATCAGAGGCAGGGCTGAGAGGAAGGATGGGAGGGGTCAGGGCAGAGGGCGAAGTGAAGAAGAAAGAGAGAAAAGCAGACCCTGAAGTATGGTCAGTGGCCTGAGCAGAAAACTCACCCTCAGCGTTTTCATACTATGCTTAGGGAAATGAAAAAAAAAAATTAATGAAGGAAGAAAAAAGTCAGCCAGCCTTTAAAACTTTACCCTATTTCATTATTAAGAATAGCTTTGGGAAACAGAGGGGCTCCATAAATGAGAGCAGGTGCGGTCGTGCAGAGGTAACTATTCAGCATATGTAAGTGCAGTTGGAAAATCATGGTCTTGCAGAGAATCCTCAAAATTGGTCCCTAATGGCCTTGGGTTTTTGTCATATGGTCTTGATTATAAGGCTAAAATTGCATTGCCATGCCTTTAGTGTGAATGAGATGGATGGATAATTATTACGTGCGCTGAATACCTTTCTGCAAGGAGAAGTCAGGACATCCCTGGTCACGGGAGCTACCATTTCGTCCAGCTGTCAGAAAAGCTCTAAGCAGGAAATTCATCACCATATTGATGTGGAAGAGGAATGAAAATGTGCCCCTCCGGTTGGGTATGCACCCGCCCACTTACATTTACATACACAGATGGTACACAAACCAGAGGGGGCAATGTGTGTGATTGTGAGACCTGTTCAACAAAGCAGTAGCATTTGTGGAAACAAGGGATACAGAAACAGAATGGTGAGTTCTGCTGAAACATGATGACTCTTGGTGGTGGCCACCTGCTAGAAAGCTGACACTAAAGCTGTGCCAGGAACGAATTGGGGGCTCAGTTTGAAATGATGCAGGAAGCTTAACATTATTGACATTAGGAGCTGTCAAGTGAGCAAGAACTATTTATGAAAGAGTTTTAATGATTTTAAATACGCTGAAAGAAAAGCCTTCCCTTCACTCATCTGTATTTTTTAAACTAATCTGGCTATTTTTGCATGCTCTCAAGGTTCTCTCAGAAGCTAGATATAATGATAGTAACTAAAATCCAGCTGTTCTTGCCTCTGAGAATAAACTTCATGGCTGCCTAATAGTTGCTACTATTGCCGCTTCTGGGGAGGACGTCGGGGGAAGGTGTGATGGGATTTGCACTGTGAGCAAATCCAGTGCTTTGTCCTATCTGAGTGGGTGAGATTCAGGGCTGTACTCAGAGCCACGACCACGACCACACAGTACACTGGTCATGGGGATATTTCTTATGGATCAGGCCTTGGGGGTCTGTGGCTTCTGCATTCCATGCAGCCGTTTGCAAAATAGGGGCAATGAGCTATGAGGACTGCTCTTTCTTCCATACTGAGCCCTGACCTTTGGGGCTAGCAGTGAGGGGAGAAGCGAACTATAGTTTGCTGCAGAGTTCAGAGACAGTCTCCTTTGAGAGCAGACACAGGTCTGAGAGGACAAGGTTCTGATCCAAAATCAGCCTTGAGACGTTTTCTGACGGTGGTTAACAGCTTGCCGCTCCAAGCTGAAGAGCATGCACAGTGTGGAGGGGATGATGCAAGCTGGTTGACCAGGTAATCAGTTCAGCTGTTCTGCTGATGATATTTTGGTTGTTTTGATGCCAGATGTGTTGGGTTGGCCAAGAAGATCATTTGGGTTTTTCCATAAGATCTCATGGAAAAACCTGAATGAACTTTTTGGCCAATACAATATATTGTAAGGTAAGGAATAGCAAAAACCTTAAGAATGGAGCTTTCTTTGTAAATGAACCAAAAAGAAAGGAAATCATAGCACAGAATCTATTCTATATACAACAACAATTAAAAACCTATATATATATACACACATATAATTCATTCATGTGAAAAAATATTTAATTGAAGGGATCAGGAAACCTGGAGCAACTATTTTAGCATATTTAATACAAGTTTTATTTTCAGTGTGTATATAGTGATACATAGCATCACTATCCCCTTCATTATACTATACCACATGGTAATTAAATCTGGGATTCTAGGGCAATAAGACATGAGAATCGCACTATTTTCGTGCTGTTTGTAACTTCCATCTCTATTGAAATATGCTAAATTAGTAGCATTTTATGATTCCTGATTTAGCTCTTATTAAAAAGAAGCAGAAGCTAAAAACAGCTCAACCAAGCAGTTGAAGCAGTTATCACAAGCCGGTAAGATCAATAAGCTAAAAAAAGGATGAAAAGTTTTTGAGTGACAGCTTAAAAATGGAAAATTTAAATATATATCGCTGCCTTCTGCTCCATTGTGTAATGCATAAAGCCCATTTTGGCAGTACATTTTTAAGCAGTCAAGAAAGTGATTTATTAGTGTCACTGGATTTGTGTTTATGTTCCGTGCTGTAAACTATGCTTATAGCAATATATCTATATTAAGGCATTAGTACTTTGAGTGCTACCTAAGCTTAATGTTACTAATATTGTTCAAAGGATAGTTTATTGGGCTATAAATAGTATCCTCAGTATTGACACTTGCTGCATCATCTAAGTGCCTGGATAACTGTGTCTGATGCTAAATGACCATGTTGCTGCTGACAGTATATAAAACATAAATAGTGACCACCAGTGATATTTCATAGCTACTGCTGGTGTTTCTGCTCCCCTTCAGTCTGCAGAAGAGCAGTTCTATGTGTGCAGAAGCCTAGCTAGATTTTCCCAGGATTTTTAGAGGGATATAATGAAAGGAAAATCACATCTTTTTTTTAATGTGAAAGGGCATTTTATTTTATTAATTTAATTTACTTTATTTACATTTTATCCATCATTTCTGAAGACAAGAAAGTAAACCAAACAGTAAATCAAATCCTGAACTGTAGAGTTTGCCAATTTCTGTGGTGTAAAATATCCTACCTAGATACTTTCATGTTATAATCACAGTAGCACCTGTCATATAGTATTTCTGCTACCAGATACAATAGACATAATCTTTTTGAAAAACATAGATAAGACAAATCTATAGTAGTATAATTAGGAAGTGATGCATTTTGAAAAATCCCATCTTGATTTTAAACATTCTTGTTTCAAGTGCCCATTCATTTTATGTCACAAATAAGAATAAATAATGATTGTGCTAAAAAGGGAAGGATTTTTAGCAAATCAGAAGTTGAGTTTGGGTTTAACTTTCTATACCCAAGCCACATCTCTACCATGATACAGAATTGGCTGACATTTATTCATTTAACAAGTTTTGGTTAAAAGTGGACTGCTGTTTTAGTCTGTTTGGGCTGCTATCAGAAAGTACCCTAAATTAGGTGGCTTTTAAATAACAGAAATTCAGCTCTCACAGTTTTGAAGGCTGGGAAGTCCA
Organism: Bubalus kerabau; assembly: GCF_029407905.1. Taxonomy (NCBI): domain Eukaryota; kingdom Metazoa; phylum Chordata; class Mammalia; order Artiodactyla; family Bovidae; genus Bubalus; species Bubalus kerabau. The sequence continues at coordinate 74,380,070 of NC_073628.1, read as the reverse complement.
CAGTCCTGGCTGCAGCAGGTCTGGCGTCCAATGAGGTCCTCATCCCAAGTGGTGTCTTTTGCAGCAACTTCACATGGAAGAAGGGACAAGGGAGCGCTCAGGCCTCTTTTGTGAAGGTATTAATCCCACCACAGGGGATGTGTATCGCTCTCATAATCTAATCACCCCAAAGGCCACATGCTGATCACACTGGGCATTAGGATTCAACATACAATTTTCAGGGGGACAGAAACATTCAGTCCATAGCAACTACTCTATGGTGGACACTGTTACCATAGAAAGTATATATGCTAAGTTTGATTTCTTTTGCCAAAAGTCAAGACAAATAATTCTCTGAAGGTCCAGTGGTTAGGACTCCACGCTGTCACTGCTGAGGGCCTGGGTTCAATCCCTGGTGATGGAACTAAGATCTCACAGGCCACTTGGCACAGTCAAAAAAAAATCAAGACAATATTTCAAGTCTGTTTGAATTTGACTACACACTCTCCTTATTAAAGGTTATAAATAATGAGAACAGTCTTTTGTTTCCCCCTAATTTCACAGTTTATTGACAGGTTTTTGTTTGGGCTCCAGGGTCGGGATACATACATGGAAGAATCTGGAACATACTTGTTTGATTCATGCTGTCATGTTATACGGACAGATGATCCTATTTCTGAGATCACTTAGACATCCCTGATTTAATGTGTGTCTTTTTTGTTAGTTTTATAAGCAAAGGATTAGCAAGTGTTGAGAGAAAAATCATACTTCATATTCTCTTCTAAAATATCAGTTGGTTCTTTTTGTTTGGGGAAAATGCTCTTTCTTAAGAGTTGTCTTCAGAAGGCAAAACAGTCACATGTCATAAATATGCTCATTTATCTAGGTATTCCTGACTTTACTTTGCCAAGGCTAATGACATGTATTAAAGTAAGCTCTGCATTCATTAAGATTGGAAGAGAATAATCAATGATAGTAATTTATTCCTTCATTCATTCAACATCCTTTTCTGGAACACTCAGTTCAGTTCAGTCGCTCAGTCGTGTCCAACTCTTTGCGACCCCATGAATCGCAGCACGCCAGGCCTCCCTGTCCATCACCAACTCCCGGAGTTCACTCAGACTCACGTCCATCGAGTCAGTGATGCCACCAGCTATGTGTAAAATACTGTGTGGCTCTTTGGAGAATGAATAATAAATGATGTGCATTCCTTATCCTAAAGTGAAGGTGAAAGCATTAGTCACTCAGTCGTGTTCAACTCTGTGACTCCATGGACTATATAGCCTACCAGGCTCCTCTGTCCATGGAATTCCCTAGGCAAGAATACTGGAGTTAAGTTGCCATTCCCTTCTCAAGCCGTATCCTAAAGATGCAGTTAAATGATGTCCCATTTTGCTGCATTAATCCAAAGAAGTTATGGAAAAGATCTATCCCCCAAACTAATAAACAAGAGGAATCAAATGCCTGAAATGATAATGATCAAACCCATTTTTGTTGGGATGTAATTTCTTGCTGGTTGGTTGTACAAAAGGATAGAAGTTCACTGAAATGCTAAGATATCCCTGTACCCTTTTGCTCTAATATCTTATTTCTTGGAACTGAAATATTTCTTATTTCTTGGAACTGAAAATTTCTTGGAACTTATTTCTTGGAACTTAATATCTTGCCCCTTTTGCTCTAATATCTTATTTCTTGGAACTGATTGGGTGGTCACAGGAAGGATGCCAGTTTGGGGAACCCATGAAGGACAGATACCTCGTGTTGTAAGATATTAATTCTAGGTGGGCTAACTGTGCTGAACATCATTAATCTTATTAAGAATGAAAATAAGGAAGTATTGACTGCCTTCTTTCTGTTGAGAGAAGGTGAGCCCCAGAGAAGACAGTGAACTATAAGGGGATTTTCTCATCCAGAAAACAAGAAGTACATGTTCATCTTTTCAAAGCCATTAAAGTTTGTTCCTTGAAACTTTTCATTCTCTTTTAAGGAACCTTTAATGTCATTGGACTTATTTGCGGTAAATAAACCTGCATCCTTTGCATGTTTGCCAATATTGGCTGTGTGGTTAGTACAGAGGAAACAGAGAATGGGGTAGCCACCAAGAAAGTTGTCTTTCTCTCCTTTCATCCACATCAGGAAGGAGAAAGCTGGAGGAGGATAAGACTGGTCAAAGAGCTCAGTTCTTGAAGCCAGTTAAAACAGGAAACATCTTAAATTCTAGAGCTTCAAGATAGTTAAAGATGTTAGGAAGGCAGAGTGCTCTGTTCTTCTCTGGTTGGTCCACTGCCATCAGCCAGCAGCGCTGAGCCCAGGGTAGATGCCTTCTTCCTCTAGAGCCTGTCTGAGGTCCATGAAGAACTCAGAGCATGGCATGCAAATGTTATTATTTCTTAGGCCCTAAACCCTGACTTGAATAGGTACGCAGGATGACAGTGGAGTGAAGTCTAATAGTCCAGGGATCTGTGAAATCCAGTCGCTTCTCATTCCTCATTGCCTTCTTGGTTAGTTGAAATATCCAGCTTTGGACTAAGAAGCAGCTAAAAAACCTTATACAAAGAGCTTGTAAACAAACACCCACTTGAACCATCTGGTCTTGTAACACATACAAGTGATTAAGCTTCAGAGCTATGATTGTTAAATTTTTAAAAACACAATTCCAAACACTCCCAAATAGACTCTCTATGCAGGCTTGCAAGGAGGAAAATGTGTGATGCTTTATATAGTAAATAATATGGTGAGATTGAAACAATTTTTTTTGGTTTCTCTATTTTTCTCTCCCTCCCTCCCTTCTTTTTTTTTTCTTTACCTTGAGTGTTATAGAAAGAGAAAACCTTAAAATACACAAATATGAACTAAAAATACATTTAGAGTTCCACTAAGCCTACATGGTTGACAACTTAGAATGGTTCCTTATCTTTACCTTAATTACTATTTTTGCCCCCTATAGGGACAGAAACATGCGTGCTTGAGTACATGTATGTGTACTCTTTGTTCCTTCTAGAATACATTAAGCAATCTGGACTATTTGCAAATAATGAATTCATACTTTTTGTTCACAATGAGTGAAGAAAGTCAGGTCAGGGGGAAATTAAATATGTTAAGAGCCCTCATTTTAATTATATAATATCAATACCTTTATAGTTAATTTCCTTGACAAGACATAGGGCATATGGATTGAACTCCTCATATATATCTGATGTGGTTATGATTATAAATTGGAACATTTTATTTAGATGACATCACTAAAGGGAGAAAGAATGAGCTACACATGGTACCACAAGCATATGGAAATAACACAGATTTCTGGCAATGACTATTGACATGAACAACACATAGAACTCAAAACTCTTAAGTGAAACAAAAATTCTGCATGAGAAGTCAGTATTATATATTAGGGCTCCTATTCCTGTCTTCTCAGTCTTGATCAGTCCTTATCCCTGGATTTATCACATCAGCTGGGGGAGCAAAGACAGTGGTTGAAAGAAGAGGAGAACGAATACTCAGCTATAGTCATGGTGACTGGTGAATCAAACAAACTCTCAAACAGTAAATTGTTCAAACAAAAAAACTTTACTGTTTTCTCACATTTGAAGTTCACAATGGGTATTCCCGAATGGAGTAAGTCTCTTTCCAGAACGGATTTGAAGGTTGATGTCTTCTTATCCTATTGCTCTCTTTCTTCGATGAGTGGCATCAGGGTTGCCCAGAGCATCTACAGAAGCCCGTGAAAAGGGAAAAACCGTGGAATGTATTTGTAGGGGTAGCTTACAGCCCAAGTATGGAGAGGCTTCTATCACTTTTGGTCTCTTTCCATGGAAGGAAACTCAATCACCTGACCACACCTACCTGCAAGAGTGGCTGGGAAAGATGGTCAAGCCTGGAGCCAAGGAATAAGAGGTGGTGAACTTCTGACTAGCATCCCCCCAAAAGAAGGAAAGAGAAGTAAAAGGATGGGTGTCAATGCAAAACACCTATAGTACCTTTTATTTGTGAAGAAGAAAACAGTGAATTAAAGCCTTTTCCAGCGATGTGCTGGTAAACTGTGAGGGAAGGGGATGAAAAAACACCTGATTTTAAAAAAGTTTTATATTGGAGTGTAATTGATTTACAAAATTGTGTTAGTTTTAGGTGTACAGCAAAGTGACTCAGTTGTACATAAACCCATTTTTTTTTTTCAGATTTTTTTTTCCTGTATAGGTTATTACAGAGTATTGAGTAGATTTCCCTGTGCTATACAGTAGGGCCTTCTTGATTATCTACTTTATATACTGTTATTTAGTCGCTAAATTGTGTCTGACTCTGCGACCCCAGGGACTGCAGCCCACCAGGCTCCTCTGTCTGTGGGGTTTCCCAGGCGAGAATACTGGAGTGGATTGCCATTTCCTTCTCCAGAGGGTCTTCCCAACCTAAGGGATTGAATCTGCATCTTCTGTAGTGACAAGCAGAGTCTTTACCACTGAGCCACCTGGGAAGCCCATTTTATATACAGTAGTGTGTATATTGGAGAAGGCAATGGCACCCCACTCCAGTACTTCTGCCTGGAAAATCCCATGGACGGAGGAGCCTGGTAGGCTGCAGTCCATGGGGTCGCTCAGAGTCGAACAGGACTGAGCGGCTTCCCTTTCACTTTTCACTTTCATTCATTGGAGAAGGAAGTGGCAACCCACTCTAGTGTTCTTGCCTGGAAAATCCTGGGGACGGCGGAGCCTGATGGGCTGCTATCTATGGGGTCGCACAGAGTCAGACACGACTGAAGCGACTTAGCAGCAGCAGCAGTGTGTATATGTTAATCCCAGACTCCTGATTTATCCCTCCTCTCACATTTTCCCTTTGGTAAGCATAGTGTAAAAATACCTGAGTTCTGACAGTGATTTCCTTGATGTAAATACTCCTGCCGCAGTGTGATTTCAAGTTACCAATGTGAAGTCAGTCGATGTGGATTTGAGAAAAGAGGCACAGACTCTGCTCTAGCAAGCTGGAGCAAGACAGTCTAGCAAGGCATTTTACTAATGAATTCTGAGAAAACAAATCAGAGGCAGCCCGTTTGTGGGAAGGAAGTGAATGTGCATTTTCCCTTTTGCATTTGACACAAGAAAAAGTTTACTTCCGAATGGATTTATCATCAAAAAATATCTATATGATATATTCCTATCAAGAACAGATGAGGGATGTACAATTTTTGAGTCAGAGAAAAATAGCACCAAGGGTACAAGAAGTCCAGGCTGAGTATCTGTACTCAATCCTGGGTCACTCTCAGGTAAAACCAAAAGCTTCTAGAACAGCTTTCCAAGGAGTGCACCAAGAAGTCAGATTCCACTTCTGGAATTTCAGATGACTGTTCCCGTAATTGTTTTCCAGAAAGAGGGAAAGACGTGATGACACAGAAGAGATGCCAAGGATGGCTCTTTTGGTTTCTGTCCCTCACGAGTTGGACAGGGGTGTCATTCCCTGTGAGAGAAGCAAAGAACTGGTACGACCTGGTTTGTGTTTTAAGAAAACAACTTTGAAAATGAAATAGATGCTCATGTCTCAATTGTCTAGTTAATTAGGATTGTTAACAGACCAAAGGCTATATGTCCATCTGAAATTTCCATTTTTGCTTGTCTGCTTTTGCTGTCCAAAGAATCGGGCCATATAATGATGAGTTAGATTGTGTCTTGCCGTTCAACCTGATCCATGCAGACGTGGTACCCTTGAATCAAAGGCCAATGGTCCAGGTAGAGAATCAAGATGTGTAATGTACTAGGCTTCGGCCCAGTGGTTTTTGCTAAGTGCGTATCTGTTTTCAAGTGTTAAATTCTTTCAGGTGTTAAAGGCACAGCACCTCTTGAACTGATTGTGTAATCTGAATCTTCAGTGTAAAGGCTCAGAGTTTCCTGTGGGTGATGCTTATTGCTTTAATTGGGAAGGCCTGTAAAAGACATTGGGCTTCCCTGGTGGCTCAGTGGTAAAGAATCCGCCTGTCAATGCAGGGGACATGGGTTCAATCCCTAGCTAAGGAAGAATCCCCTTGAGAAGGAAATGGCAACCCACTCCAGGATTCTTGCCTGGATAAATCCCAAGGACAGAGGAACAAGGTGGGCTACCATCCATGGGGTCACAAAGAATCGGATACTACTTAATGACTGAACAAGAACAAAATTAACATAAAGACATCACTAAGAGTCCAGTATTTGTACTTTTTGTTTGAAACACAAGCTCAGGCAGATCCAAACCTAAAAACGGATTAAGTCTGTGATTTATTGATTCTAGTTGGTTACTGGTTTATTTTAGGTCAGTTGTTGTTTTTGGAAAGACTAACACTGATAATGACAGACTTAGGTATTGAGGTTTTTCAAAAAGTTAGTCCATTTGATTAGTAAATAATAAAACCCTTCTAGGGAACAGCTCTCCTCCTCCCATATTTTTTAATGATGGCGAGAAGTGAGTTCCTCTGAAACTAACTTTCCCCATGCCAATCTACCCTATTGAATTTTCCTTTTAACTGTGGTCTGCCAGAAAACAGAACTAGGGCTTGGCACACCAGTTTTGATCAGACCAACCATCAGAATCACAATGTCCTAAGTACAAAGCTCACTAATTGAATTTCATTAGCTAGACTGAAATATAGCAGCCAAGACAGAGAACACTGTCGGCTGTTTTTTATGAGGTCCGAAGTCTAAAGTCATTTTTAAAATGTGAGTGATGTAATTTCTTGTATCTTTCATTTAAAATGCTGCTTGGTAAACAGTGTTTCAGATTAGTGTATTTGTAATTTAAATGAAGACAATACATCAAGCTGAATCTGAAAAGAAAGGAGAAGTTTAGGAAATGATTCATGCCCCCTTTTGTGTGATCTACTGTAGAAAATAATAAATAAATAGGTAAGGAGAGGGAGAAAAAAGGTTTGTGAATTTTGGAGACAAAATTGAACTGTTTCTAAGAAAAGTGAGTCCCAATAGCTAAATCTTTGTTTTCTTCAAGCAAACTAATACATTCTGCCTAATTCATTTTTTATTTTCTCTCGGGGTCTGCTTGCAGATTTGCCTCAACAAAGGAAGCATCATGTTACATCTTTTAAATAATTGATGACTCTCAGTCCGAGCCAGCTTGAAGGAAATTCTGAAAATAGGTACTGATTGAGCAAATGCCTGCCTTCTCCCCCCCATCTCCCTCTTGAGCACACCCCACTCATCTTTTCCATAGCCTTTTGCTTCTTCACCTCCATCCTGACAGAAGAGGAGGGTGATATCATCTCGGCTTAGGGTTTACCTACCACTTGGTCCCCCTTGTTTATTTTATATCATGCCATCTATTTTATTAAAGACAGGGGGAGCTGTTAATACAAGCCAAGTGATGTAATGAAAGTCTCTTAATTAATCATCAGAAATGTTACAGCATAATCACCACCAGAGACAGTTTGTTGGGAATGTAAGAAATTGGACTTGGAGCTTTCTAAATTCAGAGTGTGTTGCCTCCATGGGCCAGATTACCCCTGAAGCTGGGTCGGCTGTGGCTGTGCCCAATTCCAGCTCTTCCTGTGCATTTAAATTCTGTGAGCTGATCTGTGTTTTTCCCCCCAGAGAGAGAAGGGCATCTCCATCTTACTTCACTCCTGGGATCATTAGTGATTGTCTGTGATTCGGAAAGGTGGTAAAGAATCCACCTGCAATGCAGGAGACCCAAGAGATGCTGGTTTGACTCCTGGGTCAGGAAGATCTCCTGGAAGAGCAAATGGCAGCCCACTCCAATATTCTTGCCTGGGAAATTCTGCGGATGGAGAAGCCCAGCGGGCTACAGTCCACGGGCTCTAAAATAGTCAGACATGACTGAGCAACAGCATGCGTGTGTGACTCGGAAGAGCCTTTATTGCTTTCACGTGGCTGTGGTTGGTAGACCCTTAGACTGGTCCACAGTGAACCTGACTTCCTGCTCTGACTTTGAAGTTACTTTCCCTTCCAGGGCCTCATTGTCCTCACTGATGACATGAGGGCTTTGGAGTAGACCATCTCCAGGATCTCTGCCAGCAGTGGCATTCTTGCATCCTTCAGGGAAAGGGGTGATAAACCAAGTTTGCCCTCTATTTGAATTTGACTGCCCTGAGTACTCTAGGTTTGAGTGAATGAACTGTGTGCTCACTCATGTTTAACCTTCCTCTTTCCTTCCATTATTTTTCTTTTCTCTTAGTTTTTCATGTTTGCTCTCTCCTGCTGCTTGTCCTTGTTCCTTTCCCTTTCTGACTTTCCATGTTTCCATGGTTAAAGTGGAAGAAAAATGGTTGGAAATGTGCTAGAATCGAGGATCTTGGCCACTTATTTTTAAAATGCCATGTCCTTCTTATAGAAGAGCTTTCTCCTTCAGAAATGACATCAGAAGATAGCCAATATTATTGGATTTAGGAGATAGAGTGCCTGATGAACTATGGAGGGAGGTTCATGACATTGTACAGGAGACAGGGATCAAGACCATCTCCATGGAAAAGAAATGCAAAAAAGCAAAATGGCTGTCTGGGGAGGCCTTACAAATAGCTGTGAAAAGAAGAGAGGCGAAAAGCAAAGGAGAAAAGGAAAGATATAAGCATCTGAATGCAGAGTTCCAAAGAATAGCAAGGAGAGATAAGAAAGCCTTCCTCAGCAATCAATGCAAAGAAATAGAGGAAAACAACAGAATGGGAAAGACTAGAGATCTCTTCAAGAAAATTAGAGATACCAAGGGAACATTTCATGAAAAGATGGGCTCAATAAAGGACAGAAATGGGATGGACCTAAGAGGAGCAGAAGATATTAAGAAGAGGTGACAAGAATACACAGAAGAACTGTACAAAAAAGATCTTCATGACCAAGATAATCATGATGGTGTGATCACTGACCTAGAGCCAGACATCCTGGAATGTGAAGTCAAGTGGGCCTTAAAAAGCATCACTACGAACAAAGCTAATGGAGGTGATGGAATTCCAGTTGAGCTATTTCAAATCCTGGAAGATGATGCTGTGAAAGTGCTACATTCAATATGCCAGCAAATTTGGAAAATTCAGCAGTGGCCACAGGACTGGAAAAGTTCAGTTTTCATTCCAATCCCAAAGAAAGGCAATGCCAAACAATGCTCAAACTAGCACACAATTGCACTCATCTCACACGCTAGGATAGTAAATGCTCAAAATTCTCCAAGCCAGGCGTCAGCAATACATGAACTGTGAACTTCCAGATGTTCAAGCTGGTTTTAGAAAAGGCAGAGGAACCAGAAACCAAATTGCCAACATCTGCTGGATCATGGAAAAAGCAGGAGAGTTCCAGAAAAACATCTATTTCTGCTTTATTGACTATGCCAAAGCCTTTGACTGTGTGGATCACAAGAAACTGGAAAATTCTTCAAGAGATGGGAATACCAGACCACCTGATCTGCCTCTTGAGAAGTTTGTATGCAGGTCAGGAAGCAACAGTTAGAACTGGACATGGAACAACAGACTGGTTCCAAATAGGAAAAGGAGTACGTCAAGGCTGTATATTGTCACCCTGCTTATTTAACTTATATGCAGAGTACATCATGAGAAACCCTGGGCTGGAGGAAGCAGAAGCTAGAATCAAGCTTGCCAGGAGAAATATCAGTAACCTCAGATATGCAGATGACACCACCCTTATGGCAGAAAGTGAAGAGGAACTCAAAAGCCTTTTGATGAAAGTGAAAGAGGAGAGTGAAAAAGTTGACTTAAAGCTCAACATGCAGAAAACGAAGATCATGGCATCTGGCCCCATCACTTCATGGCAAATGGGGAAACAGTGGAAACAGTGTCAGATTTTATTTTTTGGGGCTCCAAAATCACTGCAGATGGTGACTGCAGCCATGAAATTAAAAGATGCTTACTCCTTGGAAGGAAAGTTATGACCAACCTGGATAACATATTGAAAAGCAGAGACATTACTTTGCCAACAAAGGTCCATGTAGTCAAGGCTATGGTTTTTCCAGTGGTCATGTATGGATATGAGAGTTGGACTGTGAAGAAAGCTGAGTGCTGAAGAATTGATGCTTTTGAACTGTGGTGTTGGAGAAGAAGACTCTTGAGAGTTCCTTGGACTGCAAGGAGATCCAACCAGTCCATTCTAAAGGAGATCAGTCCTGGGTGTTCTTTGGAAGGACTAATGCTAAAGCTACTCTCCAGTACTTTGGCCACCTCATGCAAAGAGTTGACTCATTGGAAAAGACTCTGATGCTGGGAGGGATTGGGGGCAGGAGGAGAAGGGGACGACAGAGGATGAGATGGCTGGATGGCATCACTGACTCAATGCACGTGAGTTTGGGGGAACTCCGGGAGTTGGTGATGGACAGGGAGGCCTGGCGTGCTGTGATTCATGGGGTCTCAAAGAGTCAGACACGAGTGAGCGACTGATCTGAACTGAACTACACAGTGACAACTACTGGGAGATCTAAACCTGGAACTCTTAAATTGGAGTTCAGCTTTACTGGAGGAAAGCCTTACATTGTATCCATCAGTGAAAAAGCTATATCTACATAGGTGGGCTATTATCCATTCTCAAAACTATACCAATCTCTGGCCTACTCTTCCTTTCAAGGGTCATTTAAAAATACTATGTTGACTATATTGTTCCCTGTTTCTCTTTTAATTATAGCAAACTTGATGGGGGGGGGGGGTGCTGAAGTCATCTTTGTCCCCAAAGATGTGCATCCTATGCCTTCCCAGGATACTCTTTTCTCTTTTTTTAATGTTTATTTATTTATTTGACTGCACTGGGTCTTAGTTGTGGCATGTGGTATCTAGTTCCCTGACCAAGAATCAAACCCAGGTTCCCTACTTTGGGAGCATGGAGTCTTAGCCACTGGACCATGAGGGAAGTCCTATGGATAATCTTTTCTGATTGTCTTTTTTGAAATCTTGAAACAAATCTTCAAATTTATTCACTTATTTATAATGATGTGAACAACATATGGCTGGGAGTCTAGAAAGCTTTGGAATTTATTCTGCTTATCGTCTACTACTGACAGTGTACTAAAATCATATTCAGTTGAGTCAAAGGAACTATTACTGTCTCCCTTTTAAAAAACTTCCGCCATTAATTTACATTTTGAAAGTGTATGATGTCCAGGCTTTGGTATCTGTTAGCATGTTACAGGTGTTATTGTTCAGTCTCTCAGTTGTGGCCAACTCTTGTGACCCCCATGGACTGCAGCATGCCAGGCTTCCCTGTCCTTCCCTGTATCCCAAAATTTGTTCAATCTCACGTCTGTTGAGTTGGTGGTACCATCCAACCAGCTCATCCTCTGTTGTCCCCTTCTCCTCCTGCCTTCAATCTTTCCCAGCATCAGGGTTTTTCCAGTTAGTCAAGTCTTCCCATCAGGTGGCCAAAGTACTGGAGCATCAGCTTCAGCATCAGTCCTTCCAAGGAATATTCAAGGTTGACTTCCTTTAGGGTTGACTGGTTTGATCTCCTTGGGACTCTGAGGAGTCTTTTCCAGCACCAAATTTCAAAAGCATCAATTCTTCGGTGCTCAGCCTTCTTTATGGTGCAATCCTCACATCTGTACGTGACTACTGGAAAACCCATAGTTTGATTATATAGACCTTTGTCAGCAGACTGGTATCTCTGCCTTTTTATATGCTAAGTTTGTCATAGGTTTTTTACAGGTGAGTCCTAGTAAGACATATTCCTTAGGTTTTGGAACTGAAAATATGCTTTTCCTCAAGGATAGCTATCATTGGGCTCCACTGTGGTGCCACCAATTTATGAACATTATGTGCTTAATAGCTTCTCTTTGTATTGGAATATCTATTAGGAGGCAGAGAGGTAATTCTCCATCTTCCTAAGGAGGTTACTACTCAGAGGCTGCTGGTGGTGGGGATTGAGGTGGTGCAAGTTCTCTTGCCTTGGGGTCAGTGACTGTGAGTGATGGGAAACTGGTAACTTGATTCTCTGGCTTTGCTTTAAAAATAAACTCTGGGTTAGGGGGGAAGAAATTCAGATGCTTTCTCCTCCAACCCCACTTTGTGCAGTCATGGTGGTCTGGCACCATCACATTGTAATCTTTGTGAAAGAATGTCCAGCAAAGTTGTGCAAAGCAGAAATCTATGTGCGTGTATCTGGTAGTTTTTCATCCTGGAATGAATTTATTTTTTGTGACTTCATATGTCCAGTCTCAATAATGAATTGAGGATAGATAATTCCCAGCTTATAAAATAGTCCCACTGTACATCGTAAAACTGGTTGTTTGTAATTCAGACTATCTGCAGATGAGGAAAAAGATGAGATAAATGGTAGTGAATTTCTAGATTACCCACAAAAATCTCAATCAAACTGTGACACAACTTCTTCAGGTCTACAACAGTTTTGTTTTCTATTCTTTAGTACATTATCTGCAATACTGAAGAAGAAATCTTCCACCTGGGTTGGTTGTCACTATTTAGAATGAAATTAATCTGGGGATATGTATATTACATTTTGTAGTAAGAGGAGACCATTGAGGTAATGTGAATAAATTCCACATACCCTTCCAATGCCCATCCATCTTCCCTCATTACCAATCCCTGAGTGGGACAGAGTGGGGCATGAAAGATTTATGGCAAAAGTGTGCAAAAACTGGGGGAGGGGGAAAAGTGATCAAAGAGCTAGGTTCTAATCCCTCCTTCACCCCTACCTTTCAAGAACCCCTAAATAACAAGACCCCAATTGGCCATGGACAGTTAGCTCCCATTGGATTAGGAAGACTCCAAATTCTTCTATCAGGAATTCTAGAAGCACTTAGGCATCCATCTTTCCTCTTCTTGCAACAACTCCTAAGGTCTTGTGCATGTCTGAAAGGGAGTGTAGTGACTGAGGCAGTAACTCTTCCTCCCCAAGACTCCGAGACCAGCGTCCCACTGCCCACTGATCTGGGCTGCCCCTGCAAGTGGGGGTGGTCACAGTAAGAAGATCCTGAGTTGAAAGCCTCTGCTCAGAGATAAGCGCTACATGTGAGGTCAAAAGGAGCTGTTCCCAAGACTGTAACTACAGTGTAAATGTTAGTTTGAATTTTCATTGATTTCAGAGATAGGCTTTGACCAGTTATGTATTTTAAATGTGAACTTGAAATCACAACCACATTGGTCATGACCATTGGCATGATTACCTGGACAGTAACATATTATCTGATGAACTCAGCCCTGGAAGGATTTTTTGTCCCTTCAAATCCTTCTTTCGTACTCCGGAATCCTAGGCTTTCTTTACAATAATAATAAACAACCTAAATTAGATTCCTAAGAACATCTTACCCTGTAGTGTCACTTGAGTGGACTCTGTCTTAGTGCTTCATTAAAGTGAAGTCGCTCAGTTGTATCCAACTCTTTGTGACCCATGGACTGTAGCCTACCAGGCTCCTCCGTCCATGGGATTTTCCAGGTAAGAGTACTGGAGTGGGTTGCCATTTCCTTCTCCAGGGGAAATTATATTTGTACAAACTGCAGATTTTTAACAGGCTTCCTATGTTCACAGTCCTAGAATATAAATAGGGTTAGATTCTCACATGCAACTCATTTAGCCTTTCTCATTAGTAAGTATATCAAATATACCCTCCTATTTTTATTTGCAGAGCATCTTTTATTTTCTTTATTTGGAGGGGGGTTCTTTTTTGTTGAAATGTAGCTAATTCCTAATGTCATGTTACTTTTAAGCATACAGAAAAGTGATTCAGTTATATATACATACAAAACTGAATTTTTTCAGATTCTTTTCCATTATTAGAAGATGCTGAGTACAGTTCCCTGTTCTATATAGTAGGACCTTGCTGTTTACCTATTTTATGCATAGTAGTGTTTCTCTGTTAATCCCAAACTCCTAAGTTAACAAAAGCCCCTGCCCCCCACTATCCCCTTTGGTAACCATGGCATTTGTTTTCTATGTCTGTGTGTCTATTTCTGTTTTGGAACTAAATTCATTTGTATCATATTTTTCAGATTCCACGTATAGGTGATATCATATATTTGTCTTTCTCTGTTAGTTAGTATCTCCCTTTCTTGATTCTACACCCTGTCAAATTCCATTCTATGCCAGAAGCCTCCTTGGTCTCCTGGCTTCATTGATCATCAACCCTCCCTCACGCAAAAACTTTTAAAATGATCCCTTTGTTTCTCTAGTGCTCTAATAGTTCCTCTTCAGTGTGAAAGCAAATGATCAAAGTTTGGTTCCAATTGCTGCTTGTAGTCTTGGGGTATTAAGGCAAAGTTGAAATTGAAACCTCAATCTTGTTTAATTGTCAAGCATTTTACTTTTAACTTCATTCTTTAAAGAAAAGGCAAAAAGCTGTGGGTTTGAAGGGTGTCTTGAGTGAATACGATTTAGAGCCCCTCTGAGAATCTTCTAATCACAGCACAGGCATCTCTTTGAAGTGTTCACTCCCCGAAGTCTACAGTTACCACATTCATGCCTCAAGGGGTGTGATGGGAATGGCCTGGTGCCATAGAATTAATGAGTTTTCCCACATCTTTTACTGAACAAACTGCATGAGAACCTGCACCAAACAAATTGTTAGGACCCTTCAGTTATCCGTTGGTCACAACCTTTTTTCCTCCTCCCTTCTCCCTCCCCTGGGCCCCGAGTCCAGCACAGAATCCCCCTGGATATCCCTGTGAACAATGTATTGCTCCAAACAATTTTCTTTTATATGAGGGTATAGATATGAGATCTGTTAAGTTAGATCGTATGGAATTGCCATTTTTGTAGGTCAAGATCAGTAAAACATTGGCAGTTTTACATGATTAGTTTCAATCTTTAGATTAGTTTCAGTCTAATCATTTCCTCTGATAAACACTCTATGAAAAAACAGGATTTTGAAAAAGAGCGCGCTTGGTAAATGCACGGTGGGCTTATTTAAAACCGAGGCTTCGGGATCCCTGGTGGGCCTGTGGTTGGGACTCCACGCTTCCAAAGCACAGAGTGTGGGTTTGACCCCTGGTCAGGATTCTAAGATCCCACGTGCTACAAGGTGCCACCAAATTTAAAACAAACAGAAACAAAAAAAAAAATACTCGAATCTTCGAGTTTCTCCATCAGGAGACTTGTCCTTCTCAACCTGCTTCCTTTTGTCTCATTTTGAGAATGGGAGAAATAAGAACCACCCCCCACCCACACCATTTGGAGAAACTTGTTTATTTTGAGACTAACGTGAAATAAGTAGAAAGTCCCTTAAGCCCTGTGATAGAAGAATTTTTTTTTTCCTGAAAGTTATAAATGGGTGTTATAATGGAAAACGCTTTCAAACCTTAACCAGAGCATGCACTATAAATAAGAGGAAAGCGGAAGATTAATAAATCTGATAAAGCTGAGAAGGAAGAAAACTTAAAAACAAGCCATGAGGACTGTCCCTTAGCGCTAGTGTTAATACAGCCCTGAGTATATATAGGAAAATCAAAGACTTGCAGAAGGCGGCTAAGTCATAGCTATTAATGTGTGCTTAACTCTCTTGCCTGGGAGATTTTATTAAATGCAGCAGCCAAGGAAATTGACCTCACTTTTTTTTTTTTCCTTTTTTGGGTTGGATCCTTGCTTCCGCCACATAATGAATAGAGCTGACAATTTACTGGTTCATCAATGAAACAATATTACATTATGAAGATGTAAGGAAAAAATTCTACGCTAACATTGTTGCAGTTTGAAAGGTAAGCTGTTCCCTAAAAAATTAGCAGACGTGAATGATCCTTTAAAACCACAGAACATAATGCCACGTGTTACACACTAAAGAGTTAAGTGGCCTCTTCACATCTTTGTCCCTGTGGTCCTGGCAAAGATTTCATTAGTATGCGAAGAGTCACCCATGTTTCCCTCATTCTGTCTTTTAAAATGCAAGAACATTGTTTTCAAGCTTTTCACAGGTTTTATTTTATGGGGTATTCCGACAAATGGGACTTTAAGGAGTACGTGTTGCGATGATATCATGGTTCTTTTTGAAAAGTTTTGCTCTGTTTCTACTGATTCCCTGTATTGGCCATTAAGCTACAGCTGACATGGTTAGATTATTTCTTACTTTCTTCTGTTTTGGCAGTGCGCGAGAACTTCAAGTATTATTGTTCTCTTGGTCTTATCCTGTACTTAAGATAGGAAGCCTTCTCAATTCTGCCTTCTGTGAACTCAGTAAAAGTACTTGCATGCTGTCAGGTACCAGTTGAAGGCCTGGATCTTTCCAAATATATCTAGATGTTAAGTCTTCTTCACTCTGTTTTTGAAGGAAAAGCATGTAATGCCTACTTTTCTATACTTTCATCAGTTAGTCAATTGGTCCTGGATCCATGAACCCTGCGGAGAAGGCAGTGGCACCCCACTCCAGTACTTTTTCCTGGAAAATCCCATGGATGGAGGAGCCTGGTAGGCTGCAGTCCATGGGGTCGCTAGAGTCAGACACGACTGAGCGACTTCACTTTCACTTTTTACTTTCATGCATTGGAGAAGGAAATGGCAACCCACTCCAGTGTTCTTGCCTGGAGAATCCCGGGGACTGCGGAGCTTGGTGGGCTGCCGTCTATGGGGTCACACAGAGTCGGACACGAGTGAAGCGACTTAGCAGTAGCAGCCATGAATCCTGTGGTACTGACTGATGAGGATCATAGTATGGAGGGGTTCTTAAATTGGAAAGGGTCTGTGTTTCCATCAGACGCTCAAACAGGTTCACAACTCAGGTAAGGAGGCAAACCATTGCTGTGCATGGTTCTCCAAGGTGGGATCAATGAGTCATCCGGTACCCATCCTCCACCCCCCACCCCACCCACCCCCGAAACCTCCCGGGCAGAGCAAGGACGCTGGAAACCATGCTTTCCATCCTGCCTGGTATTGAACCCTCTAGAGTCATTGGATTATCTGAACAGCGTTCAACAGATTCCTGCTTCTATGTGGAAAATGGCCTTCAGAACTGAATTACCTTTTTCATTGCACCCAAGCTCCTTCATTTGCAGCATGATTTAGGCAATGGGAGAATACACTTCCATGTGTGAAGTGGGTTGAAATGAATCTGATATTCTCTGTGTTCCTTCAGCTCCAACAATCATGAATTGGAGTTCTGGCCCCAGATCATTCAGTTACATGATTCTGGGATTTATCTGTTGTTTTGGGTAACAACAATTTAGTTTTAATTATTGGTGATACTTCAATCTGTGTTTCTTCAAAACTGTAGGTATGCCCTGCTTTAAGAAAACTGAATATGGCCTCAAATGCATGCTGACGGTGTCTTTGCATGAAGGGGCGAGTATCTGCACTCTCAAAATAGCTTGGCTTTATAAAATAATTTATCACGAGATTCCTTTAAATAACTAACTCTCTTAGAGCATTTAAAATATGATTTGATTTGAAAAAATCAATGTCCACTCACTCAACTTTTCAAGAATGCACCTGCTTTGTAATGCGAGGCAGGAAAAGGGAAAAAACCAAGCAACAGGGAATGAGGGTCTTAAGTGAGCTGAGGGGGAATTAATTTTAATTTAGAGAAGAATTTGCCTTTCTAGAGTTTCCCAGGGAAAACACCTTCACCTTTATCACCTCCAAAGTACATAAGGGGGAAAAAAGCAGGTCAATTTGAGTTTGGAAAAGATAAATCTATTTCTTTGCTGGGTCGCGTTCTGCATTATGCATGTGCGTAAAAGTGAGGTTCGCTTTGATCCTGACTATTAAAAGTTTATTTTTAAACTCAGACTGGGCAGGAATCCAGCGATGCTCTTACCCCCTGCAGTACATCCTGGTTTCAGGTCCCCAGCCTGGCGGAATGCAGCTAAGCAGCAGGAAATAGTTGAAATGTGTGGAGACTTGATGGGTGCTGAGGGGTTTTTTTTTCCCCCTTCTTCCCCTCCATTTTTGAAATTCAAATTGAATGCAATTTTCAGCTCATTTGAGCCAGAATATACTGTGGCTGAGCTTCAGTGGCTCTTAAATTCAAACTCACAGGAGAAAACAGATATCATCTGTCACAGAGGGTGGGAGAGAGGACACTCCTGCATTTTATTCATGGAAGATGCAGCTCTGGTAACTAATTCAAACCCTTCTGACTAATCGACTCATCATTCACCAGCAAACTTATCAACTAATCAATGAAACCTTGAAGACACCCATCTTATGAGGTCTGGGAGCAGTTTCCCCCTCCCTGTGAAGAAGATAATTGTCCAAGTCTATTTTTGTATCATTGGTATTTTAATACCTTTTTTTTTTTTTTTTTTTTGCAAACTGAGACAGACCATCATGGCAATCTTTTTTGCTGCCCTTCCTGACTATTTTTATTGTTTCCATCTTTAATGCCTTTGTCAATGCTCTTTATTTATGACAGAATTAGCAGAAAGCTTACTGCTGGCAAAGTGGGGTCCAAATTTTGAGGGTTTTTTTTTTCTTTACTAAACAGACTGTCTTGGGGCAAATATAAGTGCAAATGAAAGAGAAAGATTAACTTATTTACAGGGTGACTGTTTCAGGATGGCTTGAGAATGCCTTTCCTGAAGTTTCCCTGGGTGTCTGCCCAAGGAATCCATGTAGACTTGGACGCAGGATAATCTGATATCTCTCCTTCAGAAAATGATGTGATAGGGCAATTCTCATTCTCAAAGGTAGCTTTTCTGCTTTACCGCTGGTGCTCATCTTGGACTATTTTAGTGTTAGCCAAAATTTCCATGTGAACATGAAGGCCATAGCTTTCTCTTGCTTTTGTTGTTATTGTTTTTGTTGAAGTTCATGAGAGACAAGTTAATTAGGATGTTATTTCAAAATAAGTAGGAATAAAACAGTTTGATCTTTCAATACTATCATTTCTAATGGAGTGAGTTTGTAGCCATCACACCTGGTGTTTAAAAACACTCTTGCAGTAAGTGTATGATCATGCCACGTATGTTTATGCACATGTCTGTGTGCAGGCATGTATGTATGTATGTGTGTGCATTTACAGGTCTCCAAGGTTTCCAAGGATGTGACAGCAGGAATTTCCAGTCATTTTTACATTAATAAAGGCATCCGCCACTTTACCTTGTTAGTAGTAATGGGCTTATGCTTTAGGTTTCTGTTAGAAGAGTTTCACTGCCTTTATAAGAAAGAATATCCTGAGTTGTAACCTGTTTTCTCACTATTATATCCAAATATAAATACCAGGACTGTACTGTTATTTCTTTCTATAAAGAAACCAAAACCCTACCTTGACAGATAGCTGACTTTTAAATTCATCAATAGGATTTATTTTTTCTTCTGGAATATCTGATCTCTTCAATCTACAAGTAATTACTGAGTGCTTACTATGTACCAGGTGTTTATTGGGCTAAGATTTGCAAATATAAAATAGTGGTTCTCTGGAGAAGGCAGTGGGACCCCACTCCATTACTCTTGCCTGGAGAATCTCATGGACGGAAGGAGCCTGGTAGGCTGCAGTCCATGGGGTCGTGAAGAGTTGGACATGACTGAGCGACTTCACTTTCACTTTTCACTTTAATGCATTGGAGAAGAAAATGGCAACCCACTCCAGTGTTCTTGCCTGGAGAATCCCAGAAACGTGGGAGCCTGGAGGGCTGCCGTCTATGGGGTCACACAGAGTCGGACACGACTGAAGCGACTTAGCAACCTAAGTGAGATAGACATTGGAACTGAAATTTCAGCATCCTTTGGCTGGGAGAAGGAGAGGCTTGTAAAGGTACCTAGGTTCTCAAATGATTCTCAGAGATGCAGACCCCTCCTTTTCTGTAGTTGATAATCACTGCTGCTACTGCTAAATCACTTCAGTCGTGTCCGACTCTGCGTGATCCCCATAGACGGCAGCCCACCAGGCTCCCCCGTCACTGGGATTCTCCAGTCAAGAACACTGGAGTGGGTTGCCATTTCCTTCTCCAATGCATGAAAGTGAAAAGTGAAAGTGAAGTCGCTCAGTCATGTCCGACTCTTAGCGACCCCACAGACTGCAGCCTACCAAGCTCCTCCGTCCATGGGATTTTCCAGGCAAGAGTGCTGGAGTGGGGTACCATTGCCTAGTGCAAAACAAATATGATCTAATTTGGAGGTGGGAGAAAGGATAATATGCAAAACAGTAAAAAAAAAAAAGGTAATAAAATATGCATGCTGGGATGCTAAATGTAATTAATATCCCTTAAAAATGCTTAATGGCATTGGGCAAAGGAGGACCAGTGGGATGCTGTCATTGTGTACTCTAGGATGGGTAACCCAGGGGTCAGGGGAGGAGGCAAGGAGAACCAGTTCAGGAGGACAAAGCTGGAGTCAATGGGAGGATGCTTGGGGTGGAGGAGCGGGGTGTTACATGGTGTTCTGGAGCCGTCTCAACCAAAGAGAGCCAAGCATTAAATTTCTAGGAATTTTGTAAGCCAGTTTTTGTGAAATATTATGAAGAATTAAGTTAAATAAACTTAAAGTAAGTCAGTGATCTTAAAAACAAAAGTAATAAATAGAACTTATGGCTTCCTAATAATTTTCCCCCATAGATCGCTATTTTCTATGCTCTTGAGATCTGCCTGTAGTATTTGAACTATGGAAATACTATATAATGGTGCCCATTTCTTCCTAACTACATACTCCATGATGCTGTGTTGGTGGCTTGAAATCAGCCAGGATGGGAATATTTATATTGGTGAATGATTAAAATTGGGGCTTTTTTACTCATTTGAGAGCCAGTTCTTAAAATTCCCCAGGAAGACACTGGATTTGGGGATGGAGCTAAAGAATTGGGAAGTGCTGAATGAAAAAAAAGTCAGAATATTGAGTTGCATAAGGAAAATAGGTTCATCTTCCTGGAGAAAGGGCATTAAGGTAGGCAAAGGGTTTACAGTTGATTTAGAAATCTTTGGGAACTATTGAATATCTTTAATACTTTTTATTATTATTATTATGGGCTTCTCTGGTGGCTCAGATGGTAAAGAATCTGCCTGCAGTACAGGAGACCCAGGTTCAATCCTTGAGTCAGGACGATCTCCTGGAGAAGGGAATGGCTACCTACTTCAGTATTACTGCCTGGAGAATTCCATGGACAGACGAGCTTGGTGGATGTTCACTATAGAAAATTTGGAAAATAGAATAATAACTTGTATTTCCATAATGCTTTCTAGAGCACTTTTGAGTGCTTTAAATAGAATAAATCATGAAATCTTGTTTACAGCCTCATAAAATAGTTGGTATTATCCCATTTTAAACATAGGGAAATTGAAGTACAGAGACATTCAAAAGTTTGGTTGAGTAGAGGAGGTTTGACTTGAGAGCAGACAGTCCCACTCTGGGGCTTCCCTGGTGGCTCAGTGGTAAAGAACCTGCCTGCCAATGCAGGAGACACAGATTTGATCCCTGGGTTGGGAAGATCCCCTGGAGAAGGAAATGGAAACCCACTCCAGTATTCTTGCCTGGGAAATCCAGTGTACAAAGGAGCTTGGCAGGCTACAGTCCATGGGGTCACAAAAGAGTCAGACACGACTGGGTGACTCAACAAGTCCTGCTTTGGAGTTCACCATGCTATTCTGACACTCGGTGGAGAAAATGATAACCAGCTTAACCCCGCCACCTGGAGAATCTTTGAGAAAGTGGACCAAGAGTGGGATCATTTAGGAGGGAGATGGAGACTCTTTCAGTTGCAGACAGGATTTGAGTTGTAGGGAATCAAAAACATGAGGCTCCCATAGCTAATGAGCCTGGAAAATTAATGGTGCCCAATTCAGAGACAGACAACATTTGGATGTGGTCTTGAGGAAAGGTGAATTATCACAGGAATGAAGCAGAGAGAGAAGAGTCTCAGGGAGAACTAAACTTTAGAAGAAAAACATGCAAACAGAAAAAGAGGCAGTGAATGAGAGAATGAGCAAGCAGAAAGACAGGGGGAGGACAGGAGGCATAAAAGCCAGTGTCAGGAAGATTAAGGAGAGTTTGGGGAGGAAACAGCTAATTCACAATGCCAAGGGCTTCAGTGAGACTTTATAATGGTAATGGAATAATTTGTTGTCAAAATTGAATTGCTTTACATGTGAAGGGGGGTGGGGGCTATTAATTTTGGGGTTGCCCCAAAAGTTTGTTTGGGTTTCCCGTAAGATGTGTGGTCAAGTGATGCCTTCAGATGCACAAAACTGGCAGATTTCTAAGAGTTCATAATAATGGAGAATGGAATCTCTTTAACCAGCATTTACTGAGCATCTTCCATGAGGACTGCTAAGGGCTGAGGATAAAGAGACATATGGCAAAGTTAAAAAGTGTTTTGTGAAGGAAGAAAAGACAGAAGTACAATCATCTTTTGCCATGCACACCCAGCAGTCACTCTTCACAGTTTTTTAATAGCTTTTTCTACAAATTCTAGTGTTTACTGAAATTCTGATCTAACTGGTTTCATTTTCAACTCAACCATGCAGCATATAGGTCTGAAGTTTACTTAACATATCTTCTCTTTAACGAGTATGTATTTATTGAAGGTACCACTTAGATGGACATATCATAACATATATAACCATTCTCTTAGTGATACGCAGTCAACCCTTTTACCTTGTTTAGTTTTCAGTATTGCTATGTAATTTGTTTTTTATTGTTGTGCTCTTATTCCTGTAGGATAGATATCTAGAATAGGATTGCTGAGGCTCAGTGTATCTGCATTTTCAGTTTTATAAGAAACTGTCAGCGGATCGTTAAGAAGTTACATAAATTATACATATGAAACTTATGTGTTATAAACCAGTGTAAGTTAACACATCTACCAACATTGTACGACTATCAATTTCCCAGTTAGCCACGATTCCATCAGACTTTCAATGTTTTTGCCAATTTACTGTTGAGAAGTGGTGTTTTAGAGTCATTTCAATCTACATTTTAAAAACTGTGAATGAAGCTAAGCATCTGTTGTGATGTTTATTGGTCATTTATATCTTTTTTAGTGAATTTGCATTTTCATATTTTCTTGGCAATTATTTGTATTGAAATCATCATCATTTTCCGTATTTGTTATCATTCTTTTCACACTAAGAATATTAACCCCCGTTTCTCTTAAATGTGTTGCAGAAATCTCTGTTTTATTTTACCTTTGGTGCTCTTTTGTCTAGGAGAAGTAGTCGAATATGTTTATTTTGATTTTGTGTGTGTGCCTTCATGTTTTCTCATCTAACTTAGATTGGATCCCTCCCCAAAACAAAGAAAAACAGTATTTATTTTATTCTTAATCTTTTTAGAAAATCTTTTTATTTTGTATTGCGGTATAGCCAATTAACAATGTTGTGATCGTTTCAGGTGAACAGGGAGGGGGCTCAGCGATACATGTACATGTATCCATTCTCCCCCAAACTCCCCTCCCATCCAGGCTGCCACCTATCATTGAGCAGAGTTCCCCGTGCTGTACAGTAGGACCTTGTTGATGATCCGTTTTAAACACAGCGTGTATATGTGTCCATTCCCAACTCCCTTCCCCCCATCCTTCCCTTGAGCCTGTGTTCATAGACTAGTGAGGAAGACAGCTGCAGAAAATGGGTATTTCCACGTTATCCGCTTGGTGTTCTGAGGGATAACCGAGCGCCATGGGTCCCCAGAGGTGGGTTCTTAGAACACTGGCAGAGGAGAGGGAGGGGTGTGTCTGGGCTTCCCAGGGGGTTGACATCTGAGCTGAACCCTTAAGGTTGAGGCCAGGGAGGTAGGGAGGGCTTCCAGCTGAGGGAAATGGCAAGTCAAGAGACTTGAAAACTTTGAAAAGTCAGGAGGCTTTACAGAGCAAGGAAAGAGAAGCCCCTGTGGTTTCTCAGGTGGGTCAAGGGAAAGCATTTTGAATATGAGGGGAGAATGATTTTTCTTAATTCTTTAAAATTTCCACACACATACACACAAACGATTATTACTTTTATGAGAAATAAGGAATTTTAAGCTGAAGGAAGCTCTAAGAATGGGATTAAACAAAGTAAATAATAAATGAATGAAGATAAGCCCCTCCCCACAAAAGTATTAGGGATTGGAATCGGTGTGCCTTACTTTGGGACCAGCTGGTGACACATTCCTCCTAGCTGAACTTGACCTTCAACCTCTCAACTTCCAAGGCGCACTGAGGGCCACTCTGGAATAGAAAGTGAAGTCACGCAGTCGTGTCTGAATCTTAGCAACCCCATGGACTCTAGCCCACCAGGTTCCTCCGTCCTTGGGATATTCCAGGCAAGAATACTGGAGTGGGTTGCCATTTCCTTCTTCAGAATACCATCCTGTTATCTGTAACAAGGTCCTTCCTCCCTTACTGAGCAGATGAAACCTCCGCAGCATTATCACACCACACACTTCTAGCTCCATTGCACCATCGTGTTCTTCTGATCTTCATATTAAAAAGCATAACCGCATTTCACAATATATACAAAAATCAAGTCATTATGTTGTGTACCTGGAACTAATGCAATGTTCCATTATCAAGGATATCTCAAGAAAATGAAAAGAAAAGTAAAACTATTTATATCCTCCACCCACACATTTCACACTTGCAATTCCTTCTGCTCAGGATGCCCCATATCACTCTGTCAGGCCTACCAGGATCCCACTTATCCTTAAAGGCTCAGCCTAAACTTCACCTCCTTCCTTCAGTCTTCCCTGATCTCTTCTGCTAGAAGAGCCCTGCATGTGGAAACGTACCAGTGTACGTTTAAGACTCATCCTAAAACAAAGTGTTTCAGTTGTGTCTGACTCTTTGTGACCCCATGGACCATAGCCTGCCAGGCTCCTCTGTCCATGAGGATTCTCCAGGCAAGAATCCTGGAGTGGGTTGCCATGCCCTCTTCCAGGGGATCTTCCCGACCCAGGGATCCAACCTGAGTCTCCTGCATTGGCAGGTAGGTTCTTTACCACTGAGCTACCTGGGAAGCCCCATGTAAGTATAGTTTTAAATATAGATAAAACTTTCAGAAAGGCAAGAACCATGCCTTACCCTTTTTGGCAGTTCTCAGGCCTTTAACACAGTGAAGTTTCTGTGTCATCCTCCTTTAAAAAAGGCTAAGAAGATCAAGCCCATCTGTGCAAACAGACCTGTGGACCACAAAAGCCAAGGACAGATGAGGGGTAAGAGTACCCATGGAATAGTCAGAATGGAAAGTCATTTCCTGAAGATAGGGGTTAGGAGCTTGAGGAGAGAGTTATTTTAAAGAAACCTCAGAAGGAAGTGAGGCCAGGAATGCACCAAGGATCAGTAAATGAATCACCTTGTATTCTTGGTGGATGGCCAAGTTGAATTTAGATGGAATGAATGGATAATGAGCCATGTTCACATCTGCCTTCACCTCTGGTGACCAAAGAGTGATGTGGATAACAGAAGAGACCTGAGGCTATGTAAAGCGGAAAGAAAAAGGATGAGCAGAGAGTTTCAAGATGCAGGCGAAAAAGAAGGATGGCTGCTCCATGGGAGAAGTGAGTCAGAGAGGTTCTTCAGAAGGGATGTGAGTCAGAAAGGAAGGTTATATAATAAACTTGGCGGCGTGTCTGCGACTGAGGACAGTGGTGAGAACGCCGACCCTGGTATTTGCGAGGAAAGATGTCCAAGGAAGCCCTGTGGTGCCTAATAATTTGAGTGAGGTCAGGGTGATATGTGTGGGCAGGGAAGTGCTGAGGAGGGCTCTACGTGCAGGGCGTCAGACACGGTTTCTCTGAGGACATTGGGAGGATGACGGCATCACAGATGAGGCTTGGAACGAGATCACAGATTTAACACCTTCATAGTTGAATAGCATCTTCAGTTGGGAAGGGAGGTCTGTTGTAATCTTCTCATTTAGTCTTTAGGAAAAAAAAAAAAAAACGCCTAAAATGCTTCATGTCATCTCCCAGACTGACTCCCCACTTCCGCCGCCCCGCCTCCAAGGTCCACTCTCTGTCTGTCTCTCTGTTCTCTCTCTAAATTCCAGCCAAGCCAATCTCTGAAGTCTTATGTCATTTCTCATTCATGCCTACAGCTCTCTCGGTCTGGAATGGCCTTTGCCTAACTCTTTTAAAACCATAGGTCTCAGCTTAAAAACATTCTTAAAGCATCCTCTGTCCCCCCCACCCCCACACACTAGTTTGAAAGGCCTTCCTGACACGCTTCCAAGCATTTCTGTCCTATTTTTAGCATTTGTGGGACAAGTTGTTCCTTCTTGACTGTCCCTTTGCTTTTCTAGATTGTGAGTGCTGTTCAGTCACATCTTCTAGGACTGTACCAGCCGCAGAGACGTTGCCCAGTAAACATCTCCTATGTGAGTGAAGGAAGGAAGAAGTGGACATTGAAGTGATATCTTTTCACCATCATTTGTTGACTGAGCCTTCCATGCTTCTTTTGAAACTAAGTATAATCAAACTTGACTCCAGTGTGACTTGAACATTCCCATGCAGGTCTGGGAACCAGGCTTAACGCTTTCCTAGTGTCTTAACCATTTCTAGTGTGCATTTCAGTGACATCAAGTCCATTCACGTTGCTGTGTAGTTATCATCACTACCCATCCCTAGACCTTTTCATCACTTCAAACTCTGTATTCATTAAACAGTAATTCTCCATCCCCACCTCCCCCCAGCCCCTAGCACGTACCAATCCCCTTTCCAACCCTATGAATTCAGTTACTCTAAATACTTCGTGTAAGTGCAATTATATAACATTGTCTGATATATTTCATTCACCATAATGTTTTCAGAGTTTATCCACGCTGTAGCATATATCAGAATCCTACACCTTTTAAAACTGAATAACATTTCACTGTATGTCTGTCCCATATTTTGTTTTTCCATTCATTCGTGGATGGACATTTGTGTTGTTTTCACAGGAGCACAGTGATACACCCTCCATCATGTAACCTGGTAGCCTGTGGGATGGCCAGTGGTACAGAGTGTAGTGGCTACAAGCAGGGGAAGAAGGATAGATGAAGGAAATTATAATTTGGATGGGAGAACCTACAAAAATATCCAAGAGCATGAAGATTTAGACCGGAGGGAGAAGAAATGTTTCAGTTGGACCATAGCATCCTTGATAGGAAGAGGGTGATGGAGATGGATACCACAGGTATCAAATGATAGTAAAGTTTGAGAAGTAGGTTTGAGAGAGATTCATTTTTCCCTTTCCATTGTTATCAAGATGAAAGAACAGAATGAATGCAAAGGGGCAGAAAAGAAGGAGGTTTCCTTTGAAAGGAAAACCTGGGGGAAAGAGGTGAGAGAAGGATGGAGGAAAAAGGGGAATTTGGGCACAGTGTAATGCCTTTCCACAGGGCACAGGGGTAAGATGTAATGATGGAGGAGAGCAAAGCGTGTATTAATTCAAAGCCATCCCACTATCTTCATGAAGGAAGGAGATCAATGAATACGATCTCTAGTTAATGACAACCTGAAGACAGTGACCCCACAGCCACCATCAGGCACCAATCCCTCATGTTCAACCCAACAAGTTCAGAAATCTTTTCTTGACTTCTCAGTCGCTGGAGAAGAATTATTCATACTCATTCCATCAAATCCCTCACATGCCTAAATTCTTTCTCAGTTCAAGATCAGAACAGGATTAAACTCTTTTCCCTTAACAACTTCTTAGTTACAGTTTTCTAAGCCTTTAATGCCCTTTGAATTGTCTGTTCTGAGTTCTCTTGGGTTAAAGTACAGTCAGCCCTCTGTATCCACGGGTTTTGCATCTACAGATTCAGCCAACTGCAGGTAAAAATGTTCCCCAAAATTCCAGGAAGTTCCAAAAAGCAAAACTTGAACTTACTGCACAAAGGCAACTATTTAAATAGCATTTGCTTTGTCTTTCTGTGTATTTGCAATTGTTTGCAGAGCATTTACATTGTATTAGGTATTATAAGCACTCTAGAGATGATTTAAAGTATATGGGAGGATCTGTGTAGGTCTTATGCAAATATTGGGTTGCTCAAAAAGTCTGTTTGGATTTTTCCATAAGGTGTTGTGGAAAAACCCTAACAAACTTTCTAGCTAATCAATACTATGCATGCCTCTCTCTCTCTTTATAAATATATATACATACACACACACACACACATACACATATATACATATATGTCATGTCCAACTCTTTCGTGACCCTGTGGACTGTAACCCACCAGGCTCCTCTGTCCATGGGATTTCCCAGACACAAATACTGCAGTGGGTTTGCCATTTCTTTCTGCAGGTGATCTTCCTGACTCAGGGATCGAACTCATGTCTCCTGCATTGTAGGCAGATTCTTTACCACTGAGCCACCAGGGAAGACCATACATATATATGTGTGTGTATACACACACACACACACACACGCTTGGCCCTGGAGCCAACCCTTTGCAAATACTGAGGGGCTGCTGTACCCCAGGGGGGAATAGCTGGATTTTTCTTGCATCCTGTTTGAAACTAGTGTTCTCCTTAATCATCTTGTGGGTCCCTGTGATGTGGCTGGTACCCAGAGTAGCACTGGCCTTACTGTAGAGTGAGAGGGTGCCATGTTTCTGAAAGCAGCCTGATGAGAAGGGCCCATTATGTGCCATGCCCATCAAGCTCAACCTCTCAGCCTAGAGGCAGAGCAAGGAACTCTCCAAGATGTTGCCGGCTCTGAGACTGTGTTACCTTTCTGGAAGTGTTATTTTTTTTCTTTCTGCTTCAGAAGTGCACTTCGTTGGTCCATTTCAAGTTGCCTCTGATCTTGAACGGTGGCTTCTCAGCGCCTTGGATCCCTCCTTGGGGAGGTTTTCACTGGTCACTTTGCGGAGGCCCCCTCAGGCCAAGAAAACCTCCCTCACTTTGTTCCCAGTTAACCCTTGCCCTTCAGGAGGGTGAGGGGCCGCCTCCCTTGTAGTCTGTTATTACTTGCAGGTGATTAGCAGGTGGCTTCTAAGCGGAAAGAAACATTGCCGCAGGCACTGCGCTCCCATAGGCGCTTGCCATTTTGCTACAAAAGAGAAAAATCGAGTCTTTGAAGAGTATATATACACTATTCATGTCCTTAGAAAGAGAGGAATGTCTATAAAATTTCAGGAACAGTATTAGATTTTACTCCGTTATCAGAGGGCAGAACTATTGGGTTATGGCTCAGGCTGCTTTCGGAATTAAAAAGAAGCAGTTGCCATAGCTGAGCGTCCGGTCTTTTAGTAAAAGCTTATTTGAGATCTCTCTAGACACTAATCCCCCCCAACAAGTCATACTCTAGTGAGACAGAGTGTCCGTGAAATACAGTAATGGGGGCTGTGTTGAGCTGTTCTTTTTGCGGAGGGACCTAGCTTAGTGACGGTGTACTGCATATACAACTCATTTGACCAGATGAAAGCCCTCGTCACGACCTCAGTCCTCCAGGCTTTTTTATCACCTACACTGCTACCTTCAGATCCCCCAGGGAACATATTATATGCTTCTTTCAACATCTCGAGGTACTGTCCCCAGCTTTAAGTGAAACATTATACATCTTTTCCACCCGGATTTCTAAACTATAGCTACCAATGCAATGTCCCATCAGAGCCGTCCCCCGCTCCGCCCCCCACAAATCCATCAGTAGATAAGTAACCAGTTCATTTTCTTGAGTCTGAAATGGCTAGCCTCTCTCCTATTATATTTCACTGAAAAATCAAACACTCAGCCTCCCACTTTTTATGCCACATTAACATGACCACGCCGTTCGATATTGGGATTCAAGGTATGTTAGAACCACAAGAACATACGTGGAATGGTTTTTTTCTCTCCCCTTGGGGCTTCCCTGGTGGCTCCAGCAATAAAAAATCTACCTGCAGTGCAGGAGACACATTCAGTCCCTGGGTCATGAAGATCCCCTGGAGGAGGTCATGGCAACACACTCCAGTACTCTTGCTGGGAAAATCCCATGAACAGAGGAGCTTGGCAGACTACAGTCCATGGGGGTCACAAAGAGTCGGACATGACTGAGTGCACACACACACATACTCAGTCTTCCTGGGAGGGAAGCTGGTTGTGTTGAAGTAGCTGGTTGTGTAGCAGAATGGGCCAGAGAACAAATCCTCTGCCTCCTCAGGTTCTTGCCCTCTGGATTTGATACTCCATTGTTGTTTAATCGCTCAGTCATGTCTGACTCTTTTTCGACCCATGGATGTGCTGCGGCCCTTCAAGCTTCTGTCCATGGGATTCTCCACCCAAAAATACTGGAGTGGCTTGCCATTTCCTTCTCCTGGGGATCTTCCCGACCCAGGGATCAAACCTGCGTCTCCTGCTTGGCAGGCAGATTCTTTACCACTGAGCCACCTGGGAAGCCCTTTGATTCAGTTCTGAATGTGGAATGTGTCCCGCAGAGCATCTGGCCAAGTCCATCTGTACCGGCATTGCCCCAGTGTGCCCAGACCTGCTAAAGCAGAGTCTCCAGGCCAAGAGGCTGGCATTCTGTGTTTTAACAAGTGCTCTAGATGCTTCTTTGGGTCTTGCCAGGCTGGAAAACACTGGCCCATTCATTGCTGCTTCTGGCTGGTGGGGGTGTGCCGGATCTTGGGGTTGTCTAGGGGAGTGGGCAGTGGTTTGTGTGGCTTTTGGCTCTGGCTTGACTCAGGTTGTTTTGTCCTGAGGAAATCGTGAACCCTGAACAGCAGGCTCATTTTGAAGGAACCAGGAAGAGAAGGGAGCCTGTTTAAAAAAAAAAACAAAAAAAACCCCCAAAACAAAAACTGAAGGGTGTGTGCTGTTTTATTTGAGAATAACCTTAGGAGGTATAAAGTTGAAATACTCCCCAGGGCAACTGCCACTGTATTGCTTGTCTCAACATGTTTTATATGACAACAGTGATAAAGGCTGTTTCGCCAACCTGTTTAAGTCACAAAACCAAGTGGATTCTTTGTTTTTTTTTGCGTAAGAACTGCATGTGGTTCCTATTCCCTGATAAGGTGGCTTAGAAAAGTGACCTGTTGTGATGACCTGGAAATCTTCTTGAGTATAATCCTCTAGATAGTGGTAGATGATAGTGAAGAAAATCAGGAAGCTTTGGGGTGTGCTGTGAAAAGCTGCTGGTTGTAAATATACATAAGGAAGACAGTGTGCTTTTATTACCTAGTGAATAAGGCCGGCCAGGGACCAAAGAACAATTGAAAACAGTATCTTGGATACTTAATTGAGTTTTAGATTTTCTTACCTCGCTGGATGTTGTTCTGCTGTTTGTCTAACTTGCATTTCTGCCCCGCCATCAATATACCCAAGCTGGGGCTGCAAATTATATCAGTAACCCCCAAGAAGCCATGATACTAGCCTTTCTTGTATTTGCAACACTGTTTGGATTACCATGGCAGCCATAGTGTTAATTATGGAAAGCCCAAATGATAACTTGTCTATCAGAGGTGGCTCCTTTTTCCCTATGGACAGAACTCTGATTGGAGAGAAGCTTTGTATGTAAATTTTCCTTCTAGGCTGGATGTTATAATCTGCTCTAACAGATAGCTCTTTGGCTCATGGAATGAACTGGAGGAAGCAGAAGTTCTGGCTGAAGGGGCTGCTGGACAGAGGCCTTCGTGGAGATGAACTAGACCTTCTGGTCCCAGCGCGCTCATCCCTTGTAAATTGAAGACCCAAACAAGCCATTGCTCTCAAGGCCTGCTTTTGGCTTCCCCATCGTACCGGCAGAAATCCACGTTAGAACAGAGACTTGCTTGAAGTATCATCGGGTAATCATCCTTGACAACATTCAGGATTATGCTGGGAGGGCAAACAAGTCATTCCATTGCAGCAGCGGTCATGGCAGTACACGAACCACAGCAGCTTTCCAATCAGAGCCGTGGAGGGGATAATCGCAGGAGAGAGCAGCTCACCCTCGGCAAAGGGCAAAGTCCCCTTGCCCTTTGTTTTTGGATCTGCTTCCTGTTCCTTGAATTTCTCTCCAGGATTGGAGAGCTACCACACCATCTCTAACTATTTCTGGGCTTCCTGATTCTGAAAGCTCTTGCAAAGCTAAATAATCTACCCCTTCGGTAAACATAAATCATTGTCTACCTTTTTGCTCCTTGAGTAGACCTTTTGATATATTCATTAATTATGGCTGCTGCCTAGTGGCACAGTGATGGCTGAGTCACCGCCGTGAGCATCTTTCCTGGAACGCCCCCATCTCTGACACTGAGCCTTAAAATCCAATTCAGCATTCAGGAGACTTTCTCTGCGATGGACAGCCGGATGGTACTAAGGAAAAGAAATGCACCTGGAAAAGGCAGCAGTGAGGGTGTTCGCAGGAGCGAAGGTGGGAGAGGGAAGATGCATAGAACATTGTTGCAACGATGCTGACTGAAACAAGATGCAACTGTTTCTAACCTCTGGCAAACCCCTGAAATAGGACCTTGATCCTCTCCTCCCTGGATTTGCCGCCTCCATCAACAGTCCAGTTAATCACCACCCCAGCTTTTGAAGGCCAGAATGCCCATGCAGAACTGTTTAGAAATAGGCACCATGGTTCTGATTTCTAATCCTTTCCCATATTATTAAAAAAAAAAAGTCCCAACAATTTTTGGTAAGTCTTGCTTAACTAATGATCCAGTCTCTTTGTGTTTGTTTTGCTCCCACATTCAGGGAGCTTTGCAGCTATGATTTTGATTTTGGAGTGTAGGCATGTTAATTAAGCCTTTGTATGAAAGCAGAAGGGTTCTGTTTCTTGTTTGTGAGTTTAATAAGATTTCGTGTTAAGAATGGCACTGAGAATCTGTCAGAATTAGCGTGGCTGCATATGTGTAGCTCAGCGCTTTGAGACCCTTGAAATGTCTGTTTTTAGGACATCAGCAGGGGGCTAATGAAAAGGCTTTGTTGATTTTAACGAATTGCAAGCCACTGTAGCCAAAATAAATATAATCTGCTTTTTGGATTAGTTGTCACAGATGATTTTACCTACTAACAGTGATTAAAGAACCCGAGTGGACCAGAAGCATAGCTGCTCTCCAGTGACTCTTGCTAAAATAGCAATAAACAGAAGTAAATAAAGACTTAGGGCATTAGTTATCTTTAATAAACAGTGACACCAAATATGCCGAGTGCAGGCGGGAAGGGGTAGGCGTGGGGGCTTAGAGAAGATCGGGCGTCATATACCTGTGTGGCGCCGGATGGTTCCAGAAACTAGAGCACTGGCTGCCAAGCGCTCCTCTGCTGCAGCTGCGTCTCATCAGGAAGTGGCGAGAAACCCAGAGAAACTACCCTGGCTTCCCAGGCCCTCTCTCCAAAGCAGTCCCATTCCATCCCATTCCACTCTCATCTTCCATGGACTCTGGGACCAGAGCTGAAATCCTGCATCTATAGGATTAGAGTATGAAAGTCAAGGAAGCGTTAATTACTTGGGTAATTGTTAACCTTCTTGCTGCAGTAATTCTACCCAGTTAATGAGCAGGAGACTAGTATCTATTCTTCCCTGTATTTCACTACCCTGGTGAAAGGAATGACTTGCCCCAACTGGCAAACCTAATCCTCAGATATCCCCAGGAACATCTGACTGTGTTTCCCTCATCACTGCTTAATTTTAACCAGAAGGGGAAAAAAAAAGACTGTGGCTGAAACCCTCTTAAGTGCGATGTGTGAGTGCTGGCTGAAAGATGCCTTTTTTTGGCAGAAAAATCATCAGATATAAGAAGCTATGGTTTTTCCTATTTTTTATTCTTATGGAATATTTTAAATCATGCTATGGACACTTCATCGCAGATAGAAAAGCAATTGACAAACAGGGTTTTTGTTTGTTTTTTTAACCTTCTTTCTCCCCTGGAAGGTAGATATTACTGTGTTTCTTTTACAGATGCAGAAACTGGTGTGCCCAGGATCCATAGATGAGTCATGACAAGTCAAGACAATAGAACAGTGGGCTTCCAGTACCCTGGGGTAACCCAGGTGTTAGTTAAACTGTTGACTGGCCAAGAAGCACCTGCCCCCTCACAATTCCAATGATTACAATCTTACCCACAGTTAAACATCCTCAAGAACCAATAGTTGTCATTTACTGAGTTCTTACCACATGCCAGGCACTGTATTGGGAGCTTTAGAGATAACACACAATCTCATGTGCTAAGTCGCTTCAGTCGTGTCTGACTCTTTGTTACCCTGTGGACTATATATAGCCCGCCAGGCTTCTCTGTCCATGGGTTTCTCCAGGCAAGAATACTAGAGTGGATTGTCATGCCCTTCTTCAGGGGATCTTCCCAACCAGGCATCAAACCCATGTCTCTGGTGTCTCCTGCATTGGCAGGTGGAGTTCTTTACCTCTAGTGCCACCTGGGAATCACCACACTATCTGATACCTTACAACAAATCTATTTATCCATAAATATTTATGGAGCATCCCTAGTACCACGCTCAGCAGTAGAGATACAGCAGGGAATAAAATCGATACAAATTCCTGCCCAAGTGAAATTTTTATTCCTGTGAAAGGCGTTAAGACAGTAAATACAATACATCTTTTTTTAAAAAGTGATGGTCTAAAGGGATGGTCAGGGCTCTGGGGAGAGAGCAGGGGAGCTATGAGGTATATAGCAGCCCCTCCTAAGGGCTTTGCCTCTTACCTGGCAGAAAATGGGAAGCCCCAGGGTTGGGGGAGTTTAGGCAGAGGAGTGAGAATCTGTCTTACATTTTCAACCCTGAGAGATGGGAGTACTTCCTCATTTCACTGATAGAACACAGACTGCAGAGTATAATTCAGTTAAGTAGTTGCAAGAACTTAACAGGGTGACTAAGATGCAGAGAGCATGTGATGTGTCCAAGAGACTACTGCAATCCACCTCCAGATGGAAGACGTTCCTGGTGTCTGTGCAATGCCTTTCTTTTAAAAAAAAACAACAACAACAACAAATTTCTTTTTGGTTGCACTGGGTCTTTGTTGCTTCACACGGGCTTTACCTAGGTGCGGGAGCTGGGGCTTCTCTTTGTGGTGGCTCCTCTTGTTGCTGAGCATGGGCTCATGGGCCCTAAAGAATACGAGCTTCAGTAGTTGTGGTACTCGGGCTTAGTTGCTCTGAGACATGTGGAATCTTCTGGGACCGAGGATCAAACCCATGTCCCCTGCGTTGGCAGGCAGATTCTTAACCACTGGACCATCAAGGAAATCTCCAAATGCCTTTCTTACCATCAGAGGTAAAAATCTTGCCAATGTTGTTATATATATAAAATCTGGATTCAAAATCATGAGTAACAGGACCTCTTCAGATCCCATTTGCAGCACTAAATTCAGTTTCCAGACAAGACAGCAGAACATAGCAAAATCTGTAAACTGCTCGACAGCACAGAAGAAGCAAGAAGGGTCAGGTCTGGAATTTGAATCTAGTGCTGTGGGCCTGATTCTGAATCTCATGCCCTGCTCACAGAATCCTGCTACCTCTTGGGCATTTGTAACTCCAGACACAAAGTTGCATTCAGTCAACATATGCAGGGAATGAGACATTGTATGCTGCTGGCCCTGAGTAGATACCTGTGATTGTGACCTTTCTGCAAGGCTCCCTCTTTGAACCTCTTCCTCCGATCTCCAGACAGATCTTTTGGGGTAGATTTCCAATTACCAAATAAATGAGCGGGTATGGAAGGCCTGTAGTTGTGGAAGGCAGCAGTGCAGTAAATGACACAAGGTTGCATGAAAGTCGTCACGTGGGAACTGTCCTTAGATTTCATTTGTCTTCAGGAACTTCTTTTCCAAGTCCTATATTACCAGAAGGTAATATTGATCTCATTGGATATCAGTAAAGGTCTCTGCTTTCTTGGTGAATCTGAAAGGTGAATAGGCATCATTAAATATCCTAAATTAATCCTTATGACGAATGTGAAAGGTCGTGGCCAGACAGATGCAGGCATAGAGCTTTACCTACAGACGAATGTACACACACATCCACACTCGGACACAACCAGAGTTCTCTGTTTCCTGGGTCTTCTGTGCAACTCTGGTCTAAGTTATCTGGATCAAATCTATTTGTAAGAAATAACTAACTAATCATGTTCTTTCGTGTGAGGAGCCATGACTTGCTGGGGGTGAGGCCAAATTCTAGACCTGCCTTTTTTGTGTGAGTTACATACGTTGTTTTATTTTTATTTAATATTGGAGTGTAGTTGATTTACAATGCTGTGTTAGTTTCAAGTGTACAGCAAAGTGATTCAGCTGTACACATATCTATTTTTTTGGGGATTCTTTTCCGTTTGGGTTATTAGAAAATGTTAAGTAGCATTCCTTGTATAGTAGGTCCTTGTTGTTGATCTATTTTATATATAGTAGTATGTATAGAAGGAAATGGCAACCCACTCCAGTGTTCTTGCCTGGAGAATCCCAGGGACGGGGGAGCCTGGTGGCCTGCTGTCTCTGGGGTCGCACAGAGTCGGACACGACTGAAGCAACTTAGCAGCAGCAGCAGTATGTATAGAAAGTGTTAGTTGCTCAGTCATCTCCAACTATCTTAGACTCCACGGCCCATCAGACTCCTCTGTCCATGCAATTCTCTAGGCAAGAATACTGGACTGGGTAGCCATTCCTTTCTTCAGGGGATCTTCCTGACCCAGGGATCAAAACAACATCTCCTACATTGCTGGTGGATTCTTTACTGTCTGAGCCATCAGGGAAGCCCAACAATATGCTGCTGCTGCAAAGTCGCTTCAGTCGTGTCTGACTCTGTGCAACCCCATAGATGGCAGCCCACCAGGCTTCCCGTCCCTGGGATTCTCCAGGCAAGAACACTGGAGTGGGTTGCCATTTCCTTCTCCAATGCATGAAAGTGAAAAGTGAAAGTGAAGTCTCTCAGTGGTGTCCGACTCGTCGCGACCCCATGGACTGCAGCCTACCAGGCTTCTCTGTCCATGGGATTTTCCAGGCAAGAGTACTGGAGTAGGGTGCCATTGCCTTCTCCGCCCAACAATATGTTAATCCCAAACTCCTAATTTATCCCTCCCCCCCACCTTTCCCCTTTGGTAACCTGGATATGCCTTTTTACATCTAAAATCTTTAGAATTTTGATGGACCAAGTAAGCAATAATTTTATAGCACATGCACATCATTGCTCTTTTCCTTCTCTAAATTACCTTGAATTTGACCTTGTACTTTTTCTTACCCAGAATGCACAGCTATATAAATGAATGATACACAACTTCATCTTGCTTCCTGCCAAACTTTTCCCTGAATATATTTCTGAAGTTCTCATGCACTCTGGTTCTTCCTCTTTGTAGGGTGTATGTGGCATCTGCCACCATTTCTGTGAATAACATAACAAGATGCTAGTGAGGCTCAGCCTTAGACTTATTAGAATAAAATTTAATACAAGCACTGTCTTCATTTGCCATGGAAGTCTTCCTTGGGTACCTGGCATTTTGAAATAAGAGAAAGTAATTATCTTGTTATACAACCATACACTGACAGGTGGGACGGACCCACAGAAAAGCTCGATTCTGCTTAAAATTCAAATTAACACCCGGGTCAGCTCTGGGGTGGTATAAAAACATGATATTTCTTGTCCATGCAGACGAATTCAGGTGTGCAATGGGAATTACTCTTGTCTGATTTCAAGAGAAGAGGCCAAGCTGTGCGACAGCCTAGTTATTTTCTCTCCTTGCATTTTAAAGAGAGGAATAAAAAGAATGTATTCTGGTGTATAAGTTATTGAGGAAGCAGACTTTGTTTACTAGAAAACATTGTTAACCTAGCAACAGATTTACTGTGGTTGGTGTTCAGATTTCCAAGCTCTTTTCAACCTGAGCAGAGAGTTCTAGCTGTGTGGTCCATCTCCTGGCCAAAGTCTGGGAACTAGGGTGCTTTTCAGTTCAAAGCCAGAAATGCTCTTCCTGGATTGATTGAGATCGTGACAAAGTGAAGGTAAAAGTGTCGGTGTCACATGGATGACGTTTGTTCTGTGGAGGCTCAGGATACCATCCTGTGCTTAGCAGGGGCCTTGGAATCAGCACATCCTTAGCGCTGGGACAAGTAAGCACACAGACCTCTCACTTGTCCTCTTCAGAGTTATGTCAGGCTAATTCCCCATTGTTTCTTTAGTAGTTCAATGCAAATGTTTTCCTCTGACATGGAAATGTGAGAGAAGACAGTGAATTTGCACCAGTTTCTATTTGAAACTGAGATAAAAATATGCAACCGCTCATGCTGCTGTGCTGTGCTTAGTTGCTTAGTTATGTCCAACTCTTTGCAACCCCATGGACTGCAAACCGCCGGGCTCCTCTGTCCATGAGGATTCTCCAGGCAATACTGGGGTGAGTTGCCTTGCCCTCCTCCAGGGGATCTTCCCAACCCATGGGTCTAACCTAGGTCTCCTGCAATGCAGGCAGATTCTTTACCATCTGAGCCATCAGGGAAGCCCAAGAATGCTGGAGTGGGTAGCCTATCTCTTTTCCAGGGGATCTTTCCAACCCAGGAATTAAATGCGGCTCTCCTACACTGCAGGTGGGTTCTTTACCAACTGTAAGCCCACCACAGCTCATACTTGGTATTTATTATTATCATTAAATATTTTTGTGGTTTATGAAATGTTATATACTTGCTATTCATAATAAGTCTGTGATGGGAGGAATACAGCCTTCATTATCTTCATGTTACAGATTCGTAAATTAAATTAGAGTTTGATTGATCTAAGGTCACTGATCTTCCACTGGTTTTCAAATTCCCTTTTCTTTTTCCCCCAGGTTGTCTTTTTTAAAA
Organism: Bubalus kerabau; assembly: GCF_029407905.1. Taxonomy (NCBI): domain Eukaryota; kingdom Metazoa; phylum Chordata; class Mammalia; order Artiodactyla; family Bovidae; genus Bubalus; species Bubalus kerabau. The sequence continues at coordinate 74,341,619 of NC_073628.1, read as the reverse complement.
TATAGGACTTTAAAAATTATATAACATTGGGTTTTACAGATTTCTTTTAGCCAACACTCAGCTTTGTGGTCAGAGCAAGTGATGGCACCCCACTCCAGTACTCTTGCCTGGAAAATCCCATGGATGGAGGAGCCTAGTGGGCTGCAGTCCATGAAGTCTCGAAGAGTCAGACACGACTGAGTGACTTCACTTTCACTTTTCACTTTCATGCATTGGAGAAGGAAATGGCAACCAACTCCAGTGTTCTTGCCTGGAGAATCCCAGGGGCAGCAGAGCCTGGTGGGCTGCCGTCTATGGGGTCACACAGAGTCGGACATGACTGAAGCGGCTTAGCAGCAGCAGCAGCAGCAGCTTTATGGTATATATTTATTTTATTTTAATTCAGGTTACAATTGGCTTATCACAGAAATTTGAGTTATGGAGAGGTCCCTTTAACTGCTGTCATTTTAAAAAATATGTCCTGGTAAAAAATTTAAACACTAATAAAGACATGAAGACAGGAAGAGGGTTTGATGACGTTTGAATGTCAGAAGTAAGATGAGCGTATAATATGTCTGTGTAGGGAAGGGGGCACAGTTTAGAACTGTGGGGATGAAGATTTGGACACTGTTTTACCCTTACAAATAGGTGGCAATGGCAGTCTCATTTTTTTATTCATCAAGATATGAAATTGAAGTAGAATGAGATGACAGAGACAGTAAGGTTTTCCTTTGAAGGGACGATAAGTCACATACTGCTTTTCCAAACTCTCTGTGTACACGTAGATGATTGTATTCATTAATACATTTAAAATTAGTCTATTTTAAATGAAGTACATGAACTTTAAAATTCTGTATCTGAAACTATGAATTTTTCCAACAGTAAACAAAATGAACTCTCCCAGAAACTGATATTTGGAACACAATTATAAATGCCTTTGTAGATTTTAAATTTGGCAAACCATGTTCTACCCTCATTTAAAAATAACAACTTTCAAGGGCTCATAAATAAAGTCATAAAAGGCATTTTGACATTTAAAACAAAAACAGCATTTTGATGAACTGGGTAAAAATGAATCATAGACATATGGATTACATAGTTCTTATAGTGTGCCTGAGTTCTAAAATGGAGGCAGTGAAAAATCTGGCAAAATATTTTTGGGGAATTTGCTATATATACTATATTTAAAAAGAGGTGAAGATGAACTCCAGACTGCTATGATTGCTCATGACATTGAATTTGATAACTTTCCCTTTGCGTATAAGAAATTCTTGAGAAATAGCTCAATCTGTCCTTGTGTTGTGGAAGTGAGTTTGGGAGACAGTGTATACCAATTCATTTGATCGCAGAGTTAATCAGCAAACACTTAGTCCTAGTACTTGATGAATGCCCAGCTCTGTTCTAGGAACCAACGTTACTTCTCGGAAGGCTGATGTAAATTATGGACTCTATCTCGAGGGAGGGGTACCCAGTGGTAGGTCTGGGCTCTCAAATCTCTGGGTATTCCAAGTACTTTGGGATTCACCAAAGAGGCTTTTTACAGAGTTTATTTACTATGTGTCAGTTGCTGTGCTTACCACTTAACATTCATTGTCATGTTTAACTGTTAGAGCTCCATAAATACAGCGATATTATTGTGTGTGTGTATGTGCTCAGTCACTCAGTTGTGTCCAACTCTTTGTTACCTCATGGACTGTAGCCCACCAGGCTCCTCAGTCCATGGGATTATCCTTGCAAGATACTGGAGTGGGTGGCCATTTCCTGCTCCAGGAGATCTTCCTGACCCAGGGATCAAATCTGTGTCTCTTGGGTCTCCCGTATTGGCAGGTGGATTCTTTACCACTGCACCACCTGGGAAGTCCATTGGGATATTATTATTCCCTTTTAATGGACAGGGAAACTGATGATACAATAAGACTCAGCAAAATGAAGAGAGGGAGTGCCTTGCTAGGTGACTATGGTAGTTGGCTACTGTAGTTGGCTACGTGGGTATCTCCCAGTGACTCACACTTTCTGTATTCACACTGTGTAGTTTCTTCCCCTGTGGACCCCCCCCGCACCCCTGCAATCTGGACTGGCCAGATGGTTCCAGTTCTAGACTTAAGCCTTAAGCAGGCCTGGCAGCTACCACTTTTGTGGGCCTGAACGTCTTCAGATCAGATCAGATCAGCCACTCAGTCGTGTCCGACTCTTTGCCACCCCATGAATCGCAGCTCGCCAGGCCTCCCTGTCCATCACCAACTCCTGGAGTTCACTGAGACTCATGTCCATCGAGTCAGCGATGCCATCCAGCCATCTCATCCTCTGTCGTCCCCTTCTCCTCCTGCCCCCAATCCCTCCCAGCATCAGAGTCTTTTCCAATGAGTCAACTCTTCTCATGAGGTGGCCAAAGTACTGGAGTTTCAGCTTTAGCATCATTCCTTCCAAAGAAATCCCAGGGCTAATCTTCAGAATGGACTGGTTGGATCTCCTTGCAGTCCAAGGGACTCTCAAGAGTCGTCTCCAACGCCACAGTTCAAAAGCATCAATTCTTCGGCGCTCAGCCTTCTTCACAGTCCAACTCTCACATCTATACATGATCACAGGAAAACCATAGCCTTGACTAGACGAACCTTTGTTGGCAAAGTAATGTCTCTGCTTTTGAATACGCTATCTAGGTTGGTCATAACTTTCCTTCCAAGAAGTAAGCGTCTTAGGTCACCAATTTTAAAAGTCTAGCTACCCTGTTGGAGAGACCTTGTGCTGAGACCATGAGAAGAGACACATGGAGACCCTGAGACTACAGGGAGAAAGAAACAAAGAGGAACAGTGAGAGAGATTGAGAAACAGCCGGCGCATCAGCCCAGCTGAGTCCAGCCCCAGCCCATAGGCCAGCTGAACACATGCACGTGAATGACCACTAGCAGGAGCGACAGAAGAATGGTCCAGCTGAGCCCCATCGGACTGTCGAGCTGTGAGAATACATTGGCAGTTGTTTGCAGTCTGGTTATTTTGAGTCGTTAGTTACAGAGCAAAGGCAGATCAAAGCAGTGGCGGAGTAGGACTCAAACCCACCACTCTGGCTTTAATGGATATTTGTTTCTCACCATGAGCTCGCAAGTTGCTGGGGAAGGCGGAACGGAAGGAATCCAGTGACACTTGAGCACCTCTCAACGTGGTTCTGCATCTGACATTCGTGTATTGTGAAAAAGGAAAAAGTTAGAAGATGTTTGCATTGTGTTTTAGAGAAAAAGAGAAACAAATCAGTGGCCTCAGACCCATCCCTAGGGCCATTTTTGCTATGTGTACATTTTAGTGCATGTATCAGAAAGAACATGAGCAGATGGCCCCAAATTCTTGCTCCTGATACTCTTCCTGGGCAAATGCCATGTGAATGTTTGTATTGACTTTATTGAGAATTATCAAACTAATAACAGATGCTAATGAATTCCTCTCTTTCACTTGGGAGTTTATAAAGTGAACACGGACAGGAGCTTTAAAAAGTACACAGGTGCAACACACACATATACACACGGGGGATGTTATGAACGGTGACATAAAACAAATGGTGATCAAAAGATATGAAACAGGGGCAGCATGCAGCGGGTCAGGGAGAGTTGAGGGTCCCTGGCTGGTCGCACAGGGGAGCGCTTAAAAGGATCCTTTTCTGGCAAGTCCACGTTTGAAGTGATGTCATCTTTTTTATTCTCGCAACTCAATTGCTTCTCTGAAGCTCATCCTTTCCATTCTGATGAGGAGCAAAAATGTTACATCAAAGGTTAATGTTTGAATTGAGCCTGAAAGGAAGAGGGAGGTGGGTGGGCGTGTGTGCACGCGCACACACAGTGAGAGAACCACAAATGACTAAAAGTTCTGAAAAGTATGATATAAAGGAAAATAACCATCTTCTGCCCCTGATGAATAGTTCACAAGATCGCCTGGAGTCTGGATATGAACTGGCACAGTGCATACCCCTGGCTGCTTCCTTGTGATGGTAAAGGGAGTCAAGATGGGCACGGTCAGCACTTCAGTCCACACGGCAAGTTCCTGCTTTGCCAAAATAGCTGTTAGTAGGTCTTTTCTCAGCATTGCCATGACGTGCTAGTGTTGTTACTGTGGATCTTTCCCAATGCTCCTTTGGAAATGATCTTAAGTAGATTACCCAGGCATCCCATGTTATAGTACCACCGCAGTAGTTCAGATTCTCTTTGTAATCAAGTACATACTTACAGGTTGTGGTTTTTTTTTTTTTGGTAAAGCTATATTGGCTGTTCGGGACTGAATAATGGTTAAGTTGATTTCTGTTCTAACTCAATCTGCGTGTTGAAAAGCACATTCGCCCTTTCTTCTTCTCTATCTCATCCACCTCCTTGAGGACAGTAGAATGTGGTTTAGTCCAACGTGGAACATCCTACATCCTACAGTGACCTCTGCATGCCAAGATAAGAGGGCATTCTTCCAGGAGCAGAGCCTAGGGGACCCTGCTGCTTCGTGTGGCCTATCTTTTCAAGCTGCCCCATGACATGGTGAACCAGAAGCTTCCTGGGTCACTAGCGACCCTAGGCTCTCATCGAAGGTCTGTGAGGAGTGGTGGCTGCCTCCAGCAGCCAGATCAAGCTAGACCCAGCAAAGGGAGCAAGTTCTGAGGAGCCTCCCGAGTTTACTGATGGAAACTGAAATCCATGTAGTTTCTCACGCGAGTGGTTATTCTCTTCTGCCTCCAGTTTCTTCAACTTCTACTTGGATTCTTGAATAAAGGTCTAGGGAACAGTGTGTGCATGCGTGCTCAATCACTACGTCTTGTCTGACTCTTTGTGACCCCATGGACTGTGGCCCAGGCTCCTCTGTCCATGGGATTCTCCAGACAAGAATACAGGAGTGGGTTGCCATGCCCTCCTCCAGGGAATCTTCCTGACACAGGTATCTAACCCATGTCTTCTGAGTCTCCTGCATTGCAGGCGGATTCTTTTTTGGTGGAAATAAATCTCTCCTGTCCTTTGGACATTGTTTTAGAACTAGGGCGGGACAGGGGAAAGGGTGAATGGTATGTTCCCTGTCACTTATTTATCTGTTGAGTTTGTGTCGTCCCGGCAGGCAGCACTGATGTGACTGATGCCTCGGGGTGACTTCCTCCATGGGGTCACCGCTGCCGCACTGTTACCTTGATCACCAAGAATGCTGGCATTGAACATCCTTCTGGTTTTGCAGAGGGAGTATTTAGGGTTAATGTGCCCCCAGTCAAGGCTTTCTCACTGCTAGCTAAGTGAGCCCTTCTGTAAATTGTACAATTCCGTTTTCTCGTGATTTCAGCTGACAGTTAGATGTGTTTACATGGTCAAAGCCCCTTTTCTTACTGAGACATTCTATGGAAGCGTTCGCTTCTGAGAAAAGCTGAAAGTTTTAGAAAATTGCAGGACCACTAATGGTTAGAGAAATGACCTCTCAGCCTTGTGTTTAAATTATTGTGGGGGGACGAGTGAGCATTTTTACAAGTAACATTTTATTTCATTTGTGCAACGAAGCTCATATAATAATATTAAATAGGCGATGCAATGCTAGGGTCAAGTACACATAGGGATATGCCGCTAATATTAACAAAAAACCCGAGAATTTTCCTCTTCAGAAAACATTACAAATATTTGTTTATTAATCCCCTGTGTCAGAGCTGAGATTAGAACTCAAGCTTTCACCTGCCAACAGACTCATTTTATCCTCTGATGAGAGCAGAGCTCGTGGCAATAGCGGTATGGAAAGACAGTGGAGTTTTTTCAAATGGCAGGGAGAGTTGTGATTTTTAAGGACTTGGAACTGATTTTTCTTGATCAAGACCTACCAGAATGAACTTTCTTGCTTCTTTCCATGTTGTCATTTTCTGTTTGAAGATATAGCCTTGTAGTTGGCTGTTGTTAGAATATAATGCCTTGTGTCTTTATTCTTTCTTTCTCCTCATCCCTTTCTTTCTCCCTCATCCCTCCTTATCTCCTTTGCTCAGATGGCAAAGAATCTGCCTGCAATGCAGGAGGCCTGGGTCCGATCCCTGGGTCAGGAAGATCCCCTGGAAAAGAGAATGGCTACCCACTCCGGTATTTTTGTCTGGAGAACCCCATGGAGAGAGGAGCCTGGTGGGCCATGGTCCATAGTGTCACAGAGAGTCAGACGGACACGACTGAGCCACTAACACTTCCACTTGCCTCATTCCTCGAGATATAACTGTAGTCCTTTCGAAGTCACAACAGGGCAAAAACCATGTAAATAATGCTTATAATTAAAGCCTCGTCAAGGTTTATAACTTTGGAATACATTGTAACGTGCTTATCACCTGCACTATATTATTTGACAGTCACAATTGCCCTTTAAAGTTGACAGAGAGATGTTTTTATTTCCATCTTAAAAATAGTTAACAATGCTTCCCTGGTGCCTCAGTGGTAAGAGGCCTGCCTGTCAGTTCAGGAGACACAGGTTCAATCCCTGGTCTGGGAAGATCCCGCCTGCAGTGGAGCAACTAAGCCCATGTGCCACAGCTATTGAGCTGCGCTCTGAAGCTGAGAAGCCGCAACTACTCAAGTCCACGTGCCCTGGAGCCATGCTCCACAAGAGAAGCCACCGCAGTGAGAAGCCCACACACTGCAACTAGAGAGGAGCCCTCACTCACCGCAACTAGAGAAGAGCCGCACAGCAGCAAAGACCGAGCACAGCCAAAAATAAATCAGTAAAATCTTAAAAAGAGAAAAAAGAAACAGTTAACAGACTCAACATGCTTGAGTGATTCTCGTGGCTACAGAGTGAGTAAGCTTGAAATACAGTCAGTGCTTGAACCTTGATCTCCTGACTCCAAAGGCACAATCTCCTGGCCAAGTGGAGCAGTCATGGTATATTAAAAAAAAAAAAAAACCTAAATACTGAATATAATACTCTATATACTTTCCTTTGATCTGAGTAAAAAAAAATATATAAATATGAAGACTACATATATAGAGAAATACCATACCAGTATTTTCTATGGGCATACCTTATGATTTTTAATAATTATTAAAGAAGATGTAGCACATATATACAATGGACTACCACCCAGCCATAAAAGATAATGAAACAATGCCACTTGTAGGAACACAGATGGACCTAGAGGTTGTCATGCAGAGTAATATAAGCCAGACAGAGAAAGATAGATATCATATGATGTCACTTATATGTGGGTAAAAAAAGATACAAATGAACCCATTTCCAAAACAGAAAGAGACTCACAGATATAAAAAAACAAACTTATGGTTATTAGGAGGTTGGGTTAACAGATACACATTAGTGTATATAAAATAGAGAAACAGCAAGGATCTACTGTATAGCACAGGAACTGTACTCAATATTTTGTAATATAAGGGAAAAGAATCTCTACATATGTGTGTGTGTGTATTTGAATCACTGTGCTATACACCTGAAACTGACATGACATCGTAAATCAGCTTCACTTCTATAGTTTATTTCTGTATTTCTACAGTTATACTATAATTTTTAAAAATTATTACTGTAGCATCAATAATATAGAACTGAACATGTAGCAGGTGCTTATTTAATAGCGTTTTGTTTTATATTAAGGGCTTTCTTAGTGGCTCAGTCGGTAAAGATTCTGCCTGCAATGCAGGAGACTGCCTGCAATGTAGGAGACACAGGTTTGATCCCTGAGTCAGGAAGATCCCCTGGAGAAGGAAATGGCAACCCACTCTAGTGTTCTGGCCTGGAAAATTCCATGCACAGAGGAGCCTGGTGGGCTACAGTCCATGGGGTGGCAAAAGAGTAGGACAGAACTGAGTGACTAAGCCACCATTGTGCATTATTTACCAGGATGAGTATAATTATAGTTATATTTCGGGGAGACATATAAAAGAGGTTCACTTGGATTTGTGTGTATTCTCCATGTGTTTTTAAAATATAAACACGTGCAGAAGTGGCGTAGGCCTTGAACTTCGGCAGGCCTAGGCCTTGACCTTGGGCAGGCCTATGTTTGCCTCCCACTTGTGCCACATGTAAGACTCTGGGTCTATATTTTTTCTAGTTTTTTTTTTTTTCCCCACCTGTAAAATGATGATTACAGAACTTCCTAGATAAGATGGTTTCTATTGGTTAATGAATGTTGAGTATATAATAAGTGCATCGTTCATAAAAAGCATTCAATAAATGGTGATTACTAACAAATAAAAGCAACAGATGTATGGAGCTGCCACTTACATCAAAGGTTATAGTTAAGGGTGCTCTGCTACGTGCTTCTTTGTATTAATTATGTCTTTCTTTATTTTTGGCTGTGCTGGGTCTTCTGTGTTCCACATGGTCTTTGTTTAGTTGCAGTGAGTGGAGGCTGCTCTCTAGTTGCAGTGTTTGAACTTCTCATTGCCGTGGCTTCTCTTGTTACAGAGCACCAGCTCAGGGTGCAGGCTTCAGTAGTTACAGTTCATGGCCTTACTTGCCCCAAGGCATGTGGAATCTTCCCGGACCAGGGATCGAACCCATGTCCTCTGCATTGGCAGGTGGATTCTTAACCACTGGACCACCAGGGTAGTCCATGATACATGCTTCTTAATGTGGATGTGCCTGCAGTCTCGTAATTTTCTTAGTAAATATCTTTGTAGCTTATCTTTTTTTTCCAGGGCTCCATTTTTTATAATATGCATATGTGAGTTTTTAACAAAGTTACAGTCCTGTGGAGGAGCGCCTCAGTTCACATGTTTGGTTTGCTCCAGGTCAAATAGAGCCTCTGTGCAGTCAGTGGTGTATAATACACCTCAGCATAACGAGCAAGGCATTGTCTGCCTGGTTTCCTGACATCAGGAGTAGAATAGTGTTCTGTCACACTTACTCACTGGTACTCAATGTATGAGGAATGCCAAAATTTCATCTTCTGTTCAGTCCTGTGACTTGTGCTGAATGAATGCGGATTGTTTTTGTAAGGGCAAGGCCTTTGTGACAAGACCATGAAAGTTTCAAGGAAGGTGGTAATGATGGATTTTCTTTTTATTCATTGGAGTGCTTGTAATAAAACTAATGAATGGAAAGGACTGAGCATTTTCAATTAGCTGCATATAGTAAAATCCTAAAAATAATTAGTGGCTGAGATGGTGTGTAGTTATTTTAAAATACTGTTTCTAGTTTGTAAAATCTTGGTTTAGTTTGCTTTGGAATCAAGCCATTTGGGAGAGAGAAAAACCCACAATGGGTGTGTGCGTGTGTATGTTTCAGACAGGCTTTTTATTTCTATATGATAGTGTAATAATAGGTAATAACTAATACTTTTTAGTGCTTTATACTTTCACAAAATTTTCTCTAATTCATGTTAACTCATTCCTCACAACAACAGTTTGACTTTATTAATATAAATAAGATTATTAATTATTAATAAAAGTGGTGTGTACAGTCGTATCTGACTCTCTGCAGCCCCATGGACTGTAGCCCTCCAGGCCCCTCTGTCCATAGGGATTCTCCAGGCAAGAATACTGGAGTGGGTTGCCATGCCCTTCTGCAGGGCATCTTCCCAACACATGGATCGAACCTGCATCTCTGGTGTTTCCTGCATTGGCAGGAGGATTGTTTACCATTAGTGCCACCTGGGAAACCCCAGTAATAGTGCTATTTAGTAATGATAGTGTTATTCTGTTTTAAAGAGGACGAAATAGGGAGGACATAGGCTGCATGCGGTGGGGATTGCTCCTTTAAGTCTACACAGCTAAAAACAATCAGAGAGTTGAAGCCAGGTCTTATGACTCAAAATCCAGTGGTGTTTGTGTTGTACTGCATTTATGTTTGTTCTTGTTTCTGTTCATTCGTTTTGATTGCTGTCGATGGGGCTAGTCTGCTTTCGGTTTTTAAGTAAACTTGCAACATTTAGGCACTTTTAGTCTAATGGTATGTGTCTATTCCCAGACCTCTTTTCAACCAATAGTTGTTCTATTAACACTTGAAAGCGTTTGTCGCTCAGTTGTGTCCGACTGCAATCCCGGGGAAGTGGGGTCCCGCATTTCAGGCAGATACTTTACCATCTGAGCCCCAGGGAAGCCCCCTCATGTCCTGAATGCTTGGGGAGGCATTATGTTTGGTTCTCCTGCTGCTGCTGCTGCTGCTGCGTCGCTTCAGTCGTGTCCGACTCTGTGCGACCCCATAAACGGCAGCCCACCAGGCTCCTCCATCCCTGGGATTCTCCAGGCAAGAACACTGGAGTGGGCTGCCATTTCCTTCTCCAGTGCACGAAAGTGAAAAGTGAAAGTGAAGTCGCTCAGTCGTGCCCGACTCCTAGCGATCCCATGTCCTGCAGCCTCCCAGGCTCCTCCGCCCATGGGATTTTCCAGGCAAGAGTACTGGAGTGGGGTGCCATTGCCTTCTCCAATGTTTGGTTCTAGGAAGTCGAAAATAACTGGGTAAGGTCCTTATCCTCCAGGAATGGAGAGTATAGTGTTGGATCTTTCCAGTCTAGTTTCACCCTCTGGGAACTGAGTGTTACCCATGGTTGGATAATTCAACACCACCCCCACCACCCCCACCCCAGTGACTCTGTGTGCCTCCTGTCTTAGACCTGGGTAAGGTATAGAGTTGGGCTTCGCTGGTGGCTCAGACAGTAAAGAATCTGCTTGCCATGCAGGAAACCCAGGTTCAATCCCTGGGTTGGGAAGTTCCCCTGGAGAAGGGAATGGCAACCCACTCCAGTATTCTTGCCTGGAGAATCCCATGAACAGAGGAGCCTGGCGGGCTACAGTCCATGGGGTCACAAAGAGTCAGACGCAACTGAGCGACTAACACAAAAACACACAAGGGGCAGAGTTATTGGTCAAAACTGGATTTTTGTGAATCTGGATCACATGTGTTTTTGACTGAGACTTCATAGCTTCCAGTGCTTTATAGATTATGATATGCTTCACATATATTCTGCCACTGGATCTCCATGGTAGTCCGTGAACTACTTACTAATATCCTCATTTTAGAGATGATGAGCCTAAGGCTGCGCAGAGTCAAGGGACTGGGTCTCATTTTCCTTATCTCTAATGTGATCCAGTTGAAAGTTTCTGAAAATTTCTACCCATGGACTTTGAAAGCAGAGGTCCAGAAACAAGTTTGTGTGGTTTCTGAGTATCTTAGTCACTTTGGGCTCCTGTCACAGAAGACCATAGACTGACTGGCTTAAAAAAAACAAACAAACATTTACTGCTCACACTTATTTAAATACATTTAATTTAGTCAATTTAAATTTATTTATTTATGGAGGGAATCCAATTTATTTATTTAGGGAATCCAAGACCAAGGCTCTGCTCAATTTGGCGTCTGGTGAAGGTGTACTTCCTGATTCACAGATGATCATCCTCTTTCTGTGTCCACTCCTGGTGGAAAGGGGTGAGCGACCTCTCTGGATTCTCCTTTATAAGGACACTAATCCCCTTGAGGGCTCCACCCCCATGACCTAATTACCTCCCAAAGGCCCCACCTCTGAATACCCTTACATTAGGGTGAGGATTTCAACATATGACTTTGCCAGGAACACACATATTCATCACATAACAGCATTTATGTGATGTTAATTACTGTTACTGGCCATTTCAAACTAGAAACCATTTCTAGTTTGAAATGGCCAGTAACAACCAAAATATTTGTGGGTTTTTGGTTTGTTTTTTTTTTAAGTCTTTGCCTTATCTTTCCTGTGCATGTGAAATTTGCATTTTGCTCTATGATTTATGCTTCTATATGAAAATTTGTCCCTCAAAACTCAAATCAGAGTAAACTTTATGCCATAGGGATTTCATGGATTTCTGTGGGGATAATTCTATGGCACGCTGCCTTGCCCTGGGCTTGGGGTGTACCCAATCAGGTCATGTAAATCCACAATCCTTCCAGCTTATTCTAACATTACACTTAGTGATGTTAGAATAGTGATGCTAGATGTTTAGCCAAAGTTTTTACAGTCTGTGTTTCTTTTACTCTCTTTTTGTTGACAAAATTTGTTACCTACTATTTTATTACAAAAATGATTTAAGGGCCTTCTCCTAAGGACATACAATAAATTAATGCCTTCTATCCAGCAGGCATTGAAAGGACTATTGTTAAATAAAATGAAGACAATTAAAAAAAAAATCTAAAAATGTATGAAAGTCAGAGTGAAAGAAAAACCAGGCTGTCGTAGCAGGATTAAATTGGAATGTGTGTTGTGGGTAGATGCCTGTGGTATGTTCCTGCAAATTTGCTAGAAATAGACCATTGATTTGGCTCTAAGCTTCCTTCCAGCCCAGACTCTCAGTCTGAAGTTTTGTGTCAGCTGTATAAGCCACATGTAGAAGGAGTCCAGGTTATCCTGGCCCTGAAGCCTGAGGGAAATATCCCTTTTGGGTCCACATAAGGTGAACACCCTTGCATCTTGGATTGCCAGATGCAAACAGGGCATTTTGGCATTCTCATGGCAAACTTCACTCGATGTGTTGTTTGGCTGCAAATTATAGCATCCCATGAGAAAAGCTCAAGGAGATAATACCAAAACCCAGTGTAACTATGGCAGGTCTCAACCCAGGTTTTCTGCCGGCAAGTCCGTTGTGATTTCTGACGAGGATGGATTAAACCCTTGTTTCTTTTCCATCCAAATTGCTTTCTGGATGGAGTTAAGAGAAATGTATAATAATATTTCCAGGGTAGTGTTCTTCTCATTAGGAGAGAAAATGAATCCATTGGAATTTTAATGGTGAGCCTTTTTAATAGCAATCCTTATGATTTATTATTCTCGCTGGGATTTTATTCACAGTCTTAAAGTCTTAATAAAAATACATATAAAAAAGAGGAGTTGGCTTGTCCCCATGGAACAAGTTTTAACATGAGAGAAGAAGGATAAATGTACACAGGAGACTCAGAAAGGGTGCTCTTGATTCTTTGTACCTTCCTGCATGAGATGCATATGAATGAGAGCCAGCAAGAACAAGAAACATGTCCACTGGCATGGTTCTGATTAAATACTTATTTGAAAGTTTTGATTTGGGGAGCTCTCAGATTACGCCCTCTTTTGAAAGACGTATGCCCAGAGTTTATGGTTTTTTCTGGTTTGTATACACAGTAAGGAAATCCTTGCAATTCCAAGTCTGTGAGATGTTCCAGTGCAGAGGGGTCTTCTCCTGGGCATGGGGTTGAGGGGATGGCTGGTCCTCAGCACTGCAGGGTGGCTAACAGTAGCGATGAAAAATGAGACTGGACCACTTGCCCTGTACTTGCTCATTTTGAAAGAAGCTCACAAATGGCTGCAAAGCCCTACTGTGTCTTTCCAGCCGTTGCCTGGTTCCAGACATTTGATCACCAATGCAGCGTTTCCCTGATGCTGTGTGGGTTGATAAAACAGTTGCCGAGCCGGAATCCCTAAAGAAATTATTAATTATCTGGTTAATGGGCATCAGGCTGAGGGAGTGTGAGATTAATCACCAGCCGTGGGATGAGTTGCTGAAGTGGATTTTGGTTTTTCGTCTCCTGTCACTCGGTAATGGCTTTTCCTTCCTTCACCATCAGGCGAACAGGTGCAGAGATGCTGTCTTTTCATTTTCCCAGAGTCAGTAACAGCCGGTGGCCAGGCGATGCCTCTTCCTTGGTCCTGCTGCACGAGCAGTTTACAACATGGAGTATTAGCTACTCAGAATATCCCGACTCTCGGAGTCTCTCCCGATGTGCCAGGTCCCACCTCTACTTTTTCAGCGTTCCCCAGTGGCACACACAGACACGCACAATCTCCCACCAACATACATACTTCCACATACACACAGACATATACATATGCACAGTTACAAATGTGAGCAAAGAACATTTGGAGATATTTCCAGATGCAGTGCATGAACTTCTGCTTTATCTCATTTATTTGGGAAAACACTCCTTATCTCTAAATGTAAAAAAAAAAAAAAAACAAGGAAACACTTTATGTGTCCTAACTACTTCTTCCAGAGTAGAAGTTCCACAAGAGTTCTTTGGTAGCCAATGATACAACAAAGATATGGCAAGAATTCTCTGGATCTTTCCTTTCTCTCTTCTGGGTCAGTCCCCTATCCTAAGAAGTTACCTTCGTTCAGGTCCATCACTCATGTGTGATATGGTGTCTTCATTTTGAGAAGCATCTTTTCGGCAATTGGATCTTTCATTTCCAGGATGTTAATGTGTCTTGGAATTTGTGGAGTTGTTGAGGAAAGTTGGCTAATATTCCAGGTGGTGGCAGGCAGGGAGCATCCTCCAGGCTGGTTGCAGGAGAGCTCTGCTGTTCACTTAAGATCATACTTCCCTGTGTGCAGTGCCAGAGGCCCAGGTAGACCATGGGTGCTGGAGGTTCCTATGGACTGAGTGAGCCCACATCGAATTTAGCCTTTCTGTCTTCCCTTTATCTTAGCCTGGGGGCTGAGACTTCACAAGAGAATATCCTGCTGCTTCGCAGCGATGCTGAGGATATAAAACTGTTAGCAGCACTGTTGGTTTTACTTGGCTATGTTTACTGTGTTTATCTAGAGTTTGACAATTTTTCTCTTTCAGGTTGAATAAATGGAATGAAGGTGGGGCACACATATACTGTAAAGTAGAGAGAGGTAGCCCACTGAAACCAAAAAGAGTTTGAAGTGTAAAAATGTATAAAAGTGTTGGGTTGGCCAAAAAGTCCATTCAGGATTTTCCGTACAATCCTATGGAAAAGTTGCAGGAAAACCCGAATGAACTTACTGGCCAGCCTGGTATAATGTTTTATTGCACTCTAATACATACTGTGCTGCTTCTCAGTTGTTTTTAAGGAGAAATCTTTCTGAATCTTTTAAAACAAATAGTATTTTGTAGCTGATTTCCCACTAATAAATCCATGTTTATTGGGAGCCCCAGATTCTGAGGCTATGGTGGAGATAAGACAAAGGCCAAGCATTCACTGACCTACAAGTCTATTGTTCCATTATTAAATAAGTATATCAAGAGAATGATGTAGAATTCAGATGGTGATAAGTGTTAGGAAGGAAATAAAATGAAGGTGGGATGGAGAATGATTAGACAGTCAAAGAAGGGTTGAACTTTAAGGGGTTAGCCTTTGATCTGAGAGCATTGTGATAAGGAACCCATCCTGTAAAGATTCAAGGACAGGATGTTCTTGGCAGACAGAGTAACAGGAGCAAGGGCTGTCCGGTGGGCATGAGCTGGGCTCGTTCAAGGAACAGAAAAAAGACTGAAATAGACAGAGCCTGGTGAGTGAAGAAGTATTTGGCCTTGTTGTTGTGGATGAGCAAGACCATGACATTGAACCCCGATAGTGAAAGTCGCTCAGTCGTGTCCGACTCTTTGCAACCCCATGGACTATACAGTCCATGAAATTCTCCAGGGCAGAATATTGGAGTGGGTACCCTTTCCCTTCTCCAGGGGACCTTCTCAACCCAGGGATCAAACCCAGGCCTCCCGTTTTGCAGGCAGATTCTGTACCAGTTGAGCCACAAGGGAAGTCCAAGAATACTGGAGTGGGTACCTATCCCTCCTCCAGCGGATCTTCCCAACCCAGGAATCGAACTGAGGTCTCCTACATTGCAGGCGATTCTTTACCAACTGAGCTATGAGCCCCCCTTGGAAAGGCTGCAGCTCATCCCGTGCATGATGAATTGCCTATTTGCATACGATATGTTGAGAACTATAAAGTTCATTTAACTACACTCCTTGCCATAGCCTTTGCATGTTTAATTTGCTTGGCTAATCTTTCTTTATGCATAGTATGAAGGGGAAAAAAAATCAGCGTATATTGGATTTTCACAAGAATTTTAAAGTGATTCCAGTTTGAATGACATAAAATGCCCATTTTGTGTGGGACAGCATTGAAATGGATGTCACAGACAGTTATCTGCGCCGAGCTCTTAATCTCATTTGGGGTGAGGAATTTTCCTTGAGCAGTTCAGAAGAGGGTAGCTTTCTGTTATGTGTATTCTCTTTATATCTCCGCTCAGTGCTAAGATCCCAGAAACCGCTTAGAGTCCCAGAATGTCTGCCTTGTCATAAACTTCCAGGCAGTGGCTGGGGTTTGCAGCCACAGAAAAAGCAGATGACCCATTTCTGTTCCTAAAATCTAAGCCTGCCTAGCAGTTGTGGAGGCGCTGGCCTTGAAGGATCTTCTGGACTTTAAACTGTCTTCTGGGCTTCTTGTAGAGAATAGTATCTCTGGTGGTTGGGTCACTCCTTCTCTTAGGGGTTCCTGAGCTGGTTCTGATAAGTAAAGCCAAATTTGCTTTGTTAAGCTCAGCAGTTCCAAGCGGTAAGGAGATGAAAAAAAAAGGGGGGGGAGGGGAATGAGTATCTTTGGGAGAGTAGAAGCCATTTCTGTTTATAACAGGCACTAAATACACTTTTTTTTTTTAATGACTTGGTTTAATTTTTGCAGTCTCACAGTGCATCTACCAGGGAATCTGGAATATCCCATAGAATACAGTTGAACAGAAGGTTTGACTTAGCTTCTTGCGTCTGATAGTACCGTTTTATCTATAGGCAGCAGCCTCTGATGGAGAAGGCAATGGCAACCCACTCCAGTACTCTTGCCTGGAAAACCCCATGGACAGAGGAGCCTGGTAGGCTGCAGTCCATGGGGTCGCGAAGAGTCAGACACGGCTAAACGATTTCACTTTCACTTTTCACTTTCATGCATTGGAGAAGGAAATGGCAACCCACTCCAGTGTTCTTGCCTGGAGAATCCCAGGGATGGGGGAGCCTGGTGGGCTGCCGTCTATGGGGTCGCACAAAGTCGGACACAACTGAAGCGACTTAGCAGCAGCAGCAGCAGCATCCTCTGAGGGGTTCCCAGGTAGCGCTAGTGGTAAAGAACCCACTTGCCAATGCAGGAGATGTAAGAAATGTAGGTTCAATCCCTGCGTGGCAAGAGCCCCTAGAGGAGGTCATGGTAACCCACTCCAGTATTCTTGCCTGGAGAACTGTATGAACAGAGGAGCCAGGTGGGCTACAGTCCATAGGGTCACAAAGAGTCGGACACAACTGAAACGACTTAGCGCACATGCCTGCACAGCATCCTCTTAGTTGTTTTAGGAATGTAAATTGCAAAATGTCATCTGTGAGGACGGTGGTTATTGTTTTGTCTCTTTTAGAGAATTAAGAAATAAATGTAATTGTCGATCCAGGAGTGATTGCATTTGCAATAAATACTCTGGGACCCTTGCCCTCTCTTGAGTTTTCCAAAGAGTTACTACTTCCTGAGACCTGCCAGCGTTTTTCCTAGGTGCTTTATTGAAATAATCTTTAATATTCACAGTGACCCCTCAAGGTAGACACAAATACTATCCTTCCTTGTTTTGCAGATAATAAACTGGGCCACCAAGGGGTTTGTAATCCTCCCAAGCAGAGGGCTGCAGCCAGGCTCTGCACCAGACCGTGGGCTCTTTCCTCGTGCTCTGGGTTTCATGCTGCCGTCTTTGAAGGAAATGTGCAAGCGTCCAAGCAAGGACTTAACTGCATCTTGTGCAGAGTTACCCCTTGTCTTGTTAATAAAGTAATGACCAGTACCTGGGAGCATCATCTGAATGTGGAGGGTGGAAGGGGTCGATGACATATCATTTCATCACACTCAGTCGTGTCTGACTCTTTGCAACCCCATGGACTGCAGCTTGCCAGGCTTCCCTGTCCATCAGCAACTCCCGGAGCTTGCTCAAACTCATGTCCGTCGAGTCGGTAATGCCATCCTGAACCCCATGAACAGTATGAAAAAACAAAAAGACAGCACATCAGTGGCATTTAATTTAACCCAACCGTCTACTGTGCTCACGCCCAAGGCACTTCTCACTTTCTCGGATGAATTTGTCTTGTCTCCATCTCTGGATAGTTCTCCACCGGAGGCTCGGTCTCTCTTCTGAGTATACAGGCCAGCAAGAACCAGCTGTGTGGGACTCCTGCCACTCTGAGTCACTTTCACACCCTCCATTCCTTACAGCTGGGGAATCAAAGACTAAGCCCATCCTTGCAAACCTGTAATCTTGATATTTCTGTTCTTTCCTCTACAGCCCTGCCACATGCACACACACACAGAGTCGCACATATACATGCACATGCGGTTGATCACACACACACACACCCTTGTGCACACATACACACACATCTTTGCCTAAGTGCCTTTTAGCTTAAAAAAGAGGTAGACCCTAGTGCTAGTTAAGTCATAGTCTTTCAAAAAATTCGCTTTGTAGGACTTTGCTGGTGGTCCAGTAGATAAGAAGCCACTTACTACTGGACCCATGGAGGGGACGGGGGTTCACTCCTGGTTGAGGAACTAAGATCCTGCCTGCCACAGGGCGACTAAGCCCACGTATGCTGCAACCGCTGAGCCTGTTTGTCATAACTACCGCACCCATGTGTCACAGTGAAAGGTCGCACATGCTGCAATGAAGGATCCCACATGTCGCAACTAAGATCTGATGCAGCCAAATGAATAAATAAATGTTTTGTTTTGTTTAAAAAAAAGATTCTTCAAGAAGAATTCCATGCTGTGGACATTGCCCAAGGCAGAGATGTGTCAAATACAGCATCCTTTGTATTGGCAAGGCATGCTGGCTGACATGGGCCTTGGATACACAGTAAGAAAATGAGTAACACAATTCTAGGTATATTTTGCTGAGCTCAGAGACACGTGAGTATACATATACACAAATAGGCAGACACACACATACATACAATTATACCCAGGGGTTTCCCTTCAGATTGGGCTCTGAAAGCCACCAGGACATGATGCTCTTCACACAAAGGCTATTTATAAACACTTGATGAGACAATGACAGCCTTGTCCTGTGTGGACAAGTGGGAACATGAAAACAAAATGAAGTTCCGTTGGCCGGTGATCGCTGGGGACCTCAGGCCAAATGAGATGATAATAGAGAATAGTCTCCAAAAAGGCTGGAGGATCCCATGCTCCCTGTGCAGCCATGTAATATTTCAGCACATCCTGGGAGGAGGAATGCTCTCTGTCTTGAGTGCTATTTCAGCCAGTAGCATTGTTTGCAATGCATGCGTGCGTGCTAAGTTGCTTCAATTGTGTCCGACTCTCTGTGAGCCTATGGACTATAGCCTTCCAGGCCTCTCTGTCTATGGTACTCTCCAGGCAAGAATACTGGAGTCAGATGCCTGGCCCTCCTCCAAGGGATCTTCCCGACCCAGGATTCAGACCCATGTCTCCTACATCTCCTGCATTGGCAGGTGGGTTCTTTATCACTAAGCACCATCTGTTTGCAATATGGAGCTGCAAAACCATTTCAAAAACTCTCGTGTTTTTCTCAGCTGCTGATGTCTTGGAAGAGATGGAAACCGTCACCGACTCACCTCTGAGCTCTAGGAGTTGGAACCAACAAGGGGTCTCATATGAGGTGTTTGTAGACGGTTATACTGGAGGAGACACAGAGCAGACTAACGTTTCTCTCCCATCCCTTTTCATGGAGGCAAAAATGATTACCCGTATTTCCAAGATCAGAACAACCCTGGAGCATAAAACAAGATGATATTGAGATGGTTCCAAAAATAGAAGCTTAGGAAATAGCAGTTGGGATAAGAACCTTGTGAATATCATGCCCATGGACTTCAGGTGTAGAAACTGTATCGGTAGGCACCTTACCACTGACTGGTTCATGAGAATCCTGTTGCTAACTAAAGAGGATGCATTCAAATTTTAGCCAGAAGAGGGATGACTTGAATTCCATATTGAAAAGAACCTCTCGGAACCAGGCAGAGAATCCTCTGTGCCAGGAACTGGAGGAAGGGAGATTAACGATTCCACTTGGGTGACTCTAGCTGGGCTTGGAGCACTGTATCAGTTCCCAAGGGTCCTCCTAGCTCCTGACCCTCTGATTCTGCTCCTCTACTGATGTACAACAAGGTGGCTACATTCTTGCCTCTCCCAGCCCAATCCCATATGCTCTTTCAATTCCGATCATGTTTTCCTAACAAAGGCACAGGATTAAGAAGCAAAACACAGCAGCAGTGAGTCTGAGAGGGCTTCTCAGCCTCACCTTAGTTGCTTCCTGTTTGACAGTGAGAAATAAGAAGTGAGAAGTATGGGCTCCCTGCATGAATATTCTGGAAGCTTATTTCACTTGGCAATGTGACACTCTGAGTGCACCTCTAACTTCTGCTGTTCCTCTTCATTGTCATTACCTGAGATTCACGGGAACTGGATATGGTTACATATCCCCAAGTTCTCTCCAGTGTACACTTTGCATTTTAAAGATACAGACATAGTAAATGTATTATGATTACCTGTGAGCCCTTAGTGTAACTAAAGGGGATCAAGCTGCTGTGATTTAAAATTTTATTACATAAAACTACCCTTGGTCCACTCCTTAAAGTGTCAAGGTCCTTATGATTTGGGACCAAGAGATAAAGCATGAAGCTAAGTTTTTATGTAAAGGTTTGAATAATATGGTGTGTATATTAGGATACAACTTGTCCACTCAGTCACAGTTCTTTCCCCTCAAACCAGACGGAAAATATCGGACTACAGAGTGCAACACACACACCACACACACACACCACTCATGCACCCGCAACTCAGATATAATTTTGCTCATTCTCTTACTGCTTCTGGGAGCTCTGACCTCATTATTGGTTTTCTCTGGGAGCTTTCCAGAATGCCCACAACCTGAACACCAAGCTACCCGGGTGATACCTTCTTTTCTCTTCTGGGGAATCAGTAAGCTTGCTGTAGTAGTATTGTTGGTCGCTCAGTCATGTCCAACTCTTTGCAACCCCATGTACTATAGCCCGCCAGGCTCCTCTGTCCATGGGATTCTCCAGGAAAGAATAGTGGAATGGGTTGCCATGCCCTTCTCCAGGGGATCTTCCCTACCCATGAATCAAACCCGGGCAGGCAAATTCTTTACTGTCTGAGCTACAGGGAAGCTGTAAGCATGCTGAACTAAACCTGAATAGTTAGACTATATTGTTTGTCTTTGGCAAAGCTCTAAGTATTCCAGATTTGAGGAAAGCCACCCTGGAAGAGTGGGTTCATTGTTGGAGGTAACTTAGTTCATCTCTGTGGACCGTACTATGAAGCTCCTGATCGTTGAGGTCCGTGTTAAGGGCAACAAATGCTTATTTATGGGCTATTCCAAGCCTTGTTATTGAAATCTTTTATAAAGAGGTGATCAAAGCTCTTGATTCTGAAGGGTGAAAAAAAACTAATATGGATTTCTTCAGCAGCTTCGTGATACCATAGAGAGAGGACAAAATTGTTCAACTTATAAAAGCAAAGAGGTGAATCGAAAACCCCATTGGGCCTATTGGAATGGGCAGTTCTGATGTACAAGTCGTAGGCATAAAGCATTACTGGCTTGAGTTATGGCTGCACATTCAGAGACCTAGTGGGTTCTCTAGCCATCTTCTTGACTGCTGTGGCTACGTACCTCCCAGACTCACCATCTAGATGGGCTGATTGGCTTCTGCTACATTACCACCTACCTTTTGTTTGGGCTTCAGCCAGACTTTCCCTGTCTTCATAAGCATCTCAGTGTTAGCATCACCTGAGTGTTTTCTGCCAAGCGTCTCTATGTGCTATGTGGTCAATGAGGATAGGGAGCAGAGCACCCCAGAGGAGACCATAAACAAAGCCCCTAGAACTTTCGTCGTGGCTGGTGAGTCCCTTCAAGTGTTTGTACATTCAAGTCAGAGAGGAATTTCAAAAGACAGTCCATTCCTGTGGAAATTCCAAAATTGTAGAATTGTGAAGAAAAATGGAGCATCTCTTTTCCTTACTTTCAGTGCCCCTGAGCAGACAAGGCATTGCCTTTGAGCCTGTCCCAAAGTCTTTGTTTTCATGGATAAAATTAGTGGCTGAAGGAATGGAAATAAGAGCATGGACTCATACCTTTTAAAGCACAGCTCGGTGATATGGACAAACCTGAGCACTGTCTTAAAATGTGGTGCTTTTGAGAGTATTTATTCAAAGAATAAATTCCAAATGTCCCAGAAAATACTATTAATGAAAGTGCTTAAGTACTTACAGAGAAAGAAAGTCTAGGTTATAGTTCTTGTGTCTTTGGTTCTTGGCCCTGGAGCTTTCTTGTCATTATCTGTAACGTTTCCTAACTATTCATTGTCTAAAAGTGTCCCCAGGGTATATAAGGAGATTAGTAACATATCTACCAATAACCAATCTGCAGTGCCCTCCTACTTTCCCTGAGACCCTCAGAAATCCTTTCCAGCCCTGCCTGTGACGCAGGATCCTGCCAGAGAAGAGCATGTGCCCTTCCACTCCTTGAGAAGGAGAGGAGGTGTGAAATGATAGAGCTGAAGTATCGTCAGCAATAGGAGACAGAGAGCAAGCTGCAGTTTCACTCAGGCCTGACACTGATGGAACACACGTTCCATCAAGTTTGCAACTTGAAGGTTCGCATGTAGGGGACCTACTGTAGTCCTCCCAGCTGAGTTAGCAATAATACATGAAACGAACCTCATCTCCCATGAAATGAACCTCATTTCCAGCTTCCGAATCTTCAGGATTCCCTAAGTAGCTTAAAATGAATGGCAAGTCTCATCAGTTGAGTCAGGAAATTAGTGCCCCAAACTGAGTCACAAGATTTAAGTTCTGATGCTTGATTTGACCAGCTTGTTTCTCCATTTTATTTGCTCTGTATGTCTCATGTTTCAGGCTCTGTACTAAAGAACACTGCTTTCTCATCTCATTTTGCCCTCAGCATTTGTGAAGAGGTTGTTTTGTATTTATGGTGTACAAGTCTGCTTTTGCCTACAGTGTATATTCATCATGCAGATGTGGAATGAGCCAGGAAATGAGCATGGCCCTGCCCAAGGTTGTACCAGCAGTAAGTGTCAGGATGGGTTGAACTTGGACCCAGCTCTTTCCCTGTCTGCCCCGCTACTGCATGGGTACCGTAATACAGAGATGATGACTGCTCTGTCAATAGACGGGAGATCGCACTTTTTTAAATGACTGGGTTCCTCAGAAATTGTGCCTCCCACAAAAGGCAATGATTACCACTTTTCCTAAAACTGAACTGAGGCAGCTGAGCCCTAGGATCACAGAACAATACCATCCTATATTTTGGATGAACAAGGTATTTTCCTATATTTGAGCCATTTATTGATTGTTCTTCTAATCTCTTGCTCCCCTTTGTTCCCTGGCTAATCATACTTCTGAAGGCTTGCTTACAAGTGTGTGCTTTGCAGGAAAAGCCTATGTGAATTGGTGGGAAGTCTTTTTGAAATGGCAATGCCATCTGAAAAAATATGTGTGCTCTTAACATCATAGAGCCATTTTCTCAGTGTAATCCACAAATACCCTGGCAGTGCTAGTTAAAAATGCAGATCGCTGTTACTCAGCCATAAAAAAGAATGAAATAATGCCATTTGCAGCCACATGGATGAACCTAGAGATTATCATACTGAGTGAAGTAAGTCAGACAGAGAAAGACAAATATCATGATATCACTTATAGGTAGAATCTAAAATATGATACAGATGAACTGATTTGCAAAACAGAAGCAGAGTCACAGACGTAGAAAACAGACCTATGCTTACCAAAGGAGAAAGGGAGGGGGATAAATTTGGAATTTGGGTATAGCAGATACTAATACATATAAAATAGGTAAGCAACAGGACCTATTGTATAGCACAGAGAACTATATTCAATATACTGTAATAACCTACAGTGGAAAGCAGTCCAAAAAAGAATATATGTAACAGAATCCCTTTGTCATACTCTTGAAACAAGCACAACATTGTAAATCAACTATACTTCAGTTTTTTAAAAACACAGATTCCTGAGCTCCTTCATTGAGGTATTTAATCCACATTTCTCAGGGTGGCCTGGAACTCTGCATTTTAAACAGTGCACAGGGTTATCCTCAGGGACACTGAGGTTTAAGAAACGTCGATGCCAAAAAAAAAAAAGTGAGAGCAAAACATAGTCAGGGGCGTCAAACAGGCTCCCCCTCCAAGAGTTAATTTAGAGGTTTAACTCCGAAGAGCTTTCTTTGTATGGCAAATCCAGAGGGTCCTTCTCAGTTGTACATTTCTTTCCCTCCCTCATTCATTTCTTCCCAGAGTTACTTTTTTTTCAAACTTCCGTGCTCTTCACAACGACTGATCAATGAACTTACACATGAAAGACAAACTTAAACTCTTCTCATCTCCTTTCATCCCCTCCACGGCAAATGCCCTTTCATCTTCTCAGACATTCCAAAATGTGGCAAAAAAGATGGCTCTTGCAACAGACGCAATTCTTTCTAGGTCTCTAGGTAACATTTTAACCTGTGTAATGTTCACCGCACAGCATCTTAAGTAATATTCCAGGAAATACGCTGCTGCTTGTTAAAAAGGATAGGGCCCCAGAGATGTCTTTAAATATGCCTGTAAAGTGAGAGGTGCCAAGAGAAAGCTAATATGGCTGATTATAGTTATTTACCTTACATTTTCATTCGCTTTTAACTGGGTGTAATTTAGGGGCATGAAATCTCTTATTGGAAGTGTATTTGCATTAAACAGCTCTAAGCAACCATGAAAATGCAGAAACTGAAAAATTGACAGACTGGGTTCCTAGAATCCCAAAGTAGCATTTTTGTAATAGGCATACAAACAAATCGAATAAACATGTTTTGCTTCAGCGATTTAAAGAATATGGTCTTTGGAGTAATTTGTCTTTTTTTAACTATCATTTCTAACCTTTTCATTGCCTATCTCTAGTTTGCAGGTCCCCCTAACAATCTGCGGCAATTTCCCAACCAGCTGTTGGTGTTCTAGGGCCTGGTGCTTTGTTTCAGTTTTCTTGAGCTATCAAATCATCCTATAAAGGGGATTACCTGAGGGCTGTTGTTTCCCAGGTTTGTATTTAGCGGCCGGTTTGTTGTTTTGTTTTTTTGTTTGTTTTTGTTTTCTTAAGATGCTTCATTGGATGGGAAGCATGCTTAAAAAATTGCAGTGGCCCCGAACAGTGAGGCTCAGGCCAAGTGTCAGAAGATGCTTCCAGTAATGGGCGCTCCCCTTTCTTCCCAATTAATAGCCTCAAACCTAAGCCTGGATCTGTTGAAATAGAGCTTGATTTTTTTCAGGTGTTTGTGAAGGTTTACATAGACTCTCTTTGGAAGAGAATGAGAGGATGTGTATTCATTTCACTAGATTTGGCATGATGTTAAAAAAAAAAAATTATTTGTATACGCAGGAGACTTGAGTTTGATCCCTGGGTCAGGAAGATCCCCTGGAGGAAGGCTACAGTCCATGGGGTCACAAAGAGTCGGACACGACTGAGTGACTAACACACACACACACCCGACACTTGGAGGGAAGAATGGGTAAAATGAGAAGCTCCATCTCTTACTTAGGGTTTTGAAACTCTAGTTAAAGAGAAAGAAAGGAGGCCTAATAGGCCTTTAGAGTTAAGTCCTGATTTCTACTTGGACATATTTTGCAAGCAGTAATTTTCCTGTATCATGGGGGTACTACCACTTATCAAATTACTAGATAGAAGAAAAAGAGGGAGAAAAAAGGAGAAAAAGGGGCATGGCAGAGGAGCTCTTCTGGTTCCCTTTTTCCCTTTTCCTTCCCCAAACCATCCATCCCCCCACGAAACGATACTTTAATTCAAGTCTGTCTGGCTGGAGTCAGTGTTTGGGCTTTGAGTAATAACTCCATCATTAGGAGGAAAGGGGACTCTAAGTTTGTTCCCAGAGTGGTGAATAAGACTTTCTCATTTGAGAAGTCCCTTTTGTTTATTTGCAACTTGCTAAGGTAAGAAGAACATTTGTATCCTTCCAAGGAAAATTATATCTTTCAATTAGAGCCAGGGAAGAAATTCTCAAAGAGACACTTACTTCATTTAAACTGACGACTCTGTCTTCTCACCATCCTGATAAAATGATAAAGATTCCCCCTCCTAATTGTCCTCCTAGTTTTTGATCCCCATATATATCACGATGTACTTCTATTGAAAACCTCCAGTAGATCTTAATTATTAGGCTTGTGGCCTTGCTCATAGGTAGATGCCAGTCATATTTTTTAAAAGTGGAAACCAAGCAAAAATATTTTCTAAGTGATTTCCCTCACCTTTCAAAGAAATGAGAGAAGAATCCTATTTCCTCTTAATAGAGTTTTTTTTTCCATAATCCACTTACAGAAAAATTGCAGCAGTTTTACATCTCCAGGAAAATGGTGTGTGTTTTGTTTGTTTGTTTGTTTATGTGTTTTACAAATCAAAATGAGTATGAATATCTATGTTAAGAAGATTTTTAAAAGTGTATTTCTGATATGGTACAGGTATTCATACCCATCTAATTTTTTGGTTTGTCCTATTAATTGAAAGAAATAAGAATAGGATTTATCCTATAAATACATAAATCAGAGCTGTACCCTGGCTTTGAAAAAATATACTTTAGCAAGTTTTTATTTTTCTATGCTTGGAGCAGTGGTGAAGAATCCACCTGCCAATGCAGAAGATATAAGAGATGTGGGTTTGATGCCTGGCTCAGGAAGATCCCCATGGAGAAGGAAATGGCAACCCACTCCAGCATTCTTGCCTGGGAAACCCCATGGACAGAGAAGCCTGGCGGGGCTACAGTCCATAGGGTCACAAAGAGTTGGACATGACTTACCCACTAAAACAACAAACAACACAGAATAGGATTTATACTATAAATACATAAATTAGAGCTGTACCCTGGCTTTGAAAAAATATACTTTAGCAAGATTTTTTCCTAATAATTACTGGAGATTTCTCTCTCTCTCTCTCTTTTTTTTTTTTGGTCTGGATAAACTGGCTAAAAATAAACAGCTGTATACTACTTCATTAAGCTGCTGCTTGGAGTGATTTTCCCATTGATTAGTCTCAGGGCTAATGCTGGTTCATTCCTCATTTCATTGCTAATTAACATCAGTGCTGCTTCTGACCACTTGACCGTGTTCTCTGGTGCACATGTGCAGCTTTGGCAAGTAATACCTCTCTCCCCCTCCCCCTGCCTCTTTCCGCAGTCTCCAGCTCCCTCATCTTTTCTTCCTTCTAAAAATAAGATTTTAAGCTAGGAGGGGAAGGAGATAGCCTTTAAGTGATAGCCTGCCAGTTCCTCTGTAAAGACAGCAAACTTAATAAAGAGATCATAGGCAAGCAAGGGAAATAAACACAGCCACTCTACTGAAGCATCTGATTGAGGCTCTGTGTAAATATAGGTGATTCACTCAGGCTGCTACATGGACTGGCTGGCTTGGTTCGTTTTGCATGTGTCTCATTGATTCAGGCTTTCTCAGAATATTTACAGGACAGATGACCTGACTTGGGGAGTTAAGACCTTTAAAAGAGAAATTGACCACTGGCTTTAAAGTGTCTGTACCCTGTGGTTCCTGAGTCTGTGAAATGAAATTCACTGCCAGGTCTGAGTTTACTGATCTGACTCTTAGTTACAGCTTTTGCAAGATGATCCACAGTCAGGCAGAACATAGGTAATAATCAAATCAGAGCAGAATACTCAATTTGGCACTCAGGATTAGGGATGGGCAAAATCCACGGTGTAAACGTCATGAAAATCGCTTGCTTCTGTTTCAGGTCTGGAGATCAGCATTTCCAGAAACTCAAGCCAACATGCATTTTGGAAAAGCCTTTCCAGAATCATTGAATAATGTGTTGTATGGACTCAGATCCAAATCACAGCATCTCTTTTAATTGAATTGAACATTACTTTGCATTTAGAAAATAATTTCAAATTAGTTTTGATTCTTTCAATTAGATGCATTGTATTCCCTAAGTAATCACAAAGCAGGCTTCCTTCCTATCCTTTGAGGCGCAGTCACTAAAACAGACGTTTACATTTATTCTCCTTTACAGCGATCAGCTTTCCTTGCCATCATCATTTTCCCGATAGTTCATTCCGTATTTCTTTTATTTCTTTTTAAACTTATTTATTTTAATTAGAGGCTAATTACTTTACAATATTGTAGTGGTTTTTGCTATACATTTACATGAATCAGCCTCAGGTGTACATGTGTCCCCTTGTCCTGAACCCCCCTCCCACCTCCCTCATTCCATATTTCTTGCCTCTTTTGATCATCTCTATGGTGATTGTAAGCTTCTTGAGGAAAGTAACTCGTCCTATTCACATTCATTTATAGCTTAGTTGGTAAAGAATCCGCCTGCAATGCTGAGAGACCTGGGTTTGATCCCTGGGTCAGGAAGATCCCCTGGAAAAGGGATAGGCTACCCACTCCAGTATTCTTAGGCTTCCCTGTGGCTCAGCTGGTAGAGAATCTGCCTGCAATGCAAGAATCTGCCTGCAATGCAAGAATCTGCCTGCAATGTGGGAGACCTAGGAGACCTGGGTTGGGAAGATCCCCTGGAGAAGGGAAGGGCTACCAACTTCAATATGCTGGCCTAGAGAATTCCATGGACTGTAGTCCATGGGGTCGCAGAGTCGGACACAACTGAGTGACTTTCACTTTCATTTCATTCACATTCACAATTAAATAAGGATTGTTACTGGCTTTCCACTTGCCAGACTCAGTGCTTTGGACAAATGATGCACTCAGCTGGAAAAAAAAATGAAGTTGAATGTTTCTTTAACTGTAACATCATCCCTTCAAGGTTTATCTTGAAAGTTCATTGTATGTCAGGCCCTGGCACTCTATTGGTCACTGTGGAATTTTAGTCTGATTTGATGGAGAGAATTGGGGTGGTTACTACTTCCTAGCTGAAGCATCAGGAAGACATTGGGGAATTGTTGCTGAGCCTCGGGGTTGGTTTAGATATGGAGTAGATTGTAAGCGTCCTGAATTCAGGAGCTGTTTCTGCTAGTTTGCCAATATGTTTCCATTATCTGTGACAATCCTTGGCAAATTGATTACTCAATTAGTGCTGTTGAAAGAAAGAAAATGAATGGGAAGAAATATTCTAGGAGGGAAGAGTCAAAGGAACACAGACTTGGAAGCTAGATGTGTATTTGTTTTTACAAGAAATAGCAAATAGTTTGTTAAATGTGGTGTGTGTGTGTGTGTGTATTTTATATATATATATATATATATATAATATCAGAATTGGAAAGGGTAGCCTTGTGGGTGCATGCTCAGTCATGTCTCTTTATGACCCCATGGACTGTAACCCACCAGCCTCCTCCATCCATGGGATTTCCCAGGCAAGAATACAGGAGTTAGTTACAATTTCCTCCTCCAGGGATATTCCCAACCCAGGGATCAAACCCAAGTCTCCTCTGTCTCCTGCATTTCAGGTGTATTCTTTACTGCTGAGCCACCAGGAAGAGTAGCTTGAGACCAACTTGTGAATAGTCGTCAATGCCCAGCTAAGGAATTTGGGCAGTATTCTCGAAGACAGACACTGGTTGGCTTTTATTCTGGGTCTAGATACACCAAGCCAGGCAGGTAGTGGAGAGGACGATTTAATGATTCAGATGTGCTGGCCATAATTGCTGTAATAGCTGAATACTGTAAAGTGTTGTGAGAACAGGGCTGTGTTGATTGCAATAGATCAGCTTGCTCCTGCTTCACCCTTTACTGAATTTAGTTTTAGTTTCTCCTTATTTTCTTTGCCTTTGATACCAGTGGTAAAAGTGGATTCAGAGAGAATCCAACAGACTCAAGTTGGGATAATCTGAAGCCTTTTAAAGCTCCAATATCCACTTTTTGCCTCCTTAAAGAGACTGGAAAGAACTTAAATAGTACCTTATAACTTTAAATACTGCAGATCAACTCTGTCATGATATTCTTTCTGTGGGATAAGAG
This sequence comes from Bubalus kerabau, assembly GCF_029407905.1. NCBI lineage: Eukaryota > Metazoa > Chordata > Mammalia > Artiodactyla > Bovidae > Bubalus > Bubalus kerabau. The sequence continues at coordinate 74,311,961 of NC_073628.1, read as the reverse complement.
CTAGTTTTAATTCCCCTGTTGGAGGTGATGTATATACCCCTTTAGGAACCTCCAGAATAGAAGGTGATGCTCTTGAAGCCTAGAGCTCCAGGGATCCCAAATCAGAAAGTATGCCCCTCCCCTGTAAAGCTGCAACACAGCCAGATCTGCAGTCAGAAGGGCTCTTGGTGGGCACGTCCTATCTGATAACATACTTGCCCCAGAAGTATCTTAAGACTAGAATTTAAATGTATGTTCTAGTTATCTGCATGCCAAAAGGGGCACAGTGAACGTTCTTCACAGAAGAATGTTTTCTTTTGTAAAGTATGTGATACTTCAGATTTAAATATCTGCTCACAGAGAATTCAGTGACTTAAAGGTACCACGTTACAGGACATGTTTTCTCAAAAATCTGCAGTTTTCTCTTGATACCTCTGTTTCCTCTATCCCTTAAAAGAAGAAAGATCTCCATGAATACAATTTAAGAGATAAAGATGGAAACTTTCTTAAGAGTTCATCTCTTATCAGCAGTCCCCAACTTTTTCAGCACCAGGGACTGATTTCGGGGAAGACAATTTTTCCGTGGATGGAGGTGGAGAGGATGGTTTCAGGATGATTCAAACGCATTACATTAATTTTGCGCTTTATTTCTAATCTAATGCCATCGCTGATCTGACAAGAGGTACCTGTCTGTGGCCTGGAAGTTGGGGACCTGTGTCCTAATTGACCATGTTCTGTCATTTCTATGGGGTATTACTCTACAGAATAGAACCTATAAATGTCTGATGCCAAGTGTCTGACGGCTACCCCAAACAGGCAGGATCATAAGGGCCACCCATTGTGTGTGTGCGTGCATGAATATACATGTGTGTGTGAAGGGAAGGGTTTTCTTTATGGAGGTTTTGAAGAAAAATAAGTTTCATTAGTTAAGCTTCAAGAAAAGATTCAGTCCCAGGATCGATTGTAATAAGCCTCACCGTTTTACTAAAAATCCATTACTTGTTGAGCTAGTAAAGTGATGACAGGATTAAGGGAATTAAAAAAAATCTAATAAAGTTGATAACAGTAGAGCATTTTGTGAAATTTGTGTGTGAATTTATAACATTCGAATCTGTCGGCAGACAGTGTTATTCGGCAGAAGGCAAAAAAAAAAAAAAAAGAAAGAAAACCCACACATACAGGCATAAAAAATGCAACAGCAGAGTTTCCGGCCAGGAAACCTTTTTTTCCATATGGGCATCCATATGTTTTATCTTGAAATCCATATTTTTGGCCTTGATACCCATATGTTAGCTTTTTGCCCAAATAAGGTTGTGTAATCATTCTTTATTATTTCTTCTTTCCTAGAAGTTATTACTCTAAGATTTGGAAATGGGTGGAAAAGCAAATGATCTGTTTATATACTGAGAATGCAGACATGCAACAGAAGCATGCTCTAAGAGGGACACAGACACACAGTGTGTGTGTGTGTGTGTGTGTGTGTGCGCGTGCGTGCGCGCGTGCATATGTGTGTGTGTGCATGTACACACATGTGAATATATATTTAAAAAACTGGTTCATGTGTATTTCATCAAGGCAAGACTCCCGTACGTTGGGTCTTGATATCACAGACTATCTATCTCAAGTTGATGCATCCATGTGTCCAACTGAAAAATGAAGGACACTTTCAGCGTGGAGGCAGAGAGAGTTGTATTTGGCTAAGTACGTTCTTCTGTCCATTGGAATTGCCCAGTAAATATTCACTGTAGAGCTCTGATTTTGTTCTTAACAGGAACAGTGATGGGGGTACATCATTTATTATATTATAAATACCCAATTATGTGTAAGACTGCCCCTCATGAACTCCTGGAGAATAAAGTTGGGATTATACTTTTACTCTGTTTTACCTTTCCAACTCATTGCTTATAGTTGGATATCAATAAAAGATTTTAGACCCATTAATCTATAAAAGTTTATGCTCAAGGGAAAAGTGTTATAGGCCTTTATTAAAAAAAAAAGTCTCCAACGCAATAAATCCTCAAGTAAGTAAACTCACTTTATTACATGAATCTCATGCAGAGATAAAATTAATTTTATTCCATCTACATGCTGGGCTATCTAATATGCTTCCCTGGTGGCTCAGACAGTAAGGAATCTGCCTGCAATGCAGGAGGCTTGGGTTCAATCCCTGGGTTGGGAAGATCACCTGGAAAAGGAAATGACAACCCTCTCCAGTATTTTTGCCCAGAGAATTCCATGGACAGAGGAGCCTGGTGGGCCACAGTCCATGGGGTTGCAAAGAGTCAGACACAGCTGAACAACTAAGCACAATATTGTCAAGTCTAACCTCAAAAAGAGACCTTGTCATCTTTTTCTTCCACTTTCTATGCACAATAAAATAATTATTAGACTTAAATAACCTCACATAAATTCACCTAGAATTAACTCTTAATGTATTGAGAATTGGTTTACCAAGAAAGCAAAGTCAATGGATATATAAGATACCCTACCCAATGAGAAATACTGTTTGGAGACAAACATAAAACTACAAACAAAACTACGAATGCCTACGTCTGAAAGGAGCACCGCAAGAGCTGTCTTTTTCTTTGTGACAGCATCTCACTGGCCGTCTGGAGATTGGGGTGAATGCACGGGATGGTGTTGCCGTGGATTTACAGAGGAGGCCAGAGTAGAGGAGTTCCTTTTAATGATAATTTTATGTCATTCTACTTCACTGAGAAAAGTTTCTACTGCCAGTTTCTTTCCCCCTTGTCCTGGTGGCCCAGCAAGGTCAGAAGTGGGTGTCTCTGGTCTGTCCGCCTCTGGACCTTTGATTGACGGACTTGCTGAATTGCTGTCTACATGAAAAGGCTGCCGCAGTGTGCCTAGCATGTGCGAAATCCCTCTGCGTTGAGTGTTTCCCAGGCATTTGGGCTTGAAATCTATGCTTCAGCAATCTTCTCGGAGGTGTCCGGTTAGAGCATGTGTCAGGCCACCTCCAGTGGATACCTCTCTGTGTGGAGAGTCAGCACTTTGACCCCCGCCTCCCACTTTCCACAATAGAAAGATGTCAACAATCTTTCACTCACTATTCCTAGGAAAACATGCTGTGCTACCTCTCAGAGTACTCAGGGTGTAACTTCCATGGATAAGCAGAGGAAGTAAAAGTTGACTCCTCTCTTACGCAAAGGTTTGAAACTCTGCAATTCTGCCTTGTGGCTTTTCTCACTCTTCTGAGGGTCGGGATGCAAGTATGAGCTAATTTTGAGATTCCTCGGGGCCGCACTTCCTTCCCTGACTCTATTCTTGCCGCATTACCTCACCTCATTAGGACCCGCATCTCCCTCTGATGGCATCTAGTTTCCGTTCCATTCACGGTGGCTGCGGATCATATCTCTGATCCACTTAGAAACACAGTGAGCTCTACCCCTGAGAATGCAAACGCTTTCTCAGCCACATCTATTGATCTCCAGGGCTCTATTTCTGGATTCCCATTCACCCATGCGTGTGGCATTTGAGATACTGGCTGTGCCTTTGAGGGGCCAGTGTTAAGTTGGGTGCTAGGAACTAGATCAAGAATATTTCTTTGATGATGTAGAAGCAGGTTTCTATATAGCCATCGATGAGGGTCCATATGAATCCCATACTCCTGTTAGTAAATCAGAGAAAGATAAAATGTAGTAAATTCATCCTGCTTGGGGATGCTGTAGGAAAAGAACCCTTAAAAATTTAATGATGAAATCATTTTATTGAAGTTTGAGTCTGTAGAGCTAAGTGTGAAATAAGTGAATAAGCAAAACAAAGAAAAGAAGGGCTAGCCAAAGAAATTGAGTGGATTATTCCTAAATTGAAATTCCTGTTTCTGAAGAACAAGAGAGCATATTCCTTGGGAGAGGGACTGGTTGCTCCAATTTGGAGATAACTCATTTTATGACATTGTAGGAAATAGGAAATAAGAAAAAGGAAGCTTAGAATTGGGTTACAAAAAAAATCCTTCAGCTGTAATAATGAATTGTTGCCATGAGAAAAACACCTAAATTAGAAGAGAGTGACTGTCTGTCTTAATAAGAGCCATAGTAGAAAGCCCTTCTTGAAATAGAAGCAAAATAAGGGAAAAATTGCATTGTTGCAGGGCTAATTTGATGAAAGGACCTCAGTAAATTGTGATTGCACAGTTAATAAACCCTAGAGCTTTTTTTGGAAGACAAAATTAGTTGTTCAGTGGTAAGAAGAATCAATTACAAATTGTGTTGTCTTCTTTAACCAATCAGGCAGAGAAGCCACCATAATAATGACTATTCAACGTGAATAGAACTTCACTGCATCCAAGATTTAACTCCATTTTTCAACAGGAGACTGAAAACTAACATTTCTAAATGGGGAAAATATTCCTTCTTGTGGCATTGAAAGAGTGTTTCCTATACTTTTCATGTAAAAGTTCTATGGAGTGATAGGAATGTGTTTAGGTATATCTTTTTAATACAGTTCAAAGAGGATAAACGTATTATTATGTATTCAGAGAGGAAAAATCAGCCATTCAAAGGAAGTGGGTGGGAATTTCTGTATATAACAGAAAATTGAAAGACACTTATGAACAGGTCAGTTATGTTAGCAGATAGAAAAATACAGGGTTCCATAAGCAGAACCATAGTATTTTATATATATATATATATATATATATATATAAACATTTTCTCTTTTTTAAAACAATTTCAAGTACATGCCAGGAGGTATTAAAACATACAGTATCTTTTAATAAAAGCGACAGCTTATTTGAGAAATAAGAGTAAGTCTTCCCCTTTTTTTCTGACCTAAGTTAGACCTGAATTAGGATAGCAAATCTCAGAGTTAAATGTGATTCTGTTCTGATAGTTCAAATTTAAAATTTGAACTCAGCTCCTTGAAACTTAGAAGGTATTTTTTTCCATAGTAAGAATGTAATATATAGCAATTGGACTATTTTAGGAGAGCTTACTTAACTGAAAGGTAGCTGAAATACTGTATATATGAAACATTGTATTCAGTTGGTCAGAGTGGCCCTGTGGGAATACTGGGCTTTGAAGTGAGCCAAAACCAAGTTCAAGTCTTTCTGACCACTCAGTGATGACAGACGTGGACCCTCAGTTTTCTAATCTGAAAAATGGAGAAAATGGTACCTTCTTAAAGGGTTGTGGGTAGATAGTAACAAAAAGAACCCCTGGTTTTTACACCCATAGATCCTGGTGATCTAGTAATTAAGTAAAAAAACAAAACACTGTTTTTAAATTGAATAATAGTTTTTAGCTGTTAAATGGATTCTTCTGATAATACAGATTTATTGAAGAGGTGGTGGTGAGGAAGCTTTTAAAGACTTATTCACAGCACTTATTCATGGATGATGTAGGTGTTGCCAATTCTTTATTACAGTTTTTTGTATCCAAATATGGCCTAACTTTTATTTTTTACATGTTTTGCCATTCGACAGTCTTCCTGTATGACTATGTTTTACACTGAATTTAAAATATGAGATTGTAACCATCAGTTTATGTGAACGTCTTCCAACTTTGACTACTAAAGTATTCTTACGTTAGCCAGCCGAGAGGATTGGGAGACCTGGGGCTGTCTTAGCCCTGACCAGTGAGGTATAAAGAGGGACGGTTCCTTGTTCCAGCTGCAGGAGACCCTGTAGGCAGGGGACAGTGCCCTGCCTTGAGTGAGATGTAAAATGGAATGGGTCAAGGGTCAGGCTCAGGTTAACTGGAATGGGGGGAGGAAAAAGGATTCGATGTGCGTTCTGCCAGTTGTTCATACCTAAGGGGACAGTCATATTCGGAGATCATCATCCATATGGCTTTAGTCTGTCAATTCAAAACTGAAAATGAGTTAGAAGAAATGGAATATATCTTCAGAAATCAACAGCGTTATTTCAAAAGTTGAATAGAGGAAAAGGAATTAAGAAAAGGGAGGAAAGTGGTTACAAACTAGAGTTTCTAGGAAGAGGTTGACATGGGAGGTGGGGCCTGACTTTGGCTTTAAAGAAGGAGTAGTAGTTGGATGGGTGGAAAGAAATAAAATTGGGAATAAACATAGTTTGTTTTATCAGAGGCGGGAGGAGGGCCAGGTGAAGATCAATGTATGAAGCAAAGATAGCATGTACCTGTGGGGAGCAATGACAGATCAGACTGGCAAGGTACTGAGGAAGTATCAGACCTCTCCCCAACAAAATCTAACTGGGAAACTTGGGAGCTCAATTTATAGAACAGATAAAGCGTAGCCCCTCGGGTCAGCGGTTGCAGGGCTCCCACTTCCCTTCAGCATCCCCCGCCTTGGCCCTCTCCCTGGACAGCCTCAGAAGCAGACTGAGCAGCTCTGGCTCATAGTCCTCTTCACACGCATCTTTATAGACCTAATACTTAATGTATCCTGTGTATTATATATATTCAGATAGTCTTGTATATAGCTATTAATAGTATGTACCTTATGTAGTTTATTTACATGATTGCTGCTAAGTCACTTCAGTCGTGTCCGACTCTGTGCGACCCCACAGACAGCAGCCCACCAGGCTCCCCCGTCCCTGGGATTCTCCAGGCAAGAACACTGGAGTGGGTTGCCCTTTCCTTCTCCAGTGCATGAAAGTGAAAAGTGAAAGTGAAGTCGCTCCGTCGTGTCCGACATGATTAGATGAACACATATTAAATGAACACACACAGATTATATGTTCACTTTTTTATTTAAGTGGGTCAGACTCTCTCTTTCTGTCATGTCTCTGGCTGCCTTCTGGAAATCTGCTCTGAACACAACTCATCTAGCCACTTTTCTCCTTCCACTTGGACTACTCAGACTTCTGAATGTGGTGGTTGATTTTCCCTTTGTTCCAGGGACCCATTAAGAACTGAGGGGAGGGGATTAGGTGAATCCAGAATCATTTAACGTCATCCTATGCCCCACACCTCAAAAGCAAAAACAAACAAAAAGAATGAACCATAAAAAATAACTGGAATCATTAGCTAGATATGAACTACTATACGGTGTGATTATCACCCAAAGTATAGCTAATTTATTAGGAAATACTTTATAAACCGAAATAAAATGACTGTGAACCTCACTACCATGAGATCAGAGTCTCTTATATAGAAAGTAGTGAATGTGCCTTCAAATATGTTCTGAGACATAATGTCCATTTCTCTCCAAATCCTTGATGGAAGATTCCAGAGAGAGACATGCTGTTCTAGACTGGAGAAAACCGAGAGGCATTCCAGATGTTGCTGAGCCCTCAGAGCAAGGATTTTGACAGCCAGTGAGAGGTTTTACATACCTCTAAGAAGCTTTCTTAGTGTCCGTGTGATTGCTCTAGGCCTTGAATCCAAGGGAAGCCTCAGGTTCAGGCAGCCACTATATACACAGACTAGGATAAAGAAATTGATTTTATATTAATTTCTTTTTTGGGGGGGGGACCTGGAGAATGTCATGCAGAGTGAAGTAAGTCAGAAGGAAAAACAAATATTATGTATTAACACATATATGTGGAATCTAGAAAAGTGGTATAGATGACCTTATCTGCAAAGCAGATATAGAGACATAAAGGTAGAGAACAAATGTATGGACCCCAAGGGGGAAAAGGGAGTGGGGAGAACTGGGAGATTGGGATTGACACATTTATAGTACAGATACGATGTATAAAATAGACAACTGATGAGAACATATTGTATAGCACAGGGAACTCTGCTTAATGTACTATGGTGTCCTAAATGGGAGGGAAGTCCAAAAGGGAGGAGATATACGTATAGCCAACTCATTTTACTATACGGAAGATGCTAACACAGCATTGTAAAGTGACTATACTCATTAAACTATACTCATACTCAACTATATTCATTAAATAATTAATTAATAAAAGAAAAACCTTCAAAAATGTAAAAAAAAAGTTGATTTTAAAACAAAGATAAAGTTACCAGTAGTGGGGGCAATACTTTGGACATAGTAGGCTGTCAATGAAATGTTTTGTGACTTGTTTTCTGCAATCGTGTGTATATCAAAGAGTGAATTTTATTTTGTTCACTTTTGAACACTGCATTTGCCCTACTAAGGTAGTCCTCTTTGCAAATATATCATAAATCAGCAAGCTGGGTACTTACTTTATATTCATAAAGCAACAGATTTATGTTTCAGTCTAAAACCAAATTGGCAAACCTAGTTTCCTGAAGCAGAGCTCTAAGTGACTTGTGAATGGGATTCGGAATTATTTCTCACAAACCAGAAGGGGAGCCAAGAAAAGGTAAAACTTTAGGAGAGCATAGTCAACAAGGTAAGAAGTTTGGTAATGCTGATTTAGAAAGACACTGTAACTTTTAAATGTGTGCTTTAGAGCTGAAGGACTGCAGTGGGGATTTAAAATAGGACTATTTAATTTTTTAAAATTACATAAATTAAGTGAACAGCCCATTAGCAGGATGCCGTCAGGACCACATGGCCAATTGAGATCGAGTTATATTGTCCTGCCTGCTGGATTTGAATGAGAATTAAGAAATTACTATTCCAGAGAGGTGTGGGACATCTATTCTCATTTGCAGTGATATTCTTCATGGTAACTATCTGCAGTGGAGTGCTCTGACAAGCCAGCCCCAGAATCCTCACGGTGCTACCACGGGGTAGGGTGCATATATTTGTGGCAGAGAAGCGGCTCATTGTTCTACCTGCTTTGATGAATCCTCATACTGTAGGGACCTCAGATTGGAGCCGGAAGCCATGACGAAGTCCAAAGAACCCACATGGGTGAGCCGTGAAGCTTCAACTTTCCATCCACTTGGCTGGACTAAGTCTAAGCTTTGTGACGATTTAGAAGCAGTGGAATCTCTCTGTCTAGTCACTGCCAACGCCTTTCTGTAACCTGTCTTTTTTAAGTTTTTGTTAGAAATAAGGGTGCCATGAAAATCACATCGAACAGTGCATCCTAGAAACAAATTGAGCTTAAGGAAATTGAGCATGCTTCTGGGTCAGCCATGGTCTTAGCATATTGACAGTCATCTGTGTAGAGTTTAAGTTAGGGAAGAGGTAGATCTTAGTCAATATAGACATCCACTTTCAAATATCATTAGTTTTATCTAGACAATGATTTCAAAATTGTGACTCTCTAAAAAAATAGTGAAAAGTAATACGTATTTTCCCTCTGGGACTCTTTAGCATCTGACAGATTGTGAAAGTTATTAAATTTCTTATTAAGTCATCTTAGAAATTAAAGTTAAAGGAAATATATTCTCAATTTTGGGCTTCCCAGATGGTGCTAAAGGTGGTAAAGAACCCACCTGCCAGCGCAGGATAGATAAGAGACACAGGTTCGATCCCTGGGTTGGGAAGATCCCCTGGAGGAAGGCATGGCTACCTACTCCAGTATTCTTGCCTGGAGAATCCCAGGCAAGATTACTCTTCCAGACAGAGGAGCCTAGCAGGCTGCAGTCCATAGGGTTACAAAGAGTTGGACATGACTGAAGGGACTTAGCACAATGCACACATTCTCAATTTTACTAATGTCATTTTTAATGCTACTTGTTAAAGCGCTCTTATTTTGCTTTGGCTTTATTAATATTTTTGTCTATTTAAAGGCCATTTTTATTCCCCTTCCTATTTTCCGTATCATTAATAAGTTAATTATTTCCAAGTAAACTGAAACCGTAACTTTTTCTGAGCCCTAGTACTTATGCTTGGCATGGAACAGTTTAGTTCTAATAACTTGGGCCTTGAGCTTTCCATTCTGTTTGTCTTATTGAGACAAAAATCCATATTTTATTTCCTTATTCCAGCATCTATCATGTTACTGAGTATTTTCTAGATACTAGGAACTGCTTGACATTCCTTTCTCTTTTTTCACTGAATTATAGCTAAGTTACAATGTTGTGTTAGTCTCCAGTGTACACAAGGTGAGTCCGTTGTGTATGCATATATTATACACACACACAAGATACTGACTATAGTTCACTGTGCTATAAAGTAGGTCCTTGTTGTTCACCTATTTTATATATAATAATATGTATATGTTAATCCCAAACTCCTAATTTATTCCACCCCCCATCTTCTTTGGTAACCATAAGTTTCCTCTCTATGACTGTGAGTCTTATCTCTGGTTTGCAAATAAGTTCATTGGTATCATTTTTTTAGATTCTATATATAAGTGATATTTTAAGATATTTGTTTTTCTGACTTACTTCACTTCGTATGATAGTCTCTAGGTTCATCCATATTGCTGCAAATGGCATTATTTCATGCTTTTTCGTGACTGAGTAGTGTTCCATTCTGTACATTTATATCACATCTGCTTTATTCTTTCTTAATTTATTCGTTCAACAAGCATTCGCTGTGCTCCTCCCAGGAGAGGCACGGTGCGTGCCTGGCCCTGGGATTCCTCCGTGCCTCTGTTCAACGAGCTGACACTAGTTCATGAGCAGTCTGGTAAACCAAAAGAAAGTGGACACCTCTCACAGCCAATAAGCCTCATATTATGATTCAAAGCCTAAAAATAGTCGAAGGAAGTGAAGAGTTCTAGGAATTTGCAATCCGGACTCTGCAACCATCACCCAGGTAATCTTGTGAAAGTCACTGAAACTCTCTGAATCTCAGTTATGTCACCTGTAAAATGGCCGTTATCATAATGCCCCCCTGCCCACCCATAAGGTGGTTGTAAGGGCTGAATAAGGGTATGATAGAGACAGAGCTTATATTAACCTCGAAAACACCGTTCAGAATTTTATTTAAAACTCAAGAGCAAGCCTTTTCTTTAGGACTTTTTTTTTTTTTTCAAATCCCTTCTTGCAAGCTCCCTGCATTCAAAAGGCTTCAGCACAGTTTTGAAATTCTGTACTTTAAAGACATGACAACAGTTGCTAATGTATGGGGCTATATAAGTCAGTTACCAGATGGTTCACAAACATCTTTCCTATTAGATTTATGCAGTAAATCTTCATTCCCCTTGAAACGTTTGCTTGAATGTGTCCATAACTTTTTATTCTCCTTTCATATGTTTGTGTAGTACACATCTGGCTTCCTTAACATTAGATTATAATTAGGGTCAGGTATTCTCTTGCTTAACCTATGCAGCAGATTTAATCCCTGACTTTTTTTTTTGTAGTGGGAAAAATGGTGGCAGGTTTTGCTATAATGATGGGAAACCTAGATAAGTAGGGAGATTTCTGTTGCTCTTGATTTTTTTAACGTCTCTTTTGATGTGGTTATGACTCCTCTTTCTCCCCTCAAACCCCTAGATCCACTTCCATTTCCCCCATCACTTCCATACAGTTTTGTGGCAATTCATGGACAGAAGAAATGTGATTTACATCTATTACTATCTTTGAAAAATGACTTTCCAGTGCTAATGATACTCATTAATTACAATTAATTTTTTCAGAGGAGAATTCCATATTTGATAAGCTACCAAGCTTTGAAATTGTTTTGAGAATGACCTGCACCTGCTTTTTATAGTCTTCATATATCTGGAGAATATCATTCTTTAATAAAAAAAAATATATGATATATGTTTGGGAAAAAATGAGAGTTTATTTAGGAACTGGTTCACTCCAAATAATTTTTAGTAAGATTTTCTTTAGTAATTTTTCTCATGCTCATCTTAAGAAGCATTTAATAGACATAAAAGTAGAAGCATTTGAACTTTGCCAGTTTAATTTATGCTTGTTTTTTCTTTTATGTTGTGTTTTGGGGAATTTCCCTGTGGCTCAATACAGAACGACCTCAGCTTCAATTAATATTTATTTTTTATCTGTAGGTTTAATTGTTTTAAGGTAGAAAGAGAGTATATTAAAAGGCAATAATTATCCTAGTGTATGTTCAGTAATAGTGGATCAGCAATGCTTTTTATCTTTGCAAGATAGTCCTTCCATTGAATACATTTAATATAAATGAGAATATATTGGAGAATTCTAATTTTCTCTTGATGATGAATTCACGTCTCATACTCCTTAATAATCTACTTTCCCACTTTATTTAGCTTTTAACTGTCACATAATTATAAATTAGTATGTTAAATATTTCCTCAACTAAATAAAAAGTAGAGAGTAAATGATATTGGTGTTACAAATGGGATACTGAAGTTAGAAGGATTTGTCTGATGAAAGTCAAGTAAAACATTAATAAATATGTTAGAAAAATGTGAATGCAGTTCACATTTGGAAGTATATTTGGATGAAGCTAATGGAAACTTGCTTAGTAAAAATCTTTAGGTGGCTTTTTAAATGATTACAGGAAGTCTCTGCCCCTTTTTCTGAGTTTTAGGTTCCTTCTCTGCAAGATGAATATTAGATAAAATGGTTTCTTCTGGCTCTAATGTATGTGCCTTCCAAATATTAATGGGTGTACCCAAAGTAATTAAGGTGCATGAAAAAAGTTTTTTGATAGTAGTTTAATATTATTTACAATAATGTATAAGCAAGCATACACACTGTTGGTACAGATTAATTTAAGATAAATAACTATATTGGTCACAAATTTAGAATTCATAAAATCCTAATTAAGACTGGGTTACTTGATTTCATTTTGCTTGTTTAAACAAGATATAAATGTACCTTATTTGGAAAGGGTACTGGGAGATGGAGATGAATTTAGGAACAGAAAGAATGCTGCAAAATTCTTCTTTGGAAGGAGAATGCATTGCATTGAAATAATTAGGGAGAGTAACCATTTTGTTGTTCAGAAAATTCCTTGACAGTGCTTCCATTAACTCTCTAGTGATATTGTCACTAAAGCAGTAAGGAGAAAAAAGACAAGCAAAACAGCAAAACAGACATCCTGCCTTCACTCTGCTGTGTCTGCATTAATGCTGCATCGTAGCAGCTGCTATCTTTTTTAAACAGCCTTTTTTTTTTTTCCTGGTGGCCTTTTTTTCCCCTGTAGAGTAAGCTGACCAGATTTTCACTTTATAAAACTGGGACAGCCTAGCAGGGGATGAGAATTTCCATGAACCATCTTCTGGGGATAATAATATCAGTAATCAGAGACTGTCATGGCAATTGTAGAGAGAGATGAATTGCAGTGGACAGGAAATCAACACTGTTTTGTCTATTAGTTTTTTTGGAGTGTGAGTTCAGTGCCCTGTAACCATTTACCAAACAGTTGAGCTTGAGTGCAACCCCCTGTAAACTCTTGAACTCTAAGTTATTTAGAGACTAAGACAGATGGCAAAGCAGATTTGCTAGAGAATTATATAAATGGACTATATTCCAGTGGCTATATGTTCACCTATTTGCCTTTAGAACTGAACTCTTTGTGCTTAAGCCAGAATTGGTTCAAATCCAGTTTCTCTCATCTCCCATTTGGTATTTCTCTTCTGTGCTCACTTAGCACATTTTTATATGCCTATATAGTTGTAATTTGATAATATCTTTGTGTTAAAATATATCCTTTGACTGATTTTGTCCCAGACATGATGTTCCATAATAGGAAATAAAAGGATAAATATGATAAGCAAATCTAAAACGTATATGCAGGAATAAGGATCTCCTAGAACTCTTTAAACCTTTATAAAATTAACATTAAATACCCATACTTTGGTAAAATTATAATTCATACTTTTATAAAGTCCATACTTTCATAAAATTATTCATAATTTTGTGAAATAAAAATATATTTATTCAGCAACTTCTTTTGAGTATTTCAAACAGATGAGAGACTAATAGTACAGAATAAAAGCTCAGAGAACTTAAATTATAAAAACTTAATACTTATTAAAGCAGCCTCAAAAAATTAATGGAGAAAGGACAGATTGCATTTTATGTGACTTTTAGAAAATGCTTACTACATGGAAAAATATACAACTGGATCCCTTCCTAAACCTTTTACATAGATAATTTCTAGGTGTATTACAGAGATAAATGTGGAAGATAAAACTATAAAAATAGTAGAAGAAAACAGGAGAATATCTTTGTGACCTAGAGATATAAAAATATTTTTTAAAACCTCAAAAGGATAAGTTAAGACAAAAATTGATTATTTTACATATTAAAAATTCATGCAAGAGACATGGGTTTGATCTCTAGGTGGGGAAGATCCCCTGGAATAGGAAATGGCATCCTGCTCCAATATTCTTGCCTAGAGAATTCCATGAACAGAAGAACCTGATGGGCTACAGTCCACAGGGTCACAAAGAGTTAGACACAACTGAGCATGCATGCATGTGACATTAAACATTGAAACACCTATGTTCAGCAACAAAAATAAATAAATAAGATTAACGCTTAATTAATACAATAAAACAATTAATGGTGTCTAGTAAGATGAGGTCAGGAAGCAACAATTAGAACTGGACGTGGAAAAACAGACTGGTTCCAAATAGGAAAAGGAGTATGTCAAAGCTGTATATTGTCACCCTGCTTATTTAACTTATATGCAGAGTACATCATGAGAAATGCTGGGCTGGAGGAAGCACAAGCTGGAATCAAGATTGCCGGGAGAAATATCAATCACCTCAGATATGCAGATGACACTACCCTTATGGCAGAAAGTAAAGAAGAACTAAAGAGTCTCTTGACGAACGTGAAAGAGGAGAGTGAAAAGTTGGCTTAGAGCTCAACATTCAGAAAATGAAGATCATAGCATCTGGTCCCATCACTTCATGGGACATAGATGGGGAAACAGTGGAAACAGTGTCCAACTTTATTTTTGGGGGCTCCAAAATCACTGCAGATGGTGATTGCAGCCATGAAATTAGAAGATCCTCAGTCCTTGGAAGGAAAGTTATGACCAACCTAAATACCATATTCAAAAGCAGAGACATTACTTTGCCAACAAAGGTCCATCTAGTCAAGGCTGTGGTTTTCCAGTGGTCATGTATGGATGTGAGTTGGACTATGAAGAAAGCTGAGCGCTGAAGAATTGATGCTTTTGAACTGTGGTGTTGGAGAAGACTCTTGAGAGTCCCTTGGACTGCAAGGAGATCCAACCAGTCCATCATGAAGGAGATCAGTCCTGGGTGTTCTTTGGAAGGAATGATGCTAAAGCTGAAACTCCAGTACTTTGGCTACCTCATGCGAAGAGTTGACTCATTGGAAAAGATTCTGATGCTGGGAGGGACTGGGGGCAGGAGGAGAAGGGGACGACAGAGGATGAGATGGCTGGATGGCATCACCAACTCAATGGACGTGAGTTTGAGTGAACTCCGGGAGTTGGTGATGGACAGGGAGGCCTGGTGTGCTGCGATTCATGGGGTCGCAAAGAGTCGGATACGACTGAGTGAGTGAACTGAACTGAACTGAATAAGATGAGAGATTAGTATCTAGGCTGTAAAAATAACTCATGAGAGTTACAAAGAAAAAGATAGCAATCCCAATTGTAAAGATAGGTGGTTATGATCAGGCAATTTATAGAGGACGACACCCAAAGAGTTAGCAAGCATTGTTAAAAGTGTTCAAACTCATTAACAATAATAGAAATGCAGATTCTAACATCATGAATTAGGTAGAAACTAGAAATTGGAATTGTATAATGCCAGGTATTGGCAAAAACTGAGATTTGAGACTCCTCACATATGGTTAGTGGAACTATAGACTGGTGTAGCCAATGCAGGCGTACCACATGCTGCAAAACACTGTAGCACATTTGTTCCTGGTCTACTCCTTGATGGCTTCCCACATTGTCCATGATGACATGTGTGCAAGAATGTTTATTACGGTATGAATGTTGGTGATGACAAGGAGCTGGAGGCATAATTATGTTGCACATGATCTGTGTAATTTTCTGTATATACTTTATATACTTTTCTGTGCATATTTTTGTATATACATTAAAGGTTTTGTTAAGATATAAAAAAGCTAAATAGTATATGGTTCAGGGTTATATATTGAAGTGACAAAATTATGAAAGGATGTAAAAGAATGATTCCTCTAAGGCCGAGGGACTGATAACTCTATGAAAGAGAAATATAAACATAGGAGACACACAGTGAGATTCTCAGGGACTAGTTAGTATCCCCAAGTTTTTCTCATAAGTGAGGGTACTTTGGCATTTATTAATATTATTCTTTAAACTTTACATATGTTTTCTGTATTTTTCAGTGTATTTGATGCAGTCATTTCACAATTAAAAAAAAAAATTAGCAGTGTTTTGGTTCCAAATAAAATGGAATGGGCACACTCCACCTTGTGCCTCCCACTGAATTCAGCTATAAAACCTGGACAGAATTCATGGAGTCATTATGTGAGGATACTGAAAAGCAAACGGTAGCAGGTGGATTAGGGAAGTAGATCAGAATTGAAAGAATTCCTAAACTGATGGTGAGTTTACCATTATTCCCCTTCCAGTATCTCCTGTCCTAACCTTACTGGAGTTGAAACCCAGACATGGGCACCAGAGCTCAGACAGAGAGAGCTCCAGGAGAAGGCCTCTAGTTCTGGTTGCAGAATGGCAAAAATAAAGGGGAGGATTTTTTTCTTTTCTTCATTTCCTTGTATTCAGGCCCAAAGCAGTTCCATCATCAACAGTGATAGTGGCAGGAGCCAAACATCTGAAAGAGGGGAGCCTTCTCACATAAGTGGTCCCAAGATGATGGAGCACATACACATTGTTTTTTCTCTCTCTGTTCTAGCAACTGAATAACATAACTAAAGCCCAAAATTTACAGAGAAAGGTCTGAAAATGAGAGCCCAAGGAAATACAAATATCAGAGATTATGCTGTAAACTGAGGCCTTGGGAAATGACCCCATAAAGATGTTTATGTCCTCCTGGGTTCATCCTTGAGCTGCTGTACACATATCTAATTTATTGTATCAAAACTTTGGTGAATTAAATGGATAAACCACTGCTCATTATGTCTACTGGCCATGTCATGGCACATGCATAGGAAAAATCTGAATAGCACTGTAAGGCTTTGAAAATTGACCTAACACTGGAACCCTAGTCCACAAAAGACAGTTAAGAATTTGTGAACTGAACCTCACCTAGTTTGATTGCCTGTTAACCAAAATATTACATAATCCATAGGATATAAACAAGATATATAGTATCATAATATCACATCAAAACTGTCCAAGATATTACCCCAAATTACTTGGCATATAAAGAACCCCAATTCCATTGAAAAGACAATCAATAGATACCAACAGTGGGAATATATACACATGTTGGTATTATCTGACAGAGACTTATAGAAGCTGTTTCTTAAAATATACTCAAGCAATCACAAACACTCTTGAAACAAATGCGAAAATGGGAAGTCTTAACAAAGAAATTGGAAATACAAAGAAGAATTCAATGCAAATTTAAAACTAAAAAGTACAAAACTCATAATAAAAATCTTACTGGACCAACTCAATAGCAAAATGGAAATGAAAAACTGAGAGTCAATAAACTTGAAAGTAGGCCAATAGAAATTATCTTACTGGTTAACAAGAAAAATGTTTGGGGATAGGGAATAAAGAGAGATTCATGAGACAGGGAATGCAGAGAGCTTTACAAAACTATGAGATTAAAAAAAAAAAAAAACACAAAAGTCTAACATTTGTGTCCTTGAAGTTCTAGAAGGAGGAAAAAAATAATGTAGTACAAATAATTTTTTGAAGAAATAATGGCCCCAAACTTCCTCGATGGGGAAGGAAAATAGTCTATAGATTCCAGAAGTTTTGTGAAAACCAAACAGAATAAACTTAAACATATCTGTGTTCAGACGCATCCTCATCAAAATGCTACAAAAATAAGTGCACAAAAAATCTTGAAATTGGCCAGAGTTAAAATATTCAATTTTATCGGGAAAAAAAACAATTTGAACAACTATGGATTTCTCATTAAAAACTACAGAAGGCAGAAGGAAGTGACACAATATGTTAAAATTACTGAAAAGCACCTCCAACCCAGAATTCTATATCCAGCAAAACTACTGCATAGAAATGAAGGAGAAATAAAGACATCTTCAGATGAAGGATAACTAAGAATTTGCTGCCCTCAAATAAGTTCTGAAATAACATCTATGGGAAGTTCTTCAGATAGGAGGAAGATAATATTAGAAGGAAACTTGAAACATAAAGGATGAAAGAAGAGCAAAAGGAATAGTAGATATTGGATATACGTTGTAGACTACTCTTCTCCCCTTGAGTTCTTTAAAATATGTTTGACAGTTGAAAGCAAAACTTTAACACTGAATGATGGAATTTTCAATGTACATGTAAGGTAAAGTGAAGTCGCTCAGTCATGTCTGACTCTTTGTGACCCCATGGACTGCAGCCTCCCAGGCTCCTCCATCTATGGGATTTTCCAGGCAAGAGTACGGGAGTGGGTTGCTGTTTCCTTCCCCAGAGGCTCTTCCCAACTCAGGGATTGAACCCAGGTCTCCCACATTGCAGGTGGACGCTTTACCCTCTAAGCCACCAGGGAAGCCCCTACATGTAAGTTAACTATAATATAATGGAGAATGATAAAGGGAACTATAATATGGTAAGGTTTCCATGTTCCACTTGAAGTGGTAAATATGATTCTGAATAGACTATGAGAGGTGAAGAGCAACCACTACAAAATTATAAAAGAGATAATAAAAAATGCAATAGATAAATTAAAATAGAATGCTAAAAAACACTCAAGTAATCCAAGTTTCTCCTTAGAAGCTGACTGATACCTGAATTAAAAAAGAAAGCAAATAGAAACCAAGTAGCAGATTGGTAGATATAAATCCAAACAAATCAATAAATATATTAGACATAAGTGATCTAAATGCA
Source organism: Bubalus kerabau (assembly GCF_029407905.1). NCBI lineage: Eukaryota > Metazoa > Chordata > Mammalia > Artiodactyla > Bovidae > Bubalus > Bubalus kerabau. The sequence continues at coordinate 74,293,325 of NC_073628.1, read as the reverse complement.
ATAAATAAAATACGTAATCAAAAAGAAGTAAAAAAAAACACAACTCTACTCTGTATTTCCCATAAGAAACTCCCTTCTAATACAGTGATATATGTAGATTAAAAGTAAATGGATAGAAAAAGATGTTCTATGCAAACACTAATCATTAAAAGAAAGTTGAAGCAGCTATCTTAATGAGATAAAGGAAACTTTAGAACCACTCCCCCAAAACTGAAAAGTAAAATATCAGGAATAAAGAAGTACATAACAATAAGGAGATCAATTCACCAATAAGATGTAACAATTCTAAATTTGTATGAACTCAAAAACTAAGCTTCAAAATACATGAAGCAAAAACTAACTGAACTGAGAAGAGAAATGGACAAATCCACAATTTGTGGATGATGGAGATGTCTACACTTTCTATAATAGATAAAACTGATAGAAAGAAAATCATCTCCTCAATTTGATCAATAGATTTATTGAAGTTTCAGTAACATTTCAAGCAGGATTTTTTTTTTGTAGATATAAGCAAACTGATTCTCAAAATTTTTTGGAAAGGCAAAAGAATTACCATAAAATAATGTGTAAAAAGAAGGAAAAAGCTCATATGAATTACACTTCATGATTTTAAGACTTCTTATATCACTACAGTAATCAAAACAGTACAGTATGGGCAAAAGAACAGACAGTTGTCAGGGGACCAAAAGAGAGCATCTACAGCTGATGGATTTGGACAGTGGTATAAAAATAAACTGATCTGCTCAGCAAATGATATTACAGCAAGTGAAGAACATCAATAAGCAAAATAAATAAATAAATAAATAAAAGAATCTTGACCTAAACTTCATGCCTGATTAATAAAAAACTCAAAATTTGCCAAATACCAAGTAAAAGACAAAACGATAAACCTTTTAGAAGATGACATATGAAAGTATCTTTATGATATGAGGTTAGGCAGAAAATTCTCAGGCATGACACCATTTGTATAAGTATATAATCCACAAAATAAAGAGTTGATAAATCAGCCTTTATCAAAATTTAAAACTTTTGGTCTCCTACTGTTAAGAACATGAAAAGACAAACTCCATTCTGAGGAGGGAAATTGCAAAGCCCATATCTGACAAAGCTCTTGTGTCAAGAGTAAGTTAAAAAAAAAAATACTCTCATAACTGAGTAGTGTGAAAACAACCTAATTTGTATAATTGAACAGACATTTCACTTAAGATAATATACAGACTGGATATAAGCACACAAAAAGATGTTCACCATCATTAGTCATTAGAGATGTGCATATTAAAACCTTTTTAAGATCTACTGCACATCTATTAGAATGGATAATTTTTAAAATTCTGACAATACTAAGTGCAGGTGAGGATATGGAACAGTTGGAACTTGGATTCATCACTGGTAGAAATGCAAAATGACAGTCATTCTCAAAAGCAATTTGGCCTCTTTTTATAAGATTAAGCATACACCTGTCATATGCAGAAATCCTATTTCTGGGTTTTTAACTTTGAGAAATGTAGACATATGTTCACACAAAAACCTGTACATGACTGTTTATGGAAGGTCTATTCAAAACTGGAAATAATGTCTTCAAGGGTAAACGGTTTAACGGTCTGTGTTATATCCATACAATGGAACACTGCACAGTATTATAAAGGAAGAAACCATTGATTCATACAACAATTTGGATGAGTCTCTATGCTGAATGAAGGAAGCCTGATTCCAAAGGTTACATTCTATATGGTACCATTTACAGTTGACCTTGGGACAACACAGGTTTGAACTGCACTGGTCCACATATACATGTATTTTTCACTAAATATTTGCTACATGATCCACAGTTGGCTGAATTTGAGGAGCAGACCATGAATATGAAAGGGTAACTGTAAAGTTATAAATGAATTTTCAGTTGGGTAGGGGATTGGTGCCCCTAACTGCTGTGTGTTCAAGGATCAACTGTATATGACATTCACAAAAAGATAAAACTGTAATGTTGGAGACTACTCAGTGGTTGTCAGAAGTATTATAATTTAAAAAATGAAATTTCAAATGTTTTATACTGAAAAGGAAAATAATTTTTTGGGCCATCATAGCAATTACGGTATAGTGGGGGAAAGTGGGGAGATAGCAAGAAATAAAATTAACTCAAACATGCAGAACTGGGGTTAAATTTACAAAGCATTCTGGTAGAGGTAGATAGGACAATTAAAAAAAAAAAACTTTAAATGATTTGCTTATTAATTTGTTTGTAATGAAATGGTTGTTTCTAAATCAGCAACAGCCCATAAAGCTATTTTATCGTGTGTAGTTAAACATCCTCAAAACATGCAGATTTGTTTTGCTGTTAATTTACTTACAGACTTTTTTCTTCATAGATATATGAAGGTAAAATTCTGCCCAAGCTATAAAAATTATTGTAAATTTAAGATAATGATATTTGAATTGATGTTCCATTTTTGGCAGAGAATTTAGCTGTGTATAAAAATGAAAGGTTAGAAAAATATTACTAAAGTAAAAGGAGAGTTATTTTGAAAACCAATTTGTATTAAATAATTTGGCTCCCTCTCAATCAGTTTGTACTTGCAGATACAGCCTTTCTGAGCCGTTGGACAGGCAATTTAGTTCTGTGCCTTAATTTCCCCATATGCATAATGTGAAGATAGCTATTCTGGCATCTGATGTTTTTCCTGAGACTCTATCAGAATACATATGGCATCCATATTTCAGCACGAGACTTGAAGGCCATTGATATTTACAAAGTTTCATCATTTTATTTCTTAAAACCAAATATATCTTCTCGTTTCACAGTTTGAACATGGATGAAGAAAATGACAGAAACTTATAATTAAGGATATAAAAAATATTTAAGTTATAAAAATGTCTATTTGGCAGGAAGAAAAGGAAGAGAGATTGCTTTATACTCTCTTTTTTAAGTTTGAAGACCCACATCAAAGAATGAAATTTAATAATAGATGTCAGAATTTAAAGCTGTGAAAACCATGTGGAAAAAGAAATATAGACATACCTCCAGCTCCTTTAGAAGATAAAGATATCATGAAATATGTGTATTTACTACACTGGAAAGCTAGTATATGTGATTTTAATATGGTTTTCCTCAGAAAGCTTAAAGCAGACCTTCAGTAGAAATTAAGATGCATGCTTGTTCCTTTCCCCTAAAAAACACTCATTTCAATATTGGTAAAGAACGTGTACGTGTGTGTGTTAAGTCTCTTCAGTCGTGTCTGACTCTTTATGACCCTATGGACCATAGCCCACCAGGCTCCTCTGTTCACAGGATTCTCCAGGCGAGAATACTGGTGTGGGTTGCTATGCCCTCCTCCAAGGGATCTTCCAGACCCAGGGATCGTACCTGAGTCTCTTATGTCTTATGAATTGGCAGGCAGGTTTTTTACAACTAGCACCCTAGAAAGCCCCAAGAACTGTACATTTAACAATATATATTTAAGTAAGAACATCCTTTAAATGTCATGTGTTATTATAGTTGCACAATTTAAAGAGGATGTGAATGCATATCATATTGTATATGAATACATAGGCTATGGACACTTAATAGTCTGTCCAATAAAATGTGTGTTTGTATGTATATATACCTAACTTGAATGGAGGTCTATTTAATAAATATGTTTATTACTTGCAAGCATGTTTTACATTATTACTGTCATAGAAGTGGTAGATATGACATTCCCTGCGGTTGAACAGTATTCATAATATTTGCATTTACTGAGCAAGAACTAATGGTAACAGAATTTCTGTGTTAACACAAGAGTCTGGGCAGCTTGATTCAAGCATCGTTTATAATTGCACTTTCTAAAGATAAACCGAAGGCTTTGCAAAATGTCATGTCTTCTTTTGGATGATCTTTCCTTAAACATTTTTGTTGGCATTACTATAAGGTGTAAGACTAGAGCTTCCACAAAGTAAAAAAAATATATATATATGTATGTTATATGCAGTATGGAAGTAAAAACTGCAAACATTGTTTTACATCAGGACTTAGTGTCTAAAAGTGAAGTTAACCACTCAGTAGTGTCTGACTCTTTGCGACTCCATGTTCTATATAGCCCACCAGGCTCCTTTGTCCATGGAATTCTCCAGGCAAGGATACTGGAGTGGGTTGCCAGTCTCATCTCCAGGGGGGCCTTCTCAACCCAGGGAAAAAACCTGGGTCAGCTGCATTGCAGGCAGATTCTTTACCATCTGAGCCCCCTGTGAAGTCTTACAGAGAGACTCCATGCATAGGAAATGCAAAGAAGACTTTAGCTGCCCTTTGGTATGCTTGCCTTCCTATTGTGCCATCCACTCCTCCACTCAACAACAAAAAAATTAATGTAAGTAAACTCCCAGTGTCACTGGAGAAATGTAGCCCTTTATTTTCCTTTTTAACACTATTAGTCAAGTAGTAACAGTAAAATCTTAAAAAATAAGTGTTCTATTAAATTATATATTTAATATGCATTGGAATTTTGCATTGGTCCAACAGCTTAAAGCAACTGCAGCGTGTTTGCTTTTTAAGTTTACTCTGGTTATTTTTTTTTTTTCTTTATAATTGTAACATAAAGTTTTCAAAGACAAAAATGAACAAAGGCCAGAAGCCCCATTGAGCTGTGAAGCAGGGAGGAAGCTTAGTCCCCTCCCACTACAGCCTACTTGAAAATGTGCTTCTGAAACCCTTAAGGTAAGACTTTAAAAAAAGAGAATTGGACAGTTGTCAAGGATGGTTGGTTTTTAAGGCTTAACTACCTGAGCAATGTTCATTTAAAATAACATATGAGTCTCAATCAAAATGATCTAAGCTGAGCAAACGGCTGCTTTGTCCTTCCCTTTCAAGGAAGTTCAGAGGTGCTGCAAATTTGGGAGAGAGAAATTTCTTTGGTTAGTGCTCTTTATTCCTTTTTGGTAATCTTTTTTTTTTTTTCCTGCAGAGCATAAAAAAAGTCAAGATCATGGGAAACCTTATGACAAACTTTCCTAGTCAGAGTCCAACCTTTTTTTTTCCCTTCATTCATCATATAGTCATCAAAATATAGGTCCACCAGAAAGAGTGTGAAGTCAAAGTATTCTTTGCTTTTGGGAATCAGATTTTTTTATTTGGCAGGGGAATAAAGGTTTTTCTAGGTCAGATCTTGTTGTGCAAGAGACTGGGATTATCATACTTTTCGGGATGTGGCCCCCAACTGTTGGCTGTTGGCAGTGGTAGAATCTGGAAGTCAGTTTTCCCAGGTTAGCTTCTTTGCTGGGCTGTGGTTATTTAATGCCATCCTGTTGCAGGAAGGTGAACCCCTTCCAGGGCTCAAAACTGGGCTTTTGTCTAACACTCAGAAATGAATTGTCCCAGGAGAGACATGTGCTGACAAAGCAAGAGATTTTATTGGGAAAGGGCACCCGGGTGGAGAGCAGTAGGGTAAGGGAACCCAGGAGAACTGCTCTGCCACGTGGCTTGCGGTCCCGGGTTTTATGGTGATGGGATTAGTTTCCGGGTGGTCTTTGGCCAATCATTCTAATTCAGAGTCTTTCCTGGTGGCGCACGCATCGCTCAGCCAAGATGGATGCTAGCGAGAGGGATTCTGGGAAGTGGATGGACACGCGGTGTCTCCTTTCGACCTTTCCCGAACTCTTCCTGTTGGTGGTGGCTTATTAGTTCCGTATTCCTTATCAGGATCTCCTGTCATAAAACAACTCATGCAAATGGTTACTATGGTGCCTGGCCAGGGTGGGCGGTTTCAATCAGTGTGCCTCCCCTAATAATCCTACCTTCCAAATGTTGGCGTACCTTCCCAGAGAACTAGGGTTGTTCCTCTAAGCCTGAACCTCTAGGCAGCATCTCCTGAAGTGGACAGACGCTCCCTGCTGAAGTCAGACTGAATAGTCCACCCTGACTCTGTGTGTGTGTTTAGTTCCTCTGTTGCAACCAACTCTTGTGACCCCACTGGAGCCCGCCAGGCTCCTCTGTCCATGAGATTCTCCAGGCAAGAATACTGAGTGGAGGGCCACTTCCTTCTCCAGGGGATCTTCCTGGCCCACGGATCACATCTGGGTCTTCTACATTGCAGGCAGACTCTTTACCATCTGAGCCACAGGGAAGCCACCCTGACTCTCAACCCGTGAGTGTGATGTGACAACTGCCCTTCCTGAGACAGATGCCCCTGGTGTCCTTGACTTTGCTTTTTGTCCTCAGAACTTCCATCCCTCTGGTTGAAACAAAAATTTTCAGGAAAGATTTTTTTTTTCCCCTGGATCACTTTTATTCTTTTTCTTCAACTCTTGTTTTGGGCTGCTGTAACCAAAGTCTAGAGTTGTGAAAAAATACAGTCAAGATGCTTAATGTAACCTGGTTTCATGAACAGACATTTTTTAGTGGCTCTCATAAATGCTTTAAATGTGTTCCAAAACAGCACTGACCTCCTCTTAGGTAGTTCTGTTAACAGGATTGGAACTTTAGTTGCTTTTTACTGACTTGTTGATTTAGGGACTAGCTGCCTCCTAGAAACTGTGATCAAAAACTATAAAAGCAGACCATAAATATGTCAAATGCATGAGTATGAACTGGGAAGCTTGATTTGTCCTGTGATCCAATCTGGGTTAAAGATTGGTACCACTTGAAATTACTACCCTTTGAGTAATAATCGTCAGCATCCCCCACATAGTTTGTGTGTGGCATGTGATGTTGTGGATTTGCAATTTCGTCCCCTGTCCTTCCTATCCCACTTTATGATTCTAGATTTTTGTTACCCCTCGTTTCTTCCTTCTCTCTCCCTGACTGGCTTGGTAACTCAGAGAGAATCAAGAATGCTAGAATGTCCCAAATCCTACTGCAGTCAACGAAAGAGAAATAAATTAGTTTTTTGAGAAGTAGAAAGAAATGGGATGAGCATAGTAAACTGATTTAGAAGATGAACTCAGGGGTCAACCTCGGGGAGTGCTAGGTAGGGGCATGAAATAGAGACTAGAGGAGCAGAAAATTTGAGCAGAAGGCTGGGTATAGGAGTATGCCAGAGAAAGTTCTTCACAGACTGATGTATGTCTAAACTCAGCCCTAAAGGATGAATTAGAATTAGCCAGATAAAAGTAAGCATGAGGGATAAAAGCTGTTACACTCAAAGGAAATAGTGAGCACCAAAGCCCATGATCGAGAAAGAGATACTAAATACGTGACGGACGTGAGCATCTGTGGATTTTGCTATCTGCAGGGGGTACTGGAAGCAACCCCCAATGGATACTGAGAGATGATTGCATCTTTATCACTTCTGATCTACCACACTAACTATTTCTCAAAAGGCTGTAAGAGAAAAGCTAAAATAGAGCAGAAACTGGAGTTTGACTAGTTGGACCATATCCTTGCCTGACTCTTAATTTACTCATAAGTTTGAGATTTAATAGACTTCCCTGGTGGCTCAGATGGTAAAACGTCTGCCTACAATGCGGGAGACCCAGGTTCAATCCCTGGGTGGGGAAGATCCTCTGGAGAAGGAGATGGCAACCCACTCCCGCACTCTTGCCTGGAAAATCCCATGGATGGAGCGTGGTAGGCTATAGTCCATGGGGTCACAGAGAGTCGGACACGACTGAGCGACTTCATTCACTTTGAGATTTAATTGTTTTCTGAAAGAGTGGTGATTGTCTCTAAGCCAATGCAGCTTGTATGAAACACCAGAGAGCTAGTTTAAAATACAAATTGTTAAGTCCCATCCCAGACCTACTGAATTAGAAACTCTAGATCTTGGATCCGGCAAGCCCATGTTTTAACACTCCCTCTGGTTGATTCTGATACACATGAACATGTAAGAACACTGTTGGGTACTATTCAAGTTTTTTGTGGGAAACACTATCTTTCTTGTTCATTACATTATTTTTGTGTATGCTTTATTTCAATAAGCAGATTTTTAATTCCTTGTGGACACTGATCCTATCTGTTTTCAACAGCTCTATTGAGATATAGCAGTTTTAACATCCATATATACTTTTGAAACCAACACTGTTATCAAGGTAATGATCAGATATATCGCCCTAAAAGTTGTCTTGTCCCTCTTTGCACTTCTTCCCTCTGACCTCTTACAGGCCTAATCTCCCCAACCTGGAGCAACCATTTATCAGCTGTCTCTAGAGATAAATTCACATTTTCCAGAGTTTTAAATAAGTGGAATCTTAGAGTATGTATTCTTTTTGGTCTAGTTTCTTTCACTCTGTATCATTACTTTCACATTTATCCATGTCTTTGCAGTGGCAGCTCCATTTTATTACTGCATACTCAATGAGTGTATGGATATAATACATTCTGCTCATCCAGTAATCTATTGATGAGCTTTCATCGTGTTTCCAGTTTGGAATGTTGACAAATAAACTTCTGTGAACATTTGGGGACAAGTCTTTGTATGGACATAGGCCTTCATTTCTCTTTGGGTAAATTTAGGAATGGATCGTACGTCACATGTATATTTGGCTTTATAAGAAACTGCCAAATTGTTTTCCAAAGCAGTTGTACCATTTTGCATTCTCAATGACAGTGCATGAGAGTTCCATTTGTTCTAAAGAAATCCTTGATATATTCAGGCTTTTTAATTGCATTCCTTCTAATAGGTGTGTCAGTTCATTTCAGTCACTCAGTCATGTCCGACTCCCTGCGACCCCATGAATCGCAGCACACCAGGCCTCCCTGTCCATCACCAACTCCCGGAGTTCACTCAGACTCACGTCCATCGAGTCAGTGATGCCATCCAGCCATCTCATCCTCTGTTGTCCCCTTCTCCTCCTGCCCCCAATCCCTCCCAGCATCAGAGTCTTTTCCAATGAGTCAACTCTACGCATGAGGTGGCCAAAGTACTGCAGTTTCAGCTTTAGCATCATTCCTTCCAAAGAAATCCCAGGGCTAATCTCCTTCAGGATGGACTGGTTGGATCTCCTTGCAGTCCAAGGGACCCTCAAGAGTCTTCTCCAACACCACAGTATTAGTATATAATTGTGGCTTTATTTTGCATTTCTCTAGTGATTATGATGGTGAGTATCTTTTCATGTGCTCCTTTGTCATTTGTGTGTCTTTGTTGTTGGACTGTCTACTCAAATCTCTGCCCACTTTTATAGTAGGTTTTTTTGTTGATTTTTGTTAGTTCTTTATATATTATAGATACAAGTCCTTAACTGGATTTTATGATTTGCAATATATTCTGCCAGAGTTGGCTTGTCTTTTCATTTTCTGGACACTGTGTTTCAAAGGGCATGCATTTTTAATTTTTATGAAGTTGACTTATCAGTTTAATCATTTATGGATTATTGTTTTCATTTTGTAACTAAAAGAAAACATTCTAACCAAGTCACAGAAAGTTTCTCCTATGTATGTTTCTTGTGCGCATCATATTGTTGGATTTTACTTTTTTTTAATGGAATCTGATAATATCTTTTAATTGGGATATGTTTTTTAATGAAATCTGACAATATCTTTTAATTGGGATATGTAGAACACATATTTCAGAGAAGGCAATGGCACCCCACTCCAGGACTCTTGCCTGGAAAATCCCATGGATGGAGGAGCCTAGTAGGCTGCAGTCCATGGGGTCGCTAAGAGTCGAATACGACTGAGCGACCTCACTTTCACTTTTCACTTTCATGCATTGGAGAAGGAAATGGCAACCCACTCTAGTACTCTTGCCTAGAGAATCCCAGGGATGGGGGAGCCTGGTGGGCTGCCGTCTATGGGGTCCACAGAGTCGGACACGACTAAAGCAAAATAGGAGCAGCAGAACACATATTTAATGTGGCAATTCACATGGTTACGTTTAAATGTAGTGTCTTGCTATTTCTTTCCTATTTATTCCATCTTTTCTTTGTTTCCTTTCTCCCTTTTTGCCATCTTATGGATTAATTGAATACTTTTATGATTCTATTTTATTACCTCTGTTAGTTATTAGCTATAACTCTTTGTTGTTGTATGATTGCTTTAGGATTTATAGTTTACATCTTTTACTTATCATAGGCTATGCGCAAGTAATATTATGCCACTTTATAGTTTGAGACAGACAGTATAGTACTTTCAGTTTTCTCCTCTTGACCTTTGTGCTATTGTCATATGTTTTGCTTTTATAAATATTATAAACCCCACACTACATTGTTATTATTACTCTTTGTTTAAACAGTAAATTATCATTTAAAGAAATGAAAATAATAATTTTAAAAAAACTATATTTACCCATGTAGTTACCTTTTTTGGTGCTTTTCATTCCTTTGTGCAAATCTGTATTTCCATTTGGTATAATGTCTGGAGAATTTCTTTTAATATTTTTGTAGTGCCGTCTGCTAGTAATGAGTTGTTTCAGCCTTTGTATGTCTGTAAAAGTATTTTTGGGGGGGCTTTGTTTATGAAAGTTATTTTTATTTCAGCAATTTAAATATGCTGATCCACCGTTTTCTTACTTGCAGTGTTTCCAGTGACAAATTTGCTGTCAGACTTACCTTCTTGTCTCTGTCCTAATGTGTTTATCTCTGGATGCTTTTAAGACTTTCTCTTTATAGACAATTTTGAGCAACTTGATTATGACACATCTTTGTATAGAATTTTTATGCTTCTTATGTTGAGGTTTGTGGAGATTCATTGATCTGTAGGCTTATAAATCTCCCTTGCCTCTGCTTTTGAACATACAAACTATTAGCTACTATAACTGTTTTAATGTCCTTGTCTGTTAACTGTAACTCCAGATCAGTTTTGCATCTATCTCAATTAATTGACTTTTTTTCTCTTCAATTGGAGTTTTATGTTGGAGCTTTTTAAAATTGGAGTTTTCGATTGAAACTTTTTAAAAATGTCTGGTAACTTCTGATTGGATGCCAGACAGTGAGAATTTACCTTGCTGTGTACTGTATATTTTGTATTTCAATTAATATTCTTGAACCTTGTGTTGAGATGCAGTTCAGGTACTTGGAAAAAGTTTGATACTTTAGGATCTCATCTCTAACTTAAGTGAAACAAAACTCAGTCTAGAGCTAATTATTTCCTGCTGTTGAGTCAAGGCCTTGCTGTGTATCTTATAATGCCCCATGAATCATGAGGCTTTTCCTGTCTGATTCTGACTGATGGGCACAGGTATAATTCCTGGCCTTGTGTGAGCACTGGGCACTGTTACCGCTTATCTTTTTGAATGGGCCTTTCCTGGCCGTTGGTAGTTTCTTTAAGCACCTGTGCTGATTGATATTCAGCTGAATATTTGAAGGCCACCATCTGCAGGTCTGCGGAGTAGACTATGCAGCACTGTCTTCTCCAGTGCTCCATCCTACAAGCTCTAGCTGCCTTGACCTCCCCAGATTTTCAACTTAGTCTTCTTTTTTTTTTAAATTTCATTTATTTCTTTATGTATGGCTGTGCTGGGTCTTTGTTGCTGCTTGCAGGCCTTCTCTAGTTGCGGTGACTGGGGGCTACTCCCTAGCTGTGGTGTGGCTTTCTCATTGCAGCGCTTTTCTTGTTATGGAGCATGGGCTCTAAGGGGACACAGGCTTCGGTAGTTGAGGTACACGGGTTTAGGTACACGCACCCCGTGGCACATGGAATCTTCCTGGACCAGGGATTGAACTTGTGTCCCCTGCATTGTCAGTCAGATTCTTAACCACTGGACCACCTGGAAGGTCCTAAACTTTATCTTCTTAATTGAAGGAGTCTGCTGGACTTCATGTTTTTGCATATGGCCTGGACCCTCTCTCAGGGCAGGAAGCTGAAATGAGTGGTTAATGTGATCCCTGACCTGCCTCCTGAGAAATCTGTATGCAGTTCAAGAAGCAACAGTTAGAACCAGACATGGAACAACGGACTGGTTCCAAATTGGGAAAGAGTACATCAAGGCTGTATATTGTCATCCTGCCTACTTAACATATGCAGAGAACATCATGCAAAATGCTGGGCTGGATGAAGCACAAGCTGGAATCAAGATTGCTGGGAGAAATATCAAAAACCTCACATATGCAGATGACACCACCCTTATGGAAAAAAGAAGAGGAACTAAAGAGCCTTTTGATGAGAGTGAAAGAGAAGAGTGAAAAACCTGGCTTAAAACTAAACATTCAAAAAACAAAGATTGTGGCATCCAGTCCCATCACTTCATGGCAAATAGATAGGGAAACAATGGAAACAGTGAGAGACTATTTTCTTGGGCTCCAAAATCACTGCAGATGGTGCCTACAGCCATGAAATTAAAAGATACTTGCTCCTTGGAAAAAAAGCTATGACCAACCTAGACAGCATAATTAAAAAAGCAGAAACATTACTTTGCTGACAAAAGGCTGTCTAGTCAAAGCTATGGTTTTTCCAGTAGTCCTGTATGGATGTGAGAGTTGGACCATAAAGAAAGCTGAGCACTGAAGAATTGATGCTTTCAAACTGTGGTACTAGAGAAGACTCTTGTGAGTCCCTTGGACTGCAAGGAGATCAAACCAGTCAATCCTAAAGGAAATCAGTCCTGAATATTAACTGGAAGGACTGATGCTGAAATTGAAGCTCCAATAGTTTGGCCACCTGATGCAAAGAACTGACTCATTAGAAAATATCCTGATGCTTGGAAAGATTGAAGCTAGGAGGAGAAGGGGATGACAGAGAATGAAATGATTGGATGGCATCATCGACTCGATGAACATGAGTTTGAGCAAGCTCCAGGAGTCTGTGATGAACAGGGAAGCCTAGCATGCTGCAGTCCATGGGATTGTTAAGAGTTGGACACAACTGAGTGACTGAACTGAACTGAAATGTGGTCTCTGCTTCCCCACATTGGCTAAATGTAGAAGTTATTGATCCTTGTTTAATTCTCATTTTATATGTTACAGTTTATTACATAGTACTTTAGTCGTGTCCGACTCTTTGCGACCCCATGGACTGTAGCCTACCAGGCTCCTCCGTCCATGGGATTTTCCAGACAAAAATACTGGAGTGGGTTGCCATTTCCTTCTCCAGGAGAATATGGACAATAACATTTGTTCACATTGTGTGAGTGTGTGTTAGTTACTCAGTTGTGTCCAACTCTTTGAGACCCTATGGACTATAGCCCACCAGGCTCTTCTGTCCACAGAATTCTCCAGGCAAGAATACTGGAGTGGGTAGCCATTCCCTTCTCCAGGAGATCTTCCCAACCCAGGGATCGAACCCGGGTCTCCTGCATTGCAGGTGGATTCTCTACTGTCTGAGCCACCAGGGAAGCCCCCCACATTAATTAAGTACTTGCTATTACTAGGAACATTGGGTTAGCTTATTTGATCCTCACAACCACCCCTGGGCAGCAATGTTATCTGTATTTTACAGATACAAAAACTGAGAGGTGAGGGGCTGGTCCAAGGTTTCAGAGCCAATGAATCAGAGCTGACATGACGGCACAGTTTTTATCTCTGACCCTTGCTTCACAGACCTGCTCTCCCACAGAAGAAGCTTTCCAAGGTGGGTGTCTTAGGTTGGGTCACAAATTGTGCTGAGACTTAAATCTCAGCTCTGCCTCTTAGGCAAATCATTCAGCCTTTGTGGGCCTCAGTTTCTTCATTTGTAAGTATGGGATATCATACCTACCATGGAGAGTTCCTGTAAAAATGCAATATAATACCAAATGTGCAGGTCCTAGCATAGTGCCTGGCCCCTTTACTGAAAACCTGTGGATTAAATAGAAGATGTGGTCATGCTCAGCTTTTGAGAATCACTCACTACTAATCAGATAATAAAGCTTTCAGTGCAACTCCGGTGAGGACGTACAGCAACTCCGTTTAATTATTTACTTTTCAATACAATACACAGCGGTTTCATTTTCAGAGAGCTTTCACAGCCATCTTCTTGTTTCATCTTTACAAGATGAAGAAGGAGCCCCCTTTTTCTTCCCTATTTGTTTTACAAAGGGAGAAACTGAGACTCAGGGAGGTTAGCAGATTTGGTCAAAACTCCAAGATGAGCAGGTGGCCAAGCCAAGACTCACTCCAGCTGCAACTTGAATCCAGTTCTCTTTATGCTGTGACAAAGCCTCAGTCAGAATGTGGAAAACACTTGGGAAAGCCAGTGAACTTTTACATGGTTGTATTTATGTTCTGAATGTTATAATTAAAACCCAAATCGTGGGTATTTTTCCAGTAAATGAGCATGTGTTTTGGTGAAGAAATCCTTATGTTGCTAAGAAGGAAGGGAGTTGGTTTTCGACTCTGGCTTTGTGGAAACTTGGCGCCTGGATTAGATGAGTTTTCCAAATACCCACGTGACTCTAGCAGAATCCCCAGAGATGACGAGTAGCACAGAGTTGCGGAATTAGATTTTTCTTTCTTCTTCTAGACTTTCATATTGCATGCATTTTTGAAGAACCTTTACTGTTTATTTTTAAATGGGATACTATGTAGGTGATATTGGTGCCTTTCTTTTTTATGTGTCCGGAATTTCAACCTACAGGCAATAAGAAGGCTGTAGTGAAATTGGCCTTAGACCGTTAATAAATTCTACGCAGAGATGCATAAATCAGCAAAGGTTATTTTTTTTTTTTTTACTCCTCCCCCTACCCACAAAAGGTGGTTAAGGGAGAACAGGAAAGGAAGGTCTTCAGAGAACTGTTTTTTCTAGGAGTTCAGAAAATAAAGGAAAGCATTGAGCAATGCCCAGTGCTGGTTAGCAGATTGTCATTTTTAGGTTTGATGTTCCAGGGTTTAATTGTCTTTCATGTGAACAATAGCAGACACTCTCTGGTGTGCTATGCTCGCATGATAAAAGGGGGTCGTTCTTGCATAGCAATGCCTTTTTTTTATTATTAGCGTAAAAAATTAGCAAGCTGGAAGTCGTTAGAAGGAGTTCCACCAGCATTAATTGTAATGCAGCTTGAATTTGTTTGCGGACCAGAGCAGCAAGACAATAGCAAGGAGGGAAAAAAAAGAGCAATATTAATAGCCTTCTACTTATTGTATCATTTTAGTGGGCCTTAATAAGGTGTCTGCTGTCAACCAGAATTTATTTTTTTTTAAAAAGACATCGTAATTGATGTATTGCAGTAAGTATGGATGAGGGTTCGACTTGATTAATGTATGAGCTGGCTTTTTGAGGCATTTTAAAAAGGCTTCTTAACCCTGTCTTAAGAGACTGGCACAAGCCCACTGTAAACTACCTCTTTGCAATTGGAAAGCAGCCTGACAGCTGCTGATGTCTCTTGTGGGCTTCTCTCTCTCTCTCTCTCTTTTTTTTTTTTTTTTTCTCTTCCTGATCGGAGAAAACTGAAGCAATATACCCCTTGTCAATAATTGCAGTGCTTAAAAATCTTATAAAGGGATTTTGACTTTTCCCTCCTGAGATAACTTTCCAAAGGTTAAATTAGTTTTACTTGTATGTGCTTCAAATATCACCACTTTTAGTAAGGGCTGAATTTGGTTTTTAAATAAGCTGCTATTTTGTGGGTTGCTTGTCCCCAGACCCTATGTGGCAGAAACTGTTTTGATGTCAGATATGAACATGATCCAAAAGCAGTTTCAGGTCAAGTTCAAGATATGTTTCTTCACGCTCAAATGGCTTGTGTTGTTTCCAAAGTGTGTGTGTGTGTGTGCATGTGTGTGAGAGAGAGATAGAGAGAGACAGACAGAGACAGATATGGATGAAGAGAAAGACAGAGACAGACTGATTAAGCACCTGATCATATCTATATAGGAAAATAAAACACAAGCCTCCCAGAAACTTTCTCTTTACATCAGTTTGAGATCCATTCACCCATTTCTCCATTTGTTCAGCTACTGTGTATCAACTCAATGCGATATTTTTTTTTGGCATCAGAAGTGTTTTATAAGAAACAAAGCAACCGAGTGATAATCCCAGGAGAGATAGGAAACAGTAAAAGAAAAGGAAATCGCAACCCTTGGCTTCCTTTGGTATCTCTAGGTGTCCACACAATGCCCCAGGAATATTAGGGCATCTCTTTTTGATAAGAAGAAGATATTTGAAGAATTCCAAGCTGACTGAAACTCTCTGGCTACCTCCAGCGAGGGTTGAGGGAAGCATCTTGTCATTATTTGGCACCACTGTCTTCACTTGGATTGAGAGAAAGTCCATAAACACAAGAGAGGAAGAGATGAGAGTGGGAAGCCAGGCAGGGGAGGCAGGTGCCTAACGCAGCCTTCATGGAGGGACGGGTGGGGAGAGGGAACTCCTGCTCAACTGGATTTGCAAGTTGACAACTGTTCTAAGAATCGTTCTGCAGGTGCACCAGGTAGACTCACCTTTGTATCTGGCTTACCTAGTTGGCTCCTAGGTGTTGTCTTTATTTGTGAGCAGGTGAGTGGATGGTAGGGCGGCTGATTGGTGGATAAAGAAGAGATGTGTAGCAGAGTGAGCACTTCCCTCCACCGGTCCTGTATACCGATTTGTCTCGCCTTGGTTTATGGTCTCCACCCTGAGTTATTGTGAAAAAAAAAAAAAGCATTTAATTTTCCACTTTAGTTGCCCACAGGGCCTAACTCTCCTTTTGATTTCATATCATACTTTTTTTTATTTTAAATTGCAGTAGAGTTGATTAACAGTGTTGTGTTAGTTTCAGATGTACACCAAAGTGATTCAGTTATATATAGCGCAGATGGTAAAGATGCTGCCTGCAATACAGAAGATGTGGGTTTGATCCCTGGGTCAGGAAGATCCCCTGGAGAAGGGAGTGGCTACCCACTTCAGTATTCTTGCCTGGGAAATTCCATGGGCAGAGGAGCCTGGTGGGCTACAGTTCATGGGATCACAAAAGAGTCAGACATGACTGAGAAACTAACACTTTCACTTTTTCTTTTTCAAATTCTTTTCCCATTTAGATTTTATATCCATCTTTTTTGATTGTTCAGACTTTGAATTTTCTCATCTGTCACATGGAGAAATAATTATTCCCACAGAGATTTTTCTAAGAAGTCAATGAGAAAATTCACCGAAAGAACATATCCGAGACTCTGGCACCAAATAAGATTCAAATCAACTGTAGTCTCATCACAGGGACTTCAGACTGAAGGCAGGACTACTGTTTGTCGTTTTTTAGGTACTGTTGCCAGGAACCTCACTTTGTCCCTAAGTCCTGTGATGATTCAAGCCAGCTTCAACAGTGTTGTTTTTATTCCAGAATATTGAATCCAAGTATCATATCAGTTCAGCTCCTCAGGTGGCTCAGCGGTAAAGAATCCACTTGCCAGCACAGGAGACGTGGGTTTAATCCCTGGGCTGGGAAGATCCCCTGGAGGAGGAAATGGGAGCTCACTCCAGTATTATTGCCTGGGAAATTCTGTGGACAGAGGAACCTGGCGGGCTACAGTCAGTGGGGGCTCAAAGAGTCAGACGCGACTGAGCACATAGACACACACAGTCATATCAGATGCCCTAGAGATTTTAAAAAAAAAGGTACTTTTTTCCTTCAGGATGAAAATACATGGAGGATAATTCTCCCCAAATGGAGCCTGACATTGACTGAGAGAGAGTGAATTTGGTAGACTCTCCAGCCAGGACCTTTCTGTTAGTCCACAGGTATTGCCAGAGGGCGACGTCTTTCTAGTGCATTGGATGATGTCACTTGCCGTCACTGGCATCCATTGGCTGAGACTGTCGATCATAAGTAGCAACCCCCAGCTCCATACAAAGATGACTGTGTTCACTGTGTGCACCCCTTTTTCTGCTTCCTGCTCTGAGACGTGTTAAGTGGGAAGGATGAGTAGAATACATTTCAGCACCATCTATTGAGTACCCACTTACGTTTGGGTTTTATACACATTTGCGAACCTGATTAAGATAGATAAAGATGGAAAAGCCAACCATCTGATCTTAAAGGAGATTACAGTCTAATAGGAAAGGTGGGGGCAACTGCAGAAGAGACCAGCTGGATCAAACCCCCAGTTACTTCACAGAGTAATTAATGGACTGATGTCTGGGTTTATCCTCTGTAGCAGGATTATCACAATATTTCATAGATGTCCTAGATGTGTGAATGTCATATATATCACATATCATACATATCATATCACATACTATACATATCAAAATCAAGCATACATGTCCTAGAAGGTATGCTGCTGCTGCTGCTAAGTCGCTTCAGTTGTGTCCAACTATGTGCGACCCCATAGACAGCAGCCCACCAGGCTCCCCCATCCCTGGGATTCTCCAGGCAAGAACATTGGAGTGGGTTGCCATTTCCTCCTCCAATGCATGAAAGTGAAAAGTGAAAGTGAAGTCATTCAGTCATGTCCGACTCTTTGCAACCCTATGGACGGCAGCCTACCAGGCTCCTCCATCCATGGGATTTTCCAGGCAAGAGTACTGGAGTGGGTTGCCATTGCCTTCTCCACCTAGAAGGTATAAACACTTATAAAAATGAGCAGTTGAATTGTTTGAATCATTTCATCAAGGAAATATCATGAAGTGCTTGAAAAGGGGGAAAGAGGAAATAAAAGCATGAAAACTAGAGATAGATATCAAAACAACACACTGTGGACTTTTATGGGAAAAGAAGTTTCATTGGAACTCAGGGTCTAGGGAGCAACGTCTGGGAGGACCAGCAAGCTTCCCCGGTCTTTGGAAGAGAGGTAAAATGTTACGGGTGAGCAAAGGAGGTGAGGGGAAGATGAGTGTGTGTGCAGGTGGGGCTGGTGTGTGTTCACGGGTGTTTAGCTTTCTGGGACCCAGTGGATAAAGAAAACAAAGTGTGAGAAAGAGAAAAATGAGCACACTCCAGTGGAGGTGTTTGTCGAAACTGAGTGGGATTGCTAAGTAGAACACACAATGGACAAAGCAGAAGGATCTCAAATATCATACGAAAGTGTGGGCTTTATTATTTAGTAGGTAAGAACATTTTTGAGGTTGGGTGTGACATCATCCACGATGAGTATTCAGAAGCCCACTGGCAGCACACGTTGGGGGCTCTGATAAAGGCGTAGAGTCAGCTCTGATGTTAAGCTTGGATTTGGGGAATTTGTCAGTTCACTTTGATACTAGTCAGCCAGCTGTCCTATAGACACTGCTCTACAAAAGAAGTCAAGCTATTTTCCACCTTTAACTTGATTCATTTCTTTAGCATAATATATACCTGGCAGGGTTAAACATTTTTGACATATGGTTGTGTCCTTGGCGAACGTGTGGAGTGTTACCAGTTTTGGAAACTGGCTTCAAAGGGCAGGAGTCCTAATGGGTTTAGCTATACGAGGTTAAAGTATTTCTATAAAGTCCCACTTTAGAAAATATGTGAAATGGATGTCTAGTGAATACCATGTCCTGAAATTGTGAGTAGGGACATTGTTCGAAGGACCTGTGTTTCCATCAAGTGGACAAAATAAATCTTAATCTGGAAAGAACTCTTACGGGAAATCAGAAGACAGATGAAGGCAAATGAGTGCCATCTTTGGAGCTAGACTTCCTGACTTTGGATTTGATTCTTAGCTATTTATGGTCTCAATATCTTAATTTGGAAAAAAAAAAATATTAGTCAACTAAATTTTTTTTCTCAACAATTCTATGATTTTTAAGAACTTCATAAGCCTCAAATTCAGTATATAGTATATAAGTGCCCGTTTTCCTGTGTTCAATTTTGAATGTTATAATTGATAAACAAGGGCTTCCCTGGTGGCTCAGTGGTAAAGAATCTGCCTGTAATGCAGGAGTTCCTGGTTCAATCCCTGGGTCAGGAAGATCCCCTGGAGAAGGAAATGGCGACCCATTCCAGTTTTCTTGCCTGGGAAATCCCATGGACAGAGGAGCCTGGTGGGCTATTGTCCATGGGGTCACAAAGAGGCAGACATGACTTAGCAACTAAACAACAACAATTAATAAACAAGGTAGCAAAAAAATATTTTCTTGACTTCCAGGATTCAAACACCTCTTTGTAGAAATAAACCACAAGATGTGTTAAATTGCCAAAATATTTATGGTGTGCTACGGCAACCCACTCCAGTATTCTTGCCTGGAAAATTCCATGGACGGAGGAGCCTGGTGGGCTGCAGTCCATGGGGTCGCTAAGAGTCGGGCACGACTGAGCGATTTCACTTTCACTTTTCACTTTCATGCCTTGGAGAAGGAAATGGCCAGTATTCTTGCCTGGAGAATCCCAGGGACATAGGAGCCTGATGGGCTGCTCTCTATGGGGTCGCACAGAGTCAGACACGACTGAAGCGACTTAGCAGCAGCAGCATGCTTAGTCACTCCGTCGTGTCTGACTCTTTGTGACCCCATAGACTGTAACCTGCCAGGCTCCTCTGTCCTTGGGGATTCTCCAGGCAAGAATACTGGAGTGGGTTGCCATGCCCTCCTCCAGGGGATCTTCCCAACCCAGGGATCAAACCCAGGTCTCCCACATTGTAGGTGGATTCTTTACCATCTGAACCACCAGGGAAGCCCAAAATATATATAATAAGCAGTAAAATGCTAGGAAATAAATCTGTGTTACAGGCAAATTTATTTGCGTTAAACAACCAATGCAAAAAATATTTTAGTTTTCTGATTTTTTTTCAAATAAAAAAATTGAGACCATAAATAGCTATATTCACAATTGTATCATAACTCTCTGATCTTTTGTCTTTGATTGCTAATTGGTGTACCACAGTTTCTACACCAAAGAATTTCCTTTATAGTGTCCTGCTTACCACTGTTGTGTTCATTATCTTGATTAGCTAATATTGGTTCTTTATTAACATCTTTATAAGAGAGAGTGTCAAGAAGCCAGCATGTAGCCGGAGTGTCTGTGAAGAAGCCAGTGTTTACCACCAAAGTCTTTAGAGCTGGTGACTAATAAATTTCAAAAGTGAAGGACTCAGACTGAAAAATATTTGAAAGGAACATTGCTTAAGTCTCAAGTAGACCAAGTAAAAACCACTCTTTTTGAAACATTTCTCTTCGCTTTGAATCTTTATTGATTTATCTGGTAAACTCAGCAGCAGTGAAGTCATCTAGTTCTTTCTTGATTGCTTCTCTTTCTTAATGACCACTCTAAAGTCCATGTGTCAAGGTTTTGGCTGAGTCATTTAATGATTCTTAATATTTCTTTATTAAGTAAAATTAAAATCAGTATGCTGTGCTGTGTTGTACTTAAGTCACTCAGTTGTGTCCGAATCTTTGTGACCCCACGGACGGTAGCCCACCAGGCACCTCTGTCCAAGGTGATTCTCCGAGCAAGAATACTGGAATGGGTTGCCATGCCCTCCTCCAGATTTTCCCAGCCCAGGGATCAAACCCAGGGCTCTAGCATTGCAGGCAGATTCTTTACTGTCTGAGCCAGTGTAGCCCAACTTTTTGCTCTCTTTAGATGCCAGTTTCTTAATATTTGTTTTTTCTTATTTGCTTCTATAATATTCAGGAAAAAATAAAAGGAATCTTAGAATGGGCACAGGGAGATGTATACTTCTGCCTAATGGCAGACAATAGTTGTTCTCTGCTATATTTCAGAACTGATTTTGATGCCAAATCAGAAGACTAGAAAATGTATCTTGTTGACTTAAGGGGTCATACTGACTCAGAGCAGGCAGCTTTTGGTAATGAGTGGGGCTCTCTGGAATGTGCATTTATTCATTCTTTACAAAGAAGTTATCATTCTAATTCGGCATGGGTCTTTAACCTTTCTTGCTTTGTCCTGCCAGGACTCCCAAGAAGAGTCTAGAAAAAATATGATTACATCACAATATTTGATCAAGTATAAATTGCATTCAGTAAAAGCAAAATACCACATTGGTGGAGAGAATTTTACACACACACACACACACACACACACACACACACACATACATTTTGGATGTGCTGGGTCTTCTTGCTGCATGGGTTTTTCTCTAGTTGCGCCGAGCAGGGGCTACTGTCTCGGTGTGGTGGGTGGGCTTCTCTTTGCAGTGGCTTCTCTTGTTGTGGACCGTGGGCTCCAGGGCATGCAGCCTTCAGTAGTTGCAGCACGAAGGCTCAGTAGTTGCGGCTCCCAGGCTTAGTTGCTCTGTGTCGTGTAGATCTTCCCAGAACAGGGATCAAACCTGTGTCTCCTGCATTGGCAGGCTGATTCTTTACCACTGAGCCACCAGGGAAGCACTACACATATTATTTAAGTAAACTATGCCTTTAAATACTTGAACATTACCACTGTGATATTTTTTTATGTTCATATACAGATTTCTAGAAGGTCACTTTTCAAGACAAGATAAAACATCCATCAGCATTTCCTGTTTTAGCCTTGATAAAATACAGTGATATCTAAGCAC
This sequence comes from Bubalus kerabau, assembly GCF_029407905.1. Lineage (NCBI taxonomy): Eukaryota > Metazoa > Chordata > Mammalia > Artiodactyla > Bovidae > Bubalus > Bubalus kerabau. The sequence goes on along the minus strand of NC_073628.1, from coordinate 74,271,167 downwards.
TTAGATATTATGTGTTCAGTTGCTCAACCCTGTCTGACTGTTTGAAACCATATGGACTGTAGCCCATCAGATTCCTCTGTCCATGGAATTCTCCAGGCAAGAAAACTGGCGTGGGTTGCCATTTCCTCCTCCAGGGAATCTTCCCAACCTAGGGATCAAACCTGGGTCTCCTGCATTGCCAGTTAATTCTTTACTGCTGAGTCACTGGGAAGGCCCATTTAGATACTAACAAAATGATAAAGTGATATTTCCATAGATCTTTTTGACCCTTTTTAAAATGATCTTATTTTTTTAACATATGAATAGTGCTCACTCATTATAATCACTTTTTTTTTTAAGTTTTATCTTATATTAGAACATAGTTGATTAACAATGTGTTAGTTTCAGGTGTACAGCAAAGTGATTCAGTCTTTCATATACATCTGTCTATCCTGTTCCCTATTTTTCTCCCATTTGGGTTATTACAGAATATTAAGCAGAATTCTGTGGCTATACAGTAGGTCCTTTTTGGTTATCTGTTTTATTTTTATTTATTAATTTATTTTAAATTTTTATTGGTGTATAGTCGATTTACAATGTTGTGTTAGTTTCAAATATACAATCAAGTGAATCAGTTTTACATATACATAAACCTACTTTTTTTTTAGATTCTGACTCTTTCTTTCTTGGTAAACTCTACATCAATAGAGTCAGTAAGAAGTACAAAACCTATAATCAATACCATCAGTTTTTCTCATTCCCAATTTGGAAAATAGCAGGCTATTTATTACAGACTATAGGAAGAGTGTAATCTCTAGGGAAAATGATACGTATTATACTCTTTTCATATTTCTGCTACCTTTCATTTTGCATGTATTGAAATGTCACAAAAATGTACCTTCTGTGATTGATAGAAAGGAGATATGAACCCAGTAAATTATATAATTATCAGACCAAAGGTACACACACATATGTCTGATCACCAAATCGTATTGTCGGCCTGTTTCCAGACCTAATGCAATTTGATATGAGGTCTTTGTTTTGAAACTACTTATGATAATTGAGTAACAACTATATCTCTTTTAAGAATGCAGATATTAATGAACTTACCCCACTCTCACCAAAAGTAATACGGTCTTAATGTTAAGAATTCTTAAAATAACTAATGAGCTAATATTTTTTCCTGAAAAGGAGGAAAGGTAATAAGTTAGAATTTATTGAAACGTATTTTCAAGTTTACAATGTAGGTAAAAAGCTAAAACGCAGCTGTCAAATAGTTTCACAATTCATTTTATTTGGAAAAAAATGCCAAAAGGGTGATTTTAAAGAAAATATTTATTTTGAAGAGGCTGATTATTTAGTCATCTACATTTTTAAACATATATATTTTTTGAAATCTCGGTAAAATATATTTAGCTCATTATACACATAATAAAATGTTCTGTAACCTAAATACATCTTGTAGAAAAATGCAAAAACAAGTGTGTTATACCTCTTAGAGCCTCAATTCATTTAGAGTAAAAATTTTGAAGGTATAATTAGAAAGATTCATAATAAATCATCTGTCACAAAAGAAACTAAATAAGCTTCTTGCCGCTCTTGAAGAAGATACCTTCAATGTGGTACAGTTAAGAGTCACATCCTATTTTTAACTCAGGACATGATCTGGGAAAACTGTAGTGTGACTGGCTTAACATTGCTGTTTGTGTAAGCCTCTACTGAAGGAATCCAGACAGCCTTCTAATGGGGAAGACACTGAAAATTCAACTAAAGGAGTTGGCATTTCTGAATGCTTAAGGACCATGGGCCTTTTTATTTCCTTTTTAATCAGTTTCCCAAATAATCAGTATCAAAGCTAGGTTTTCAAGCAGATTGTTCCTGATAGCCAGTGCTGAAATGAAGCAGGAAGAATCCTTTTGATCTCCTGGGAGTAAATACTGTTTGCAGATAACACCCAACAAGAGCGTTTCTGTTCACGTGCTATCCAATTTAATATGAACAAGTGGAATTTGGGTTCCGCAGAGGATAAATAAATAAATAAATGAAAGTCTTCTATAGGCTTTTGAACGCATACCTTTAAATATCAAACGATAACGATTTGTATGGTGTGGTTATATAATGTATTTCTTTTCTTCTCTTGGGTTCATGTGATGAATTCCAGTTGATAAGCCCCAGACTCTGGAGTCACTTGTCTGGCTAGTTATTAAGATTAAGATAAGTGCTAAGAACGAACGGTACAGTGCTTTGTACTAACTCTGTGGGACTGGGCCACCTAGGATTCTGAGTGTAAACAATGAATTAGTTCACCCTGACTCTCTTTCAGACTTGAACACTGTAAATACTGGTGAAATATGATTGAAGCAGAGTATGAAGATTATTTTTAATAGAAAGTATGCTTTAAATTACCAGAAATCATGATGATCCAGTGGTTAAGACTCCACCTTCCAATGCAGGGGCACAGGTTCTATTCCTGGTTGGAAAACCAAGGGTCCACATGCCATGGGGGCAGCCAAATTTTTTTTTTAATTTACCAAAAATCCTAAAATGCATATAAAGGTCAGAATAAGTTTACAGAGAAGAGATTTACTGTCTACTTTGTCTTATTATACTGGTATTCAGAAATAAACAGATAATGAGTGGATCATAGGTACCATATCAGAAAGGCATTTTTCTCCCTGTAAAAACACACCAAGAGGGGGAACAAACAAACACAAGATATTTAAGCACATTTAGGGGACTTTAAGATGAAAGATATATGAGGATAAAATACATTCCTAATACATATTCAAAGCTAATATTGTCTACTAAATGCTTCTCACTCGTTTTTCCAAAGCTGCAAAAAGTGCACACACTGTGCTTTAAAGCTGATGGAATGTTCCAGAGGCACACCAAACAGAGACAAATATTTTCTGAAGTTCAGTCAATGATTCACACTAAATATAGTAAATATGAGCTTTGCTGTAAATTGGTAGGCAGCATTTCCAGCGCAGCAAAGTTTAACTGTCTCTGAGATCGCTGGCGGAGTGATAGAAAGGGGTAATTTAGCCAGCATCCCATAGCAACCTGCTGCGCGATGGAGAGCACTGCATAGCTATTAATTTTTGTTAATGAATTTAAAACTAGATGTATGGAAATGGTTTTATGAAATGTATACACTGCTAAACAGTTAACTAGTCCTTGGGGCTTAAGTTTAATTATCTGTGTGTAAATCATTTTGAGCAGGGCAATCTAATGAGTAAAAAAAAAAAAAATTCAGAGAAACTCCTCCTATCTAGCTTTGAAAGAACTACTGAAGCCAACAAGCCAACTACTCTAGCCCGCAGGTAGAGATACAGTTCACCTGTTCATGGAGGCCTGGGTCCTCAAGGTAGCCCCTTTTCAGGGCTCTGTGTGTTGCTGCCTTTTTTTTTTTTTTTTTTTTTTTAATCCCAGCCAGAACCATATTTGGCAGAAAAGTGGACATGTTAGTCGCTCAGTCCTGTCTGACTCTTTGCAAACATAAGGACTGTAGCCTGCCAGGCTCCTCTGTCAATGAGATTCTCCAGGCAAGAATACCGGAGTGGGTTGCCATGCCTTCCTACAGGGGATCTTCCTAACCCAGGGACTGAACCCAGGTCTCCTGCATTGCAGGCAGACTCTTTACTGGCTGAGCCACCAAGGAGGCCCATATTTGGCAGAGGAGATGAGCAAGTGTAGTATGCTTCTGGTTGCTAGGTCTCATCCAGTGTTTCTCATTCGGGGTGATTTTGCCTCCTGGGGGACATTTGGCAATTTCTGGAGACATTTTTGGTTGTCACAGCTGGGCAGCTACTGCTGGTATCTATTGGGTAGAGGCTGAGGGTGCTGCTAAACCTTCCACAATGCACAGGGGAGCCCCTACACTACAAAATGACCTGGCCTCAAATCTCAGTGCTGAGGTTGAGAAATGCTGTCTCCTATTTCAACACTTTGGAACAGCATTTATGTATGATATTTAAAAATATGTAAGAGCTACAGATGGCGCTTGTGGTAAATAACCCACCTGCCAGTACAGGAGACTAAGAGATGCAGGTTCACTCCCTGGGTCGGGAAAATGCCCTGGAGCCTTAAGGCCATGGCAACTCACTCCAGAATTCATGCCTGGAGAATCCCATGGACAGAAGAACCTGGCAGGCTACAGCCCATAGGGTCACACAGAGTCAGACACAACTGAAGCGACGCACGCACACACATGCAAGAGCTAAAGAAGGAGGCAAGAAGGGAGTTGTTATCCTTTCACTCCCCAAACATACTGCTGTCTTCTGGAGCTTTAGTGGGCAGAGCGTGTCTCCTGCCATCCAGATGCCCAGTGTCTGTATGTGGACCCTTCAGCCCCACAGTTTGATAAAAGGCTACAAATAAAGAACCAGTTCACTTAGGGCTGCAATGTACCACTTCGTCACATACTGGAGTCTTAGACCTTGACACGCCCAGCTTAGAGAGGAAGATCCTATGCTGAAGAATAATGAAAAGTGCTCTGCTGACAAAGCAACCTGGACCGAAATGACTCGTGAGATTTTTCCCGCCGTATCCTCTCCTGATGGGTTGGGGGGTGGCGGGGGTGGGGGAAGAATGTGTATGTACAGTTAGGAAGAAAACATGACAAAATGCAAAAAAAAAAAAACAACCCAAAAACCCAAAACTGCTCTTCAGTACTATCCTCTGTGTTCTTAAAGAGGTTCATCTGGCTGGAAGGAAAGAGAAGAAGGATTCTTTCACTCCCTTTTCCCCTCCCCTCATTCCCTTGTTAAGAAAAGAATTGTATTTTCATCTCCTAAGCGCTGCCTATTAAGATAACAAGCCAAGGGAGAAAGCACCCAAACAGTGCATGAGGTAAAATTAGGACAATACTTGGATTCCTGAGGGCTGTAATTAAAGCTATCTGGATTAAAAAAAGAGTTATTTCAATTCGGATTTATGTTCCAAGGAAACAAAAAAAGGAAGAAAGAATGGGAAAGTGACATACCGCTGAAAGAACTCTTAATTCCAATGTATTCAACTCACCCATCAGAAGAAATGGCATTAATTCAAGGTACCCAATTACAGTAATGTGGTTCAGAGCACCTCAATAGGTGTTTCAATCTCAAGCCAGGACTAACATTTGTAATCCTTTAAATGCACTTAAGAAATTGATGTTACAGCCCCACAATCTGTTAGGGGCCTTGCTTGCTAGATGATTGCAAAGTATCCGACCATTAATTGGATCATCAGAATGTGATCCGCGTCCTGGTCCCTGGATTATGGAAGACTGACTCTGCTCTGACATGTTGAACCAGAAGCTCCTTTTGCTAGAGATTTTGACCCTTAATGTAGATAAGTGGTATTTTTCATCAATCTTAGCTTGCATTTAAAAAGGGGGAAATGTCAATTCAATGTGGGGCATTTAACTTAATTCAACATCTTTTAATTTAATACCTTGGAAAAGTTGGTCTCTCCGACCTGCCTCACACTTCTGCTGATGGAATATTTTGTAAAGCCCTGTTGAGAAAGGTGATCTTCCATTCGTTAATAAAACCACAATTTTGAAACTCCCTGCTTTTCATGTTACTGTTAAAAAAAATTTTTCCTGTAACTCAGGAAAAACAGGACAAAGAACAAAACACAGTGATATGTCTCAATAGGTCCTTTTGTTAGAACAGTGTTGAAAAGATACATGGAAACAAAATCTTTTTAAAAAAGAAAAGAATTTTTTTCTTTCTTCTCATCTGTTTTGCACCCTTGTCTAAGCTGTGAAGTAACTTAAGATGATCTGTTTGAATGCCTGGTCATCATGAATTGAGGACCAGGTAATTTTATTTCCTTCCAGGCAAAAAGAAAGAAGGATGAATCATTCCTAGTGTTTGTTCCCGAGCATGGCTTTTGATAATGCATATTTCACAGCTATAAACCCTGGATTCCAGTTTAGTTCATGACCTTTTATGACATTCCACCAGGTCAAAGAAGAATACCCCCCCCGCCATGCACACACATGTTAGCTAACATCTGGCATATGAGGCGATAAAGCACTCTTCAGCCAGGGTTTACGCTTCCAAGTTTTCTGGATATACACTGTCAAGTCCATAGAACTTTTGCTTCTCAGATTAATAGTGCTTTCTTGTCAATGCATAGATGAAGATGCAAGTCTTCCCGTGAATAACCCATTTACAACTGGCAAAATGGCCAGGTTGGTCTCTCCAGCTGGGCTATTTTGTAAGCACATCACATACCATTCAACTGGAGTCCTGGGTGACAGTTGGGTTGACGCCTTATCTCCAGGCAGGAAGCCCATCTGCCTCCTGCTTTAAAGATACTGTGGGTTGGAGAGAGAAGTGGAGTTTGTGACAGAGGACTTTGCTGGCCTCTGATCCTCTGAGGACAGATGCTGATAGCATCTCAGTGTAGCTGCCCTCGTGTCTGTGACAGCTTTCCGTTCAGATGTTCATGTGGCCCTTTTTCCTAATGGGGTCCCTGGGCAGTGAGCACCTTGCTAGCACAGAATGGATGGTTACCTGCAGGCCTGTGCCCGACTTCCCTTGTAAGCCACGTCTTAACCGAACCATGAATCAGGGTTCTCTTAAGCTGCAGTGAAAGTGAAAGTCGCTCAGTCATGTCTGACTCTTTGCAACCCCATGGAATTATACAATCCATGGAATTCTCCAGGCCAGAATACTGGAGTGGGTAGCCATTCCCTTCTCCAGGGCATCTTCCCAATCCAGGGATCGAACCCAGGTCTCCTGCATTGCAGGCGGATTCTTTACCAGCTGAGCCACCAGGGAAGCCCAGTATGAGGTTATAAATTCAACTTTGAGGAAGAAAAACAAAGAGAAGTTAAGAATCTTACCTAATACTGAGCCCCATGAGTTGACTTTTGGTGTAGATTTTCCTAAGTGAGACTTTCCTGCATCAAGAATGATCTTTGCTTGCTGGGTATTCTGTTTTAGTCTCTCTTGCCAGTATGAATAGTGGAGAGACACCTCTTCCAGCTTTCCTTTGTTCAGTTTGGCAATGAGCTTCTAGACAAATTAATTTTATTATCTTTAATGGCCAAAAATCTATTTTATATTAAGAGGGTTTCTTAATTTAAGTTTGAGAAATGAACACTAGATATGAAAACTGGACCTCATTATGAGATATATGTTCCTTTTGTAAAAACTCATGTAGGCCATCCTAACCCCAGATATTTTCTTGTTGTCCATTTGAAAAGATCAAGATTTATTTTTTGAAAACTTAGATTTGTGTCATTCACTGAATCCAGGTGAAGTAGCATTAGCATGTACATTTCCCAAAGGTTTTACATTAGAACCAGACACTTGCCTTTTTGTTTTTTATCCCAAACTACGAGCGCGTGAGCCCCTGCAGGGTGGCGGGGAGGGGTGTGTTTAAGAGGTGTTCGCATGATAAAGTGAACCTGCCATAAGCTAGCTGCCGCGTTGTTCAGGTTTCCACCTGGTCGGCCGCTGTCCTGAGGAGGCATTATTCCTAACACTCTCCAAAGTGGGTGACGAAATGCTCCCGGACCTTGTTCCTTTCTGTTAACGGTCCATCCTAAATGAAGTTGGCAGCTGTTCTTGCCCAGTGTTCATGAACCTCTACTGTTTCCTTCCTGATTGAATTCCTCTAGAATCCCCCAGGGCAAGGAGAGTGTGCGAACCAGGACTGACCAGACTGCAAGCCCCTGAGTTACAGACTGTGATGTGTACCCTGGAGACAGAGCTGTTCCTATGCTCCAAGATTCCTGAGAAGGGGAGAGGGCTGCTGGGAGGCACTGCTGGGAGGCTGCCCTGAGTGTCTGTTTCTTGCTGTCTCCCTCTCCCTCTGCTTCTATCTCTGTTTCCGTCTCATCTCTTCCCTTGCTCCCTAATTCTCCTCCTATTGCTCCCCCTCCAGAAATTAGCGGCGGGGCAGGGGAGGGGGGGTAGAAATCCTATTTAATTTTAAGATCATCAAGTACACTTTTTGTTTGTTCATTTGTTTGAATTTATTTATTTTAATTGGAGGCTAATTACTTTACAATATTATAGTGGTTTTTGCCATACATTGACATGAGTCAGCCATGGGTGTACATGTGTTTCCCATCCTGAACCCCTCTCCCACCTCCCTCCCCATCCCATCCCTCTGGGTCATCCCAGTGCACCAGCCCTGAGCACCCTGTCTCATGCATCAAACCTGGACTGGTGATCTACTTCACATATGGTAATATACATGTTTCAATGCTATTCTCTCAAATCTTCCCACCCTCGCCTTCTCCCACAGAGTCCAAAAGTCTGTTCTTTACATCTGTATCTCTTTCGCATATAGGGTCATCATTACCATCTTTCTAAATTCCATATATATGCGTTAAAATACTGTATTGGTGTTTTTTTTTTCAGACTTACTTCGCTCCGTATAATAGGCTCCAGTTTCATCCACCTCCTTAGAACTGATTCAAATGCATTCTTTTTAATAGCTGAGTAATATTCCATTGTGTATATGTACCACAGCTTTCTTATCCATTTGTCTGCCAGTGGACATCTAGGTTGCTTCCAGGTCCTGTGTCAAGTACCCTTTAACAAAGAGGTTACCCAGGCAATTTTGGATCAGTTAGTAATAGCTATCCATCGTTGCCCAATTATTTCAACCTTAGGAAGTACTATTTATAGTAAACATACTGACAGTTGTTAGAACGTGCGGAATTGAGGCCAAAGTCATGTATTCGATTCCTGTCTAGGCCAGTCGTTCCTTTTTAATAATGTCACAGTATATTCTCCTAAAACGCATCAAGTGTCTTAACAACGATGTGTGCCTCTAGTCACTGTGTTACCAGAAAAAGGAAGTGTCAAGGTCTCAAAGTCGTTACATCAAAATGGGAGAAAGTGACAAAGGATGTGTGTTCTCATCGATAGCAGTGTGATCTTCATCTACCGAAGACAGTGCTTCTGGAGACTGAAAAACAGCAACAAAAGTTGTTGATGTGACTCCATTGCTTCTCTCCTCCGTTGCAGGAATCAGAACCAAGTTTCATGTGAAGACAGTGAGAAATAATGATATGAGTAAGTGGGAAGCCATCCCATTCTTTCTTCTGCATACCTGGTTTCAGAGGCTCTGCTAGGAGGCAGGTCTAAGGCAGGAGAAACTCGTTTCATCTTTCTTTTTTGTGGGTATGGAAAGAACAAAAAAGATAGCTTTGATCTCCATGTCATGCTTTCTCAGGCACAGTTCAATAACTGAAGAGATAATTTTGGGGAAACAAAATTAAAAAAAAAAAACTTATCCTCCCAGTCTGGGTTATAGTAGGGCTTTTAGCCATATACCACCCGAAGTCTACTTTCCCTATAAAAAAATATCCCAACAATGTAAAGCTTCTGAAAGCTGGCTGACCTTGTAACCTACTTTCTAAGAAGTCTGCACCCATAACTGTTAGACAGAATTAATCTTTTAAAATTGTGAGTCTTACAAAGGATAGCTCCCGGCCCATCTCACAGAAAGGCCATCTTTCCACTGGCTGGTACCCAGCGTGCTGAATGCTGTGGTCAAGATCTGTGGCTCAAGACGCCATCAGTCTGCTTTTCAGCTCCCTGTTGCCTTTCAAGATGATTCCCCATCTTCTCCAGCCCATGATACTGAATCCTCTTGACCACCTGATGAATTGAGGGAACCTTTGGGTCCAAGGCACACACCATCATTGGCTTACCCTGGGATTTTCCAGTCCTCTATCACTGATTCCCCCAGCAATGATGATTAGCTATCAGCACATTAATTTGAGCAGGAGATGACACTTTTAGGATTCTAAAAAGCTGACATGTCTATGGAAAGGGTTATCATTTTCAAAGTTAAGTGTATCTTTACTTGGGAGTGGAACGATGCTTTGTCATTGAGTAGTTTATTTGGTATTTCTTATTATGAAGTGGTCTTATGTGTTGGGAGGATCCCTTGGAGGAGGAAATGGCAACCCGCTCCAGTGTTCCCGCCTGGACAATTCCATGGACAGAGGAACCTGGTGGGCTACAGCCCCAATGGGTTGCAAAGAGTCGGACATGACTGAGTGACTGATCATTCACGCATATGCTTGATCTGCCCAGTACTAAGGTTTGGAAACTTTTGCCTTTTCTTCTCTGCGTGAGAGTGTGTGTGTGTGTGTGTGTGTGTGTGTGTGTGTGTGTGTGTATCTGTGTATCTAGCAGTCTATGTTATCTGCGATTATCATTCTTAGCTATTTACCTTCTCTCCCCATCTTTTCTCTCTGACACCCAAACCAGTTCCAGCCATCCACCGGTCTCTCCTTTTGCCATTGTCTTGTCACATTTGCTGCACAAGGATTTCAGATTAGCCAAAACGTTTGCCTGCTAGGCTAACTCTCCTGCCACAGTGTGTTATGGAACTGCCACACCCCTTGATGCTTTCTTGATACTGAGTATGGCTCAGGAAAAAGTAAGAAATGGTTGGTGGTCATTGTCAGATGCACTCATGCCAAGCCCTTTTTATACAACAAAGAGGGCTAGCAAGGAGATCGCCTGCCTTCCTGCTGCCGGGCTGGTTGTGCCATTGTGCTGATGCCAGGCTCCTGCTGGAGATTATGGTCTTGCTTGGCCTGTGATTATAGAAAGAAAAACAGTTTTAAAAAAAACAAACAAAATAATAAGGGATGTGCAGTAAATTCCGTGACTCACTGCTGATGGATTTTAACTCCTTGGGGAGAGAGTTACCTAATTTTCTCATTTCATTGTATTCTCCCTGTCCTCAAGTTCATGTATTGGAAAGACTAAAAGAACTGGTTTTTGCCATGCAAAGCTCACAGGTGTAGTCAAAATAAAGGAAACTAAAGGACAAGGAAGTTTTGTTTTGTATTTTAAATAACTTACTGTTAGTATGTCTAAGTTGGGGCTTCACAGTATCACAAACTTACTGGTTACCTTCTTATTTTTGTTAGGTTTGAAAATCAGTCTGGTGATTAAAAATTTATTTCTAATTTTTCCAATCCAGGTTTTTGTTAAAACAGCAGCATTGGCTGCTTCCTTCACTCTGCATAAGCAGGACCTAGAGCTCCCAGAATATTATTTGTGTGGGACGCAAAGATATAATTGAGCATGCATTTTTTCCCCAAAACTCTGTTGTTTGAAACAATGTGACTCTATTGAGCTAAATGCACATGATTCTAGAACAATAGGATAAACAGTAGCAAGTTCAATAAATCAAGCAGTTATTTTGTTTGCAAGACATCAAAGAATCTCTTTAACTACATTCTCATTAAATGTTGTAATATAAGTATTACTGCCTTATAGTGTTTGAACTTTGCTCTTTTACATGATTCCTGTTGCTGGTAGCTTGTGATTCTTTACAAAGCCTAGAAGTTGCACCACACTTCATCTTGCCACTCTTTGCCTTTGTCAAGGTAAACAGAGTTCTAGGCATCTCCTCTCCCATCTCTGGTGAGATGCATCTTTCTGCCTAAGCTGATCCCAGTTCTTCCTATGTTTTCTAAGATTCAGCTCCATCCCTTAGTCTCTCCAAAGTGCTGGACTCTTCCAACTCCAAGGATGCCTTTCCAACACAGAAAAAAAAAAAAAGCAAAGAAACAAACAAAAACTTTCCCACATCTTGATCACTGCTCAGAGAGCTGCCTGGCTTTTCTCATTTTCTTCATCATCAACATTCTTATAAAAACATTTCATGCACCTGATCTCCATGGAATCTTTGCAACCTGCTCCTTGACTTGTAATCTGGTGCTGCCTTGCCCTTCAGTTGCTGCCCATGTGGTCCACTTCCAGCCATGGAATCCATTGATCTTTTCTCAGTCCTCACATCCCTTTTTTTTAATTTTAAAGTACAGTTGATTTACAATATTGTGTTGATTTCAGGTGTATAGGAAAGTGGTTTGGTGATATGCATGTATGTGTATGTGTGTGTATGTCTGTGTGTGTGTGTGTATATATATATATACACACATACATACATATACATACATACACACACACACACACACACACACACATATACATAGGCTTCCCAGATGACACTAGTGAAGAATCTGCCTGCCAAGGGATGCAAAAGACTTGGGTTTGAGCCCTGAGTTTCCTGGAGGAGGAAATGACAACCCACTCCAGTATTCTTGCCTGGAGAATTCCATGGACCAAAGAGGCTGGCAGGCTATAGTCCATGGGGCTGCAAAGAGTCAGACATGACTGAGCACAGCACAGCAGCAACATGTATATGTATATAACTATATTATTATTCTTTTTCATTTCAGTTTATTACAAAATATTGAATATAGTTCCCTGTGCCATACAGTAAATCCTTATTGTTTATCTCCTTTATATATGGTAGTATGCATCTGTTAATCCCATATTCCTAATTTATCCCTCTTAGGTAACTATATGTTTACTTTCTATGTCTGTGAGTATCTGTGGTGAGTCTGTTTCTGTTTTATAAATAAGTTCATTTGTACTATTTTTTAGATTCCACATATAAGTGATATCATCACTATTTGTCTTTCTCTAATTTATTTCACATGGTATGATAATCTCTAGATCCATCCGTTTGTTGCAAATGGTATTGTTTCATTCTTTTTTATGGCTGAATAGTATTCCATTGCATATACAAGAGAAAAGCAATCAGTTACAAGGGAACTTTTGTAAGTCTATCAGCTAACTTTTCCCCAGAAACTTTGAAGGCCAGAAGCGAGTAATAAGATATATTCAAAGTCCTGGAAAGGAAAAACCTACAACCTGTTGATAGGATGGTGTACCCCACAAGATTATCATTTAGAATAAAAAGAGAGAAAAATAATTTCTCAGACAAGCAAAAGCTAAGAGAATATAGTGATACTAAATCTGTCTTAAAAGAAATATTGACAAGTGAGAAGAAGCAAGAATCTATAAAAAAGGGAAAATCATAATAGGAAATGTAAATATTAAAGGATTGAAAGGTCTTCCTTGATGGTCCAGTGGTTAAGACTTTGCCTAAATAGTAGTGTAACAAATTCAATAAAGACTTTAAAAATAGTTCACATTTAAAAAAATCTTTAGAAAAAGACTGGTGATCACTTAAATAAAGCAGCATATAGATTAAAAACAACTTGAAAAATTCTGTGAAAGCAATTATACCTACAATGAACAGCAAAAGGATGAACAAGAATATGTAAAACAGGACATCAGAATCACAAAATGTCAGGGAGGGGAGTAAGAAAAGGTAGATCTTTCAGAATGTGTTTGAGCTTATATCACTATCAGTCTTTATATTTGGAAAGTCTCTGCTGTATCTAATGGCCCTTTCCTTACTGACATGTTCTTGCTCCTCGGTTCATGCGACCTTGTAGACAGCTAAATTTCTCCATGTTTCTTTGCTAACGTTTTATATCCATTGGCACCAAACCACTAGCATCTGTCATCATCTTTCGTCCATGAGTAGGGCTTCAGAGCTTATGTCCACACATATAGCACATTCCGGTCTCAGCCTCTCTTCTGATTCCTAGTAACATGTCAAAATGCTGGTCAAAGCCATTTGGATGTGCTGCCTGAAGTTCGGCATACCCATTCCTCAAACAATTGTTATTCTTTTCCTTTCCAAGTAATCACCTCTGACTCTCCGATTTTCTCAATGACCAACCCTTTGCTCCAGCATCCATACTAACCCCCCGCCCCCTGCCAAGTCATCTTTGTCTCTATGCTTTCTCACTCAGTTTCACAGCTTGCAAAATGCATTAACTCTACCGTATGTTATGTCATGCTCATTGCAGTGCTGGTAGTTGGACAGTGCTGTCCCCCCTCTTGATTGTACAATCGGCGAGCTGGAGACTCTTGGTCTCATCTCAGCCTTGACATTCAATGTCCCATAACTCCCACGGCACGGAGAATAGCTCCATAACTGACAGCTGGGGCTCTCTCCAAGCCTCAATTCCTACTCTGTGGTTGACACTTGTTCCATAAAGCTATGAATGAGAAGCACCTCTTGGCAGGTTTTCGCAGAAAAGTCTCTGAAGAACAGATTTTATTTTTTTATATATTTATTATCATTATTATTATTTTTTACTTTACAATATTGTATTGGTTTTGTCATACATCAACATGCATCCGCCACGGGTGTACACGTGTTCCCATCCTGAACCCCCCTCCCACCTCCCTCCCCATACCATCCCTCTGGGTCATCTCAGTGCACCAGCCCCAAGCATCCTGTATCCTGCATCAAACCTGGACTGGCGATTCATTTCTTATATGATATTATACATGTTTTAGTGCCATTCTCCTAAATCATCCCCCCCTCCCTCTCCCACAGAGTCCATAAGACTGTTCTATACATCTGTGTTTCTTTTGCTGTCTCGCATACAGGGTTGTCGTTACCATCTTTCTAAATTCCATATATATGAGTTAGTATACTGTATTGGTATTTTTCTTTCTGGCTTATTTCACTCTGTATAATAGGCTCCAGTTTCATCCACCTCATTAGAACTGATTCAAATCTATTCTTTTTAATGGCTGAGTAATACTCCATTGTGTATACATACCACAGCTTTCTTATCCATTCATCTGCTGATGGACATCTAGGTTGTTTTCATGTCCTGGCTATTATAAACAGTGCTGCGATGAACATTGGGGTACACATGTCTCTTTTAATTCTGGTTTCCTTGCTGTGTATGCCCAGCATTGGGATTGCTGGGTCGTATGGCAGTTCTATTTTCAGTTTTTTAAGGAATCTCCACACTGTTCTCCATAGTGGCTGTACTAGTTTGCATTCCCACCAACAGTGTAAGAGGGTTCCATTTTCTCCACATCCTCTCCAGCATTTATTGCTTGTAGACTTTTGGATCACAGCCCTTCTTACTGGCATGAAATGGTACCTCATAGTGGTTTTGATTTGCATTTCTCTGATAATGAGTGATGTTGAGCATCTTTTCATGTGTTTGTTAGCCATCTGTATGTTGAAGAACAGATTTTAGATGAACAGTGATGCACAGTACCCAGGTGGTAACTTTGCTGAGAGAATTTAGTAATTGAATAAACCACCTTGATTTAGGCTGAAAATCTTTCTTTCCCTCAAATTTAGCCTTAAGCAGTGTCTGTATCTATTGTCCATTTCTATAGAGGAGAGGTTGAAAAAAAGAACACCGTATAACATTTGTTGTTGTTCAGCCACTAAGTCGTATCCAACTCTTTGTGACCCCATGGACTGCAGCATGCCAGGCTTCCCTGACCTTTACTATTTCCTAGAGGCTTCTCAAACTCATATCCACTGAGTTGGTGATGCCATCCAACCATCTCATCCTCTGTCGCCCTCTTCTCCTGCCTTTAATCTGTCCCAGCATTGGGGTCTCTTCCCATGAGTTGGCTCCGGGCATGAGATGGACATAGTATTGGAGCTTCAGCTTCAGCATCTGTCCTTCCAATGAATATTCAGGGTTGATTTCCTTAAGGATTGACTGGTTTGATCTCCTTGCTGTCCAAATAAGGATACTACTTGGCCAATTTTGTGTGCATCAAATTTTTCACAGAAACAATGCATCTGGATTTTGAAAAATGACCAGAGTACCTAGAAGCAGTCAGGTGTCTAAATAGCATAAAGCCTACATAGCTACAAATGAAAATGAAAGTCGCTCAGTCGTGTCCAACTCTGTGACCCCATGGACGATACAGTCTGTGGAATTCTCTAGTCCAGAATATCTGAGTTTGTAGCCTTTCCCTTCTCCACGGGATCTTCCCAACCCAGGGATCAAACCCAGGTCTCGCACACTGCAGGTGGATTCTTTACCAGCTGAGCCAGCAGGGAAGTCCAAGAGTACTGGAGTGGGTAGTCTGTCCCTTCTCCAGTGGATCTTCCTGACCCAGGAATCAAACCAGGGTCTCCTGCATTGCAGACAGATTCCTTACCAGCTGAGCTACCAAAGAAGCCCTACAGATCTACAAGGAGATACCTTATAACTATTATTAGAACAAATAGCTTAGGAAATAATAGCTAAGGCTGGTAATGATCCCTGCAGTTTTGGAGCAGATGTCAAGTGCTGTGGATCTTATCACTGAATCCTTATGACTAAATGGATTTCCCACCTGATGTGTTTTTTCTAAATTATACATTTTTAAGGTAATATGTATATTGAAGTATAACACTTTCAGGTAAAGTATCCAAGTTTATCTACAAAAGGCCAATTCATAGGTGACTTCTAAATTTCTTTTTAATGGAGGGTAATTATAATATTGCATTAGCTTCTGCCACACAACAACATATGTCAGCCATAAGTATATATATGTACCCTCCCTCTTAAACTCCCTCCCAACCCCCACTCCATCCCACAGCTCTAGGTTGACACAGAACACTGGGTTGAACTCCCTGTGTTATACAGCAATTTCCCATTGGCTATCTGTTTTACATATGGTAATATGTATGTTTCAGTGCTACTCTCTCAATTCATCCCACCCTTTCCATCCTGAGTTTTTGAGCACTTACTCTAGCACAGCATCACGTGAGGTTAGTGAAGGGGTCTAGGGATTCAGAGCAAAGTGATGAGGAATCACCAATACATGAACCCTCTATTGTCAGCGCGTTAGAGCAGTGATGGCTTTTCAACCATTCAGTACTGCCCTTCCTCTCGTAAATTATGGTGGATGACCTACAGGAAAAAGTGAAATAAATTAGAAGGTGAAGATGGTGATAAAGGAAGTAGAGAAAGGCATAATGACCTGAAGTGGACTTATCTGCCCCAGATTTTGGTATGTTGGGGTATACCATCAGATGGAATAATTTATTCGTTTATCTGACCATTTTACCACATCAGCTTGCAAGCTCTCATTTCTAGAGTCGTCAGTTGCTCCTTGGGCCCAGCTGTTTATGAAAAGGGTTCTATCTGTGGCTCTGAAGCAGGATGACATTTCAGTAGGAAACTCGTCTCTCTCCTGGATTAAGAGAATAATGCTCATGTTTTCCACCTATGGCAGGACCCTGGCCAAAACTAATAGTCAAAAGGAACTTCTATTCAGCTTAGGAGTTTCAGTGTTGAGCAAGAAGGAATTCCCCACGATTGTCCTTTTTCCAGATAGTGTTTTCCTCTTTGCTGAAAGCACTCCTGTTCTTAAGTAGAGAAGGTGGTAGCTTTATAACTAAGAAGGGAACAGAATTAAAGGAAAAAAATTAATCAAAATGATATTAAATACACAATGATATCAGAAGAGTGATTTTGCAGTGCTTGCTTGTAAAAACAAATTCACCGTCTTGTTTTGTGTTAGTTAATTGCCACTCATGCAGCATGAGAGAGCCTGCATGAAGGGGCCTGTGGATGCCTTGACATCTCTGTGTAACAAAGTTAAGTATGAAAAATCATCTATAGACACGGGCAGCTCTTGGTCATCCACCCAGGTGAAGGGTAGAAGAAATTTGGGGAAAAAAGAACAATGGATCATGGTCTTCTTTTAAAAAAATGTGTATATGTATATTGTTGGTAAGTGCCCAGTGAACAGTAAATATCTTTTTCACTGTTCTTGGGCTTATTTTTATCCCGTTCTGTCCAGGCTCTACATTTAAAGACCAAGAAGGTCTTAGCAATAATAATGAGCCCTGGTTTTCCTGAATTCATTGCCTGGAAAATTGTATGTGCATGACCCAGAATTAATTATATCCAAATGTATATTATGTGTGTACTGTGTGAGAATGATCTAAATTTGTTATCTAATAGTTTATCTTAGGTAATTTCAAATGTCTTTACTATTTCTGTGAATATTTAGTAGCAAAATTTAAGGCCTTTTTCTCTCCTCTGTCTCTTTCCTTATTGAACGAGAGGCAGAAAAACCCTTGTTTTCCCCGGAGTTCTGTCTCCTCAGGCTTCATTTGGTAAAAGCGAGTTTAGATCATTTTAGTTCTTTGTGTGGTGCTATTTTTAAATGTAATTTTTGCTAATAATGCAATTAGTTGTGTCTTTTGCATAATTTGCAATATGGTGTTGAAGTTTAAGAAGCTTCATTTTATTTTAATTAACAACTGATCGGTAATAATAACCAAGCAGCTGCTAATATTACCAGCCTTAACTCTTGGAAAAAAAAAAAGGCAGCAAACACATAACTCCTCCTCCTTCTCCCCCTCCCTCCTTTGAAATATTTAATAAGAATGTCATGTATAAAATTACCCTGTTGGAGGGAACAGGGGTCGCATTCCAATATAGATGGCAGTGGAAAAATCACTCAAAATTGCATGATATGTCCCCTCCCCAGCCTCCCCTCCATCCCCTTTCCTTTCTCTCCTCCCCCTACTCTTTTCTAATTGTTGGTCTGGTAGTTTCATTTTTTTGAAGAGGAGAGCACGCACTGGGGTATTGTGACATTTCAGTGTATGTTCCTAACAATTCCTCTGCACATTCCATTAGCACATTATTTATAGCATCGTCGAAGGGTCCTTTCTTCCCCCTTCTAATGATATCCTTGTATCTCTGATGACGATGCTATCTGGAGATTGACCTGTTATTTTTAAAAAATCTATTCTGTTAAGTCGACCGTTCATTGGCTCACCCTCTTCAGCTTCCCTCCTGGTCACACTTGAGAAAGTCTGCTCGCAGAGCCTCTCCAGAGATGCGGCTCAAATCAAGCAGTTTGAAAAGAGTCCGCGAGAGGCTTGAAGCCAGGATCCTGTATCTTACAACCTGCAGCTCTGAGGTGTCGAGAGCCCTGAACTCTGGATGCATAGATAAACAAGACTTCCCAGAAGCCATTACCCCGTAACTCCTCATAAACTTCCACCTGACAAGCCTCTCCAAGTGAGAGGGCTGTGTTCTCCCTAATCAATTCCTTTTTGAACCCACTTGTTAGTCAAGCGTTGTGCACAGTAACTACAGAAAGGACCCTGTGTCTGGGGCATAAATTACTCTTCTGCGCCACTGTCTGCGCGCACCCCCCAGTTATGGATTACTTCGTTCTCGACTTGACAGGAACATAATTAGAACTGTTGATGAAATCTACCAAATTGTCCCTCCGTGGCCTCGGTGGTCAGGAAATTTGGCTGAGTCGTATTTGTCACCGATGGGGAGGCTCTAAACACTTCATATTAACTATGTTATTAATGTGCCCAGGAATTGGTAACACTTGAAGGGAGCAGGGCTCTGGGCGCCTGCCCATGCTGCGTTCAGAGTTTCAGCAGGGAGAAAACACTAAGAAAATTCCTGAGTGCCTGTGTGTGGGTGTGTTCGCTCTTGGCACATGGAGGCTTTCATTTTAAAATGTGGCCTTTGCGAGGCCTTTCCTGACCCCACAGGGTGCGCCGTGATGGACCCCACAGGGTGTGCGCGTTATGGAGTTGGCTGCTGTTTTAGCCACCATTTAATTTCCATAAATCCTCTCTGAGGTGAGAAGCCTGTGAGGTAGAATGGTTAGGAGACAAGCTTCTTGGCCTGAGGCTGCTCTCCCTTAGAATCCTGATTCCCTTGCTTATTAGCCAGTTCTTAAATTGGTTACTTGACCTCCTTTTGTCTCATTTTCCTCATCAGCAAAATGGGGATAGTGTAGCTGTAAGGAACTAAGTGAAAACATCTCTGAAAGAATTTAGCACAGTGTCTGCTTACTGGCCAGTGAATGGTCCTGTGATGATGGTAAGGATGCTGCTGCTGGTCAATAAATGGTCCTGTGATGCTGATGCTGATCAGTGCATGGTCTTGTTATGATATGATGCTGGTGGTGGTGATGATGAGATGACAATGATGATGATGCTGATGGTCAGTGAATGGTCCTGTGATGATGATAAGGATGCTGGTGCTGCTGCTGCTGGTCAATGAATGGTCCTGTGATACTGATGCTGATCAGTGCACGATCTTGTTATGATATGATGCTGGTGGTGGTAGGGATGGTGATGGTGATGGTGATAATGGACAGCAGCCTAACCCTTCCATCCTCAGCTGTGTCCCTCATGGTTGCATATATGTTCACAGAGACTCTTCAGCGTGGCAGGAGCTCTGGAGTTCTTTGAGAAATGGTTGTAGTATTGGAGAAAGAATAAATTTTGCAGGTTAATGATACCAGGAGGCTGTTGATTATTCCTGGAATTCCACAGCCATTCTGTTAGTGCAGATCACTTTTACTGTGACAGCTTTATCCTCTAAAATGAAAGAGTGAAGCTTTTAAGGAACTTCCCTGGTGGTTCAGTGGTTAAGACTCCATGCTCCCAAAGCAGGGGATGTGGGTTAAGTCCCTGGTCAGGGAATTAAGATCACACATGCCATGCGGTGCAGCCAAAAACTACAACAAAAACAAACACAAAGTTTCATTGTGTCCCTGAATCCCATATTCTTTCCTATATCTAAGAGGATCTGAGCTCTTTCTCGGTCATATTGCCCAAGACAACCCTTGACACTGCGTTTGTATGCCTAACTGTGAGCGCTGAGATATTAGCAAATTGACAAATGTTAACTGAACTATGAACCATGATCGACTGTTATCAAAAACAGTGTAGACTAAGATGATAGGCTAATAAAATAAAAAGGATAAAAGATGTGCCACTGGTGAGAGGGCATCATTCTTTACACATGGGCTCCAGCATCATTGAAAATGCAGTCATGAAGTTACCGATCATTGAAATACAGCCTTTGGTTTCATCTGTTAATTAGAAATGAAAAAAATCCAGTAACTTTTTTTTATGACTGGTTGTCTTTTGGGGGTTAATATATTGTGCCTAGGTTTTCTACTCATAGAAAATACAAATTCCAAAACGTGTGGAGACAACAAGCCAGCTATAAAATATTAAGGAAAAGAACTTGATGCATTATGTACGTGTTCAAGTGTGTGCCCCCCAAGAATAATTAGATAATTTTATGAAGAGTGTGTATTCCAATAAAGCGATTTTTATGTTCCTTTGTTTAAAACATTTATGCAGCTTTTACTATTGCTGTGCACTTTGAATGATGACCTGCTGATGCAGGTACTATTAGCCTCCCCACCTGGAAAACATGGAAGTGTAGGTGAGATAATAAGTGTGCTCTCTGTTTGCTTCTGCAAACCTTCCTTCAAAACAACAAAAACAAACAAACACAATTGCTTTCAATCCTTAAATTTGCAGACTATGTATAAAAAGTTGGCTCTATAAGAGCATAGCTCTCATATGTCACAGGAATCTGTTCATAACTAAGAGGGCTTCCCAGTTGGCTCAGTGGTAAAGAATCTGCCTGCCAATGCAAGAGACACAAGAGATGGAGATTCAGTCCCTAGGCCGGGAAGATCCCCTGGAGAAGGAAATGGCAACCCAGTCCAGTATTCTTGCCTGGAGAATCCCATGGACAGAGGAGCCTGGCGGGCTACAGTCCATGGGATCACCAAGAATTGGACAGAATCCAGTGACTGAGCCCAAGCACACAAAAGGACTATAAAGATGTCATTTGCTAGACCAGCTCTCTTCTCTCTGGGAAACAGCTCCCCAGTTTAAGCTCTGGTTCTTTCTTGGGCTTGAGAGATATTCAGTCAATGCTAATTTGAACCAGGAAAGTGTTGTGTTTTAAACAGAGAATGATGAACCATGAGACACTGGAAAATGATCTGTGTAAGCACAATACTAAGAGTCAGAGATGTAAAGAGAGTTTGAGAGTTCTTAATTTTTCTTCATCATGTCCCCAGTTTTCAGCCTGTAAGAGCCTGTTCATTTTTCAAGACCCTCCTCAAATACCACTTTATAACCTGAAGTCATTCTTGCTTCCATTTGTTTATTCATTTTTTAAAAAAATTAATTTTACCTTCCACTGGGCTTCCCTGGTGTCACTAATGGTAGAGAACCCACCTGCTGATGCAGGAGGCATAAGAGACGCAGGTTTGATCCCTGGGTCAGGAAGGTCCCCTGGAGAAGGGGCATGGCAACCCACTCCAGAATTCATGCTTGGAGAATCCCATGGACAGAGGAGCCTAGTCAGCTACAGTCCATAGGGTTGCAAAGAGCCGGACATGACTGAAGCGACTTGGCACGCATGCACATACCCTCCACCAATGAAATGGCCCTTAGCCTTGAACTTGTACTGTGGTTATTTATATGGAACTATTAGGACCTACTTGATAATGAGTTTCCAGGTCTTATTTACCTTTTTTCTTCTTCATACATCCAATCCTGGATGGGTTACACAGATTGATACAATCTCATTCTTTTACTCCTTTGGCCAATTGGAGAAGTAGGATCATATACACAAAGTCAATTTAAGAAAATCTAGGTGTCAGATGACATATGAAACAAGTTCTATATTTATCAAGAAGGAAGAAAAATTATGAAAGCCTAGAGAATTTTAAGAAACATCATCTCAAAGCAAGGAAGTAGGTATTATTATTCCTGTTTCATGTGTGAGGAAATTGAGAAGTTATATTATTCCAGGTCATGAAGGTAATGAGGAGCAGAGCTGGGGTTTTATCAGAGCTTTTCTCAGTTCCTCTCGGATGCTAGAAGGGAATCCAGAGGGCATGGAATGAATTCACATAGTCTCAACTTACAGTGGTTTGACTTATGGTTTCTCAATTTGACCATGGCATAAAATGATGTGTATTCAGTAGAAACTGCTTCAACTTTTTTGACTTTTTCAAAAAAGTCAAATGTGTGCTAGCGATGTGCGGGTGGCACTCTCTGCCCGAGCTGTGCTTTACAGCTCCTAGTTGGTCATGCGACCACACAGGTAAACAAGTGATATCCATTCTGGACCCAGACCCCATTCCACTTTCTGTGCAGTTTTCAGTAAATTGCATGAGCTATTCAACATTGTATTATGAAATAATCTGTGTTTGATGATTTTGCCCAGCTGTAGGCTAATGTAAGTACATTTAATGTAGGCTGGGCTAAGCTGTGGCTTCCCGGGTGGCTCAGTGGTAAAGAATCTACCTGCCAATACAGGAGACATGGTTCTGATTCCTGGGTTGGGAAGATTCCCCCAGAGAAGGAAATGGCAGCCCATTCCAGTATTCTTGCCTGGGAAATCCCATGGACAGAGAAGTCTGGCCTGCCATAGTCCATGGGGTCACAAAAGAGTCAGACATGACTCAGCAACTAAACAACAACAGACTAAGCTGTGATGTTCTGTAGGTCATTTTTATTCAGTTGCTAAGTCATGTCCAACTCTTTGTGAACCCTTGGACTGCAGCACACCAGGCTTCCCTGTCCATCACAACTCCCGGAGCTTGCTTAAACTCATGTCCATCAAGTCAGTGATGCCATCCAACCATCTTATCCTCTGTGGTCCCCTTCTCCTCCTGTCCTCAATCCTTCCCAGCATCAGGGTCTTTCCAATGAGTTGACTCTTTGCTTCAGGTGGTCAAAGTATTGGAGCTTCAGCATCAGTCCTTCCAATAAATATCAAATTTAATTTCCTTTAGGATTGACTGGTTTGATCTTCTTGCAGTCCAAGGCAACTCTCAAGAGTCTTCCCCAGCACCACAGTTTGAAAGCATCAGTTCTTCGGCATTCAGACTTTTTTATGGCCCAACTCTCTCATTCGTTCCATTGGTTAGGTGTATTAAATGTGTTTTCAATATAGCAATAGTTTAGCTTGTTTATTGGGACATAACCCCATTGCAGTCATTTAGACATAAACCCACTGCAAATTTCTGTACAATATAACTACTGATCACATTAGAATAAGTTTTAAAATCCAGAACAGAATAAGATGACTGTACAATGAGAAAGAACATTTCAGAGGCATCATTTTAAATAAAATCATTAGATCCGTATATCCCCATATCATTTTCAACATATTTTTCAGTAACAAAATAATGCGTGGCTGTTTGTAAAATATTGTAAGAATAGAGACAAATCTAAAGCAGAGAATGAAAATCACCACCATTCCATTATGTTCATAGACCTATACTCTGTTACCATTTAAGATAAATAATTCTTCCAGATTTTTTCAATGGTCATGATCTATAAATCTGAGATCTGTTTTGAAGCAGTCAGTACTTCACTGTCAGTGTCTGTGAGAGATAGGCCAGGATCGCCTTTTTTGATATAGGTAGGAACAAGAGAAGGCAATGGCAACCGACTCCAGGACTCTTGCCTGGAAAATCCTGTGGGCAGAGGAGCCTGGTAGGCTGCAGTCCATGGGGTCGCTAAGAGTCGGACACGACTGAGCGACTTCACTTTCACTTTTCCTTTCATGCATTGGAGAAGGAAATGGCAACCCACTCCAGTGTTCTTGCCTGGAGAATCCCAGGGACGGGAGAGCCTGGTGGGCTGCCGTCTATGGGGTCGCACAGAGTCGGACACGACTGAAGCGACTTAGCAGTAGGAACAAGAGAGGAACTCAGAGTGTGCTCGTGAAAATTCTGCCCTATGTAGATCCTGAAGTATCTACTTGGTCAGCTGCTGATAGTGGAACTTTGCGAGTCCTTGTAGAACCAAAGTATGGAAAACTTGGGAAGAACAATTTCAAGGTCCTTTTGGGTGGTCAGAAGCAATGACCGTCTACTGAAGACTCTGGGATGAAATTAGAACTTAAAAGCATGGCCTAAAATTAAGAGCAAAGCCTTTGGAGTTAGAAGCATTAGGCACCTTACCTTCAGTTTCCTTATCTGTAAAATGGGATCAGTAATATCGAAACCAAAGACAGTAATATAAGAAGGAAATCAAATCAAGAAATTTTTTTTAATTTTTATTTATTTATTATTGGCTGCACTGATTCTTCATTGCTATATGCAGGTTTTTTCTAGTTGTGGTGAGCAGGTGCTACTCTCTAGCTATGGAGCATGACTTCAAAGTGCAGGCTCAGTAATTGTGGCACATGGTATAGTTTCTCCAAGGCATGTGGGATCTTTCTGGCCCAGGGATCAAACCCATGTCCCCTGCATCAGCAGGCAGATTCCTTATCACTGGACTGCCAGGAAAGTCCCAAGAGAGAAGTGTTTATAAAACAGTTTTCACATGATATCCAATAATATTCTCATAGCATTAGTATCACTAACCTCTGCTTATCATCTGTCTTGACTTCTGGGCCAAGAAGTAAACTGTACCTAGTGTTGCTGGTGAGCCCAGATCATGCAGCTAATACTTACAACTCAAGGTCAGTTGATTTGCCAGCATGTATTAATCCACACTGTACTTTTGATTCTGGTACATTTCACCATACTATTCGTTTACCAGTCCAGATAAATGTATTTTATTAGAATTGTACCTGTAGCCAGTGTGCGTTGACTTACTGATTGCATGTCGTCTGTCTGTCTCTAGATGGGGGTGTGTGTGTGTATTTCACCTTTCCTTGGATCATGGTGATTGAGCACTTTGTCATTAGAACTGAGGTTAAATGCAAAGTAACTCCAACTGTCCTCCCTTTACATCTCAGCATGTGAGACTTTTTAGGCAAATCTTACTTGTCTCCTAGTTTTGTTAGCAAAGGAAATGTAAGAAACTTGAGTGGCAATTTATACTCTCAACTATATGTTACAGAATCAACATTGGTGGACACTTCAACTCAGACAATGGGTTGGCTTCCTTTGTTGGAAAGGTTTGGTCCTCGAAGAGCTAATAGATCCAGCTCAAATCTGAGGACTTAGGAAGTAATTGGGAGACCCATCTGCCTGGACTACGTACCCTTTAAATACTGGACTGATACGATACCATATCATTATGTTTCCAGAGAGTCCTTCTTAAGATGCTAATGCCAAGGGATCCTGTTATCTTATTTGTCTTGCATTAAATATAACTTAAGGATTTTCTGGTGGCTCAGACAGTAAAGAATCTGCCTGCAATGCAGAAGACCCTGGTTTGATACCTGGGTTGGAAAGATCCCCTGGAAGAGGGCATGGAAACCCACTCCAGTATACTTGTCTGAAGAATCCCATGGACAGAGGAGCCTGGTGGGCTACAGGGCGTGGGGTTGCAAAGAGTCGGACACGACTGAGCAACTAATACTTTCACACTTTTAAATATAACTTAGGATCCACCATCTCAGACTTTCAGGCTGTCCTCTCCTTCTCTGAGTCTCTGAAATGTCACTAACAAATTCAGAGGTCTGATTTCCCTCTGCAAAGCATTAGAGGGAATTTGTAAAGCTCTTTAAAGCTCTTTATATCTTCACCTGCAGTATCCTATTGGATGCTGACAACAACCCAATAATACCAACGTGGTATTATTGTCCACATTTTTACCGTTTTCTCTGTGCGAGGAGAACATCTAAGCCATGCTGAGCGATAGAACCAGTAGTGATGCTGCTTTCTCCCACAAACTGTTGTGAGGCTCAAGCCGAAGATTTCTCCATCCGAACCTTGCCGGAATGGGCAAGAAGAATGTATGGGAAGGACTGGTCCCTGGGCCCAGTGCTTTCAGAACTGACATGGAGAGATAATGATGCCCGCATTTTCTGCCCACCGTTGCTATCATGATTGCGTGGGGTCAGCAGTTGACGACAAAGAGAGGCAGATGGATCCAGTTATCAAGGACAGACTTCTGTCGCTCACTGTGACAAATCCCACTGGCTGCTGACTTCCTGGTTCATGCAAAACCACATGCAGACAGATGTTGAATATATGTTTCTAAAACATTATGCTTCATTTCGTAAGGTGGGGCAGGTCATGGTTTGTTACTTCCCCATCTTCACAAGGGGACGACAGGGGATGAGATGGTCAGATGGCATCATCGACTCAATGGACATGAGTGTGAGCAAACTCTGGGAGATGGTGAAGGACAGAGAAGCACAGAGAGCGGCAGTCCATGGGGTTGCAAAGTGTTGGGCACAACTGAGCAACTGAACAACAGCAACATCTTCACAAAAAGGCGCTGCAGGCCCAGAAAGACACTAGTCTGGTAAATTGGTTTGTGTCTTCAGCGAGCCTTCTCCAGAGCATACGCTAGACGATGTTCGTGTCTGAAAGGAAGTTAGTCATTGTAAGAAATAGGCTTAGCACTTCATAAACTCTAGGAAAGACTGTTTTCTTTTCTAAACATTTAAATTACTCAGCCATTTTATGCGTTAAAACCCAATTATGACTTAGTATGTTGCAGGATTTCAAAAGCCATTCCCTATAGGATCTGTGACTAAGATTTTCTTATTCAGTAGTTTGTATGCTCTCTAATGCAGGCTTTGTGAAAAAGTAAGAATAATAATCATAAATGTAAAAGGAGAAGAAGCTTAAAACAGAGAGAGGCAATTGATAAGACATTGGGCCTTGCTCCAGGATATGGCAGTTCTTGAGGAATACAGGGGCTTGGAGGGCTGGGAAGAATATATAGTTTTCCAGCTTTCCTGAACTCTGTTTTCTTGCTAGATGTGCATGTAGTTTTATCAAAAAAATAAAAATAAAAAAGGATAAATAAGAGAAACATCTTATAGTCAGAAACTTATCTCCAAGCCTTATAAGGGCTGCAGCTAGGTGTGTGTTATAAAGGGCACATCTTTATATGGAACGGACTTGTCTTTCATTGTAACAGAGGGCAGTTGGGCAGTTGATCAGAAGCAAAAGTTATGAATATTATTCTAATGCTTTTTGCACTATATTAAAATCATAGGCCAGTAGAAGTTTTGGATTTCCCTGAAAATTTTCTTTTAGTCTAACGCCTTGAATCCTGTAAAGACAACTTACATTCCCGCCAGAAACCTGGTGGCTCTAACACTCTACAAGAGAAGATAAGTCTGTTGAATTGGGAACCCTAACAGTTGGGAAGAACTGGAATTCAAGTTGTTGGTTAGTCTAGAAAGGCAAATGGAAATAAGGTTAAGTTATTTAAATTTCTTGAAAATAATGTGTTTTCTTTTGTGTTTTTCCTCCTGGCACTAAAGCAAAGCTAAATTCAAGCAATAACTAAAGTAAGATTAGGAAATTCCAAAGGGGAATACATAGAACAACTCTCTAGCATCTAAAATGCCACCTCAATATTAACATTTCTAAAAATCACCAGAGAAATGTGCAGTTTCTTTCGACATAAAGGAAGCAACACAATAAATCTATTGCCACTATTTGGGAAGATTTTTATAACCTTATATGCAATGCAGTGGAGAAGGAAATGGCCACCCACTCCAGTACTCTTGCCTGGAGAATCCCATGGGCAGAAGAGCCTGGTAGGCTACAGTCCATGGGGTCATAAAGAGTTGGACGTGACTGAGTGACTTCACTTTCAGTTTTTGCTTTCATGCATTGGGGAAGGAAATGGCAACCCACTCCAGTGTTCTTGCCTGGAGAATCCCAGGGACAGAGGAGCCTGGTGGGCTGCCGTCTATGGGGTCGCACAGAGTCGGACAAGACTGAAGTGACTTAGCAGCAGCAGCAGCATGCATGCTGACTTCCTTGGTGGTTCAGTGGTAAAACACCTCCCTGCCAATGAAGGAGATGTGGGTTCGATCCCTGCATTGTGAAGATCCCCCAGAAAAGGCAATGGCAACCCACTCCAGTATTCTTGCCTGGGAAATCCCATGGACAGAGGAGCCTGGTGGACTGCAATCCATGAGATCCCAAGAGTCAGACACAATTTAGTGACTAAACAACAGCAACAACATTCAGTAGTACCATGGCACTCTTTCTCTAGCCACCAATATGAATAGATCAATTGATTTCATCATTGTGAATTCCTTAAATGGTAGAATAATTGGCTCTTAGAGCTGAAAGGGGTCCTTATGTCCAGCTCAGAGACATGGTTCTCTAAGCTGGGAGGATTTATGACTTAGGCACAGTTTTTCAGATGATAGGGATGCTGGAATGGAAATTTAGATACCCTGATGTTAATCTGAGGTTCTCCTCGCAGGAGTTCTTTCAGAAATATCTTTGAGTTTAGGGAACGCAGAACGGGAGGGAATCAAAAAACTAGAAGGCTAAGATAGAAGCTAAAGACCCTCTTTCCTTTCTCTAAGTAGGTAGCCTCATCTTTAATCCCAAGGACAATTACGGAACCAAATGATGAACCTTGGGGTACATGTATCTTTTTGAATTATGATTTCCTCAGGGTATATGCCCAAGTATGGAATAGCTGGGCCACACGGTCATTCCTGGGCTTCCCAGGTGGTGCTAGTGGTAAAGAACCTGCCTGCCAATGCAGGAGATGAAAGAGACGTGGGTTCAATCCGGGTCAGGAAGATACCCTGGAGGAGGGCATGGCAACCCACTCAAGTTTTCTTGCCTGGAGAATCCCATGGACAGAGGAGCCTGGCGGGCTACAATTCATGAGGTCACAAAGAGTCAGACACAGCTGAAGTGACTTAGCACACACATGGTAGTTCTGTTTAGTTTTTTAAGAAACCGCCATAGTATTCTCCAGAGTAGCTATATTAACTTATATTCCCACCAACAGTGGAAGAGGGTTATACTGCAATTAAAAAAAAAAAAAAATGAACCAAGTGAAACTGCTCAGTGGTAGTATTATTTTTAAATCTTGTCTCAACTTGGGATGGTGTCTTCTGTGTGGAGCCAAAGTTAAGATAAGTGTCAGGGTTGTGTGCCTTCTTTGTAAATCTGGAAGATTGTAGTAAGGTTCCAAATGATACTGAGATTTGCTAAGTCAAGTCCTCCTTGTCAATAGCTCCTCTTGTTGGATATTTAAAGTTCAAGAGCTGTGTTTGCTTTAGTTAAGTGCTCTGAAGTGTTTCAACAGACATTGGTCCGTTTATATAAACAAATGAAGGAACACACACTGATAATCCATGATACCCAGGAGCAGCCCGAGCCTAAGGAGTGGCAGAATTGAAGATAAGCCTTCCACACACCTGCTTAATTCATGCTGCTGGACAACGATAGGTGTTTGCCAACAGGTTCAAATGGCTTAAGGCGGGAGTACTGAGGGAAAGTGTTTTCTGCTTTAAGAACACCCTTTTAAAAACTTTATCAATTTGCAAGTGCTTTTCTAAGTGCAGTTGCAACCTTTAAACCATTATTTATTTCTGAGAGATATATTTTCATTTGTTGGTGGTCATCCTTTATACTCTTGAGATGATTTTAGTTGGGTTTGTTAAAAAATTGGTTTCCTCCAAGTGTTTTATTTTATATAATTTTTCAACCATTCAGACTTTCAGAAAATATCAAAACTCCATTTTCCAACAGTGACTTATTTTCTTAGTTAACATCTATCACCACCACACATAGTTAAAATTTTTTTTCTTGTGATAACTTTTAAGTTTTACTCTCTTAGCAATTTTCACATATGCCAGACAGTATTGTAAAGTCTAGTCATCATGCTATACATTACATCCCCATGACGTATTTAGTGTATAACTGGAAGTGTGTACCTTTTGTTCTCCTTCACCAATTTTTTTCCAGCTTCCCTGGTGCCTCAGATGGTGAAGAATCTTGACTGCAATGCAGGAGACCTAGGTTCAATCCCTGGATCAAGAAGATCTCCTGGAGAAGGGAATGGCTACCCACTCCAGTATTCTTACCTGGAGAATTCCAAGGACAGAGGAGCCTGGGGGGCTATAGTCCATGGGGTCACAAAGAGTTGGACACAACTGAGTGACTAACACATCCTTTCCATCAATTTTGCCCACTCACTACCTCTGACAACCACCAGTCTGTAGATCAGTGACTTTTAAGGTTACAGTATATACCTTAACCTGGGCACAGGATATACCTACATCTGAGTTGAAATTCAGTATCAACTAATGTCATTGTCAAGTAATCCTAAAATATACATGTCCATCTTGATTAAAAGAGTGAGATGGTCCGATTTTGAGATCCTGAG
Source organism: Bubalus kerabau (assembly GCF_029407905.1). Taxonomy (NCBI): domain Eukaryota; kingdom Metazoa; phylum Chordata; class Mammalia; order Artiodactyla; family Bovidae; genus Bubalus; species Bubalus kerabau. The sequence goes on along the minus strand of NC_073628.1, from coordinate 74,240,645 downwards.
ATTTATCATGCCAGAATTTCTAAAAGGTAAGGGTGTGATTATGCCAGAGTTCTAATTCCCATCCTGCTCAGCCAGGTGGAAAATGAAAGTGTTAGTGACTCAGTCGTATCTGACTCTTTATGACCCCATGGACTGTAGGCTCACCAGGCTCCTCTGTTCATGGAGCTCTCCAGGTAAGAATATTGGAGTGGGCAGCCATTCCCTTCTCCAGAAGATCTTCCTGACCCAGGGATTGAACCAGGGTCTCCTGCATTGTAGTTGGATTCTTTACCGTCTGAGCCACCAGGGAAACCAGGTGGAGGAGATTCTAACCCCTATAGAAGGTTGGCTGCCTGAGCTCTGAGGCCATACAAACTCAGTTTTGAAGCCCAGCTTTTGTAAGCAAGTAGCGGTCCATGGAAAATCTCATGGATGGAGGAGCCTGGTAGGCTGCAGTCCATGGGGTCACTAAGAGTCGGACACGACTGAGCGACTTCACTTTCACTTTTCACTTTCATGCATTGGAGACGGAAATGGCAACCGCTCCAGGGTTCTTGCCTGGAGAATCCCAGGGACGGGGGAGCCTGGTGGGCTGCCGTCTATGGGGTCACACAGAGTCGGACACGACTGAAGTGACTTAGCAGCAGCAGCAGTCACGTGACAATACACGATAATAGTGAAATGGAAATCATAGTATCTGCCACAAAATATCATTGTAGGACTCAGATAAGGCAACATATAAGGTTGAATGATATGGAAATTTGGCAACAAATAAGATTGAATGATATGGAAATGATATGGATGATATGACCATCATTAACCCCACAAGACCCCAACAGTTTTAAATGGTTTAGTTGAATGGGTAAAACCCAGAGTATTTTCCAGCAAATTGAAACTCCTACTAAATAGCAACTTCCAGAAAAGACAGTATGGGCTGGAAGCAGGGAAATCTATATTTACTCATTTAAGTAAGCTCACATCTGTCCTGGAAGGAGGGAGCAGACAGGTAAGAGTGATGACGGTGGCTGTTATCAGTGGCTCTGCTTTCCAAGTATCTATGACAGTTGGCTTAACCTTGAGACATCCCTGTTATTTCAGACTTCTGTAAGAATTAACACATATAAAACAGAATCTGTAAAATCAAGTCAGGCTGTCTAGAAAGTTCGTCACGTAGTTTATTTGTGTTTTAGAAATATTTTCCAAAAAAAAAGAACTGATCAAATATTAGGAGGCAGGGAAAGCAAAGTTCATGAAACCAGAAAGAGAGACCTGGGTAGGTAAGGGGAGGAGTCCTTCTATAGGAAGAGAAGCTTTTGTGAATGGAGTTGGCACTTGGTATAGAATTTAAAAGTAGCCGTCTTACCACTCTCTCTGCCACATCATATGTGACACCTTGACCTGTTGTCATCAGTTATAAATATCAGGGAGTTTATTGACCCCAGCAGATCTGGGTGGCTAATTGCAAGCTGTGCATGCATTGTTTGTAAGAGGCTTAAGCCGCGTGCTGGATGTACGCAGCGAAGAATCTCAGAGCAGCTGAACCACCTGCTCGGAGCTGACACATCTTAGTTCACACAAGAACTTGAGAACACTTCTGAATTCTTGAGTGATTGCCTGGAGTTGAGAGGCTTAGTGGTGTGAGAACTTGAGCTGAAAAGATGATATCATGTCGTAGATAGGATCATCCTGTCATAATTAGGACCGAAGGCAGTTCGTTCTGACATAAGACAGAGAGGGATATACTAAGACATGAGGTTTGATTTTTCCTACAGTTTATATCAGTTCTAATAAGTTGTTCTCCCCTCTTTTCCTCTTGCCATTCATCATGCCGTATTTTGAATGTTTTTCTGCCCTTGAGTGTCTCGTTCTTCTTGTTCAGTCATGCCCAGCTCTTTGAGACCCCATGGACTGCATCACGCCAGGCTTCCTGGTCTTTCTCCCTCGGGTGTCTTAACGTCTTTAAAATGGAATGAAGGAATAAGCTTAAAACCTTCAAGAAGGAATTGGATTAAAATTGGATGGATTCTCAGCTTTCCTTGACTCTGGAATGCATTGTGAGGGCTGGAGAGGAATGGAGACGTATCACAGCCAGGCAAATGCGAAGAGGTCTTAGCAAAGGATTCTGTGAGCTGTGGTCTGGAATGTGGGAACTTCCGTAAGGCTGCCCAGCCCACTGAAATGTTTAGCAAGCTTTGCTTTAATGTGTATTAAGTTTAGGCGTGGTGGTCTGTCTTTCCCTGAAGAAGCCCCTGTTTTTCTCTAAGTAGGGTGAAGAACTCTTCTCTCTGCCATATAGCCTCTTAATTTCCTATACATTTTTCTATTGCTTGATGTGAACAGGAAACTTTTATTTCCAACACTGCATTGTTTGTCTCTGCTCTGCTTTCTGTAAATGCTTTCCTCATTCTACAGAGCTGCACAACCTCTTTTGTGTTAGGGGCACTGCTGAGATGGCAGGACATACAGATTCTCTCCAATTCATTTTCTGCAAGGTGTTCTAACTCTGGGTTTAGTGTCATTCATGGCAACTAACCTCATTGACAATTGGTAGGATTGTCTAATTGGAGTAGTGAGCTGAAAAACAGAGTATCACACAAATGAAGACAACTAATAAAACTAATTTTAGTTCCATCAGTAACAATGAGAAATTGCTAAATACCCACTAGGCACAATGAACTGTGATTAGCATTGTAAGAGAGAAGATAATGGGGAAGAAGACCCAGCCTTTGCCCTGAACGGACTTAATCCTTTAAAAGGCATGCTTAGGAGGCAGAGGACCATACCACAAGACAGAATGTGATTTAGGCCATAAGACATTCGCTAGCAACATTAGCTCGAAGGACAGACCAAGAGTGTTGGGTGAATGCAAGAAAGCCTCATAAAGAAGGAGAGATGTTAGAGTGAGAGATATTATCATTGTTCAGTTGCTAAGTTGTGTCCGACTCTTTTCCACCCCATGGACTGTAGCACACCAGGCTTCCCTGTCCTTCCATCTCTTGGAGCTTGCTCAAACTCATGTCCATTGAATTGGTGATGCCATCCAACCATCTCAACTTCTATCACCCTCTTCTCCTCTTGCTCTCAATCTTTCCCAGCATCAGGGTCTTTCCCAATGAGTCAACTTTTTGTATCAGGTGAGCAAAGTATTAGAGCTTCAGTTTCAGCATCAATCCTTCCAAGGAATATTTAGGGTTGATTTCCTTTAGGATTGACTGGTTTGAGAGATGTATGAGATTTTAAAAAATAGATAGCATATTTGGTAGTTTCTGTTACATTGATTTTCCTCCTTGTTACAAGGCAGTATTTCTCCAGTGGCTCAGTGGGTAAAGAATCTACCTGCAATGCAAGAGACACAGGATACATGGGTTGGATCAGGAAAATCCCTAGGAGAAGGAAATGGCAACCCACTCTAGTATTCTTGCCTGAGAAATCACATGGATACAGGAGCCTGGCGGGCTACAGTCCAGGGGGTCGCAAAGAATAGGAGAGGACTGAGCGACTAAGCAGGCATGCAGGCACAGGCAATAAATTCTCCTTAAAGAAAACAGTATATACAAAGAAACCTAAAGAAGGTAATTTAAAGAACTTTCTTGCTGGAAGGCAGTTTCTGTTAACACGGGGCAATTAGAACATGGGCTGCGAGGATGATGATGCAACCACCAGGTGCCTGATAGTTGACTGACAGCTGGTCATCTGATGGCCAGCGTGTCCTTCCACTTTCCCAGACTTCCAAGCGCTCTCGCGGAAAAGTTCATCCCAAACTCGGTGATGCTGGGTTCTTTCTCTGTCATTTCCTATTCTTCATTGCAACGTTTCTTAATACCCAACAGACAGACAGTTTCATCTGTCTGCAGGGGAAGGCAAATACAGCAGCGATGAAATGCCAGCTTTTTGCTTTTGGTCAATATTTAAATGCAATATTATATCAGTTTATTAATTGGTAATGAAGTGACCAGAGAACATCACTTCACTTCCCCTATGAGTGATGTCAACTTTCCTTCTTCCCAAAAATCTGGTTCAGGAGGTTTTGGTGGGATGAATACATTGTATTTCTTTTCACACGTTTGTTGTTTAAAGATGCTATTGTTTCATTGGAGATGTGAGGAAATGTGCTAACCTTATCTTCCATGGTGCAGCAATGCAGAAATGATAACTATATATACTTTTTTTTATATAAAAACAGAGAGGAGCAGGAAGGAGAGAGACAACTTATTTAAATCCTGAATACAGTCAGACCTCATATGCATTGTTAAAAAAAAAAAGCCCTAAAGAATTGCATATGGATTAGAGGGATGAATATTCTATTATTTCAGTCTGTTCTGCTGATCTTCTTATTGTGACTTTGTGCTTCAGAAATCTGCTAGGAATTTGGCTTTGCCGTAGTCGGCAGTAATTTTAAATGTGTATCAAGCACTTGATAGTGTATGATTTGCGTGCTGTTGCATTCCTATTCCCTAAATTTTCCACCAATTTATTACTTTTTTCATACTGTTTTAATATTTCAGGATGATGAATATATACAGCATCATTAAAGGTAAATAAAAAATGCATGAAATTAAAAAATGGAATATTAGATGTTTCTTTGCAGTAATCCCTCAGCCCAATAGGAATGAAATGTCTCTGTTCTATCAAGTAATCCCTAAACATGATTAGGAAGCTGGGAGTGTCCACACAGCCCACATAATATTTGTATCATCTAAGCCTATTTATGTAAGGTTTGAGTAAAAGTTGTTATTAGAAGACCTATAAACCCATTTTACAATTCTGAAAGATATGCTTGCCTCTTAATCTTTTCTACCTTTATTATTTTTGCTGGAGTTGATGACAATGTAGTCTTAATTCATTTTTCAGAATGCTATTACTGTACATCTTTTTTTCATACTGAGATGGTACATTGGCTAGTCTATTGAAATACATTTTAAAGACCAAGAATTGAGTTCAGTAGTTCATTTGCATCTTGTAGCTGTTCTTTTTCAATATTTATAGGAAGAAAAGTTTGTTTCCCAGAGTATTTCGCAACTTCCAGACATTATTTGATGTGTGCAAGTTTTCCCAAAGTATTTCCTCTTGTAAAAAAGTCTGTTCTATATTGATTCACTAAGCTCGTTTTTTGTTTATTTCCCTTAATATTAACAGCGTGCACTATGTGATGCTTTACTGCAAAAATTGTTTAAGCTTAGTTTTGATTTTTTTGAACCAAAGAAAGCAACGTTTTGTGAAGAGATGATCTGAATATAAAAAGATCACAAAATGTTTTCTCTGAACCACGAATAAGATAAGGAAGCCTTAAGCTCCACATTGTTTAAATGACTTATTTGGAAAGATTTTCTTTCTTCATTGGCAAATCTTCAGTGTTTGCTGTCTTTGAAAGACCTCTTTATAAGGAGAAGCTTTTCAAATATCTTAAAAGTCGTATGTATGATTCCTTTTTTTTTTTTTTTCCTGTCCCCTCCAGTTAGATTTTAGAGAATACCAGACTTCTCTTTTGGAGAAGGCAATGGCACCCCACTCCAGTACTCTTGCCTGGAAAATCCCATGGGGGGTGGAGCCTGGTAGGGTGCAATCCATGGGGTCGCTAAGAGTTGGACACGGCTGAGCGACTTCACTTTCACTTTTCCTTTCATGCATTGGAGAAGGAAATGGCAACCCACTCCAGTGTTCTTGCCTGGAGAATCCCAGGGACAGGGGAGCCTGGTGGCTGCTGTCTATGGGATTCGCACGGGGTCGGACACGACTGAAGCAACTTAGCAGTCTTCTCTTTAGCCAGTTTAGTTCTTTTAAATGCACAAATATTAATCTAGCAATTGCATGTAAACACCCTTGAATTTCAGAGAAGTTAGATATATAGCATTTGCAACCTTATTCCAGACACATTAAAGAACTAGGACATTTCCATAAGTTTGGTTCTTTTACTGTAATCCTTATTTTTGGCTTAAATACAAAAAAGTATCATTTATCTATTCACTGCCTTATCAGAGTCATGAAATATGAAGATGAACGGTTTCTTTTGAATTCACAATTATGATACATGTTAATAGTATCCTAATATGTTAATAGTTAATAATCCTAACATGATAATAGTAATCCTAATAGACACCCACTGCTGCTGCTGCTGCTGCTAAGTCGCTTCAGTCGTGCACCCACTAACACGGGATATTTTAAAACCATGTTTCGTATAGCACCCCGAAGATATGATGTGGTGAGACCTTTTAAACCTTTGCTCTGTTTCTGGCAAGTTTGCTCTGATATGGACAATGACTCCTTGTAGTGAAAGGGGCATTTCGTTAGCCTCTGTGGAAGTCAAGGTTAAGTTGGCTGTCCCCGCCAATGCCAGGTTCAGAGAGGAGCCTCAGTGGTGCCCCCGTCTGCTCTGCAAGTGCACCATTTGGGATCCATGCTGTCAGCAACAATGCAGAGAAAGCCAGTTTCTGCGTTGTGTTTGGTCCTCATTTTGCAAAGAAGCTAGTGACACCAGATAACATCTGGCCAGTCGTCCCCTGGCTGAACTTTACCCGTAGGAAGGCATGGAAGATCTGGAGAGAGGGGGAGCTGGGGCTGGGGGAGCGGTGAAGGGGGAGGAGAAGTTTTAAATAGTTCATGCACTTCTGCGCGAAAAACGAGCAGCCAGCATGTGCTTTAGTAATGGTCATGTGACGGTGCGGCTCCATTGTGTGCAGTTCATCGGAAATCTGAGCCTCCCTCCACCAGCTGCACTTGACCCTGCCCGGAGGTCTCGCTCGGGTTCAGTTGGCAGATGAAGCTCTGCTGTGTGGCAACTGCCGTGAGCGGGGGCTGCCAGGAGCAACACTGCCAGGGAGGCCTGAGTCCGGGTGGTCCTCCCCGCAAGGCAGGTGGCAGGAATGGCCCAGAGAATGTGCGTTTAAGAGAATATCCACAGAGGCCCAAGAGGACAGGGATAATCTGGGCCCCTATTCTGACAGTTTTCTGGACTGGATCCACAGTCTATTCCATTCCTCGAGGCCAAGGATGTAGAGAACGCTGTGGCCTAAGGGTTAGAGCTCAGCCTTTGCAGTTGGCTCCCAGCTGTGTGACCTTGGGCCAGTTCCTTAACATCTCTGTGCCTCAGTTGCTTCCCAGGTAGCACTAGTGGTAAAGGACCCGCCTACTAATGCAGGAGACGTAAGAGACACGGATTCGATCCCTGGGTCGGAAAGATGCCCTGGAGGAGGGCATGGCAACCCACTCCAGTATTCTTGCCTGGTGGATCCCATGGACAGAGGAGCCTGGTGAGCTACAATCCATGGGGTTGCAAAGAGTCAGATATGACTAAAGCGACTTAATATGCCTGCACACCTCAGTTACCTATTCTATAAAGTTAGGATGATGATATTATCTACATCGAAGGATAAAAGAAAATAATCCTTTTAAAGTGCTTAGCCCTCTTTTGTGGTAAAGTGCAACACTTTCTGTTTATAGATGGAGAAACTGAGGCTGTAAATCATGAGCTCACCTAACACCACTTGGCCAAGAATAGAATTCATGTTTCCTGGCTTTCCGGCTATTATACTAACCACTAATCTATGCTTCTTCCCTACATCTAGCCCATAACATTCCAGTTCTTGATTAAAGTGAGGGAAGGATTTAAGAAAATAATGGTAAGAAATAACCTCATAAGGATTAATTTAATCTACAGCATCTCATCCTTGAAGCTGATCATATTTCAAAGAAAAAAACACTATGTTTTTAGTCAGTGTCTCCCCACAGCTAAAATGATTGGGTTTTAAAAATATAAATTTTACATTGCTGGGAAAATTGGCAAGTTTTAAAAAAAATAATCATTTTTCATGACTCTGTGGAGTCTTGTAGGCTTCTGAAACTATCCGCAGACATTTTAAACTGGCTCTGAGCCTTGGGCAGAATAAGGTAGAAAAATGTTTACAGTTGATAGCTGTGAATGTACGCTGGAGTATTTTGCCTTAAGCAATACAGAAACTCCTGGGATAAAGCAAAAAGCACATTTTCAAAGTGAAACAGACTGAAGAAAGTAGCCAGAACTATTACATGTTAAGGTTAAAAACCATTTATAAGGCTGGATTAAAAAAGTAGACGAGAAATCTTTATGCTTCTATTAATAATGAGTTGTGTCTACATTCACAAATTAGTTTTGCAAATTAATATTTGAAGTTATCTAAATAACTGATTATGAATATTTTGAGAAGGAAAAAAAAAGTTGATTTCACCAGTTAGTTGAGTGCTTTTGACATCCAATTCCCCCAGCAAGCAAACAAAATGGTTCGTGTATTAATGTATAGGCAGAGTATAATTCAGCTCCCTCTAGCTTGTGAATTTCATTCTACAGATGGAATTCCCTTCCACCCAAAAATAAATACTCAATAAGCACAGGGCCGTGGCTCGCGTCCACAGTGCAATAAGGCTGCTAACTTAGTTTGATTACTAGCTATAGCCCAGTGGTTCCGGGGTATTTCTGTTCACCCAATGACAACAGTATTGAGATGGCTAGAGCAGGAGCGGTTGTGTTTTTTTTTTCTTTTAGGAGTGGTTTTTCTTCATTTTGTTTTGGGTTTTTTTTTTCCAACACCAAGAAGCAAAGCCTTTTGGGCACATTAGCACTATTTTCAGCAAGTAATGCAAAATGGGAAATAATTGGGTTGACGAGCTCCTGGGATATTAGTGGTGCTTCAGGCAGGAAAGCAGACATTGGAAAATAAATGACAAATTAGTCTGCTTAATCTTTTTATTGCGAATCAGATGCCACAGCAGAGGTTCATAATACATTAATAAACACCAGTTAATGCAACTCACACATTATTCCTCAAATTCACAAGAGTGGTAAGAATCCTCTCCCCAGGGAGTGAGCGTGTTCAGTGAGTGATTTTCATCCTGTGCAAGCAGGATGTCCTGGTATAAACCCAGGTGAACAGCAATAACAACGATTTATGTAGAGTGCTTCAGCATCGATGGGCAGTTTCGTGCATATCCACCTGTGTGAGCTTCACTATGACATCCCTGAGAGGCGCAAGCCTTCCTGATTTCCATTTTACAGACAAGGTGCCCGGGAACTTAATGTTGATTAGGCGAAGATTTTGACCTTGATTTTCTGATTTCAAAGTAATATTCAATGTCTTCTTTGGGTTTTTAATTATTGTTTATTTTGTGAGTTAAAATTGGATGACATTTATTTATTTATTTTTCTTACCACCTAAGTGATTTCTTTGTTTTAATTTTATATTATATTGCTGTATAGTTGATTAACAATGTTATGTTAGTTTCAGGCGTACAGCAAAATGATTCAATTATATATATATATATGTATACACACACACATGCATATATATGTACATACAGCAATATATATATTGCTTCAGTATTCTGGCCTGGAGAATTCCCTGGACTATACCGTCCATGGGGTCACAAAGAGTTGGACATGATTGAGTGACTTTCACTTTCACTTTCTTTCATATATGTACAGCAAAGTGATTCAGTTTTATATACATACACACACACACACACACACACACACACACACTCTCACACACACATATATGAGGAGGGCATGGCAGTCTACTCCAGTATTCTTGTCTGGAGAATTCCATGGACAGAGGAGCCTGGTGGGCTATAGTCCATGGAGTCACAAAGAGTTGGACACGACTGAAGCAACTTAGCACAGGTGCACATGCACACACACACACACACACAAAAGAATATATATATTCTTTTTCAAATTCTTTTCCCATTTAGGTTGTTATAATCTATAATGGGAAAGAGTTTGAAAAAATAAATATATAGAAAGCTATGTAGAGATAGATATATATGTATTACAATCACTTTTCTGTATGCCTGAAACTAACACAACATTGTAAATCCACTATACTTGAATAAAAATTTGTTTTTGTAAGGAGAAAAAAGAAACTCATGTTCCTGCTGCCCCATATATGTAGAATTAAAATTGGTAGTATAACTTTACTGTTAGTTGCTCAGTTGTGTCCAGCTCTTTGCAATCCCACTGACTGTAGCCCACCAGGCTCCTCTGTCCATGGAATTTTCCAGGCAAGAATACTGAAGTGGGTAGCCACTCCCTTCTCCAGGGGGGTCTTCCTGACCCAGGGATTGAACCCAAGCCTCTTGCATTGCAGGCAGACTCTTTACTTTCTGAGCGACCAAGGAAGCCCTAGTATAACATCGCATAATATAAATTCCAGTGTCCTCTGAGTTGTCGTGTTCCCACATCCATTTTAACAAAAGTTTTATAATGTTGCAAGTATAACTAGATTCTGAAATATTACCGAGTTCATGATATTACTAAGGCTGCGTTACATGTCCCTCAGCACCGATGACATAAAGGAGTCTCGTGACATTTTTCCTGTGGAAACTCTGAGACATGATCACAGCTGAGCCAGTGTGTGTCCCCAAGTATCACTAACCAGGCTTGTCAAGTTCACTTGTCTAGGTGCTCTGACTTGCAGCTGATCATATCATGTGTTTAACAAATAGCAGCTTCTGAGTCCTGGGATTTCCACTTTAGCATCTCCAGAACATGAGTCAGCTGTCGCAGCTCACGGGATGTGTCAGTGACTGGGCATCACTACAATAAACCTCTCCAAGTTCACTTGGCTTCCCCTGAAGCTCATACTTCACAATGCTTAGACTTAACTGTTCAGCTGTACAGCGCTCTTTCATCCTAGTTAACATGACGTATTGTAATTATTCTAATACCTGTTGTGAGAGGGATATTTTTGTCTACTGAGTCCCTTCTGTCCTCATTTATATCAACCCTGTCCTCAGTGCTAGATGCATGGGAAAGAGGCACTAAATCTGTGTTTGTCAGTTGACCAGAGAGGCGTTGGCTAACCATGTCCATCATCTTTGTTCACAAGAGCTCTGACCCTGCCATCAGTTAGGATATGATCAAAAGAGTTAGAAAAGAGGATATCCAGCCAATGTCATGGAAGAGAGGGGAGCAAAATTTTTAAAAATGTTCAAGGGATCCAAACTTTTGGAATTGGACTTCTATTTGAACCAGAAGTATCGATATGTATTTCTAAGAAAGAAAAGCTAATTGCTAATGAGAAGACAAATCATAATACATAGTGAAAAATGCCCAAAGCAAACATCTCTCTCCCTGTCTCATAGCGTCTCTGAATGCTCTAGTTACGTGGTCAGACATGGGCAGCTATCGCTTTTGCTTTATTTGTTATGTGGTCTACTGTGTGAACAAACAGCTCTGCAGAAATTGGAGGCCAATGTCTCTGCCCTCAAATAAGTGAAACAAACATTATCCATTCAGTAATTCTGCCAATATCAACTTTTCTTTATAATTTGGTTTCTGCAGAGCACTTCAATATGTCAAATATGTTCCCATTCTTTATAAATGAACTTTAAAGAAACGTGTTAAAACATAGGTAGGTATCATAAAGCATCTGGATTTAGTTTCTTTCTATAGTGACTCTCTTAAACACACATATGAGTCGTCAGTTTGATTGTTTCAGTCTCTTCTCCTGAGAGTGGACCTCAGAGACTTCCAGGGTAATTATCCCGCCTACCTTTCTAAGGACAGTCTGCGACTGTTTTCAGTAAATAACCTGTGATCATGTAATGGATAAACAGTATTACCTCTGTTTTAATGACCCCCTGATTTTACAGTGGCCGGCACTGTGCCAGAGTCAGCTCCTTGGAATCTGTTTTTTGTTCTACCTTCCTCAGTACTACGACAAAAACTATTTACGTTTTGCTCGAATAGCTTAAACACCATTTTAGAAGACTTTAGATTGCTTTTGAACATATTTGAATGCATCTTTAGCCATCACTGGGCCTAAAATGGAAACCCTTTTTTCAGCTTATCTGTATTAAACACCTGTAAAAATCAATGGTACTGTATTTTTTTTCCTTATAATGCTCTGTTCCTTTAACTAATGCCAGAAATAATGCACAATTTATTCTAGCGTGTTCTCTTCCCTTTGCCTGATGTTCTCCGGGAGTAAGTGGCATACCGTACGAGGACTCACTTCTGCTGACTTAATAGTAAAATTGCCAGGTTGATGTTGAAATGCAACCAATTGGAGCCTAATCCTCAAGAAGAAATTTGCTGTCTCTCCTACTGATTATCATCCATCTTCTTCCATAATGAATATGCAGAAAGTTTATTTTATTTTTTGCAAGTGCACATACTTACAGAAATGACCAATAGGAGAGTTTAGAGTTAACCAGTGATGGGTTTTTCTTGAGCATTGTTATTTTTTCCTAAAATCAGAAGTCATTACATTTATATTGAAAATATTGAGTGGTTTGTATGAGCTTTATGCCAAACTAAGATTAGTGTGCTCTAGCCCATTACAAATGTGGAAGATTGACCATTTTTTATGAGTTAGAATAAAAAATATGATAATAATGTCTTCTCATCATCATAAAAAGAGATGATAACTAAATGAAATATTTATATTATCTTATTTTGTTTGATAGGTTTCGTCTTCTCCCATGCCAAACCCTTTCCAAAGAGCCGCTATAGCTTCTTGTTTTAAAAAAAAAAAACAAAAAAAAAACCTTTGTAGAATTCACATTCTCCATATATGTGTGAACACATCCAGTTGTCCAGTATTTGATGCATCTTTTTAAATTTTTTTATTTACTTTATTTATGATTGTTTTTGACTGTGCTGGGTCTTCGATGCTCCGAAGACTTTTCTCTAGTTGCAGCAATCAGCGGCTACTCTCTAGTTGCGGAGCGCAGGTTTCCCATTGCGGTGGCTTCTCTTGCTGCCAGGCACGAGCTCTAGGGTGCATGGGCTGCATTAGCTGCGGGTCCTGGGCTCTACAGCACAGGCTCAATAGTTGGGGTGCACAAACTCAGCTGCTCCGCGGCATGTGGGATTTTCCCCACCCAGGAATCGAACCTGTGTCTCCTGCATTGACAGGAAGATTCTTTACTATTGAAGAAGCCCTATTTGATGCATCTTACCTCTCTTTGGGCTTCCCTGGTGGCTCAGATGGTAAAGCATCTGCCTGCAATCTGGGAGACCCGGGTTCAATCCCTGGGTCGGGAAGATCCCCTGGAGAAGGCAATGGCAATCCACTCCAGCACTCTTGCCTGGAAAATCCCATGGACAGAGGAGCCTGATAGGCTACAAGGCTATAGTCCATGGGGTCGCAAAGAGTCGGACACGACTGAGTGACTTCACTTTCACTTTACCTCCCTTTAGTTTCTGAAATTTGCTTAGCTTCTCAACACAAAGCTCAGTGATCTCCTGTTTTGATCAGGGCTGTGCATAAAGGCAGGTTACATGTTAGTTTCAATGTGCCTCTCCTATTTGTTGCCAAGCATTGCTTTTTGGAAAGTGGGCTAATTCTTAAGCAAAAATACTTACGTATATACAGGTATATATGTGATCTATTACATCTACTTCTGACCCACATTGTGTATGACACCTTGTCGCTTATCAACCACATTTTGAGGCTTTCCCAAACCTGTGTGTCTAAGGTTCTGTCTCTTCCCTCAAGTTCTATCTTGCCTTCTTCCCAAACTTTACTTTTCCTTTGAGGCTTAACATATATTAGGAACACTGACATGTGCTCCACCACAACATCACATAAGGATTGTTTTATTTTATTTATTTCAATTTTTTTACTGTGATACTCACTTTATTGTGGTGATCTTGAACTGAACATGCCACATCTCCGAGATCTGCTTGTTCTTTAGGGCCTGGTACTATTTTCAGGCTCCAAGAGGACTAGAGAAAAGCCAAGCACACTGTCTTAGGCTCCAGCTAAAACTTTTTTAAAAAACATTTTATTTATTAAGCTGTTGTTAGGTTTACAATATTGAGTATTGTTCCATAATACTGACATTTGGAACATAGGTGAGCAGACTGTAGCCAGGAGTAAGAAGGGGTAAAAATGGCAGAGGGAAAGCACATGAGGTGTTGCTGCACATGCACCAGGGCATCAAGGCAGGTCTTGAAGCATCCTTGCAAGTTTGCAGAAGGGGCACCAGCTCTGATGGTCTGAATGTGGTGGGTGGGTGACTGGGCTCTGCTGCTGCTCTATTTTCCCAGCCATCAGTCTCAGAAAAGATTCTAAGATTCTGCAGGAACAGCATTCAGACATGTAACTGGTCCCACCCTTTCATGTGAACAGAACTGGTCCTCTCTTTTCCTCCATCCCTCTCTCTCTCCTTCATTTCCACCACTCACTGGATTGAAGTTAGAGAAAAGACACATTTGAGGCTTTCCCAATGTTTCCAGACGTAAAGAGATGTTTAGCTCTATGAAGGGTGATGGAGGCAAGCTGAGTGTTTGGCTGACATGTCAATGGCACTTCAGTGGGAGCTGCTTCTCCACACCCCACTCCGTCAAGGTGCTGCCTCCAGCCTCCAGAGTTCTGGTCTACATTCCAGGGAGTGGGCCCACAATCCCTTGGACTCTGATGCTCCATTCCTTGCTGAATCTGCTGCCCAAAACACTGTTTTTGGTTTAGCACTTGTTTTCTGCAGGAGGTGATCAGGTTTGTTGAAAGCCCAGAGGAAACATTTCTGAAGCATTTTAGTGTTTAATGATAAAAGAAAAAAAAATGCCCTACTTTTCTAAAAACATTGATTTGTTTTAAACTTGTCTTAAATTTCAAGAAAACATGTCGGGTGCAGAACAAAAATGTGGCTATTGCCCTGCTTTCCTTAAATCCCTCATTTTCAAAATTCAAATGATAGAAAGGTAAATCTCCATACCACTTTGCAGCAGATGGTTGTTACTGACCCTAATCCATGGTGTTATTTTCTGTGTGTTTATTTTTTACTGAAGTATAGCTGCTGTACAATATATGTGAGTTTGTTGTTGTTTTGTTGCTCAGTGCTATTCAATGCTTTGCGACCCCATAGACTATAGTCCCCCGTGCTCCCCTGTCCATGGGTTTTCCCAGGCAAGAATACTGCAGTGGGTTGCTCTTTCCTTCTCTAGGGGATCTTCCTGACCCAGGGATCAAATCCGAGTCTCCTGCTTGGCAGGCAGATTCTTTATCACTGAGCCACCCAGGAAGCCCATATGTAAGTTATAGGTGTACGATATAGTGATTCACAGTGTTTAAAGGTTACACTCCATGTAGTTACTATGAAATATTGGCTATTTTCCCATGTTGTACAATATATCCTTGTGGCTTATTTTTTACGTAATAGTTTGTAACTTTTATTCCCCTATCCCTATATTGCTCCCCCTCCCCCTCCCCAGTGGTAATCACTCGTTTATTCTCTGTATCAGTGAATCTGTTTTGTTGTTGTTGTTATAGTCGCTAGTTTGTTGTATTTTTTCAGACTCCACATATGAGTGTTATCATACAGTATTTGTCTTCCTCTTTCTGACTGGTTTCACCATAGCATGATACCCTCCAAATCAACCCATGTTGCTGCAAATGGCAACATTTCATCCTATTTTATGGCTGAGTAGTATTCCATTGTATATACATACATGGTGCTCTGTTTTTAATTATGATAACCGGAGGTCTTTTTTTTTCTTTTACATTTATTAAAAAAAGCAGACCCTTATTCTATTGAGATATTGCATTACAATTTTAAAACTACCATGGAAATACCAAGCAGCCTGTGTAGTGAGAAGGACTAGAATTTTAGAGTCAATGTTAGTTCCAAAGCCTTGGCTTAGTTAATGGTCTTTTCTAAGTCTTCTTAACTTATCATTAACATTTAGAAAATGGTATAGTTAAAAAAGGTAGTACTCAGCCTGCAGGGTCCTTGTAAGAATTTAATAAGGTAATACATGAATTTAGCACAGCACCCTGTACGTATATATGTAAGCCAGCATACACAGCAAGTATCAGCCAGTTAACAGTTTCTTCTCTTGCCCCTCTTCCTCCTTATTTTTAACTACTTTCCTTGCAATTTGAGGGGGAAAATAGGGGAAAAAAATCCTTTGGCAGAATCAGATGAGATGTAACTTGGTATTGTAATAATGTGAGGCACTGGGGAATGGTTAGGTTGGGACTAGAGCTGGTAAATATTACAAGCAAACTGTCTGTTGGACTTTTGTTACCAATGCTTAGTCTCCAAATTGTCCATTTTGGTTTCACGGATGATCTATAATCAAGACTCATCTAGGTTTCTAGTTCAGAAGGGACCTGTTTTCAGACCTCACTTTATAAGGACTTTGTGTCATCCTCTTAAATGACCGGAGCCCAGATGCTGTGACCCCTCACATTATCTGTGAGCCATGCATTCAGTTTAGAGCAATAATAGCACCCAAACATCAGGAATTCTGTTTTCTTATCCACAGGGATCCAAGAACTTTTTGAGGATGTTTGCACATTTCTCTCATTTCCCCCAAAGAGGTTCATCCCTGAAAGGAATCACATTTCAGTGGTCAGAGTCAGTGTAGGGAAAATTCCACTTGGAGGGATGTTAGGAGGGGGCATTTCTATAAGATTTCATTCAACGCTAGTGTTCTGTAACCTTTTTTTAAAAAATTGGAGTATAGTTACTTTACAAGGGGGCTTCCCTGGTTGCTCAAATGGTAAAGAATCTGCCTGTGATGCAGGAGACCTGGGTTCAATACCTGAGTCAGGAAGATCCTCTGGAGAAGGGAATGGCAACCCACTCCAGTAATTTTGCCTGGAGAATCCCATGGACGGAGGAGCCTGGCAGGCTATAGTCCATGGGTCACAAGAAGTCGGACACGACTGAGCGACTAACACTTTCATTACTTTACGATGTTGCATTAGTTCCTGCTGTACAGTGTCGTGAATCAGCTATATGTTTACATTTATCCCCTCTTTTTGGAGTTTCCTTCCCACTTAGGTCACCACAGAGCATTGAGTAGAGTTCCCTATGCTATACAGCAGGTTCTCATTAGTTAGTAGTGTGTATACTCCTGGAGGAGAAGGCAATGGCACCCCACACCAGTACTCTTGCCTGGAGAATCCCATGGATGGATGAGCCTGGTGCGCTGCAGTCCATGGGGTCGCAAAGGGTCGGACACGACTTAGCGACTTCACTTTCACTTTTCACTTTTGTGCATTGGAGAAGGAAATGGCAACCCACTCCAGTGTTCTTGCCTGGAGAATCCCAGGGACAGGGGAGCCTGGTGGGCTGCCGTCTCTGGGGTCGCACAGAGTCGGACACAACTGAGGTGACTTAGCAGCAGCCTCATACACCTGGAGGAGGGCATGGCAACCCACTCTAGTCTTCTTGCCTGGAGAATCTCAGGAACAAAGGAGCATGATGGGCTACAGTCCATGGGGTCTCAAAGAGTCAGACACAACTGAGACAGAGCATGCACACACGCGTGGTATGTATATGTCAATCCCAACCTCCCAATTCATCCACTCCTCTCCTTCCCCTTTGGCATCCATATGTTTGTTCTCTACATCTGTATCTCTATTTCTGCTTTGCAGATTAAATCATCTATACCATTTTTCTAGATTCCACATGCATTTTTAATATACGATATCTGTTTTTTCTCTTTGACTTACTTTGCTCTGTATGACAGACTCTGATAAGTCTGTCAGTCTACCATGTATCTTCAGTAAGGTTTTGTAACCTCTTGAGTCCAGAGAAGGAATCTGGCAAGCATACCAGAAACTCTATGCACAGCTATGAAATTAGTCAAAATTAGTTAATTTCTTTTCATGTCCATCTTGAGGTTAGTACCACTGCTCTCATACCTCAAAAGCATTTAGTGATGTGTGTGTGTACAGTCGCTCAGTTATGTCCAACTCTTTGCGACCCCATGGTCTGTAGCCCACCAGGTTTCTCCGTCCATGGGGTTTTCCAGGCAAGAATACTGGAATGAGTTTTCATTTCCTCCTCCAGATTAGTGATGGTTAGCTATTGTTAATAAGCCAGATTTCTCAGGTAGCATCCTCGTTTGGTTCTGTCTCCCCCATCCAACATTTTGAAAACTAGAATCTCAATTCAGAATAAACTTTCAAACTGGCAGAAAGAAGAGAAGCTGTCACAGAGGGGTGAAGAATTGATCAGCAACTCACTTTCTTCTCCAGTTTAGCGGATTCACGGGTCCTTTCTGTCCACTGTCTGCACCCCAAGGTTCCTGACTCTACATTGCAAAAATGAGAAACCCAAACCCCAGAAGAAAAAGCACTACCTCCCATCCATTTAATGTTTTTTTAATATTACATTTAAATAGTATTTTAATGATGTTAGAAACAGGAAAAAAAATTGTTGAAAAATGGAAACTAATTAGTATGGAGAATCCAATTTGCAAAGTCAACTTAGTATTTCTAATAGCAAGGTGTTGTATTTTGTGGGATTTTTGGGGTATGGGGGCACTGGGGGCATTTGTTGCTGCACACATGCTTTTGTTAGTTGCAGAGAACAGGAGCTGCTCTTCATACTCTTCATTGTGGCGTGCGGACTTCTTATTTCGGTGGCTTCTTTAGTTGTGGAGCACAGACTCTAGGCACTTGGCCTTCAGCAGTTGCAGCTCCTGGACTCTAGAACTCGGGCTCAACGGTTATGACTCATGGGCTTAGTTGCTCCGCAACATGTGGGATCCTCCTCGCCCAAGGATACTACCTGTGTCCCCTACATTGGCAGGTGGCTTCTTATCCACTGTGCTACCAGGAAGTCTTGTATTTTGTTTTTTTTTTTTTTTTTTTTTTTTGCCCTCTGAGGATCCTTCTAATAGGACTGTAAGATTAGAACTAAATCCCAAAGGAAAGAGTTGGCAGACCCTTTCAAGATGGCAGTACATTTCTCATCAAAAACTGTGGGATCTTCAAGAGAGGACCCCCTGCTTTTGCATGTCAAACAATGCCATCTTTAGGCAGTGGTACAATTGTATTCGAATTCTTGGAACTTGAACTTGATCTCCATACCAGAAGCTAGTGACCCACGAGCCTGTCAAACCTTGATGCCTCAGGGCTGCTGTGAACGTGATTGTTCATTGTCAGTTGCTGATTATAGCTCCCTCCAGAATGCATTCGGGCTTGAGAAGTACAGAATCAGTTCCTTAATCAAGAAGATGGAACTGCCAGGCTCCCCCAGATGAGAGGAAGCTGCAGATGAGTTTTGGAGTCCTAGCTCATGGATAGGATGCCTTTACAAACCCACAGGTGCCTGCTATACATCCCCTCTCTGTCATAGTGTGGTAAAGATAATAACATCATCTGATGATGGGTTTATTCTTTCCAAATTTCAAGATTGAAATAGAAAGACGACACCTGAGTGGAATTCCCAGGTCAGCCAAGCACTGTCCAGTCCTCATAAGATGCGCAAATGCAAGCAAAGCTCCAAAGAAGTCTGTGAGGGGATTTATTTCATGGGACTTGGTATTTCTTACATTTGAGTTTTACCTGATAGTTAATTAAAATCCACGAGTAATATAATAACACTGGGGCAGGACTGGAGCGAGGTGAATGGCGTTGAAGTTCGCACGTGGCCCTGACCTTGTGAGCTGAGTATTCATCTGAAGTAGGGGAATTCAAATTTTCTATTCTTTTGCATTGTCATGCCTCGCGTTGATAAGCGCAGAGAAATGTAAATAAAAAAGACCTATTTCAGAACCTTCCATACAACCTTTTTGTTTTATGACAAAAGACAGTTAATTAACATACTAGCAGTAAGCAGCCTTCCCAAACTCATGCTAATTATGTATTCTGTTGACCGTGACTCTAGTCATAAGGTAATTGGCTCCCAGCAACATGACATTTCAAATCATCTCTTGAAATTACATCAAAAAGCCAGCCTGTTTTGTTTTGATAGGGGAACAATCAATTTGATAAGTGGTAACACAGCTCATTGTTTCACATTAATTAGACTAATTGCTGCATGTTAGCCTCTGAAATAGACAGAACTTGGAGAAGACAAAGGCTGCGGCCTTTAGCATGCAGTGCATGCGACGGTTCCACTTGCTTGCACAGACTGTAGGCAGAAAGCAGAGCTGTTAGGAGGCTGCCTTGCGGGAGGCTGGGTGTTAACAGTGGTTTGATGTGTTATGCTTAATACACTGGCTTTCAATTATAGCATCCAGGTTCCAAGTCCCACAGAGGAATGAAGAACTGTTTCTCAGCTAACCGGGTTTGGGTTAGATGCAGTGTAACAGCCTTCTCTCCTACAAGACTCAGACATTCTTCTGTCCCGTCCCTGCCAGGGAGGTCCAACCAGCCCCCCTTTGTAGTAGTCTGGGCATCCATGCCTTTAAAAATCAGACTGAAACAAAACAAAACCAAAGACCAAAAGAAAAAGACGATTTTCTTTTTTCCCCACTTACAAAACAGTATTTTAACCTGCAGAGAGAGATTCAGCCAACTGTTATTGTGGAAACCTAACACTCGAGCCTGCAAATGCCTTTCAGTTTGACAAACTGTACCGTGGTTTCTCGTGGAGATCACCCGTTTGGCCAGATCGGACCATGTGATCATTAAGACAACAGCACATGTCAATCTCAATTGGCAACAGAGAGAATTTGACTTGTGACCTGCCTGGACCTCTGATGCTCACATAGGTTGATGAGATCATGTTACTGGGCGTCTGATGCAATGGAACAGGACTCCTTTCCAAGGGAAAAGGCATCCAGGACTTGAACAACCCAGATGCACTGCCTCTGTCATGCTGACACTATCTGCTTATCCACACACAACTTCCAAAAATTGCTAGCTAACTAAACAAATGTGCACCATGACTGCCTGTTGTTTGTGTACCTATGCGTGTCTCTACGGTTTTTATAGATGAAGTGGGGAATTCGTATAAATATTTCATCCGGCAGTTGCATATCATCAGATTCAAAGCGGTGAGATGGTAAATCATCTTGTTGGCTTTGGGCTGCATTTGACCTAAGAGACAAAGTCTCAAACAACAGCAGACTCTGCTACCAGCTCCCACGGCTCCTTGCAAAGAGTAGTTTTCACAGGTTCACGGTGTGGAAAAGACTTTTCTGTTTCTCACTAATTTCTTCAGCTTTACCAAGAGTGGTGTTGTCTTTGAACAGGATGGACAGCCTATAAACATAACAGGTTTTTTCTTTTTTTCCTTAAGATAACACGGCTGCATCACACATCCCCAAATTGTAAGTACAACATTCCTCCATTTGTAAATGCTTACGGGCGTTCATTGAAATGACAGAGGGAATTATGATAGTGACATTCGAACCTGGCTTGGAAAATGAATTTGAAACATTTAAACGCCAATGATTTGCTTCTTTGTCTGAAGGCTTCTGGGACAGGGAAGGTAGGGGGTCGGAGGGGTGGAAGGAAGCTGCAGACATTGGTACCCAAGGAGAGCGTTTCAGTTCTTTTTCTTATGCCCTAAAAGGAATGATCCTTTGGCAGAAACTTCAAAGCACAAATTTGTGCAGCAGGTTTAATTTGGTCATTTAAAAAAAAAATAGTGTGTGGGGTAGCAGAGGCAAGCAATTAAATGACTGCTCCTACAAGTTAATACATCTTCAACAGCCTTTTAAAAAGGTACAAGGATTTGCGATTTAAGTGCCCTAATGTGCTGTTTTCCCTGTAAAATCCCAGGGTTTATTCTGACGGTAAATGATGGAGCAAAAAAAAAAAAGAAACCACCACCAAGATTGAAGCCCCTTAGCATTCAGTTTAAGTGCTGGTTCCGCTCGCCTGAGCACACGTTGGAAGCAGCTTTGTTAGGATTCCAGCCGGCACCCTGGCTGTCACCACTGGTCCTTGTACAGTCAAGCCCCACTCCACGCAGAGCAAATCTTTGCTCAGTTAAGCGAGCGTCAGTCACCGGTGAGCTTGGCTGCTGGCCCAGGGCTGTTAGACCCGTCCCTGCTACACCTGAGTGAGATATTGACAGGACATTGCTACCCAAACAACAGAGTTGAGGCACGGGATAAAAAAATAAATTAATTAAATTGTCATGGGGCTGACAGAATAATTTTGAAAATGCCACTTACACATCCACTGTACAAGCCAAACAGAGAAACTACTGCTTTGCTTGCAGCGATGTAGTGTGTCTCCTTTGGTGGGTTGCTTTTTTTCTTTCTTTCCTTCTCAGGATGTAGATTTGGAATTGGAGGGGTGGGCGGCGGCGTGCGGGGACGTGAGAAGGGGAAGAGAGGTACTAGTTGATGATTTACCTTGTTGAACCTTTTGGCCAGTTATACTTGTGAGATTTGCATAAGGCCTGCTATCTACTGAACAAAAGCTCCCCCAAACCAAGATACTGTGGAATAAAGTGACAAGGCTTGGGAAAGTAGGGAGAAAATTCTGACAGTGGGTAATTCTGCTGAGGAGAAAAATAAGGATCAGAGAAAATCAGGGACAGAGGAAGAAAAAAAAAAAAAAAGATGTTAAGTAAGAATAGTTTTTAAATAGGAATGGCTGGCAGAGCTATTAATCACACAGAACTCTGAGCTACAGGGGTTGTGGAGGCCTCCCAGAACCAAAGGACAGAGGCTCCACAGAAAATCCTGAATACACCATCAAAAGCCCCCAACTTGCCCCAATGTGCAAGAGATGACCTGTTCAAGTAAGCTAAAAAGTCGATATAAAAATCTAAGGAGTTTTAGCAAATATTTAGTCTTTGGTTTTCACTGTTGAATTAATGGTCTGTTGTGGTAGTTGTTGCAGGAAGGCGGACCCCTTCCAGGGCCCGAAACTGGGCTCTTGTCTAACACTCAGAAATGAATTGTCCGAGGAGACACATGTGCTCACAAAGCAAGAGATTTTATTGGGAAAGGGCACCCAGGTGGAGAGCAGTAGGGTAAGGGAACCCAGGAGAACTGCTCTGCCGCGTGGCTCGCAGTCTCTGGTTTTATGGTGATGGGATTAGTTTCCGGGTGGTCTTTGGCCAATCATTCTAATTCAGTCTTTCCTGGTGGCGCACGCATCACTCAGCCAAGATGGATGCTAGCGAGAGGGATTCTGGGAAGTGGACTGACACGCGGTGTCTCCTTTCAACCTTTCCCGAACTCTTCCTGTTGGTGGTGGCTTATTAGTTCCGTATTCCTTATCAGGATCTCCTGTCATAAAACATCTCATGCAAATGGTTACTATGGTGCCTGGCCAGGGTGGGCGGTTTCAATCAGTGTGCTTCCCCTAACAGTTGTGGCAGTTCTTACTCTCATCCTAAGTGGAAAAAGTGAATTTCATTGATGGCAATAGATGATTCAGGTCCTTCTGAAGCTTTGGAGGGAGGCGAAGGAGGGAGGGGGAGGGGTGAGCACACTGATGAACCTGAACCCTCTAGCAAGGCTTTGTTTCAAGAAACTCTTAATTGGAGGTTTGCTGGGAGAAATCAGAAATTACTGTAGGTTCTGAAGATTTAACAACTTCTTTTAAAATAGATTCAGGGTGGGATGAATTGAGAAAGTAGCATTGACATATATATACTGCCTACCTGCCTGCTCAGTTACTTCAGTCATGTCCGACTCTTTGCGACCCTATGAACCGTAGCCCGCCAGGCCCCTCTGTTCATGGGATTCTCTAGGAAAGAATCCTGGAGTGGGTACCCATGCCCTCCGTTAGGTATATATACACACCATGTGTGAAGTAGATAGCTAGTGGGAAGCTACTATATGACACAGGGAGCCCAACCTTGCACTCAGTGACCACCTAGAAAGGTGGGATTGTGCTGAGGCGGGGGAGGGCTCAAGAGGAAGGGGATATATATAAATATGTATATATAGTTACGTAGTTATGACTGCTTCAAGTTGTGCCACAGAAACCAACACAACATTGTAGCAATTATCCTTCATTTAAATACATAAATAAAATAAATTCAGTATTCTTGTAATGTGTATATGCTATCTGAATGCATAATTTCTCCTGGAACTTATGGAATTTGTGCTCAGAGCTGTGTCTGTGTTTAAAAAAAAAAAAGACAGTTCTGAGAGTGCTGGCATTTTGGTCCCCCCACATTGCCATCTCACATTCCTGCTAGAGGTAGATGTTTTGAGACTCCATGGACTGGTGTAACTGGAATGGTGAAAGGCGGTCCTTTCTATTTCTATCTTTCACTCACAACTATAAACACAAACCCTCTGGCTGACTTCAGAGAATCTGGACTTTCACGGCTCAGCCAAAGATGAACTCAGAGCAAAGAAATAAAATCACTTAGTTACAAGTCAGTATTGAGTGCTTACTATAATACAGCATGGCTCAAGGCACTGAGGGAATATCTTTAAGGTATATATAAGATCGCTTTTCTCTTTTGCTCTTTTGTCTCCTAGTATCTAAGAGGGGTATCTGTGCCTTATAGAATTGCTGAGAAAATGAAGTGACTCTAAGGCTCCCAGCCTGGTGTTATAGTTGCCATTTTTGGAACTGTGAGCCGTTTATCCATGCTAATAACGAATCATGGTGAACGTTTGAAATTTCCTTCTAATATAATCAGGGCCAGATTCAGGGATGTACAGCCTGTGTAGTCACATAGGGTCCAATGCTCAGAAGGGCCCTATATTTTACTTAATATTCTCCTATCACCATCTTGAAATTATTCATAATTTTGAACAAAGAACCAGCCCCACGTTTTTATTTTGCACTGGGCTCCCCAAGTTAGGCTGCTGGTTCTAATATAGTTACTTAATTTTGCTCAAAATTTCTATTTCTTTTCCAACTACAATATTGTCTTTTTTTCTGTGCTATTTTTATTTTTTTAATTAGTTTTTATTTGGGTATAGTTACTTTACAGTGTTTGGTTAGTTTCTACAGTACAGCAGAGTAAATCAGTTATTTGTATACATATATCCCCTCTCTTTTGGATTTCTTTCTCATTTAGGTCACCACAGAGCACCAAGTAGGGTTCCCTGAGCTACACACTGCTAAGTTGCTTCAGTCACGTCTGACTCGGTGCGACCCCATAGACAGCAGCCCACCATAGACAGGCTCCCCCGTCCCTGGGATCCTCCAGGCAAGAACACTGGAGTGGGTTGCCATTTCCTTCTCCAATGCATGAAAGTGAAAAGTGAAAGTGAAGTCGCTCAGTCGTGTCTGACTTGTAGCAACCCCGTGGACTGCAGCCTATCAGGCTTCTCTGTCCATGGGATTTTCCAGGCAAGAGTACTGGAGTGGGGTGCCATTGCCTTCTCCAGAGCTACACACTAGGTTCTCGTTAATTGTCTGTTTTATCCATAGTATCAATAGCGTATACATGTCAGTCCGAAGCTCCCAACTCATCCTACCCACCCTTTTTCCCCCTTGGTGTTGATATGTTCGTTCATGTTAACACATGTATGTGGAATCTAGAAAAATAATATCGATAATCTTATTTGCATAACAAAAATAGAGATCCAACTACAACTCTGATTGGATAATTTAGCTTTTGGCATTATCAATACCAAGTAACAATTCAATTATCCCCCCCCCCTTTTTTTTTCACTTTCTTGCTGCTGCTGCGTTCCTTGCATTAATGCCCAGTGTGTCCCAACCACACTGCAATTCTCAACCTTCCTTGCCTCGTTGCCCCATTCCTGAGAGAAGATGTGCATTAGTTTTCCTCTGTGTCTCCGGGCCCTTCCTGTTCTTCCTGAATACACCTTCTTTAACCGCCATTCAGCTCAATTTTTCCCTGTCTCCAAGCAGAAACCAACCTGCCTCAAGGGTGTCCTCTTATCCTCACGGCACCTTGTTATATATCCACCTACTCTAACCGCTTCTCCAGCTGCTGCTCTGGACACGAAACTATTTTCAGGCGCACTGGGGAGGGGGCAGCCTTCTCTTTTTTAAGCCTGTTGCCTCCCTCCTCCTGATACATAGTCGACGCTCAAGTTGTTGACTGAATAAATAAACAACTAAACCAATGACCAGGGCTGCCAAGAGCACAAGTGACTAATTTTCCTCTCATCTTTGAAACATTTTTTTCTCTGTTTTCTTCCTGCTAAGTAGTTTTGAGGAACAGAATGCTGAAAATGCGTGGACTGAGAACCAAAATGGAAAAACAGGGAGAAATGAGTTCCAAGAATTGGTGATGACCAAGAATTGGTAAGAAATTAAATGGATAGCATTGTATACCACACAATCAGTAAAATGAAATCCTTTTTGGAATATGTATTCTATTCAATAATATGCGGGGTTTTTTTCAATTTTTAATTTAATTTTATATTGGAATGTAGTTGATTTTAGTGGGGAGAGCTAAGAAGGCCTTCTTAAGTGAACAGTGCAAATAGAAGAAAACAATAGGATGGGAAAGACTAGAGATCTCTTCAAGAAAATTGGAGATATCAAGGAAACATTTCATGCAAAGATGGGCACAATAAAGGAGAGAAACAGCAAGGACCTAACAGAAGCAGAAGAGATTAAAAGGAGGTGGCAAGAATACACAGAAGAGCTATCCAAAAAGTCTAATGACCTACATAACCACAATGGTATGGTCACTCACCTAGAGCCAGATATCTTGGAGTGTGAAGTCAAGTGGGTCTTAGGAAGCACTGCTACAAAACAAAGCTGGTGGAGATGATGGCATTCCAGCTGAGCTGTTTCCAATCCTAAAAGATGATGCTGTTGAAGTGCTGCACTCAGTATGTCAGCAAATATGGGAAACTCAGCAGTGGCCACAGGACTAGAAAAGGTCAGTTTTCATTCCAATCCCCAAAAAGGGCAATGCCAAAGAATGTTCAAACTACCATACAATTATGCTCATTTCACATGCTAGCAAGATTATGCTCAAAATCCTTTGAGCTAGACTTCAATAATATGTTATCAAGAATTTCCATATGTACAAGTTGGATTTAGAAAAGGGCAGAGGAACCAGAGATCAAATTGCTAACATCATAGAGAAAGCATGGGAATTCCAGAAAAATATCTATTTTGACTTTGTTGACTACACTGAAACTTTTGACTGTGTGGATCACAACAAACTGTGGAAAATTCTTAAAGAGACAGTACCAGACCACCTTACCTGTCTCCTGAGAAATCTGTGTGCAGGTCAAGAAACAAGTTATAACCAGACATGGAACAATAGACTGGTTCAGAATTGGGAAAGGAGTATATTGAGGCTTTATATTGTCACCCTGCGTACTTAACTTCTATGTAGGGTACATAATGTGAAATGCCAGACTGGATGAATCCTAAGCTGGGATCAAGATTGCCAGGAGAAATATCAACAACTTCCGATATGCAGATGATACTACTCTAACAGCAGAAAGCGACGAGGAACTAAAGAGCCTCTGGGTGAAGGTGAAAGAGGAGAGTGAAAAAACTGGCTTAAAACTAAATATTCAAAAAACAAAGATCATGACATCTGGTTCCATCACCTCATGGCAAATAGATGGGGAAAATGTGGAAAGGTGACAGATATTCTTTCCTTGGGCTCCAAAATTGCTGTGGACAGTGACTATAGCCACGAAATTGAAAGAAGTTTACTCCTTGGAAGAAAAGCTATGACAAACCTAGACAGCATATTAAAAAGCAGAGACATCACTTTGCTGACCAAAGTCCATATAGTCAAAGCAATGGTTTTTCAAGTAGTCATGTAGGAATGTGAGAGTTGGACTAGACAGAAGGCTGAATGCTAAAGAGTTGATGCTTTTGAATTGTGGTGCTCGAGAAAACTCTTGAGAGTCCTTTGGACAGCAAGGAGACGAAATCAGTCCATCCTAAAGGAAATCAACCCTGAATATTCATTGGAAGGACTGGTGCTGAAGCTGAAGCTCCAGTACTTAAGCTACCTGATTCGAAGAGACGACTCATTGGAAAAGACCCTGTTGATGGGGAAGATTGAGGGCAGGAGGAGAAAGGGGCAACAGAGAATGAGATAGTTGGATGGCATCACTAACTCAGTGCACATGGGTTTGTGCAAACTCCAGAAGATAGTGGAGGACAGGGAAGCTTGTCATGCCTCAGTCCATGGGGTTGCAAAGAGTCGGACACGACTTAGTGACTGAATAACAACAAGAGTTGATTTACAATGTTGTGTTAGTTTCAGATGTACAAATGTAAAGTAATTCGGTTATGCATACACATAGTCTTGTTCCAAGGTCTTAAGCATGTTTCAATAGCACACTAGTTTATAAAATCGGGGGCTTATAAGCCTTTAACACGTGAGCCTACAAGACAATGGGGAACCCATAGAGGGATGGATTTGATGTTGGGCAGAGATGTGAGTCCATAAATTATGTTGAAATTTGAATGCTAAATTTGTGAGAGCATGTAGTTTTCAGAGGAAAATGTCTGACTTTCATCAGATCCTCAAAGGAGCCTCTGGCCCAAAAGTAATTAAAGACCCCTGCTTTGGTGTCTTAATTTGAGAAAATGATGTTTCTTATTAAAATAGAACATGTATATAATGACTTATCATTCATTATTAAAGGGATACTTTCCTGAGTTTTAACCTCTCCCCCCACATATACCCCAGTTTATCAATTATAAGTTTGAAAAGATGTTTCTTAAATGCCCCCACATTGTTTGAAATATTTCTTGCTTGCCTTTCAAAATTATCTACATTGTTCCCCTGCGTTTCCCACCAGCCTGTGTGTTCTTCATGCTATTTGCGAATTCCTCAGTGTTAGAAATGAGCCAGGAAAGAGCAGTTGAGAAAAACGCGTGAGCCGATGGCTAGGGTCGTACACCGCTTTTGTTGCTTTGCTTTTGTTGTTTTTAGAATCTGTGTCACTGATGTACTTGGAGCATTGCTGACAAGATGTTATTGGTTTCCTGACCACTGGGCAGATACCTGTGTTAAGAGGTGTTAAATTTTCAGTAAAATCATCTGTTTTAGCACCTTAATTTTACTGGTGATGTTCGCTCATTTACAACTGAATTTTTATTTTTCTCACCTTTAGAAACTTCTATTTCCTGTCTTTGTTTTAGTGTAATTTTATTTGAAAGGTAGTGAGATTCCTCCTCCCTGTGTGTAATAGATTAAGATAGTTTTATTTACAAATAAATGTGGGTTTAGGAGGATATCACATGGTTCTCAAGAATATTACACGTTTCTCAGGCTATGTATGTGATCATTCTAAATTAATGACAAATGGGGTATTTGCAGTTATCATTACAGATAAATTTACCCAGTTTAGTAGAAGAATCTGGAATGCTTATGTATTCTTTTTTCTAATTTGTATGAAGGATGTAAGCTTTGACAAGAGTTCATAGAATACATTTTATCCTTTTGGTTGAGATTTTCCAAAGTTTTTGAAGTAAAAACTTCACTGTGATAATATATCTCAATGTTCTTGACTCTTTTTGATCATTATATGGCTTTCATTCCCCCTCCTCTGAATTCTTTCCACTGTCTAGAGTCTGAATTGAGAAACCATTCATAATTTCTATAATCTTATGTTGTATATGGATTATATAACATATAATTGTATAATCTTTCCCCCTGAGATAAACTGTAAGCTCCTTGAAGACAGGGACTTGTGTTCTTTGTACTGACAATAAATCCTAGCCAGATGTCAGACCCATTTAGTGCTTTCCATTCCTCACTGATTCACTGATTATAATGACCCCCTCTACCCTGAGACAGAGAAGGCAATGGCACCCCACTCCAGTACTCTTGCCTGGAAAATCCCGTGGATGGAGGAGCCTGGTGGGCTGCAGTCCATGGGGTCGCTAGGAGTCGGACATGACTGAGCGACTTCACTTTCACTTTTCACTTTCATGCATTGGAGAAGGAAATGGCAACCCACTCCAGTGTTCTTGCCTGGAGAATCCCAGGGATGGGGAAGTCTGGTGGGCTGCCGTCTATGGGGTCACACAGAGTCGGACACGACTGAAGCGACTTAGCAGCAGCAGCAGCTACCCTGAGAAATCAGATCTAACATTCAAGTTGTGCTTCTACAGGTGTTGGTGGCATCTCTGAGTGTTTAAAGTTTGCTGGGGTAGATTTACAACTCCTGAAATATTTTCTAGACCTGGCAGAAATAACAAGATAGTGTGATGGTATAATGGGTAAAAATGCATGACCAATTCTACAGAATGCGAAATGTTTAGGAATGAAAAATCAGTTACAGATTTACCTTTTGCCCACTGTCACTTCTTTGAAAAGACCCTGATGGTATTGCAATGGTATAGGGTAACCAAGTGAAGGTAACATTTACTGAGGCAGCTCTTGGGGAACAGCACACATAAGAGCTGACAGTCCTCAAACTAGCAAACAATAATGGATAAGAATATGAACCCTTTAGGGTTAGAGAAGATCTTGGAAATTATATAGCCAAGCCTCTTCATTTTGTTGGCAAGGGGGTTGATTCCCATTTAGATGTCTATTCAAGATCATATAAGCAGTATTATTATTATAAGCAGTTAGTATAAGGCAGGCACTTGCTTAAATGCTTTGTGCTTATTAACTCATGACCTCACAGAACTGCATGAGGCAGGTATATGTGTATCCCTCTTTGTCCCTCCCCACACTGTCCCAGCCTTAGGCCAAGCTCCCATCACC
Source organism: Bubalus kerabau (assembly GCF_029407905.1). Lineage (NCBI taxonomy): Eukaryota > Metazoa > Chordata > Mammalia > Artiodactyla > Bovidae > Bubalus > Bubalus kerabau. The sequence goes on along the minus strand of NC_073628.1, from coordinate 74,210,390 downwards.
TCCTCTTAAGACTCAGTAAAGGCCTCCTAACTGGCTGTCCTGCATCCATTCCTTCTGCCCAGGAAGACTCGGCCTTTGGCAGACTTAATAATCGTTTGAAAACGTCTCTCTATCCAAGGCACAGTCCTGCCCTTTATGACCATGTGTTGCTTGTGGATTCTCAGGAATAGCCCTTCCTGGCTCCCCAGATGCCCCCTTCCCACTATCTCCCTTGCTCGTGGCTCTGCAGAACTTCCCCCCACACTCCCTCCCCTGTCAGAGCTTTTGCTCATGCTGTCCCTCCGTCTAGAATGTTCTCTCCTTTCTCTCTCTCTCTTTTTTTTTTTATTTTTTTTATTGGAGTATAGCTTCTTTACAGTGTTGTGTTAGTCTCTGCTGTACAGCAAAGTGAATCAGTTATATGTATACATATATCCCTTCTTTTTTAGTTGCCTTCCCATTTAGGTTGGGAGCTTCCCTGGTGGCTTAGATGGTAAAGCGTCTGCCTATAATGCAGGAGACCTGGGTTCAATCCCTGGATTGGGAAGATCTCCTGGAGAAGGAAATGGCACCCCACTCCAGTATTCTTGCCTAGAGAATCCCATGGACGGAGGAGCCTGATAGGCTACAGTCCATGGGGTCGCAAAGAGCCGGACACGACTGAGCGACTTCACTTTCACTTTCCCATTTAGGTCACCACAGAGGATTGAGTAGAGTTCCCTGTGCTATATTGTAGGGTTTCACTAGTCATCTATTATAAACTAGAGGTGTATATGTGTCAGTTCCAATCTCCCAATTCATTGCATCTCCTCTTCCCCCAGAAGTTTATTCTCTAGATCTATGTGTCTATTTCTGCTTTGTGAATACAATCATCTGTTCCATTTTTCTAGATTCCACATATGAGCAGTTTTACTCTTCCTGACTTACTTCATTCTGTATGACAGTCTCTAAGTCCATCCACATCTCTGAAAATGCCACAACTTTGTTCTTTTTTGGCTGAGTAATATTCCATTGTATATATGTACCACATCCTCTTTATCCATTCCTCTGTTGATGGACATCTAGGTTGCTTCCATGTGCCGGCTATAGTAAACAGTGCTACAATGAACACTGGGGTGTGTGTATCTTTTTGAATTATGGCTTTCTCCAGATATATGCTGGGTCATGTGGTCATTCTATTTTTAGTTTTGTTAAGGAATCTCCATTCTGTTCTCCATAGTGGCTGCATCAAGTTATCTGTGCATTTCCACCAACAGTGTAGGAGGGTTCCCTTTTCTCCACATTCTCTCCAGGATTTATTGTTTGTAGATTTTTTTGATGATGACCTATCTGACTGGTGTTAGATGATACCTTGTTGTAGATTTGATTTACATTTCTCTTAACTAGTGGCTTTGAGTGCTCAAAAAAATGAAAAAAATGGGTGGAAGACCTAAATAGACTTTTCTTTTCTCTTATATCTCCCTTTCATGGACATATTTCTCCCCACCAGATTTTAACTCAGAAGTCATGGTCTCCAAGAAGCCTTCTCTGACTCCTTAGCTAAATTAGAGGCTACTGTTAATAAGCTTTGAGCCCTCATATTCCTGTGACTTAGCCCTGTTCCTAAAGTTAATGCAAGCCCTAATGTATAGCAGACACCACAAATTTGTTGAAGAAGGGAAAGAAAGAAGGAAGCTCTAAGATACCAGGAATAATTCAGTCTGTTTTATTTCCATCAAAAGAGTCAGGGTTTGGAGTAGCCATATCTACACTGAATCCCCCTGTACTGCTTATTTACTGAGAAAATGCCTGGAATGGAGATCAAGGGCAAAAGACTAGTCAAAAGTGATGCTGAGAAGAATTCAAAATAATCTCTATGGATACTTTGCTCTGAAGCAAGAGGAACATAGCTGCCCACTTCTTATGTATGGGCCATGCATCATGACTGCCTTCCCAGAAATACGCTATGGAAAGAGGGATGGGGAAGAGAAACTTCACACTGGAGGCAGGGGCAACTTGACAAAGAAGGCCTCTTCCAGGTGATCAAGGTCAGCCCAACCATCATAAATCATGTCAATAGTATGTACCATTGAGATGGCACTTTATCTCTGTGGTCTTCTGGCCCCAAACCCATCACCCCAATCTAAATATGCAACAAACCTCAAGCAAATCTCAGTGGAGATTCTAATTGAGTCCTTAACCAGAACTCCTCAATACTGTCGAGATCATTGAAAACAAAGTTTGAGGAATGTTAAAGAAACCTGAAGCCTCATGATAACTAAATATGATGTGACATCATAGATGGGTCCTGGAGCAGAAGAACAATAGGTACAAATTAAGACCATTTGAGTAAATAAGAAGTTTAGTTAATAATCATGCATCAACAGGGGTTCATTAGATGTGACAAATGTACCCTTGCTAATGTAACATGTGGAAAGTTAGAGACTGGATACCAGATGTACGGAAGGGAGCGCTCTGGTACTATCTTAACAACTTTCCTGCAGATTTATTTCTTTACTTATTTGGCTGCACCAGATCTTAGTTGCAGCACATGAGATCTTCCATCTTCACTGTGGCGTGTGGAGTCTCATTCCCTGACCAGGGATTGAACCCAGGCCCCTGTATTGAGAGCCTGGGATCTTAACCACTGGACCACCAGGAAGTCTCTACAAATTTAAAACTATCCTAAAAAAGAAACCCTAAGCTGCTTCAGTTTTGAGGTTGAATGACTGGAGCAGAGTTAGTAGTGTCAAAAGACAGCCAAGAAGTCACTCAATTCAGTCACTCAGTTGTGTCCGACTTTTTGTGACCCCCATGGACTGCAGCACTCCAGGCCTCCCTGTCCCTCACCAGCTCCCAGAGCTTGCTCAAACTCATGTCCATCGAGTTGGTAATGCCATCCAACCATCCCATCCTCTGATGTCCCCTTCTCCTCCTGCTTTCAATCTTTCCCAGAATCTGGGTCTTTTCTAATGAGTCAGTTCTTTGTATCAGGTGGCCAAAGAACTGGCTTGGAGCATTAGGAAGCATGGAAGGGGTTGGTGGTGACCTCAGGGTTAAGGGGATGCTAGGCCCTAAGGAAGAGGAGGGCCACAGAAAGTCAGGCAGGGAAAGGAAGGAATGGAACTGTATTGGAATTAGGATAGACTGTAGATGCCAAGGGAAGATTGTTTCACAATTTGGAAAAATGTATATTTATCCATAACATCTCAATGGACATGAATTCAAGCAAATTCCTGGAGACAGTGGAGGACAGAGGAGCCTGGAGTGCTTCAGTTCATGGGGTCATAAAGAGTCAGATACCACTTAGCAACCGAAAGACAACAACAATCCATAACTTAGGAGAAGAAATTGCTCAAATGTTTGTTCTGTTCGTATTTAAAAGTGAGGCCCTAAAAAAGTGATGGTGAGTTGATGGCTTTGAGAATAGAGATCCTGAATGGGTTGCCTTTATTCTAGGGTGATTTTGTAGATCGATTTTGTTCTTGTTCATGAGAGAATCCCAAAGTGCTGGTGTTTGTTGGCCTTTTCTCTAGATCCTTCTGTTCTCTCCAAGTCCTCCAGTGTCTTGCTTTGGGGATATACAATTGCCTGAGAAAGTCCTGGGAACCTGGTTGAGGGGTGGGGAGGGGTGGTGATGAGGGTAATGCAGGCTTTCCTGCAATGCCCTCATTTTCAGCAAGGTATACCCAATGCCCTTGACTCCTGAGCTTTCAGAGTGTAGAGTCCTGCTTCGTGTAGGCATCCCATTTTGTCTGTGTTCACAGTTCACTTCCTGTGTCTCTCTTGAACATTTATTCCTCTGAACTCTGCTTTTCAACTTCCTGTACCATAGTTCAGGCTCAAGTACGTCCATTTTTATCAATGATGGAGGATGTGTTTCTGTTTGTATTGTTGTATTGCAGATAATTTCTAAGATGAAGGGGACAGAAAAGTCTTTACCTTCTTGAAATCAAAATTCCAGGATCCTACATTTAAAATCACCTTTGTTTTCTTATATATGTGATTGTGTTTTTTAAAAAGATGTTAAAAGTTAATGTATTACACAGTCTGATTATTTGTCTGTTTATTTTAGTGGAAAAACAGTTGTAATCAAGGAACAGAGCTGTCATTTTATTTTTCCAAGCCTGTTGGTTTTAAAGTTTAGTCCTCGGAGCATGTTACTTTATGCCTTTAGGGCAGTCCTCTCATTTTTGAGAATAAGCAGTCTTTTGTCAAGTGATGCAGGAATTCTAGCTTGTTATCTGGAATGGAAATTAACTGAACCTGAGGCCCTTTCTTGTACGACCCTAGCCAGTTCTTTCCTCTTTTAATATTTTAGTGATTTTTTTAAAATGACAAAGAAATGATTCTGACTCTTGGTTTCTTGAGCTGTATTTGTTTGTCAGCTAGTTGAGAGTGAAGGAAAGGAAGACAGCTTTTCTTGAGTCTTTTCTTTCCCAAAAGAAGACTAGCGCTTACCCAAGTCCCTAAAGATACAGTTCATGCAATCCATGGAAATGATTTCCCAGTGAAAGTTTTGTTTTTTCATTCATGCACCTTGAAGTTTTCTTTGCTCAAACTTCAACTGTGCTGAGCAAAACCTTTGCTTTTCTTCTTGTACTCAGTACAAAGTAATGATAATACTTACTAATATACGTAAGTAATAACTACAGTAACTCTCTCCCAGAAGAGATCACTGTCTAGCAAAGGGGTTTGTTATTGTTTAGTCTCTTAAGTCATGTTCAACTCTTTGCAATCCCACGGACTATAGCCCACCAGGCTCCTCTGTCCACGGGATTGCCAAGGCAAGAATACTAGAGTAGGTTACCATTTCCTCCTCCATGGGATATTCTCAACCCAGGGATCGAACTCGAGTTTCCTGTATTGGCAGGTAGATTCTTTACCGCTGAGCCACCTGGGAAGCCCTAGGAAAGGGTTTAGTCAGTGGGGAAAAAAAATGTTGCCCTGTTAGTAAATGTCATGCATGTCTCTTAAGAGGCTTCCTAATGGGTGCAAGATTAAACCAGTCAATTCTAAAGGCAATCAGTCCTGAATATTCACTGGGTGGACTGATGCTAATGCTGAAACTCCAATACTTTGGCCACCTGATGCGAAGAACTGACTCACTGGAAAAGACCCTGATGCTGGGAAAGATTGAAGGCAGGAGAAGAAGGGGGTGATAGAGGATGAGATGTTGGATGGCATCAGCAACTTGATGGACATGAGTTTGAGCAAGCTCCAGGAGTTGGTGATGGACAGGAACCCTGGCATGCTGTACTCCATGGGGTCGCAAAGAGTCAGACACGACTGAGCAACTGAACTGAACTGAATGGGTGCATCTTCATTTCTCAGTGTGGTAAGAGTGGTTCTTGTACCCACTCATTAAGCTGTGTTTTCCCAATAGGAATACATTAGAATTTGGGTGGATCTGGAGGGATGGATGTATCATGAATTATTTACAGTTCCCACCTACAGACAAAGCTGGGAAGGTGTTGATCCCTGCTTCTCCCCAAGCTGTCAAGTTACCAAGGGACACTTAACCTTTAGGAGTGGCTTCCCCAGGTCATCTTGAGAATTATTCTACTGTCCCCTGAGACCCAAGAGCTCCAGGAGCTTATTTTTTTCACACTTACATCAGCCTTTAGTCTTTCCCATCTTGCTGTCATGTCTTAGCTGGCAAGGCCAAGTTTTAGTTTGTAATCATGAATGCTTATAAGGCAGCAGGCCAAGGCTTCCTAAATTGCTCGCTGAACCTTATTGTAAATTTATATTGAACTCTTAATGGTGGGAGCATTAAAAAAAATTGGAGCCTTTGAAAGGTGATCTCATTTCAGATTTTTTTCCCCTTTTCTATATTCTCTGGGTGAAACCACATTATTAAAAAAAAAAAAATCTTCAGTTAAGCCAGAAGTCGGGAAGTGTAATTGTCATTGAATTTACTTTAATGATAAAAACAGGAAGGAGATGATCATTCATTCAGAAAATGGTTATTGGATCTGCTCTGTCCTAAGGCACGCTACTGAACCTGAAGATGAATAAGATATGGCTCCTATCCTCAAGTTACTTAAAGATTAGAAGAAAAGAAAACAAAACCAAAAACCCTACAGTGCCTGTTAGCATGCATTAAAGCTGCAGAACAAATTACTAGTAAATGTAATGGCTTAAGACAGGAGCTGTCTGTTACCTCATGAAGCTTCTGAGAGTCCAAAGTCTGGGAGCATCGTAGGTGTCTACTTCTGGCTCCAGGTCTCCCATGAGGTTTCAGTCAAGCTGGTAGCCAGGACTGAGGTCCTCTGAAGTCATGACCGAGCAGGAGGGTCTCCTTCCAAGTTTCCTTCTCTGGTTCCCAGCTGGAGGGCCTCAGCTCCTCACCACGTGGAGTTCTCCAGATGGCTGCTCAGGGTGAGGCAGCTGGCTTTCCCCAAAGCTCACAATTAGGGAGAAAAGGAGGCCAAAAAAGAAGCCACAGTGTCTTTTATAATCCAGCCTCAGAAGTGACATGCCATAATTTCTGTGGTGTTCTATTGGTCACACAGACTGATCCTGGTACAGTATGGGAGGGGCCCATACAAAGATGGGGCTTCCCAGGTGGCTCAGTAGTAAATGCAGGAGGCGCAAGAGATCCCTGGGTCAGGAAGATTCCCTGGAATAGGAAATGGCAACTCACTCCAGTATTCTTGCCTGGAGAATCCCGTGGACAGAGGAGCCTGGAGGGCTACAGTCTGGTGAGTCATAAAGAGTCAGACATGACTGAGCGACTGAGCACTATACACAGATACAAACACAGAAGGGGGAATTTGGGGAGGGGGCATTCAGGACACCTACCATCACAGTCTTCCGTCCAAACACGGACCTGCTCCAAAATTCCCTGGTGGCCTAGTGATCAGTATTCCAGGCTTTCACTTCCACGGCCAGGGTTCAGTCCCTGGTCAGGGAACTGAGATTCCATAAGCCATGAGCCATGGCCAAAAAAAAAAAAATACTGACCTGCTGAGTCTCCAAGATTAGCAGTAAAAGAAGTATGATCAAAAATATCCAGATGTTAGCAACCACCCTGGGAAGAAAAGTGTTGTATTTGGGGATCGGGTGGTAAACATGAAAGAAAGATGGGCCAGCCAAAAGGGACAGCAGCTGAGAAAATCTGTCTGGAAAATTTGTTAGAAATTCTGAATTCTGTATGAGATGACTCTGATTTTGCAAAGAAAAGCATTTAAGGTCACTGATCATATTCCCATCAGCAACAGACTTCGAGCAATTCTTTTCCACTAAGATCCCCGTGCCTTATGAAAATTGAAATGGGGACTGCAGGAGAGGCTGTACTTGAATGAGTCCCTTCCGTGGTTCCTGTGATACGGCCTCAGAATCAACCACAGCTGACCAGTTTTTCTTTATCAAGCATTCTATTTAACAAAGCAGTGAAGGGTTTGTTGTATGATCATCTAAGAAAAAATTTCATCACCACATTTATAAAACTAGTGATTTGGGCTAAAGTATCAAATTCTGCTGCTTAGTTCTCCTCTCAAAGACTGAATTATTTTATATAAAGACACCTATTAAATAGCATTTATTCAAGCTGAGGAAATACACCAAGAGTACTCTATGCGTTTTTCCTGTGGGCCTCCACCCCAAGTTTCCTTCATGGATGTAAAAGATCTGATTTGTATCTCCCCCTTTCTTCTGAATATTTGTTTCTGAAGCAGTGGTTGAGGGTTTTAAATATCAAAAACAGCTGTTCTCTCCTAGTCTTCCCCTGCTTTAACCTAGCAAGAACCTAGGGAGTACATGGAGCTACTGCTAAGTCACTTCAGTTGTGTCCAACTCTGTGAGACCCCATGGACTGCAGCCCACCAGGCTCCCCCGTCCCTGGGATTCTCCAGGCAAGAACACTGGAGTGGGTTGCCATTTCCTTCTCCACTGCATGAAAGTGAAAAGTTAAAGTGAAGTCGCTCAGTAGGGTCCGACCCTCAGCGACCCCACGGACTGCAGCCCTCCAGGCTCCTCCGTCCATGGGATTTTCCAGGCAAGAGTACTGGAGTGGGGTGCCATTGCCTTCTCCAGGGAGTACATGGAGAGGAGAAGCTAAAGAGAGAGGAAGAATAAATGACATTGGTATTACTTTCTAGTACTCTACTTATGCTCAGAATGACTTCCAATCCTTGCTTAATTTGGGACTAGATCTAGGGAAATGGCCAGATAGAGGACATGATACAAAATTAGGTATTTAGCAAGTTGTGCATGGGCGTCATGGAGATAATGAAGAATACTGACAACATGCTTCTGCTCCATGCATATGTGCTTGGATACGTCCTGTTGGTCTAAATATTACTCAAATATTCCATTTCAAATTTAGATTCATATGCTCCTGGTAAAATGCATAGTAGTTATAGGTAATGCCGGGTAACCTCACGTTCCCTCTTTGATCTTTATAATACATTTGTCCTGTATTTCTTATCCTAGCAACAAAAAGAAATTCTAGTTGACAGCAGAGCAACTAAACTGTGATATTTTGTGGGAGAAAAAATAGTAAAGGCTGGGTGTTCTAGTCATGGGTTTTAGCAAGGCATGTAATATGATACCGAGGCCTGAATTTTCTCCTCTGTAAAGTTATGAAGAAGATATAGTTGATTTATCTAGGTTTTCTTAGGTCTAAAGTTTTCTAAAAATAGTTTTCTACAGGCTGACTTTTTTCTGAATATTTGTAATTTTAATACAGTTTACAAACGTAAAAGTGCTATGCTTGTAAGTAAAACTTATCAGTGAAAAAATTTCTTTCTTATAAAGTCCATTTCTAGATTGCTTCTGTAAATATATCTCAGAATGTTTTTGTGACGGTGGTGAGGGGCAGGCAAGCCTGGTGTGCTGCAGTCCATGAGGTTTCAGAGTTGGACATGACTTGGTGACTGAACAACAAACAGAATAACTCAGTGTATTGATCATGAAGGGTGTATGTCTGAGAACTTAAAGTGATGGTTTTGCAAATAATCTTTTCAGAGATCAAATATTTTTTCCAGATGTTAATTCATTGTTCTCCATGGTTCTAAGTGGACCACTTACACTGCTTACTCTTTAAAAATGCTTTTGGGGACTTCCCTAGCAGTCTAGTGGTTAAGATTTCACCTTCCAGAGCAAGGGTGTGGGTTTGATCCCTGGTGTGGCAGCTAAGGTCCCACATGTTTCATGGACAGAAGACCAAAAAAACATAAAGCAGAAGCAATATTGTAACAAATTCAATAAAGACTCTTAAAAAAATAAAAATGTTTCTGCTGCAAGTAACAGAAATGGCAATTAGTGTTGGATGAAAAATAAGCATTTAATTATCCCATATCACAGGAAGGGTAGAGATAAGTGCTTCCAGGTTTGTTCAGTGGCTCCACAGGGCTAAGAGTCCAGATTGGCATCTCGGATTCTCTTGGTCTTTCCATTCAGATCGCAAGTTAACTCTCCCAGATCCTAGCACTGCATCTCTACAGAACAGTGTCTCAAGCCAGTGATTGTCCTCAACCAAGCATAGGTAAAGAGGATGAGTTACCCTCACTACCAAGATCAATCGAATTCACTGTTCTACTGTTCAAGGCTCTCTTACCCTCCTACATCCAGCTCTCAAACTTATCTTTCTAGCCTTATTTCCTGCTGCTGCTGCTGCTAAGTCGCTTCAGTCGTGTCTGACTCTGTGCAACCCCAGAAACAGCAGCCCACCAGGCTCCGCCGTTCCTGGGATTCTCCAGGCAATAACACTGGAGTGGATTGCTATTTCCTTCTCCAATGCATGAAAGTGAAAAGTCAAAGTGAAGTCGCTCAGTCATGTCCAACTCCTAGCAACGCAATGAACTGCAGCCTACCAGGCTCCTCCATCCATGGGATTTTCCAGGCAAGAGTACTGGAGTGGGGTGCCATTGCCTTCTCCGGCCTTATTTCCTATTACCCTTCTATTAGATTCCTTAACTGTAGTCAAACTGCCTGCTACCTACTCTGAAAAATACAGTCTTTATTTCAAATATTGTCCTCTGTTTTTTCTCCATCCTTGTACATCCTCCTTGCAAGTTAAAATTCTATCCAGTGTTACTAAGATTTCGCTCAACTTCTCTTTTTTGGAAGATTTTTTTTTTTTTAATTTGTTTGTTTCTCTATAAAGTGTGTGAGGGAAGAATCTACATATTTTTAAAATTTATTTATTTTTAATTGGAGGGTAATTGCTTTACAATATTGTGTTGGCATAATCCCTTTCCTCTTGAATCTCCCTCCTGCCTCCTACCCCTCAACTTCTTCTTTTTAATCTCCTGTGATCACTCCAGCTAGAAGGAATTGCTTTTTCCTTCAAATTCCTATCTTAGCTTCTACTTTATATTTGTATAACAGCATTTTACAAATTACTTATGTCCATATTCCTTTAGGTTAAAAAAGGGCAAGTGGTGGTAGTCCAGTGGTTTAGAATCTGCCTTCCAATGCAGGGGACGTGGGTTTGATCCCTGGTGGGGAAGTAAGATCCCACATGCCGCTGGGCAACTAAACCCACTCACTGCAACTAGAGAAAGCCCGTGTGTGGCAACAAAAACCCACGCAGTCAAAATAAAAACATTAAACCAATAAGGGCAAATATGAATTGTGCCCATTGTACAGGTGGAAAAGAGGCTCAGAAGTGTTTAAGTGGCTTTTCCAAGGCATCAAACTGTCCAATGTTAGATTCAGGACCTGAATGAGTCATGGGTAATAAACTTGTATAACAAACACTCCAAAATAGTGCAGAGTAAAGAATATAAATGTTCCTTTCTAGACACACAGACTTAGAGAACAAACTTATGGTTACTGGGGGGAAGGGTAGAGGGGGGGATATTTGGGGAGTTTGGGGTTAACATGTACACACTGCTATTTTAAAAATGGATAAGCAAGAGGGATGTACTGTATGGCACAGGGAACACTACTCAATATTCTGTAACAACATAACAGGGGAAAGAATTTGAAAAAGAATATGTGAATGAATTACTTTGTTGTATACCTGAAATTAATACAATGCTGTTAATTAACTATACTCCAGTATAAAATAAAAAGTTACCAAAAAAAAAGAGGGCAATAGTACCCAACATACTCCTTAGGATTGTTAAAAACCTGCCTTCTGAATTGTCATGCCTTGCATCTGTCTCCATAAACAATGCAAATCATTATATCCAGAAGCAGAATAATAAATACTATGTAGTCTTATAAAACTCTGGGAAATAGTGAAGGACAGGGAGGCCTGGCATGCTTAGTCCATAGGGTCAAAGTCAGACACAGCTTAGGGACTGAACAGCAGTCTTATAAATTAGACATGTAGAAATAAATTATAATATAGAAGTAAATTTTCTTAAATAAAATATAGAAATAAATTTTCTTAAATAAAAAAAATAATGATAAGTTTGCTTCTCTCTCCTGTGAAAGACTAAAGCAAATGCTGGAGGTGAGTAGGTGGCCCTGCCCCACAGGTCTTTAGCAAGCCTGGTTGCCAGTGGTTTTGCCATCCCCAGCCTCTAAGGTGGCCCTGACCTTGGTCATGTCAGCCAAGGAAAGGCGACAAGGTCAAAGTCCACGTCAAATCTTTTTCTCCCAAGTACATGAGGTGGAAGTTGCACTGTTGCTCATCAGTCCTTGTCTGAAGAGTGGTCATGTGGTTTGTCAGCTGCTGGCCTGGGGAATGCAGTCTCCTCCTGGGTCCAGGAAACAGAGGAGAGCAGATTGTCCAGATTATAGCCTTGTCCAGCAGATTGTCCAGATAGTAGCCTTGTCCATCCCAGAGCAGGCATACGGATCTGAGGCCCCCAAGTCTGGTGCTAACTGATAATTACTCAGCATTGCCCTTTTTCCCCCTTGTGATAAAGCCAAAAAGGAGGATGTCATTCTGACAGGGATTGGATCTCTATGTTAATTGCAGATATTATGGTAAAGAATCTGCCTGCACTGTGGGAGACCCAGGTTCGATCCCTGGGTCAGGAAGATCCCCTGAAGAAGGAAATGGCAACATACTCCAGTTATTCTTGCCTTGAGAATTCCATGGACAGAGTATCCTGGTGGGCTACAGTCCACGGGGTTGCAAAGAGTCAAACATGACTGAGTGGTACACAACAAACAAGCAAGATAGGGGACGGATTCCCCTTAGTATTCCTGGGCTACAGGCTTCCCTCTTTAAAATCTCTCTCTGAACAGCAATTTTCTTTCAGAGACACAGAGAGATAACGCATCAGAGATAGCACTGTCCTCTTCCCTGGTGGCTGACCTTTAGGGACTAGCAGATCAGACTTACTCTGTTCTGATTGCTTGGTTCCTAAATTCCCCCCTACCCAACTATGATCAAGGCATGCTATGTGCTCTGCCTGCTTCAAGCATGCAGCAAAACATGCAAAATGTTATGATTTGTTGCCATGCTGACAGCATCAACTTAACTACGGCTGACAAACAGTTTTTAAATAGAACATGTCAGTTCATGACAGTATTTTCCATCTGTGTGGTGTGGGTTTTTTTTTTTTCCCTTTTTCCATGCTTCACACCGAACATTTCAAGAATGTTGCCACAAAGGTTCAGTTTACACTTCTAGTTCCTTGCCTTAATGACCTGCTAAAGATGATATTTTGGAAATGAGCAAAACAGTAAACAGTGATTTTGAAAAAGGAGACTATGCTATTGCTAGACAAGGCTGTGCTCATCACTATTTTGAGTTGTCTGGTTTGTCCTGCCTGGCGTGGTTCTTTGCTGTCTCTTCTTGCTCCGTTCAACTCTGTCTAATGTTGCCCCTAAGGCTAGCCTTTCCCTCCAACTCTGAGCAAGATTCTGGTGAAGTTCAGAGAGCCTGCTTTGTAAGATACAGGCCTGCACAAACTGTGCCCTGATATATTGTTGTTGTCATTGTTATTGGCTAAGTGGTGTCTGACTCTTTGCATCCCCGTGGGCTGCAGCATGCCAGGCACCTAACATTGTGATGTCTAAAATATTGGCCATTTTACATGTGTATGTATGGCTGAGTGCCTTTGCTGTTCACCTGAATTGATCACAACATTGTTGATCAGCTATGGTGTATGCTAAGTCACTCAATCCTATCCCATTCTTTGCACCCTCCTCTACTGTAGCCTGCCAGGCTCCTCTGTCCTAGGGATTCTCCAGGCAGGAATACTAGAATGGGTTGCCATTTCCTCCTCCAGGGGATCTTCCCGACTCAGAGATCAAACTTACACCTCTTGCATCTCCTGCATTGGCAGGCAGACTCTTTACCACTAGCACCACTTGGGAAGTCAAAAAGGTGTTTGTTTCTCAGTTGTGTCTGATATCCCAATACCAAATAAAAGGTTTTTTTAAAATAATTAAGAAAATAAAATGTTGGCCATCATAGGGGACTTCCCTGGTGGTCCAGTGGTTGCAACTTCGCCATCCAGTGCAGAGGGTGCCAGTTCGATCCCTGGTTGGGGAGCTAAGATGGCCCAAAACCCAAAACATTAAAAACGGAAACAACATCATAACAAATTCAATAGAGACTTTCAAAAATACTGGCCACCATAAAGACTCATCTTGCCAGCTCTTGCTATTTTGCAGCGGGTGCAAGCTGCTTCCCAATCTTATATTTTATCTTCCCAACACTTACTTGTTCAGATGCACTCCTTCTCTTCCTCCTGCTGCTTACCAAACAGGGAGACGGACATTGCCCATTAAAACTCTTAATGGCAAAATCACATTAAGTGCCTTAATTGTGTTTCCATGATGTCTTGGATCTGTGTATCCTCATGATGAAAACACAGAGTGACCATGGCCGTCTCAAAGGTCTATTCCTGTGACGGTTCCATTTTGCTAGCTTTTGTGTCACCCCAGATTTTGAAATTCTAAAGAAATTTGATTTTAAAAAACAGTCTTGTTAAAACTCTACTTTTCATTCTGGGCACTGAGGGTATTCCTTGCTGTTTTTCATAGTTTAGGCTCTGGCTGTAAATGTTTGGACATCAGCTCAGAACATCATCTCCGAGGGAACATTTTGCAAGTGTTATCTCCTTGTTCACAGGAATCCAAGGTGGACCTCGCGGAGAATTGTTTAGTGATAGAAACTGAAATAGCAATAAAAAGAGGGATGGCCAAATTATGTAAAATCAGAGTGCATGAATAATTCAGGACTCGCCTGAGTGTGATTTTTATTTTTATAGTTAAATAATACTTGCATTTCCATGAACTAATAACACACAAACTAACCAACTGGTAAGCTTTTTGGTGGGGGTTTGGGGCTACAGGGAGGAGGAAGGAAGAAAGGAATCTGGGGCCAAATAGTCATCTTTGAGAGACAGAGTGTATTCAGAAAGACATTGATGTTATCATCTGTTTGATAATTCCTTAGCTACATTGAAGCTAGGGAAATCAAATCACAGAAAAATTCATTATACCTTTTAATTTTTTTACTTTATATTGGAGTATAGTTGATTAACATTATGTTAGTTTCAGGTGTACAGCAAAGTGATTCAGTTATGCATACGCATGTATCTATGATTTTTCTCGTATACCTTTGTTTTTAGATCATCTGAAATAATTGTAGTGTTTTAGGACCTCTCTTGTCTATTGGATCTCAGAATTTGAATCTAGTATTATATATATATATATTTTCCAAAAATTCTAGGATAAGTGTGTGTGTTTCTCTGTTCACAGAAATAAAGTATGTGAGGGTTTCTTTTGTTATGACTCATGAGATGTAACTTAGATTTAGAGCTATTGTGGAATAGGATGAAAGCCTCTGCAAGGAACTTATTTTTAAACTCTAGCAAAAGCTATTCTCAGCCAAAAAGGGAAAATCCTTGACTACAATTAGCTATAACATCACAGATGTTTTAACAGGTTAGGAGAGGCATGGCAAATGGACAAAAATGGTAAATTATTGAGAAAACACTCAACATTGGAAGGAGAAAAAGAATAAGATGTAAATTATGAAAAAGAAGCTCTCTGAAGAATATGATGGGGTGACAGGAACTTGTCGCTCGTGTCATGAATGGACAAACGCTGCTTTTAAGGACCTCACTTAATCTAATGAAATTGTAATTAGCTCAGGAAGAACTGTATTAACGAAGAGATCAAGAAAAGAAAGCAAAAGGCAGGGTGCAAAACAAACCAACAGTAATAATTCCCAGATGATGGTGGCATCACCCAGTATTGGAAAAGAAGGCAAGATAAGATGATTTTGAATTTTAAAATCAACTATATGATTTTTTTATTGTAATTCTTTGAGAGACTGCAAAAGATTTTACAAGTCAACAGTGGGAAATGGAATACAGACTAGAAATATGTGAAGAGTCAGGGCAAAGCTCAGGCAGGAGTCCCATGGGAACATGGTCTTGGGATGGCCCCTTTGAATGAAGTTTCGTCACCCTAGATATCATGACAGTATTGTCCAGACTGGGACGGGACACAGGAGGATTTGAATCCCACTAGGAATTTGTGACAAACTGAAAAGGGAGTAGATTAGTTGAGGTTGGGAAACTATGAGCACGTAAGCCACTAGTCTTGGAGCATGAGGAGATATATTTATTTTTTTTTTTTAATTTTTAATTTTATTTTATTTTTAAGCTTTACAATATTGTATTGGTTTTGCCATATATCAAAATGAATCCGCCACAGGTATACATGTGTTCCCTATCCTGAACCCTCCTCCCTCCTCCCTCCCCATACCATCCCTCTGGGTCGTCCCAGTGCACCAGCCCCAAGCATCCAGTATCGTGCATCGAACCTGGACTGGCGACTCGTTTCATACATGATATTATACATGTTTCAATGTCATTCTCCCAAATCATCCCACCCTCTCCCACAGACTCCATAAGACTGTTCTATACATCAGTGTCTCTTTTGCTGTCTCGTACACAGGGTTGTTGTTACCATCTTTCTAAATTCCATATATATGCGTTAGTATACTGTATTGGTGTTTTTCTTTCTGGCTTACTTCACTCTGTATAATAGGCTCCAGTTTCATCCACCTCATTAGAACTGATTCAAATGTATTCTTTTTAATGGCTGAGTAATACTCCATTGTGTATATGTACCACTGCTTTCTTATCCATTCATCTGCTGATGGACATCTAGGTTGCTTCCATGTCCTGGCTATTATAAACAGTGCTGCGATGAACATTGGGGTACACGTGTCTCTTTCCCTTCTGGTTTCCTATTTATAAGTGTACAACAGAAACTAAAGCTAAAAATCAGGAAATGAGATTTCCTAGGAGGTAAAATAACTAAATTATTTTAATTAAAAATGAATGATGAAAAAAATTGGACCTTTAAAAGATAATTTCTGATGGAGCAAGGTGTTACAAGGTAGTGGTGCTCGTGTTAAGTACATTCATTTCAGAAATCATTCAGCTAATGAAGTTGCATAGCTTTTACAAACATCCCTGTGTGTGTGTGTGTGTGTATCCTATGTGATGAAATTTCAGGATTAAGATGAGTTTTAATCTTTTGTTTTGCTTATATGATTTAGCATGAAGAATATTTTTAAACTTCTCCTTTTACCTTTAGCAATTTTTGTATTAATAGATAAAATTTGACCCCTAGTTGGTTCTTAAAATTCCAGTCTTTGCTTTTATTTAAGGTCTCATGATCTGAGTGCATATCCTCTCCAAGAAAGAAATTGCACCAATAGTTGTTCCTGTTAACTAGCAACTTTTAGTCTTCCCTTCTTTTGTATTAATGTCAATATATATCAGTATCACTCAAAAAACAGACACACACACACACACACGAGGATATTTGTAAAAGCTAAGGTACTTTGTAAGCATAGCTGCAAAAGTACTAATAATATTGATCACACACACACACACACACACACACACACAGTAGTTAATTAGCCCTATTTCCTCGGATTCAATCAGTGCAGAGACCCTCTCCTAGAGGATGTATTGTTCTAAGGGAATAGAGATTGGATCCATTCATAATATAATTGAGACATATGATCAGGCAAACCCGGGTAATAAATTCTAAATTCTCAACCAGAAGCTATATTAGAATCACTTGAAAAGCATTTTCGAACCACATAAGCCCATCCCCCAACTCCCTCAAACCCCAGCTCCCTGGGAGATTCTAAGATGCCCTCTATTCTTAAGAGAAATATAAGATTGGAGTTATTTCATTCCTTCTTTATTCCACTTTCTGATATCTCTACATGAGATCATTTATAATGAACAGGGGACATAAGAGTAGATTTTTTTTTAAAAGAGAACAAGAAACAAAGA
Source organism: Bubalus kerabau (assembly GCF_029407905.1). Lineage (NCBI taxonomy): Eukaryota > Metazoa > Chordata > Mammalia > Artiodactyla > Bovidae > Bubalus > Bubalus kerabau. The sequence continues at coordinate 74,193,240 of NC_073628.1, read as the reverse complement.
AGGAGAAAATATTTTCCCCAAATTTCTCATTGGTCCAAAATATGGAATACCTGTTAAAACTGACAACGGATATTTTTTATTTTGCACCATACATTTCCTGTCACCTTCTCTGGCATGTTGGTTTTATTTATTTGTGAGGTAGAGAATGATTCCTGTAAAGCTTTTTTTTTTTTTTTTTTTTTTTGCCTAGGATCCCATACTTTGATAAAAGGAATCAAATGGAGATCTCAGACTCACACTGGGCTTTCATTAATGAGGGTCATTACCCCTGTTCTGAACTATTGACAAAACGTTATAGCATTCTTGAGAGCAGAATTTGTATTCTTTTAAATAAAGAACTAGTTAATTAGAAGGTCTTTCTAATGAAAATTACCTAATTCTGCTGCTAAGTGTGGAACTTCAAAAAAAAAAAAAAGACAGTTTGCAAAAATGCATATTGATTCACATAAATCAATAAGTTAGACCATGATTGAGGCTTGAATTTCTCCAGAGTTCCTATAATGTCCTCTGCCTTCCTGGTGCAAAAGCAGAAAATGTTTGCCTGCATTTTGATCTCCAACATGGAAATTAGATATTAATATATACAGGGAAAGACAGAGACGGAGAGAAAATACTTAACACCCCAAGAAGGAAGGAATCGTGCCATTACTCACAAGTGGCAACGCCATGAGTGACTTACTCAGTCATCCTGTAACAAGTGCAAATCTGTCTCTCTGATCAAAAAGAAAAGGGATTTAAAAGGCATCTACCAGCCCTATTATATTTAAGTGCTCTTGTGTTTGGCTTGAAAACCCAGGCCTTTGTAATCCGGACTGTAACTATTTACTCACAGGAAACTTGCTCTGAACAGAAAGAAATGTGAAGTCAGTTTCTTTTTTTAAGCCTGAAGACCTGGCGTGTCATAATTATTTTGGAAATGGAGGCCAAGCTGTTCAAAGCTTATTGGGGTTTATTTTCTAAAAATTTCCTCTTTGTCAGCCGAGGTGACAGCTAGGCCAGGTGACCCCAAATGAGACTTATCGACCTCCAGACTTTTCAATCAGAGGCTTGTCACCTTGAAATGGCCAGCATTTGCACACGGCATGTCTGTATACCCCTGTGCAGGACATAAATATGAATCTGGTCAGTCTGGCTCTTACTTTGCACGTTAATGATTCCCAGAAATTGTCTGGAATTGAGCTACAAAGGTGGTCTCGCACTCCCCTGTGATTCCTGTCTTTTGACATACCTGGTTTTCTGAGACAGCCACACAGAGGCAGAAGTGAAGAGAGGGATATTTGCACCTGCAAAGGTGGTCTCTCCTGCATTAGGGCACCGGGCGTGGTATGTATGTCGGCTGATTCATTATGCTTGCATTGATTAGTCCACTAAAATATAAGCTCTTTGGAACTGTGACAATGTTTCATTTAGCATTTGGGATGCAGATGATATTAAATAAGCATTAACTCATTTGTTGATGGACTTCTGCATATGTTCCTGTGGTTAAACCCCTCGTTGGACATAAGAGAAATAAAAAACATTTGAAGGCTATATAAAGAAGCTTGCAAATATATTTATTATCTGCTGTATTCATTACAGCTCTTTAAAAAAAAGTAGCAACAGCTAAATAAATCTACCTTGATTTCTCTATGGTCTTACTCTCCAGCAGAGATTGAAGCAAGAGTTGCGTTTTTTTTTTTTTTTTTTAAGCTGTTCAGGGATGTATTTCTAGTGTTGAGCACAGGGTCTGTCACACAATAGGTGCTCGATAAATACTTGCTTAATGAAAGAATGAATATGTTAGGCAAGTAGTGGAGAAGTGAAAATAGTAATAATGTATTGTCCTTTTCTATACCTACGTATTACCTACAAACCAGGTATATTTATTTGCTCTCTTTTTTCAGTTCTTTTTTTTTTTTAATCAGAATATAGTTGATTTACAATGTCATGTTAGTTTCAGGTGTACAGCAAAGTGATTCAGTATATTATTTTTAAGATTCTTTTCCCTTATAGGTTATTAGAAAATATTGAGTATAGTTGCCTGTGCTATACAGTGGGTCTTTGTCAGTTACCTGTTTTCTGTGTAGCAGAGGGTATCTGTTAATCCCAAGCTCCTAATTTATATTTCCCTTTCCACTTTAGTAACCATAAGTTTGTTTTCTATGTTCCTGAGTCTTCTGTTTTGTAAATAAGTTTATTTGTATCTTTTTTTTAATTCTGCATATAAGCAATGTCATATGATATCTGTCTTTCTCTGGCTGACTTACTTCATTTAGTATGGTAATCTCTAGGTCCATCCATGTTGCTTCAAATGGCATTATTTTGTTCTTTTTATGGCAAAGAATATTCCATTGTATATGCACCACATCTTCTTTAGCCATTCATCTGTTGATGGACACTTAGGTTGTTTCTGTGTCTTGGTTATTGAAAATAGTGCTTACTATGCACACTGGGGTGCATATATCTTTTTGAATTAGAGTTTTCTACAGATGTATGCCCAGGAGTGGCATACGTATCATATGGTGACTCTTGATAAGTCACCAGTAGTATCATATGGTAATTCTTGATAAGACAATAATATTGCTTATTATTTTGAATTTGGTTAAAATAATAAGTGTATAGCTACTTTGAGACCACCTCACAAAATTATTTATTTTGGCAATTACTAGTTGAATTTAGTGCTGAAGTAGAAAGATATGGCATCACTGAATCGATGGACATGAGTTTGAGCAAGCTCCTAGAGCTGGTGATAGACAGAGAAGCCTGGCATGTTGCAGTCCATGGTGTCACAAAGAGTCGGACATGACTGAGCTACTGAACTGAACTGAGAAAGACATGGGACCTACATATGTTGTTGGTAAATCTATGAGTCACAGTACTCATAGTACTTAGTTCTCTGTCATGAACATAAAGCTTTGTTTTGCTGGACACATTCTAATTTCTCGTGCTGGAGCCACAATCCAGAAGTGACAATAAGGTTCATGAAGAAGAACATGAATCTGAGAACTGAGTCCCAGTCGTTGCCTTGTCACTAACCAGCTGTGAGACCTTGCACATCCCTTCTCCTCTCTGAACCTCTGTTTCTCCTTCTGTAAACCACACTCCCACAACGCGGCTTGTGGGAGTTTTAAGATAATATAGGCAAAAGGAGAGCAATCTGGTTGAAGGGCCTCTAGATCTTACTCTGCTCTAGTTTTGTCTTTGGCAAACTAGATAAATTGACACAGACCCATAACTTTTCTGTGACAAGTAAAGAGACAAATCTAAGCGCAGAGCCTCATTCAATAAGCACTGAGCAAATCCCAGCAATTCCTAGTTTTTATTCTATATCTAAATGTATACAATTTCATGAGAAATTGTACCAGCCTATTAGTGGTTTGTGATTTTAGTCAATAAGTTGTGTCCAACTCTTATGACCCCATGGACTGTAGCCTGCCAGGCTCCTCTGTCCATGGGATTTCCCGAGCAAAAACACTGGAATGGGTTTCCATTTCCTTCACCAAACCAATGATTAACTCAACATAAAAAATGTCTGGGCATTCTCAGATCCATCCTGATAGCTTCTGTCAGGGAGAGAGAATTGTGTGGTTTACCATTTCAAGTCTTACACATGGAGCATTTTCAGTTTTGCAAGTGTCAGGGCTTTGACAGTACTCCTTTAAAAGTAGCTTTGTTGTTTTTAAATTACATTTGTTAAGCTTGAACTCCATAATGTGAATGATTGGCCCTGGTGGTATTTATATAAAAATAAAAACTGTCAAGTTATGTTAAAGTTTAATCACTGGCTGTAGCACATGCACCACAATTTCTTTGCACTCTTGATGCTTTTTTCTTTTTCTTTTTTTTTTTTTGCTATAGATCTGAGCTATGGAAACATCCTACATGTTTTTTAAAAACTCCGGTCCTTAGAAAATGCTTCAACAAAAAATGCCTCATGATGTAGAAGGAGATGAAGCAGAAGAAACTAATATTGTTCTATACACAGTACACATAATATATTGGATGCTTGTGATTTTATATATGGCATCATTTGATCCTTAACATCAATCAGTGTGCATACTGCACCCTTTGTACAGGTGAAACACTGAGTCTCAGGAGGGATAACACAGTAGACCAAGGTCATTCTGCAAATATTGAATTCTAACCTCTTATTATGGGCTTCTTTGGTGGTTCAGTGGTAAAACGCCTGCCAATGCAAGAGATACGGATTCAACCCCTGATCTGGGAAGATCCCCTGGAGAAGGAAATGGCAACTGACTCTGGTATTCTTGGCTAGAGAATCCCATGGACAGAGGAGCCTGGCATGCTATAGTCTATGGGGTTGCAAAGAGTCAGACACAACTTAGTGACTGAACAACAATACCCTCTTATTACAGTGTTCTAAACATCTAACTCGGAGAAGGCAATGGCACCCCAATCCAGTACTCTTGCCTGGAAAATCCCATGGATGGAGGAGCCTGGTAGGCTGCAGTCCATGGGGCCACTAAAAGTCGGACATGACTGAGCGACTTCACTTTCACTTTCCTCTTTCCTGCATTGGAGAAGGAAATGGCAACCCACTCCAGTGTTCTTGCCTGGAGAATCCCAGGGATGGCGGAGCCTGTTGGGCTGCCATCTATGGGGTCACACAGAGTCGGACACGACTGAAGTGACTTGGCAGCAGCAAACATCTAACTAGATGAACCTTACCTCCCCTTTTCTGATCTCAAAGATACTTCTAATTCCTTAATGTTTGTGACTAGATTGTTAGAAAGATGTGTGAATTTTTAATCCACTATGTTTCAAAAAGTAAGAGTTATAACCAATAGTGCCTTTTAAAGCTAGTGGAAGACTTCTTTTTGTTTTGGTTTGGTTTTTTTGGCCTCTCCTCAAAACGTGTGGGCTCTTAGTTCCAGACCAGGGATTGAACCTGGGTCCCCTGCAATGGAGGCCCAGAGCCCTAACCACTGGACCACCAAGGAAGCCCTATAGTGAAAGTCTATTGAGGCTGAATTGAATAAATGTTTTGCCCTAGAAGTTTATACATGCATAAATTTTAAACCTCCTCATAATAACAGAGTTACAAATAACATTTGAATAACTAATGAAAAAGGTATTTCTTCACAGTTCAGGTTTGACTTCTGTATTCTGTATATTTGTATTCTGGCATTGTTTTGTCGTGTCAGAGTTGAGCGGGATGACCTTGAGGAGAGGCCCGGGGATCACAGATTAATATCACTTTTTCACTCTGTCCTTCTGAGGACCTATTGCCATGGATAGATTTCTCTTAAAAAGTGTGGGTCTTCTCTTTTTTAACTAGATTTTTTAGTTTTGTTTTTCTTTTTCGGGGGTGGGGGTGAGGGTTCTCTTTTAACTTCAGTGTGTTTATCAGCATAATGAGCCTCTGTTCGTGGTATTTCCTCCTCTTAGAACAATGAAGTTGGCTTTTTCTTGCTTACGGGTTTAATCCCATCTAGATGCCCCTCATTTATTGCAATAGGTGTGCCGAATGCCTCAGCCAAAGACAAGCGCCGCTTGTGTGTCTGCAGCCTCTTGGGGCCTGGTCAGCACCGCCTCGTCAGGAACTGCTTCCGGGTGACTGGGCGCGCAGCCTCTGACCTCTCCGGTGCTCTGGAAAGGTACCTAGAGACCGGTGTTTCACTACAGGCGACCGGGGACTCGACAGACTGGATAGCCAGGGTGCGACTCACATCTCTGGAGGGGGTGCTATGGTGTAGGGTCCAGGTCCCTGTTCTACGACCAGGAAATTCATGCTCACAGCTGCCAGAAGTGAGGCTTCACAGAACAGTCCTGCCCCGGAAGTAGTTTCTGCCAAAGCAAGCTGTCTCCCCGAGGGCTCTGTGACTCATCCGTGCAGAGGTCCAAAGGCCCCGCTTCCTCACCTCGAATAGAGAGAACTCCGAAGGGCCATTTGAGCCCTGAGCTCCTGGTGGGATCAGCGGCGTCCCACTTGCTTTCCTCTCTCTGTCCACTCTGTTTCCCGCCTCCCCCGCTCCCAAGAGCACCTCCTACCAGCCCTCTGGTGCAGACCCCAGGATCTGTTTCTCAAGGAGCCAACCACGGACCACCTTCAGCAAGTTCCTCTATTGGGTCAGTTTTATAATTTCCATAGGTCTGTGGCCAGAATATCCTGAATGGCTTTTGAATTTTTTACTGGTTCCTATGAGTCCCAGCGTGCTTTTCTGAGAAGTAGTTTGCAGTGACAGGTACCAGGTGGCTAAAGGTCGTTATTGTTTGAATTTAAAGCAGCAGGCAACTCTGTTGAAAGCAGCCCTTGTTGGGTTCCTAAATCAGCATGGAAGGGATCATGGAATAAAAGTACCATGTATCAGACAAGGGGGAAGGATAAATTAGGGATTTGGGATTAGAGGACACACACTATGATGTATAAAGTAGGTAACCAGTAAGGGCCTACTGTATAGCATGAGGAACTATATTCAACATTTTGTAATAATCTATAAGAGAAAAGGGGGCTTCTCAGGTGGTGTAGTGATTAAGAATCCACCTGCCAATGCTGGAGACGCAGGTTTGATCCTTGGGTCCATAAGATTCCCTGGAGTGGGAAATGGCAACCCACTCCAGTATTCTTGCTTAGAAAATTCCATGGACAGAGGAGCCTGGTGGGCTATAGTCCATGGGGTTGCAAAGAGTTGAACACTGACTAAGCAACTGAGCAAGCACAAAGCATAAGGGAAAAGAATCTGAAAAAAAAAAAAAAAAAAAAAAATATATATATATATATATATGTATATATGTGTGTGTGTGTACAACTGAACCACTTTTCTATACACTTGAAATTTACACAACCTTGCAAATACTATACTTTAATATTACTACTAATAATATTGAAAGTCCATGTATCATTTCACAGTTACAGATCTCAGGGAAACATTTCTGTCTGGGTTTCACGAGAGTGAAGAGGTGTGTGTGTGTGTGTGTGTGTGAAACAGCAAGAGAAGGAGAGAAGGGGAAGAATGTAAATTATTTGCAACATGTCTATTACATTGAGTTAGATGTTGAGACTTTAGAAATGAATATGACAAGATCCTTATTTTAAAGATTAAGAAGCTATCTCTGTCATTATTCAATGGTAACATAAATGTTCAATTGTGGGGTCAGAATTCGGACTGCAACTTGACTCCAGTATTGTTGGCCTTTGTAGAAGACCTTGCTGATTCCTCTCAATTGTGTCTCTCTGTGTGCTGTGCTTAGTTGCTCAGTCATGTTCGACCCTTTGTGACCTCATGGGCTATAGCCCCCCAGGTTCCTCTGTCCATGGAGATTCTCCAGGCAGGAATACTGGAGTGGGTTGCCATGCCCTCCTCCAGGAGATCTTCCCAACCCAGGGATTGAATCTGCATTGGAGGCGGATTCTTTACCATCTGAACTACCAGGGAAGCCCATGTTTCTCTGTAACATATTATAAAGAAAAGCCTCTATGACAAAATGCATCAAATGAAAACTAAAATTCCACTCAGGATGCTTGACTTGAGGTCCTACAAATGTGCAAAAATTCCATGTTGCCCCTTGTTGAAAAGGTCTTCATGTGGGACTGAGTAATAGCTGGATTTTTTGGAAGCCACTAGGTGACGGGATGAGCTGCCAGGTAGAATTTTAACTTCCCCTTGGAATGCCGCCTCTCACAGACTTAAATCCTGGATCCTTGCTGCCAGGCAAGTATATCTGTGGTGCTTTATATTCTATTACCCCATAATATACAATGCGTTTTATTTATGTTAGTCATCTTTTATACAGAACTGTCACAAAACACGTCACTGTTGATTACAGCCCACGTGGGCAAGCCACATTGGTGAATTACACCCCTTCCCATCCATCATGCCAGTGGTACCTGGCTGGGAAGAGAGGGGGATAAATCCAAAACAATGATGGATGCACTTCAAGAGGTTAAAAGATGACTGGGTAGGGAGACAAACCTACATTAAAAATACCTACAGGTACTGTCTTTTATCTTCTAACTTTTTATCTCCATCTTCATCTCCTTAGAACGTGTTTTGTCCAGCTGATATGAACCTGACATGTGGACGTGACCCTACTCATCTCTATAATTCTCTTTGTCTTGAAGTCTTCTTTGTCTGAGTCAGTAGAAACACCCTAGCTTTCTTAGGATTAGTGTTTCATGGATATCTTTTTCTATATTTTTACTTCCAATCTGTCTGTATATTTGTATTTAAAGTGAATCTCTTGGCACTTCCTTGGCAGTCCAGTGGTTAGGACTTGGTGATTTTACTGCATGGGCCCAAGTTCAGTCCCTGGTCAGGGAACTAAGGTCCCACAAGCTGCATGGTGTGGCCAAAAAAAAAAGTAAACTGATATCTCTTATAAACAGTATTTAATCAGATTTTGCTTAAAAAAAAAAGCCAGGATAATACTTTGCCCCCCTTCCCCATAACATCTTTTTGGAAGTCATAGTTCCTTTATCTCATAAACTCTGTAGAATCTCTCACTGTTAACATATTTTAAAGTGGCCCTATATTATATATATGTGAAAGTGTTAGTTGCTCAGTTGTGTCCAACTCTTTGCAACCCATGGACTGTAGCCCATCAGGCTCCTCTGTCCATGGAATTCTCCAGGCAGGAATACTGTAGTGGGCAGCCATTCCCTTCTCCAGGGGATCATCCCAACCCAGGGATCGAACCTGTGTCTCCTGCTCTGCAGGCAGATTCTTTACCCTCTGAGCCACCAGGGAAGCCCAGGTATAAATAATATAAATGTGTCTAAAAATACTGTCTTAGGGCTAGGTGGTACTAGTGGAAAAGAACCCACCTGCCAGTACAGGAGATGTAAGAGATGCAGGTTGGATCGCTGGGTTGGGAAGATCCCCTGGAGCAGGGCATGGCAATCCACTCCAGTATTTGTGCCTGGAGAATACCATGGACAGAGGAGCCTGGCGGGCTACAGTCCAAAGGGATGCACAGAGTCAGACACGACTGAAGCAACTTAGTACATAAATACTGTCTCTGCTAATCCATCAAATGCTTAAATAGAACTTGACCTTTAGCATTTATTTAGGCTACAGTAACTGTATGGGGAACTGTACCGGGGATACAACTATGAATAAGACACAGCCAAAGCCCTCAAAGAGTCTGAAGTCCACTAAGGGACTGCAGACTCAGAATAAGGCAATTATAACTGTGTGTGGTAAATGCTAGGATGCAGACAGGCCCAGGGTCCTGGGGACCAGCTGAGGTGCATCTAAGTCAGCCTGTGGAGGCTGGAACAGCCATAATGGAGAGACACTGGGATTAACCAGGGGACATTTGGGCTGGGGTGGGGCAGGGAGGGCTTGCCGTGTTGCACAAAGAACTGTTACCCGGTGTGTGTGTGTGTGTGTGTGCTAAGTCACTTCAGGCATGCCCAACTCTTTGCATCTATATGGACTATAGCCTACCAGGCTTCTCTGTCCATGATATTCTCCAGGCAAGAATACTAGAGTGGGTTGCCATTTCCACCTCCAGGGGATCTTCCCAACCCAGGAATCGAACCTGAGTCTTTTATGTCTCCCACATTGGCAGGCGGGTTCTTTTACCACTAGCGCCACCTGGGAAGCCCATAACCCAGTGATGGTGGTTATTAGGGTTTGTTGAAAGATTAGGGAGAGGTGATAGCAGGGAGAACACAGTCTGAGTGTTGGCTTAGGCCAAGTCAGAGAGAACCTTATCAAACATACTAAGCAGTTTGCCCTTAATCCTGGGAGTAACAGGGAGCTGTTAAAGAGATTTATATAGGAGAGTGGCAAGGGAGATCCTTAGTCTAAAATGATCACTCTGCCTTCTTTGGAGAGAAATGAAGGTTAGGTTGGATCTTTTGAGTGGAGTTGGTAAGAGCCAAGAGTTAACCTCGTTTCTGACAGTGATGATGGGAAGAGAGATGAGTGATAAATTGGGGATGGTATTATTTTTAAAAAGAGATATTTTATGTATATAGGAAAGGCTCCCTGGTGTCAGGTTTGGCCAGTCAGAGGAGTGTGGAGAGGGTCACAGCATGGGGACGCAGGAAAAGGCACAGGTGTGGAGAGGGGATGATAACATTTGCACGTGAGGTGCTCATGAGACTTTCGAGTCGTGTTAGCCACTAAGGCCATTGGTTACAGGGCTGCAGGGCTCAAGATCTGAAACAAAAACCATCACTACTTTACAAAGTAATTAAAGGGAGGCGGTGGATGGATTCACACAGGAAGAGTGGGAAAACAAGGGAGGCAACTGATCTCGGGACCTAGAAATCATGCTTGTTACACGATAAATAGATGAGCAACAGGTGGCAGAGGGCAAACTGAAAATAGGGCAATATTTTTAGGTTCACATCTTTACTACAGTATAAATAACATTTTCAACAGTAATTTAAAAAAATAGAAAAATCCCTCACTGTCCCAGGATCTTAATTGTTTCCGCATTCCTTTGCAGATCTCATTCATGTGTGTTCACAGTTTTTACACACTTTTAATCAGAGTCTGGATTTAGTGCCTCATTCTAGTCCTTTTCATTAATCTATTATCAGCATTTTTCACGTCATTTTGGAGGTTTCATTTATGAACAGTGGCTTTGAACCATGACAGTGCCTTTAAGAGAGTGCAACTACTCCACGTGAAGGATAAAAAAAAAAAAAGGGAGGGATTTGGAGGGTTTAGCAACTACGATTTTCATTCATAAAGCGAGAGAGTAATAGGATGATGGCGCAGCATGACTGATGTACAGAGGAGACTCGCGTTTCAGATTTCATGTTGCTTTTGCAATTCGTAACCTCCGACCACACTGTGGAGTGTGTGCCGTCACCCCCGTGACATGAGCCATGTTCTCCTGCAGCCTAAACCGTGGCCCCTGCCACAGATGTGTGATGGGGTAAATTGCCACCTCCAGAGGAACCAGTGTCCCCTAGTACTACCCTGCATGGTCTGCTTCCAAAGTCCAAAGAAGTGGGACCCTGGGAGAGCAGCAAGATGCCAGGTCTGTTCCCTTTGGGAGCAGAATCTGACCAAGGTATTTCAAGAAACCTGGGTCCAAGTGCACAGATCCTTATGCCAGGAAGACTGGGCTTTGGATTGAGGTTTGGCTGTACCACTCCTAAACAGTCCAGTCTTCATATCCTTAACTTGTGGCGAAATTCCCTGTTATAGAATTGCTATGAAGACTAAATGAAATAACATATAAACAATGTCATGCTTCAACATTAGTTACTGGTCAATACTTTTATTATTATCATCATTTAGTACTTATTTTGTAAGTAGCAAATCCCTTTAGTACTTTGGCATATTATGACTGAAACAGTATCCATGCGGAGGAAGCCGTCAGGGTCTCCTGGGGCTGGGTTACAAGACTTCTCATAAGCCTAGTCATAGCCTTTACCCTGCATTGTTCATTTTATCCTTTTTAGCCTCCATCTGCAGCTGCTTACTCAGAAAGATCTAAGTCTGACTCTTTTCTCGTCAATGGATCTCTCTCTTTTCTTCAGGAAAGAACTTAGAGGCTGACTTTGGAGACTCATGAATTTTTTTAAACTTTTTGGGTATTTAGTAAAATCCTAATACCCTCTTTTTTTCTTTTCTTTTCTTTTTTTTTTTTACTCCTGATTAAGTTTATCAAATACTGCTTATACAAAAGCATTTTCATACTTAATTGCAGTTGACAATTTCATCAAGAGTGGGAAGATCCCTAAGGTTTCTGGTGTGCTTCAGGGTCTTCGCTGGTGATTCAGTGGTAAAAGAATCTGCCTGCAATGCAGGAGATGCGGGTTGGATCCTTGGATCAGGAAGATCCCCCTAGAGAAGGAAATGACAACCTACTCCAGTATTCTAGCCTGGGAAATCTCCTGGACAGAGAGAAGCCTGGCTACCAACCATGGGGTCACAAAGAGTCAGACAGAACTTAATGACTAAACCACCACCACCAGGGGGATCAGAAAGGCAGAAATAAATCCCCTAAGTAACGTATACCATATCCACATCAAGAGCAGTCTATGGAGTAAAGAAAACTATTTGTTGCTTAAATTATATCATTGCATTTCTGGTGGAAGTTTTAAATCAAAAGCAAGCTATAACTGTGTAAAAATCCATGAATTTATTAATGAATCTTATCTGCTTGGTAAACCATCCAAATGTCTAATCCAATCTCTTAAAAACAAAAGCAGTTTATACTCTTTTACTGTGACTATTTAAGAAAGCATATGTAGTTTAAGTCTAAATATTCTTTACTTAAGATCACAATGTCCCTGATTGAGATTTTTTTTTCATACCTTCGTCTGCTTATTTGACTTCTCTCTTCATTCAAATGGTCAGATCAAGGACAGATTAAAACCTGTAGAAAACCCTGCTGGGCATTAAAGACGATGCCCATCTCTTCATCTCCTACCTAAAGGTAATTAGAAGCAAAAACAGTACCAAGCTGCATGATAGTGTTAGAAATCAACAAAGTTCTGATTTTATCCGACAAAGAGTACCTCATTTTTTTTGTTCATTTTAAAACATCAAATATCAACTTCTTTAAAAAAGAAAAAAATGTTTCAGAGTCCCTGCTTTGCTGCTGCCCAAGCATATTTCTTAGCCTCTTTTTGGGTAATCTGACACTGGGTCAGATCCACTAAGCTATTTGGGAATCTAGTTCCAAAGCTAGAAGATGTTGGTAAGCGAAAAATAACTCAGTATGTTATTTATTTTATAAAACTAACTTTCTCTGAGGTCATTGGCACAGACTTTTCAAACTAAAGATTTTGCTTTTAGATGTTGAGTAATGACAAATAATATGTTTTAATAGTTAAAAAATTATGTTGGAGAAAGAGAAAGTTAGGTATTTCAGAGGTTATAGCTTGAAAGTGAAAGTCGCTCAGTCGGATCTGACTCTTTGCTACCCCATGGACTATACAGGCCATGAAATTCTCCAGGCCAGAATACTGGAGTGTGTAGCCTTTCCCTTCTCCAGGAGATCTTCCCAAACCAGGAATCGAATCCAAGTCTCCTGCGTTGCAGGCGGATTCTTTACCAGCTGAACGACAAGAGATGCCCAAGAATAGCAGCCTATCCCTTCTCCAGTGGATCTTCCCGACCCAGGAATTGCAGGTGGATTCTTTACCACCTTTAACTATGAAGGTTATATCTTAGTGTCAGAATTACTGCCTTTCTCACGTTGTGTTCTAGCTGTTGGATAAAGGTAGAACTGTATAACTCTATACGTTTTTGAAGTGCTGTGAAGTTGAAGAACTTCTAGAACTTGTCATATGCAGCTTCTGCCTGAGCTGCTGAATTCTTGTAGGATAGTAAGAGAGAGCGGTGAGGACTTGAAGAGGGAAGAATTCTTTGGGGACCTCAACATCATGCTGCTGCTGCTAAGTTGCTTCAGTCGTGTCCGACTCTGTGCAACCATATAGACGGCAGCCCATCAGGCTCCCCCGTCCCTGGGATTCTCCAGGCAAGAACACTGGAGTGGGTTGCCACTTCCTTCTTCAATGCATGAAAGTGAAACGTGAAAGTGAAGTTGCTCAGTCGTGTCCGACCCTTAGCGACCCCATGGACCGCAACCTACCAGGCTCCTCCATCCATGGGATTTTCCAAGCCAGAGTACTGGAGTGGGGTGCCATTGCCTCAACATCATAGGCTCCCTCATTTTGAACTGAAACTTACCCTTACAATCATCCAATGCAGATTTTGCTGATGGACTATATGTAGGCTGCACATATACTTTGCTTCTTTCCTTGTCTGTCGGTCTGTTATTAGAACTTGAATGAATTTAGATGGCGCCTCTTTCCCCCAGTTCATTCTGAATCTCACTACTGCTCCATTTGCTTAAACTTCCCTGGCAGACACCTAGCCCTCCCCATCAGAGTTTGAGTTCATGGAACTCCCACCTTTATGGAATGGCCTTTAGTTTATCTTAATGTCATCTCCTTTAAAAAAATAAATAAATAAAACTTTTGAAGTATATGTAGTTGATTTACAATACTGTGTTAATTTCAAATACACAACAAAGTGATTCGGTTATACGTCTCTCTCTTTATACATATACACACACATAATATATTCTTTTTCAGATCCTTTTCCATTATACGTGGTTATAAGATATTGAATATAGTTCCCTGTGCTATACGGTAGGTCTGTGTTTTTTTATCAGTTTAATATACAATAATGTGTATCTGTTAATCCCAAATTCATCATTTCCTTTTTTTAAAATTTTTTTATTGAGGTATAGTTGATTTATAATGTTGTGTTAGTTTCACATGTACAGCAAAGTGAATCTGTTATACATATACATATATCCACTCTTTTTTAGATTCTTTTCCTGTGTAGGTCATTACAGAGTAATGAGTAGAGTTTCTTGTGCTATACAGTAGGCCCTTATTAGTTATCTATTTTATATATAGTAGTGTGTATATGTCAATACGAATCTTCCAATTTATCCCTCCTCCTCTCTTCCTGCTGGTAACCATGTTTTCTCTACATATGTAACTCTATTTCTGTTTGGTACATAAGTTCATTTGTAGCCTTAGTTTTAGATTCCACATATAAGTAATGTCGTATGATGTCTTTGTCTGACTTACTTCACTCAGTATGACAGTCTCTAGGTCCATCTATGTTGCTGGTCATCTCCTTTTTATAAAGGAATGGTCTCAGAGGCTAAGAGAGATTGTGTTCACCTCTGGCCTATAGAGCTAAAACCAGAACTGGGGCCCCTGAAGGTTAGAACAATTTCACTTTCACCACAGAATTTGGGCTCTGAAATTTAAATTTGCTTCATTAGCTATGTCTCTCAAAAAAAATAAAGCATGCAACTTTAAAAATATATACTATAAATAAATTTACCACCTGCATATCTAATGATATCACAGGAGGAAAAAAAAGATAGTGCAGTAAAGAAACTCATCAATGCTCTCCCACATTATTTTCTCAAAATATGTCTAGGTATAGGTGTATTAATTATTTTTCTAGCAGTACAGAAGCTTTTAAATACAGAATAAGGCATATTTTCTCCTATGGCAGGAATATTTTAGACGCATACTTGGACAGAGTTATCAGTGTCTCCCAGTTACGAAATTTTGACAAATTCTGACTTTAGATGTATATTTCACACACCATTAGAATACATTAGAATGTATTATAAATTCCCTTAGGGTAGAGCCCCTCTTCCTTGTTCTCCATATTTTACTTATTAGATAACTGTCTGCACATGCTATGGCAAAGATAATAAGGCATTAAATTAGAAATGTGCCTAATTTAAATTTTTCAATTGAATTTTTTCATACTGCTATAAGCATATGTATATTTATGTTGAACTGTGGAGCATCTTTATTAGATGAGTAATATTAATATAAGAGGCAAGTATCATTTTCTTCTCTTATTTATCTGGACTTCTAAAAATTCCCATTAATTGAAATCTGGTATAGATTTATTTGACAAAGAACTATATCTTTGAAGTTATGTGTAGCACAATGGGATGAGGGAACAAGGCTGATTATTTTATCCAGTACGTGGCATAGAATAGACATATTTGATGAATGAATGGATGAACAGGTAAATGAGGGGATGGATGAATAAATGGATGCACAGGTGTTTATAACAGGGTCCTGACAGTTGATCTATTATCAGATTTTTCAGAAAAGGTAGACAATTTGAATAATTATGACCTATAATGGTGCCCATACCTTTTAGTCATGTCTGATTCTTTGCGACCCTGTGGACGGTAGCCCACCAGGCTCCTCTGTCCATGGAATTCTCCAAGCAAAAATACCGGAGTGGGAGCCATTTCCTTCTCCAGGGGATGTTCCTGACCCAAGGATTGAACCCAGGTCTCCTGGATTGCAGGCCTATTCTTTACCATTTTAGCCACCAGTAAATATATGTGTTAAATGCCAATCACATCAGGGGTCACTTTCAATAATAAAGCCAGCCAACAGTTTGGGTAGGTGCAAAAGCTCTGTTGACCTTGGGTTTCTAAATTTTATTTTAAGCAATAAGCTCAGGTGTAACAACCCAATAGCTTACAGTCCTCTCATGGAAATATTCTTTTGCTAATAAAGTCAACTGATAATTGAATCAGTTCTTCTCTTGCCTGTCCTGTCCCAGATCTTGTCAAAAAGCATACCTAAATGTTGAAGCCCAGAATAAATATAAAATGTCATCATGAGAAAATCATTTGAAGAGGAAAACTATAAAAAGGCTCTCCATGCCATTTAGACATTCACACAGCCATGTGCATGTGACCGCTGTCTACTGACTCAGCTATTTGCTTGGCATGGTATAAGTTATGTATTAATATCTATCTAAGTAAATTGTACTAGCTGAAATCAAAGGCTTAATGATTGCTTATATTTTTCCACCATGAGATATATTGAAAATTGCAGACATCATGGAGCTAGAGCTGACAAAATCCCAGTATCTTGTTATTCATATAGCTTTAAACTCACTGTTACCATAATGCAGGATAAACATTGCAAGTGATTAGATTACAGTTAACCTATCTGGATGGCATTTTAGGCAGTAGGCTCAAAAATTCTCCCCTTCTTTCCTTATGCCCTTATTTTTCAGAAATTATGTCTTTGAAATTTTGACCAGTACACTCCTTTGTGTGTTTTTTCCTCCCCAACTCCTTTTTTTTTTTTTTTTTTTAAAAGAAGCCAGTGTGACTTGAAAAATATAAGGAACAAGGAAAGAAAGGAAAATCTTGTTAACGGGGGCAGTTTGCTGAGTCAGTGTGCTGAGCAGAATCAAACACAACAATTTGAGTCAGGTTTACTGCTGCTTATGACCTTGGACAAGTGTCTTTCCCTTTGCTGTGGCCTCAAAGGGAGCTGTCCGTTAGAACAAGGAGTTGAATTATATGGTCAGAAGATCCTTTCTAGTTTTTAAGTTCAGCGATTATAAGTGATTGAGTGTCATCAAGTTTTATTTGTAGAAGATAAATTGGTTTAGATTCGAAGAGAAGTTAGGCAATAACCACGATCAAACATGTGACAGCTGCATTACCTGAATAATGGATAAAGAACCCTGGATCTCTGGCCAGAGGTCTGCTGGTCTGAGTCATGGCTGACCCAAGAGGGCAGAATCATGGAGATTGGAAAGGAGAAAGTAGAGGCTTCTAAGGAGACTCTGCCTTTCTTTTTCTTTTTATTTTATCTAAGTATGGTTGATTTACAGTGTTGTGTTAATTTCTGCTGTGAAATTAATTTTGCTGTGCAGCAAAGTGATGCACATAAATGTATTCTTTTTCATATTCTTTCCCACGATGGTTTATCACAGGATATTGAGTATAGCTCCTTGTGCTATACAGTAGGACAGTTTATCCATCCTGCATATAATAGTTAATGTCTGCCAACCCCAACCGCCTACTCCATCCTTTCTTCATTCCCTTCCCCCTTAGAAATCACAAACCTGTTCTCTGTGTCTGTGAACCTGTTTCTGTTTCATAGATAAGTTGATTTGTGTCATTTTAGATTCCACATAAAAGTAATGTCATTCATGTGATATTTGTCTTTCTACCTTCACTTAGTATGATCGTCTCTAGGTTCATCCATGTTGTCGCGTGACTCTCTTTCTGTAAAGAGAGTCAGTGTCAGTGGTGTAACTCCTGATATCAATAAATAAATTTCTGGAGGTTTAATCCTGGAGAAGGGAAAGGCTACCCACTCTAGTATTCTGGCCTGGAGAATTGCATGGACTGTGTAGTCCATGGGGTTGATGACGTACACATTGTCATCTCATCAAATATCACACTGTTTTCTGTGTATGTCAGATAAAGATTTTCAAAATGACAACATGTTTTAACACTGAATACATGGGACATGACGCTATCCCAGAGCAGTTCCCATAGGGTGCTGGGGAAGTTCCAGGGAATGAATCAACAGCTCTCTCATTTCTTTTTTCATTTCGTGCTCCTGCTCAGTCATGTCGACTCTCTGCGACCCCACGAACTGTATCCTACCAGGCTCCCCTATCCATGGGATTCTCGAGGCAAGAATACTGGAGTGGGTTGCCATTTTTTCCTCCAGGGGAATCTTCCTGACCCAGGGATCAAAATCTTGTCTCCTGGATCTCCTGCATTGGTAGGCAGGCTCTTTCCCACTGAGCCACCTGGGAAGCCCTTGTTCATCTCAGTAATCCCCAAATTTGGACTGAGTAGGAGCACTGATGAAAATCAAATGGCTAAGAAGAACACGTCTGGATTGTTTTCTGGTGTGCTCCTGTAATCCTTTCCTCTCTTTCTCCTCTGCATGTAATTCTCTACACACACACACACACACACACACACACGCGCGCGCGCGCATGTCTTCTTTGCATAATTGTACCTCCTGGGTCCCCCAAACAGGAGCAGCTGTAAACTCACATATCCTGGGGGAGGAGTTATCTTCATCCTTGTGGTGGGCTGAGAATTGATGAAGCAAAAGAGAGAGAGAGAGATAATACTCACAGAATAGTAAGGATCGGGTTCTTCTGTCACAGTTTTACATCTGAGTGCACCTCTGTGAGGACCAGTGTGCTGAATGAAGAGATCAAACCCCGACAGGTTCTCTTTACAAGATTTGTTTCGAAGATTGCTGGGCTTTACTATTACATTCTATTTTTACCTCTGCTGCCTTGAGATATTTTGAGTTTGTGTTTCTATGGCTCCTGTTATAAAAAGTTATATCAGGAGCAAGCAATGAAAGGTGAAAAAGAACCAGGGATCCGTAATACTCCATTTGTGAGTAACAATAAAGCTGTCTTCCACCTCAGCACACACAGTTCAGTGAAAGCCCAGGGCTTAGTCAGTGCCCAGGTTGTAGGAACAGCATGTTGAAAAGCTTTGTAGGTGCATGGAAATCCCCACTGCCAGGGCGAAGCTAAGCAGCGTCGAGGGATGGAGTTCAAGGCTTTCTGCTGCCTCTCCAGGTCCCTTAGTGTCTGGCCACACTGCTGTCTTCCTGGTTTTCTCACACGCCAGGCTGGGCACCTTTCTCTCTCTTATTTATTTCTTCTTCCCATAGCTCGGAACCTACTTTCCCTCAGAGACACCTCTTTCTTTCTTATTTTTAACTAAAAAGGAATTATCAAGTGTAGCTGATTCACGATGTTGTGTTAATCTCTTCCATACAGCAAAGTGACTCAGTTATATACTATATTACACATATCTACTATTACATATAGGCGAGTGTGCAAAGTTGCTTCAGTCATGTCTGACTGTTTGTGACCCCATGGGCTGTAGCCTATAGGGCTCCTCTGTCCGTGGGATTCTCCAGTCAAGAATAGTAGAATGGGTTGCCATTCTCTTCTCCAGGGGATCTTCCCAACCCAGGGATCGAACCCACATCTCTTGAGTCTCCTGCCTTGGCAGGCGGAGAGACAATTATTCTTTATTGTTTTTCATACTGTTTTTCCATTATGGTTTGTCACAGAATACTGACTGAAGTTCACTGTGCTGTGCAGTAGGAACTTGTTTATCCATCCTGTATGTAATCGTTTGCCTGAGAAACTTCTTTTGGGAGAGTGGAGCAGTGGAGCTCTCAGCTCATTCCCAGGGGGCAGCTGGCCAACCTTTAGCTCTGCTTTCTCTTAACTCGCCGCAACCTTAGGCTGGTAAGTTAACCTTTGCCTGTCTCAGCATCCTGATCTGTGATGGGGCCAGACTTGTAAGGCTGTAGTGAGTATCAAACAACTGAATACACGTGAAGTCCTTCGAAAAGGATATAGCTTTTGATCTAGCTATATGATCTGCTGCTGCTGCTGCTAAGTCGCTTCAGTCGTGTCGGACTCTGTGCGACCCCATAGACAGCAGCCCAACCAGGCTTCCCTGTCCCTGGGATTCTCCGGGCAAGAATACTGGAGTGGGTTGCCATTTCCTTCTCCAGTGCATGAAAGCGAAGAGTGAAAGTGAGGTTGCTCAGTCGTGTCCGACTCTTAGCGACCCCATGGACTGTAGCCCACCAGGCTCCTCCATCCATGGGATTTTCCAGGCAAGAGCACTGGAGTAGGGTGCCATTGCCTTCTCCAGCTATATGATCTAGCTTGATATAACTATTATGATCTTCATTATTACTGTTGATCTTTTAGTCATCCTCAAACTCAAAGGCTGTTTCATTTGTGAAGTCTTCCCATCCCTGCTGTCAGCAGTCTTCCACTCCAGGTTAACCTCCAACTTTTCCACTGGCTTCTGCTCCAAGAGGTGACCTCCAGAGACCCTATCCATAAGGCTCCTTGCCCTCTGGGTTCCAGTAGGTTCTGGCCATTGCAGAGACTCCACTGGAACCTGGAGAGAGGAAGAAACGTAAGAACAATGTATTTTCCAAAGGACCGCTCCCTGCCAGCCTTGTTCCAGCTGCCTTTCTCAACCAAGGTCATTGCTTCTCTTAAAGGAAGTTTCCTCCCCACAACTCTCTCTCTTCCTGAGTCTGCGTCCATCCTTGGGGTGGTAATGGTTTCACTGCTGCTCACCCTGGGTTTCTGCATGATCTCTTGTGGTTCCCCTACTTACTGTCATTAGTTCCCTTGTATTTGGTCCCTCTGCCAGTAAAGCCTTCTGGAATCATCCAGGTTGAGAGTGCCATCTGTGTCCTTTCATCCTCTTACCAACATATTTACTCTGTCTACCTAGAAGAAATTCTCAGACTTGAGTGAACAAAAGAATGAGTAGAGTGGGTTTTGAAGATGCAGATTTACGGATTCCAGAATCTAAACCCTAGAGGCTCCCCTCTGCAAGTCTGATGTGGAACCCAGAAATTTACATAATTAATAAGAACCTCAGGGGATTCTGATAGCTGTAGAAGACAGCTTATTGTTGTTGCTGTTATTTAGTTGCTAAATTGTGTCTGACTCTTTTGTGACCCCAGGGATTGTAGCCGGCCAGGCTTTTCTGTCCATGGGATTTCCCAGATAAGAATACTGAAGTGGGTTGCCGTTTATTCTCCAGGGGAATCTTCCTAACCCAGGGATCAAACCTACATCTCTTGCATCAGCAGGCAGATTCTTTACAACTGAGCCACCAGGGAAGCCCAAGAAGATAGCTTATAAGACAGTACTTTTAACCATCCTTGCATTTATTTCAACCTGTTTTCAGTTTTATTTAATTTTTTTAATGCATTTGTCTTCTCTAACAAGACTGTAACTCATTGAATGCCTACTGTGTTCTAGTTTTTAGATTTATTATAGTTTAGAATCACAAACCTAAATATATTCTTCTTTATTTTATAGATGACAAAATTAAGGATACCTTAAGTCATATACTCAGAGCTGGTAGTTTTCTGAGATGAATCCACTTCTACATCTGTTGGGATCCAAAAGCTTTGTTTTTCTGATGGGTGTGCTCCTACCCATGCATATGAAAACTTTGCCAACTCAATGTTTGAGTGAATTTAAGCACTAGAAAATTGTATATATAAAATTGAACTCAGCCTTACAGTACTCAGGGAAGAAATTATTGATTTTAAGCAGCCAAAAACGCTAGGTGTACATTCATTTTGTAACCACTTTTCTCTTTGGTGATTTATTTTCAGGTTCCTCTCTCATTTTCCTCCCTCCTCCATCCCCCTCACTCTCCCTTTCTATTCCTTATCCTCCGCTGTATCTTACTGATCAATAATCTGAACTAAAATGTGATGTGTAAAAAGAAAGTACTCAAAATAAGCATATACATTGCAATTGAGGAAAAGTTTTTTTTCAAGTAATAAAGATTGTGTTTTTCTTAGTGATTTATTGAAAATTGTAGTACTTTCTGAAGAGGTCCCATGACCAATGAGAGCATGTTATGGCCTGAAGTATTCATACTATAGCCATTTTTTAATGAAGTATTATATGAGAGTGTATTCAGTGTAGTTAGAAAAGAAACCAAAATGAAGAATGTGTAGAAAATGAGCTAACTGATTTTCTCACATGAATGCCATACCCCTGTGTAAATGGTCCCTGATATTCTGTCAGCCCCCTATATACAAACCTTCAAGCTGCGAACTTTCAAAGATGTGAACTCCATTCCCAAGTCCAATTACATAAGTTGGTCCATGTGTCTGTAAGATTACAATGGCACCCCACTCCAGTACTCCTGCCTGGAAAATCCCATGGACAGAGGAGCCTGGTAGGCTGCAGTCCATAGGGTCACTGAGGGTCGGACACGACTGAGCGACTTCACTTTCACTTTTCACTTTCATGCATTGGAGAAGGAAATGGCAACCCACTCCAGTGTTCTTGCCTGGAGAATCCCAGGGACGGGGGAGCCTGGTGGGCTGCCGTCTGTGGGGTCGCACAGAGTCGGACACGACTGAAGCGACTTAGCAGCAGCAAGAGTAAAAATGTTTTCTTTATATTATGTGTTTGTCTCTAGGTATTATTTTTGTGAAAAGTATTATAAACCTATTAACAGTACAGTACTACATAGCCAATTGTGCTAGTTGGGAACCTAGGTTAACTTTATTGAACTTAACAAACAAATTGGACTTAAGAACACGCTCTCAGAATGGAACTTGTTCATATGTGGGGGACTTGTTGTAATTGTTCCCCCTTCTTGCCTCCACTAATCTATTTTTAATTGCTTTTGTAACCTGTAAATGAGAATGGAGCAGAAAAAAAAACTTCTGGAAGAGTTGTGCTCTTAAGTTACTTGTGAGATTAATACAAAAAGCATATATTAAATGCCTACCTACCACATAGGCTGTCAAAGATTTACAGTTTGGGGAATTTCACTGGAATAATAATCCAAGATTCCGCTTGTATAAGGGACTTCTGAACTGCAACTTATATACTATATACTGTCCTTCAGGACCTACCTCTAGGAAAAGCATCTTGGGCTCAAGAATTATGTCAGATTTGTAGACTAAGAATTTGTTGTAGAAAAGGTCCTCTCTTACCTGATTAGCTCCTGTAGAGCACTAGTTCTTACTCATGGCTCTGGGCAATTACGCAGCCCTGCAAGCTTCGTTTTCCTTATTGTAGGAGAAGGAGGCATTGACTAACAACCCGTTCTAGATCTAGTGTTATTATGGGAATTAATAAAACAATGGATCTATGACACTTGGCAGAGTGCTGGTGTCATTATTTTGTTAGCAGCCACCACCAAGGGGCATTACCTAGTACTTCACAGTCAGACTGCTGGAGAACTGGATATACACACCCTTGGACTGGAAGCCACAAAACTGATTTTATGAAAACTGAGCAATGCATTTAAGAGCTGGACAGCTGCAAGTTGTAAACCTCAAGTCATGAACCAGTTTGCACACTAGTTCAAAGATGGGATTTGTAAATGAGTGCCATTGTTCTTCTTCCTTTATTTCACACGTATTAAAGTGTTTCAAATGGTAGTCGTACTTAAGCCGACTACAGAAAGCCTGGGCTTTTCAGGGCTTGAAAATACAGGTAAAAAATTAATGTTGCTTCTTTTCAAAGTATTCTATTTTTACTGTTCTTGTTTCTAAGTGTTGTTTTCTCTAGATAGTAGATATTGGCCAGGGTAGGGGGAATGCAATGAATCCAAGTCAGTGCGTTGGCTATTTGCAGCTATCCTGATTTAAAGATTTGTAGACATTTGCAGTGAATATGAAATTGTAGGTCATTCACTCACTCAATAAACATTTCAGTCAGGAATTATGATTATTCATAAGATCCCCCCCTACTTTCCATTAGTGAAGTTTGCCACTATAAAATATTGTTTGATTCTCAAGGGTACTCTCTGCATGAACTAAATAAATTAATAATCATTTTACTCAGACCTGATCCCAAAAGATCCAGACTTTGCAAAAGGGGAGTGACAGGTATTGACAGAAAAGAAAGCGTATGGTGAAGTGGGGGAACTTACTTTCCAAATCTAATTTTTTCCCCTCTGTTAGACGTCATGGTCTCTCCCTAGTGGGAGGTTGTGCTGTGCTGTGGCAAGTCACTTCAGTCATTTCTAGCTCTCTGCAACCCTATGGACTGTAGCCTGACAGGCTCCTCTGTCCATGGGATTCTCCAGGATACTAGAGTGGGTGAGTAGCCATTCCCTTCTCCAGGGGATCTTCTTGACCCAGGGATCAAACCCAGGTCTCCTTATTGCATGTCAATTCTTACCATCTGAGCTACCAGGGAAGCCTAGAAGGGAGTTAAAATGAGCTTTGGAACTGGAACAGTAGGTTGCAGCTGCTAGACTATGAAAAAAGAGATTGAACCAATCTCTTTTGGTTCAATCTCTTTTGGTTGCAGCTGCTAGACTATGAAAAAAGACATGGAACCAATCTCTTTTGAACTAATTGACATCATTGTACTCCTTCAAAGGAAATTGTATGTATTTTTTTCTCTCTTTCTCTGCTTACACATTTTTAAAAACTGAAGTATAAAAAAAATGAAGTATAGTTAACTTACAACGTTATGTTAGTATCATGTGTACAGCAAACTGATTCAGTTATATGTATGTATGTGCATCGTGCGTGCTAAGTCACTTCGGTCTCCACGTGAGAATACTGGAGTGGGTTACCATTTCCTCCTCCAGGGGATTGAACCCATGTCTCCTGGGGCTTCTGCATTGCAGGTGAATTCTTTACTTCTGAGCCACTGGGGAAGCCCATGTATGTGTGTGTGTATTCTTTTCCAGGTTATTTTCCAATAAAGGTTATTACAATATGCTGTGTATAGTTCTCTGTGTTATGCTGTAGGTCCTTGTTGTTTGCCTGTTTTATATATAGCATTGTGTATATGTTAATCCCAAACTCCTCATTTATCTCTCCCCTTGCCTCCTGCATCCTCTTTGGTAACCATAAGTGTGTTTTCTACGTTTGTGAGCCTGTTTCATTTTTATAAATAAGATCATTTGTATCCTTTTTTTAGATTCCAAATATAAGTGATATTATATGATGGTTGTCTTTGTCTGATTTACTTGACTTAGACTGAGCGACTTCACTTTCAGTTTTCACTTTCATGCATTGGAGAAGGAAATGGCAACCCACTCCAGTGTTTTTGCCTGGAGAATCCCAGGGACAGGGGAGCCTGGTGGGCTGCCGTCTATGGGGTCACACAGAGTCAGACACGACTGAAGTGTCTTAGCAGCAGCAGCAGCAGGTCTATCCATGTTGCTGCAAACAGCATTATTTCATTCTTTTTTATGGCTGAGTAGTATTCCATTGTATGTATATACCACATCTTCTTTATCCATTCTTCTGTTGCTGGACATTTAGGTTTCTTTTGTGTCTTGACTATTGTGAATAGTGCTACTGTGAACATTGGGGCACATATATATTTTCTAATTAGTTTTCTCCTAGGAATGGGGTTGCAGGATCATATGATAGTTCTTTAGTTGCTTAAGGAATCTTCCTACTGTTTCCATAATGGCTGCACCAATTAACATTTCCAGTTACAGTGTAGGAGGGTTCCCTTTTCTCCATACTCTCTTGAGAGTTCATTATTTGTAGACTTTTTAACAGCCATTCTCACTGGTGTGAGGTGATATCTTATTATACTTTTGATTTGCATGTATCTAATAGTGATACTGTTTGCTCATACATCCTTAGAATTAGAATATCTTAATCATCTCTGATCACCTCATAATACCCACTAGTGTGCTTGTCCTGTCAGCTAAGGCCCAATGATGATTTGTCAAATAAATTGACTCATCTTTATAAAACATCAATTTCCTTGATCAAGACGGCAAAATCCAAAGAGTGTTCATGTTTTTTGTCTTCTGATCCCTGTATCCCTCTGCTGAAATCTCCCCTTACCCTCTCTGGAATTTTGAAACTCCATTTACAATGTCCTTTATTTGCTCTTAATTCTAATTTTAAAACAACAAAATCCCGTGGATATCAATTAACTGCCATTCTTCAGATGATATTATATTTTAATTTTTTAAAAATTTGAGATATTTTTGATTGGTTATAAAAATAAAATAATATACTCTTAGATATCCTTCCATCCATCCATCTATCCATTCATCTATCCGTTCATCTATTCATCCATGCAGGCAAAACGTTTTCAGCACCACCTCCATACCAAGCATCATTCTTCATGTTGGGTGGGGGCACCAGTGAACAAGACAGACCAGCTTCCTCTCTTGGTGCTTACAGTTTCCTGGGGGATGTGCACAGGCTGTAAGTGCTATGACATGGGAAAACCCTGGATGCTATGGAAACCATGGACACCCACCCCATTCAGGAATGCAGTGAATGGGGACATAGCCCTGAAGAAATGACATGTGACCTAAGATCTGAAGGTGGAGCAGGAATTATCCAAGTGAGGAGGAGGAGGATAAAGTACTAGACTGAGGAAAGTGTAGGTGTGAATGTTTAGATGTAAAAGTACTTGTCCCCTCTGAGAAGCTGAAAGTAATTCCCAAAGGTCAGAACAGAAGGATATGAATGAGGATGGCCTTCCAATTCTCTTTAACAAATTAGTACAGCAGGAGGAAATTGTTACCATTAGATAGTAGGTGGTGTTGTTGCTTAGTTGCTAAGTCGTGTCACCAACTCTTTTTTGACCCCCATGGACTATAGCCCACCAGGCCCCTCTGTCCATGGGATTCTCCAGGCAAGAACATTGGAGCGGGTTGCCATTTCCTTCTCCAGGGGATCTTCCCAACCCAAGTATCCAACCTGAGTCTCCTGCATTGGTAGGTGGATTCTTTACCACTGAGCCACCTGGGTAGCCCATAGTAGGTGTGCTGCTGCTGCTGCTAAGTCGCTTCTGTGCGACCCCATAGACGGCAGCCCACCAGGCTTCCCCATCCCTGGGATTCTCCAGGCAAGAACACTGGAGTGGGTTGCCATTTCCTTCTCCAATGCATGAAAGTGAGAAGTGAAAGTGAAGTCGCTCAGTCGTGTCCGACTCTAGCGACCCCATGGACTGCAGCCTTCCAGGCTCCTCCATCCATGGGATTTTCTAGACAAAAGTACTGGAGTGGGGTGCCATTGGGCAGTAATATTGGGATGTTTGTACCCAGCCTAGTGCTCAGGACATGAAAGATACTTAGTAATCATTTTCTGCCTGATTGGCTATGAGAATGACTGTTCAGTACCATGTAAAGAGCTTCACACTTTGATTTCTGCCTTTCAGTGTCTTTTCATCTAATTATGGGTCTAGAGGGAAAAAAAAATTTAACAAAAAGGTTTTAAAAATCATGTAGGAAGTCTACAGAGTTTGGTTTTAATGGGTTTAAATGCCTGAGTGGGTGGATGGCCAAGTGGTGAGTGGAGGAGACGTGCAGGGGTGGCAGGGGGCAGGTACTGGTGTGATGAACAGGGCTGTAATTGGGACCCAAAAGTTTCCACCTACGGAGATTAAGTCAGCTTGGTCAGGGGCCCCTCTCCCTCAATTAAGCTCTGGTGAGGAGATTGGGTGGTGATTTGATACAACTTGAAAGTGACCTTTATTCTCTGAGCCTGAAGTACCAACAGACAACCTTTTACTGGAATCTCTAGCCTGGAACCACAGTAATATTGCCACTATAAATCTCAGGCACATTGTTGGGCAGAGGTACAAAAATTTCTAAGTTAGAACCCTCCTAGGAACGCCAGAATATATGATTATTATAGGCATGGATTTTCAAACTGATGTGATGACCAGTTTTAATGGGACCTTAGGGCTGGGAATATAGATTTTAAACCAATGTGCCCTTGTTTTAAATAATGAGTTTGCCTGGTACCAGCAGTGTGGTTTTTGGCAAATGTCTTCATCTCTTACCAAAGCCTTAGTTACTCTATCTGAAAATGGGGATAATAACGCTATCTTGAGTTATTTGGCTAAGTCAATGAAAAAATGAACATCCCTTGAGTCTTGGGACCATGCCTGTAACAAAATATATATTAAATAATAATATTGTTATCTGAAAATGGGCATAATAATACCTTATTGAGGGTTATTTGACTGAGTCAATGAAAAAATAAAAGATCATCCAGTGAATTTGGGATCATACCTATGACAAAATATATACTAAATAAAAATATTGTTAAAAGATAATAATAAATTAGCCTAGTGTACGGAGCTAATCAGACCCTTCCACAAGTATATAACTACTTGAAGTCTTTGACTTTCCAAGTACCCATCATTCCAAAGTCGATAAATGTGTTTTTGTTCTCAGTTTAGCCTTTTATCAGGATTCCCAAAGTCACTGATTAGGCTGGCACTTATGTGCCAACCTACGAAAGCATTTGACTTTGTCAGTATTGGGAAAATATTTGTAAAATAGCACAGTCAATAAATAAATATACTGTAGACTTTGAGTTGCTTTTTTTTTTTTTTTTTAATTGCCCAGGGGATTAAAAAAAAAAAAATTCTGGACGCCCAGTGTTCCCTGGGTTTGGTTTAGTATTTGGAGAAAAAAAATCCCTGAATTGAGCAGAGAGATAAGCGCCTTGACTTGCAGTAGATTAAGAGACCTGCCTTGGTGAGAACAAACCAGTCCCGAGTGCCGCCACGTTTAGATTTAAGATTAACTGCAGCCGAACGGTGGAGCGGCTGTTTGTTTTATGAAACAATCGCTAATGACATTAAACAGACGAGGCCCCTTCTAACATGATTGTTCATTTGCGATAAACTCACACAGATTGAAAAAGAAGACTCAGAAGTGCTTCATTTTGAGGCTCTCAGGGTGTTCTATGGGAGGTGACAGTGAATGGAAGTGAGTGGAGCCCTAATTCTGAGCAGAGAGAGGGAAGGAGGGTGGGGGGAGGAGACCGCGGAGCATCAGTGTGGAATGGCTGGCTTTTATATTTATATTAAGGAATTAAGTAATCATCATTTCCTGACAAGTTTTCCAAGGAGATTTTCTGTCTTTCTTTTTTTAATGCTATTTGTTTGTTCATTTCTCCTACTCCCCTACCTCCTGGCAGCCTGAAGCTGGCACTAAGCATTAGCTGTATTAAAAAGAGTGCTGTCTATGAGTTCAATTAGATGTTAGACATTTGCTTTTCGATCTTCTTGGAGCCCAATTTGATTGAGATCCAGCCATTTAAAACGAAGCGAGCAGAACTGTGCACAGATATCTGCTGCTCTGTAGTCTTAATTGCAAATTCAGACAAGGATTAGACAGGACTGTATCTCTTTCCACCAAAGGTATTTGTTAATACCTGAGATACGGAGGTGGTTAGATTCTGCAGTTACCAATTCAGGCTTGCACTTTCAGATTTCTGTTGAACTTTGAATATTTTTGTGGAAAACAACACAATTTGCCCCAGCGTTAAGAGGATATATGTGGATAACATCTCAAGCCTCACTTGCATTTCCATTATTTGGATACAGCTAAAAATTGAAATAGTGTTTATTTAAAAAAAAAAATTGTCAAAGGCTACATTGCAGCATTAAGCTTTTGTTTTATCCACAAAGAAATATATTAATGAAAAGGGTTTTAAGTGCTTATTATAGAGATGGTTTGTTTTGAAACATGGGCTTTTTCACAGCAGTTTTTCACTTCATTGTGTATCATGAAAGACATTCTAAGTAGCGGTTGTCAGTCTCCCATCAGAAGTAAAGTACTGCTGGGGAATGGAGCCATTTAGGATGCCACTCAAGCAGGACTAATCTAGAGTAGATATCTTATAAATAACCAGTAACGAAAAAACAAATCATTCCTCTCCCCACCAGAGCAGAGAGAATTACTGCTTAGGAGAAGGAAATCTTTATAATAAAGATTTACAGTTTGAATTAGTGAATTGTCTGGAGCCATGCATGGCACAAAGTTGCAATGACAACCTTTAGATGGGAGTTCAGGAAGCTGGAGCAATGCCTTTATGAGGAGTGGGGAGGGCCCTTGAATACCTGCCTCTCTCTGTTTGCTCTTAGGGAGGTGGAGGTGGATACCCCAGAAACTCACCAGTTTGGAGATACGGGTTTATGATAGTATTTTTCAACCTCTGCACTCAGACCTCTCTTCCTCTTGCTCCCTATGTGTGTTTTCAGAATTAAAAAGAATGACTATTTTTTGGTGTAGAAAATTGCATACATTTAAAGTGATGACAGGGACCTCCCAGATTGTCCAGTGGTTAAGACTCCACACTTCCAATGCAGGGATCCCCAGGTTCAATCTGTGGTTGGGGACCTAAGATCCCACAGGCTGTACAGCAAGGCCAAAACATTTTAAATTTCAAAGAATACAGTGAGTAAACAACAAATATTCTTTTGTGACTTTTGTTATGTCCACTGTCATTATTTCACTCTTGAATTTCTAGAAATAAAGACTGGCTTCTATGTTTATTGGTAGGTATTGGTAGAAAACTTGCAGGTTTCCTACTTTTGGAAATCTGATCCATCTCCCCTCTCTTGCCTTCCCTTCTGTTTTTTTTAATAATTTTATTTATTTACTTATTTTGGGTGTGCTGAGTTTTCATTGCTGCTTGTGGGCTTTCTCTATTGCAGTGAGTGGAGGCTACTTTCCAGTACTTTCCAGTTGTGGTACTGTAGCTTCTCTTGTGATGGAGCATGGGTTCAGGGCATGAAGACTTCAGTAATTGTGGCATGAAGGCTTGGTCGTTTCAGGTCCCGGGCTCTAGAGCACAGGCTCAGTAGTTATGGCACACAGGCTTAGTTGCTCTGCAGCATATGGGATCTTTCTGGATCAGAGATCGAGCCCATGTCTCCTGCCTTGGCTGGCGAATTCTTTACCACTGAGCCACCAGGGAAGCCCTTGCTTGCCCTCTTTTGAAGTACCACAAAGGAGCTATCTCTCAATTCCCAAGGAGGAAAAGAGGCTTTATCAAGACCTGAGAGCTTTCTCTGTCAAAGAGGGAGAACCTGATTTTCTTGATTCTTAAGTACGCATTCCTCTTGTTGAAGCTCCTGTTGTATTCACACTATGGTGACATGCAGAGAGATGAGGGAGTTGTTCTGGTTCACGTCTTCTCTAGACCCTGACTGCAGGTCATTCATTCTCTGATTCCAAGACCAAGAAAGGGCTGTTTCCAGGGTCTTTGCTATGTCTCCTGTAACATACTACTCTGATAGCCTAGAATACAGAGAAAAAGAAGAACCTTAAATGACACATCACTTTTTGGTAGTCATGCAATTCTGATGGCATTGGGGGGTTGTAAAATGGATTGTATTGAATGCCAGAGATTTCCATTTTATGGCGTCTATTCCCACACATGACTATAAGTTAGAGCAGAGGCTCTCTGCATTGTTCAGGTGGGAAAATTAAAGGACACTGTCTGCCTTAAGGTCTGGCCCCAAGAAGCTAGAGTTATCTGGGGAAAATGAGATTCGGGGAGGCTTCTTACTCAAGGATCCCAAGCCCTTTGGGTTTCTGGAGCAAGTTAGTCTGCTTAGTTCCCTGTAACCCTCAGTGGCCCAGGCT
The DNA here is from genome assembly GCF_029407905.1 of Bubalus kerabau. Taxonomy (NCBI): domain Eukaryota; kingdom Metazoa; phylum Chordata; class Mammalia; order Artiodactyla; family Bovidae; genus Bubalus; species Bubalus kerabau. The sequence goes on along the minus strand of NC_073628.1, from coordinate 74,162,058 downwards.
CAAGAGGAAGCATCTCTGGATTGCTACTCAGAGGAGCTCAGCATCCAGGGGGAAATTTAACTAGAATTCTTGAAGGGTTGTTGTTGTTCAGTCGCTAAATTGTATCCAAATCTTTGTGACCCCAGGGACTGTAGCAAACCAGGCTTCCCTGTCCTTCCCCATCTCCTGGAGTTTGCTCAGATTCATGGCCATAGAGTTGGTGATGCTATCCAACCATCTCATCCTCTGCTGCCCCTTCTCCTGCCCTCAATAGCTCCCAGCATCAGGATCTTTTGAAGTGAATTGGGTCTTCACATCAGGTGGCCAAAGCGTTGGGACTTCAGCTTCAACATTAGTCCTTCCAATGAATATTCAGGGTTGATTTCCTTTAGGATGGACTGGTTGGATCTCCTTGCTGTCCAAGGGATGCTCAAGAGTCTTCTCCAGTGCCACAGCTGGAAAGCATCAATTCTTCAGTGCTCAGCCTTCTTTATGGTCCAACTCTCCTTGAAGTTAGCATATACAAAAAACCCTTGGCATAGAAGTCCAAAAGCTTTTTAATACATGACATGAATTTTTTTAGCTGTACCCCCAAACATTTTAACATGGTATTTATTACTATTCAGGTCAAAGTTTTGTTTTTCTCTAAATTTTGGGGGGAGTATAGTTGATTTACAATGTTGTGTTAGTTTCAGATGTACAGCAAAATAATCAGTTATCCCTGTATATATAATCCCCTCTTTCTTAGATTCTTTCTCCATTTAGGTCATTACAGAGTATTGAATAGAGTTCCCTGTGCTATACAGTCAGAGAAGGCAATGGCACCCCACTCCAGTACTCCTGCCTAGAAAATCCCATGGATGGAGGAGCCTGGTAGGCTGCAGTCCAAGGGGTCGCTGAGGGTCGGACACAACTAAGCGACTTCACTTTCACTTTTCACTTTCATGCATTGGAGAAGGAAATGGCAACCCACTCCAGTGTTCTTGCCTGGAGAATCCCAGGGACGGGGGAGCCTGGTGGGCTGCCGTCTATGGGGTCGCACAGAGTCGGACACGACTGAAGTGACTTAGCAGCAGCAGTGCTATACAGTAGGTCTTATTAGTTATTTATTATACATAGTAGTAGTATATGTGACAGCCATAAATTTGTTTTCTATATCTGTGACTCTGTTTTGTAAATGAGTTCATTTGTACCATTTTTTTTAGATTCCACATATAAGCAATATCATATATTTGTTTTTCACATGATGTTTTGCAAAGTCAATCCTTAAGGTAAATTACACACTTCTTCTTGCTATCTTAACCCATTGATCTCTTTACACTAAAGAGAGAAGAGTTAGCTCTGTAAACACCTACCGAGGGTGTGCTCTGATAGTCACAGAGGACCTACTGACTTGGAGACTGGGTGTGGGAGGATTGACCGCAGAGGCTGAGTTCAAGGTCATTCTTCCATGATATGTGGGTATCATGTGAGGCAAATATACATAAATTGATTAAAAATGAATTTGATTTTCACAGCAGTAGTGTAATATACTATCATGTATCATTGTTGTTTAGTCACTAAGTCCTGTCTGACTCTTTGTGACCCCACGAACTGTAGCCCACCAGGCTTCTCTGTCCATGGGATTTCCCAAGCAGGAATACTGGAGTGGGTTGCCATTTCATCCTCCAGTGGATCTTCCCAACCCTGAGATTGAACATCTCCTGCATTGCTGGTGGATTCTTTAACATTGAGCCACCTGGGAAGCATGTTCTATATAATAAACAAGTAAATAAATTGGATTGGCCAGAAAGTTCGTTCAGGTTTTTCAGTATGATGTTACTATATGTATAGAACCAAAAATTCAAGAGAAAAAATACTGTATAAAAGATGCCTGATGCAGTGACTTTGATGGTTTATTTAGTCATTTATTTAACCAAATGCTCCCTTTTCCTAACACAAGATGTAGTACCTCATTTTGGGGGGACTCTAAGATCTAGCGTTCTGATCTAGTAGAATGAAGAAAAATCATGACTTGAAATTCCCAAATTAATTTCTCCTTTGATGACAGTCATGGAATTTCCTACTACTCTGAGTGAGATCTTAATGTAAAACCATCATTTAAGAAGTTACAAAATATCAAAAATTCACCAGTTCACTGCTTTCAAAAAAGTAAAGTTTACTTTTAAAATATGCTACCTCATTAAAAAAATAGTAGGAAATATAAAGACATGAATGGCTTTGGAACATATAAAAATATCCTCAATTCATCTCTTTTCCTTTTTTGTTCTTAAATCTGTGCATGGAGTACCAGAAATATACAAACGAAAAAAGATATACTGTCTGTCTTCCATATTCTCTCATAATCTGCCTCTTTTAAGGAGGCCTTGTTACATGTTGGCAAATTTGATGTCCCTGTCATCATCTTGAAATATTTGTTGAATGAATGGATGGATGCATTCCCCATCTGTATAGTCAGTTCTCAATTATCCATTATAATAGAGTCGAAATAGGAAAGGAACATTGGAGAGTGAAACCCACAAATCATAGAGAAAGTTCCTGTGAGCCATTACTTTCAAAGTTCCCCACCAAATCTTTTACCCAACTTGATTAAAATGTGGAAAAAATGGCTGCATGTGAGTTCTTTCTCTTTTGGGTCTTTGTCTGTTGAGTTCTTTCTCTTTCTGGGTCTGCTGCCTTAGATACTAAGAGATAAAATTCTAAGTTAGGGACTCAAACAAGTATCCAGACACAACCCAGAGGCTGAAAGATCATCTCTGAATAATCAGAGTAATAGATTAGGCCTTGTCCATTGTCCCTATATAGAGTTCAGGGGAGGATTTGTTAAGAGTTGTTGGTAAACTTGAACTCAGGGACCAGAAGGAAGGATGCCCCCAAGAGGATCTTGAATAAGAAAAGTTGACTGTCCTCTTTGCAAGGGGATAGAGAAGGGAAAACACAATTTCAGTGATCCAGGGAGTACTTCCGGATGCTGGCCTCTAGGGTAACATGAGACATTTTTCTGTGCATCTCTCAAAAAAGTAAATCCCAAGATAGGAGTCTGTGTATGAATGTGGATGTGTGCCCCAGAGGGAAGGCTTGAGATTCCCTAGAGGCCTCTTGACCCCTTGGAGAAATGACTCTGTTGTGTCAAGGTCACATTCATTCTTGGTCTTGGGTTTCAGACGATTTGGGAGGAAGGATATTTTTTTCTTTCTCTTTTAAAATGTCTGGCTGTTTCCCATTAAGTTACTTTCAAAAGCTCTTATGGTTTGGGAAGGAAGAAGTGGCAGTAAAATCAGCATGGTTTCTGACTCAGGGCCTGCGAGGAACAGTGGTAGGGTAACCAAATGCCACGTGGAGTGGAGCACACGGAGAAGAGTCGCAGCTGAGTGGGTGCAGGCCCCGGAAACCCAGCTTCATGTTGCGTGCAGGAGCACTGGTGACTGATTTTATTCCTGCTCTCAAGAAAATGGAGATAGTGCCTGCACACCTAGCTGTCTTTCCTGCCACTCCCCACCCTCATCCCCACTCTCCGGTGATACCGGAAACCCGGGTTTCTTACATACTGGCCTGAGTCATAATGCATAATCTTTAGTATCTCCAAATAGTCTTTGCTTTTTAACTAGAAATTTTTGTATGCTTTATTTAGGCTATACCTCTAGACTTTGTTAAAGTGTTACAGTATATGAATATATTTAATGTATTTGCACAACTATTATAAAATATGTAGAAAGCCCAACGTACATCTGAGATTAATTTTTTTTAACAGAACTTAGACTTAAGATAAAAAGAAACCTGTAATTGGCAGAATGGCATTGAAACATGTAAAATATCATGTAGGAAACAAGTTGCCAGTCCAGGTTCGATGCATGATACTGGATGCTTGGGGCTGGTGCACTGGGACGACCCAGAGGGATGGAATGGGGAGGGAGGAGGGAGGAGGGTTCAGGATGGGGAACACATGTATACCTGTGGCGGATTCATTTTGATATTTGGCAAAACTAATACAATTATGTAAAGTTTAAAAATAAAATAAAATTAAAAAAAAAAAAAAGAAACCTGTAAACAGTAGTATTAGTTTGTTGAACTCCTGTCATGATATTCTCTTTTTTATTTTTTCGAAGGTAGGCAATGATAATAGTTAATATGGAATTTTAAAATATCCTTTGATGAATTTCTTTGGCCATATCTCATAAATACCAGTCTCCTCTGATCATGAGAAAAGTCTGATACTATACACCAGGCAAACATCTGAGTGTTAATTGAAAGCATCCAATTGAATTGATGTGTTTAATCACTCAGTCGTATCTGAATCTTTTCAACCTTGTGGGCTGTAGCCCACTATGCTACTCTGTCCATGGGATTTTTCAGGCACGAAACTGGAGTGGGTTGCAATTTCCTCCTGCAAGGGATCTTTCTGACCCGGGGATCAAATCCACATCTCCTGTGTCTCCAGCACTGGAGGTGACATTCTTTACTTCCTGAGCCATCAGGGAAGCTCATTGAATTGATAGCTGTTTGCAAAGAAGGAAGCATATCTATGCTTCCTTGGTGGCTCAGTGGTAAAGAACTGCCCACCTGCCAATGCAGGAGATGCTGGTTCGATACCTGGGTCAGAAAGATCTCCTGGAGAAGGGAATGGCAACCCACTCCAGTATTCTTGCCTGGAGAATTCCATGGATAGAGGAGCCTGACGGACTGCAATCCATGGGGTACAAAGAGTTGGACATGACTGAGTGACTAAAACACACACGTATACATATAGCTGATTCGCTTTGCTATAAGCAGAAACGAAGACAACATTGTAAAGCAACTATACTCCAATAAAAATTTAAAAAACTAACAAACCACAGTTGAGTGAAAAGATCACAAAAGATTGTCATTGGAAAATTTTTTCTAAGCATCATAACAATTTCATTTGTAATTCTCCCAGCAATCCAGTGAAATTAGTACTGTTATAAACTCATTTTATAGAGGGAGAAACTGAAGTGCAGAAATCTTAAATCACTGGCCCAAGGCCAGACAGTGAATAAGAGGCATCAGTGGCCTCAGAAACGGTTTCAGAATCCATGCTCTTGAGCATGATGCTACATTGCTTCTAAAGTACTCTAATACAGGGAAGCTATAGATAAATGGAGACATGTGAAAGCCTGAATTAGTAATCCCCATCATACTGAATCCACGCAGGGCCAAATCGTTCTTTGGCTTGGCTGGTTTTAGTTTGAATGCCCAGTGGTTCTTTCTAAAGAGAATAGGACCTCTGGCAGTGTATTCTGAACTGCTTGCCAGAGGTAAAGAGAGGTGTGTTTCTCCTGTTTGCTTCAGGAAAGAAGCATATATAAAAGTAAAGAATTAGTTCCTGTCTGGCATTTTATCAACTTCACTAAAAACTTTTATTTTTTTCCCCTAGAGGCAGCTGCGATGAATTGTTGCAAAGTGTCTACCTGTTTAATAAGAAATCTATTCTCTCCTGTCACATGCGCCTGTAACTTGCATTGATAGAACCTTTCAGAAAATGGAAATGAAATAGACGTGAAATTTCTTATATGGAGAGAAAGCAGGGGAAAAAAAAGAGAACTTTCTCTCTTCCTGTTGAAACAAAGAGCAAACTCTGCCTTTTTTTTTTTCTTTGGACTTGATTTGTAAAGGCTACTTAAGATAAAGCACTGAACTCACTTTTCTCAGTTTTCTCATCGGTTCAGTGGGAATCATAGCCTTTCCAAGTGCCTGGATTTTCTAGGGTTAGAAAGCCAAGTGAGTGTGGAATGAAAATACATCTCTTTTCTTTCGTTGTGACTGAGGGCTCCTTGAAGTAACCAAGCCACAGAGCAAAGATTATGGCCTTTCTCATGTAGAGAGTGGACGACCAGATGGCAGAGCCCATTCTACATAATGACTCTCACTCTGGTGGTTTGTAATTTATGAAGCCGCCTTCTAATCAGAGGGGCTGTTGGCTGCCACAGAGCATAGAAACTGCTTCTTCCAAAAAGAAAAAAAAAAAAAATCATTAACCCAATTGTCTTCTTCTTCATATGATAAATAGTCTAAAACACAAGATAGACAAAGACCTTCTGATTTTATTTCATCAACTTTGAGGAAAAAGGATACGGACTAGTGTGACTGTCTGGGAGAATTTTCGCCCTGACTTTCTAAAAGGAGAGGCAGCAACCGTTTTAGCCACACTTGTAACTTGTGTCTCCCAGGTCTTGATGCTTCACTAGGGAAGGACAAGCGAGGTAAGGATAAAAGTCGGTTGAAAGAAACAGGAGAGAAACAATACGAAGGGTTTGCACAGCTGAACTGAGGCAAAATACCCCCATCAAATGTTAGTAGCTGTCGTTTTCATTGTAAATGATAAACATCAAAAAGAAGTTGGGAAAAATGGTATATACAATCTTATTTACCAAGAAGAAATAGAGACACAGACTTAGAGAATAAACATATGGAGACCAGGAGGAAAGGGGGGGGGGGGGCGTGGGATGAATTAGGAGATTGGATTGATATAATACACACACATACTATTGATACTATGTATAAAATAGATAACTAATGAGAACTGACTGTATAGGACAGGGAACTCTATGGTGACCTAAAGGGGAAGGAAATCCCCCCAAAAGGGAGGATATACATATACATATAGCCAATTCACTTTGCTGTACAGCAGAAACTACAACATTGTAAAGCAACTGTGTGTGTGTGTGTGTGTGTGTGTGTGTGTGTGCATGCACTCAGTCGTTCAGTTGTGTCCGACTCTTTGTGACCCTATGGACTGTAACCCACCAGGCTCCTCTGTCCATGGGATTCTACTCCCATGAAAATTTTAAAAATACATTGGAGAAATTTTTCTCATTTCCATAACCAAAGCTTTAAAAAAAATCAGATGTACAGTGAATATGGTGATAATTCTGCCACCTTGGCTCAAAATCTCCGTGACTTTGCCCCTTCCCCTCTTTTCATAGAGCTAAAATGCCTATCGTTCACAATTCCAGCTCTTTTTCTAATACGACAAGGGCCTCACTAATGTAGATCTAGTTGAAGTCAGAGTTTCCAAAGAACTTTATTTGATTTAGAGACATACCCTGCCCCATTTTCTCTTAAGCGTGTAAGGAGACTAAGAATAACCCATCCACTACTTGCGTTGGGTACATTTTCAATCTGGCATGCCAAAATTCCCAACTCCAGGGTGAGAAATAAATCTGTTTCTTTGAATAGCAATGAGAAAGATGGGTAAGCATTTTAAAACGGTAGATGATGAGAGCGAGTATTGGTGCTAAATGGAGTTTTATGTTCTTATGAACCATTCAGTGTAAAATGATAGAGTGTTTTCTGATTAGGTGATTTGAGCTTTTATGGGGAGAAAATGGTTAAACACAGAGCACTCTCCGAAGGTATTTTATACGAATGCTTTTCCTCTTTACTGAAAGCACATCAGGGAAATGGATGATGCATCTCATTTGATTCAAGTGAAACAGTTTAAATTGTTATGGCTCTGAGCTTTTTTTTAAAAAAGTAAATAGCTCTCTTTGGTAAAGAACTGTATCTCCAATGTGTTCTTCTGCAGGGGAGGAGGGGAGCCTGGTGTCTATCAGTTTATCAATCTGTGATCTTCAATAGCTATTCTGTCACCGAACAGTAGGCTTTTGGGACATAGACCCAAGGGTCATAGCTTCTAGAAGCCTTCATTTTTTTTCCCCCTTTAAGTTGAGATGCCAGCAGTAGTATCTTTTCTGAATGAATTGCATTTAGATGGGGTTCGGAGAAGAACAGTAAGGTAAGAAGAAATGCTTTGAGAACAGCTATTGATAATCAGAAAAGCCAAGATATATTAAAAAATAAAGACCACAAGCTATTATGGAATAACAGCTTTTTAAAGCAGTGGTTTGAAAAGGAGAACGCAGAATGTAGACTAATAGAGGAAGAATAAAGGCAGCTTTCTTGGGAGAGAGAGAACGTCCAAGCAGAAGGAGTGTGGTTCCAGAGGAGAGGTAGGCAAGCTGGAAGGCAAGCCGCGGGCCGAGGTGCAATTTTGTTCTTGCGGAGGCGCTGCCTCTGCCAGACCAGAAGCATCAGCGCCCTCTATTGTCCGCGAGAGAATTGCAGAATCGCGGGAGAACAGGCCAGGCTTTTTTTGCCTTGTAAACCGGCTTCTCTGCAACCCGTGGTTGATGATAATCGGTCGTGTTAGGCAGGTAAGAAGGGAAGGAGGAAGAGGGAGGAAGGAAGGAAAGAAAGGGGAAAAAAAAGATTGATTTGTGTTCACCTTTGTATTATGTGAGCACTCGGCTATTTCCCAATGTTTAAAACATGAGCTGTGTTAAATGTTGTTTCTGTCTTAGCTCTTTAACATAGAAAGTCCTCCTCAGCAGAAAGGTGCAATTTAAATTAAGCAATGAGGAAGACAGGTTAACAATAGAAAAAGTTTTTGTTAACTTCATTCTACTTTTTGTTTGCTTGTTTGTTTTGGTGCACTTCTATTTATACATCTGCATTTTTTTTTTAACTTTTGATTTGATACTGGGGTATAGCTGATTAACAATGTTGGGTTAGTTTCAGGTGTACCACAAAGCGATTCAGTTATACATATACCTGTATCTGTTCTTTCTCAAATCCTTTTCCCATTTAGGTTGTTACATTACATTGAGCAGAGTTCCCTGTGCTATACAGTAGGTCCTTGGTGGTTATCTGTTTTAAATATAGCAGTGTGTACATGTCCATCCCCAACTACACATCAGCATCTAACTGACTTTGATAGAAAATATGTTATCTCGTGTTCTCCTTTGTGCAACTTCTATTTTTCCGTAATGATTTTTACCTGGTGTTGACATGGAAAATACAGACATTGGAAACTTTTTTGGAACTCAAATAACATTCAAATTAACGTTGCTTAGCTATGTGTTTTACTAAATTAAAGATTACGGCAAGAATGACAACTTCATCCAAGTGGATCATTTGGAATTACATGAAGCAGCTGCTGTTAAACAGCTGACAGCAACGGAGAGCATCGTGATCCCCAGCAAGGTCTCTAGCAGGGCGCTCCCTGCTCCGAGTTCTGAAGAACACATCCCGCTCCTTTAGACCTACCTGAAGCGTCCTCCCCATCACGCTTGTTGCCAAACACTGGGCTTTCTAATCACTTTGTGTTTAGCCAGAGAGCCAGGAAGTCCAAATCCAGCCAGACAAATGCAGAACGGCTTAGCAGAAGCAGCTTTAACAGGTGCCGTTGGTATGGGTCTTATGGAATCTGAGAAACTCGACAAACAATGGGGGGCATTGGGTGGCACCATCTCTTTGCCCCAGGGCTGAGGGTTGGCATCAGTTGCTAAACAGTAGTTAGCTCCAGAGGGCAGTTGATTGATCCTTAAGTGACGGCGTCACGGTGCAAAGCATATTTAGACACCTTAGCTGTGCAAGGCCCCTGCAGACAGACTGTAGTTGAATGGCTGTTACCTGCTCCCCAGTTCTGTAGAGTGCTGGGAACAGAAAAGCCTGGAGGAAAGAGTGTGGACCTGTTCAGAATACAAAAGGCTGTATGGCACACTTGATTTAAGCAGAGTCCTCCTATTTTGAAAATAGGCAACTGAAGATTGTCACCACATAAGCATAGACAAATTGGATGTGTCCAGGTCTGTCCTTGTGTCCGAGAATGTGGGGTGCACCCTAGCAGGCGATGCTCGTATGTTACATCTCCTGATTATTTCTAGTTTGCGAGTCACACTTTGTCCTCTCGTGGCCTTGCTCTTCTTGTCAAACGAGATCACCCCTCCCCATAATAACAACACTTGATTAAACTGAGTTTGAAAAAGCTGGCTGATCCTGCAGAATCCTCCCAAATCCTATCTCTTTATCAATCCAGGGACAACCTCTCTTCCCTCTAAGGAAGAGGAAGTTAGGAATTTGCCAAAACTTCATGAACTTACCTGTGTACCCTAAGCATGCACGACAGAAAAACTTAGAGGGGCCTGTGTGTTTTGATAGAGCACAATGTGGAAGTAATTTGAAATATCCGCATTAAGGTGGAAAACAGCCTATATAAATTGTTCTATTAATATTCAGACTCTTGGTTTGGTACTGATAGTAAAAAAATAAAAGAGCTAGAGAAGCAAGACCACATTTTAAATTACTTGAAATTACTAGGAAAGTGTTTGCTTCTGCAGCTGGAAAAACATTTGACTGTTTTCTGTATTTTCCATATTCTGCTAATTCTGAATAAAAGTAAAAATAAAAAATAAGGCCAGTCAACTTAGAGTACTTTGGCATTTTGGTATCACAGAATGGCCATTTCTTTCCTGTCCAGGTAATGTGGATTAAAAAGCATGATACTAGTAACCTGTTTGGAGCAGGCCTTGATCAAGGATACACATTTACAGGGAAATTGAGGGTCCATTATGTATGATAAATTTCAGCTTTACCTTCTGCCTCAAAAAAGCCTCTTCATTTCTAAACTATAGTTATAAATCAATAATTAACCCCAATATAGTCCTCTTCAAATTCACAAATTTAAGTTTTTCTTATTTTTAAGTCATCACTCTGTCTCAGTAGTATTTATTATTCAAAGTGTGGGTTACCAACATCATAGATAAGAGTCTTTATCCAATCCCCTTTCTAGTTCAGCTGCAGGAAATTGAAGCAAAATGGGGTTGATGGATTAAGCAACATTGTACACAAAATAAGGGTAAATGTTTACTGGACTCTTCTCCTTAATTGTGTTTTTTGGCCCCCTGAACACTTGTGTTCCTTGAATTTTAACCAATATACTCTCAAAGACTAATAATATCGGGGGTGGGGCGGGCTTGAATAGACTCTTTGCCTCAAGTGATCCATTTCAGTAAACAGAGGCTTAAAAAGATTGACTAATTTGCCCAAAGTCACCCGGATTGCTCATAGTAGAACCAGAATCAAAAAGAGGCTACTCATATTTGAGTATTAAGCGTCTTTAAAATGTTTGACAAAATCATAATATCTAGTTTAGAAAAAAGTGCAATGGTTGTACCCTAAGGTCCAGTTCCTCTGCATTCCTGTATCAGGCATATCTGGGGAAATCAAAGAGAAACTGCGCTGCTGGGGGTGGGGTGGGCGGGGGGAGGGAAAAGGGAGTGGGCCTTGCAAGACACCCATGTGATGATATAAAGCACCCTGCAGAGGAACGACCCTGCGATGATCTCTTGAGGAACCAGCACTGTGACAAAGAGGTATACTTCACTGCTGTTACTTCATTTTATCACATAGTCTTGAGAGTTGGGTAGAAGCGTGAAGGGGCTGCTGAGACAGATGGGGGAACTCTGATGGGATTGGGGTCATTATCTTGGAGTTCGTCTCTGCCACTTACGGGTTGCTATGTTCCAAGACAATGTAAATAACCTCTCAGAATGTTTATTGCTGAATCTAGAAAACTAACATTGTGGCTCTCACAGATAGGTAAGAGGACTAAATGAGATTATGTGTGAACTAGGATTTGGGAAGCTTGAAAGTGATATGTTTGTGCTAGAAATGAATGAAATGAGGTTGCAGGACTATAAAATATATCAATACCCTGAAACTTGTTTTATGAGTTCTTAGATTAGGTTTCCTTTGCAAAGTCATACTGATAATTATTACTAATAATCTAAAGCCTTCTGACTAGGGTGAAGAACAAATTTTAAGTTAAATTAGGCTGTTGAAGGAAAATATTCAGAATTTTACATACACAGGTATGACATGAAGCAAGGCAGAATGGTGTTTGTGTGTGTGTGTGCCTATTTTGTTTTTTTGATAAATATACAATTTTTGGAATTAGGCCAGTGTTTGTCTGCTGATTAGCATTTGATGGCTCTCAAAGATCTCCAAGAATAGAATCTGTGCAAGTCGTGTCTGACTCTGTGCGACCCCATAGACGGCAGCCCACCAGGCTCCCCCGTTCCTGGGATTCTCCAGGCAAGAACACTGGAGTGGGTTGCCATTTCCTTCTCCAATGCATGAAAGTGAAAAGTGAAAGTGAAGTTGCTTAGTCGTGTCCGACCCTCAGCGACTCCATGGACTGCAGCCTTCCAGGCTCCTCCATCCATGGGATTTTCCAGGCAAGAGTACTGGAGTGGGGTGCCATTGCCTTCTCCAAAAGATCTCCAAAGTAGTGGGTAAAGACTGGGTGTTTTTATTTCATCAAAAGTGTACTGCACACCTCTTCACACAGGCCGGTTGTCAGCTACAGAAGGTAAATAAGCGGTGTAATGTTCCAAGTGATACTTCTACAATTAATAAATCTATCAAATTTGATCCAATTCTTGCTCTACTATCAGACAAAAGAGGACACAATGAAAGTTAAGAACTTTAAGCAAGGAATTATTTTAAAAGTTGGCTTTGATATTCTGCAATTTGCATTTGCACAAATACCAAACTCTCTGGGATAGAATGAGCTTCCCCTGTGGCTCAGACAGTAAAGAATCTACCTGCAATGCAGGGGACCTAGATTTCCCAGTGGGAAAACCCCCTGGAAGAGGAAATGGCAAGCCAGTCCAGTATTCTTGCCTGGGAAATCCCATGGACAGAGGAGCTTGGAGAGCTACAGTCCGAGGGGTCACAAAGAGTCCGACCCAACTGTGCGACTAACACTTTCACTTTTGAGACAGAAAACACTGTGTCCGTGACATTAGTCTTTTTGCCAGTTAGAACATTTTGCCTGTCAGGATCAATGTTTTATCAGATTGGTATTTTCTTTTATTTAGCCTAATCTGGGCCTACCTTATTTTCCTTTCCCACTCAGGAGAAGTATGTTTTGTAGCAGGAAGAGTTACAGTTTCTGGCAGCAGAGGTCCTGGGGTCATACTCCGGTTCTGTCACTCACTGAGTGGGTTTTCTTGGCTAAGTGAATGCCTGAGCTTCATCGCCTTCTTTTCATTTTGTCACAAAATGGAATCATCATAAAAATCTACATATATATAAAATATTACATGCATGTAGATGTTATGGAAAAACCTGAACAAACTTTTTGGCCAACTCAGTGTTATTAAATAATCACACAATAAAGACAGCTGTTGTTACTTTGATCTCACTGAACATTTTTGAGGTTAACCAAAATATATATGGAAAGACTGCAGCAGTGTTTGACACACAGTAGGTGCTGGACACATGTTTTCCATTTTTCTCTAATACAAACTCCACGTTAAAACCTATATCAAACTCTGTGTATTTCTTTTTTTTTCCCCCCTTTGGCTCTGCTGGGTCTTCTTTGCTTTGCAGGCTTTTCTCTGGTGGCAGTGAGCGGGGGCTACTCTGCAGTTGCTTCTCATTGTGGTGGCTTCTCTTGTTGTGACTCCAGGCCTCTAGAGCACAGGCTGAATACTTGCGGTGCACAGGCTTAGTTGCTATGAAGCACGTGGCATCTTCGCGGATCAGGGATGGAACCCGTGTCTCCTGCATTGGCAGGTGAATTCTTTACCACTGAGCCACCAGGGAAGCCCCAAATCCTGTGTTAGATAGTAACGTGCGTGCTGTGCTAAGTCACTTAAATCATGTCTGACTCTTTGCAACCCTTTGGATTGTAGCCTGCCAGGCTTCTCTGTCCATGGGACTCTCGAGGCAAGAATACTGGAGGGGGTGCCATGCCCTCCTTCGGGGGATCTTCCTGACCCAGGGATCAAACCCCAGGTTCTAGCGTCTCTTGCATTGGCAGGCAGGTTCTTTACCGCTAGCGCCATCTAGGATAGAAAGGCTACCCACTCCAGTATTCTGGCCTGGAGAATTCCATGGACTGTATAGTCCATGAGGTCGCAAAGAGTCATACACAACTGAGCGACTTTCACTCACTCACACCATCTTCTATTTGTTTACTTCTTTATAATTTTACAGAATGAGTTTAATACACTTCCTAGGTGGCGCTGTGGTAAAGACTCTGCCTGCCGGGGCAGGAGACACAGGAGAGGAGGGTCCCATCCCTGGGTGGGGAAGATCCCCTGGAGAAGGAAATGGCAACCCACTCCAGTACTCTTGCCTGGGAAATCCCATGGGCGGAGGAACCTGGTGGGCTACAGTCCATAGGGTCGCAAAGAGTTGGACAGGACTGAGCATGCATGGCACAACACACAACTGTCCTACTGGGAAGATGGAAATAGAAATCACCATAATACAATTAAGAAATAACAGGCACCCTTTGTTGGATATGTCCTTCAGAGATAAGGAAACTAGGGAGAGATTAAGTAACTTTCCCAGAGACAAACTCTTAGCAAGGAACAGAGCTGACTCGGAAACTTAGCAACCTCTGAACCAGTGGGCTGGGCAACCTGAACGGCTACTTACAGTGAGATCCTTGAAGAGGGAAGGTTGGGGGAAACCCAGCTTTCAGCTCAAGGGGGCGAGCGATCCTTGGGTCTAGCACAGTGTCTGAAACAGAGCAGGTACTGGATCAGTTATTTCTTAAAGAAATGAAAGAAGGGGAAGCAAAATTCAGAAAAATGAGGAGACAATTTAGGGAGAAGTATCTTTAGTAGACGCACCTCTAAATGATATTTGGTTATTAAAGGAAACTTCACGCCCTGTGCTGAATCCTCTGATGGCTCAGCCAGCGATTTCTCGAGGAACTTTAGATTCTCTGTTTGACCCGAGCTAAGTAGGCTGCAAACTTTGGTAAATAGAGCAGAAACATAAATGTTTGCTAATATGGAACCCCAATTACAACCTGGTCAAAAAGCGACAGAAAAGTATACTTGCCTGATCTCGCCTGGAGAGTAAAACAAATGGGGACCAGAGAAAACCTAGTCAAGTGACATCATGAAGGCTGATGCCACTCCAGTGGCAGGAGGCCAGCTGTATTGCTAGAAGAACAGATGGAAGATGGGACACGTTTGTAGCCAAAAAGAGACTATTCATAGGTAACACAGCATGCATTGCCAGGAATGAAGATGGTGAGATGTGGGAATAACCTCTATAAGTCCTATATGTGTGCATTTCTTAAAGTCGGTTGTTGTATTTTTTTTTAATTGTTGCATGTGTTTTTTCAAGTCTTTTGACTAATAAAATTTGTTGATTCCTGGCATTCTTGGACCTTTGTTTTCAGAACTGTGTTGAGAGGGGTAGGTGAGTGTGTGCATCCCCAAGTGTTCAGGACTACACTCAGATGAGATCAAAGATTTGATTAAAACATCCAATGAGTTACTTTATGAATATTGCACGGTGGATGTTTACTTTCCAAGGAAGGGATGTGGGCTTGCATTTCTCTGGTGTGTAAATATTTTGTTTAACGCTGGGTGCAGTGGTAACAACAATGGGACAAATGCTTGCCAAATATAGTATAAGTAAATTGATTTGACACCCTGAAGTTTGGTATTCTTTATTTTGTTGCCATTTGTTCAGAGACAAAGTGAAAGAGACTCTAGCAGACAATGTATTTCTTACTCCCTCATGGCTCCTTGTCCACCCAAGATTGATCTCTTTGGCTTTGTTCCTTTAAAGCACTTAACCCTTTCGAGCCTTCCTATCAGCACGTCAGCTATAAGGAAGGATGCAGCAAATAAATGAATAGAGCCACATTCCATGTGGCACCATGTTCAGAGCCAGTGCCATTAAATGAAGGGCTGGTACCTAATTGTAGTAAATAGAACAGTTAATAGCCCAGGTTGAGTCCTATGAGCAGGGTTAGAATTGTTTCTGCCTCAGCTCATACAGAAGTTGCAGGAAGTTATGAAGCCTCAGTTTTCTCATCAGTAAAACTGACATATTATAAAGATTGTTATGAGGTTCAGATGAGCTGAATTATGAATTATGTCAGCTGAGCACAGTCCTAGCATATCATAAATGTGTGCTGCTTAGCAACGCTGATGATGGTGACGATGCTGGTACTTGCGGTGGTGACTTGATAATGGTGATGACAAGGAAGATGGTGAGGACGCTTAGAGTACTCTGTGGCAATCAGCTTACAAACTTAAAAGCAATCATGCTAAGATCTGTTTCTAGTTTGTGTTTCTGGGTCTAAGACGTCTCCAAATTACCTCCCAGTTTTGAGAAGCCTTAAATCCGCTAACTTAAATTACTAAATTACGCTGAAGACCAATAGCTTTATATTTTTAATATGAGACATATACAGAATTCTATGCCATAGCCCCCCAAAATGGTTTTATTACTTCTGAGAAATTTATTCGAGGGTTCTCTTCGTAACACCAAGAGTCACTTTGCAGATGGCGTTTTCATTTCAGCCACCTTGGCCACCTCTTCTACAACTAACAGCAGATGCATAGATTGTGCTGTGTTGTAACTTTTGTTCTCTGCTTGACAACTTTTCTGATACATGACAAAATTCGGCAAAGATGAACTTTCATTGTAAGCTACTGGTGCAAAGTCTTGTCTTGGTGGGGTTTTGAAGCACACCTTTGACCCAAAGCCTTGTAGTTCAGCTGGTACCACTAGCAGGCTCATTCTCTTGGTCTCTAATGACTCTCACGGTAAGATTATGACTTAGACAAATACTCAGCAAAAATATTGGAGGCTCCATACCTTGTTGGAGTTAAGAATTTAATCCTTAACAACTGGAACAAGGTTGACAGGCACCGCTCTTCTTTGTCACTGCTATAGATTGCATTCAGCAGGAAAAGTAAAGCCCCCTTTTTTTTTTTTTTTGAGGTAAATTCTCCCCAAACTAAAATTTTGAAGTTTTTTTGATGTCTGGGCGAGTCCGACACCAGAGGGCGATGTGAACACAAGATTTTAACTAGTTTTTAAATACAGTATATTTTTGGTATGTAAACATAATAAGTATACTTTGTGTTCCTAACCATTAATGTTTCTTCTTAAGAATTTTTTTCTAGCTGCTGAAATTTTATTCACTTCGTCCATTTCCCCACATTCGCATTTTTCAAAGAACTGAAAGACTATGAAATCATTCATTCATTTACCTGATATTTATTGAGTACCTACTATATGCAAGATACCATATTAAAGGTTTGGAGGGAGTTAGTGCAAGAATGGGTAAAGACTCATTAAAGAAATGTGTGCTGCTCAACTTCTGCATGCAAGATACTCTGGTGGGTACTATTGGGATTATTAAGATGAACCAGGCAACTCCTGCCCTCAGGGGACTTCCAGTCTACTGAAGAACTATGACTCTGTGCTTCTCTTCTGTCTTTGAAGATTGTTTCACTTATCATGAGTCCTTCCTTCTCCAATTGTCTTTTAAGACTTAGCTCAGAAAACCTGCTACCTTCTCTCCCCTCTCCCAAGCAGAATGGTTCATGTCCTTTCCTAAGACTCTAACCTACTTTATAAAGATATAAAGACATAGAACATCTCTGAAGAGCATTATATGGGGGCGGGGTGGACAAAACCCCTGAAAAGAGGAAAGCTTATTCAGTACTTCGGGTTAAGCTGAGATGACTGTCCCTAGGTTTCTAGAAGCAAAATTGTGAGAAATATGCAAGAAAAGAGGATTTAGGTCAGATTGTTTACAGACTTGAATTTCAGGTTACAGAAATCTAGATTTTGTTCTGTAGCAATGGATAATATGGGGTACTGAGGAACAGTGGTGCTTGAGAAGATCACGTGAATTGGTTTAGAAAGGCGCAGATAGATGGAAGGAAAAAAGTTAAGCCAGTAGTTTGGAGATTCAGGCAGAAAGCTTTGAGAACACAGAGATGATTTGAGGTTAGAACCACTAGGTCTTAGAAACTTACAAATTTATTCCAAGCACTTTTATGCAAAAAGCATGGCATTTTTTTGGTGACTAAAAGGGTTGTATAAATTACTCTTTCTTGTAACAGTCACAGTTCTCAAAGTGCAAGTGCCCTGATATGTTTGTGTTTATTCCTTTATTCCATAAACAGCTGTTGAATATTTATTCTCTGTGAGGCCCTGAGCTGTGTTCCAAGCATTGTAGAGACGATTAAGACAGGGTTCCTACCTTCAAGGAACTCACAGTTTAACAGGAGAAATACAATTATGTACAAATTGATATGAAAACCCCAAAGGATGGCACAGTAAGAGATGCCTTCAGGGAAGAGGAGATCTTTCTGAGTTTTCAGATGAAGAAAAATGTGTAGGTGTGTGGGCCAGGGCTATGGAAATCCGTGTGTGTAGTGACAGAGGATTATGATCAGATATAAAGAAATAATTGTACATTACAATGATCCCTGGTGGCTTGGACAGTAAAGAATCTGCCTGCAATGCAGGAGACCTGGGTTCGATCCCTGGGTTGGGAAGATTCCCTGGAGAAGGGAATGGCTACCTACTCCAGTACTCTTATGTAGAGAATTCCATGGACAGAAGAGCCTGGCGGGCTACAGTCCATGAGGTCACAAAGGACACGATAGACATGACTGAGTGACTGATGCTTTCACTTTCACACTGACCCCCAAAGAGCGTTCAGCTCTCTAGTGATAGCTGCTCTGTATGGACAGTGTTCTGTTTTTACATTCCATGTCATTCTATTATGTTGGGACAGCCTTCCTGTAGGGGGGATAGGGTTGTGAGAGAAGATAGTAGGCTAGAAACTGTGATAACTCCATGCCAGTTCTATTGGAGAATTAATGTTTCATATGATTCAAATATTTTTCAACTGCATATTAGCACATGAAATTCTGCCCCAGAAATAGTTACATTCAGAAGGTGGAAGAACTAGAGAATGTCAATCTACATTAAATCCCATATTGATAAGTGTGGCATGGTAAGTTCAAAACCACTCCAATAAATGTCAAGTTTAATACAGAACACGTCTGCCTGCAAAGAAGCTCCAGGAGTGAAGAAGATAGTTACAAATAAAAAATTTGAACCCTTTTTAAAGTTCTCAGTCATTTTTTAGTTCCTCTGTTGGGTATATAGAAAGGTGTGTGGAAAGCATTCTTTTTCTACAGGCATCTAAGACAGGGTTACTATTTCTTTCATTTTTTTCTTCTTCTTTTTTTAATGTTAAGCATGTTCCTTTGTAGGGCTTAGAAATCTCTCTAGTCCGAAATTGAACAGAAAAGGCCTCCCCTTGTGCTTTTTTTTTGTCAGGCTGATGAAGCTGTATAGAAATGTAAATGTAATATAAGGATGTATGTGGTAAGCTAGCCTTGCTCTCTTTTTTAACTCAAGCTCCCTTGTAAGAAAATTCTCTGATTTTGCTGTGTGTGTACATCTCTTGTGTGAGGGCATTTAATTAGCTACAAGTTACAACAAAGACTTTTGAAAGGAAAATATATCTGTGGTGCAAATGCCTTTATTTTCATTTGGCGAACAGCAACGTTTTTAACTCCCTTATCAAGAACTGCATGAACAGCCCAGACTAAATTGGGAACATCTCCACACTGTTTGACAAATAGATTTTTTGTAAACTGATTTAGCCTTTTCATTGTTTGCATTTCATTATATAGCAGACTTCATGTCACAAAATCGGTATTCATTCAAAATAGAGAATTTAGAGATAGGACTATAGCCAGATA
This sequence comes from Bubalus kerabau, assembly GCF_029407905.1. Taxonomy (NCBI): domain Eukaryota; kingdom Metazoa; phylum Chordata; class Mammalia; order Artiodactyla; family Bovidae; genus Bubalus; species Bubalus kerabau. The sequence continues at coordinate 74,142,721 of NC_073628.1, read as the reverse complement.
AAAAATATTGCACAGGTCAGGCCTATTAAGCCTAGCATAATACAACAAGTCAGTGATCCAAGGGGTGTTCTTCAGCCCGGAAGAGGCTAACATTCTCGAGGTCAGGAGTCAGAGTTAGGACTTAAGATGTGACCCCATTTACAAGGCAATCTGCAGGGAAAATGGTGAAGGATGAAGGTGGCTGGTTGCATAGACTATAGAAAAGAAACAAGTTTGTTATCCGCATCTTAATCCTCATTCTTCTAAGGAGCCAGAGGTAGTAATTTTAAGTTTAGCTGTGTCTTTGTTCTGAAGCACTTGCTAATCTGAGTTTGGGACTCCATGGCCCATTTAGAAACTGACTTTGAAAATAAGTTCATTTTTTTTTTCATTTTTCTTCTAAATCCTTTTGTTTGGACCATACTTCTGCTCAGTCGCTAAGTCATATCTGACTCTTTTGCAACCCCATGGACTGTAGCCTGCTAGGCTCCTCTGTCCATGGGATTTCTCAGGCAAGAACACTGGGGTGGGTAGCCATTTCCTTCTCCAGGGCATCTTCCCGACCCAGGGACTGAACCCGCATCTCCTGCATTGGCAGGCAGATTCTTTACCACTGAGCTCCAACATGGGGCTCAAACTTGAACTTGCATTAAAATCACCTGGAAGATTTGATAAGATACAGATTGCTGGGCCCCACCCTCAGGGTTTCTCCAGGTAGGGTCTGAAATTAACAAGGTCAGTTTCCAAGTAACGCTGATGGTTCACTTTGAGAACCACTGGCATAAACCCCATATGCCAGTCCCTGGAGAATCAAGCCTTAGCATCTCAAAGCACCTACTGGTTAAATCCGCTGAGCAAGTGTCCTTGGCAGCTCTGCTGCTTAACCTCAAGAAGAAAGTCTGAAAGATCACTGAAGACAGTTTATGTATAGGAAGCTTATTTACTAAAGAAAAAAATATTAAACATTTAATTTAATAATTGAAAATTATTTTAAAATTAAAGCTATAATTGTCTGACATCTTGCACACGTGCGTGATCGCTTCAGTTGTGTTCGACTCTCTGCGACCCTATGGACCATGGCCTGCCAGGCTCCACGGGATTCTCCAGGCAAGAATACTGGAGCTTATTCTTTCCTTATTAGGAATTCGTGCTTGTTCCCCACAGCCAGGGGCTTTTTAATTCAGTTTAATGTGTCCTTGGAGATCACCTTTTGTGCACTTGTCCTAAGAAGCTGAGATTATTTATAAAGATGAACAGGATACAAGTTTTATTCTCAAAAAGCTTATATTCATGGGGAAAATCAGGCAAACAGAAGGAAAAAGTCAATAGCATTTGGTTAGTGGAGGTTTAGAAGGATGATGGGCTTCCCCAGTGGCTCGGTGGTAAAGAATCTGCCTGCCAGCACAGGAGACGTGGGTTCCCTGGGTGGGGAAGATGCCCTGCAGGAGGAAATGGCCACCCACTCCAGTATTCTTGCCTGGAAAATCCCATGGACAGAGGAGCCTGGCAGGCTGTAGTCTGTGGGGTCACAAAAGAGCTGGACATGGCTTAGCAACTAAACAGCAGCAGCAGCAGCAGAAGAAGGATGCTGGGGTCTCTGTCCTGTAAGAAGCCTCCTCTGAACTCCCTAGAGAGAACTTAAGTATTGGGTTGGCCAAAAAGTTTTTTCCGTGAGATGTTATAAACTTTTCAATATTAAGGATAAGTAGGATTTTGCTAAACAGAAGGACTGAGGAAAAGCAGAGAGAAAGGAGATATGAGGATGTATACATAGAATCTGCCAGGAGTTTGAAAGTTCTAGAACTTTCTCTTTATAAGGGAGCTGTTTTTTTTTACCTCTCAGATCTGGTGTCTAGTTACCTCCCTTTAGTACTTTGCCCCACTCATTCTACTTTTCTTTTTTTCTCCCACATTAAATTCTATTTGACCATTATTATCTGTGAGAGAAATAAGCCACGTTGGCTGTAAAACCATTCGAACGATGCATAAGAATTTAAGGAAGAAATGAAGAGTAAATTTTATTGTTTATGATCCCACTTCATATTTTAACTATTTCATATCTGTTTTTGGTCTAAAGCACTGTATTAAGACAGACTTTTAAATTCTGCTCAGCACCTCCGTGGCAAACCACGTGGTTCCCTGCTTTCTCCCGGATGCTTGGCAGTATTGCTCTCACTTTAAATTTCATAAATGGATGGATCTGTGAAACGCTGGTTCCTCAGCATGATGTCACATAAAAGTGAGGCCCACAAATGCTTTTCAGCTTACCTGAAGCCACTTTCCTATTGTTTCATGTCACCTTTTTTTCTGTCTTTCTCCATGTTGGTTGCAGTTTGGAATCACCAGTAGACTCTTCCCCAAAGTACTACTGTGTGGATCTCCGAGATTCTGAGTCAGGGAGTTTGGGTGAGATCCAACCATCTGTAGCTTTCAAAGCCCCAGATAATTCTACTGTGGATCCAAATGATCTCATTCTATGATTACCCTTGGACTTTGGGATGTTATCAAGGCCTAAACAACAAAAAAGGTGATGTCCCTTCAGCAGGACTAGTGACGATCTAGAAGTCTCTTGCATTTAATGACTTGACATGTAGCTACTGAGATTTCTTGCATGTTAGAAACAGTGTTTGTGGGCTACATGTATGAATAATCTTTCCTGACATGTGCATAGTTCACAGTGCTCTTGGATTTACATGATCTCACTTGTTTTTACAACAATCATACGAAGTAAGCAGGGCAGGTATTTTTTTAATCCTCTCTCCCCTCTTGTTAATTGTTCTTGCCAGTGATAACCCTAAGAAGAAACAATTCAGGTACTTGTCAGCTAGCTCAAGAGCCAGGAATGAACGTAAGCCATCCAATATCTAAGTGTATGCTTCTACTTACATTTCTTTATATGGTTCAGTAATAGTAAAATAATGCTTCCAGGTCCTGCGCTAAGCAATTTACCAGTGGTTCTCAAGTCTCAACTTTGGCAGCATATTGAATTCACCAGGAGATTTAAAAACTCCTGATGCCAAAGATTATAAATTAATTGGCTGAGGTATAGCCTGGGGATCAAGATTTTTCAAACCACTGACATATATAGACCTGTTCATTGAATGTTGTGAACAATAATATAAGGTTAGAGCCACCACTTTAAAATTGAGGAAACTGAGGCAGAGAAGAGCTTAACCTACCAGCCCACCATCCACCAGACCCAAAGCAAGGAAAGAACCACTGCCTGCATTTCTCAGAGTTTCCATATTGTCCTCTTACAAATGTAAGGTCTTTTACTTCAGATCTTACAGCATAAACAGCTGAGTTAAAAAAGTTTACCTACAGAAGTGAAGCAAAAGAACCAAATTTAGAGTATTCTGAAGGTTCAAGTGTCTGGGATAGCCTTAGTCAGCAGCAGTATATGTATTTATTTTGGCATTTGTTGTTGTATGACTTTATTCATCAGGCTCGGTGTATCCCATTAGTTTAGTTCAGTTGCTCAGTTGTGTCCAGCTCTTTGTGACCTCATGGACTGCAGCACACCAGGCTTCCCTGTCCATCACCAACTCCCGGAGCTTGCTCAAACTCACGTCCATCGAGTCGGTGATGCCATCCAACCATCTCATCCTCTGTCATCCCTTTCTCCTCCTGCCTTCAATCTTTCCCAGCATCAGGGTTTTTTCAGTGAGTCAGTTCTTCGCATCAGGTGGCCAAAGTACTGGAGTTTCAGCTTCAGCATCAGTCCTTCCATTGAATATTCAGAACTGATTTCCTTTAGGATGGACTGGTTGGATCTCCTTGCTGTCCAGGGGAATGCACTATGGTGCATCCCACAGTGATCCTCTAGCCCAGCGGTCCTCAGGTTTAGGCATCAGAGTCACATTGAGAGTTTGTTAAAACATGGATTTTTCAGGTCCAGTCTCCCTTAGTAGGTCCAGGCCAGGGCCTGAGAGTCTGCATTTCTAGCTGGCTTGCAGTTGATGTGAATTCTGCTAGTCTGGAATGTGCACTTTGAGAACCACTGCACTAGTCCAATCCCATTATTCATGGAAACCCAAGGAGATGAAAGACCTAAGGTCGCAGATTATAGAAAAGAACACTTGTTCTTAGTTGCTCCTCAGTGTTCTTTCTACCCTGCCTCACTCCTCTGGGCAAAATGCAGGAACATCAGAGGTTTTCTTTTCTACTCTTACCCTAAAATCCAGCTTGATTTTAACTTGAGGGGATAAATATTTGCATTAATATTTAACGCTTTAGAAGCATCTGATTTGGGGTATAGTGTATTGCCTAGAAAGGTTATTCATTATACACACCAGGAACTGCCCCTTCAAAATCTTCTTCCTGTTGTCTTTCTCAAGACGAGGTAAGTACCATGATGCAGAGAATCAAGCTCTTGGGTAAATCATTCACTTAACTGAAACCACTCAGGTCACCTAAGGATGGAGATTTATTTGTCATTATGATTTTGAGGATGGAAAACTTGTAAACAGTTGTTCTAGAGGCTCTCTCGTGGATGACAAGGGTGAGGAGGAGGCACCACTGTACAACCTTGTCTTAAGAAAAAAAGGAATACTGAAAAATATGGTCAACTTTTCCTTCTAATTCATTGAGTCGGGTAAGGGGGATGGGATTCTGTAATAACAATCCTCCTTCCCTCATAAGTCAAAATACAGTCTCATTTAGTGAGTAGTTCATTGTGGAAGAATAAATATATTAGCCCCATTAAAATAGTGACAGGGTTTCTTCAGAGAAACATTGAAACTCATTTACCAAAAAAATCAATCAGCATGAATGTGACAGTTTTTGCCCAAATCAGCTGTCCCTTGGGATAATATTTATGAAGAGCCTAAAACGTCCAGATTACAAGGCAGAGCCCAGATAATTAAAAGAAGAAAGTTACTAAATGGAAAGCACAGAGACATAGGACAACCTAGCTTGATACAAGCCAGTTAGACCCCTGAGTGCAAAGCATTGTGGGACACAGAGGAGACAGCCATTGACTCTGCCTGGAGACCCCTGCAGGATGCGTGGAAAGGAAGAGGCATCTCAGGTAGCCTCAGAAGGCTGGCATGGTGCTCTGTCTATCCTGTGGGTTAAACTTTGTTCAGTGCTGTAGCTGACCAAATGAGAGCCAGAATTATCAGCAAGGGAACAGTTTCTTTGCAGTACTACAGAGTTTATTTGTGAATGTGTAACTTTCTCTCCCCAGTAAGAGTACACGAATTCAGTCTGGTAAAAAATAAACAGAATGTTTACGTTCACATTCTGTACATCTCAAAATATCTATTGGAATTGAATAATTGAATAGGACTAACTGCTCAATCGATGGAATGAGGCCAGTGGTGGGGCCAAATTGGAAAGCTCTAACCACAGAAAGAGCCCATTAAAGCTAATATTGTCTCATCTAATCATCTTTGCTAATAGAGAAAACAAAATGTGGCCATGTTTCCTTCTAAGATCTTCTTAGCAATAATAATTGCAGACCCAAGAGCACCAAGCAATATGCAGTGCCTTCTGGAAAGATTTGAGAGATGAAATAAAGTAACTCAGAAAACTACGCTGATGCTGATAAGGCTATTACATTATATAGGTTGATCACAGTTCTTTTTTTACTAATGAGGAAATCTTGGAAACATTCCAGGCAAATAAGATGATTTTTAATTTTCATTTAAATCTTTACAAATTGCGGTTGCTTCATTTTTAATGAGGGACAGTTTTGCTCCTTCTTAGGTCTCTGTTTCCCGGCTTAGACCTTCTAGAGTTAAGACTGGAGCTGCATTACCGTGAAACGTGGGGAAGAGAAACTAATCAATGGAGAGATAGACCAAAGCTTTCTGAGTGAAATCAGAGAGAAGAGAAGAGACTTCAGGTTTCCCTTTTGTACTTTAAATTCTCATTAGCGTTGTATGTGTTCATCCCAGGAAACCTACACAGGGCCTGATACAGATCAGGAATCCCAAAGGTGTGTTTCCTCAGTAAGAAAAGAAGAATAAGGTGTATCATTGGTAGGAGCAAGTTTATTCTACTTTCCTGAAACAAAACTGTTTGTTGGTGGGTAAAAATGCATGCTTGTGAATGCTTTCCTATATTTCTTGTGTGTCTTCTTTAAGAGGATGAAACAAGATTTATGAGACATAGCATGAAATTAGGAGCACAAAAGACGTAGAAATTAAAAAAAAAAAGAAAAGAAAGAAATTCAGGTCCTCATACCTGCAGCCTAACAACCAAATGTCTTTAGGCCATCAAATAAATTCTTCAGACATCAGTTTTGTCATCTGTAAAATGAGGATAATAAAAATAGAGTTTCTCCCTGCTTCACAGAGTTGCTGTGAGGAATGTGTGTGAAACAGCTTTTGTTAATATTAAACTATAGCAAAAATATTAGATATTCCACCTATTATAATCAGAAATTTTTCCTAAACAGTTTAACTTTTCTACCTGGCTATATTTTAAAACTATAAAGATTGAAAAACCTTCCTTTGTTAAATGTGTCTCCTTTGTTTGGAGTTCCAATTTATCAAAGGGTGAGTTAATCTGTTTCTTTTCTCACTAATGAAAATTATCTTTGATTTGTTTAGTTTTCTAATTCAAGTAGTAACTGAACTCCAGGAAAAAAAAAAAAAGAAAAAATGGGGTCTTTAATTATGTTACTTGCTTTTCTGCAACACAAAGTTTGATTGGCTAAAGCTTGGGGTAAAAAGAGCTGTGCATCTGCGGACAAACTGCAGGTGAGATATGAGCCCCCAGGGTCTTCATGTATTGTCCTCATGTCCCCATCTCTGCCACCATTCCTGTTATTATAATCTGCTAGGAGATGGGGAGGGAATTCTTTGCCTCACTCTCTTTTGCATCGTGAGTGTGGTTTTCTAGAAAACTCTTTCTGGCTCTCCTTGATAGGATGCGAAGTTGTATGTCCTCATCTCTGTCTTCCTCTTGGAGTGAAACCACCAAACACCACACAGACGTAAAGGCAAGATCCTGTCTTGTAAGAAGAGAAACCCGCCACCTTTCTGAAAACATTCAGTGCTTTGTGCTGCTCTGGTGTTAAGACTGCGTAGAAATAGATGTGTGCCATTCGTAGGATCTTGTCAACATTTGACTACGGAAACACTAGAATCCTAAAAGGATTCCTAAAAGGAAACCCTAAAATCCTTAATATCATTATATATATAAATATATATATATATTTTTATACATATAGAGAGAGTACCAGAGACAGTTTTAAATGCTTTTATTTAAAAAGTAGTCATTTTCAGGACATACCTGGGATATCATGATTTTCTAAAAGCATTTCTGTCGGGTTAAATAAGAGAATGTTTTCATGTTACCCTGATAGGGGTCATAGTTTTAGGTACTAATGTGGCGGCTTTGTTTGCTTGCTTTTGTTTTGATAATAAATATTGTCTTTCCATATCTGATATTTGTTGTTGTTTTAGTCCCTCAGTTGTTCCCGACTCTTTGTGACCCCAGGGACTATAGTCTGCCAGACTCCTCTGTCCCTGGGATGTCCCAGGCAAGGATACTGAGTGCGTTTCCATTTGCTTCTCCAGTCTTGATATTTAGTCGATATGAATATTTGGAAAAGAGAAAGATGAGAAAGAAAGTGATCATTCCATGTTGCCTGTGCTTACCTTTCCAAAGGATAAGTGGTGAGGAAAGCTGGAATATCTTGAATGAGCAGACCTAGACCTCTAATCCTTTCTTTCTTTTTGTCTTTTTCTACCTCCCTTTTGTCCATTTACTTTTTTAAAATCACTTTAATCTTTTTAAATTTACTTACATTACTCTAATAATCCAACTGAACTAAGACACCCAAGAAGTATAGAAAAGCATTTTTGCCCACCAGTCTTTCCATTTGCCAACCTCCCTTAACCTGAATAATAATAAACAGAGTAATAACACTTGTCATCGGTTCATTCATTCACTCATCCAAAACATATTCATTGTGTTCCTGTAATATCAACAGAAATATTTGAATTCCATTACTGGATTCCATTACTGGACACCTAATTACCTGAGGAGAAGAAAGAGAATTTCTCTCTACTAATTCATCCCCACTTCTTTTTTAAATATGTGGCTCTTTTTGACTTTCTAAGCTTTTGGAGGAAGTAGAGGACAGTTTGGACATCCACTTGGGTATTTATTTTTTGGGATTAGATGTCCCTTGATTCTTACTTGGGACGGTTGTCCTTAAAGGGCTCAGGTTCTCAGCCAGAGTTCTTTGAACTACTAATATAGTCAATAATTGTGAGAGTGACATTAATAGCTTGTTACTGTGGCTTCCCAGGTGGCGCTAGTGGTAAAGAACCCACCTGCCAATTCAGGAGACCTAAGAGACATGGGTTCGATCCCTGGGTCAGGAAGATCCCCTCGAGAAGAAAATGGCAATCCACTCCAGTATTCTTGCTTGGAGAATCCCCAAGGACAGAGGAGCCTGGTGGGCTACAGTCCATGGGTTCTCAAAGAGAGGGACATGACTGAAGCGATTGAGCATGCATGCATGTAAGCACTAGAAATGGGAGAAAATATATTTTTTTAATTGGAGTATAATTGCTTTACAGTGTCGTTAGTTTCTGCTGTACAACAAGTGAATCAGCTGTATGTATACCTATGTCCCCTCCCTCGTGGACCTCCCTCCCACCACCGGCATCCCACTCCTCTAGGTCAACAGAGCACCGAGCTGCGTTCTCCGTGCTACACAGCAGCTTTCCTCTGGCTGTTTTGCACAGGGTGGTGTGTGCTGTTAGTGCTACTCTCTCCGTTCCACCCGCTCTCCCCTTCCCCTCCTGCGCCCGCAGGTCCATTCTCTACATCTGCGTCTCAATTCTGCCCTGGAAATAGGTTCAGCTGCACTTCACTCTGTGATCGACTCTAGGTCCATTCGCATCTCTGCAAATAGTGCTTTTCTACTGCCTGGGTAAGCAACCCCAGTTAAGGCTCTTACCTCTCTGGAGCCTTATTTTCCTCACCTGTCAGGTAACCAGGTTGAACTCAAAATCCCCATGGTGTCCCTCGGCCTGTAATTCCTTGTGGCCTAGCCCTTCTGTTCCGCCATAGATTAGCGGCCATTCAATGTAACAAGAGCAACGCCTTGTGAAGAAATTGAGTTCTTGGGGTATCTGATCAAAAGCACTCCAGGGTAAATGAGCATGTGCTTGGGATAGTAATAAAATCAACAGCATTATTGACGGACCTGCCAGGGTGAAAGGATGTGGAAGAAGTGTCTTAAAGGAAGAAAAAAGGAGTAGGAGTAATTTCTCTCTCCCCTTCTTGCTGGTAAACAGTGTACAATTGAACGCTCTGGAGGTTCAGCAGAATCACTAACTTTCCAAGTCTGTTTTCCTCATAACCTTAATTTTTCCCATTCATTACATCAAAACTATATATATATATATATGGCAATATTAGAGCAAGCAGTTCATATCATCTTATGGTAAAAGTTATTGATAGTTTCACTGGGGGAATGTTTGCACTCCATTTGCCTTTCTATAAACACCTTGAACCAGTCAAAGACGAAAGCCAAAGGAATTGTCAGTGTCATCCTCTTCTATCTCATGTTTAGTGAGATTTAAAAATAATACGGTTAACATTTATGGAGGGTTCACTGTGTGAAGGATGACTGTAAAATGTCTGATCTATATTGAGGCACTTTTGAGAGTGTAAGCAGTGAGTACTATAAATGTTTAAGCCAGGAAGGAAAACTGGCACAGCCAGAATGTCCTTGGCCCACGGGACCATATGGTTCCCCCAACTAGGACCAGATACTCTGCTAAATCAGTTTAACTCGTGTAATCCCCATAATAATTTTTACATGGTTGCTATTATTGTTCTTCCCATTTGGTAACTGAAGAAACTGAGACTTATGTGGGTGATGTGACTCTAGGTCCAAAGCTTCAGCCTTCCTAGTTGCAATCTGAACCCGAGGCATGACCCCAGAGTAGGTTGTTACCACCTAGCTAGGGGCTTTCCACAGTCACCTGACTTCTGCCAGGCGTGACAAACACACACATCCCTGATTCTTTCGCCGTGGTAGGGGGAAACAGATTTTTATGAAATATGTTTATTTGTGAGAAGGAACTTCCTAAGTGTGTCAGAGAGTTCTAAGATCCAAAAACAGCATGATCACCTCTTTAGCCCTGTTTATATGACACGAGATGCTGAGTATCTCACTTTTTTAAAAAAAAACTGCTGTTCCTTGGAAAATTTGGACAACAAAGTTCACGGAAGCAGTAGGAGAAGAGAACTTTCAAACAATGTTGTTGTTCGTATACATCAGGAAAAAACAATGCTTTTATTCATGTGTCATGAATCGATCCATTTTTTTAACTTCAAATATACTGTGTGTTGAATGGAATGATTAAGATGGATAAATTGATCGTTTTACTGGTATCAAAGCAAGTATTGCTTCCTCTGAAATCTGTCATATTTGTTTCACGTCTGTTTCTGTTCTCTCTCCATTCCCACCCCCTGCCCTCCTCACAGAGTGAAGCTACACTTTATTTTGGACAACACTATCACACACATGATTGAGTCAACAATTTATGGCTTTTAAAAATAGGGATTTCGTCCTCTCTTAGGTTTATTGTTTATCATAATCATCTTTCAAGTGAAAAGGCTAATTTACTCTTTCTATAGGAATATTTTAAGCTTGATTATCATAATATTACAGCTGCCTGAAAAGGTCTAAAACGGGACATTGACCTTGAATGTTTTCTGCATTTAGCTCATGGTGCTTAACATTCAGGAAAGAATATAACTGCAACTCATTTATTAACATGTAATCTCAAAATGTTAACTATTGCTCTGGAAATACATGCCATGCAGATTATAGAAAGCTTGTAGAATACGAGAAAATGCACTTGGTATTTTACGGGGGTTAAGTATGTCAGAAATACAACACAACTAGAGCCAGTTTTCCCATTGGAACTACTGTAGTTTATAATTTAATTTTTACTGACATTTCACCATGTATATGATTAGCTTGACAAAATGAAAATGAAGTAATCCTGAATTAATTAAACAGAAACCGAATTGCCTCTGTTAGTTTCTCTGTCTTCCTTTGATTCTTTATTTTTTTTCTCCCCACTTTCACAAACACACTGGGAAAAGAGTTTTGTGAATTCTGGAAGTGAGGTAATCACTCCCCAGAGAATGGGCTTTGTTTTACATGGACTTGGTAATTTGGGAATGGGATGGATATATAGGACAAGAGGTTTGTCAAAAGGAAAGGTTTTTATTAGTGCCTCTGTGGAAGCGATCACTTTCAGTAGAAATGATTGCTTCTTGCCAATCGAGACAATAATTTAAATATCAAAGCCTGTGCCCTAGAAATGAAAAGCAACAGAAAATGAGGTTTGATGAATGGATAGAGGTTTGGTGGTGATATAAAGTAGTCACACTGACTTCGAAAGGAGTCTTCATGTTCTCACTGGGAAGGTGTCTTCTTAAGCAGGGTTATAGCATAAAAGAAATCTCAAAGCACAAATGAAGAAGCAAGAGACACACAGCTCATGAGGTGGCAGAGGGGACCCTGGGGCCCAGGCCTCTGCTTGTCCTTCAGGCTGCTTTTTCCAGGGATGTTCCTTGTGGATTTTCTTTTGGAGTTAAAGATGGTCGTTTGAAAAAGTCTCAGAAAGATGGTAGTTTGTAAAAGTCTCAGTTTGCTTTTTGTAGTATATTATACTACACACAATATATCACAGACAGCAGGGAAGATGGTTCCAAAAGTTAAACAGATTTTCAAAGGTTTTATGATCTTGAGAAAGATCTGCAAAAGTAGATTGCAGGGCAATTTGAAAATCTAAATTTGCAATGCCTTGTTTAGTTTGAAATATTTAACAAATGGCAAACGCGCAATATAGAATCAAGATTTGCTGCAGAAAGAGTGTGGCAGCTATAAACATTTTCATACAGATGAGTCCTGTTAATTTTCAGAAAAGGAAGGTGGGGATGAAAAATAGCTATTAGCATGCAGTGATAGCAGGACTAAGCATTCTCCGCACCTTCTAACATCATAAGAATTCACGGTTTCAGAAAATGATTCCGACTCAATACAGTAAAATGTCTGTTATAGACAACAGGAATCTACCTTTTGTTTCCACTGAGTTTTGTTTGTTGCTATTTTATTCTTTCAAGCAGAAATGAAGGATATTTTCTGCTTAGCATCTGTGCTTTTGTTGGGGCCTAAGAATGAAGTTGTTTGGATATGAAACTGCATTGTTTAAAGAAGAGACTGCAACTGCGTGTGGATCCAGGGTCTGATGCCTAATAGACTGATGTTAACTAATTTGTTAATATTCTTTGCGAAACACTCATAGGGGTCCTTTTGTCTGGTTCCATTTATCCTGCTTTGGGTAGACTCCTTGTGGTAAGATTGTGAAGTGTATAGACTGGTGAGCAAATATATCTATTTATTCTGGGCTGGTGATCTGTCCATTTGTTTCATTTTCCCCCCAAATCCTTTGTAGTTGAGATTCTTTAAAGCTTATGCTCAGTATTGCACATGGTATGTTTATTTCCTGTAATTATCCTCTTTCCTCCTTCAAGGTGAAAAAAAAAAGTCTGTGACTAGGGAAGATTCTAGAGATGACTAAGCGGTGTGTTTCTAAAACATTCTGGAAGCTGTCTCGCAAGTTTGGTGCAGTAGATATTATTTTAAATTTTAAATTGGTTAAGCTAGATTCAAGACAGTAGGTGTAATCTTAGGTCCTTGACTTGTACAGGTGACACACTGATCCCTAGGGAAAATAAACCAGCTTTGCAAACCTCGTCGTTCAGAAAGCAGCTAGTTCAATGGACACTGAACCTTGCACAGACGCAATATAGCTAGTGAGCGATCCGTGGGGATCACACGGTGCGTGTTTGTACGAGGACCTCTGTGAGCACAGAAAAAAGACTTACATATGAATATGAGTCTAAATATGTTTAAAAACAGACACCGGCAAAATCAAATGGTTCAGAATGGGTCAAATAAGTACCCTAGAAAAAATAAAGACATTCTAGGAAATAAAAGATAACTCCCAGGAAACATGGTGACTTAATGTCCATCGGTAAATTACTGACTACAAATCTTGTCTTTAAAAAGCCATTTCAAAGGAGTAATAAACAGGTTCTGTCACAGTATGATAATGCAAAGAAACTGAATAGAATACAGTATTCTGCACAGGTGCAAGAGCTGAATGTGCTGAGTACATTAAGATCCACTGAATACGTTAAATGATTTTTATTTTTTTAAATGTCCCGGGACAAAATAAGAAGGGAAATTTTATTTGCTGTATCTCTTCTTTTAAAAATGTATACAACTGGATTAATTACCCTGAGAATTTTAGTTTATTCAGATTAAGATAGGAATCCTTGAATCAGAGATATTTTTTTTCCTGTCTTTCTAAAGCAATATTAGTTTCCATATTTCTTTTATTGTATTTTTAAAAATCATGTTTCTTTTTCAAATGCCTTATTTATTTTTTAAATTATAAAATGATTACATGTCTCATTTTCAGTTGAACAGACAAATCTCTTTTTTCTTTTTCCTCGGGTGTCTGCAGATTTCCTACATCTCAAAGCTCTTTTAATTCACTGCTCACCACCAAATTTACATCTTAATTGCAGAGTTCACATTTAACAATATAGACAGCATAATGCTACTGGTAATTAAGCTTTTACTACCTGCTTTTCTACAGTATTCTTAGGCATAGTTTTTGCTATGGGAGTTCTCCACTAGAAACTTGTATGCATTTAGACCACAAACAAAAGGCATCAGGCCCATATCTTTAGATATGGCTAAATACATGGCAAGGAAATTGCTTTCTTCTGTGGGGGAAACCAAATCATGTCTGTCATTTTTATATTCTGAATGTTAATGTGGCTGTTCTATTTTAAAGGCCTAGAAAATTTGAGAGGGTGGAAGAAAGAGTTGAATTCTGATCTAGTGAATTGAACACAGACTGGATATATGAACTAATTTATTTTGATCTCAAAATTTAGACTATTTATATCATGTCAGACTTAATAGGAAAAGGGTTGGTAAGCAGTAGAGCTGAATTATATCAAAATTTCGGGTCATAAGGTAGCAGTTATCTCTTTGCCATAAATAGCTGGTAGCTATTCCCATGTACATTTGCTAGTATAAAAAGAACCCGTATTTAAAAATAGGACTTAAGCAAACTCTTTGTTATATGGAAACTAAAATCAGGCTTATACACTATTAGAGAAGAAACACCCTTCTCTTCTTATATTCTGTCTTTAAAAAGCACTTCTGTTTGAAACTCCTGCTTATAATGACCAAACTGTGTGATGATTTACGAAATGTTTCTGAGTTGATTTTTTAAAGCATTCAAGGTGTGTTATGTATAACTGACAAACAGGTAAACTACATTTTATTTGAAAGCCGATGTTTGGGCTAAAAATCATATGTATTTGTATATGTTTCCCAGTTTGGAAGCTTGTATTGAAATAAATGTATGACTAAGAACACTTTTAGTGCGCTGGTTAGCACTGCTTTCCCTACAAGAGAAAAAAAAAAAAATGCAGTCTTCATTTTGTCAAAATGCACTGAGACGTTTTCAATGCACTAGCTACCCAGCTGCCCTGTCTCCCACTCCTGAAACTGGAGGAGCCAATTTGTCCCGCAGTTGTTTATCTTTGTTTTGAAAAGCTATGCATTGTATATCTATAGGTAGAAAGAGGGGGAGCAGGTAAAGAAATATTTACACATAGTATTTACATAGGCATTTTCGAAAATTGCATTGAGGCACTCTCCTCTTCTGTAGTGATGTAAAACTGCAATCCACCTCAGAGGACGATTCCCACTTCGCATGCCCGAACAATTTAGAAGTCATATCTTGGATTTTTTTTTTTTTTAAATGCCCAGTCTAGATCAGAGAAACAGACGACAACACGATGACGGATCAATGAGAAAGTACAGCACTCAGTAAGCAGGAGCCCCCTCCCCTGTGGAATCAAACACAGACAACGCCAGGACAAACTTCATTCTCTACCTTCCACAGAATCCTTTCCCAAATTAACTGAGAGTCTGCGTGAGTTCTTCTGGGCAAGGCAAAAAGAGATCTTGGGTGAGAAACCCAAGACAGATCCCTCCGGGGCTTGGAGGGTTAAATTAGTTAGGTTTCTTTTCTAGCTTCCCACGGGAGGAGAGAAAAGAGAAAAAGAAAAGAGCAAGCAAGCACGGGCCTAGCGCAGTATCTACTGGGAGCGTCCGGATCTCTGGTCCCCGCTCCCTTTTCTCTCGCGCTCAGTTTCTAGCCGGGTCGCGTCTCTGCACCCTTCGTACCTGCCTGGTTCCGCGGCTCCTCGCAGCCTCCCGTCGCCTCCCTCCTGATTGGGCAGCCGCCCCCCAATCGGCTGCGCGCCTGGGCCGGTGGGACTGCATATGTTAAGCTCTACTTCATATTAATAAGCTCCAATCGGGGCTTTAAGTCCTTGATTAGGAGAGTGTGAGAGCTCTGGTCCCAACTGGCTGTGCCTATAGGCTTGTCACTAGGAGAACATTTGTGTTAATTGCGCTGTGCTCTGTCAAGGAAACTTTGATTTATAGCGGGGGTACACAAATAATGGTTGCCGGTCGCACATGGATTCGGTAGAACTTTGCCTTCCTGAATCTTTTTCCCTGCACTACGAGGAAGAGTAGGTACCTTTTTATTTCCTTTTTAAAACTCGTCGTGGGGGTGCGTGTGTTTGTGTGTATGGTGGGGGGGTGTGGGGGGGTGGACGGAAGGGATCTTGGCGCACTGATTCAGGTAATGTCCTGGGTATTTCGTGTGCACGAGTGCTTGTTTGTGTCTGTCTTGTGCCTTTTGTGTTGAGGGTGATCTCCTAATTCAGGAAGTCGAGAATTGTTCTCTGACTACAATGTTACCTTTGAGGCAAAGCTCAGTGACTGTCAGTAAAACAGCTGTGTGACAGTCACTTCTTATTCAGGTGCTAAGAATAGGCACTTGGCACAAATGCTTAGTGAACTGTTAAAATGCATCTTTTACTAGGACCCATTTTCCCAAGGAAAGATGTTTTAAAATACAATATTCAAAATGATTTATACTATTGAGTGCCTCTTATGTATTTGCAGCTTGACAGATATTTTCAGCTCCCCGTCATTTCTTACCGCTCAGAGTTAGAGGCAAAATTGCACATGTACTAATTCTCCTTCAGAGAACAATTTAAAAACTAGCCCTATGCAAGCCGGGGCTAGAATAATGTTATTTGCATGGTTAGCATTAAGTCAGCACTTAACTGACAAATCAGTCCATTAAGTAACATGAGATTTTTCACATGCTATAAATATTTAAAGGGAGAAAAAAAAACTAAAGAAGAAACAGTAGTGACTTTTTAAATTTCTCCTTGAACAGACGACGCTGAGATTGTGGATTTGTTTCATGTATCATGTCCAGAAAATGCAGAAAAGTACTTTTGTCCTTAGATGCAGTTTCATTCGTATTTATGAATATCTTTATGCCCATGGAAATATACATATTTGTATTGCTCAGGGTGGGGGAGAAGTGAGTAGGGGGTAAAAGGAGTAAATTAGGCTTTCTTGGGTAAAAATGAGTAGGTCATAAACTTAATTTCAACCCACTGTTAAGATAAAATACTAGTTTATCATAGTAACTGTCACTGGTTCCTCTTTCTGTTGAGTCAGTTATATGGCTTTGCTTTCCCATTACAGTAATACCAACTGTTATAATTCTGAAAGGAGTGCTCTTGGCAAACAGTTCTCTCTAGATTGTGAAGAAAACATAAAACCCTCGAGAGGAGGAGGTCATGCATTATAGGTAGATGTCCACTAGCGGTCCTTAGTGACTGCATATTGCCTTGCTTTGTAATTAAGCAAGAGATGAAAAGTGACTTGCAGTCTCAGTGGCTCCTCGTATGTTTGAGTGTGAGTGTGTGTGTATGCGTGTCTGTAGACAGGCTTGCATGCATACACACTCACACCAGGGATGTTAGCCCAGGGATGGACTTAGGAAGAACCGAAAGATTGGAAGGCAGTGCTTGCGTCAGTTGCAAACGCTCCAAGGAAGAAACCTTAAATTGTGTGAAAATAAAAATGAAAAATAAACAAAGGTAGGACTGCCCACTCAAGTGGAGTTTGAAGGTTAGTACACCTGAGGCTGTAGCACTGGAGAATTTAATACACTTTCATGTCAGGAAGAATGCATTATCCAAGCTCACCCAAGTCAGAACTTTCTCTCATAAATAAATAAACAAACTTTAAAAATCTGCCTCCTGCCCCTAGCCTTCTTTGTAAAATAGTTTCCTTGAATTTAACTTCTTATAGCTAATTTGAATAATTAGTTTAGATAAGCCTCTTAAAGCAGATGCATTTAAATGAAATCAGGACACATGTCCTTTTGGCTTTGGCGCAAGATTCAAACTAGCTTTCTTTTTTGGCTCAATTAAAAGTCATCTTTAAAAAATACAGATTTATTGTTTGGATGCAGCTCTGATGGTTACGTGGTTCACTGGACAGACAGAAAGATCTAATGCTTAGTAACGCATCTGCCTCTCTGTCTCAATTAATAAACCACAGAATTTATACATGCTATTAATATTCATAGTAATTGTGCTGGGTTAAACCCCATCACGTGTGTGTATACACAGAAATGAAACCAGAGTTATGCAGTTTCAGAGGAGAATATTGGACAATTTCTGCTGTGGAGGCTGTTGAAAAGATTCCTTCAATTTATTGACCACCATTAGGAGAGCCTAAAATGTTAACCTATAACTATGTGTTTTTTTTTTTTAATTTTGGGAAATGTGCCAGTGCATTAAAGAGCATAATACTTGAAAGCTTGTTTCACATTTAATAGCAGTAATAACTGATAGCATAAATAGATGAAAATAATATATCTGCTCATTTTGACATATGTGTCAGTCTAATCATTCTAAATGAGTGTGCTCATCACGGTTCTCTTTCAACCTCTGATTAAAATGTAACATTGACTACAGGATTATAGAGCGGACTTAATTTTACTGACTGTTTTTAGCACTTGTCACAGCTGTTGGAAGAAGGAAAGGCAATTGAAACACTCCAAAACAGGCAAGGCTAGGAGGGAACAGTTTAGTATTTGAATTTCAGCCTGATCATGAAAATCCAGACCTCAAAAATTAAGCAGATTTGTGTTTGTTTGTTTTTTTTAATTCCTGTTTGGAGCTATGCAAGTTTAATTGTGTAAGGTTTACTGTTTCTGCTTCAGGGTTTTGATTCTTTTCTCTGCCTCATCACTCCTTGTTAAAAGCTAAAGTAAATTGAAATACAACTATCCAAAAGTAATATTATAATGTCGAAATACATGGGATAAACATAGGCTGGAAGGAAAAATGTATACAATACAAACAACAACAAAAAGCCTAAATCAGAGTGGAGGCAATTTTCTAAAAAACAGGAGCTTGCCAAAGTCACTTTAGATGTGATATTATTTGGGAACTATGAACAGACTGTTTAAGTTTATTTTTTCAAAGAAAGAATACACTGTAGACATGGAGCTCATGTTACTTTTCTTCCTGTTTCTTCTCTATAAGTCTGTTGAAAACACCTGCAGCCTTAAAGGTAGGGGATTTCAGATGATTTTTTTGTAAATTGCTGGAAGTGACAAGTGGCTGCACTTCGGGGTGAATGTTCCTGAGCTGTAGAGTCTCGTAACCTTGCCCATCACATCCCTAAAGTGAACAGATTAATTCTGTTTCTCTAAAAATTAAATAACCACATATCCCAAACTACGTATAGTCGAAATATCCGGACAGTGTGAATTATGTAACCTATGATTTTCTCCTTGGAGTAAGCAAAAAAAAGTGTTCTGAGTTCAGAGAATCAGTGTTGAATGGGAGTGGTGAGTAAGTGCTGGACACCCGTGTCTCACTCGCCCTTTGTGTCAGTGTGTTTATGTATTACCCTGTACACATTGGGTGGTAAGTTTAGAAATCCTCCTTGTGCAGAAAGGGCTGGGAATCAGCTTCCCATTTCCTGGTCAGAGGCAAGGGTGATGGTGTTGGCTGGTTCTTACAGTGATGGTTTCTCATCTTAATGTGTTTATGGCACTGCTGCTTTATTTACTGAGCCTAGTGTGTTGCAGTGGTAATTAACCCATGTTATTAGCAAAGCCCTTGTGGATATCCATTAATTCTCTTGCATGGATGATCATTTTTCTAGTGTTTTCCCCCTAATACGGCATCATTGTTCTTTTTTTTTTTTTAATTCTAAATTGACGGCCTTTGATATATTTCTTTGATTTAATCTGACCTGTGATATATATTGGTCATCTTATAAAGAATGGTATTGTAATTCAGCTTTAAAAAATCCTAACAGAAGCCAGAGAAAAGATTTTTTTTTTTTTTGCTGTTTTCCTTTTCAAAGCAAAAAAGAAAATAAACATTTAGAAAGAAAATAATACAGGAAATTAGTTTTCATTCCGAATTTTCTAGATCTTAGAATTTGTGTTGTTTTGTGTCTTTGAGGTCTTTGAATAATATTTTTACTGAGTTAAGAATAGTTTAGGCATTTTTGTAAAATATTGAGCCAGTAGAAAAATACTTGTGCTTCCTGTGCTAAAAAAAGATAAGGACCATCTCATTAGCCAGGCCATACTTTTGCAATTAATTTTAGGTCCATGGTGCTATTCATCAAAGGGGGCAGCTAACTTCTCTATGACTCTGTTTAACAATACTTTCACAATACCTCATTCCTGCAAGAACTACAAAGAAGAAGCCGTTTTTTTGGAAGGTAGGCATAATGCCTAATCTCAAGTCCGTATCACTTGTGAAAAATTCCTCTACATTTTTCTTAGCCTAGTGACAAAACAAAATATTTCTTTGTTTGACTTTCTAAGTGCTGTTTGGCACTGAATGCTTTGCTTATGTTATTTCATAAAAATAAATCAAAATCTGTGCTTATGGTTGATACTTTGTCATACAAGTGGCAGTTGATAGCCATGATTTCTGTGACAGCAATTAATATCAAATAAACTTTTCAGAATCACCTACCAAGAATTCACAAATAAGAGGAGAGCGTTGAGGTATCTCAGTAGAAGTTTCAAGTCATTGCAGCAGATAAGCTCTGCTCTGAATTTTGCTTCATAGCAAATTCATGGAAGAGAGAAACAATACAATGTTGATCTGTTGTAAGTGCATATGAGCTCCGGCCCTAGCCAGCTCTCTGGAGAAAATCTTTGATTGCCCTGGCCCAGTTTGTTCAGTTTTTATCTCTTTTACATCCACTGGCCTTGTATTAAATTGTCATTGTCCTAAAGCACATGAGATAGAAATGAATTGCTGTTTTCTACATTCTCTGACAGTGAAATATTTAGGTTCTCTTTCTCCAGTCATACTTATATGTGTATTTGAGAGTCCGGGGATGACACCCAGCATCTCTGCCTCTTGACATTCTCTCTTACTGCATTTTGTATATTTTGCTGTTGATTATTATTTTCATAGCCATATGTATGGGATGTCCATGGTCTATCCCATTGTAAATAAATAGCTATGCATACGCCACTTTAAAATCCAAAGCAGTCTGTAGAATATACTACACGCATATGTGTGCATTTATATGCATGTATAGTATGCAGGTGAAATACATATATAGACACGGGAAGAAGTATGTATGTAGAATATAAGTGTGCTGCTGAGAGTGTTCTTGTGTATTTATATAATAAAGTGGATCTCAAGTGTTTTTCTAATCAGTGTCTAGTTAAATTTCCTAGGCATCATTTTAACCTTGAATTAGTATTTCAGGTATTTACCAAGTCTGATTTTAAACTAAATTGGTTTAGCTGCTGTATTAATGACAGGTAACAGGTAACCTAATATATTAATTTGTTTCTGATTTTACACATTTTTAATTATCATTTTGAAATTCAGTATATAGAAATCATAAATAATTTGTAAAATAGGAAATAAGCCACTAGTATTAAGTACATAATTTAATGGTTTGGGCCCATATCCAAGAACCAGTTTTGAATTAGCTCTTAGCTACATTGTTTTCTCATATAGTTGGGTCTGATAAATATATCTTAATGAAAACATGATAGCTTTTAAATAAATGCAAAATAAAAATTTCACTTATCTGACTATATAAATATATCATTTTCTTTTTTGCCAAAAGCAAATATAGAAAATTAATTATCATTATGTGCATATGAAAGACATCATAGATTTGTGAATTTTTGAATTTTATTCTCAGAGGTAAGTTTAAAGGTCTGTGGTTTTGCTCAGTGAATCTGAGTGAGTGTTGAGAGAAAACATTTATCCAAATGCTCTTTCTATTCAAATTCTTGTTCTAATGCATATTTTGTTTAAATTCCTAGATTCATTTCCTACCTTTATATGTTTGTATAATACTTAAACAGATTTAATGTTTCTTGTTTAAAAAAATCCTGCTGTTTCTTTATGCCAATCCATCTGCTGAAAGTTAGCTCCTTTATTATCTGAGAGTGTTAAGTGACAGCCTTCTGCCTTTTGAAGGATTTACCTGGCATCTTCTTCTTGTTTCAAGTTCATTTTACATATCTACTGTCAAAGTCTGGGAAACCTAGCTAATAAAAATAATTTCCATTTAGTTATAACAAACACCCTTTCTCTTTACTTTTTCTTTACAGAAGTGCCAGATGTTTCTTTTTCTTTGATTTGGACACTATTTCTCAGTATTTTCCAAATGTATTTTCGAATCAACTATGCAAAACCATCAAATTGAGCAGATATAGATTGTATATGTGTTGTGTATGTATACCTTCAGGCACCTCCTTTTTTAATTTATAAAAAGCATTTTAAAATGTCTGGAAGAAGCTTGCTTTTTTATGTTTTGATTTTTCAAATGTTTTGTCATTTTAATTGATGGCAATGCATGTATATTTATTTGGAAGATAACTCACTGAGGCAAAGCAATAAAAGAAAAAGTACAGTTTTAAATAAATTGGCTTCTCACTGGCCAATTAAAGTCTTATTTCAATATACTGACATAGATCTGTATGTGCATTTGAATATAAATATAGAACATGCAACACTAGCCATTAGAAATGCTGCCTCTGGCTATATGGAATTCTTTCACATAGTCTAATAAATGAAAACATTGGTTTTTGGCATTTAAAATCTATTAAAGAGTTATTTAAAGTGTTAAACTCATGGAGAGCCTATCGAAGATCAGATTGCATTGTAAAAAGAGAACTTGAAAGCAAATTTATATTTTGATTGTTAAAGGCAGTCTCTATCATATACATTCCTCTGCTTTCTCACCTTGCTTTGAGTGAAACAAAATTGCATATATACTTTTCATCATTTTGATTGGAAGTACACATTATATATAATATGCTTTGGCAGCACTTACCTAGCCAAAGAAAGCAAATTAATACTAGGCATACGAAGGGCTGTCAGGCATATCACAGACGTGTCAATTTAACTTTGCTTCCTCATACACCTCTGCAAACAGTTGCTTAAGATGGTACTAAATAAAAGGGAAGCAACCAATAAATTCTCATATTGTATCAGAGATTGATGGCTAGTAGAAGTGCGGTGAAAACTAGTTTGTTTGCTTACTTCTCTTTAAAACTCTGTGGGACTACAGAAAGCATAGATAATAATGAGTTTTGTTCAAAAAAAGGAAAAGAGTAACTGAAGCTTGTTCAAATCTTTTTACTATCTTGGAAATAAAGGAATAATAATGGGGTTCATTGTTTTAAAAAAAAAAAGGTCCAAAGTAGTGAATCTTAGTTGCTGTTACGTGTGATGTATAAAGTCTTTAACAAGTGGAGAACCAAAAGCCTTGTCAGTCCACTTTAAAGGGACATTTCTTTTTTTGTTGCATGTTGCATACATTTTCTGAGAAAGAAAAAAAATAAGGTGTCTTGTGCTTTCATGTTTGTCTTGCTTCTTCAATAGGTTAAAAA
Source organism: Bubalus kerabau (assembly GCF_029407905.1). Lineage (NCBI taxonomy): Eukaryota > Metazoa > Chordata > Mammalia > Artiodactyla > Bovidae > Bubalus > Bubalus kerabau. The sequence goes on along the minus strand of NC_073628.1, from coordinate 74,119,874 downwards.
AATGAAATTTAAAAAAGTAAATCAAGAACTTATGCACAGAAAATAGGCAGAAGAACACTGAATTCTTCTTTTCTCCTCCATGATCAGAATTGTATTTTTGTATGTGAGAATTCCTTTTTCATGTACTCGAGGAAGATTTTCATTTGCAATGGCTTCTGAGAATTTAAACAAAGGACTCATTAAATAAATACATTTAGTTTCTTAATACAATAGGAGCTAAAATGTATGAAAAGCTGTCCTTTTCAAGGCGGTTAGTAGGTTATTACAGTCTGTAGTTTTAAAATTTTATTTTGCTTTGAAAAAAATATCTAAAATTGTGTTCAGAGTGAGCAAAAATCGTGAGTCATATGAAAAATTATAGAGACAAAGGTACTTAAGAGAAAAATTCAAATGTGAGGTTGTTCAATCAATAGCTCTTTGCCCTCCATAATCCAAATTATCGTGGCACTTTAACGTCTCCAAAAAATCTAAGTTGCCTTGTTACATTGTATTCATTTTTCCCTAAATGAAAAAATACTCTATCAATGCTTTCTTTACAGCCATTGATCTATTAAAACAAATTAGATATTTTGAGGAGGACTGTTGTACCCATAACCAACAGTTCATGGCCAAAGAAAGAAAAAAATATATATGAGAAAGTGTCTGTATACAATTGGTCCTGGGCCCTAAGAAATGACAGAAGCACCCCTTTTAGCCACAGACTTAAATGAGACCTGCCTCACCAGTCTTGGGATCATAGTGTCACAGATGGAAAGGCAACCATCAGCTGAATTGTACTGAACTGCACACTTGGCTAATTCATCTTATTGCTCTCCCCATCTGAGGAAAGGCTCATTCTGTTCTTGGAGTCTAGACAGAATCAGGAGTTGGGCTCAGGTGGGAGCATGTGGCTGCCTTTTTCTGTTCTCTCCTAGCCATTCAGCAAAAGGAGGTGAGGAACAAATGGACCATTTATGCACCGAAGCCCAGGCAGAGATTCTTTCATGGGGTTAGGAATTTATTATTCAGTTGTTCAAATAAGTTTCATATTTCTCTTCTGTTCTAGAAATATCATTGTCGTCTTTCATGCTCCGAAGAACTACCCAGAAATGATTAGGGATGTCTCTTGATTTGTATGAACCATGAACTCCTGAAAGCATTTTTTAACCAGGTAGAAATGGAGAGTGGATCATCTCCTTAGCTTAGTCTCTAGGATGGTTCTTTTTTTGTACCTGTATATGGGACTGTTCAGTTGGTTAAGTCTGAAGAATGAGAAAAATGATGAGGTTAAACACTCAAATTATATTTTTTGTATTTTTCTATTTCCTTATAGTGAACAAAACTTTAATGTCTAGAGCATTTATGAGGGTTTTAATGATTGGAAAATCTGTCCTGAGAATGTGGTCACCATATGTGACAGCCTTGCTTTCTATCTTGTCTTCGGTTTATGGGGTAAGTTCGGTGATACTCTTGTCTTACTTTGCTTACATTATAGAACCTCTCTGCCCCACATTGAGATAAACTGAAATGTGGGGGGGATACGTGCTCAGTTCTTAGAAACTTTCCTGAACCCCCTCCATGTCAGCAGTATTTTCTTTTTAAATTGCTGTCTATTGATCTGTTTTGCTAAAAGATCATTTACTTTGGTCAAAGGTAAGTGCATGATTTTCATCCCGATTTGCACACACGGTACACTTTATCCCCCGGCCCCCCTCAAATTCCAAAGAGATTGCCTTTAACTATTCGCATTTGTTTTGCTTTCGTCTCTGTTTGTCGTGCATTCTAGTTGAGTGCTTTTATAGTGTTTTCTTGATTGTTGTCAGTTTGGGGTACTCGCTACTGACATTTTCGTTAAGTTAATGTCACAGGAGAAAAACCTACGGCCAACTGGAATGTGGCGACCGCGCGTGGAAGATACAACTTCTGTTTGATTGTGTGTAAATACAGTTAGTTAGTTGGGGGTTTATCAGATAGCTGGGCAGAAAGAGAGAGGAGCCGTACAAACTGTTTTCAGTAACTGTGCTGTTCATACACCTGATAAGATGGAGAGAGCTTTTCGAAATGCTGATAGGCTTTGAATAAGAAAAGAATAATCACTTCCACTGGCACCAGCTTATCGCGAATGAAGTAAAATGCCAACACTTTTACATTAGCGAAAGTAAATGTTTTAGACACTCTGGGCCTTTTTTTCATTCACGTTAAATAGTAGGAGTGCTTTTGAGTGTGCGCTGTAATGAATAGAAGGATTTATTACCTGGACTAAATTACAGGTGAATATGTTGATAAAGGAACCCTCAGCGCCAACAGCAGCTTCTTTGATAAGCACGTGCATCTAGGTGTACATTCTTTGGAGAAATTAACTCTTCCTTTTTCCACTCTGATTCCATTAGCCATCATTTCTGATCCTCAGAGATGCAGTTTTGTCCTATGCCAGTCCCGTCTCCTTTTTACCAGCAGATGGATGACAGGCATTTGAAACGTAGCTACTCAGACTTGGAAAATGCTGGTGTGATCTCCGCAAGCTGGGGCATCTTTAAGTTTCTAAAGATTATGCTGAACCAGCTCACTCCTGTACAAGAAGTCTTATTCTTTCCCAAGAATGGCATGAGATTCATTATAAATTTAGGATACGTTAATGAGAAGATAAATGCATTTGGCCAAGTAGTTGTCCATTTTAAAGGGAGAAAAGAAAAAAGACATTGGTCTTGCTCTTCCCCGGTTTTCCCCTCTTCTCTTCTTTGTAATTTGACGCCTACAAATAATTTGGCGTATTCAGATTTGATAAATGATAGTGCAAGAGCCAGATTGATTGATTTTGGATTACTATTGATTACTCTCAATGAGATCACTGTGACACACTCGAATCAATAGTATTCGATTAAGCAAGGCACCACCGTTCCATACATCCAGGAGCAGTGGGGAATTCAGGAACAGAATGTTCACAAGCTGATAAATTGACAAAGCATTCAGCTTTAACTAGCCCTTTGTTCAGCACTAGATCCTTAAAATATATTTCATTGGAAAGTTCGTTTCTTTTTTGTAACCCTGGGCCTTTCTGTGCAAGAAAGGTCATCCGTTTAAGGTTTATTAAATTTTAACTCAAAACAACTGGGCTCTGTTTAGGTGTAAAATAATTTAAGTACTTAACTGCAGGCAACCTTCATGCTTTTGAGCCGTTGCTCAGAGGTTTCGTTCTTTGATGAAGATGTCAATTGTAAACATAAAAATGCATCACTGGCAATGTAATGGTGTAAGATTCAAACTGAAATAAAAACTTGTGCCCGAGGAAAGCGCTATCCTCCAACGAAGGTGGCCTCACTTTCTTTGGAAGTGGGCCAACTTAGGAGCAGCGCTGGAGGCGGAGGCAGGTAGTACGCTGTGATCAATTGCTCGCGGCGGCTCCTCTTCCCCTTCTTATCTGAGGGTATTCATCACATCGCCAATACTACATGCAAAACGCTAAATATCACCTGATCTGAGAGCCGCTACTGCTGCTGATATCCGCTGAAGTCTTTCTGTCTTGAACAAACTTACAAAGTCACTGGGGGAGAAAAAAATCACCCGCGATTCAAGTCCTTTAGTTCAGAACGTCAAAGCTGAGACTTGTCCATCTTTTTCCATCGTTCTGTCCTCTTGGCCCTTGGGATGAAGCTTTTGCTCTTTTGTCTTATGGGGTTGCCAAGTTGCTTCTCACAAGGCCAAGCCTTACAGGAAACGCTCTATGGAATGAGTGGGTGGACTAATGAGCAAAACTTGATTTCCAGTGAAATTTTGATGGCTAAGGCTTGTGTACCCCAAATCTTAATAGGCTCAAGTCTTGAAATACACTTCGATAAAATCTCACTTTTGATAGTGATTAAAAAACAAACATAGAGGTAGCTTTCTGAGGGAAAACAAGAAAGAAAGTTATGAAATTTCCCAAACTTAAGGCTTTTTTGCATGCAAGTAAGATAATAGGATTCTAATTAAATTAGGTTGAGCCACATGAAATGGCCATTTTTCTAGGTCAAGAAATGGTCAAATATCAGCAATTTTGTGTGATTCCACATAATAATTGAATTTACTCCTATGCTGTTCATATCCCATAAACAAATTGAAAGTGACAACTATGTTTTCAGTGTTCGAATGGGTTGTGTCTGATGATGAAAAACACATGAATTCTGTCTGCAGTTACGGCAAGTAGAGTATCGTTTTTTCGACAACTTTTTTCTTTTCTTTAATACCAGTAGAGAGTTCCTAAGAACACTGTCTTACACACACTGAAACAGTGTGCCTTTACCTGGCTTCTCACCTGTGGTAGCGTCTCTGATTCCGAGCATCCCTGTACGTTTCTCAACTGCAGAGGAAGAGTATGGCGCCAACACAGGAGCTAGGCTCGAGGACTGACTGCCCCCAAAGAGGACGTTGCTCGGGGCAGATAGTTGGAAAGCAAACTGGGAAGAAGCTGCCAGCATCTCCAGTATGGCACCTGTACATCCATTCATTAACAGAACCTTAGTTTGCTAGTTAGCGCTTTGCATGCGTCCCCCCCAGAGAAGTATTAAAACTGTGCTCCATTAAATCTATGCACTGCTGTGGGTTAGGCAGACGTGCGGCTCCCTGAGTGCTGGCAGTGGAGCCCATGGGGCTTTATTGGCTGTGGCAGGCAGGAAAGGTGCTTCGGGAGATGTAATAAAATGATCCCAGTCTTTATTTGACACCACCCGCCCCCCCCCCCCCCCACCCCCAGATGTGCGGCTCATCTCGGGGCTGCGCTGTGCCGGCCGGTAGGAGCTCTCGGTGCCCACCTGCGGGCAGAATCCGACTCCCAGATAGAAAGGAAATTGACTCTGTCTTTCGGTGGGTGGGAGGGGCTCTGGGACCACCGCTGGAAATGTCAGCACAAAGTGCATCTTGACTTAGGGTCACGTCAGGACTGGGTAAGTTTTTCTCGCTCTGGGTAAGCGCATGACAGCTTACATCTTGTTTCCGGAGAGAGGGAGGGTGGGCATCGTTTACTGAAACTTGATTGAGCGAATGCCTCCGACTGGTCCCACTGTCAGCCTTGGAGTTTTCCTTTAGTAGTGCATTTCCCCCCTGTCTGTGGCACTGAATTTGATTTATCGCTGGTACTAAGATCAAAAAAGAAGTCATTCCTTTTGATGTTTGCTATTAGGCACATGCAGTGCCGGCTGGGGGGTGGGGGAGAACCGTCTTAGCATACAAGTCACTGTCCTGGTCAGCCGGTGGCCACGGATGGCAGAATATGTATTTTCTATCTGTTCATTTTGGGATATAAAATTCCATGAATAGAGAGGTGAGCAATAGGTTATTTTAAGTGAATAACGGTTTGTTTCAGGTACAGATTCTTTTGGTAAGGACATAGAGGGTGGCTGTCATGTACACCTGATTCTTGCAAGCTTTTTTTTTTTTTTGCATATATTGGCATTCATTTTACCAAAAGACATGAAAACACTGAGGACTATAGATAGGCCAATGGGGTTTAGGCTTTCAAAAAAAAAAAAGAGCATTTGGTTGCATTTACTGTTGGGTGGCAAATTTGGGACATCAGAGACTTTATTTGCAAATGAGAGGAGAGATTTTGTGGGGTCCGCTTCTCATGTATTCAGGACCCTGGTCAGGCTTTGTTTCCAGCTCCGTCCAGTAGCTTTTGTCCGGCCTCTCAGTTGAGTGGGATTTCTCTGAGCAGCGTGAGCCTCAGCCCATCAGCAGGCTGCTAGTCAGCAGCAGGTGTGAACAACATAAAACAGGATTAACGCTGAACCAAAGTGTGTACTAAAAACAGAACCCCTGCCTTGCTTTGAAAAAGGACAGCAGGACTCGAAGAGAGAAGCCACTCTGGTCCTGTCCACTCCTTGTTTACTAAACAGTGTTCAAGGGCTATGCAAATAATTCTGTGGAGGTTCCCAGAATGCATGCTAGAGATCATTTGCTCATTCTCTCTTTTTTAAACTCTACACTCAAAACTTGAAAATTCTTCTCAGATATTCAGCAAGAGGAAAAACCAATCAGAGCAAAAGTGGTCTGGGTAAATCTTGAACCAGGATTACAGGTGAATATTGCAAAGATACTGTCTTTACCTCAAATTTAAAGTTGCTAGTTATTTGATCGTTGTATTTCCTGCCTCTTAAGAATATGGTTGGTTGGTTGGTTTCTTCTAAGATTCTTTTTGTGTTTAATTACATGACTCAGTGTCTATTTTCCCCTAGGCAGGTAGACCACAAATAAATAAGTAATTTCATTAGAGATCATAACCACTCTCCATTTTTTTTCCCAATCAGTGCTACCTGCCTAGGAACAATAAAACTGGCCAAAAAAGATCATAGTTAAAAAAAAAAGTCAGAGTTAATATAGGGGACTGCATGAGTTTAACAAATTGGGCATTGCACTGAATTTATGTCATCTGAGGGACTTTGTCCATATTTTGTTTGGGAAAGAGAAAGGTGGCATATAAATATATGTTTCTGTTTAAATTATGCTAATTCTTGTATATACTGTGTATCAGGATAAAATTTGGATATCTATTTTTCTCTGTTAGGTTTCAACTAACTTGTACTTTGAAACTCTAAGAGTTATTCACATCTAGAAAGGCATCTGAAATAAGGAAATAAATCAGAGAAATTGTGTTACATACACACACACATAACACAAATACACACATATGTACTAACTTTTTAAACACGGGCAAAGCAAATGTAGAAATTTTTGTATTTAATTGTATTTAATTGTGTATATAATAGCATGACACTGATTTCTGATACTCCAAAAGTACGTTCAAATATAGGTGTTTATATAAGGTGCATCTGTTTTAGAATATCATATAGACTTTACTAAAAGAATAATTTTGCAGTGTCAGAAATCAAAATTTTAGTTATCATTCACTTTCAGCAGCATCTTATACCATACATTACCTGTATTTTCTCTTACATCCAATGCTTAAATTGTAATGACCCACTCATTTTATCACTCTTTGCTTATACTTACTACCTTTTAATTTTTTTAATAGCAGTTATTTTTTAGCTGAGACTTTGCTACTACTTTTATTTTAGAAATAATCTGGCCTGCCAGTTTAATTATGGAAGTCTGAACAGACATTCAAATCACTATAAAATGTATAATTCTAAAAATTAATTTTACGGTTATTTACATTTTAATTTATTACCATCTGCTTTTTAATGTCTTTCTAAGAAATGTCCATTTCCTTCTGTTTAGTATTATTAAGTACCTTTGGTTATGTACATTAATTAGGTTATGGACAAATAGCTTAAGGAGAGTTAATAAAATCAAGTTTAGAAAATACCAGTTTAAAATTGATTTTTGAAGTGTATTTTTTATAGCCAACTCTCTGGTGTTCAATTGATTGCTTACAGTAGCTTCTCTTATTGCATCAAAAAAGATTACATTCATTCCTTTGCAATTTTTACAATCACTAATCAATTTAGTGCATTAAACTGCATTTTCTTGATCATTCATTCCAAAATATTTGACTATGTATAGATCCTATCTGGGGCACAAAGTTCCTGAAATAAATAATAAAAATATAAAGTCATCTTGAGTACATTAAAAAAAAAACAAAAAACAAAAAACAAAACCATGTTTCAACTTATGCTTGGGTCAATCTTCGGAAAATGATTTCAGGAATATAGGTAGCAGGGATTTTACATAAAGCCTAAGCGAATTGAAGCATCCATTCTGATTTTCTGATTTGGGCCCTGTAAAGCCGATAAGAAGTTAGCCCTCAAGAACACAAATCAGAAATGGTACATTTCAGTCCTAAATATTGCGAAAGTGTGATTGGGGTCTTGGAGCAGTCAAGTCTGGTCCAGACTGCTTCCTTGTGAAGCCTTTGAGGCTTTGATCACCAAAGCTGCCATTACATCTTAAAATACTCTAGATGACTTGTGTATGGTTTGTTTCTTAGACTGGAAATGAGAGGGGGATAAAGTCTTTTAAAAGATCAGGTAAGAAAAAACATTTACCCGATCATAGGAAAAGCAAGGAGGATGCATTTGAATGCTAAGATTTGTGTAGTTTGACTGTGAGGGCAAAGTCTGAGTTAGTAAATTCATTCTAATCAAAGTAAATGACTATTGAAAGGTAATTTTTATAAGGAAACCTTGCCCTTAATCTTGAGATAATCTCACAGCTACTGTCTTTGTCCAGCAGTCCTGCAAAACTGCCCATCGCTGTTCCCCAAAGCCTGGGATTTCAATTTGCCCCAGGACTCAAAGATGGAATTCAAAGCAGTTTTCTGTCTTTGCAGTCTCCCTTCAGTGAATGCATTTTATTAAAGTGTTTTATTTATTTATTTTTGGGAAGATACAGCTTGGTTTGCTTCAGGTCATTAAAATGATTCTCTTTCACATTTTTAGATGTTAATAATTAGATGATTAGTGAAGTTAGGTAGTAAGATTTATATTGGCATCAGTTAAGTTTATAGAAGGATTAAAATCATGGTGTCATAGTACCATTGCCAATCTGAATATGCCAGAAATATCTCGGGAGAATTTTTGTCAAGTGTTTATGCTCAATTAAAATTTATACTCCATGTTACTGAGTGATTGTCTCATGATAGCTTGGCACCATGAGATTGCAAATTTCCAATTTCAAGTGATAGGCATTGCAGTTTTCTATAGGACTATAGAATTACAAACTTTGAAAGGGAAATACTGCACTTTTTGGAAATGACTCTTAAAGAAATATGAGACACAGAACTGTCTCAACTTGGGCACAGCTAATATTTTCTGCAACACTGAAAAGCTATAAAGATACAGTTTTGATCTCCACTGGATAGATGCAAAGGGCAGCTTACCTTTATACAAAGGCATGACAGACAGGAGCTGAGTCATCTCACCTACCTTTTCCCTTCATTTGTGTTTTTTTTTGGCAAAGTATCTATGAGAATACATTTCTCCCTTATAGTTTCCCTGACTTTTCCGGTGTCCATCCCCTTGAATCCTCTCTTCTTCACTTGCTATGAAGCCAAGGTGGAATTTTAAAACGCAGGCATCTTTCTTTATCCCTAGTGCCAAAGTCCATCGCGAAACCTTCACCATAGTCTTAACAGACCCTCTCACAAAGCAACAGCGTAAAAATATCCAGGGTTGCTGGAGGTGGGGGGCAGGGAGGAAGAGGGCAGCTGGTAATTGATGATTCCTCTAGGAATGCATGTCAGAGATTTGCCAGCGCCCCAGTTCCACCCCACCCCCAAACTACACACCACTCAGTGTTCGGATGATGATAATGTACCTGGAAAGAAAGGCAGCCCATGCCGAAGCAAGCAGCATCAGACAGGGCGCCTTGCCATCTGCCCCACCTGCTGCATTCACGAGTCCATCTGGTGACTGCAATCGCTCATTGTAGGCCTCTTCTGAGGCATATTCGGGCTGAAAAGCAGGCAGTGTGAATTATTTAGGGAGCTAGTATAAATAAATAGAGGGAAAGGAGAAGAAGGGCTCCGGGAAGAATCTGTAAGAACCTCCTCCTGCTCCCTGAGCCCTGGGTGCTTTGGAATGTTCACACGAATGCAGGAAAGCATTTGATTTGCATAGAGATTTAGATGTATAGATCTTTGTGCAGATTACAAACCCAGGAGTTTTATCTAGATTTAGATAGCAGGGCTCAGCCTATTTTGCACTGAAAATATGGCCAGCTTCAGGTAGGGAACCTTTGGGGACTTTTCAAGATAAGTGAAACTGATGAAATGTAATATTTTTAGGCACAGCTTTAGCAGAAATAAAACAATTCTGTGTCCTTTCTGAAACTGATGATTTTTGTGTGTGGTGGGGGAGGGGGAGGTGGGGAATAAAACATTCGACTTTTTAGTGAATCGTGATTTATACATGTTTTGTTTTGTTTTTCTACTAGGTAAAAACGGTTAGAAAAAGATTGATGTTAATTTTATTTGTATATGTGGCCAGTCAAAAATCTTTTGGGTAATTGCTACGTACAAAACCCTGTAACTGAATTCAGCATGTCCATTAATATAAACTAAATATGAAATGAAAGCTTTAACCATAGAAATCTGTATAGGACTGTGTGTTTGGGGTCTCAATAGACCACCTAGAGAGGCGTGTTGTAGGAATTACCTGATGAGTGCAAAAACAAAATACTTAAAGAAATGGTAAACTGGAGTTAACGAAATCATTTATACTAAAATAAGGAAAGTTTAAACATAATGGTTTTAAAAGACTTCCTGGTATCTCACAAGATAGGCTCTACAGGCCTGACATTGTCATTGAAATCTAGGAAGATCTAGTCTGAATGAAAATGATTCTAAATGAAAGTCCAGAACTATGAATGGCATCGGTAATATCCAGGGTTGAAACAAACTGTTCCTTTCTTCTTTCCTGAAAATCATAAAATATAATTTTGGGGTGAGGGTAGGTGCTTCATTCAAGTTTATGATTTTTTATGCATCCCCCTTATTTTTACTGTGTAGGTTCTTACAGATATATGGATAGTGTTATGTATTACATCTAACCTTTTTATGTTTTAATGGACAAACTTATGATAGAGCCATTAAAAAGAAAATGTGTTTGTGAATAGTTCCCCCAATTCTATCTGTCCAGAAAAGCAATTGGTGCTTATGTTCTAGAATAGACTAGACTCTTTAGTGTTCCTTTACTCCATCCCACTTGACTCAGTTCAGTTGCAAAGTAAATTTAATGGACTTGCTTTTTTGAGCCAGTCAAGCTCTAGCATTCACTTAAATAAGCAACATCTATCTGGAGCAAAACAGGCCATTCTGCTAATTTAAAATACAAGCAGCAACCTGCTTCATAGTTGCTCAAGTAAAATACTTTTTATTTCGAGGAAATATCTTTCTAACCAGTTACTTTCTAAAAAAATATTTGAGATGATTCCTTTTTTTCTGCCTTTGAAACCATTTTCCAGTGCCAAATAAAATGAGCTGTTTGTCATAAGCCAAGTAACTCCATAAAATTTAAAGGCATTAATTTAAAATTCAGGAGCACTAGACCACACCTGGTTTGTGATCTTTCTCCTTCCTCTGACATCCCAGCTCTTTCTGCCCACCGCTCCCAAGCCTCACGTTGAACAACACAGCCCCACCCCCAGCTTTGCTGCATACCATTGCAAAAATAAAGACCCCTACAAAAGATTATATTTTCTCAGAATTAGTGACTTTTCACATAGTATCTTTTCCTGGAAAACAAATCTATTCCTCCTGAAGGCACTTGGATACTGTTGGCTGATGATTGAATGCTTACTCTTTTGACAGGCAAAGGACAATGTTGAGAGATATGAATTAATTAGAAGTAACATGTGCGTGGTTATAGTGGTGGTTTAACTACAAGAGCAGGAGTCAGCTCAGCGTCTAATTGACAACTTTAGGGAAGACTTTACAGATATTTTAGGCTCCATCAATATACAAAGTCAGGGGCTTCCCAGGTGGCTCAGTGGTAGAGAATCTGCCTGCCAATGCAGGAGGTGCAAGACACCCAAGTTTGATTTGCTCAAACTCATTTGTCAGGAAGATCCCTTGGAGAAGAAAATGGCAACCCACTCTAGTCTTCTTGCCTGAAAACCCCATGGACAGAGGAGCCTAGTGGGTTCCATGGGGTTGCAAAGAGTTGGACAGACGGAGTGGCTGAGCACACACACAATGTACAAAATCATGAAATATTTTAGAAAAAGTTTGTAAATATACCTATACAAGAACACAAGCTTTTTACTCATTGTCTTAATTACTTTTATTCACCTTGACTGGCTTTTTGTTTTTAAATTTTGTTCTTATTGAAGACTTGCAGGCATGGGTCTTCCTGAACGTTGTTTTATTATCCCCTTTTGTTTTCTGAGGTTAGGGTGTTAGAACATCTCTGATCTAATCGGAACAGGACCAGTTTTATATCATTTTCAAGTAATTTACATGCATATGATTTCATCAAATCATGTGCTTGTGTCAACTTTGCCTGGGTTATGTTGTAACTTACTTTATCTTAAAGTGAAGTTGCTCAGTCATGTCCGATTCTTTGCAACCCCATGGACGGAGTAGCCTACCAGGCTCCTCCATCCATGGGATTCTCCAGGCAAGAATACTGGAGTGGGTTGCCATTTCCTACTCCAGAGGATCTTCCTGACCCAGGGATCGAACCCAGGTCTCGCACATTGCTGGCAGACTCTTTACCGTCTAAGGGATCATGATAAAAAGTATATTTGTTTTGACAGGAAGAGTTCAGAGTTTTGTTGTTGTTCAGTCACTCAGTTGTGTCCAACTCTTTGCAACCCCATGGACTGCAGTACACCAGGCTTCCCTGGCCTTCACCTCTCCCAGAGTTTGCTCAAACTCATTTGTTTTGACAGGAAGAATTTAGAGTTTTAAGTATGTTTATTTCCACAAAATGGCAATAGAAGCTTAGTAAATGAACATGTACTTGCTATAAACATCTCTTTTTAGCATTTTACGGATTCATTCTTTCATCTTCTCTCATAGGACCAGAAAATCCATAATCTAAATGTTAATTTTATTTTTATTTGATTGGCATTTTCACTGAAGGGTGTTATTCAAAGACATGAACATCAACTATTAAAGAAAGCTATGTGCCCAAGTATTTGTCAGGAAATGTGAAAGAGAGATTTCATAATTTATCAAGGAACAACCCAGAAAGAAATTAATTAGTTTTATTACTTTCTTTTTAAGAATGCTGACTTTATAATTATGTAGTCAACTGATGAGTATAATGATTTAATTAGAACCAAAATAAATAAATGTTACTAAAAGCCTTTGTATAACACATTTGTTTCAAAAGCACATCTCATTTTAATGATTATTCCTGATATTTGCTATTGAAAGTTTAGTCAAATCAGTTATATTTATGGAAGGCTGTGTTCTGTACTCTGTCAGTCATGTCTGATTCTTTGTGATCCCGTGGACTGTATCCCACCAGGTTCCTCTGCCTGTGGAGTTTTCCAGGCAAGAATACTGCAGTGGGGTGTCATTTCCTACTCCACTGAATCTTCCAGACCCAGGGATTAAACCTGCATCTTTTTTGTTTCTCCTGCAATGGCAGGTGGGTTCTTTACCACTGATGCCACTTGAGAAGCCTAGCTGTTTTAAACAGTGCCTTCAATAGCAGTTATGATATTATTAATTATATGGGATAAGTAGCAAGTAGTAGCATCCAAGTTGCTTCTTAGTAGCCTCGCATAAAGAACTTCATTATGCAATTCATAGGGAAGAAGAAGGATATAACATAAATTACCAGTATTTTTATGGGCTCATAAGTAGGGAGGTAAGGTGACCATTTAGGGTTTCCCCAAACAGGGCTCATTAATAGAATGGTATTAATATTTATATAAGCGCTGAAGACAGTCAGCATGGCCTGGTCACCTTTCCTTTTGGTGTCTCACACCTGGCCCAGTCATGATGCCAGATTTCTCTAGATTAAACTTGGTTGTATTTGCTGCAAGAGAACCCATGGCAAGAAAGGAGACAGGTCTTCTGATGAGTGCAAACAGAAGGAGCAGCATGCATGCACATAGAGCAACGAAACAGTTAAGAGAAATCTGCCAGGACAACTTCCCTGCCAAGATCTGCCGAGTGTCCTGCTGTTCGTCTCAGGGTCAGAGTTTGAGAATTGTATTGGGTATAAGTTTTAAAATAGTGCATTTTATTTTCCGATGTAAAATATACAGTGGTACAGACTGTGGGTTTGGAAGCCAAAGAAATTTATGCTCTTACTTAAAGTATGTTAAGTTTAATGATCTAATAAAATAGCATGCAAAAAAAAAAAAAAATGCCTGGTGAAAGTGGGCACTCAATAAATATTTCATGCCCCCTCCTACTCTGCTCTTAATAATGGGTTGTTAGAAGCACTGGAAGGAAAGTACAAAACTGAGATTTCACTTCTCAAAGCCAAATTAGCTTCTTACCTCAACCGACAAATTCTGAAGTTGAAATGAGTCATAATAAGGATTAGTCAGGGAAGCTTGAATTGAAGCTATTTCTCCTGCATGTGTGAACTCCTTATCAATCCCCTACTACTTATAATTGCTGGGTTCACTTTCTGAAATTAGCAGAGGGGAAAGCTAAGTAAAGACAGAAACCTAGCACCTTGCATTTTTTCTTCCCTGCCTAGAATGGTGGGGTAAGAATAGGTCTATAAACACATAGTATTTAATGATGATTATTTAGGGGAAATGTCAAAATAAAACTATGAAAAAGAAAAGATAAATTCTAGCATAGTAGAGATCCTTTTGTCTTCAGTTTCTCCTATCTTTTAAAAAGCAGGAGAGGGGAGTGAACTTCCGCTCCCCTGTGGTTAAGGGGGTCTAGTGGTTAAGACTCAGGGTTTGCAATGCAGGAGTCATGGGTTCCATCTTGTCTGGGGAACTAAAGATGTCATATGCCATGCAGTGCAGCAAAAAAAAATTTAAAAACCAGAGGTATAGGTATCTCTCTTTTAAACATTGTAATCTGGCTTCTGAAGTTCCAAGTCCCTGAAAGCCTTGTTATGAGTAGTCTTATTGCCGAACTCATGGTTTTAAGAGTAAGTGAAGGAGTGTGTGTGTATCTGTGTGTCTCGGAGGTGGTCCTTAATCTGTTCCAGGCCAGTTTCCTAAGGAAGGGTTAAACCAACTGGTTGAGCTGATGATTTTACTCTCCTGTGGTGATATTTTATTTATATGATAAAATGCTTGGAAAGTGATTAATTTGTCAGGGGAACATCTTGTTCCTGTAAATTTGCTGAATATATAATAAAATTGGCATCTCATGGATGGGAGAAATGAAGATTTTTAAAAACCGAATTAGCCGAAAGATCTTCCTGTATTTCCATCAGTTTATATTTACTTGGATTTCTCCCTTTAAAAACAACAGCTTTGAAAGATTCCTTGCTTGAAGTTAGGGGAGACATCTGAGCTGGGGAGGTTAAAAAAGAAAAAAAGGAGGGCGGAGGTAATGTAAGAAGAGAGATGGAATGGTGGATGCTGATGCCTGTTCTCTCCCTGGACCAACAATGACTGATACATCCATTAAATTTCAGCCCAGGCTGATTGACTGAGTGGATTTATATAAATTAAAAAATACAGGTCATATACCTTTTCTGATAGCCTGTAAATGAGAAATAGGAATTCCTCTAAACCTCAAAGGAGGAAATCCATAGACGAGGCTTTCGAGTCAATAAAGCACTCCAGCATCAACTCTTCTTGCTGTGTTTGTACAATAAGTTTTAGTTAATAGACAAATATTATCCCAGCCTGCCCCCGACTTTCTCCAGCAAGAGGTAAATTGTAAATGAATCCACACCATGTTGAAGATTTTCCAGCTTTTGTTGCAGTTTGAACTTGCACTTTCCAGGAAGGAAGGAGGCAGACACCATCCTTTGCTCCGTTTTCTTGGTGTAACAAGTGAAAATGGCATTAGTTCAGGAACAATGACTTTTATTCACGCTCATTCTCTCAGCACCGTGTCCATTTGTCCATTGGAATGAGCCACTTATCATGCTTCCAGGTTTTTCCTCTTTCAACATCAAGAGTTATGAAAGGAAAATTCCATTTTTCCCTGGCCCTCCATGACAGGCAGGCTGAAGATTGTGGTCATTTGGATTAAAAACATATCCATCACCACCAGCCGGCAGGTTATTATGATGTCTTCTTTGAATATATGAATTTCATACACTGCATGTTGGAAGTCTAAGAATGCCAACTTTTAGATAAATAATTATCCCATTGGTGATGTACAGCATACTGTTGCCATATTTTCTCACTTTTACAGCATTCTTGCCCTCATCACCCATAACATAAATCTTTGACTTTCATATTTAATAAAAGGACTAGGGTAACAACCACCCTGTGCTCAGTAAAGTCAACCAATCACATGCCATCCTTCAGCCATCATTATTTGGGTTTTTTGCAGCTGATATTTTAGTAGACAGTCTAGCTTAAATTTGACAGCATAGTTGATACAGCAGTGCAGGTAAATAAGCAGATAACCTTACTTATGAGCTGGCTGTGACCTCAGCACACAGCCTTCAGCTTTGTGAGGTTCCGAGGATAGAAAGATGGATGAATGAATAAAGTTCCCAACATCAGTCAGTGTTATTATCTGAGCTTGATAATCTGTCAGCTGAATTTTGGAGACTGGGGAGAAATATGGACATGTTGAGGCAGGCTAGGACGCGAATGACCATTTCTCAAGAGATCCATTTTATCTAAGCATCAATTCCCTCTGTCACAGAATCTTTGGTCCCTTAGGAATGGGAGAGAGGTATTATACCATTGCTCCTATAGAAGTTCCAAGTGATAACACCGAGCTCCTTACTCCATCTCCTGTTTCTTTGATTTCCCTGCCATCCAATTTTATCTCTCACTGTGGATCCTAGTATCCTTGTCTGTGAAATTCATGTCTGTAACTGGCCATCACTTACTGTGAGTAAGTAAACCTGCTCATTTCCATTAGATATGACTCTGGAGTTCACATGTGGATGTAGATGCTCCAGGAGGAGACTTGAAATCGTGTATATCTAACTAGTTAGCTACTAGGTGGTTGTGTTTAGTGGCTAAGTCATGTCTCACTTTTTTGTGACCCTGTGGGCCATAGCCTGTCAGGCTCTTCCATTCGTGGGACTTCCCAGGCAAGGATACTGGAGTGGTTGCCATGTCTTCCTCCAGGGGATCTTCCTAACCCAGGGATTGAACCTCTGTCTCCTGCATGGGCAGGTGATTTTTTTTTTTTTTTTTTTTTCTTTTACCACTGAACCACCAGTGAAGCCCAGCTACTGGATCAGTTCAGTCACTCAGTCCTGTCTGACTCTTTGCGACCGCATGGACCTGCAGCACGCCAGGCTTCCCTGTCTGTCAACAGCTCCCGGAGTTTACTCAAACTCATGTCCATTGAGTCAGTGATGCCATCCAACCATCTCATCCTCTGTCATGCCCTTCTCCTCCGGCCTTCAAACTTTCCCAACATCAGGGTCTTTTCAAATGAGTCAGTTCTTCGCATCAGGTGGCCAAAGTATTGGAGTTTCAGCTTCAGCATCGGTCCTTCCAATGAATATTCAGGACTGATTTCCTTTAGGGTGGACTGGTTGGATCTCCTTGCAGTCCCAGAGACTCTGAAGAGTCTTCTCCAACACCACGGTTCAAAAGCATCAATTCTTTGGCACTCAGCTTTCTTTGTAGTCCAACTCTCACATCCATACATGACTAATGGAAAAACCATAGCCTTGACTAGATGGACCTTTGTTGGCAAAGTAATATCTCTGCTTTTTAATATGCTGTCTAGGTTTGTTATAGCTTTCCTTCCAAGGAGTAAGCATTTTTTAATTTCATGGCTGTAGTCACCATCTGATTTTGGAGCCCAAGGAAATAAAGTCTCTCACTATTTCGATTGTTTCCCCATCTATTTGCCATGAAGTGATGAGACCGGATGCCATGATCTTCGTTTTTTTTAATGTTGAGTTTTAAGCCAGCTTTTTCACTCTCCTCTTTCACTTTCATCAAGAGTCTCTTTAGTTATTCTTCACTTTCTGCCATAAGAGAGGTGTCATCTGCATACCTGAGGTTATTGATATTTCTCCCGGCAATCTTGATTCCAACTTGTGCTTCATCCAGCCCAGCGTTTCACATGATGTACTTTGCATGTTAGTTAAATAAGCAAGGTGACAACATAGAGCCTTGACGTACTCCTTTCCCGATTTGGAGCCAGTCTGTTGTTCCATGTCCAGTTCTAACTGTTGCTTCTTGACCTGCATACAGATTTCTCTGGAGGCAGGTCAGGTGGTCTGGTATTCCCATCTCTTTCAGAATTTTCCACAGTTTATTGTGATCTACACAAAGGTTTTGGCATAGTCAATAAAGCAGAAGTAGATGTTTTTCTGGAACTCTGTGGCTTTTTCTTTGATCCAATGGAGGTTGGCAATTTGATCTGTGGTTTCTCTGCCTTTTTTAAATCCAGCTTGAACATCAGGAAGTTTTCAGTACACGTACTGTCGAAGCCTCACTTGGAGAATTTTGATCATTACTTTGCCAGCGTGTGAGATGAGTGCAATTGTGTGGTGGTTTGAACATTCTTTAGCATTGCCTTTCTTGGGCTTGGAATGAAAACTGACCTTTTCCAGTCCTGTGGCCACTGCTGAGTTTTCCAAATTTGCTGGCATATTGAGTGCAGCCACATCACCACCAGGGCCGGTCCCCTCGTGGCTGGGCTCCGCCAGGCCTGCTTTCCAGGGCCACAGCTGCCGTCAGACATACACATCAAGCGCAACACTGTGCTCCAAAGCGCCTGCAGTCCATTCAGCTACTTTGTATCAGTGGTCAAGTCTTACGAGATGAACAGCACTAATTTTCCCCTCTTCCTGTTTTCCCTCAATCTTCCTTCTTGGACTTTGGATAAGAACAAGGAATGTTCCTACCTTGTCTGCTTGCCTTCTGGAAAGTGGTCAGATGTACTGTCATAGGAGAGCCACGCCTTAGCAGCAAACAGAGGAGGCAGGGGCTTGGGTCTTGAAGAGGCTGACTCAGAGGCTGCTGAGGTTGACAGCCATTGTGACTCATACCGTGCGTTGTTGAAGTCACTCCAGAGAGACATTCCTCATGGTTCTTGCGTGAAGACTATGTCTCTAGTGGTAGGTGTCACTTTTTTCCTCCCCCAAAGTGATCATTGTAGCTTTAGCCACACTTTCTTGTTTTATTCTTGTGATTAATAGCTAAGAAGGCCTAGTGTAGTTAAGCAGTTTCAGAATTTATCTCTAAGCTGAATTCTCCCCCTGACCTGTGTTAGACTAGGTGTCATCCACATGGAATCTGATGGCAGGTGGAGGGGCTGGGGGAGGTTGGTGTTCTAAACCTCAGTATTTTCTTGCATGACTTTCATGCAGCCTGCATTCTTAGCATGGATATATTGACCTCTGAAGCACATTTTCCTCTGGAAAAAGACTTCATTATTCTTCAGTGTCCATATCATTCTTGGCACATAAAGATTTGTAAACTGC
The DNA here is from genome assembly GCF_029407905.1 of Bubalus kerabau. Classification (NCBI taxonomy): domain Eukaryota; kingdom Metazoa; phylum Chordata; class Mammalia; order Artiodactyla; family Bovidae; genus Bubalus; species Bubalus kerabau. Next base: position 74,100,942 of record NC_073628.1, on the reverse strand, counting down.
TTCCTTTAAAGCTTTCCTGTGAACACCTAGCATCCTCCCTTCATCTCAAGTACTGAGAAGTTAAGGAGATCATTTTGGGTGATAGTGTGAGCTAATGTTGGTGAAAAGTCAGTACAAGTTAGAATGTGTTATCAAAGTGTTTAAACAAATGTAATTTACAACAAATCCCAAAGGCTGGCTAGTTTTCTTGTGACAATCCCAGGTAGATATGGATTTATATTTCAAAAGTAGGTGCAGCTTAATGTTCTGAGTTGATGATTGCAAAAATTAAAATATTTTGTCTCACAGATTTGTAGTAACACTTTGGATTTGCATAACATTTAAACTCTTCAAAGGTTTTCATATCTATTTTCTTTTTGTGTCTCAACATTTCTGCATTAGATAGTATGAGCATTAATTAATACCTACATTTTAGTTAATAGATAGCTGAGATGCAGAAAATTAATGTATATTAATTAATTACATATATATAATGTATATGTAATTAACATAATATGTTTTGATATTAATGATAAAAGCTAATTGGTCTGGAAGTTCTACCTAGTATCTAGCTCAGGTTTTTCATGCTGTGAAATAATTTAATTTCTCCTTATTAGAAGGCTCTAAATCTGTTTCAATTAAATAATAGTCATCTTTTAGCTTTTCCTTTCTATGGTGTAAATAACCTAGTATTTTCTAAGTTGCCAAGTGATTTTGACTTTTCAAAATTATTATCCTTTGTTGTTAGATGTTTAAGGGGATAAGGTACTTTTTTTTCTTTTTGTTTTATTTTGGTCCCATTTTTGTTATTTTGTATTTGTATCGTCATCACAGATACATCATAGCACCTAACTGAGTATGCAGTTGTTTAAGAAACAGTACTGAAAACTAAAATCTTTAGAAGATAGTAGTTATATGTGTGACTACAGTTGACATGTTTAATTGGCTGCTATAAAATATTGTTATTAAATCTTCGTGGTTCAGCATTTTGTAGCTCAGAGGACAAAAGTTAGACAGAAATTTCAAGTTCAGGTTCCAGTTCTATCACAATACTTGTTTCCTCATCTGTAAAACAGAGAACATGCTTGTCATACAAGTTTGTTTTGAGAATCATTGTGTGATTATAACTTCTTTTCTCACTGTTAAAAAGGAAAAAAAAATCCTGATATCTTATTGAGATATATGAAATAATATTAATATTTCTTAAGACCATTATCCTGAGAGCTCATCATACTCTCTGAGAAGTGGTAGAATGGAGGACCATCTATGCCTCAGCTTCATGACCTTGACCAACTGATATTTAGTGTTGGAAGTTTGGTATTTCAAGTAATGCCAGATAAATATAAGCCAGACATAGAACTTATGTGATGAGGTTTATAACATTTATAAAGAATAATGATGTCTTTAGTTAATATTGTGCCTTGCAGTTCATTTATTTATTCAACAAACATATTAAGTGACATATTCATTAAGTAGTTAATATGAGTTCAGCATCATACAAAGTGCCAAGGATACAAAGTCAAATGCACTATAATCCATGTCTTCAAGAAAGATGTTAATTAAAAAAAAAAATCTTTTTACTTTGATATATTTGTAGACTCACATGCAGTTGTAAGAAATAATACAGAGAAATACTATACATTCACCCAGTTTTTTCCATGGTAACCTCCTTCAATTATAGTACAAGATCACAACCAAGAGGCTGATCCTGAAAGTGTTTACTGACTTTAGATCTCATCGTGTACACTCATTTGTGCTTGTGTGTGTGAGTGCATGTGTTTAGTTCTGTGTAATTTTATTGTAAATGTACGTTCCTCTGACCACCACCACAGTCAAGATAAAGAACAGTTCCATCACAAGATGGGCATTTGTTTTTACATTGTTGTTCAGTCACTAAGTCATGTCCACCTGTGAACTGCAGCAGGCCGGGCTTTTACTGTCCTTTTCTGTCTCCCGGAGTTTTGCTCAAAGTCAGGTCTGTTGGTCAGTGATACCATCCAACCATCTCATCCTCTGTCACCTCCTTCTCCTCCTGCCCTCAAGTCTTTCCCAGCATTAGGGTCTTTTCCAGTGAGTCAGCTCTTCACATCAGGTGGCCAAATTATTGGAACTTACTTTATTAAAAAAAAAAAATATATATATATATATATATGTATACTTTGTTAAAATCATTTTAGCTTGATCAATTCTCATGTATTATTTATGGTTCACTGGAGGTGGAGAAAACTCTATTCATGATGCTCATAATGTCTGCCTCCTCTTTTTTTCGTTGTCTTTGCTACCATTTCACTTCAGGTTCTTCTCATCCTTTATCTGGCCGGATAGAAGAGCTTCCGAAGTTGGCCTTTAAACACTGTGAGTTCAGAGATCTGGTCTGTTTTATCAGGTGATATTCCTGAAACACAATAGGGATGAATGACATGGACACTGCTGCAGTCAAAACTGTGTTTAATAAAAGCACAATATTGGTTATGTCTTTTCTCCTTAGAAGTCTTCAGTAGCTTCCCATCACCTATAAAATGGCATCTAATCTGCATACCATAGTATTTCAAACCTCCCACAGTCCGACCAACCTACTTTTTGAACCTTTAGCAGGTTCCAGATCCCCTATCTTGTTCTGCAGAACCACTCCCTCCTTCATTCTCTGAGCCTCCCCTGCACTTCTGGATCATCCTCCTTCATCCTAAAATGGCCTTTCTCTTCTTACTCATTGATATCGTTCTGAACTCAATAGCGCCTTTGCAAACTAATTTACACTTCCTGTACTATGAGATATAGCTCCCATTTAACAGATTCAGCAACTGAGGTTTGTAGATAACATCTCAGCACCTGCAGTTAGTTTGGCACTGCTGCTGCTGCTAAGTCGCTTCAGTCGTGTCCAACTCTGTGTGACCCCATAGAGGGCAGCCCACCAGGCTCCCCCGTCCCTGGAATTCTCCAGGCAAGAACACTGGAGTGGGTTGCCATTTCCTTCTCCAATGCATGAAAGTGAAAAGTCAAAGTGAAGTCACTCAGTCGTGTCCGACTCCTGGCGACCCCATGGACCGCAGCCTACCAGGCTCCTCCGTCCATGGGATTTTCCAGGCATGAGTACTGGAGTGGGGTGCCATTGCCTTCTCTGAGTTTGGCACTAAGGAAGGACAATGTTGGTGAACTCAAAGCCAAGGTATCTAATTAAAAATCTTATAATCATTTACTAGTTCATCCTGTAGGTTGTTCAGTTTCAATCAAATCTCTTAAGGGGCTTACTTTGACCTAAGGAGATAGAAAAATAGATTTTCTATGTTTAATGTTTATCTCACAGATTCTTGAGATTATGTGAACAACACGCTAATTAAAAAAAAATTTTGTAACCCAGCATTTAAAGTCCACTGCTTTTTGCAGATGTGACTTCGCGTTTTGTACATTCATTCACTAGCCCAGGCACGGTGTTAAATTTAGGAAGAGATATCAGTGTACAGTCCTCCTCAAGTGGAGGGATGGAAACATAAGTATCCACAGGAAAGACAACATGTTAAGTGCGGTTGTAGAAACAGGCTGGTGGAATTATGGGAATATCTAGGGAAAGTGGTGCTGGGAAGACTTCCTGGAGATGTGATAACTCAGTAGAAGTTTTATTACTGAATGGGAGCTGACCAGATGTTGGAGCAAAGGAAAGGAGAAATGCATTCCAGGGAAAAGAGAAAGCTGGTTGGTAGGAAGAATTACAAGTCAGTAAGCACTGCATGGAGGATCTGTAGTGGCTCAGCGGTAAAGAATCTGTCTGCAGTATAGGAGGTACCGGTTCCATCCCTGGTTTGGGAAGATCCCCTGGAGAAGGAAATGGCAACCCATTCCAGTGTTCTTATCTGGGAAATTCCATAGACAGAGGAGCCTGGCAGGCTGCAGTCCACGGGGTCACAAAGAGTCGGACAGGACTTAGCGTCTAAACAACAACAAAGCATTTCGTGTAAGAGGTACAAGGTGGGGAGAAGTGAGATTTAGGGTGGAAGAGGATTGTTGACCTGTAGGGTGTGTATGGAGCCATTGACAGAGATAAACTTGGCTGAATTCATCTTCAGGAATGTACAGTTTTATTTATTTATTATTTCACACAGTTGTATTATTTTGCAGAAACCTCTTTTCAGGAAAACACGAATTAGCTGTACAATCACGTCATTTCTCCTTGGCTAAGTACCGAATGCTATAACCTTCATGTGTATGTAAGTTAAAGAAGGGAAGAAATGTGTTCTGTGATTTATTTTCCTTCCCATTAAGGAACATCATCCCCCATCTTCCTACTTGAGGAGCATCTGGTAAATTGGTGTTGAAATCATTTTTAAATTGATGTAAGTCACTATGCAAGTTTTCTTTCCTGAAAGCTCCATAGAATTAGGCATTTCTTTTGAAATACATGATTTTTAACTACTCCAGTTTTCTATATTGCACTTTTCCCCTGACTCTTTTTATTAAAACTGTGTTTATACTGATAATCTAAAAGATATTTTTAAAAATGAGATGACTCCCCCTCTTTTTCTGATTTCCACGTTTTAAATCCTTAATGTTTCCTTATTCTGTGTCCCATAATCTTCCTTGTTGCAAAAGACTTCTCCGGTGGTCTAGTGGTTAAGACTCGGCAGTCCCAGTGCAGAGGTCCTGGTCAGAGAACTAGGTCCCACATGCTGTAACTGAAAATCCCGCAGGCTGCAGCGAAGATTGCAGATCCCATGTGCTGCAACTAAGACCCAGTGCAGCCAAATAAATAAATATTTGAAAATTAAGTACAATGTCAAAGAATCAAACCAAAAATGTTCAAAAGCCCACCATGAGTTACTTACAGTGACACATGACTACATCACCACTCCAATTTTGCCTATTTGCATAAGCCGTTTGTCCTGAGCCCTGTTTTGGAGGAAGACGATGAGGAGTGAACTCAGGTTAGCTTTCTTTACTTCCCAAATGTGCACATGGATGCACGGAATTATTTGGTGTTTACAGTAAAAAAATATTTCATAAGTATTTAAAAAATAAAATATGAAAAGGTGTTTACCATTCAGATCAATAGAATATTATTTATTATAGGCCTAATTTATTTATTTATTTTTTTTTAAGTTGGAAGAAGGATATTTGCTTTACAGCGTTGTGTTAGTTTCTGCTGTACAAAAACATAAATCAGCTACGTATGTGCTTGGTCACTCAGCCGTGTCCAACTCTTTGCAACCCCATGGACTGTAGCCCGCCAGGTCCCTCTGACCATGAGATTCTCCAGGCAAGAATACTGGAGTGGGTTGCCATTTCCTCCTCCAGGGGATTTTCCTGACCCAGGGATCGAACCCTCATCTCCTGCATCTCCTGTATTGGCAGGCAGATTCTTTACCTATGAGACAAGGGGGAAGAGAATCAGCTATATACTATATAAATATGTGTATATATATATATACACACATATACACACATATACATATATCCCCTCCCTCTTGAGCCTCCTACCTACCCACCTCATCCTACCTCCCTAGGTCATCACAGAGCACCAAGCTGAGCTCCCTGTGCTATACAGCAGGTTCCCACTGGCTATGTGTTTTACACATGATAGTGTGTAAACATTTATGTGTGTGTGTGTGTGTGTGTGTGTGCATGCTTAGTCATGTCCTACTCTTTGCAACTCTGTGGACTGTAGCCCGCCAAGCTTCTCTGTCCATGGGATTTCCCAGGCAAGAATACTGGAGTGGGTTGCCATTTCCTGCTCCAGGGGATCTTCCTGACCCAGGGATGGAGCCTGTGTCTCTTGTATCACAGTCAGATTCTTTATCCATTAGCCATTGAGGAAGCCTAGTAGTGTATATACATCAGTACTACTCTCTCAATTTGTCCCACCCTTTTCTTCCTCTTCTGTGTCCACAAGTTATGGGCCTAATCTTGATTTCATCCTTTGTCCTGTTCATAGGTTAGAAAAAGATCTGACCTCAGAGTTGGAAACCTGGAATTTGGACTAAATTCTACCTCGTAATTCTTAATGTCCTTAAATAAGTCATCTGTCTCACTTCCCTGACTCACTCAGTTCTTATGTGTAAGTCAAAAGTACAGGTAGGTGTTGATGAAGAATTTTCTAAGTCTGCCTGTTTAAGACTTGGGGCTTCCCAGGTAGCTCAGTAGTAAAGAATTCACCTGCCCATGCAGGAGACACAGGTTTGAACCCTAAGTTGGGAAGATCCTCTGGAAAAGGAAATGGCAACCCAGTACAGTATTCTTGCCTGGGAAATCCCATGGACAGAGGAACCTGGCAGGCTACAGTCCTTGGGGTTGCAAAAGGGTTGGATACAACTTAGTGGCTAAAGAACAACAACAAGGCATAGGAATGAATAGAAACTTCTATTGATAAATAGATAACTTCTATTGATACTAGATAGTAAGTATCTAAGAGCGAATTCTTGTGATGTGGTAAGTGTTTAACTTCCTTAGAAACTTCCAAACTATTTTTCCACAACTGTAGTACCATTTTGTACCCTGCCAGCAATGTATGTGAGTTCCAGTTGCTTCACATCCTCACCAACATTTAGTATTGTTGGTCTTGTGAATTCCTATGAATGTGAAGAAAACAAAAATTTCTTTTTCAACTGTAATAGAAACTCTAAAAATTATACAATACAAATTACTCTGTATAATTTAGGGATGTCAGAATTAGCACCTGGGGCTTCCCTGGTGGCTCAGATGGTAAAATGTTTGCCCGCGATGCGGGAGACCTGGGTTTGATTCCTGGGTCAGGAAGATCCCCTGGAGAAGGAAATGGCAATCCACTCCAGCACTCTTGCCTGGAAAATCCCATGGACGGAGGAGACTGATAGGCTACAGTCCATGGGGTCGCAAAGAGTCGGACACGACTGAGTGACTTCACTTCACTTCAGAATTAGCATATTCCTTCATGAATATTGAAAATATTAAGTTTAATGTTCTATTATACCATTTTCAGAATCTCTAATCACTTATATGTATATATGACATCCATTGATGTTTCTATAGGAGATGTGTGTGTGTGTGTGTGTGTGCGTGTGTGCATATATAAGCATATTTATTCTCATCTCCACTTTTCTTGTTTGTTACAATGTCATGAACGATTTATCTTCTTTCATAATCTACCACATTTCTTAAAAAGCAGGCTCTTATTGCTAGTAGTTGAAAATAGCTACCTAATCAGAAGATGTCATCAGTAAAGTGAGAGAATCTTTCCTAAAAAATGCATCTTTATGTAACCGATTTAGGATATCTTTTAAATCAAATATGAAGATACTACCAGTTCAGTGACCAATTTTACATGTTAAGGTGTTTTTTTATAAGGCATGAATTTATTGGTTTACAGTTAAGTCTGTCATGAAAATATTTTGATCATAACCTCTCCAGTGATTTACTGAGTGGTTGATATGACGTAGACCAACCAGCTAGTCTTCTGAGTGACTGGATTAGAGAACAAAAGGATGATTCTTCTAACGTTCATAGGAGAATGAGGTAGTGAGCCAGTTGACTAAATATGTAATCAAAACTTCTCACCCCAGGATTCAGACAGTGTCTCTTCTCATTTTGTAAAGTTCGCCTGTGGATCTTTACGTATTATTGCCTTTAGAGATGACATATTTTCACAGAGTTAGAAAGCAGTGAAATACATTTAGCACTGAGTCTTTACTGAGGATGGTTTAATCTTTCTCTGATGCAGAAAGCACTTTATAATTTTATAGCTCCACAGCTTTCATTATTGTGAATGCCAGTTATTATATTGGCTAAGAGCAGAAGTGATGTTGGATCAAAAGTCTGTGCTAACCGAACCTCGGATTTGGGACATGGACATGTATTTACCCATATACATCTCTTTATTTTAAATTATATATAAATTTTTCCATTTTCATTTCTTTAGGTTTCCCTTCAGTTTCCCCCCCACCCCCAGCCCAGCCTTCTCTACCTTTTCTGAATATATACATCACTCTCAGTTTCCTTAACAAAAGTACAATTTCAGGCTTTCTCTATGTGAAAACCATGACAAAGTGATTTTATAGCCAGTTCTGAAAGTGACTAAACTTGACAACAATTGTATTTTATGACAATCTCTCCTTTCATGTCCCCGGCCTACTTTTATATCCGCATTTTTTTTTTTACCCCAAATGTGAACAATTTCATATCTCTGCATTGGCTGAAAACAAATCCCTTTACCAGGAAGACATTTTAATGGAGAAGAGCATGATTCACTTAAGCCACCAAGCCTTTACACCTTAACTCTATAATATTCAATTTCTCACTCACCAAGAACCAAAGCCATTTTTTTTTTTTTTTTTTTTTTTTTGGTGGTTTGTGTTCCTAGGGGTTGGAAAAGAATTAGTATTATGGAACTAAACCAGATTAAGGGGGAATGTGAATTAGATTTGGTAACAGATGGTGCTGTGGAAATTAAAGGTTCTTTGCGAATGGAAGCGACAGCAGCTTGTTTCTCTTCTCTCTGTCTCTCCGTTCGGGCACTTGATAGACGGGTATAAATCACAACAATCCTGTCTTGACAGCCAATTTCGAGAATTTGATCTGGTTAAAGACATGGCTTTCCTGCTCCACTCCCTGAAGCCTGCCTCTATTTTATTTTAACACAGCCTCTTGTCATATTCAGAAAAACGGACTCACCTGCCTCCCTGTAATGAAATTTTTCTTAATTACAGTTTTAGCTCTTCTGTGTTAATTACTTTTCCATTCAGCCTGAATTTTCATCGTATCTCTGAGGAACTTTTCCTTCTTTTTTTCTCCCCCACCATTTTTACTCATCATATGCTTTTGTTGTTTCTAAAGATGCTTTTCACTGTCAGAAGTTCTTGTCAGAGGCACTGTCTGAGAATCCTAATTATCAGAATCATTATTTGAGAAGAGAGATGCTTTCATGGGAAGTAGTAAAGTTATCAGATCAGAAAAATTGTAGAGGTGTCGGAAGCAGTCACCAAAATAGCAGATAGTTGAACAAAATTGTAGGAAAAGGTAGTGACAAGGCTTTTTTTTTTGGTTGATAAGAGCTGCAGAAACGTCTGCTCCATCAACTAAAATAAACCCCACCAAGTAAAAACATGTGTACACAATGTGGCCAAACCAGTTTGCATCTGTGTTGACCTTATGATGATCTAGGAAATCTGAATTAAAGTGCAGAGAATCTAAATGAGAGACACGAAATTCTGAACATACTGGCTGGACTCTTTACAACCAGACCCTCAGGTCTGACCAGCTTTGGAGACAAGAACTCAAGTTGCCTCTGTCCACATGCAAGTTTGGACTCACGACCTATCACGGAAAAGAAAATAGAAGAAAGGGGGGAAAAAAATCACTCGTGAAATGAAGAGAAGATTCTTTGAGCGAGCAACTAACAGTTGGTAGAAATGAAGCTTCCTACTGGCAGTCAAATCAAATGTAGTAACAACTCAAGGACTCCCCGCTGCTTGCTGACAGCGTGGTGTCACACACTGGGACAAACATCCACTTAAACACTGATTGCGGGGAATTGCCCTTTCCGCCAGCGCCTCCTACCAAAAACGTAATGAGCAAAAAGAGAACCATTTCTAGGGGGAAAAAAACAACCAAGATTCCTGCTCCCCGGATTCCCTCTAATGATCACGGATCTATTTGTTCCTTTGTCACCCACTGGGAAGGATTACTCAGTTGAATGTCATTGCCTCAGTTGCATTGTTATGTGGCAAGTTGTTGGAGTACTTTTTCTTTCTCCTACAGCACACACACACACACACACACACGCACACACACACGCACACACACACACAACCACTGCAAGTTGTTGAAGTACTTTTTCTTTCTCCTACAACACATGCACGCACACACACTGCAAGTTGTTGGAGCACTTTTTCTTTCTCCTACAGCACACACACACACACACACACACACACACAGCACATGCACGCACTGCCCTGATCCTCAACAGTGGCTGAGTGCAGTAGCAGTCAAGGAAACAGACAGAAGTTTGGGAAGTGCGCTTTCATGCAGTAGCCCTTGCTCTCAGGTCTCATCCGAGTCACAAGCCAGTGTGGGTTTTATTTGAGTAAAATGTATATGTATATATGTATACGTTTTAAAGGGCAGGAGTTATTTTAGAAAGCACTTCAGCACATCCTCCCATCTGACAAGTAAGAACGAAGATAGAGCATCAGCATGCCTTCGCGGCCTGCCTTAGGTCACTCAGCCCCAGGTCCCCACCTGGAGGCACACACCTCCTCCCTCCAGCCCTGTAAGAAGGCAGGGTTTCCTGAGAAAAGAGAGAAACAGACCGAGTGTGGGAACTCTGGTGGCCTACATTTTTGAATCAGTTTTCCAGAACTGAGAAGATTTTAGAAATTTTTCTCTGCATGTTTGTCTTTGGGTCTTTGACTGACAAACCACCACTGAGCCCTTCAGATCTGAAATCCTGGCCCCTTGGTGGCTTCCATTGGCTTCGCTCGATGGTGTCTCACTGCTGCATAATCCCTTTTACAAAATCCATTCTGCTATAGAACAAATCCTTCGTCATTTCTATGGCTTGAAATGAATGTATGTGTGTATCTATGTTATTTTTCCTTGCCTGCAAATAGTGGCTTGGGTCTTTAAGCTTCATCTTCTCTTCAGGCAGCTAGCTCAATGACATGCTTTTATTAAAAAAAAGAATACAGAGGAAAGAGTCTTAGGATTAATAATTAGCTGATTTCCCCTCTCCCACCCCTCCCCCCACTCTCCTACTTCAGCTGAACAGCACCTGATACCAACAGAACATCATGGTAACCTCTGCTCTCATACATCACCCCAAACCAGCTGCTTTTGCATCCAGATGTTAACTACTGCAGACTAAGCTATTAAATTAAAAGTATAAATATAGTTTAACTGCTGTCCAATAGGAAGAGATGTGGTTTACTATCTGCGGTGCTACCGTGACTCTCCCTCTAAGACACAAATGTTCCTGTAAACGCGAAGCAACGTTTATTTCAACAAGGATTCCTTCTCAGCACCTAGGCTTTCTTGCTTCTGTGATTCACCTGGTTTCCGGGGATGTTGCCGAGTTCCACTCCAAAGGAACTGGTCTATCTCTATGGAGGCAGCTGGCTTATTGGTCATTGTAATCGCTTTTGCAAAACATTTTCTTAATGAGTAAAGGGTGACATCAATACTATGATCTCAGTATCCTTACATCAACTCCGGATAGCATTCTTATTTCCTGTTCCAGTGTAGCAAAGAGAATAAGAAAGGGAGATTCAGACAGCCTGAGCGCTCTCATTGACCTGGATTTGATTTGTGAACTCCATCAGTGCAGTGTGTGTGTGTAAAGCATCTATATTCGATTGTAATTTGTAAAGATCAGTGCATAGACTTTCTATGAGTTCAATGTCTGTTTATTTCTTCTCTAGCGAGATGCTGTGAGACGGTCTTCATTTAGTTGTCAGTACCCCCTACTGCTGTGTCCGCTTTTTCTCTTCAGTGTACTCCTTGACTGCTTGAAAACGGAATTGTCTGAACACAAGCAAACTTTATTGATCCATATTTCTGTTTGAAAGACCAGAGATTTGTAGAAGGAGGAGACGATTTCCTTTCTCTAGAAAGCTTACTGCAGAGGAGGTCTGCTCATGGCGTAGTAAATCTCTAAGACCGAATAAATGTTACATTCAGCATATATCCTAAGCTTCATTTTGATGATTTATCTTAGGGTTTTTTGTTTTTTTTTTCTGGTAGTGGTCCCCACCTTTTGCCCAGGGCTGTTTCACTCTAGCCTGGGGATAGCAGTCTGGTCAGCACTTGGGCATTTCCTACATCAAGACATAGGGTACACAATTCTAAAGCCCTCCTGTCCTCTGACTTTGGGTCCCAGGAGAATAACGTGTGTAAAGAAAGAAGTCTTCTTAGAGACTGGAGATAAAAATGCCTGTTTTGCATCTGTTATGCATCTGAGTTTCTGACTAGACATTTCTTGTCTTCTGACATCCATAGGTGACCAGGACTTGGGCAGTGGTGAGGATATAGTTAATTAAGCTGCATTAGGGCAAATATACACACTTGTTAAGACACTTAATTTGCCTCAATAATATTGATTACATGGCAGAAGTTTGTTTAAACTAAGTGGTATTTTCCCCCTACTGTTCAGTCCTTGAAGGCAATCTGTATAATAGCTAATAGCCATCATCAGTTAAATATCATGTTAGTTATAAAGTAATGTCATAAGAATTGATTTGGACTTGGCAGTGGAGGAGAAGTCTTCCTTCAAAGCCGATGTAGGTGATTAGCCAGAGTTTTAAGCAGAATCACGGTTCGTATAAACTGTGTATATTTTATAGACTTAAAGCTGCTCTATATTACATGAGTGCCCATTATATTAAAGAAAAGCTCAGACAGTTAATAATGCAAAACATCATGTATGCAATTACCCTGCATTATTATGCATTTAACAGTTTTTATTGATTTGCCAGTAGCTCACTTACTGTATTTAGAGCTATAAACGAGGGATGCTCACCCCCAGATTGAAATAGGTCCAGGAAAACAAGCTAAGGATGAATTACACTACTAAGCACCTCTGCATCAGATCGAATCCTTAAATACAGAAACTGTCAACAGCCATAATGAGCAACATACTGTGATACCACAGACCCGTTTCTTTTCCCATTAATAAAGTTTATCAACCAGGAAGCATCAGAAATCACCTGGCAATACAAATGGAAGCAGTTGGTATTTCCTACGTCCAAAGTAGTACATGGTGATGGGTCTGGCTGGTATGGCGTAGTAAGATAGGGATGCTGGCACTTCCTTTACACTTCCTTCCACTTTAGAACACCCCAAAGTCCCATGGATGGAAGAGCCTGGTAGGCTGCAGTCCATGGGGTCGCTAAGAGTCGGGGACGACTGAGTGACTTCACTTTCGCTTTTCACTTTGCTGCATTGGAGAAGGAAATGGCAACCCACTCTTGCCTTGAGAATCCCAGGGACAGGGGAGCCTGGTGGGCTGCCATCTATGGGGTCGCGCAGAGTCGGACATGAGTAAAGCTACTTAGCAGCAGCAGCAGCAGTGTTACTACCGCATTTCTCTTTACTGAAAAGGAATATAATCTGTTTCCCTTCATTTTAGGTACAATCGCATAAGGAGAGGCACAGGGTTTTATAGGTGTGTCTCTACCTTCAATTGGATGGCCAACCATCCTGGTTTGTCTGGGATGGAGGGAGTCCTAGGATGTGGCATTTCAGTGACTATACCAGGATAGTTGACAGACCTAGTTTCAGAGGAAAATTGGATAAGAAAAGATAACTCTGCAGTCCTAAAAGCAGAGTTTCAACGAAGTCCTTCCTGGTCATGGTTCAGCCCTAGGTATGAAGTTATATCAGGGCTTCCCTGATGGCTCAGCAGTAAAGAATCCACCTGCAATGCAGGAGATTCAGGAGATGTGGGTCCGATCCCTGGGTCGGGAAGATCCCCTGGAGGAGGAAATGGCAACCCACTCCCGTATTCTTGCCTGAGAAATTCCATGGGCAGAGGAGCCTGGCGGGCTGCAGTCCAAGGGGTCTCAAAGAGTCGGACATGACTGAGCGATTGAACACCCACACACACACTCACACACAAAGTTACATTCCTGGGTGTGTTCCTTTCAACAACTCACCAGAAATGAGTTGCAGGTCTCCTTTTTTGTCCTAAATTTTTTTGCTTGGTAAAGCCTTTGATAGAATTGGCAAAGGGTTCAGCTTAGATAGAAACTCTGATTTGTCATTTGAAGGAGCTAGCCCCTGGTTCTCATACAGCTTAGCTATATCTGCCAGCGACTCAAGCACCAGCTTTGTGAGGAGCTGTTTGGTTACTGTTGTTCTTGACAGAGTAAATTGCAAAGAATCTTTTATTTATTTAACCATTGTAAAATTTAATTTCAGTGACCAGCTGAATAGGAGAAAAATAAAATTGCACTGGGGCGAAATCAAAATAGGACAGTTGGAGAGTGACGTGACATTGCTGTTCTGGAACTTGAAAAGGTTTTTACCTTGGCCATTTCATACTGGTATTACTTGCACAGAATCTTTTAGACTAAATGCGCAAGTTACTTGTTCAAACAATCAAGAACTGGCCACTGCATCCTTGTCATTCTCTTAGGCAGACGTTTCTTGCGTTAGATGGACCTCAGCGTTTATTAAAGAAGACCTAAAATGATATCTGTGTGTGTGTGCGTGCGTACATGCGCACGTTTTAATCTTTCTGAGCATGTGAATCATGATGTACAGTTCTTTCTTTACAATTAATGATCTCCTTCTGTTGGGTTAACCAGGCAGACCTGGAGATATTTCTTATTAAAAGAAAAAATCCTCTGTCTTCTTTCCCCAACTAAGCCAGTGTACCTTAATGCAATGATGATATGTTAGACCCAGCAGTTGTCAAAGCAGCGTATTACTGTGATGCCATAATGACACCCTGTCTCTGTAAAGTAGTCATGTTTTCTCAAATCACACGTTGCACCGTTGATTTCTGACATGACACTTCATTCCGTTGCTTTCTCTTTCTTCAGCATCATCATTCTCTGACAATAGCAGCTGGTGCCCATTTTGTTACTAAGTGATTCACATTTTGCCACTTTAGGAGAGTGCAATTAATTGAAGCAGGGAGGGGAAAAAAAAAGCTCATTGTAAAGTGGCGTGCTTGAAGTTGTAACTCAGACTGCCAGGGAGCTGCTGGGGTTACGGGCTTTGAAGCCTGGGCCTCTGGGGTCTGCAGCCTTAGTCTTGGAGGTTTTCTTCTGAAAGCATAAAAGCAAAACCCCAAACCTATAGGCTAATAAAAGCTTCTTATTTTTTGAAAGAAAAATACTGAAATATTCAATCGGGTGATTTCAGCTGGTAGAAAATTGACCAGTTCTTAGAGATTTGTTCCCATTTTGAATAGGTAAGTGATGAGTGATAGGACTGGAGCACCTTGCTTTTCAACCCTGACTCAGTGAGAGAATTAAGGATTTTTTTGGCCACCCCACACAGCAGGTAGGTATTTGGTCCCTGATCAGGGTCGAACCCATGCCCCCTGCATTAGAAGTGGATTCTTTAACCACTGAACCCGCAGGAAAGTCACAGGTTCTGTCTTCTTCTCTCTCTCTTCTTATTTGTAAACTTGCAGGTTTGCTGGCTTCATTGTTAATACATAAAAATTTGGGAGATATATTGATAAAATGTTTGGAATCCATAATGATGATGGGTATTTTGGGGCCCTTAAGGATGACAAGGAAGCAAATAAAAATAGTTGTCATCTATTTAGCTATTAAGGTGTCTGTCACTGAAATAGGTATAATAAAAGTTAAAAAAAAATCTTGCCTTCATTTTACAATCAGGAAAGTCAAAGAAGACCTGTACACGTGTGTTGCATTGATGCACCATATTTGAGGAGGGAAATAAAACAGCAAAGAACTCGAGTTTGGTATAAAATTCAAAATATGAAAGGCTGCTACTTGTTAAGAGCTTCTATTTTGGTGAAAGGGTTAATAATATATAATAATATATAAGCCTAGGGAACATAGGCTTAAGTCCCTTCTGGGAAATCCAGACCGTGCTGCACGCTTATACATTGCCCACAAAGTCACAGCACTCACTCACTGTCACACATTTACCTGGGTCTAGGTAGCATCTCTCAAATCAAGCTTGATAATTATAATATAAGTGAAGTGAAAGTGAAGTCGCTCAGTCGTGCCCGACTCTTTACGACCCCATGGATAGTGGCTTGCACCAAGCTCCTCCGTCCATGGGATTTTCAAGGCAAGAGTACTGGAGTGGGTTGCCATTTCCTTCTCCAGGGAATCTTCCCAACCCAGGGATCGAACCCAGGTCTCTCACATTGTAGACAGACGCTTTACCATCTGAGCCACCAGGGAAGAGTAATTACAATATATATGGGATATTAAATACAGATTATCTGGTTTTCCCCTACAACAGCAACTTTAACTGATCTTTTTTTTTTTTTTAACTCACTTTCTCCTTTTACATGCACGCCTATACACACCACTAATTAACTTTCTAAAATTACATGTTTATATAGGCCAGCAACCAGGAAGCTTTATTTGCTTGATGACTAGTATCTAACACCAAAGGTAAATTTTACTCTTGCTGCCCCTTAGGCAAGGCTGGGCATGAAGTTCCTATGTTATTTACAAAACAGAAAACAGATTCACTGACCTAGAGAACTTACAGTTGCCAGGGGGGAAGGATGGTGGGGAGAGATAGTTAGGGACTTTGGGACAGACAGGTACACTCATTTAAAATGGATAACCAACAAGGACCTAGTATATAATACAGGGAACTGTGCTCAGTGTTGTGTGGCAGCCTGGATGGGAGGGACAGTTGGAAGAGAATAGATACATATATATGTATGTATGGCTGAGACCCTTTGCTGTCCATCCGAAACTATCACAACACTGTTAATTGGCGATACTCCAATATAAAATAAAAAGTTAAAAAGTTCCTATGTAGAAGCATGATCATCAGACTTTATATATAAATATATATATAGTATATAGTAGAACATATATAGAATATAAGGGCTCTCCTGATGGCTCAGTGGTAAAGAATCTATCTGCCTGCCAATGCAGGAGACTTGATTTCAATCCCTGTTCTGGGAAGATCCCCTGGAGAAGGAAATGGCAACCTATTCCAGTATTCTTGCCTGGGAAATCCCATGGACAGAGGAGCCTGGTAGGCTACAGCCCATGGGGTTGCAGAAGAGTCAGACATGACTTAACAGCTGAACAACAACAATATCGAATATATGGTAGAACATATCTAGGATTTGCACAGAATACTGAAGACTGTATCTCAGACTGTGTTGAAAATGCTTTGTAAAGCGCTACAATGTCCCTGGCTTCTAGAAGGCTGTTATAGCCTCAAATTTTGTTTCTTATACAGAAACTAAATGTTATTCTTGACATGGTTATTTCTCTCTCCAGTTTATTCTCAGGGTGTACACTCAGAAAAGATTTTGAGAAAGTTACTTCTCTTTTTCCCTTGTGCCTCCCATCACTTCCCTTGAAATAATAAAAGCAACTCTACGTAGGCTTTAAAATAAATATTTCCCACATTTTCCAACACATGTTATTTCTATTCATAATTCTTAACTAAATTTAGATTTTTATTAATCCAATGTGACCTAAAATTTCTGCGTTAACAGCACAATGTGGAATCGGGCTTATTCTCTTTGGCTCCAGATAAAGCCATCATCTTGAAAATGGTGCTTTCTGACAAAAAGGTGTTCTTTTGAAATAAAGTCTTATTCACTACATTCTTCTTAGAGTTAATGTGAATTTTAGTGCCTCTAATTTTAGATTGAAGTGAAGTCTAGAATAAAACCCACCAGCTGACAATTGAATTTATAGATAGTTGTGAATATTTCAGGCTTGAATAATAGAGCTGTAGAATTTCAGAGACAGAGAGGGAGAGAATTAAGAGCCACAGTAGTTTTAGGGTATAATGAATGGTGTCTAGGAAATGTTCAGTGTAATGAGCTAAGTAGTAATTAGGAGACAACTGTGTTCTTTCAGCTTCAGTTTTGGTGTCACTCCAAACTCTGGGGAGGGTGACTCAACAGGGCAGTCCTGTCGCCAGGGTGGTGGTGGTTCCTTCAGCCACCTTTGCACTCATGGGTGAGCGTGAATGTCGTAGACCCTCTGTGCGTGCCATCTCTACCTTTGCTTGCTTGGCTGTTTTAAAAAGTCAGCAAACACCTTGAAAGACTCTCTGTTGGCTTGAAGACATTTCCGCACTGGACTTTGGAGTCAGCCCTGAGTTCAAATCTTTGATTTTTCCACTTCCAAACTGTATGACTTTCAGGAAATTGTGTCATGTCTGAGGGTCTGTGTCCTAAAGAGTCATACCTCCCTCACAAGACCGCCTTCGGGATTAAATGAGAAAATATTTGTAAAGTACTTAGGTCAGTGCCTGGTGCCTAGTAAGCTCTTGATAAATGGCAGCTCTATTATTATTTCCACTGGGCAGAAAGTGTTCATGAAGGAAGCGGTTCACGTCTGAAAAGAAACCTGTAAAGCCTACAGCACAAATCCAGCTTGTTCACTTTCATTTGCAGCTGCGGTGGCCAGACTTGTGTAGGAAGAGAGATTGCACCTGTCCCAAGGCTTCCCTGACTGCATGAACTTTGTGAATTTTCTTGCTTCCATCCAGATAATTGCAAAGTTAGGGACTGAGATTTTTCCAGGAAACGGCTGGCTGGAGATACCCAATTTTTCAAAGACCTTATTAACAACATGCATTTGACCCATAAACATTTGGTGACTTTGCAAATAACACTACCATGAAGAGGAGGCTGATTCCTGCCCTTGTTCCTCAATGAAGAGTTCTGCTCTTCATTTAGAAGTCCATGAGAAAAAAGCTCAAAGGAAAGGAAATTGGTATAAAATTGAACAATCAAAAAAAGAGAGAAGAGGACCTGGAGAAAGCATAATCTGTTTTATGATTAAGCAGTTCAAAGCAACTGTCCTCAGGAAAAAAGAAAAAAAAAAAAAGATTAAAAAATGGTGCCTCACGGGCAGATGGCGAAAGAGTTAATTGTCATCACTGTGAGAAATTCAGTGCCAGAGAGAGGAAAGGGGAGCAACCGTGTTTTAGTACCCTAATAACTTCTAACTCTAGTCTAAGATCATAATGTATGTGCGAGCAGTCCAGTAATTATAAGGTAATAAGTGAAGTGGTGGGGTAAGTGCTTTAAATTAAAAGGAATTCGCAGGGCTGCTGTAAGTCAGTGCCGACCCGCTTTCTTTCAAACGTTGACTTGAGGAAAAGTGCTTAGCCCAGGGTGCAAGCCGGGAGACAGGGAGAGCGATCTATTAATTACAACACTCATTAACAGTGACGGGGAGGAGGCAGCCGAGGTGGGAGGGAGCAGAAGCCTGGTTCAGGCTGGCAAGGGGGTTATTTTTCCTTTCGTTCCTTCTCCAGGAAAGGACAACATGAGTGGGTGGGTGAAAGCAAGAAGGTGTTTTTGTGGATTTCTCCTTCCTGTTTGTTTTCTTCACATCCTAAGCCTGCTTTCCTTGAGAAAGCAGCACAGAACTTCAGGTGGGAAATCTACTAGGTAGGAGGCACATTCTGGCTCTAGAGGCACTTGAGATTCCCTTCTTGGAACCTTTCAGTGAACATTCCCTAATAGGAAAGAACCGTATTTTTCTTGGTTTGAAAGTAACAGAACAGCGGGGGGATTTGGGGAGGGGGGTGCCCAGAGGAGAGCATGAAATTTGTGCAGTGATAAAATATCATTAGATTTATAGGGAAAGAGGTAATTGCATCCTTTCGGTTATCCCGTGACATACTCCCCCAAATTCCAGTGAATGACCATTACCCTGTGGGATTCCCATAAATCAGCTTTCCACTGGGAAGCAATTATCTTAGTCTCTTTCTCAGCTGTCACCTCTTCTTCCTCTAGTGGGCTCTCAGAAGGTTCTAAGAGACTTTGCTAAAAGGGGTTTTGCACTGTGGCTAACCGGAAAGAAAATAGGACCAATTACGTCTTTTCATCTAATTACCTCTTCAGAAATTTAATCACTTATGGGGCCAACAAAGTAAGAGGGATGGACCGTTTCTTCTAAATAAGAGAGAGAGTTCATCAGATCAGATGCTTCATCATATTTCCTTTTAGGAGGTATGATGTTAAAAGAGCAAAGGCAGGGGAGAAAAAGAGACCACCACAAGTCTTATTTTTTCAGGACAAAATCTGATACATCCTTACCTTCCTGAGTATAGAGTATCAGATTTATGGATTCACTGGTAGACTGAAGGCTCAAATGGCTTTTAGTGATTCTTGTTGTTGACGGTGGTAGATCACACACGCAAACACATACACTCGTAAACACAGGTACATATTTATTAATCGATGCCGGTAATCATTTCCCTGTTTTGTGGGCTCGAGGAAATAATCCTTAAATATTGGCGAGAATTTTATCTTTGAAATCTTTCTATATCGCTAAATGTCTAGGAAATAGAGCAATTTAAATAAAGAGGCAAAGTGAGTGAGGATATATTCCCTATGTGTCTTAGATCAATAAAAGACACGGTTATGCTTATGGAGCATGCTGACAATCAGTAATTACAGAGCTGAGGAATCATCTGGTCTTGACAATAAAAGTTGGGTTCTGCTCATAATACAATGATTGCAACATCCTAAAATGGAAGAGAAAAGTAGAGTGAGGATAAATGTAATTTTAGAAATGATACAGACCTTACAAATTACTCTTCTTCCGTGGATAAATTTAGAATCTAGAGAGTTGATTTAGATATTGACAGTGCTTCTCCAAGAGAAAGGTATTAAAATGAAAGGAAATGGATCCCTTAGAGCTTTTGTTTATGGTCTGTCTGGGCACTTTGATGTAACCCTGTCACGCCCTTATGCTGATTACCTTGTTGTAGAACAAGAGATATTGACTAGCGAATGATGTGTAGTCCCCAGCTCTTAGGCTGCACTCTCAAGGAGCCAAGTCTTTAACATATGAATTCTTGTCTTTTTTTTTTTTTCTTCCTTCAATCTTCCCTTCCATTTCCTCTTGTTTTTTCACCTCCTCTTTGTCTACCTCTTTTGGTCTCTGTGTTTGACACTCTCTCCTTCTCTTTCTCCTCCTGTTTATATCTCCCTCCACCTCAGGCTTCTCTGCAGAATGTCAAACAAAGATCGACACATTGATTCCAGCTGTTCGTCCTTCATCAAGACGGAACCCTCCAGCCCGGCCTCCCTGACGGACAGCGTCAACCACCACAGCCCAGGTGGCTCTTCGGACGCCAGCGGGAGCTACAGTTCAACCATGAATGGCCATCAGAACGGACTTGACTCGCCGCCTCTCTACCCTTCTGCTCCTATCCTAGGAGGTAGTGGGCCTGTCCGGAAACTGTATGACGACTGCTCCAGCACCATTGTTGAAGATCCCCAGACCAAGTGTGAATACATGCTCAACTCGATGCCCAAGAGACTGTGTTTAGTGTGTGGCGACATCGCGTCTGGGTACCACTATGGGGTAGCATCCTGTGAAGCCTGCAAGGCGTTCTTCAAGAGGACGATTCAAGGTGAGTGAGGGTCTCGATACCCACCTGGCGATACCCACTCTTCCCACTCATATGATGGTTGGTTAGTTGGTTTTCCTGGTTCTTGTCCTAGTTGATCTCGTTTTACCGTCTTAATTCTATCTTGCTTACAAAATAGAAATAGATTAAAATTGATAGTGGAGGATTTGTAGAATAGACTCCGCCCCTCCATTTGCTCCCTATCAATTCCACCTTTACTGTCAAGCTCCAGGGATGGAATGATAATAAGCTTTGGGTGGAGTTTAAAAGAACACAGCTATTATTAGAGCAGTGGGGTGTCTAGATAGCAACTGAACTGATGTGTACAGGATGGTGGTGGTGGTAGTTTAGTTGCAGGGTTGTGTCCAGTGCTGGCAACCCCATCTATCCATGGGATTTCCCAGGCAGGAATACTGGAGTGAATTGCCATTTCCTTCTCCAGAGGTTCTTTCTGACCCAGGGATCCAACCCAGGTCATAGGCATTGCAGGCTGTCTCCTGCCCTGGAGGCGAATTCTTCACTGCTGAGCCACCAGGGAAGCCCTATCTATGCCCTGGATAAATTGTGTTTTTACCTCTTCTGTTCTTCTTAGAGCTAAAATAATAAATATTTCAGACCAATGATTTTCAAACTAGAGTATGCATCACACTCACCTGGAGGTCTTGTGAAAATGCAGATCACCCACTCCCAGAGCTTCTGATTCATTAGCTCTGTCTTGAGTAGGAATGTGAGAATTTATATTTCTAACAGATTTTTAGATGATGCTGCTATTGTTGGTCCAGGGACTACACTTTGAGAATCACCTCTGGAGACAAATTTAATTTTCTATGGCCTGCCTACTTTTCCTGTGCATAGACACACTTCCCCTACCTTTTTAATGAGTTTATATAAAAAACTTACCAAACTATACTGAATTATAAAATATGCGTCCAACATGTATGACATATCAAAACTGTATAGGTCTCCAGATTTACAAATAGCAATATTATTTCCCACACAAAAATGTAGAAACTATGGTTGAAATTTGTATGTGACCTTTAGGAATCCACAAAGACAAAACTCAACTCCTTTTCAAAGCTATAGATATATATCCTTACAGAAAACTACATTTCATCTTTCTATATTCTTTGTGATACACTTTTAAGAAAACAGAGGAAGGAAAGAATCTTTGTTTATTGAGTGCCTCTAGCGCACCAGTGATTCTGTTCTGCTCAGTGATTTACAAGATGTATCTTTTGGGGATTCCCTGGTGGTCTAATGGTTAAGGCCTCCCTGCTTTCACTGCTAAGGGCCCAGGTTAATCCCTGGTGGGGAAACCAAGAGCCCACAAGCTTTGTGGTGTGGCTAAAACAAAACCAAACCCAAAATGTTATTTTCTTAGTTAGTTATGGATACAAGTGTGTCTTCCCAGGTATCAGTGGTTCTCAACCTTGTGGGCTCACTGGACTCACCCGGAGATGTAAAAAAATATTGATATCTGGGCTCGTACCCCCAAATTCGGAATTAATTGGCTTTGGGTGCAGCCAGGGCAAGTGAGGGTTTTGAAAGCTTCCTAGTTAATGCTTCAGGTAAAACTGAGGTTAAGAACCACTGCACTGTACTCTGCTGTGTTCTGTAACAGTGCTTCTCAAAGTGTGAACTCTGATTCAGGAGTATCAACATCATTGGGGAATTTGTTAGAAAGGCAGATTATTCCCATCCTGCATCCCAGATTACCTCCATCAGCATCCCTGGGGGTAGACCCAGCAATATGTGCTTTGCCAAGCCCTCCAGGTGATTCTGATGCTCAGAGTTTGGGAACCACAGCTCTGTTACCATGTTGCTGCTGATTTAACGCTGGCAACTCTCCTTTGTCATCTACTGGTCCCTTGTTGGACATAAGTGGAATCAGTTTAATAAATGTGTGACATGCTTCCTGGTTTTAAAGCACAAAAGAGATGATGTTTGTTAAACTCTCATCCTTCTAAATGTTCCAACAAAAGGTGAATCTGAAACCCTTTATGGGCACAGAGTTATCTTCTACCCTTTCTTTTAAGAGCATGTGTGAGGGCAAATCTCACCCAGATGCAATGAAGACTGTAGGGAGTGTCCTTAGTCGAACAGGTGGTTCCATCTCCCACTTGCTCTTGTGTTGTCCATTACATGATTGTTTCCTTGATGTATGGCTGATGAATACAGAGTTAAAGTGCACAGTTGTTCAAGAAATTATAACTTATATAATCGAATGAATCTTTCAGCCTCATCTTTTCATAGCCTCTCATAGATTTAACTGAAGAACACAAGCCAAGTTAGTGTGAGTACGTATGAATTACCTAAATATTTTCCTAGTTGTATCTTCATATTTAATGGATCATCATTGCCATATTTTATTAGCATTTTCTTGCAAAAATCCTTCATCCACTGGATCTTTATTTCCTTTATTCTCATCTGTAAACTGAAGGCATTAAGACCTACCTCAAGGAATGCTTCTGGATAAAATGAAATACAAAATCAAATGTAAAGTGAGTAAGTAAAAACAATGATGGTCTGTATGCAAAGCTTCCTCTCACTTTGGGGCCTTTGAACATATTTCTTCAGCTTTCTTGCTGTTGTTGCTTAGCTGGTAAGTACTGTCTGACTCTTTTGCGACCCTATGGACTATAGCTCTCCAGGCTCTTCTGTCTGTGGGATTTCCCAGGCAAGAAGACTGGGGTGGGTTGCTATTTCCTTCTACAGGGGATTTTCCTGACCCAGGGAGCGAACCTGCATCTCCTACATTGGCAGGAGAGTTCTTTACCACTGAGCCAGCAGGGAGGCCCTTCAGCCTGCTTGTGTGCTGTGCTCAGACACTCGGTCGTGTCTGACTCTTTGCAACACTACGGACTGTAGCCTGACTGGCTCCTCTGTCCATGGGGTTCTCTTGGCAAGAATAGTGGAGTTGGGTGCCATTTCCTCCTGCGGGAGATCTTCCTGACCCACTCCTCTTTTATGTCTCCTGTATTGGCAGGTGGATTCTTCACCTCTAGTGCCATCTCAGCCTACTTACTAGATTGCAAAACTTGAGAAGGAAAACACTTCAAATTTGGGGGTTCTTAGCAGCATTGCCCCACAATATTAGAATACAGATGCTACAGAGCATCTCAGATTTAAACTGTTAGTAATTTGATTTTGTTAACTCCATTTACACAACTCGGGGTCTAACTATTGACCCAGGGTCAACAAATATTGACTTAGACTCTACTGTGGGCCTGGCAGTGTATTGGTTTGAGTTTCAGCTTAGCCATGTTTTCTGAAAGCTTGGTTCCCAGAGGTTTGTGGATTGAGGTAAATTCCTCCTATAAATGTCTCCAACCTTGAGGGAATACCAGAGATTTTGGTTGGGGGGCAGGATTAAACAACTTGGTCCTCAGTATGTATTTCCAGTATGTTGTCCTAAAGATAGGACCACTTTGTGCCAACATTTCCTAATAGTTGTTTCAAAAAAAAAAAAGAAATTCTATTGCTGAGCTGTTAATAGCCATGCAGTAGTTACTTACCAGAGATCCCTGGAATAGAGCAATTGGAATTCTGTTGCTGCTGCTTCCTTAGATGCTGAAATGCTACCAAAAGCTTCCCAGGGCGAAGCACAGGGTGGTTCTTGGCATTGATGTGTTAGTGCTCAGTTCTACTCCATATTGGAAAGAGCAACTTCCAAGGATTTTGAGCAGGAGACAGACATGTCACTGTCCAGATTAGACTCTGGACTTGCCCACCTGGCTGTGCTTGTAGCTGGCAGCTGGGAGGCACTCCAGCTACCCAGCTACCCTGCTAGCTACATCAGCGGGCATCATGCCGTGGTGCTTACTTAGCCCCAAAAAGGCAGTGAGGCAAATAAAGGGATTAGATTGTGAAAGTGTAATGTAATAATTAGGGTGGTAATTGTAAGGGAGATTGGAACAGCCCCTCCTTTCTGCGGCCAACGAGTGATAGCGATGCAACTGGGAAGATGTTGAAAGTGGCCCGAATCTGTTGCAACATCACAGATGCTCATTCTTATGTGGAAAGGACCGTAACATCCATTCTCATGTCCTCAGGCAGCATTGGAGCCAAACTATCCTTGACAGATAGTAGTCTCTGCCTTTCCCTCCCTTGAAGCTCTCTTGGAGAATCAGAAATGATTACGCAACTTCCCTTAAGAACAAGTCTTTCTGCAGTCTCACAACCCATATGGGCAAGGCGTTATGTAAGTGTGGCTTCCTGATTCAGCACGCTCTCGTTGATTTGACTAAGGGACATATGTATTCAAAGCCATAGTCACAGGGAATATTGCCACTTTAGAATTTTTATTTCTTGTTATAATAATTTAAGATTGGCTATCCAATGTGTAACACATTTTAAAAGTTGAGCAACATGCTTAAATTTAGAGCCAAAAGAACAAATATCTGGAGCACATCTTAAGAAAAGTAATGAGACTTGTTCTTGTCAAAGCTGAATGTGGTTATTCTGGTTGTGAGAGGCAATTAATCATAGATTTCAGTGAAAGTCAAACAGAAAGGCATATTTTCCACCAGAAAGGCATATTTTATTTATTGGCTGGTCAAATTATCATTGGAAAACTATTGAATTCGGTCAGCACTTAGGTAAAAGTCAAAAGTTTTGGAAGGTTTTAGTTGGTTTTATCTTTTTTCTTTTCTGCTGAATAAAAAGCTTTTTAGAGGCTTTTGACAGTTCTTTTATCACACAGCATTACAACGGCAGCAGTGATTTCATTGCCATTTTCTAAGCTTATTCACTTTTGTGTGTGGTATCATTTTTCTGATTATTTTCTAATTCTACCTTTGGCCTCGATGCATAAATGAGTGAAAATATTTGTGTATGTGTGGGGTTTTGTATTTTTTTGGTATCATTAAGAGTTTTCCCTGAACTCTTGTTAAGGAGATAAGAGAAGGAAAATATCTTTATATCCCCAAAACTCAATATATATTTCATTATTTAATTTATAAAACACTAACCCCCAGAAGTTTTTATTTCTATATAAAAATATGTATTATATACATATATTATATATTATGTTTACTAGATATATGATTAATATAACCATTTTCAACCATTTATTCTTATGCTAGAAATATGACATCCACCCTTTTAAAAAGAAACTTTATATTTAAAAAGTAGGGGATAATTTTTTTAAAAAGATATTCATTTTCAAATGGGTTTTGAATTCATGTAAAACCAGGTTCAAGTCTTAGCCGCTTATGTGCTGAGAGGCCACAACTTCTCTGTGCCTCCCTTTCACAGGTGAAAGTGAAGTCGCTCAGTCGTGTCCGACTCTTTGCGACCCCATGGACTGTAACCTACTAGGCTCCTCTGTCCATGGGATTTTTCCAGGCAATAGTACTGGAGTGGGGTGCCATTTCCTTCTCCAGGGGCTCTTCCCAGACCAGGGATTGAACCCAGGTCTCCCACACTGTAGACAGACACTTTACCGTCTGAGCCACGTTCTGATAATAAACCCTCAAAATTTTCCTGTAACCATTCCTCACAATAGCACTGTTTTAGACTAGGAGGCATTTTGGTGGGCTAATTGGAAATTTGATTGGTTTTATATAGTTTTATGGTGATCAATTTTTTTTCCCCCTATGGATGGAAAACGAGGTAAATCAGAAAGGGAGCCTGAGTCTTGTAATTTAAAAATCCCAGTTAAGCTTTAAATGTGAAATTTAGTAAATAAAAAGAACAGAATATCTTTGCTGCGTGAGATATAGGAGTGACCGTCATGAGAACCAAGTCCACTGCAGATATCCATGGGCTCTGAGATGGGAGTACAGTGGGCACCCATATACTGTGTAAATATTTAAATGTTTATAAATCAAGATAATAAACTGGTAAGGGGGTTCCTTTGTGGCTAAGTCAGTAAAGAATCCGCCTGCAGTGCAGGAGACCACGTGCATCCCTGAGTCAGGAAGATCCCCTGGAGAAGGAAATGGCAACCCACTCCAGTATTCTTGCCTGGAAAATCCCATGGACAGAGGAGCCTGGGGGGCTACAGTCCACAGGATCACAAGAGTCAGACACGGGACTGAAGCAACTAAACCACCACCACCAGGTCCAATTTGTTCTGTTCTCCGAGCAAATATGCTTTCATAATGGCCTGAGAGGCCAGCTTGGCATTTTTAATTCTTAGATTCAGGCGTTTTGTATCAGGAAGAAGCGGTAGAAGGAGAGCCCATTTCTCTCCCTTCACCCGTGCCTCGCATCCTGTCTGGTATATCAGCATACCCCTGCCCCCATGTCCGAGGCCCACCCACCTCTTCCTAACAGCTGCACCTTGATCATGCATGGGCCGTGTAATGTGCACACAAGGAGTGAGGTCCAGGCCAAGCCACCTTCCAGAGGAGGGACCCAGGGGAGAGATTCACGTAGGCCCTGGATGAATCTTGTAGAGGTTTATCCCAGGAATTAGGGAGTCCCAATCCCATGGACGGAGGAGCCTGGTAGGCTGCAGCCCATGGGGTCTCGAAGAGTTGGACACGACTGAGCGACTTCACTTTCACTTTTCACTTTCATGCATTGGAGAAGGAAATGGCAACCCACTCCAGTGTTCTTGCCTGGAGAATCCCAGGGACGGGGGGGTCTGGTAGGCTGCCGTCTACGGGGTCGCACAGAGTCGGACACGACTGAAGCAACTTAGCAGCAGCAGCAGCAGGTATACAAGTATTCAAGGGGTGGATCTGGGAGTGGTTATCTTCTTTGGCTGTGGAAGGGCTCCCACCTTGATGCTTTCTAAAGCCTGGGGCCTTCAGGTGGGGGCCCTTCTAGTCTGAGTCTAAAGGTGACACTGATAAGAGCCTTAAATCCCACCTTAAACACAGGGCTTTAAAGAGGAGGAATTTGCCTGCAAGGCATCTGCTGAAGGTGTCTGGGCACAGCCTATGCAAATGCTATTCTTTTCCATCCTGAATTGCTGACTCCTTCCTGAAGCTGGCTGCCTAGTTCTAGAGGCTCTTTCCTGGAGGTAGCATTTTCTTTGCCTTCCTGTGCTATTTTAGTCTTAGAATAGAATATTTGCAGCACTGGAGGAAATAACTTACAAATTGAGTGTCTGTATATCATATGAACCTTCCCGTGGAAAATAATCAGGTACTATCTGTTTAACTCAAACAGCATTTAGAGAAAAGAATTTCCTCTGTTTGTAAATGGCAGCTTTAAAACTAGTATGTTTTAAAATGAAAATCCAAAATAATATAGAAATATCTAAACCATCCTGATGAACCTCAGTGATTATTAGTTTGTTTGCACTGTTAAATATGGAGATAATATTTTCAGAAGAAATACTTTCTGAACCGCAATTTGCTTTAACTCAGAGCTTGTTCTTGTTATGTTTAATTGCCTTTTTCCACTTTTCCTTGCCTTTGATGCCAGTGTTGTCTGATTTTTTTGACATGCATGAATGTGGCCAGGTTATCAATGAGAAGAATGAGAAGTAATCTTTCTCTTGTTATTTTAATTGTTAGGTTCAGTGTTTTTAATAGGAAAACTCAGTATCAAAGACTTTCTCCATGGGTAGAGAATGTTACTTGAATAGATGTTTCAGCAAACAGCACAATTTATAGTTTACTCTGTCTCAGTTTTGACTTAGTGGGCCCACTTCTCAGGGTAAGTGAGTGGTGATTCTTTTTTCATGGGTTGTTCTGACTTTTAGGAATTGGCCTAAATTGTCATCACTTCTGAGGTTGTTGAAGAGCTAAGGGCAACAAAATTCTATAAGGAACCAGATAATAAAACAGATAGTAAATATCTTAGGTCATGTATACTTTGCCTGTCACTTATTCAGGTTTTGCTTTGTTTTACTTTTTAAGCTGTTTAAGAACATAAAAACCAATCTGAGCTTGAAGTGAAGTAAGTGAAGTCACTCAGTCGTGTCCGACTCTTTGCGACCCCATGGACTGTAGCCTACCAGGCTCCATCCATGAGATTTTCCAGGCAAGAATACTGGAGTGGGTTGCCATTTCCTTCTCCAGAGGATCTTCCCGACCCAGGGATCGAACCTGGGTCTTCCACATTGCAGGCACATTTGTGCTGAGTCACACAAAAACAGACCTAGGGCTAGATTTGAAAGCTGGCCATAGTTTAGGTAAACACCCTCATTTCATCTTCCTTGTGGGCGATATTGATTACCAAAATTTTCATTTCAGAGGACTTTTGCTTGCATGTTATTTATTTAAATTGAAATCAAGTTCTCTACCATGATCTTTTTAGTCTTTTATTTCAGTTTTCAGAATTTTTTTTTCCCAGGAATCAGAATTTTCTAGCCTCTTTTCACTGCTCCTGATGACATATACATGTGTATATCAGCCAGCTAGTCAGAAAACAGAATCAATGTAAATGAAAATAAAGTAGCATTTAGAGTAACTGACAAAAAGTTGGATCTTGGTTGTATAAAATAAGAGTGTTTATTTTCAGAGAATAAATTGCATAGTTGGTCTTTGATCAAGGAAAGGAAAACAGAAGAAAATGTAATGAGCCTCACTGTTTTTTTGTCCTTCAGATGTTAGGAGCTCACATTTGCAACACCAGCGTCTCTGGTATCATTTACATGTTTATTAAGCACATTGCATTACGTTACTGTATTTTGGAAGTCATTTAAAATCAACATATTATTTTAACCTCCTGAAAGGGTGTATTTTCCAGTTGGGTGACGGTAGATAAGAACCCATCTCACGTAAGGGGTTTGTGCCGGTGGCATTCAAGGAGAAAAAGAGTTTGCAATGAAACTTTTTAATGCCATGGTAAAAAGTCCAACTGTAGTTCACCGTCAAATTAGTGAGATTGGATAATTAGTCAATTTAGGCTGACAAAATTCACTTTCCTAAGCAGTATATCTGCAAAATAAATGACCCCTCTTTTACTGTCTATGTTATTTCACGGTGGTTGAGAAGAAGTTACAGCATGTATTTTATGACCCTCTGGTAAATTACATTATGTTTATTTTTATTTATTAAAAAAGACACTTTGTAGTAGTAATATCACTAATCTTAAAAGTGTAACGGTTATGATAAATAAAAGTACAAACGTGTTAGTAACTTTTTTAACTTCTATTTTCGTACTTTAACTTCCTAATATATCAGTAATATTAATATATTCTTCATTGATTCTACTGTGATATGGCCTTCATGATATAATCAGAAAAATAAGAATGTTATTCTGGATTATCTTTACATGTGTATTTAAGAGGCTGTGCTCTCTCTCTCTTGAATTTTTGTAAACTTTATTTTCTTGAATAAAACCCTCTGTACTCAGAAAATAAAATCCATTTCCCCTGGTTCACCTGAGCTTGCGTCCTCAGAAGTAATAATAGCAGCCAGGAAGGAGAGCAGCTCCTTGGTGCTGAATGTGGGTGGAGCTGGCGTGACCCCGGTACCCTCTGTGGTTCCAGTGTCCTGATCCACCTGTGCCATCCATTTTTACCTGTCCCTGACTTAGTTACTTTCTTAGGGGACCTCTCCCATAAGCACGTGCATTCCCATTTCTTCCAGGGAATTTGTTGGTGAGTAATTCTCTTTCCCTGGGCTTCCTTGGTGGCTCAGTGGTAAAGAACTCACCTGCCAATGCAGGAGACCTGGGTTTGATCCCTGGGTCAGGAAGATCCCCTGGAGAAGGAAATAGCAACCCGCTCCAGTAGTCTAGGCCGAAAAATCCCATGGACAGAGGAGCCTGGCAGGCTGCAGTCCATGGGGTGGCAAAGAGTTGGATACCAGCAACTAAACAACAAGTAATCCTGCCCTGTCCCAGCCTGCCATGGTCAAATGTACTACCTCTGCCAGCCCTCCACACCAGTTTTCCCGGCAAGTCACTGGTGAGAAGAAAGTTTGTGCTGTTTACATGAAGTCCAAAGGACTTCATGAATCAGTTCCACTTAATTCTTTTAAAAATCTCATTTACTTTCCTGTTTGTTAACCAGGTGGATTTTTGCATCTATGGTGGGCCTCCTTAGGTAATGGGGTGTGGCTGATACTTTGCAATCACTGGATTTGCACTCAAGTCCAGTATTATGACTGTTTTGATGAGGAGGCTAGAGGCTGTTCTTTGATGACAAGATAAACTCCTGAGCAAAGATATCAATACTTGTCTTAACATAGCTTTCATTCTTTCCTCCAGGTTTTCCCTTACTCAGAACCAAACCCTGACAAATAGGGCAGTTTCCTTCACAGAACAACTGGCCCTCATCTACAGAGCATCCTATTAAATGCTTGAGGACAAATAATAGGAATGGTATATTGTACTTGATACTTTTCAAAATGCACATTTTAACGTATATTAAAGTAATTACATGATAAGACCCTTTTCCCCATAAATGCAGAATTGGTTCTGACTAAATCCAGTTGTTGTTTAATCGCTAAGTCACGTCCAAGTCTCTTGAGACTCCATGGACTATAGTCTGCCAGGCTCCTCTGTCCATGGGATTTCCCAGGTAAGGAATACTGGAGTGGGTTGCCATTTCCTCCTCCAGGGGATCTTCCCAACCCAGGGCTTGAACCTGAGTTGCTTGCATTAGCAGGCAGATTCTTTACCACTCAACTCCTGGGGAAGCCCTAAATCTAGTTAGTGTTAGCCTCTCAGCCGTGGCTGACCCTTTGTGAACCCACAGACTGTGGCCCCCCACCCCAAGCTTCTCTGTCCATGGGGTTTCCCAGGCAAGAATACTGGAGTGAGTAGCCATTCCCTTCTTCAGGGGAATCTTCCTGACCCAAGGATCAAACCTGGATCTTCCACGTTGCAAGCAGATTCTGTACCATCTGAGCTATCAGGGAAAATCCAGTTAGGGTACATTAAAATGTTCATCCTTAGGGTAGGAAAGGAAACAGCAACAAAAAAACGTGATGAGAGTTCTGTTGCCTGAAATTCCTATCCATGTGCCTCACTTTTTTGGTATTTAGTTGCAGCAGCCTGTGTCTCAATATGATTTGAATCTGATGATTTGTTACTTGTGAGAATTCAGGTTCTGGAAACAGCGAGGCAGGTTGTGAGGAATGACAGGGTCAGTGGCATGGGTCAGAATTTTTTTTCTTTACTGGTAAAGCCCAAGGCAATTGTTCATTTTTCTGATATATTACTTGATAAAGTTAGATAACATCTTAGAAGTGATAAAGTATACACAGGGCATTAATTAGCCTTCTCTCTGAAGTTGCTTGAAGTTGTTAGGATTCAACAGTGTTAAAGCCTGGTCACTGGTATCCTCTTACACCATTTCAGAATTTTACATGAAATTAAAATTAGGTAATGGATGTTGGGAAAGTATTCTGATATATACCAAAAGTAAATATAAGTTTCTGTTTAAATTAATGATGTTCCAATATATTTTTAATTTATTTCTTTTTGTGACAAAAAGCATAAAGGATGTACATAACATAGTATCAAACTTTAAGTTTTCCATCTTAACCATTTTTAAGGATACGTTACTTTAGTGTGAACTGTATGCACATTGTTGTACAACAGATAGCCAACATGATCTCATCTTGCAAAAATGAAACTCTATACCAATTAAGTAGCAACTCCCCATTTTTCCCTCCCCCCAACCGCTGGTGATCACCATTCTACTTTCTGTTTCTATGAGTTTAACTACTTTAGTACCCCCTATAGGCAGAATCATGTAATATTTATCTTTTTGTGACTGGTCTGTTTCACTTAGCATACTACCCTCAGTTTATCCATGCTATAGTGTATATCAGGATTTCCTTTTAAAATTTATTTATTTATTTATTTTTAAAGATTATTTGTTTGGCTCAGTCGGGTCTTATGCAGCATGCAGGATATTCACTGAGGCTTGGGGGATGTTGCCTTGCACTTGCGTGTGGGCTTGTGACTCTGAGCACATGGGCTCAGTAGTTGTGGTGCAGGCTTAGTCTCCCCCCCGACCCCCACCCCCACATGTGGGATCTTAGTTCCCTGACCAGGGACTGAACCTACATCCCCTACATTGGAAGGCGGATTCTTAACCACCAGACTGCCAGGGAAGTCCTGTTGTTGTTAAGGAGCTGAATAATATTCTATTATATTTATATACCACATTTTCTTCTTCCGTTGATTCATCAGTGGACCTTAGGTTATTTCTGCCTCTTGGTTATTGCCCATAATGATGTAATAAACATAGTTGTACAAATATCTCTTCGAGATCCTGCTTTCAGTTTTTTAGGTAAAATGCCCAGAGGCAGGATAGCTTGATCATATGGTAGCTCTATTTACAATTTTTTTGGGAGCCTCCATATTGTTTTCCATAGATGCTGCACCATTTTGCACTCTCACCAACAGTGCCCAAGTGTTCTAATTTCTCTGTATCCTCTACAACACTTGTTCTTTTCTTTTTCTTTGTACCATCCTCATGAGTGTAAGGTGAATGTTTAAACATTTTGAGGTGTTTCAGATGCTTCCCAAAGTTAAAGTTCTTTTTTGAAGTTCCTCTTTTAGCTACCAAAGCCTATCCATAAATAATTACGTATGTGGACAATGTAAACAGCTGGTTTCACCCTCTCAAAGTGAATGCAATGCCTTTATACCAGTAATATATGAAATTTTTGTTAATTTTTCATAATAATAATATATTCAATTCTTAAAATTTGCCACACATTATTCTAAGTGTTTTACATTAATTATCTTGTTTAATCCTATCATCATTCCATTAGAGTAGATACTACCATTATAGTATCACTGTATTATTTATAGATGTGGAACATCTATAAAGTTCACCACCAGGCACAGAGAAGGAATTATCCAAACACACTTGGGTCCCAATCTGAACTCAGAGCCTGAGCTGTTAACCCCCATATTAATCTGCCTTGTATATTTAAAAATCTTTTCAAGCATGGAATAATTCTAGACTGAATTTTTCTTAAGAGATTTTGGTTCATGGGTAAAATTTTCCATTAAGTTGTTAAAATACAATAAAAATGGGGAATTAAGAATATTTTCAGTTATGATTAGATGTTAAAGGTTTATAAAAAGAAGGCAGTCAGAAGTAAGTCTTAAAAATATCTAATTTTTTATCATTCATTTCCCCAAATCCCCTAAAGATGAAGTTTGAGAGTGCAAGTCTTCAGTACCACCCAATCAGTTTTCTGTGTCCGTTCCCTGGACTTTATCTGCTGACAATCGTTTTGCCACTAGATTTTTAGTTGCTGGTCTTAGATGGATCCTAAAAATGTACCCTTACCACTGATAACACTTCCCAGACTCTTTCTTTCTTGAGTTCAGGAGAAAAGAGGCTTATTTCTCCTCCTGTCTTGATGTAGGGATAGCTGTGCACTTAGTAAACTTTGTGACCACAACAGAAGGCAGGTCAGAGTCCATTTTTTTTTCTTATGATGAGTGCTAGTGAGAAGAGATTTTTTTAAAAAGTGATTATATGAATGCATCTGTATGTTTATAGGAAACGGTTGTATTCTTTGGAATTTACTCTTGTTTTATTCTGGTTTGAAAAAATTGTAAAAAACAGTCATATTTTTACGTGCTTTTTTTTTTTTTAAAGAAGGGCATCCCTGAGTAATCCTACAAAGAACAGAATTTAGTACAAGAAAATATGGATTAATTTAGAATTTAGAGCTTAAGTTCTGAATGCTTTAGAGTGAATCTGAAAGCATATCCCAAATCTATATTCTGACATTCATTTTTTTTTCATTGCATGCTATTATCATAGTTGCCATTTGGGGAAGATCAGAGGCAAGCACAAGAATCTTCAAAGGAACAAATACAGACCAAGATTTGTCCTTGATTACACCTTTTCATTTTTTCTCTTTCTTCCAGAGCATCTTCACTTGCTTCCTTGCATCTGGAATACTCTCTCTGTCTCCAGAGCCCTCAGATTATGTTTTAGGTGGATAACAATATCAAATTTTGTAAATCTTTAAAGCAAAAGCCCTCCAACTCATCCTGCCACCTGTTCATCTCAGATATTATCAATTTACAGAGACTACTTTGAACTTGTATGAAGCTACTTTACAGGGTCCTAAGCCCTGCCCACCCACCCACCAAAAAAATAAAGAAAATAATGGATAATAGATTGTAAAGTATTTCTTATCCTTGCAGCCTTCTGTCCATATGTTTTGGACCCCAGATCAGCAAATCAAGGCCCTGGGGGCCAAATCCACTTTGTTAAAGAAAATCTATGGGAACAGAGCCATGCCCATTCTTGTGTTGTCTGGGTCTGCCCTCCTTCTGCTACAGGAGCCACACCGGACTCTGAAGGAGCTGCAAAGCTGAGCTCTTTACTCTCTGACCCTTTAAGAAAAAGCTTGTAGACCCCAGCTGTTTTCTAAAGGAGTGGGAATTGAGTGTTCCCTGAAAGAGGCATGGGACCGTCCCTCTCCTGCATCATCATCCAGCAGGAAGCCCCCGACTCGCCCCTGTCAGTTTTCCTCTGTACTCTTCCTCTGTGTGTGTGTTAGTCGGTCAGTCGTGTCTGACTGTTTGTGACCCCATGGATGATAGCCCACTAGGCTCCTCTGTCCCTACAATTCTGCAGGCAAGAATACTGGAGTGAGTTGCCATTTCCTTCTCCAGGAGATCTTCCTGACCCAGAGATCCAACCTGGGTCTCCTTCATCACAGGCAGATTCTTTACTGTCTGAGCTACCAGGGAAGAAATGACAAGCCCTTTGCTGCAGACCCTGTCCAAGCAGACAGTCGAACTGCCCAGGTTTTCATTCCGAAAGCAAAGTCTTCAGGCGCAAACACTGCACAGTCCCAGCTCTCCTGGTTCTCCTCTCGGCTTCTCTGTTTTACTGTGAATCCATCTGGCAGCCTTGTCTACACCCCCTGACCCCTAGGATGATAAGTCATTACTTACTTTTGGACATTGCCTTATGCATCTCCTAATGTGCCAGTTGGTTTAACAGACCTACTATGCTCCTATCTCTTGGTTTCCTAGCACCATCCAGGAGGAATTCTCTGCCCAGCATCTCCTCAGCTCAGTTCAGTTGCTCAGTCATGGTCAACTCTGCGACCCCATGGACTGCAGCACAGGCCTCCCTGTCCATCACCATCTCCCAGAGCTTGCTCAGACTCACGTCCATTGAGTCGGTGATGCCATCCAACCATCTCATCCTCTGTCGTCCCCTTCTCCTCCTGCCTTCAATCTTTCCCAGCATCAGGGACCTTTCTAATAAGCCAGTTCTTCGCATCAGGTGACCAGAGTATTGGAGCTTCAGCTTCAGCATCAGTCCTTGCGATGAATGGTCAGGACTGATTTCCCTAGGGTGAACTGGTTTGATTTCCTTGCAGTCCAAGGGACTCTCAAGAGTTTTATCCAACACCACAGTTCAAAAGCATCAGTTCTTCAGTGCTCAGCTTTCTTTATAATCCAACTCTCACATCCATACATGACTACTGGAAAAACCATAGCCTTGACTAGACGGACCTTTGTTGGCAAAGGAATGTCTCTGCTTTTCAATATGCTGTCTAGGTTGGTCATCGCTTTTCTTTCAGAGAGCAAGTGTCTTTTAATTTCATGGCTGCAGTCACCATCTGTGGTGATTTTGGAGCCCAAGAAAATAAAGTCTGTCAGTGTTTCCATTGTTTCCCCATCTATTTGCCATGAAGTGATGGGATCTCCTCACTTCTGTGCTAAAGACCAGCACCTGGGTTCTTCTCAAGTCCCCCTTAGCCCTTTTCCTGCATCCTAGTCCCTCTCCTGAGCATCATTACACTGTTGTTATGATGGTTGATAATCGAGGTTTACTCTGTGTCAGGTCTTCTGCTTGGTCCATTCAAAATACATGATCTCATTTGATTTTCACAGCAGGCCCTTAAGGTATCTGTTGCTAGGTCCCATGACCACTTGGTTTACAAAGACAGTAACTTCAGATTTAAAAGTTTTCCCCGACTCAGACAGGAAATGATAGAATTGGAATTTGAACCCGTTTGACTCTAGTGTCTTAGCTTGGAATCACTACAGTTTAAATTTAGATCAGTTACCATCACTTGTGTCAAGCAGGATGACCCCAAATCCATATCCGCTCTGGAGAATGTAGGTATATACTTGCTGAATATGTGAACTTGGTCTGGGAGGAAGAATCTAATTCCAGTGTCTCTTTTGAGTTTGGGCACACTGATAGCATTTGAGAACAAAGCCCTTAGGGACAGTATTAGGAAGTGATATGCTTGCTTTAGGAAGTGCCCTGGGGGCTCAGATGGTAAAGAATTTGCCTGCAATGCAGGAGACCCAGGTTCGATTCCTGGGTGAGGAAGATCTGGAGAAGGAAATGGCTACCCACTCCAGTAGATTTGCCTGGCGGGCTACAGTCCATGGGGTGGCATAGAGTTGGATACTATTGAGTGACTAATACTCTCATGCTTGCTTTTACTTGTTTAAGGTAGAAGGAAGATCTCGAGATTGGTATGAAGTCAAATTCCTGTTTGAGTCGTTTGTTTTTGCCACATAGGATATGGTCCTAATGCCTCCACACTTGACATATGGACTTCCTGTACCATTATGTAACCACCCCTGCAAAATGTACACACGGAACCTCTATCCAAATAGAGTGGATGCATTAGACTTAATTAGCATTTCTTCTGTTCGCCAAGAGTATTTTGTTAGCAAACTGTTGTTTTGCTTTTTGTTTGTTTGTTTTTAGTTATGTGTTTTAAAGGAGACACAGGCAGACTCATATCAAGGTGGTTTAAAATTTGTACGTGGGTGGAGAAAGATCACATAAAAGTTGGGGTTGGATACTGAATGCCGCCATTTTGGGGAATTATGCTTAACTCAGATCTAACACTTTTCTGGTGGCACTGGTCGTTTTTGAGCTCTTTTATGAAGACTCTGACACAATCCCCATACCGTAGGAGCATAAAGACAGATGCAATAGGCACATGTCACATAAGGGATGTTCTCTGCACTGCAAAAGAACAGTTGCCCTTTGCAAGAAGATGTCATATCAAAGCTAAAAACATTAAACTTCTGCATACCTGTGATGAGAGATATTTGTATTCACCATCCTTTTCATCAGTCAGCCTTTTTGACTATACACTGTTATTCCCCTTTAGATGCATTTCAGAGCACACCCTGCTGATTGTGGAGGACAGGTTCTTGTCTATCATGAGCAATCCCCATGATTTGGGGATCCTGAAAATGCGTGTTTGCAATCTGACACCTGTTGCTTTGGTGACATGGTTTGTTTGGTTTCCCTGGACTTAAACTGGTCACAAACCATAGTGGTACAGAGACGAGTTGAGGGATTTCTTTCTGAGGTGTTGAGAGATTCCATTCTCCAAAAGCAACCGTATCCTCTCCACAGCTGCCCATGTACCACAAGTCTGACAAAAGCAAGACGATGCCAAGATCCACCCTATCCTCCTGCTCCCAGTAGGCATCAAAATTTCCTTTCCCACCAGCAACAATAGCAACAACAACAGCCACACAAAACAGTCTCTTCGAAGATAAGAATTTTGTTTTTCATTTCTGTTCTAAGCAACACTCAGTCATGACACTCAATTCATGTCTTTTAAGGATTAAAGTCAGGCAACATAACATCACAGTGAAGAGGAGAAATGCTGGATCCAGAGTGCCTGAGTTTTAATTGTGGCTCTGGCCCTTGGTAGCTGTGTGTTTCTGGGCATGTTAGCTCTTCTCGCTGTCTTAATTCTCTCATCTGCGAAAGGGGGGGTTCATAGATGTAACATAAAGAACATGGGAGAGTTCTCAGCACTCTTACCATTTATTTGTATGTGAGTTTTAACAGGTGCATTGAAAGAACATTGGACTGGATATCAGGAATTTGAGGTTTGGTCTCTTACCTGCAATTAACCGGCCCTTTCCCTGGTAGCTCAGCTGGTAAAGAATCTGCCTGCAATGCAGGAGACCCTGGTTTGATTCCTGGGTTGGGAAGATCCTCTGGAGAAGGGATAGGCTACTCATTCCAGTATTCTTGGGCTTCCCTGGTGGCTCAGCTGGTAAAGAATCCTGCAGTGTGGGAGACCTGGGTTCGATCCCTGGATTGGGAAGATCCCCTGGAGAAGGGAAAGGCTACCCACTCCAGTATTCTGGCCTGGAGAATTCTATGAACTGTGTAGTTCATGGCTCACAAAGGGTCGGACACGACTGAGTGACTTTCACTGTCTTTGTAAAGAGGGTTGAGTGATCATAAACAAGTGAGTACACATTTACCTTTCTCTGGTCTACAGAAAACCAAGAGCCTGAACCCACTGGACTTTAGGATTTGTACACAATCCAATAGCCTAGAAATCTGTGTTGCTTTATGCCGTATGATACATTACTGGTGGCTTGTTATCGGTTGTAGTCTGTCTAATTAACTGTACTTGGTTTATTTTTATGAATAATTTGGAGCTAAGCATTAGCATGAAGGAATGAGAGATAGCATCAGGAAAAATCAAGTTGATAATAAAACGTTCTGTTGGGGACCCAGAGGAGTAAGTCTCTGCCCTCAAGGAATGGACAGTTGTATGGTTGGGAGAGGAAGTGGACAATTCACTAGACACTTGTAATAAAGTGTATTGAATACTAAGAGAAACGTTCACTTGAAGATAAGTGGGAGATGAACTATTCACACCCATAAGGACTGCTGGATGCCAGTCTTGTGGGCCCTTGGGAGAGCTTTGTTGAAAAAATGATACAAGAAGCTCATCTGGAACCAACGGGAAAGACAATGCTGCTTTCTAGGAACTGGGAGGAATTCAGCCTAGGTGGTAGACAAGGGGGTGGGTTTGGGCTAGGGGTAGGGATTGGGCTGAGATTGTGGCCAGAGATAAGGCTGGGTGAGATTTTGAAGAGCTTTGCAAATGTTTTGCCCTTAATTATAATCAGATTACATCCAGTGATGGGCATTTTACGAGCTCCAGGAAAGTGACAGGAAATGTTTAGGAGAAGTGGTGGTTGGCATCTTGGAAATTCACTTAATAGACAATTTGATGCTTTAATAAATGACCTGAGTCATTGCACTCTTCCTTTCCTCCTGGTATCTGTAAAATAAAGCTATGTACACAGGAGTCATTGACAAGACAAAATCCTCTTTCCAGTTCTCTGGGTGAATGGTGTATTCATTCTCCCAGTCTTGCATAAATCTGTGGAAGGTTGTTTTTATACTGTTCCCAAATTCCAGAGTTAGGTCTCTGAGTGAAAATAGTGCAGAATTCATGGACTCTTAAAGTGTCTCTTCCCTTTCTTCTCAGAAGGGAGAGCAGATCTCTATGATTTTAGTATGTATATTTCATGTAATGCTTACGATGTTACAAAGCAGATATGATTATTCCTCTTTTGTACTTTAGCAAACTGAGAGTAATGAAGGTAAAGTGATCAGTTCAAGTTCACACAGCTCAAAAAGGACAGAGCTGGAATTTGAACTAAGTCCCACCTTTCCTTTCTCCTTCCCTCACTCAGATGCTTTACTGCCCCATGTGCAAGGCAGTGTGCAAAGGATGGCTATTCAGTGGGCATATAAGAACTGTACCCATCTTCTCCTTGATATGAACATGCGCATTGCCCAGTGTTAACTGTTGTGCAGGTAGAGCAGTAAAGGAATGGGCATGTTTACAAGTTTGGGGGAAACAGAGGCTGGGTATCTCTTGTTTAAATTGGAAAAAAGGCAAGGCTAAATAATCTCCCCATTTAACAGCATTGTTTTCCCACTAAACCATTTTTCATTGAATGCAATGGGAATTGTAATCTTGTGGTTATATACACGTACATTTCTGGCCATTGTATAACAGGCTCAGTGGTCTTCCCAACACAGATTGCTGGAGGGTGAAACCAGAGTTGTGGTTTAGTCTCCAGTATCTGAGGTTCATAAACCTTCCTGCTTGGGGAATTCCCTGGTAGTCCAGTGGTTAGGACTCCAAGCTTTCACTGTGGGCGTCCAGGTTCAATTCCTGGTCAGGGCACTAAGATCCCACAAGTTGAATGGCACGACCAGAAAATAAGATAAACCTGTCTGCTTGTGGGTTTTTCTTGATCTTTTCCCTTAAAGGCAAAGCATCATCTATTCCCATTTGGGGCCTGAGCTTCCCTTTGAAAAGGCAGTCATTTGTGCCCACATACTATTATGGCTCTTGTAAATGACATTTGTGATGATCAGAATTTAATCCTGTAGAACCTTAAAGCATCAAATATCTTTTCTAGACCTGCCCATCTCCCACCTCACTTTGTAGAGGCTTAGAGGGGCAGGAAGAAGGCAAAGGATGTGAGACTCTGGCATAACCCTGTGTATGGAACTGTTTTGCTAAGGGCTAGATGTGACTGTTAACCACGTGTGATCCTCCCCTCTCTCTCCTCTGTCTGCCACATCTTATACCTCGCAGATAGGTGGGGTCCCCTAGGTAGGCTGGCGCTGACATTCCTTGTCTTTGTCTGAGGCGGGCATCCTCACTGAGACTTGAGGCAGATTCTTGAAATATCTTCAGCGATGACAGGTCTTTGACTTTCGAGGGGAATTTAACATTTAGTAATGGACATCCATCATTTAGCGTCATGGCTTGTGATAAAGAGGCCAGTCAAATGTTTTGGGTGAAAATGAGCAAAGTACCATTTGATTGCTCCCTTGTCTCCAGCTTATAGCTTTGAAGTGACTCTTGTGGCAATTTTAAAGGAAGTTTCGAAAACTATTCAGAGAAGTCTTCTGGGAACAGATAGAGCATCCCTAAGTAACTTACTTTGAAGTCTAACTTTGGGTGCATTCTTTGAAAATAAAATAACACCCTTTATTTAATATACATTGATGGAATTATGACTTTTTTTTTTGCCACAAGTATGTAATGAATTATTATCCCACATTATACAATACAAGCTATAGCTATAATAATATTTTCTATTTCAAGTAGAATGAAGAGAAAGGAGTTAGAAACAAAGGAGCTTTAAACACGAGAAAGAAAAAGAAAGGGAAACTGTATGAAAACCCTTTACTACTGGTACACTCGAGAGGATTTTCTTTCTTTTTTTCTGCTTTTGGGCACTTAAAACAAAAATACTACAGATTATTGCCTGCATGTTTTTAATGCTCTGTAATTGTGTACTGAGGCAAATCCCATTATTTTTAAATCACTTAATGTTGGAAAACAATTGGATAAACCCCACTTGGAGTGCCCTGTGGGTCATCTCAAGCCATTTGGTTCTGTTAATAAAATTAAAACAATTGGAGGAAATATACAGATGCTTTCAAATTGGCTTTACAATGATGATGTCTGTACATATGAAAAAGAGGGCAGCTCTTGGGAACTCCATGAATCCCAATGCTTCATTACTGTGTGCGAGAGATGTGAGTTGGAAGTAAAGATTTGACATATATTTTTATTTTGAGATGCCATGCTAATTCACATCATTCAGCCCTTTCACTGCCAAACTGTAAAAGTCCATTAAGTGACTGAAAGGAATATACAAATTATCCACTGGCACTCCAGGCTGGAGTTTACATACACCCTGTTATTCTATCCGCCAGCTTGCTGCAAGATTCTATTAAGCAGTAAGTGAGAAGATTATATTGCCTGCAAACTAATTGTACAAAAGACTCTGAAATAAGTCATCAGAGCCCAGGACCTTCTGAAAAGCCGCCAGGAGATATTATAAATTGCTCTATCATTCCTGCCAGCCTGGTTTCAAAACCCAGAGCTTCCACATGGACCTGATTGGCTCTGAAGCCATTGACAAAACTGGGAAAATTCCAATCGTGTCATGCATGGCTGCCCAGTGTGGTCCCTGGTGGTACCATGGAACAAGTGTGGCCCGGAAAATGGCAAGCTCTAATCCAGGAAGCCTCCGTGTTTGAAAGGAGAATTTGAGAATGTGAGCAGTAACTTCTGCACCCCTCTGAATCACTGTCTGGTGTTAACGTTCCAGGGGCCTGCAGTTACTACTGGAAATACTTTTGTCTCATTTCTACTCTTCGTGAATCGAAGGAAAACAAGTACCCCATCGAGATCATAGGGTCTCTTGGGAGTAGTGTGTTTGAGCCCTTACCAAAATAGATGTAAAACAGTGTTACCCAGGTGCTTGGGGAGGGGGATGGAGCATGTTTTTAGCATAAAATGTTTTCTTCATTGAATACAAAAGCTACCAGGGAAGGTTTTTCAAGGGCAGAATCTTTGTAGACTCTGACGTGGATCAAAGACCTTTGGGTGGGTGATCACAGCCAACAACAATGAACTAAGGGACTCAATGGGAGGGCTTGGAAATTAGAGAAGTTTTCCTCCAGCAAAGAAGTTCTTTAGAACGATGTTGATTTGTTTTTCAAGACATAAAACCAGTGTTACTTAGTGAAATCAAGGTTATCA
The DNA here is from genome assembly GCF_029407905.1 of Bubalus kerabau. Classification (NCBI taxonomy): domain Eukaryota; kingdom Metazoa; phylum Chordata; class Mammalia; order Artiodactyla; family Bovidae; genus Bubalus; species Bubalus kerabau. Next base: position 74,057,710 of record NC_073628.1, on the reverse strand, counting down.
TCCATGTATGTCAAGACAAATATAGCGAAACACAACATTTGGCTGAAGGATACCAGATTCATTGTAAACCATGTCTATATACTTAGCTGGAAATGTATCATGTATGAAAACACTTGTGACCTGTGTATTTTCTTTCCATTCACAGTGAAATTTTTATAAGAATGCCGCCTTTCCTATAGCTTTGGGAAGATTTCTTTACCCCCATGTTGTCATTTATTCATTTGTAACAGCACATTTCAATCATTTGCTCCCATGTGAAGAATTCATTGAGTCTCTGAAGCATGATCTCTGCTTGTGGGGATGTTTGTGTGTACACGGGCATCTGGGGCTGACTTGAAGCTAGAACCATCACACTCAGTTGTGTTGTGATTTGTTGACACACAAATCTTTGTCTTTGTCTTCTTTGTAAGGTCCTAGATTCCTTAAGAGGTAGGAACTTCCTCTTTCTTTTCCAGCCCTGCACAGGTTCATGAAGGTTGGCTCATTCATATGCAGTGAGGATTCAGCCATAAATGAGACAGGACTCTTCCCCTGAAGAACTCATCCTAAGGCCCTATGAAAAATTCGTCTGCCTTTAAAACGTTTCTCTTTGTCACTGAAGAGTTATAGAATGTAGTAGTTGGAAAGGAAACTGGAATTCTTCCTTATATGTGATCTAAACTCTCATGTGGAGAATGTGAAAATTCCCCTTCTGCTTCTGAAGAAATCTTAAAAATGTTTAGACAGTCATTCAGAGAGAAGGGTTATCCATAAATTTGGTTGCTATTATTGAATCATCCTTGAATGTTTTCTGTAATGTAACTACAATTCTTAGGGCACTCATTTTGTAAATAATTGTGTTATAATGAGATAAGCATTAGATAACTCATTTGTGTATATGCTCCGTTGCTCAGTCCTGCCCGACTCTTTGCAGTCCTATGGACTGTAACCCACCAGGCTCCTCTGTCCATGGAAATTTCTAGGCAAGAATACTGGAGTGGGTTGCCGCCTCCTACTCCAGGGGATCTTCCAGACCTAGGGATTGAACCCACATCTCTTGGGTCTCCCGCATTGGCAGGCAGATTCTTTACCACTGCGCCAGCTGGGAAGCCCCAGTAACTCATTTAGAGCCATCTATCTGTATTTTTATACTACTTTTATTCTTATTTATATCAAGATGCACTTTTATTTCCTTTAAAACTTCTTACAGGTTTTTTTTTTTCCTTCTTTTTTCACAATTAACTCTCCAGAAGCCTTTGTATTTTTCTTATTTTCCCCTTGATAGCAGCTCCCATGGTTTTGCCATGGATTTTCATTTTTGTCAAAGGTATTTCTTTAAAGTTTTGAAAAATTAACTAGATTTTTACTTTTTTAAAAAATTTGTGGAATGATTTTCCTAGTTTCTTCGTATTGTTTCTTAATGGGTGACCCAGCTCACTTGACCTTGTGAACCCATGTGACAGCATCATATTTAATTTTCATCAAAATGACCCTGAGGCACCAAAAAATAATTTAAAATGTGTTATTTTACTTATGTACTACTTTTTGGTGGAGTATTTCTATTCTTCATAAGTAATACTCTCCAGGATCTTATGATCTAATGGGTAATATGCACATGAAAAAGTAAAAAAAAAAAAAAAAAAAAATATCTGGCACATTATGTGATGAGAGTACCCACAAAGGTAGGAGAACCTGGAAATCATTTTCTGCTAGGGTGGTCTGAGAAAATTCCATGAAAGCTTGGAATGGACTGTGAGTTGAATGCCGAGCCTTGGAAGTAATTTTAAGAAGGAAAGAGGGGCAAAGATAGCTCATCCTCAGAGGGAAGCCTGAAGGACACAGCAAAAACGGAATAAATCAAATTGGTGCATCAGGAAGTTCATGTAAGGTAATCATTGTAATGTTGCTGGAAAAGTAGATGAGAGTGAGATGGGAGCAGAGATTTTGTTGGCTAGATGAATATTTTATATTTATTCCGGAGGCCATAGGAACTTATTGATTTTTTTTTAGTTGGGTTAATGACATGATCAAAGCCATCATAGGCAGAGGAATATGATCGTGGTATGCAGTGTGGATTAGAGGGGGACAGGACAGAGGCAAAGTGCCCAGTGAGAAGGGAACTGCAATCGTCCAGGTGTGAGCTCACACAGACCTGACTTAGGGGCCTGTCAGAAGGGCCTTGTTGCAAGGGATGAGAATGTAATTTTCAAAGAGGAAGAGGAACTAGTTTGAAAGGAAATACGATTATTTTGTGTGTGTGTGTGATGAGTCATTTCAGTAGAAGTTAGTAGTGGGTTAAAAGCAGGGGTGTTGTGTGGGGTCATGCCTTGATACTGGAAAGTGAACAAAAATTCATACTGACTTCTCCGGAACAAAAAAGGGAAGAAATGCTGTTTGGAAAACGTTTTTCCCCCCTTTCTAACTAGTTATTATTTGGCTCTTCCTAAGAAAGCAGAGGCTTAGGTTTCTTTTTAAATAAGTATAAGGAGCGCCATGCAGAATGGGCTTCCCAGGTGGTGCTAAAGAAGCTGCCTGCCAATGGGGAAGATCCCCAGGAGGAGGAAATGGTAACCCACTCCTGTATTCTTGCCTGGAAAATTCCATGGACAGAGCAGCCTGGTGGGCTACAGTCCATGGGGATGCAAAGAGTTGGACACTACTGAGCACACATGCGCACACACACACAAGGAGAGCCATGTAGAATGCAAAGATCTGGTAGTAGAATATTAATTAACCCCTAGAAAATGACTAGCAACACTCTTGATGCAAAATAAATTTTCAGCGAATCTCACAGTGAAAAATGATTCATTTAAAGTTCAGATTCTAAACCCTTTTATTCTCAGCCATGACCCAGCCAATCTGGTTCTTTTGACTTATCCTTGGTTTTTGGTGAGTATAATACAATAACACCGTAATTTCTCTGAGGAAGGTGGTGGTGTTGTGCTTCTGTTGGTACAATTAATATTGCTCTTAATATTAACCTATTATGTTAAAAAGTAGTTGCCTTTATTATTATAAATGCCCTGAATTAGAATGCTAATTTAGTCAGTTTTGATAGGCTCATCTCAAGTTATAATGTACAGGCTTTTTTTCTTTTTTTTTGAAGTCATGCATCCTTAACCAGGTTTCCGTACTTATAAGTGGTTAGGTATTACTTCCTGTTGAATTAGCAGTTGCTGAGTAGTTGAGTCTTTCTACAATCCTGCAATCCACTAATGTGATATTTAATGAGGAGACATCAGTCTGGAGAAAGGTAGTCAATATAAATCAGTGTTTACAAAGTGTGATTAACTCTGAAATATTTCATCAATGCTGTGGTCCCAGGCAGACTCTATGCTAATTACTAGAATCTGTGCATGTTTCAGGGGACTTGGATGGACCCTGAGTATTGCAAACATGGAGCAGCAAAATTGCAATTATGCTCGGACTGTCTCTGATGACAATTTATGCATTTGGTGTGATGACCTCCCCCTTCCCAAGAGGGCAATAAACAGAATGCATTTTCATTAGAGATACTAATGCACTTAATCACAAGGGGAAAGGGTTAGGAAGTAACGAAGGACCTTCAAGCACTATGTGACTGAGTTGATAGGGGGAGAGGCTTCATTTTAAAGGCAGCTTCTCTACAAAGCTGCAGGCAGCCCCAGAGCACTTCCCACACCCTGTCATTGGCCCTAATTGAAAGATTTCAAGTTAGAGTTTGGATCTTCTTCTGATGACATCCTTATCATTTCACATGTATTGTTATTAATGTAAATGACGTAGACCGTCATATTAAAAGTATTATGTCATAGCTGTTTGTTTTTATATCTAACCCTTCCATGCAGTTTGAGTGTTTGGGATTAATTATGCAAGTAATGTAATAAACATGATGATGATGGTGATGTGATAATGGTAATGATGATGGTGATGATGGTGATCATCCATCATCAGTAGACATTTTCCAAGAGTAAAATTGTATTGTAAAGCTCTGGTAAACGATGAAGTGAGAACCATGTAACTTTAGTCCCTGCCCTCAAGGAGCTTACTGCGCAGTTCCAAATTAGCCTGCTGATCATTTCACAGTGAGATTTATACTGTTCTGTGTCAGAAGGACAGGAAGCCTGATGCATCAGATGATTAGTAACCAAAAGAAATCCAGGATGGCTGGTGTAGTTATATGGTTTTGATGTTTGTGTTTTTTATGGAAATAATCTGCTGGGAAATTTCTTTTCGATCCCAAGATTCTGGGAGACTGCTGCTTTGCCTGAATGGAAGAAGCATAATGTTTTAAAGGCTAATTTTAAGCTCAGTTTTTTGAAGAACTTCACTGTATATCTCCTCTGTAGCTACTCATCATTCAGTGCATCTTCAGTGGTCGTAGCTGAGCATCTGGCTTCATGATATTTGCGACACCCTCATGATTCCTGTTGACATTTATTTGAGGGAAGAGGGCAGAAGTAGCAGAGTTGACGTTATCAGGGGGATGCTCAGATTGCCTGGGTCTTGCAAACCTAACAGCTTCTTTTCTTCACACTCTGTGTTTTAGGTAATATAGAATATAGCTGCCCTGCCACGAATGAATGTGAAATCACAAAGCGCAGACGTAAATCCTGCCAGGCTTGCCGCTTCATGAAGTGTTTAAAAGTGGGCATGCTGAAAGAAGGTAAGGCTGGGTGCTAGTGGCCTTGTGCTTTAGGTTGGGGATGGGAGGAGGGGATGCACAGGGAATTTCAAAAATGTTAGAGAAACCAGGAAATGCTGGGGTCACAGTAAGTACCCTGAATCTGGTGGCAGAATGCTCCTTCTTTACGCCTGAGCTCTTGATCCCTCGTGCCTGCTTGACATCGACAGGGAGGGACAAGGTAGGACACGTCTGATGTGCAGCTAAACCCACAGGTATGTTGGCAGTGTGCGTTCTTTTCATCTTTGCAACTTGCAGAAAGCGGAGGGTGAAGAGCAGCTAAGAGGCTACTGTCATTGTCTTTTTGTTTTCTTCTCAGTACTACATATACAGCAAGAGCCCCTCATCTTTACTGAGGTGTCATTCATAAAAGTTGTATATATTTAAAGCATATGATCTGTATTTCTTTATATATATATATATATAGTGAAATAATCACCATAATCAAGCTAATTAACATATCCATCACTTCACTTCATATGTTTACCTTTGTCTCTCTGTCTGTCTTAAAAATTAACCTTACATGTAAAGCATTTGTTTTTCTTTTCTAATCTTATCTTTGGGACTTATTTTCTACTATAAAGACTTTATAACAGTGCTATTAAAATTGTTGCTTTCAGTTGGGGATAATAGCAACAAACACAAAACAGTAACAATGAAGATGTATTTTGTGCTAAACAAATTGCCTAAGTACACACACCAAACAAGCCATAGAGACAGGAGCTGAACCCAAATAGATTCTAGAATTCATTCAAGTCCCTCACTCATACTAAAGGTCCTGAAATCTTCGTATGTTTCAAGTATGTCTAGTGAAGCTTAGAGACAGAGAAAAATTGTTCTTTTCTGTGGGAAACCTCAGTTTAATTTTTGGTTTATTTTGAATATATTTGCATATATGTATGTGCTTTTGTAGATGTGAATTTTACATACTACATTTAGATTTTACTGTTTCCTTCTCTTCAGAAAATTTGCCAATGTTTAAAGTAACTGATAATTTTATACAGTAACAAAATGAAAATACGGTGATTGAAGTTTGAAAGAAAATGAGGTAAATTAAATATTGAAATGTGTTGTTTTTATTGAGTCATAGACTATGTCTTATTCCTGGGGTCAGCCTTATGAGTTTGTATAATTTGTTGTTACTAGAGATCACCTATTTTTTTTTCACTTACAAATCCAAGTAGATCCAAGTGTTTATTTCCCATGAATGAACCAGAGCTTCAGTTAGCTATGGCATCAACAGATCTCATAATTTTTCCGGCTTTTTCTTCCAAGTCTTTTTCTGTGAACAATATCATTGGAAGATGACTAGATCAGACAGTATTTGGGTACATGGACTTCACTCTGTTTTTCTCTTGTTCACTAAGAACTAACTTCTCCCTTAACCAAGAACAACTTGAAGAAAAATTGTAAACAGACAAGTGTGTAACTTTATCCTTAAAGCCTTATGGAAAAAGAACCAAGATATTTTGCCAAGAATAAAATAGAAAGCAAATTGCCTGCAGCCACATGGATGGACCTAGAGATTATTGTCACACTAAGTGAAGTAAATCAGAGAAAGACAAATATCATAGGATATCACATATATGTGGAATCTAGAAAAAAAAAATGATACAAAAATAAACTTTTTACAAAACAGAAACAGACTCACAATCATAGAAATCTATGATTACCAAAGGGAAAATCAAGGCGGGGTGGGATAAATTAGAAGTTTGGGATTAACGGATATATACTACTATATATAAAATAGATAAACAGCAAGGACAGGGAACTGTAGCACAGGGAACTATATTCATATCTCATAATAGCATATAATGGAAAAGAGCCTGAAAAAGATATGTGTATATATATATAAATATATATAATGGGATCACTGTGCTGTACACCTGAAATTAATACAACATTTTAAATCAACTATTCAGTAATAAAAGAAGAAAACAAATTACCTATTAGAATGATTAAATTTATATATATTTTATATAAAATATGCCTATTTAAATTTGTATGACAAAATTTTATACAAATTTATATTTTGATAGTTTATATTAGTATGCACACACTGATGATACGTGTATGGAAAAATGGAAGAAAGCCAAAGATTGGTAACAGTGTTATACTGGTGAATAAAATTAAGGGTGAGAAATGCTTTTGTTTTTGCTCTATAGCTTTTGGCACTGTTAGGAGTTTTCCACAGTGACCATGTCTTACATTTATAATCCATTTCCTAAATATTTAGTAAGTTGCTCTCATATGCCAGGCACTATTCTAGGTTCCAGAGATGCAACAGTGAGAATGATGGATGGTGTTGCTAGAGGAAGCTTATGTGAAAAATGCCAAAAGGACAGCAATTTTAACAAAGGAAAACATAATCTAACAGTAACAACCCAACTCATAGGACAAAGATTTTTCCTCTGAGTTAGAATGGTGGTGATAGCTGACGTTATTGTGGTGGAAAACCTTATCTTAGTGATTGCCTTGAAACCCAGTAACAGAGTACCAGACAAAACATATTTCAGAGTGTCACAAGTGATTGATTGATAGTAATTTTTGGTCTTTGTTATCTATATGTTGCCACTTAATTGAGCTGTGCATGCATTCATGTCAGTTGTGTCTGACTCTTTGCATCCCTGTAGACTGTAGCCAGCCAGGCTCTTCTGTCCATGGGATTCTCCAGGCAAGAATATTGGAGTGGGTTGCCATGCCCCGCTCCAGGGGATCTTCCTGATCCAGCGATCAAGCCCATGTCTCTTATGTCTCCAGCCTTGGGAGGCAGGTTCTTTATGATCTGGAAAGCCCCTAGTTGAGCTGTAGAGACGTATGCTTATTCAAAAAGGCTTAACTTTTGAGTTTGGAGTTGAGGAACCTCTATTTTTCAAAAGCAAATCAGTGTTTTAAAACTGTTATAAAAGTAATGTATCAATTAGCACTTAAAAAAAACTTTTTGGCCATACCACGTGGCATGTGGGACCTTAGTTTCCCAACCAGGGATTAAACCCACACCCCTCTCGCTGAATGGGTGTCTCCTCAATTTGGATTGTTTTTTCAAAAACTAAAGTACATCGGGATATGCCTCCATGTCCAGGTAGATAGAATTTTTTTTCATTAGTTTGATTTTACTGCTACAGTGTACTCACCTATTTGTCCTTCCAGGTTTAAGGAGGAAGTAGAAAACATATTTTCCCTTAAGTAATTTTCCCCATGGTGTTTTCAGGCAGGCGCAATCTTGAAGGGTGGTTAGAGTGACTGAAGAGGTGTGAACTGTGTTTAATTAAACATTGTTGGTGAAAGTAAATGGGATGGGTGCTTATCTATAATTCACACCTCTTCAGTTGCTGTTATCAAGCCTTTAGAGGGACTGTTTTCAAGGGAATTGCTGCTATTGCTGATATACTCAAAAAATAATTTATTTTCCTTTACTTCCTTGTGTGCACTTTGGTGGAAAAATATTTCTAAGCCCCCTCCCCCAAAGAGAAAAGAGGGGATGATTATGAGTAAATATGGAATACTCTTTTTTCTTTTGTCCTTAAAAAATACAGTGAAATGTTGTATTACACCCTGCATATAAATGCACGATTATATTGGGCCATCTCCTTGCCTCAAGACTTACCTTCTCAGCCTGGAGAAAATGATACTGTCTTAAATATATCTTTATGGATGGAGAGGGATTTCAGTCCCATGCAGTATGTCAGAGATCATGATGTAGTAAATCTATTCAAATGTAAACCTGTTCAATTCAATTACCAGTCCATAATAAAATTTGCCTCTACAACCCCCGTGTTGACCACAGCAGTCCATACAGCCTGATGGCACAGCGGGTCTGGAAATTGACAGACAAAATCTATTTAAACAAAAAACAACATTAGTTCTAGAATCTGAAATGAAATCAGATTTCAACAGCTTTGATGGGAACCTTCTTTCCTTTAACAGATATTTTTATTCAACTAGCCAAGTGCATCTTAGATAAAATGCTGCCTGAGGGAAATGAAGACATTTTCATTAAAAAAGGGGTTTATAGAAAAATGAAACTTCCATTCTTTTAAAAATAATAAGCCTTGGTTTTATTGACTGGCATTTCTACTAATGATGTGGGACGAAGGAGTGGCTTAGTCAGTAAACAAGTTCAGTTACTTCACACTGTATGGGATTAAATTCTTTATAAGACGTGGCTTCTCATTAGTACCAGAATCCTGTCCAAATGAACTATGTTTGTCTTTTTGTTTTTTAGTTCTGTTTTTTTTTTTTTTTTAAGATTTGTTTTTGGATGTGGGCCATTTTAAAATTTTTCATTGAATCTATTACAGTATTGTTTTGTTTTGATTTTTCTGGCTATGAAGCATATGGAATGGGATCTTAGCTCCCCAGCCAGGGATGGAACCTGCAACCCATGCATTGGAAAGTGAAATCTTAACCACTGGACCATCAAGGATGTCCCACATGTTTGGTTTTAAAATTAGAATTTCTGAATCAAAAAATTGTTACCAATGGAAGCAAAAGAAACAGTTATGTGAAGAAAACGACAAAATTCAACAATAAAGCAAAACTGTGAGAAGTACAGTTAAAAAAAAAACAGAAGTAGCTTGTTTGAATCCAAATAGTTGCACCATTTCTGCATCCTGAAAAATCCCCTTCTCTTTTCTGGGTTCTACGTTCCGCTAAGGAATGATGGGCCAGGATTATTTTTTTCAGCATTATACCATACTGTATGTCAGGGAAAACCCATCTATTACAAGATATCTGGTCTCAACATTCCCTTTTCATTTTTTTCAGGTATTGTTTATTTGAAGGAGAAAACAAGAACTAATCAAGGTGCACCTATAAATCTGGTCAAGATTTATTTTTATTTTGATCTCTCCCCCTTAGTTATTTAAAAGGTATTGCAGGACATACAGGTTCAGTTTTCCCTCTGTCAGTGGCAAACAGAGACATTTTATGAAAGCAATAATTATTTTATTTAGGTATAGAATTCACTGATCAAAGATTGAAGAAGGGCTTTTTGTTCGTTATTGGCGTGATGGGTTTCACCTTGGCAACTCAAGTATTTTTCTTTGACTCTTGTAGGTGAAACAAGAGATGCACATTTGTGTACAGTGTTATATTCCTCAGCTAAGCAAGCCTGCATGCCACAGTGCAGATGAAGCCAGGCAACATGGCAGACTGGTCTGGTTATTTCATGACAAGAGAGTATGCTTTTTGCTTTTCCCTAAAAAAAAAGAGTTTACTTAACATTTCTAATCATCACTTTTGTCATCTGAAAAATGGTAGTGCCAATAATTATATTTGCAAATAAAAAGTTTGCAAATAAACTTTTATTACTGCAAATAAAAGTTGTTGCAAATATCCAGTAAGATACTGCAGGTTAGGTGCTCAGATTAGCAAGTGGCCCAGAACCAGGAGCAGTTCAATGTTAGGTATTGTTGCTGGTCAAACTTTATGGTCAGGTGAACCTAGATTCAGGCCCCGGCTCTGTATACTCTTGGACCTGGGGCAAGGTATATGACCTTTAGGACTCACTTTAAGCCTATTTATTTATAAATATATAATTTAATCCTTTGTCTACCAAAGAAAATGGACAGAACACACACATTTTTAAATGTGTGCAAGAAGACATATAAGAATTCTACTAACCTCTTAGGTACATTAAATTTTACTGAGGTAATTTTGATATCAGAGCATCATGGAAAAAACTGAGGAGAGAAATAAGTTTTAGCACAGCTCCATGTTAACCGAGTTCCTCCCATGTATCTGGCAAAACACTGTGTTTCTGCTTTTGATTCTGATTTTTCCACTACCTTGCATTGTTATTTTCAGTCCATTCAATTCTGTCTTCATTTCCATACATGCTGGGGAGCAGTTAAGCTAGTTTCTTTCTCATATCTTCTATTCCAAACTTCTATAAGTTTTGTTAAAAATCATATAATGTCAGAACTTTCCTAGTAGTCCAGGGCTTAAGACTCCATGTTTCCATTGCAGGGGTCATGGGTTTGATCCCTGCTCAAGGATAACTAAGAACCTGCATACTGCATGGCATGGACAAGAAAAAATGATACAATGTCTATAGGAACATAATACTAATATATTAATTTTCAAATGCCTTCTAAATACTTCCTCTGGAGAAAAAAACAAATGAGTCATTAAAACACAACAAATGATACAGTTATGTGTTTAATTGATAACTGTATTTGCCTTTATAAAGTAAGCTTCTGTTATAGAGGTGCTCCATATAATCCCCTACTTTTTAAAAATCTGTAATACCATGAAGATGCCAGGTAGACAATTTACATGATTTGGTAGAACTGTGAGTCTTCTTGTTCAGGATCAAGTCAAAGCAGTGGCTGGATATCAGCATTTGAAATGTTATTCAGCGTGGAAAGGGCATGGGATATTACGGTTTCATTATCAGCTTAAAACCTCATTGAGAAAAGTGGGTCCCTGCATGTCAGATTCTCATTAATCAGATGAGGAGCTCAAGGATCAGAGTTTTAGTAACTTACCCAAGGTCCCATTGCAGATCAGTGGGTATGAGATGAAAGTCCTATTCCCAGGCCCCTCCTGTAATTGTATCAAAGCATGTTGCAGCCTTGGCCCAACAAGGGTCTTTCATTCTCCAGCTGTGGGTCGATTGCCCAGCATCTCAGCAGAGCAGGCCATCTGTGACCTGAAAGATTCATTTAAGGGTAGAGAAAATGGGAAACAGTGCTGACACTCCCGGGAAACAGCAGAACTTATGGGTTTAACAAGGGATATGTGCCTAAGATAATGGTATTAATGGCATTCATAAGGAAGGGACTTTTCCTTAGGATTCTGAATGGGGAAACCAGGTTTTTCACCTGGAGTTTAATGAGGTCACTGAAAATGCAGATGACTGTGGGGATCCGTCTAGGAAATGTCTTTACAAGATAACTCAGCAGCTGGAATATTGGGCATATAGTGAGTTGGAGAAGGTGTTGTGTATCAGGAGTGGTGGAGGGAAGAATGACAAGGTTAATGTATTGTATGGAACAATACATTCAGGTCCATTCATTTTGGTCAAGATGAGTTAATGTCTGTATCTAGATAGGTCCCTGGGAAAGAAATTAGCCTGAAAAAGTTTGAAAATCTAGAATGAAATCTTTTGTTTTCATTTCTTGGTTCTCTGGTATTGGGTGGGCCAAAAAGTTCATTTGGGTTTCTCCATGCTGCTGCCGCCAAGTGACCTCAGTCGTGTCCGACTCTGTGTGACCCCATAGACGGCAGCCCACCAGGCTCCCCCGTCCCTGGGATTCTCCAGGCAAGAACGCTGGAGTGGGTTGCCATTTCCTTCTCCAATGCATGAAAGTGAAAAGTGAAAGTGAAGTCACTCAGTCATGTCCGACTCTCAGTGATCCCATGGACTGCAGCCTACCAGGCTCCTCCATCCATGGAATTTTCCAGGCAAGAGAACTGGAGTGGGGTGCCATCACCTTCTCCAGGGTTTCTCCATAAGATGTTACAAAAAGCCCGAACGGACTTTTGGTCCAATCCATACCTTAAAAGGGTCATGCCGTCTATGCCCTACTTAAATCCTTTGACTTTCCAAATCATTTAAAACCCATCAAGAGTTGCCAGTCTCTGTAGAGTGGAATGCTCTCATCTTTTGCTCTGTCTCATAGATTAGTAAGACTGACCTCGTGTTTAGGAAATGTTTGGGTAGGAGAAAAATGATAGAATATAGAGAATTCCTCCACAGTAGAGGATGCGTTGTCCAGAGACCCTATTTATTCTGATCTATCTCATCATAATCCATAGGATATCCTTCCTATTTCTACTTTTTAGTTTAGAGAAGGCATCGTGTGTGTGTCTATATATACATAAATATGAGACAGAGCACAGATTATATGTTTATTCATTTAGCTGCCATTATATCTCTCTGATCAGTTGTCTGGAACCCCCAGGATGTAAAGAAAAATTATCCCAGAACTGTTTTCCCACAACCACAGCTTGTGTCTTGATTTATATATGGCAGTGGGAACTCGGAGAGTCTTCTGGGTTTACCCTATCAGCAGGAGCAGCAAAGAGCAACTAACTTGTCTAATTACCCTTCTGTTTCATATCTTCCATTTTAATAAAATGTTCTTTAAAGACTGGAGCACTTTCCAGGTAGATTTTCTTTAAAAAATACAAAAGCTACTCAGGCCATTTATTAACAAGCAGATTTGTTTTTGCGTACTTAAAGAACCTGCTTAGTGCAATTTATCCTAGTGAAATATCTTTTGTCAAAACCTCTGAAGAAGACATTGCCAAGGTGAATTTTTTTTTTTTTCCCCAAGTCTAACATCATTATGCTGCCAAGTCGAAAACAGAAATTATTGGTAGGGAAATTTGGGTTCCTACTGCCTTCAAAAAGCAGAACAAAGAAAAAGAGAAAGCTTTAATGGTATTCAAGGAAAATATTTCTGTGTTAGATGACAGTTAATAGAACTGCATTGACCTCACTGGTATTTCTTGCACTCTCTGTTGTAATATTATCCTAAGAAGCTCCCTCATTAATGCAGAGTATTAAACAAAACTCCCAAGTTATAATATAAGCAATAGCAAAGAGCACCTTTTCCATGAGCTTTGTCTTGACATTAAGCCGTTGGGAATATACTTAAGGTGCCGTGAAAACTTATTTCATGTACAGTTACTGCATTGCCAGATGGTGACTTCTTTTTTTTTTTTTTCCTTGTCGTGCTTTGTTGGTATGAAACCTGGATAGTCTTGAAATGAATAGCAAGATTTCGAGGGTAAGAGTAATAACACTTACTGGTGAGCGCTTAATATGCCTTGGGCTATGTACTGTGTGCTCTAGTTGGATTTTTGTTGTTGTTGTTAATCCTTAAAATGACTTCCAGAGTTGGGTATTTCCCCATTTCACAGAGGAGAGAAAAACTTACAGAGATTATGTTACTTGCCAGAGTTCTCACAAGGCATGATGGAGTCAGGCATTCCAGCTCTTCTATGTGCTGTATTTGTTTAATACAGTAGGAATATTCAAGTGTATATTTAGCTTGGGATTCTTCAGAAGCTATGGGTATTATGAGATACTGAGCTCTTAAAAGATTACTTAAATAAACCTTTTTTGTTTTTTTTTTGAACTAGGGCTCACTCGATTGCTTTGCGTTCTTCACTTACTTTCCAGAAATAGAATGCACTGTGTCAAAAAGCAGTGAGTTTCCCATCAGTATGAGAGCTGATGCAGAGAACAGTTTCAAGGATCATGTAGGGATTAGACTAGAAGAACTTTCATGTGACTTCCCACTCTGAGATTCTTGAGATCGCAACATAAACTTTAGAATAACTTGTCAGTTATAAACTGTGTGAATAAAGTACCAGCTACACGCAAGCTGTTCAGTTCCTGGGAACCCGATTTGAGAGGTCTCTGTTTCTGTTAGTGCATGACATCTTATTTAAATCCCAATTAGAGCAGAGGGGAACATTTTGTTCTGTGACATAGTTTTACTCTCTGGCTCCAATTTTTAGAAAGCCAAGTTCAGAACAAATTTCCTTTGAAGTTTTGCTTTTGTAAAGAGGAGTGAGTCTGATTCACTGACTTTGAGTGTCAGTCACCTCAGTTGTTTGGAGGATGTGGCCAGAGTGGACCTCTGGGATATTACAATCTTATCTGTCTTATAAATGAGAAAAATGGAAGTACTAATGTTTTAAAGATTTGTCTATGATTCTGTATATAATCCACGTGAGTTTTGGACTATCACAAATTCCCCATGGATCTCTGGTTCTCTGGAACCGTTTTATATTTATATATTTGTCAAAAATGACAATTACATTAGAAATGAAGCGGATAGATTCTCTCCTGTGAACTTAGCAAAGGCAGCACCAAGAATTATTTGAACTGAAAAAATCTGCCTTCACTCACTGCATTTGTGTGAGAGAGGACAGAAAGATTGAAATTATAAGGAACGGTTCTTTTAGCTCCCTTCCTCATGTTTTAATGGGAATACTATTAAAAGTTAATCATTTATTTGATTGTCCTCATTTGTCATTTCCATTTTTGAATTTGAAACAGGGAGCCAGCATTTATCTACTATGCTACCAATTTTTATTCCTCTTGGATTATTTAAAATCCCCAATGGGTTTTGCCCCAAGGGGGAAAAAACCTGCTTCAACATTTGCTCTTGCCCCAGAAGTCTAGTGGCAGCGTGGTAAGTGGTGAGGGAGCGGGGAGGGGAGGCCCCTGCCATTTAGGACTCTGTTGGATGTGGAATTTTTTCCCCATCAGCCTCCAGACAACAGATTTTTATTCCTTTTCACCAGTGCCCACATATATCCCCGTGGCCCCGTTGTTTATGGCATTGGGTTAAATTTAATGTAAGGGAATTCTGATGCACATTTGAATAAGGCCTGCTGAATGAAGAGCTTCACGGTTTCATTTCCCCTGGGCGCCATTCCTAACTTGTCAGTTACCTTTCTGGTCACCTCAGTGTTATCCGAGGAGGCATCAGTGTTTTTGTACACTTCCAAGTCTCCCTCCAGTGAAAGCGAGAGCTGGCTATTTCCTGAGAGATTGTTCTGGAGTTTCGCGTCTCTCTCGCTTAGTAGGTTGTCGAGCCACCAACCAGCTTCCCTAAGGCAAGCTGTCTGCAAAGGAACGAGCCAGCTGGCTTGGCCAAGGTTGATCAATGATGAGCGGCGGGCCGGAGTCCAGGTTCACAAAAGCCACTCAGCGGAGAGTAGGTCAGCGGCTTCCCCAAAGCCAATGAGCTGGCAGAAGTCGGAGGTGCCTGGTGCTCGCCAAATTCCCTGAGCCTGATGGTACTGGTGGGGAGTCCATCCTTGGGCTTCCTGGCAAACCAGACTTCAGTGAATGGCAGATTGTGCTGTTTGAGAGCCAGGGTGGCTTTGTGGCCGGGAGAACAGATACCAAGACTCCGCCACTCCCACCCAGCCTTCCCCCGCAGACCGCACAGCCCCAGCGCCCTGGAAGCCACTGCTCCCCAGGTGCAATGGAGTTCAGCTGATTATCCACATCCTCAATTTGTTTTCACCTGACTTCAGCTTTAATTGCTTTTTAACATTGACGTAAGGATGACTCCTCAGAGAAGGCAATGGCACCCCACTCCATTACTCTTGCCTGGAAAATCCCATGGATGGAGGAGCCTGGTGGGCTGTAGTCCATAGGGTTGCTAAGACTTGGACATGACTGAGTGACTTCAGTTTCACTTTTCACTTTCATGCATTGGAGAAGGAAATGGCAACCCATTCCAGTGTTCTTGCCTGGAGAATCCCAGGGATGGCGGAGCCTGGTGGGCTGCCGTCTATGGGGTTGCACAGAGTCGGACACGACTGAAGCGAGTTAGCAGCAGCAGCAGCAAGGATGAATCCTGCCATTCAAAGGGAATGTCCTGGAAGTGATTTTGGAAGCAGGAAGCTTGATAGAGACCTTTGACAGAAGTATTAGGATTTCTGCTCTTTGCAAACCCCAGTTGGAAGAGCCCCTTCTTTTACATGGTGGTTGGGATGCAACAGGGGTGCGATGGCAGAATTCAAAGGGAGGATTTCTTAGCGATCGCCCTTGGGTTAACCTGTTTCTCCAAGGATAATGCATAGTCTAAAATCGTAATTTGTTGTTTAGTTGCTAAATCATGTCTAACTCTTTTGTGACCCCATGGACTGTAGCCCGTCAGAGGCTGCTCTGTCTATGGGATTTCTCAGGCAAGAAAACTGGAGTGAGTTGCCATTTTCTTCTCCAGTGGATCTTCCTGACCCAGGGATCGAGCCCAGGTCTCCTGCATTGCAGGTGGATTCTTTACCACTGAGCCACCAGGGGAATCATAATCCCTTCCCTATTTTTCTCATTGATTATACATTTTCAGCTGTGAAGTCTTTTCTATGTAGGCTCCATACTCCTAGTTTTACACTCCTGGACTACTTTACTAGCTTTTTTTTCTTTTTGACTGGAGTATAATTGCTTTACAATGTTGTGTTAGTTTATGCTGTACAATGAAGTGAATCAACTATATGTATACATGTATCCTCTGCCCCCATCCCACTGCTCTAGGTCATTGCAGAGCGCCAAGCTGAGCTCCCTGTGTTATACAGACCGCAGGTTCCCACTGGCAAGCTGTTTCACACATGGTAGTGTATATATGTCAATCCTAATCTTCCAATTCATCCCACCTTCTCCTTCTCCCCTCTGTCCACATATCTGTTCTCTATGTCTGTGTCTCTATTCCTGCCTTGGAAATGGGTTCATCCATATAATTTTTTTTTTTTTTAGATTGCACTTATATGTATTAATACACGATATTTGTTTTTCTGACTTACTTCACTGTATGACAAACTCTAGGCCCATCACGCCTTTGGGGATGAGGGGAATTGAAGGAATAGACTCTAGGCAAGATTGAAATCATTTGTATTACCTTGTTTCACTTAGTATGTGTTTCTGCTTATCTCTATAGTAATTTTCGGTTCTGTTTCTCAGTCGGAAGCCAACTCCATTTTGTCCAACCTGCCTTTCAGATCTTAGCTACAAGAGTTTTCCTTGTGGACTCTTGAGCCCTTATTTAGTGGCTTCTCTCTGTCCAGTTAATTTTCCCCAAACTTTTCTCTAAGACCTAACTTTTTTGGAACACATAACTTCCTCTCCTTCTTACTGCCGCTTTGTTTTTTGAGCATTTTTGTTGTTGTTGTTCCAAAATTTCATCTAAAAGTGAAGCTTCTTCACCAGTGTAGCGAGTTGTCATTTGGTGGTTCCGAAGCTTATGACCTTTGTCATTGTCTGCTCCGCGTCTCACCCCACCTGGATTCACCCCTCTGCTCTCGTAGACATTTATCTCTAGGCCTATTAAGTCTCTCCAGTATCAACATTATCATAATCATTAGTGTATTTGAAGCCAATTAAATGGCAATTACTCTGACCTTACCCACTCTTAGGTTATTATCAATTCATGTATAATTTGGAAATATTTGGATAGAATGTGGATTCTGGCCGTATGGTCTAATTGATGTAAATATCTCTATGTGCTGTCCAAAAAATACACCCTGTTCATTGTAACACATAGAATTGAGGTGGGGTTGTTCCTCCAAGAGCTTCTTTCTAACAGCTTATGGACCCCAATCATATGTGTTCATCAACCCCATCTTCAAATGTTTGCTCATCCACTTTTTGTCCACGCCTTCAGTGAATATTTTCGAGGCATGCTTCATACCACTCACTTTATTAATGCCAGGGATAAAAAGTGAACATGACAGGCAAGCTTCTGCCCTCATGGGGTTTATGATCTATCATCATTAATCGTATGCCTGCTTGTTTATAATTATACAGATTTTCTCCCTTTCTGAATTTTACCAGCCTTTATATTCTGTTTTGTATAGTTTAGCATTTTGATTTCATAGTTTCTGTGTAGGGAAGTAAAAATAAAAGCTTGATGTCTCAGATCAAATGGAGTCTGTGACTGTGAATTGAGCCCTTGAAATGTGTCTAATGCAAATAAATTGTTGAATTTTTAATCTTATTTAATTTTATTTAAATTAAATAGTCCCACGGGGCCAGTGAGTAACATAGTGGACAGTGCTGAAATAGAATCTGAGTTCAATCCAAACTTTCTTACTTACTTGCTGTGTTATCTCAAACAAGTTTCTTGACCCTTTATCTGTAAAATGGGGGTTGTAATTCTAACTGCATCACAGGGTTGTTTGGAGGTTTAAATGAGGTAATCGATGTAATGTTCTTTGGCATAGTGCCTAGTAAGCAAATAATCTATAAGAAAATATTGTGTTAGTAATATTTTATATTCTATTAGTCACTTTAGCATTTACCATACAGCAAAGCATAAAGATCTTCAGAATAGACTGTATCTGTTTATCTTTTACTATACCATGACACCTCATAGTGATCACTTAATAGGTGCTCAGTAAAATATAACTGATTAATTTTTTTCTTTTTTTTTTTTTTAGCCTAGTTTAGTAGGCTTTGAGTTGCATTATTAAAACTTGAATGCAGGGATAATTTTTTCAGAATGATTTTTAGAAATAATTCTTGTACTATCATCACATACAAGTCACTTCTATATTTTTCTTTATATGTGTGTGACCGTGACAGAATATATTTCAGAAGTCATGTTGTGTTGAATTCTTATTGAGTACCCTGATGATACAGCAATAGATATATCCTGAATTGCAAGAAAAAGATATTTTTCATTTGTCTTGCCCATAGATATTTGATATGTTAATGAATTTAAATGAGAAAACTAAGACCTATTTTTTTAAATTGAAATATAGTTGATTGATAATGTGTTCATTTCAGGTATACAACAAAGTATTAAGTTATACATATATGTATATATATATATATATATTATTTTTCAGATTCTTTTCATTAGAGCTTATTACAAGATACTGAATATAATTCCATGTGCTGTATAGTAGGTCCTTGTTGTTTAAAGTGGTAATGTGTATCTATTATTCCCATACTCCTAATTTATCCCTCATCCCCTTTGGTAACCATATATTTGTTTTCTATATAAGATGTATTTTAAATATAAATAACTCATATAAATAATTTGCCTAAGATCACAAAACTAGTAAATGGCAAATCAGAATTCATTCCTGATTTCTCAGACTCTGAAGCCCATATGTTCTACTGATATTCATAATGAAGTCTTTTGGTTTTTCTCTTAATTAGTTGATCTTTCCACGGTGTCAAGATTTGAAATATTATTTCTGGCACATGGAAGCCACTGCTTTCTGCTATTACCTCCTTTTATGAGCAAGGAGACCTTGATTTCAGGGAATAGTTTTGGTGCCAGAACTATCTGAATTCCAGAATTGTTCCTTGTGATAGATATGCTAAAACAAGAGCGCTATGCAGTCACAGGACTGTTTTCTGATTTCTGTAAATGTTGCTCTCTGTAGGACCACAAGATCATTTCTTAAAATTTCTACGTAGACTGTTTCTACTTTTTCTTAGAAATGGTTTGAATCATGTTGGAGTTGCTGGTATCTCTGAATTTCACCCTTTCCAGGTAGACTATTATGGGCTGTTTAGCAGAAGAGACTGCCACTGCATAGTATCTGCGCCCAAGAGGCAGTCCAGGGCATCATCTGATGATTTCATTTTTCTGTTTGTAGAATCACTTTCATATTCTGCAGTCAACAGGTCCAAATGTATTTCTCAACGATTTCGTATATGTCTGTGGGTCTCCCCAGAAGTCATTAATTAGACTCTGGAGGGGACAGTGTAGAAAAATAAAGCTCCACTAATGGTGATAAAGTAAAAGGAACAGCAGTTCAATTCAGCCGCTGTATGCCTAGGAAATATTAGATAGAGAATCTCCTGGTTATCTCACAAATCTTTTAACTATTTGGTTATGTGCTCCAGCAGAGAAAATCTATCAAAACTTTTGTTAAGGTAGAAAAGAACAAAATCCCCCAGCTTTTACAAGTAATTCTACTTCTATTTTAATGCCACTGGGGAACTGGCCTCTTTGAAAGTTCCTAAGCTTATAAAGCTGGGAATTCTTCCCTTCTTCACCTTTCTTACTTAACTTGCAGTTACAGAATCTAACTAGCAGCTTCAGTTAATGCATTGATTTTAACTGGAAACCCAGAAGGAGTGAATGCTAGAGTCAGCTGAACTCTTAAATGGTCCTAGGAGACCAGAGTTATTTGCACATTGGAAAATAGCTAATGGGCCAGGGAAGCAGAGGTTAGTTTCAGGGTCTTTCCTCTGCCTCCCTTCCATCACAGTGAGAGAGATCACTGGTAAAAAGTCTTCTCCTGTGATGTGCAGGCACACATATACCTGATTCTTTGGCTTTCTCTGCACTTTCTTTTTTCTTCATGGCTGGATATTTTAAAGAAATTCAGGGCTGAGGGAAGTAGAGGGAAAAATGATGAATCCGTAGTTTCTTTTCACATTGCAAAATTCCAGTAGGTAGTATGATATCTTACAAAGGCACAGGTGGCATATATAGGCAAAATAAAGAGAATATGTTCCGAACTGTCTTTTAAACACGTCATTTGACATAGTGTATTGAGATCATAGTATTTGCTGATAGCCCCGAGTCGCTATTAGGTGGCCAGTTACTAACAAGTTTGTTTTGTTTGTTTTTTTTTAAATTTGGCTGTGCTGGGTCTTAGTTGCAGCAAACAAACTCTTTAATTACAGCAAGTGGCATCTAGTTCCCTGACCAGGGATTGAACTCTGGCTCCCTGCATTGCAAGCTCAGAGTCTTAGCCACTGGACCACCAGGGAAGAGCCTCTGAAAACAAGTTTCTTAATGTCTCCAACCTCAGTTTTTTTCATCTATAAAATAGTGATCATCATAATAATGCATGCCCTACAGAGTTTGCTGTGAGGATTAGATAAGATAAATATAAAATATTTAGCACCTTGTGACAAATATGAGTCCTTGTGGTAAATGTCAACTGTTACTAGTATCATTAGTATCAGTATTATTTTCTTATCTTAAGTGTTTGGGGCACTGCCTAGCTAAACCTAAACAGATATGTTCTGCTTGGTCTCCAGTGTCATCTTTCTGGACTTTTTTTCTCCCTTCAGAATGACCAAGTGCTGTGTTCACAGCAGGTTTGGGTTGTCTTCACTCTGCTGCTCTCTGAGACTTACTGAGGTCAGAGGTCCCCAATAACGCTCTGTGTGACTCCAGCCCAAGACCCTTTCCTGTGGGCCTGAGATCTGAAGGTGACAGGCAGGGTCGGCAGAACCTGCCAGAATTACAGAGACCCCTCTGTGGATCGTGGGGGGACAGCAGGCAAGTCTGTCATGGACCAGAAACAAATGACCTTGGAGCCATGGAATCACTTCGCATCCAGATCATGGCTAACTTTTTCCAAAGTGTAATTTATGGCATCTGCAGTTATTCTTGGACATGCTAATGTATGCATTCACTTCTAGCTTTTCGGGATTAAACAATAGATGAGTCGTTGGTGAAGAAAGGCTTTCACCTCCGCCTCGGACTTTAATAAGCATTCCATCCCTTAAAAACTGTGCTGTTTCTACATGAAAAGACAAAGAGAGGAAAGCAAAGTTTTTAAAGGATGGTGTGGTGTTAAAAGTTCTTGTAGAACAGATATTTGAAAGGGCAGACAGTGGCTAAAGGTGAAATGTACAGCTTGTTTCTACGTTGTTTGGGGAGCTTTTACCTCGGACGGGAAGTGGAAACGTGGATTCACCTGGCCACAGTGGCACACTCACCCTTCACCCTCCCCTCTAGGTTAGTACCTGTTGTTTCTGCCTTCATAGATGCGATTGTGCTAGCTCTTTCCATAGGAAAGAATTCTCCCTATTTAAATTTAAAAAAGGAAAAAAATCCACTGAAACCAAAAATAATCAACAACAAAAAAACTGTGCTGTTTGAGGTTTCTTGATTTTTGTGGTTTCCGTCTCTTTAAGTATCCTGGGTTTAAGGTTGTAAGTCACTGGAAGCCTGCAAGGTTTTTACTCGTCTTCCCAAACCCTGCCTCAGAGCTGTTATTCCAGCAGGAAAAGTACTCCTGCATTACTTCTGCATAGGAATGTTCTCTCTTCCCCATCCCTTCCTCCTTCCACCCCTGATTAACTTCAGAACATCAGATCAATGGTAGCAACTCAGAGTTCTGTATAGCGCCCATCGCTTTAATGCTGGTTTGTATCCATCCTGCAAATCTTGTGGCGGTGGTTTTGGCCCCAGAGTATGGGGGTTGGAAGGTCTGACGTGGAGAGAGAGGGAAAACCAAGAGGAAAGAAGAGAGGAGAGAGAAAGGAAGGGAAGCAAAAACAGAAAAATAGCTTTCAAAGTACAGAGGACTCAGTCCTGTGCTTCTCTTAACATTTGCTTTCTTGAACACATTTCCATTCTTTCTCTGTGTATACAGTGGTAACCTGGCAGAATACTGACGAGGTCGGGAGGACACTGGAATCTCTTTATCTCTAGCCCACCCACCCATGTCCCCAGTTGGCTTTGGGGGACTGGGGAGGAAAGGTACCAGCCCCTGATTAGTCCCTTAACCGGGTCTCAGAGTTGAGTAAGAGACTCTTCATCCCCTCTGCCGCCCCCCACCTCCTCCTGGCAGGGTAGTCTGGTTACCTGCCCTGGCTCCTCTCTAATGTATCTAATTAAAGTACTTGCTATGAACGATTTTTAAGCACCAGAGCTTAATGAAGTTAGAAAAAGGATTTGGATGCAGTTTGTGAAGACTTCAAATTGTTTGAGTTTTTTCTCTCGGGAGAACTGTAAAGTCTGGAGGCATTTTGAATTACTTACAATGTATTCCATTTTGTTCTTTTAAAAATTTCTCTTTTAGCTGGTGCAGAGCTGAAAAAAGCCCACGGCCCCCATCCCCCCCACCCCCCAGGAGAACACTGTAACTCTTGCTCTGCAAAGTGGCTTCTTGGGAATTTACCATCTTTGAATACTCTTAGCTAATTAAAGGGATGGCTGTGTCTTTAATTCTCATTGGCAGTTCTACCTTTGACCCTACAGTAAGTATCTAGGATTTTAAAGTAAAGTCGAATTCCTCCAAGATAACCTGAAGCCTGTACATTTGGATATTTAGCCTTTTCTCTGTTGCCTGGAATTCTGTACCTTGGAAATACTGGGCTGAGCAGATGACTAATGATCTATATAGTTCCATTTGGATCTGTGGAGTGAATTTCTCCATCCAGTGGGTGGGTTATTGCTGACCAGTCAAATGCTGGCTAATACCTTCTGTTAGAGATCGGAGTAGCCGTAATTTGTCGTCGATAGCTGTAATTAGGTTTATCTACCCTTTTAACCAATACCATAATCTTTAACAGATTGTTATTGTTTGGGGCTATTGAGAGAAATTCTGAAAAAAAAAAAAATATATATATATATATATTTTAGAGATTGATTTCAAAGAGGTTCAACCCTTTAGGGATCCTTCCTTTTATCCACCTCTGATTCATTTTCCTCTCAAATATTCAAATGCCTTCTCAGAAGGAAATGTCATGAAGGCATGTCATGTATCTGAAAAATAATTAATATAATTGACAGGAATGTCGGTTTTCTGCTGAGGTGTGTTTCTCCTAATCCCTCTGTGCAATCTTTAATATTGATCTAATTGTTAGGAAATCTTGTCACTCTCCGCTTACCCTACCTGGGCGAAAAATCTTCAGGACTGAAGATCCTTGCACTTCATAACGTGTACATCTGTACTAGAAGAATCATTTGACAACACAACAGAAAAAAAAAAAAAATGGGTTTCCGTTCTTTTATGTGCTGGGGCACATGTCCATAACATCTATGCTCGGAAGGGGTACATGCGTGTATACAGTGCTTGCCTGCAGTTGACAGTTTATTCACAGTGTACATTGCGTATCATATTGCAAATGGCACATCAGAGTGTTGGAATCTAGGCAATAGGAGTTCAGCACTTAAAGTGTCCAGGTTGCACCTGAACTAGCTGGAGCCTGCCAGCCCCCACAAGCCCACTGAGAGCATCTGTCTCGCCACCGCCTAGCTCATGCTGTCTCCTCCGCAGGCCCTCCGATTCTTCTGACTATGAGCATAAATCATCCACCTGTCAGGAGCTCTTGCTGCCTGGATTATGCAATGTGCCTGCCTTCATTTGGAGGTGGTGTGAGCAGGAGATTGCTGCAAATGGTCTGCATTCATTTTAATGCCATCTCGGCCTTTCTTTAGCTTTAATGAGGGGATTAGGGTGGGGACAATGACTTTCAGAGACAATGAAAGTCTTCAAGATTCTGGAATGTGCTTTGTGTGTTGGGGATAGCTGAGTTTGAGATTTCATTTTTTTTTTTTTTTTAATCCCAAGTAAATCAATGGTTTAAACATTTAGGCAAAGGGGCAGGGTATTACACATGGCCAGCTGTGTACAGCTCTATTTATTGGCGTTATAATAGTTCCCTCCAGCTGACAAACTTAAAATCAGTCAAATTTATGGCTGATCCTTCATGAGTTACTTTTATCTTCTTTTAGGAGTTGCATTTACATATATTGGGGAGATACCATCCCCCACCCCACCCACATTTCCCCTTTGCTTCTTTTTCTTACTCTGGGCTTTAAAAACTAGAAACTCTTCAGTACTTTCAGCGTCACTTATCTGTTGACTAGTAAAAGTGAACCATGTCTTTTTTTTTAACTTCTTATTTGTATTTTTAATTTTGATCATTCTGGTGTATTTAGAATAATCTCTATAATTGCAAAGATAAAGATTCTACCCACCCTCCCCATCATACATCAAAATGTATAACTTTTGATTAGGAAAACTCTCTGGTCATATCAGCTTTGTGTATATGACACATACAAAAACATGAAATTATCAGTTTCCTTAATTAATAGGCCTTTTTGGCATATTCAGATCTGAACCAAATTGAGACATAACTAGGACTGTATTTGCTTGAAATTGAGAGAATGAGAATTCCAGTGAGTCCATTGTTTTTGAATAGCAAAAGGGCTTCACGGATGCTCTCATCACATCTAGATATATAAGTTGCCATGAGATCAGAGGATAGAAAGCAAACATTGCTTTAAAAATGTTTAAAAGTCCCTTTAAAAATCCCTTTAAAAATGGAACTTGTATCAGTGAATCATCAGCTAAAATCAGACTCATGAAACATGTGGTTATGCATGTATCATAGTATCTCTTCTACATGTTTGAATGTAGTTCAATATAGGAAGAGCAGAGAATTAAATCTTACGGCAGTTTACTGGGCGGAGTATATATATTTTCTGTAAGGTTCTTTTACTGTCACAGAGCCTGAGATACAGTAGGTGTTGGATTTAAATTCTGACATAGGTTTTCTTTCTTCCAAGACTTTAGGACCTCTTGCATGTGTTTATTTGCTAAAGGTGGTATTCAGGGCGCCTCGGAGTGAGAGAATGACAGTTCTCTGCTGGCTTCTTGTCCCCCTGCTTCTTCATTCCCGATCCTCTTCCACTATCAAAGCCAGAGTGCTGCTCTGTTTTTCTTGGGTACACGGGTGTGCATTTTATTAAAATAAATTTTATTAAAATCTGAGACACTAGCATTCACAAAGAGTAAGAGCTTGACGTTCTTTCTACTTGTGCATATATATGTGCATGTGTACCTATTATATATGTGTATGTGATACATGTAATATATATAATGTATATGTGCATGTATAGTATTCATGTATGGTGTGTGTATTTATGCACATGTAATACATATACATATATGTGTATGTTATATATATACACAGTATATATGTAGAGGCATGTATTTTATATACACATTAATATGGCCACCTCATGTGAAGAGTTGACTCATTGGATAAGACTGATGCTGGGAGGGATTGGGGGCAGGAGGAGAAGGGGACAACAGAGGATGAGATGGCTGGATGGCATCACTGACTCGATGGACGTTGAGTCTGGGTGAACTCTGTGAGTTGGTGATGGACAGGGAGGCCTGGCGTGCTGCGATTCATGGGGTCGCAAAGAGTCGGACACAACTGAGCAACTGAACTGAACTGAACTGAATATACATATACATGTCTTCCCTGATGGTTCAGATGGTAAAGAATGTGTCTGCAATGCAGGAGTCGGGGGTTCAATCCCTGGTTTGGGAAGATCCCCTGGAGAAGGGAATAGCAGCCCCCTCCAGTATTCTTGCCCGGAGAATTAACATGAACAGAGGAGCCTGGCGGGCTACAATCCATGGGGGTCACAGAGAATCAGACGCAACTGAGGACTATCACTTTGACTTTCATACATATACACAATCAAGTACATACCGCTTCTGAGAAAATACCTAAATTAGAGTTTTGTCTTGATGCTGGACACACTGAGATTTGGTCTGTGTTGAAGAGTAAAATAGCAGGAAGTTAGGCAATGCTCTAGAGAATCTGGGCTCTTTATAAAATCATCAACAATAGTACCTTTTAAACATCTTTGTTGCATTCCAGATTCTTTAATGTGTTCAAGTGTGATGAAAACACATTTTCCCAGATTTTTGCAAATCTGCACAATGTACTTGGGTACTTAGGTAACCTAACCCTCAAATCTTGAGGTAGGAGCTTTCTCTTTGTTGTGAAGTCACAGAGTCTGTCACTGAGAAAGTGACTGTAGGGAGACAGTTTGAACAGAGCAATTTCCTGTGGGTTTTTTGAAGGGAAGCAATTGGCCTCAGTGAGTAAAGCCTCACTTTGAATTGGAAAGTTTATTAGGCGACTAGTAACAAGTTAGTCTCTTACTCTTCTTGCCAATTGTTAATGTTTTAGAAAAGGCATCCATTTTTTTCCTCCTTTCCCCCTTTTCCCTCTGTGGTAACCTGATGGACTTAGCTTCCTAGAACCAAAGTGATGTTTCATCATCAGTTTTTTTCCCCCTTCACTGACAAATCTAAATTTATGTATATTAAAAAAAGAGAAAACAGGAACATTTGAAGAGATAAATGCAACACAACATAACACTGACAAAATCTGATGAAAAATCTCACTCTTTTATCTATGGAGAAATTAGGTTTATCATCAGGAAAGCATTCTCTTTTCATTTTCTGAAAGGTGCTTTTTGACAGACCCTTTGCAGTGGACGTCACACTCACAAAACTTGCTGTCACAGGGCTATTTGAATATGGTGACAGGCTCATTATCATGTTGAAGACTCCTGACAACACCGCAGAGGGGGAATGGACAGGGCTGCCAATCAGCTGTTGAAAAGGCTGTGGTTGAAATAGGGGTTTTTGTTCTGAGAACAGTAGTACAAATTGACTGCATTAATTCTTTTTATTATAGCCGTGCACACTGTAGTTAAGGGCTCGGGAGGGTTTTCATTATCCACCCCTCTTTTCAGCAGGTTTATTAGCTGGCCATAAAAATTTGTTCCCAGCTGAAATTTGGCAGAGGTCGCAGACTTTTCCTCTAAGATTTGTGTATGTGCATGTGTGTGTGTTAGTTTTACTAATGGTTTAAAAAAATTGCCAAAAGGAAGTTTGATGAGCAGGTACACAGGACTTCTGAAGTCTTCCTGTAATTCAGTAATTGTTCTGTGTTGGAAGAATAATTCAGGCTGCTAATCTATGATTGTGACTTGGATCATCTAAGGTTCTCTGATCACAGAGAATGAAACATGCTGATGATTTACAAAGCTAAATTCAGAAGCCTTGGCTGTCATGAAGCAAGTAGTTTTTCATAGCACTCTTGTTTGTTTGTCCTTTGCGTCTGACTTCGCGATCAAAAAACAATATGTGCTTAAAAGTCAAGTTATTTCCCCAATATTTCCAGTGACTTCACCGTTCACCATTTCACTAGGGTTTTGCTTATCACAGTGAGTGTGAGAGTCTTCATTTTGGTGGGTATGTGTAGCCGTTTTCTTTTTTTTTAAGCGAGGGAAAAATGAACTCACTAGAGTATCTAAGATGATAATATTCACAAAGCATTTGAATGCAACAATAGACAACCAAAGGAATTTTAAACTGACTTTTTTTTTCTTACCTTGAGGCCTGTGAATGTGGATATGACTTGATATTTTACCTAAGCCTCTACTCCAAGGGCATCAAATGGAAAGAGAGAGAGATGATCAAAATCTTACGTTCTCGTAAAGCAAGACTATACCTCTTCCTAAGTTTTGCGTGACTGTTTCTAATGATCACTGTTTCTGTTCAGTGCCTGTATTACTTCCTGGTGGTAAGACACTTCCGGAACCCACAAGAGGAACATTAATTCTCTTCTGCCATTTGGTGTATTGCAGCATTTACACACTTGATTAGACTCTGCTGTGGTGAAAAAAAGTTAGCATTCTTGTAGAAGAGCCAAATTCTCCCCAGGGAGTGACTTAGCTATTGGAGATAATAAGTCCAATAGGGGGAATCTTACTTACCTTCCAGAGTTATTCCATTCTGACTTAACTCACTAACTATGTCTTAAATTTACTTCTGACAGTGCTGTCTTATATCCACATATACCTAATGAGCAAAATTATCTGACTTCCAAACATGTTGGGAAAAAGATATCTTTTATTTTCTACGTTTATGTTTAATGAAACTGAACCCTGGCATGTCCACTCTAAGCTTGTTGGTTTGTGTCAATGCTTCCCTAGGGTCTCAGTCTCATTCCTTTGTTTATTCATTGACCCACTTAACAATGGTG
Organism: Bubalus kerabau; assembly: GCF_029407905.1. Taxonomy (NCBI): domain Eukaryota; kingdom Metazoa; phylum Chordata; class Mammalia; order Artiodactyla; family Bovidae; genus Bubalus; species Bubalus kerabau. The sequence continues at coordinate 74,029,025 of NC_073628.1, read as the reverse complement.
TATAAACTCCTCTGTTTCAAGCAGGATGCTAGGGGATGGGGATCAGCAGTGAATGGGAAGTGGAGGAGTTTATTGTCTAGCTGGTGGGAAGGAGGGGTGGCAGCAGCAAGGGGGTGTGGGGGCACATAGGTGGAGAATCTGATCCAGTCTCTCCAGTCCAAGGGCACCAAAAGAAGTGGTATATAAAGTGAGACCAGAAGTCTGTGCAGCTAGTGAAAAACGGGACAGAGAACAGAGGTGTCCGAGCAGAGAGTCAGTTGATGTAAAAGCTCAAAGACCTTGAGAGAGTTTTGTTCTTTTGAGGAAGGGAAAGTTGCCAAGTGTTGCTAATGGTTCATGGCCTGTGCAGAGGTAGGCTAGTCATGCTGGAAGATGGGGTCAAGGCGTTTTTTTTTTTTAAATATTTGTTCATTTATTTGTTTTTGCCTGTGCTGGATCTTCATTCCTGCACATAGGCTTTCTCTAGTTACCAAGAGAGGCGGCTGCTCTCCAGTTGTGGTATGTGGGCTTCTCATTGCGGTGGCCTGTCTTGTTTCAAAGCACAGGCTCTAGGGCATTCGGGCTCAGTAGCTCTGGCGCATGGACTTAGTTGCCTGGTAGCACGTGGAGTCTTCCCAGACCAAGGATCGAACTGTTGTCCCCTGCATTGCAAGGCAGATTCTTAACCACTAGACTACTAAGGAAGCCCCAAATATTTATTTATTTGACTGTGCTGGGGTCTTAGTTGCAGCAAGTGGGTTCTTTTCTTTTTTTAGTTGGGGCATGTGAGATCTAACCTGGGCCCCCTATATTGGGAGTGCAGAGTCTTAGTCACTGGATCTCAAGGAAAGTCCCTGGTCAAGGTATTGAAGGATCTTAAAACCTCATTAACAATTTTAGACTTTGCCTGAGGTTAATGAGTTCTTGAAGGTTTGGTTCTTGTTTTGCATAGGATTTACACGTGTGTTTCCGAAAGAACACGGTGGCTACAGCTTAATGAATGAATGAATGAGCCAGTGGTGCTGACTAGACTTGCTGTCATTTTTAAGGATGGATTTTATTCATTTTCTGTCTAGTTTATTTCTGTGATCTTGCTCTCCCCAATCTAATAAAAAAATAGGAACTTTTATTCATATGATGGTACTACAGAGGTCTATGCTCATTCATGTGTTTCTCAACTCCAAAAATAAGACCATATCTGAACACATTCCAAATTGGCTTGTAGCTTGAGTCCTTAAGATTTGATCCATCAGACTCAGTGGATTATTTGTATTTGCAAACACAGTGCTCACTCTGAATGTTGAAAGGGCACGGGTTAACATTTGTGGCTCTAGATTCTACAATCCTTTCCAACATTAAAAGGCCATTATTCCAATCAAAAGGATATTGTATGCAGATTTATCAGTTTATCTGAAGCAAGTATACCATCAGGCTCTGGGTTTGTAGTAAAGTTCATATTCTATGGACATTGTAAAATAATTAATTCTCTTTATAGGAATATATAATATGTTTTCCAGAGAATCATACTCCTGCCTTTATGATGAAATTTTCACATAGTTATAAGCACAACTTCTAATCTGTAGATATAAAAGACAAAACATGGGACTATTTTCATTTCCCTGACATTTTAAACTTTATCACCCAGTATAAGGAAAAAATTTCTTGATCCCTCGGGCATATTTCACAATTATCAAATAATAATTTATACTGAACAAGGCTGTACTAATGAAGTTTCTGTAATAGAGAAAATCATCATTTGCCTGTCTTTTATTTCTTGACAGAATAATCTTATTGAACATAATGTTATGCTGTTACTCTACTGAATATTTCCACTTTCTTGAAATAAACATGTCATCAGAATTCTAGGTTTCTATTCAGGGATTTGGGGAAATATACATTATCTAACCAAGATAAAGATTTTCATATCTTTCTATAGATATGGTTTCCTACATTTATTTCTTAACCTTTCACAGCAAAGTAGAGTTAGTTTTTCTTCATGCTGTCAGGAAAAGCCTTCCACTTGATGGAGCAGAGTAGAAGGAGAACTAAGGAGGAGTGGGATGGATGTGTAGACAAGCTGAGTTGGTATCTGAGAAAGCAAGGACCAGCTGCAATGTAACCAACATGTAAAGGAAGGGAATTGGGGGTGAGAATGCATAGGGAGCTAGAGGTAGAGGAAGTAGTAAAAGAGAAAAGATTATGAGCAGTCAGGATGTTTGTGAATAAAAAAGAATGGCGCCTGGGAACGAAGGAACTTTCCAATTTGAAGATGGTATTTTAAAATTCATAGTCTCTAGTTATTTTTGTATGGATTAGAGACACTTCAGTTATTAGTGGCATCCACAAGGAGTGTCCTTCTATATGAAATCATGTCATCAAAACCAAATGAGATATGTGTCCTGGTTTTGTGATGCTGGGAGGGATTGGGGGCAGGAGGAGAAGGGGACGACAGAGGATGAGATGGCTGGATGGCATCACTGACTCGATGGACGTGAGTCTGAGTGAACTCCAGGAGTTGGTGATGGACAGGGAGGCCTGGCGTGCTGTGATTCATGGGGTCGCAAAGAGTTGGACACGACTGAGCGACTGAACTGAACTGAACTGAACTGATCCTGGTTTTGAGAACCAGTGCCTTGGAAATGGGTTAAAAAGTCAAATCTACTCTTGAGCATTTCCTTAACCTTCAATATAGATTAATGACCACACACTCCAGCTTATGAATTTACGTACTCAGTCGTGTCCAACTCTTTGAGACCCCATGGACTGTAACCCACCTGTCTCCTCTCTCTGTGGGATGTTCCCGGCGAAAATATTGGAATGGATTGCCCTTTTCTTCTCCAGGGTATCTTCCTGGCCCAGGGATTGAACTTGTGTCTCCTGCATTGCAGGTGGATTCTTTTACTCACTGAACCATTGGGGAAACTGCAGAGCTCCTGCTTTTCTCATGCTTTAAATGTTTTAGGCTCTAGTATAGAGTCACTGGAGAAGGCAATGGCACCGCACTCCAGTACTCTTGTCTGGAAAATCCCACGGACAGAGGAGTCTGGAAGGCTGCAGTCCACGGGGTCGCTGAGGGTTGGACACGACTGACCGACTTCACTTTCACTTTTCACTTTCATGCATTGGAGAAGGAAATGGCAACCCACTCCAGTGTTCTTGCCTGGAGAATCCCAGGGACGGGGGAGCCTGGTGGGCTGCCATCTGTGGGGTTGCACAGAGTCGGACATGACTGAAGCGACTTAGCAGCAGCAGCAGCAGCAGCATAGAGTCACTGGGCACAAAGATACAAAAGAAGAAATAGCTGCATGGAATAAACATACGGCGCAGCATCGCTGCTGTAACTGCAACCTATTTGTCTTCCCTTACCCTGACTCTATCTTCGTATTAATAGTTCTGCTGCTGTGTCTGTTGAGCATCCACTGATGATCACTGCTTTTGTTTTGTGGAACCGTACTGAAGTTTATACTTTCATGCATTTAAAGATGCTTTAAAAATCAGAAATTGGACTTCCTGAGTAGTCCAGTGGTTAAGACTCTGTGCTCCCAATACAGGGGGGATGGGTTCAATCCCTGGTTGGGGAAGATCCTACAAGCCACTGGCCAACAAACAAAGAAAAAAATAAAAAGCTGCTTAATTTTCCTTCCTTCACACTCTTCCAGGCTACGTATCTTTAATTCTTCCCTCAAGTAATTTTTAGGCTCTTATCATTCTGGTTGCTTTTTTTTCATTACTTTATTTACTTAATAAGTGTCCTTCTTAAAAGAATGGTTCTTAGGCCTGTACACAATAGTGCCGATGTTTTGTGATTAAATACTGCCCACCAGATCTGCTGATTCCCTTGATATTATAGATGTTCTTCCCAGATTGTTGGTCTTATTAACCTTCTCCTCAGCTCTAATCCTCAGTGTTTTTAAAGGGATCATTATCTAGTTTTCACTCCTTTAGCCTTTTCTTACCTAATGGACTTTTAAGCCTAATCTTGAATTTTATTTTTAGCATTATTAGCATTTTTTAAATTGTCTCAGATCTGACAGAATCACTTTGCTTCCTATATGTTACACACATCTTCTTTGGCTTATCTGTAAATACTGTAATACGTCTGCAATCTTGTCTTCAAGTGATTGTAACTAACATTGAGCAGAAATCACCATAAGAATTTCCAGACCACATCTGGCATTCCCCTTCCTTGGAAATTGACCGTAATTCATTAATACACATATTTGAGTATGGTAGTACACCCTACTGTGGGTTCACCTAACTCTAATGTCATTCAGCTCAAATTCTTCTAAATTTTCCCTCACCCACTCCACATGTTTCTGTCTTGTCCAGGGGATTTTCATGGAGATTTTGTAAAGTACCCTGTTGAAAACATTAACCAGGTGTCTGTGGTTTTCCCGCCATCTACTAGGAGAATAGGGCTTCCCTAGCGGAGAAGGCAATGGCACCCCACTCCAGTACTCTTGCCTGGAAAATCCCATGGGTGGAGGAGCCTGGTAGGCTGCAGTCCATGGGGTCGCAAAGAGTCGGACACGACTGAGCAACTTCACTTTCACTTTTCACTTTCACGCATTGGAGAAGGCAATGGCAACCGACTCCAGTATTCTTGCCTGGAGAATCCCAGGAACGGAGGAGCCTGGTGGGCTGCTGTCTATGGGATCGCACAGAGTCGGACATGACTGAAGAGACTTAGCAGCAGCAGCAGCAGGTGTGCTAGTGGTAAAGAATATGCCTGCCAGTGCAGTGGATGCAAGAGACACGGGTTTGATCCCTGGGTCAGGAGATCCCCTCAGAGAAGCCTGAAGGGCAACAGTCCATGGGGTCATGGAATCGGACATGGCTGAGCAACTGCGTGCACACGCATGTGCGCGTGCGCACACACACACACACATACATACATACATACATACACACTAGGAGAATAACTCCCATCAAAGAAGATTATGAGGTTTTTCATGGCAGGACATGATTTGAAGTTTAAATTTTTCTTCTTTCATTTTAAAAGCTTTAACTATTCATTATAGAAATTGAATGTGGAAATGCAGAAGAGGAGGAAGAAGAAAAATGTACCACCCAAAGGCAACTTCTGTTTATATTGTGTGCTTGAGTGTGATGTGGTTTCTTATATAGAGCCCTGAACCTGTTTCTCTCTAAAAGTTGGTAAGAGATACACATCAGGATCTGTTGTTTATAAAATCCTCTGTTTCCCTTTTCTGGAGAGTCTAGAAATGTTCACATGGATAGATGGGATGCTTCTAGTTCCATGGTTGCTCAGAAATTAAAGAAATTACATATTTAGTTTCATAAGGACCTTATCCTGATAGTCTGGATTTGATCTCCTTGGGTCAAGCAATTTGAGTTTTATTAAAGTATGTAAACGCTGTCTTTTTATTTTGTGGTATATTCAGTTATACCTTTTTCTAGTTAGAGGATCATTCTGTTTGATGGTGGAAAGCGGCAGACACAAACAAAAGCAGCAGTAGTATAGTTTATCATCACTTGGTCATCAGTTCCTATTATGTTATTTTACCAGTCAAGGCGTTTGACTGCAATCAACAGAAATCGACTTTAATGAACTTACAGAAAAAAGGAATTTACACAGGCAGGGGGATTGGTAGCTTGACAATCGGTGGGCATCCTGGAGAAACAGGCTCAGGAAATGGACGGGGACTGTAGGGAGTGGAGTGACTGGACCACAGCTAAGTTCAGGCCTGGGATCATCCCCTATAGGACACTGCTGTGGCCAGCACAGGGGCTGCTCCTCCTGGCCTCTGGATGCTGCTGCATTGGCCCTGGAGCGAGTTCTCAGCAGTCACTTCTTTGAATCATATTCCCTGTTTGGAGATCAGGCAGGCGTTCTGATTGAATGAGCATGTACCCACCCCACCCCCTGCCCTTGGGGTTCAGGTCAGCAAATTGTCTGGCATTTTAGTTGTCCCATGGTGGGAGGTGGGGTTCTTCTCTTCCCCAAGATTCACACACTAGTGGATGCTTGAAATCTAGGAGGCTGGTGCTAAGCCATCAGTAAGTAACTGCACACTTCCTATAATTCATAAGCGAGTGAAAAGCAAGACAGTTAAAACAAACTGAGAGGTATTTGGTCTTGGACATCTCCTCTCAGCCTTGACTAGTTTGGGAGTGTGTATTTATAATTTGTTTTCTTCATTTTGAATGTTTTCATTTGTTTTCTTCTTGTCTTTTGTTTGTTAAAATTTAAATCTGTGAAATGGCCTGCAGTGGGAATGGTGTGTTAGAAAGGTTCTGAGCCAGCACTGAGGTGTACTTGGGTTTGACTTTGACTGTACCACTCAGTAGCTTTGAGCCTTGAATAAGCCACTTGGCCTTTCTGAGACTCAGGTTCCCCGTCTAGATAAGACAGGAATAACAGTACTTACTTTGTAAGGTAGTTGTTAAGAACTAAAGAGAAAATATTTAAAGGACCTAGTGTATAGTAGATGTTCAGTAAATGATAACTTTACATTACTGTTAGCTGCATTAGATTCTGAAGATATCACATTCTTCTCTTCCCTTTTGAAACTGTTCAGTTCAGTTGCTCAGTCATGTCCGACTCTTTGCGACCCCATGGACTGTAGCATGCCAGGCCTCTCTGTCCATCACCAACTCCTGCAGCTTGCTCAAACTCATGTCCATCAAGTCGGTGATGCCATCCAGCCATCTCATCCTCTTGTCATCCCCTTCTCCTCCTGCCTTCATTCTTTCCCAGCATCAGGGTCTTTTCCAGTGAGTCAGTTCTTCTTATCAGGTGGCCAAAGTGTGCTTCAGCATCAGTCCTTCCAATGAATATTCAGGACTGATTTCCTTTAGGATGGACTGGTTGGATCTCCTTGCTGTCCAGGGGACTCTCAAGAGTCTTCTCCAACACCTCAGTTCAAAAGCATCAATTCTTTGGCACTCAGCTTTCGTTATAGTCCAACTCTCATTCATACATGACTACTGGAGAAACCATAGCTTTGACTAGATGGGCCTTTGTTGGCAAAGTAATGTCTCTGCTTTTTACTGTGCTGTCTAGGTTGGTCATAACTTTTCTTCCAAGGAGCAAGCGTCTTTTAATTTCATGGCTGCAGTCACCATCTGCAGTGGTTTTGGAGCCCCCCCAAAATAAAGTCTGACACTGTTTTCATTGTTTCCCCATCTGTTTGCCATGAAGTGATGGGACCAGATACCATGATCTTAGTTTTCTGAATGTTGAGTTTTAAATCAACTTTTCACTCTCCTCTTTCACTTTCATCAAGAGGCTCTTTAGTTCTTCTTTGCTTTTTGCCATAAGGATGGTGTCATCTATGTATCTGAGGTTATTGATGTTTCTCCTGGCAATCTTGATTCCAGCTTTTGCTTCATCCTGCTCGGCATTTCTCATGACGTACTCTGCATATAAGTTAAATAAGCAGGGTGACAATATATACATCCTGACAATATATCCTTTCCTGATTTGGAACCAGGCTGTTGTTCCATATCCAGTTCTAACTGTTGCTGCTTGACCTGCATCCAGATTCCTCAGGAGGCAGGTCAGGTGGTCTGGTAGTCCTATCTCTTTAAGAACTTTCCACAGTTTGTTGTGATCCACACAGTCAAAGGCTTTGGTATAGTCAATAAAACAGAAGTAGATGTTTTTCTAAAACTCTCATGCGTTTTGTATGATCCAGTGGATGTTGGCAGTTTGATCTCTGGTTCCTTTGGCTTTTCTAAATCCAACTTGAACATCTGAAAGTTCACAGTTAATGTACTGTTGAAGCCTGGCTTGGAGAAGTTTGAGCATTACTTTGCTAGCATGTAAGATGAGTGCAATTGTGCAGTAGTTCAAACATTCTTTGGCATTGCCTTTCTTTGGGATTGGAATGAAAACTGACCTTTTCCAGTCCTGTGGCCACTGCTGTGTTTTCCAAATTTGCTGACATATTGAGTGCCACAGTTTCACAACATCATCTTTTAGGATTTGAAATAGCTCAGCTGGAATTCCATTACCTCCACTAGCTTTATTTGTAGTGATGCTTCCTAAGGCCCACTTGATTTCGCATTCCAGGATGAAATTGTTAGCAATTTAATAATTAGAATTTAAAGACTAATTAGTTATCTCAAAACTGATATCCTTATTGGAGTCAGGCTCTCTTTTTAATCTTGTAATATTTCTATTTTGAAAGAAAATTTAGAGCTAATGTAATTTTTATTTTTATTTATCTATAGCCCTTTATTCATTCCCATTTCATAGCTATAATCATAGTGCATACATTATTTCTTACATATATTTTGTAGTGTTCTTAAGTGCCATGTCATTAAAAATTAATGGTATCATGCACCTAATTATTTGCTTCTTGGGAATCATTTGTTATTTTTCCCCCATTGTGCATATGATCATCTTACATCACTTTGTAGCATTTTCCTTCTTTTAAATCATTTCTTGTGAGATGATTCCATGAGGGAGGGAAAACTGGGTTAATTTATATGGGCAGTTTTGTGGTTCTTGATATGACATAGTTAATCATTCTGAATTTTTTTGCATCTATATCTGTATATGCATATCTTAGACTCTAAGGTACATGGCTATGTATTGCCTCTTTCACTATTGCAAACTGCAAGATTTTATGGTTACTTATTTGTGAGATTTCTTTCACGTCCAACAGAGAAGTCAAAACTGAATTTGGCAAGAACAGTTTTATTAGAATGGTGTGGACAGGAATCAGGCAGTGGCACTGTGAGCACTGCTTGGGAGGGATGAAGCAGATGCAGTGCGCTTAGGTTCCTATAAAAGGAACAAAGCTATTATTTTTATGAATTCTAATCCTGTAGAAGTAGTCAGGTCAGATGAAAGGGAAAAGAGGCAGATGGTTGTTTTGCTAAGCTAGGCTGCAGCTCCATTGGTCGAGTACAAGGTGATCAGCATCTGGTTGAGGGTTGAAGTATTCCAAGAGGTAATTGTGTCAGAGTTTATGAAGAAAGGATGGAGGGATCTGGTGAGTGTTTGAATGAGGGTTGTGGGTAGGAGGGTGGAAGCAACTCAGTAAGACTCAATTATTTCAAAGAAGCAAAGTAGGAAGCCAATGATCCAAAAGAAACACAATTGGAGGGTGTGGAATGGTAACTGGTACGAGAAGAAATAACTCACTGAACATGGATTTTTTGGGTGCTTTCTTTGACCTTTGAGCCAAGCCTTCTGATAAGTACTCATCAGGGATTGAGCATGAGTTTAGTTCAGATGTGCTGGGTTTCAGGTCATATCGGAGTATCCGAATCAAAAGGATTCACCACACTTAAAACCATGAGGCTGGAGTCTGGGTAAGAATTTCAGGGACTGAGATGAGATGTTAATTTGAGAACAGTAGCATAAAGATGAGGGTTGAGTCTTGTATGGATTCAAGGAGAGCCTTGAAGAAAGAATGTCATTTTTTTTCTTGTGTCTCTCTGTAAATTTCCATGTGGTATTGAAGGCAAATATGCTGAATATTCATTTGAGTGTATTATCTGGTCCAGGTAGGGTGTAAGATGATGTCTTGATCAGCTGTCATCAGATATCTTGCGGCACTTTTTTAGAGTTAGCACTTAGACCCCAGGGTCATGGCCACGGTCTACTGTAGGTCATTGTTTCTTACCTCTGGGAAATTTTGACAGGTTTCTTAGAAGTCTGGAATTATTTCTGTTCTAAACTGTCTCCTATTATTAGACACTGTTAAGTATCTGAATGCTTTTTCATCTTTGCAATGATAAGTGAACACAGGAACAGAAACTCACAGTATTGCCAGAAATGAGCAAAGGCAAGTTTCTATTCACGGTTCTAGACATTTTTTCTGCTTCAGATTTTTAGTGTTCAGCACCCTACTGTCTGTGATTTATGGGAGAAGGAGACCGAGGCTGGCATTTGATGGTCACTCATGGGGTTTTTGTGTCTCTCTGGGCTTTTTTTCTAAGTCTTAGTGGAAGTGATATCGGCTGAGCATATTTTGGAGAAAAGGAGAGTGTTTCACATCTTTTCCAAATAGTAATGGTCTGGGGATGTGGACTTGGCTGATAGAGTTTGATTTATAAATGATGGTCCTGCTGGAATAGTACATTTGATCCATATGGATATACATCCTGAAGCACATACTCTCTATGTAGACCTACCTTTATTACATATTTGTTTGTATTTCTGTGCATTTTGCTGTACATGCACACATAAGCTATTTATGACCAACTCAGTGTGTAGAGAGGGCCTTTCCAGGTGGGGTAGTGGTAAAAGAATCCGCCCACCAATGCAGGAGATGCAAGAGATGTGGGCTCCATCCCTGGGTTGGGAAGAGCCCATGGAGTAGGAAATGGCAACCTGCTCTAGTATTCCTCAAAATTCCATGCACAGAGGACCTGGTGGGCTACAGTCCATGGTGTCGCAAAGAGTCAGACATGACTTAGTGACTGAGCAGTGTGTAGAGCACACTTGCAAATTCTCAATATATTTATCGTAGTGAGTTACTTTTAATCTTAGCATCTTTCTGCCTGTAAGTGTGACATGGGTACATTTTCAGAGCTATATGGTCTAGTCACCCTTGCAAGGATATCCTTGTAAGGATTTGTAAGCATCTGACTAGTTTCCAGAGGTCTTGCTTCCTTCCTTATACCTTCTAAAGTTGATAAAGGAAATCTTCAGTTTCCTTAGTCACGCAATAGCAGAGCCTTGTCTCTACCACCTTTCCTGCTTTGTCAGAAGAGTGTGCGTGTGTCCTCAGTCACTCAGTGTGTCCTCAGTCACACTCATATCTGACTGTTTGTGACCCTGTGGTCTCTAGCCCACCAGGCTCCTTTGCCCGTGGGATTCTCCAGGCAAGATTACTAGAGTGGGTTGCCATTTCCTTATCCAGGGGATTTTCCCAACCCAGGGACTGAACCCATGTTTCTTGCAGTGGCAGGTGGATTCTTTACCACTGAGTCACCAGGGAAATCCTGTCAGAAGAACAGGGGCAGGGAATATTTTACATTAGTACATTCTGGTCTCAGTGAATGGATGCATTGTTTATATGATGGAGGAATTTACTTGATAATAATATTACCTACGGGAGTAATGCTAATCTATGTAATGCTGCAAACAGAGTCTTTTCCCCTGTTCTTTAAAGGTAGAGTTAAATGGCTTTGATGGATGCCAAGTTTAGTCGTAAGTTGCATTGAACTGTGACTATAGAAGTTAATGTTTTGAACTCCTAGGAAAAAAAGTATGAAATGATTAAAGTGCTCTTTTCTACAGGAAGAGTTTAGATTTGTTTACATGACTGTATCCTCCTTCTTTCTTTTCTTCCTGTATCTTTAAAAGAGCCAGTCTCATCTAGAAGTATGGACATGCCTTTCAAATACACTAGTAATTTCTTTATTTTGAGACTTCAAATGGCTCAAATCAATGTCAAATATATTGAAAGAAAGAAACCTGTAATCAAAGTGATTGATATGCATCGAAATTTCTTCTTCAGGAAAAGTCTGACCTTATAAAATGAGCTTACAAGAAGCAAAACACCCATAAAGAACACGGCTTACTAAGCAAATAATTGTGTATATTATATAATTTATTATATCTATATATGCTTATGTATTATAAAATATAGATGCCTTTTCTTTGTGTTCCATTAGAGCTACTTAACAGAAGGGAGAAACATTTTTCTTACTATCATGGTGAACAAATTTTCTGTTATGTGTAGGTCACTTTCATGTGTCCAGGGGATTTCAAGTGTAGGGTCTGTGCCCCTAAAAGACTGTTGATCTAGTTGAGAAGAATCAAAGAAGAAGTAAAAGATATCAACCATTCTCATGAGCACAAAAGAGATCCCATATACATAAGTCAGACACTAGTTATCAGAGATCAGTTCCTACCTGATTAAAGGTGACACCAGGATATTTTAAGAAGTGGATTTCTATTCTTAAAGGAATGTTAGTTCTTAGAACTGCAGAGATTGAGAAGAAGGACCTTTCTCAGAAGAGTAGCTGTGGCCAGTTATGCGTGGGTGTCACTTGAGTCATAAGTCTTGAGTGATTTTTCAGGCCCAGTAAGTATCATTCTGGCTCAAATCAAGTTTTGTGAAAGGCAGAATCTGGAGATGAGGATGAGGTTGATAAGACCAAGGTCATGGAGAATGTTGCTAGAATTCCAGGCCAAATATGTACACTGCATCCTATAGACAGTAGATACCCAGGGTCTAAGGCTTCTATATCTTAAGGGAAGTGATGGGTACCCATGTGTGAAGATGGAAGTGTAGAGGAAGGCGAGGCATGCAGTCTAGTGAGCACATCACAGTGGACATTTCAAGTGTCGAATAGTGTGGGTCCACTTGAGGACTAGAAAGAGATGGACTTGAGAAGCATTTCAAGGGAGAATTCACCTGACTCAGTGCCTTTCCAGATTTTGTAATATTGTTGGAAGGAGCAATAGTGACTTCTTGGTAAAACCAGTGGAGCCCACGGCTGCAACTGATTATTCTCAGCGTACCTTCAGTCTCTAATTCTGATGAACCTATTGCAAGGCAGCCATAGAGATACAGACATAGAACAGACTTGTGGACACACGGCGGGGAAAGGAGCGGGTGGGATGAATTGAGAGAGTAGCATTGGAAACATACATATTGTCGTCTGTCAATAGATAGCCATTGGGAATTTCCTGTATGACACAGGAAGATCAAGCTGATGTTCCATGACAACCTAGAGGGGTGAGACAGGGTGGGGAGGGGAAGGGATGTTCAAGAGGGAGGGGACCTATGTATCCCATAGGCTGATTCTTGCTGATGTATGGCAGAAACCAATACAACTTTGTAAAGCAGTTATCTTTCCAATAAAAGTAAATAAACAACCAGAAAGTGCTAATTAAAAAGAGAGTTTCTGGTTCAAAAAATCAAAGCCAAGGCGACTCGGGAGAGTGGAATTTTGTCTCCTGTGGCTGCTGACCGGTCCCCAAATGGCTTGATTATGGAGCATTCCACAAGGAGATGGCCTTGTTGAGGACTTCAGGTGTTGGCTAGAGATATCTGAACGAAGCCCTTTTTTCTAAGGAAGGTGGCTTTATCATCATATAACCTGAACATGGACTTCCCTGCTAGCTCAGCTGGTAAAGAATCTACCTGCAATGCAGGAGACCCTGGTTCAATTCCTGGGTTGAGAAGATCCCCTGGAGAAGGGATAGGCTACCCACTCCGGTATTCTTGGGCTTCCCTGATGACTCAGACAGTAAAGAATTCACCTGCAATGCGGGAGACATAGTTTGGAAAAATCTTCTGGAGGAGGGCATGGCAAGCCCACTCCAGTATTCTTGCCTGGAGAATCCTCATAGACAGAGGAGCCTAGTGGGCTACAGTCCATGGGGTCACAAAGAGTCGGACACGACTGAGTGACTAAGCATGACCTGAACATGTGGGGTGACCTCCTTCTACATCTCCTTTCCCCTCTCTTGGCAACAAAACACAAGAGTGCCACCAGTGGTATCTTTTGATTGGATGCACGGAATAATTATTGTGTGTGACCCCTGATGAGGTACCTCTTTGTCAGGTCTTTTAAGCACATACCACCAGGATGTTCCTTTTACTAGTATATGAGGTAGAAAGGCATCCTTTTTCCAATAAAACATGAAGAAAATTCTTGAAACTGAGTAATAAATTGGGTTTTTGCCCAACTGGGCAAAGGGTAGGTCAAAGTCAGAGCTTTGAGTGCTTTAGCCTAGAATAAGCAAAATTTTATACGCAAATATCACTTACATGCCACTTACATGAAGTTTCTGCTGTGGATACATATCCAGGGCTGCTTCCAGAGTCTTATCAATATTCATTGGCTGATGTAAAAGCAAAGTAAGATGGGAGTCTTCTTTGGAAAACACCCTGCATCTTGACGACTGGTGTCCAAACTTGATGTCAGTATTCATATTATCTCACAGAGGAGCAGATTTCAGATTGGTGAGCCAAACATGTTTAAAGATCAGTCTCCTTTTCTGCATCATTCAAAATACTACTCTGCCTTGAGCGATTTTCTAAAAATGGAGGATATTTAAGTAGATCCTCCAAATGGTAACTATAGTTACAAATCAAAGGACCATGGATGAAAGGAGATTACCATAATGTAAAAGTATACCTTCTTGTAAATATTTACATTTTTTTGTCCTTGAGGTCAAATAAAATATGTCATCAACATTTTCCTTGGTCACATATAAGTGATTAAGTCTTTCATTCATTTTGTGCCTAGAGTATAATGTGAATGAACTGCAATTAGTGAAGGAAGGATTGGCTTATATAATTTAAATAATTACTTCACACCACCAAAGTACATGCTTATTGTCAAGAGTAGGCCTCATTGATTCTTTTTCTTGGTTAGCTACTAGCTTGGTGACATGTCCTTCTCCAAATTCTTTAAGAACAGGAGCAATTGAATGAATGAATATAAAAGATTGAGTAGGATTCTCCGGGGGCAGCATAGCATTCAAACTGGCAAATTGGCTCTGTGATGGGATGATCTAAAATGTATTAAATACTGATGGTTTGCAGGTAGAGCTTTATGTGTATTAAGTCATTTCATCCTCAAAATTATACTAAGGATTGGTATGGGTGCTATTTTAAACCCATTTTGTAGATGAGAAAATTGGAGAGCAAAGGTATTGAGTAACTTGTTTCAGAATCACACAGATACTTTACAGGGCTGGGATTCAAACCTAGAAATTGACTTCTGAACCCAGGCTTTTATAGACTGCAGTCTACCATCTGTTACTATAGCGTGGAGGGTTTCTAATTATATGAAAAAAATTTCTACATGTATTGAGAGCTTTTTTAATGTCGAAAGGGCTTGTTCTTTAATTTTTAAAACATTGGGAAGGACCATGAGATGGTGAATTTTGTGCATTTTGGATCTTTTTGGATGCATATTGTGTATTCAGGGTTTTTTTTGTTTGTTTCTAATTCACACTGAACTTTTCAGATTAAAAACCTTTTAAGATATTTTTACGGACTAGATATTTCTAATAAAATTTGACTCTCTGCTAGCCACTTGTATTGAATGCTATTTGTGGATTATTCGGTTATCAAGTTATTTGGGGTATCTTTTAACTCTTAAACTAAACAAACCTCTCTATGTCATGAAAAATATAATTAAAAATTTTTTTTTATTTTATATTGGAACAGAATTAACAGTGTTGTGTTAGTTTCAGGTGTATAGCAGAGTGGTTCAGTTATACATATACATGTATCTATTCTTTTTCAAATTCTTTCCCCATTTAAGTTGTTACAGAGTAGCAGAGTTCCCTGTGCTATACAGTTGGCTATTTGCTTTAAATATAGCAGTGTGTGCATGTCAGTCCCAAACTCCCAGTCTGTTCTCCCCTCAACTCTCCCCTGATAACTGTAAGTTCATTCTCTGAGTTTGTGAGTTTGTTCCTGTTTTGTAAATAAGTTTGTTTGCATTTTTTTTTTTTTTCCAGATTTCCACATATAAACAGTATCATATATTGGTCTTTCTCTGTCTGGTCTACTTCACTTAGTATTGATATTAACCTAAAAAAGAAAAAAAGAGAGATGATTGGAAAGATGAAAATGCTTCAGTAACTGGACACAAATACATTGCAAACTAGTGTTTGTGGTCTTTTGTTACTAGTGTGTGCCTTTCAGAATACAGAACTCCTTAGAACACAGAACTGCTTAGTGTTAGCTAGAGTTTTGAAAGAAAAAAGTTAATGTCCTTAGTGGAAAGCTCATATACCTGCCATATAAAGTGTTGCTGAAAGTTACTTATATGACAGCCAGTAAAAGTGAGAAGTCTTAACTCCTATTTCTTTGAAGAAGGAAAGTGGGAACAGTGGCAGTCATGGGCTTTGAATGAAGTTGCTCCCAAATATCTCTGATAGTTTTTCTTTGTTTATTTAGATAAGACTTCAGAAAACATCACTTGACATATTTCATCTTTTCTATAAATTTCTGATTCCAAGAATCTGTCAGTTCTGTAATTATCTCCCTCTCTCATACATGTGAGTGTGTATATATCCACACACACACACACACAGTCAGGACAGTATGATATTAGGAAGTTTCCTCTTTTCTGATTTCCTAGTGTTAGTTACTTTGTAAATGCGCTAAACAGGGAAACAAGGAAGATAGCTAAGGACTCATATGGTGTGGCTTATTTATTCCTCATTGGATTATGTGAAGCTGCCTGTCTTGCCAAATGAATTGGCCACCCATGAGCCTCAAATTTTGATGGAGCCTAATGGGTTCTACCGGATGTGTTTTCCAGTAAATCAGTCATCCCAAGGAAACCAAAGTGACCTGGTCAATGGCACGATCACTCTCCACAGACTTGGTTGTTGACCCCAGACCACCCATCTTCCCTGAGTACCTACATATATCTCTCCTTGAGAATTTCTGTTGGTCTGCTGTTTCCTCAAGTGCATTGAATTTACAGTGATCACTCTTAACCTTACACATATAGGGTAAAGAAGACAAATCCCACCCATTTTTTAGTTTTATGCTCTACGCTGGATTTAGTTGCAAAGTGTGACGGCCCTCAGTTTTGAAAATGATTGTCGTCAGCATTCTAAAATGCTGTGAAAAGTCAGCTTCTTATTTTATATGTCAAAATGCCTGATTTGTATAAATATCCTAAAATGTTTTAAATGAAAGCGAGCCACCTATGTACATAAATATATATGTGGAAGTGGGTATGTACATAGTCTTTATTTATATCTATGTAAAATCAAGTGATGTCCATATGTTAGTGTTTAGTAGAGCAAAATAGGACTTGGTGCTGGAGGCTAAGATTGCAGACTCAATTCCTATACAGCCTGTTCAGTTAATTCTGTTCTTAATCCCTAGATTGAACCCCCGACCTTTGGTCATATCTTGTATAATATCACAGCTGATCTGAAAAGGCAAAACGAATAAATCCATGCAACTCACCCCGCTATTGGGAAAACAAGCAAATTTATCAGAGTAGATCATAATGTATCTGTTCTTTTAAGGGCAAGTTTAATTTTACTCTCAAATTCAATGTGATTTTGATATTACTATGTAAGTCTTGTTAAAATATGTAAATAGGGCATTTGCTAAACTGTCTTTATTTAGTGTTCTTTTAAGTGATCATAAAATTTTAATGACTATTATTACTGATACCCTAATAAGTACTTCAGTGAATTTTTTTGATGGTTAAATATAATTTGCATGTTACTCCAGAATCTCAATATAGGGATTTTAATATTGAAACATTACTGTAAAATATTCATGCTATCAGCCTTCCATATTGCTGTACCATAGAATAAATGCATGTTGATTTGAGCTTAAATCTTTCTGACAGTCAATGGTTTGGATATCACAAAATCTTGTTATGCATTAGTCATTCAGCTGAGGGAAAGGGACTTGCATTTTCAGAGTACTTATAAATTGACGTTAAAAACCATTTTATTCTAGCCAAGAAGGCTCCCACTTTACAGTCTAATTTTGGACATAAACGTAGGTTACTTACACAGAGAGATAACCTTAATCTTTCAGTGGCAACAAGTGCCGGGTGAGGTTGAGGCTAAGAATTGAATGTTCTTGTTAACAAAATGTTATTGGTCTAAACTGAAGTACCGCAATATATAATCATTCCTGACTGTTCAGTAATTGAGATTCTTTTGAACTCTGCTTTGTGATACTCTTATTTGCTCACTTTGTAAGTCTTCAACACCCCAGAAGTTGGTTTTCTTGTTGTTGTTGTTGTTTTTAAGGCAGACCAGCAGTTTGTAAAAAGTTTCCTTTGTTGTGCCTGTGATGAGCTTGAGACCAAGCAAAGCAGCTCATGAGACTACGTTCATGCTGCTATTTATGTAGATGTTAGACACGGGGACAGCTCTTTAACAATATGACTGCTTGGGCTTTATGTTTCACTGCATGAAGCATTTCGTTGATGCTTTAAAAATAGTGTCACCTATTTATAACCTTCAGCCACTATTCTTTTAGTGGCATTCTCAAGTGGCCTCTGGTTTGGTTGACATCAGCCACTCATATGCACTTCTGTTGCTGGAAAAGTTATTCGGGAAGATGTGAGCTACCAATCTAAGGAAAGTTGGGGAAATTTTTAGTGGTAGGAAAGTTCAGGTGTAATTACCATCATATAGCAGACATTGAAAATGTTGAAAAGAAACACAAATTGGATGGGTTTTATCTTACAAAGATGTCATTAACAAATGCAAAGCAGTTGTCTTATTTGGGAAGATCTCTACATACGCTGGGGCTTCCCTTGAGGCTCAGCTGTAAAGGATCAGCCTGCAGTGCGGGAGACCTGAGTTCAATCCCTGGGTTGGGAAGATCCCCTGGAGAAGTGAAAGGCTACCCACTCCAGTATTCTGGCCTGGAGAATGCCATGGACTGTATAGTCCAAGGGGTTGCAAAGAGACACGACTGAGCGACTTTCACTTTCACTTTCTGCATACACTGAGAGTCATACTCCATTGAGAGAAGGTAAAAGGAAAACAAACAAACAACCTCTGATTGCTGGGAGAATCCTTCCAGGGAAGAGCTGTCTGTACATGGATCTCAGGTAATCTTTTGGGGACATTTATCCTCATCTTGGAGGCAGAGAAAAGATTTTCAAGTTCTGAATATTTCTGCCACCTTCCTTTTTGCTCCTCTTGTGCGTCCTTCCAGGCAAAGGTGAAAACCTGCTTTATGTCCCCTGCGTCTAATAGAGAATCTGCATCAAAAGCAGGAAAGGGAAAGAAGAGAGAGGAAAGTGAGGAATAGAGATCAGCTCATCACTATGTGGCAGGTTATAAAATCAGCAAAAGCCTTTGCAGATACAGGAGCCAGACAGAACTCACACAAGTAGAAGTAATCTGTTAACAAACGCAGAACAGTTGGCAACCCCAGTGATGCTGTTTGTGAGTCACAATAGGTACAGATCGACACACAATTCTAACCTATTTACATTTACAAACAATGTGGAGAAAGAACAAGATGGGATGAAGGGGAAAGTAAAAATCAATCTTGTTAAAATCTTTCAAGTCATGTTTTGACTTGAGAAGGATTGCTGTGAAGAGAACATTTGCCAAACCTGCATTTTCTGTTTTATATACCCATTTCTAATTGGTTCAGGGTAGAACATGCATTCTTTAAAATTGAAGTATAGTATACTGGACCACCTGACCTGCCTTCTGAGAAATCTGTCTGCAGGTCAAGAAGAAACAGTTAGAATTGAACATGGGACAACAGACTGGTTCCGAATTGGGAAAGGAGTACATAAGGTTGTATATTGTCACCCTGCTTATTTAACTTATATGCAGAGTACATCATGAGAAATGCTGGACTGGATGAAGCTGGGATCAGGATTGCCAGGAGAAATATCAATAACCTCAGATGTGCAGATGACACCACCCTTATGGCAGAAAGTGGAGAGGAACTAAAAAGCCTCTTAATGAAAGTGAAAGAGGAGAATGAAAATGTTGCCTTAAAACTCAACATTCAGGAAACTAAGATCATGGCATCTGGTCCCATCACTTCATGGCAAATACATGGGGAAACAATGAAAACAGTGACAGACTTTATTTTGGGGGGCTCCAAAATCACTGCAGATGGTGACTGCAGCCATGAAATTAGCTCCTTGGAAGCCAAGTTATGACCAACCTAGACAGCATATTAAAAAGCAGAGACATTACTTTGCCAACAAAGGTCCATCTAGTTAAGGCTGTGGTTTTTCCAGTAGTCATGTATGGATGTGAGAGAATTGGACTATAAAGAATACTATGCGCTGAAGAATTGATGCTTTTGAACTGTGGTGTTGGAGAAGACTCTTGAGAGTCTCTTGGACTGTAAGGAGATCCAACCAGTCAATCCTAAAGGAAATCAGTCTTGAATATTCATTGGAAGGACTGATGCTGAAGCTGAAACTCCAATAGTTTGGCCACCTGATGCGAAGACCTGACTCATGGGAAAAAACCCTGACGCTGGGAAAGAGTTAAGGCGGGAGGAGAAGGGGACAACAGAAGATGAGATGGATGGCATCATTGACTTGATGGACATGAGTTTGAGTAACTCTGGGTATTGGTGCTGGACAGGGAAGCCTGGCGTGCTGCAGTCCATGGGGTCACAGAGTTGGACATGACTAAGCGACTGAACTGAACTCAACTGATAGTTGATTTACAATGTTGTACTATAAAGTTTCAGGTGTACAACATAGTGATTCATTTCCTTTTATTTTTTTAATAGATTAAACTCTATTAACAGTTAAAATTCCCTGTGCTACAATGTACCCTTGTCACTGATTTATACATAGTAGTTTGTATCTCTTAATCCCATACCCCAAACTTCCCCTCCCCCTTCCCTCTCCTCTTTCATAACCACTAGATTGTTCTCCATAGCTGTGTGTCTGTTTCTGTTTTGCATATACATTCACTCGTATTTTTAAATTCCACATAGAAGTGCTGTCATGCAGTGTTTGTCTTTCTCTGTCTGACTTATTTCACTAAGCATTTTTATTCCCCAATGCTGGTAGGTTTTCAGTGATAACAAACTACTCATACCACAGGTTAGGTAACTATGATAGTTACATTCTAGAAATCCACAGACACACAGTAGTGGAGCCAAACCCCAATACAGTTAAGTCCCCTACATAGGAAACTTCAAGTCGGGAACTTTCAAAGATGCAAACGTGCGTTCTCACATCCAGTCATTTCAGACAGGAGTGAAATTTCAGCTGACGCTCTGTCTTCTGTTGGTGGTGATCCTTCAGCTCTACCATCTCCCACCTCTTGTCAGTAACTCTTTCTGCCTGTTCACTGAATGCCAGCCCCTGTATACCAGCTGTTGTACTGTACGACTGGACTTTTCAAGGTACTGTTCAGTTCAGATCAATCGCTCAGTCGTGTCTGACTCTTTGTGACCCCATGAATCACAGCACGCCAGGCCTCCCTGTCCATCACCAACTCCTGGAGTTCACCCAGCCTCACATCCATCGAGTCAGTGATGCCATCCAGTCATCTCATCCTCTGTCATCCCCTTCTCCTCTTGCCCTCAATCCCTCCCAGCATCAGAATCTTTTCCAATGAGTAAACTCTTGGCATGAGGTGGCCAAAGTACTGGAGTTTCAGCTTTAGCATCATTCCTTCCAAAGAAATCCCAGGGCTGATCTCCTTCAGAATGGACTGGTTGGATAGGATTAAAAATGTTTTCTTTATTTTTTGTGTTTGCTTGTCTTTTACGTATTATAAACCTATTATAGTACAGTACTATCCGTATATAGCTGACGGGGTTAGTTGGGTACCTAAAACATGGGCAAACAAGCCATTGTTAGACATACGAACAAGTTGGACTTACAAATGTATTCTCAGAATGGAACCCATTTGTATGTCAGGGACTTAATGTAGACTTTCTTTTGTGATCATCCACTGGAGCACCCCTCTGGTAACTCCTGACACAATAGAGCTGCTGGCCATAGACCCTGGATTCCTTTTTTGGAGGGTGAATTCCTTTTCCTTGCTGTAGAAAGCAAATGCATGGCTCCTCGGAAGTGTTCAGACTGACTTGGACTCTGCCTTTAATAGGCAAGGTCTGTAGGTCTTATGGCTCATACTCTCCTCTCCTCATCTGGGTAGCAGTGATATAAAGGTGCATCGTAATAAGGGTAGATTAGTGTGTATCACAGTGCCGTGTGCCAAAAATGGAGGTGAATTTTCGGTCTCTGCTGATTGCTGTTTTAGCCAACTGGGTTCCTGAAGCCAAGTCATTAACAGGGATTTTAGTCAAGCTGGACAGTTACTTTAAAATGTGGGCAAACAAGCCCAGAGGTAAACCAGGAGGAGCAGAATAAGTTGAACACACCCATTTTGGTAGTTCACCAGATGAGCTGCACAGAAGGAAAACATTTTATACCCATGAACCTTGAAGTATGACCCTAAAAAAAGTGCTCAAAGAGCCAAGATATACTTTTATTCTTTGTAAACACAGTTATTTCAGAGAGATTTCCCAGAAGGTTGACGTTGCTTTGCCTAAAGGTTTGTGGTCAACAGAAATCTTTTGGGAAAGATCTTTAGCCACTTTGAAGTAGAAAGTTAATGACTTTTCTAAAATGTGACAGGCTCATAAACCCCAAACAGGTCTGAATGGAGTGGAAGCATGAGAGAATCAATTCTCCCTGTCATTCAAGTAGTTAAAAATATTAGAAACTATCCTCAATCAGTCCCTTGAATCTTGTGTTTTCTTTCTTAAAGATTAAGCCACCTACAGTAATCCCACAGATTATACAATGAAAGCCCACGAAGAAGCCCGTTCAATTTGGGCTGTGGCTTTTATCAAGCATTCCTCAATTATTTCCCATAGTGTTTTTTCTTTTTTCTTTTTTTTCAAACCTGGCAACGATGTCAACTTCAGTAAGTTAAGATGCTATGCTCCCTTTGCTGTTTATGCCTCAGTGCCTTATTAAATGCACCAGCCAAACAGAAAATGCGGTATAAATATGTTTCATGAGTCATTTAAGGATTCAGCCAAGAGACATTGCAATTGACTTTTGAGTCCATTTTTAGAACAAACTCTTTCAAGACTCTCCTCAACGGGAATCCTTCCCTCTGCAGTAGAACTGACAAGGCTGTATGCATTACTTTATTTTGATACTGACATTTAAACAATAAAATAAAGCCATTTAAAACAAATAGTAGTGCTTTAAGTGTCTGGGCTGTCAAGATATCAAATTATATAACTTGGAAAAAATCAGAATTCATTGTTAATGGTATGCACTTAACACAAAGGGTCGCTGGAGTACTCAACAGATATATATTCAGCTACCATGTTGGAGCTAACAGGCTGTATTCCTTTAGATAGAATTGACTATATTCACTTAAATGGACTTGACTCCAGTACAATCACTGTATTCAAATGTCAAAAAAAAAAAAAAGAGAGAGAGAGTGAGAGAGAAAGAGGATGTCACAGAGGGTCACAAATTATGTTGGATTTTGACAGATTGTAGCCTTGCTTTACAAGAGCAGTAACATCTCATTTGTCACCGTTTGATCTGTAAGTGCGGGAATGGGAGCGGAAGGCCCTCCATCTCCGCCACAATTTAATCGCTCTGAGGCCGACCGTGGTGGTGGGAGCCACCTGCCCGTGCACTGCACTGCTGATCTGTTTTAATTTAATCGTCCGTCAGCTGGATGAAAGCATAAATCGTCTCTCTTTGATCTGCAAATGGTGTGTTTTTGTAAAGCAGGGTGTGGAATCAGGGAGAAAGGACTTCAAATTTAGTATAGCCTGGACAGTGTGGCCCCGTAGAGACACCAGAGTGCTATTTTACTCAACAGGAGTTGCAAACCAAGAAAAGACTTGCTTGGGAAACTTGTGGAAGAGCAGGGAAAAGAGCAAAAGGAAACCTGTTTGGCTTAAGAGGCTAATAATGAAATAAAAGCTGAAGAGCATAAGAAGATACTGTTCTCTGAAAACTAAAAGCAATTTTCCAATTCATATCTATCACCTTTTATCACAATGTATGTTTTTACTGAGGTGGAGTTGATTTACAGTGTCATGTTAGATTTAGGTGTACAGCCAAGTGATTCAGTTATTCATATATATATATATATACACACACACACACATATATGCATTAGTTTTCAGTCTTTTCTCATATAGGTTATTACAAAGTATGAAGTATAGTTCCCTATAACGATTTTTTAAAAATTGAAGTATAGTTGATTTACAGTGTGTCAACTACCGCTATACAGTCAAGTGTGCTTCAGTTATACATACGTATACGCACACATTCTTTTTTAATATGGTTTTCCATTATGGTTTATCATAAGATGTAGTTTTCTGTGCTACAGAGTAGAGTAGAACCTGTTGTTTATCCATTCTATAAATAAAAGCTTACATCTGCTAACCCCAACCTCCCACTCCACCCACCCCTCTCCCAACCCTGCCTTGGCAACCTCCCGTCTGTTCCGTGTCCATGATTCTGTTTCTGTTTCATAGCTGGGCTCATTTGTGTCATATTTTAGATTCCACATATAAGTGATATCGTATGATATCTGTCTTTTAAACCACAATTTGTTGTTAGTGTTGGAACTTTGGCCACGAGAGAAACAACTGAGAAGAAAGTTAGAGGAGTTTTTTATATTGCCCCTGTGAATGGGCAGCATTATTATATTTTATTATTATTATTAAATCATAGTTAATTTCCAGTATTGTGTTAGATTCAGGTGTGAATGGGTGGTGTTATTAATGCCACCTGAAGTTTTCTAAGGAGGATATGAACAGTAAAAGATGATTTTGTTAAAACTGGGATGTGGAGAGAGGCATGCACTTTTAAATAAAATAAATGATGTGATGATTGAACACAATAAACATTACATCAAGCAGTTGTTATGAGCCTTTTAAGTGCTTTTGCAGACAAACATTTTAAGGTGCTTTCCATGTCATTTCATTGTCTTTTTCCCCAGAATCACAAATAATATATTTTTTATAAATAAAAACGAAACACTTTATACCACTTCTGCCAAAAATAAATTGGGTAATGAGGGATTGTCAAAAACACATTCAGTGTCTTGTTTTTAAAACAATGACTTCTTACTGCAGAGATTAAAGCAGTAACACAGGGTTTTGTAACCATGAGCAGAAAACATTTCCACCATGATAAGATGTTACCATTATGAGAGTGTTTTTTATGAATCCTGTAAACTTGAATTTGGGGGTGCATGCTGTGCATTTTTATACACAAATTCCGATGTATTTTTAAAATGAATAACTTCTAATGAAGAATCTATTTCAGGAAAAGTCCCCAAGAGTAACCCAGAAATTTCCAAAAGACTTCCCCCAGTCCATAGGGAACCACTCGACAAAGCAAAGAAAAATTCCCCCTGAAATTCCTTTAGGATCCCATAGAAAGCAGAAACAATTTACAGTTCAATTCAAAAAGCTCCAGATTTCTTCACTGGTAATGGTTCTAATAAAATTACGAGCAGAGGAGAAGGCCCCTGAAGGCCAGTTGAGTCATCCATCCCTGCTTATCCTGGCCTGGGTATTTAGTTGGCTTTCTCCTTCCATAATTCCCATTAATGGCTTTTCTAAGCAGTATTTGCATAGGAAACATAAAGGTGTCTCCGCAACGTCCATTTATTAAGTTATTCCACTGCAGGGCTGCAGGCTCAGAGGTAAACATCGCTGAGCTTTTAGGTTAAATAAGTCCCACAAAGCAGTTTTGGAAGAACTTGAATTTCTATAATGGGATTCTGGGGCGTGTTGAGTGAATTGTGGTCGTGGCACTAATATTAGTGTGAGGGAAGTCAGAGGGCAGGCTGTTAGGGGTTCTTCCTGACTTGCAGAGCTAAGCTCTGCTGATGTGTTTGGGCCTAGGACAGACTACAGAGAAGAGGAAGGGAACGAAGAAAGGAGAAGGAAGAAGGTAGGACAAGGAGAAATGGAGAAAGGAATATAAAGTGTATGTTGTATGTGTATTTTGTAATGTGATGTAGAACCCTCAGTAAGTACCCTTGGATGCTCTTTACTGCAGCCCGAGATGTCTACTCTTCGACTTCAGTTTTACAGCACCTTAGAATTAAAACAGTTGTTGTTTTTATTATTACTATTTCTGCTTTTTCCTCAAAGACAAGTCCTGCCTCCTATCCTCCTTTTCTTTTCATGCAAGAGTAAATTTTAAAGAGCATCAGGTATTGGGTTGGCCAGAAAGTTCATTTGGGTTTTTCCATGTGATCTTACAGAAAAACTCGAACAAACTTTTTGGCTAACCCAGTATATGGACTTAGTATCGTCAGACACATCCTGGCATTTGTCTTTTTCTAAATCCCTACAACTCTTCTGTTGTTAATCCTTTGATTGCATCTCCTTCCATTCATCCCCCTTGCCACTTCTTTGTTTATTTTATATTATGTTTTTAGCTGAATGAGAGGGCATCATGCAGGATCTTAGTTCCTCAACCAGGGATCGAACCTGTGGTCCCTGCAATGGGAGGGTGGAGTTTTAACCACTGGGCCACCAGGGAAGTCTCCCCTGGCCATTACTTTGGCATAGATTGTTTTCTTCATCACCCAGGCTAGGAAGTCACCTCCACCAGTCCCTACGTCTGAGTTGTCCTCTCTTCTGGGCATGTTCCACACTGCGCAGGGTAAATTCCAACACCCTCCCAGTTTTCTAAGCAGCCATTCACACTTAAAACCTCATCCATCTCCCGGGCCTTCATCAGGTCCTGTGTGTTTTAGCCACTTTGTTCTTCTCTCTACCGCTGGCACGTAGCAGGCTCTCCATGCTTCCATGTCACTGCTTGTTCATTCTCTCAACCTAGGATACCCTTCTTACCCACATCATTGCCTGTAGAAGTTCAACATGTCTAAAAGAAGTCACTTCCATTTTGTGAAGACTTCCTGAATCCTTTCGCAGAATTGTTTCTTGTTCTACATTCCCATACGGTTTGCTTTTTTTTTAATATATACCTCTGACATAGAGCAAAATATATTACACTGAGTTATTAAAAAGAGTACCCCAGTGGATTCTGGGCCCTTGAGGGCAGGCAATAAGTTTTGTTCTTGTCTGACCTCCTGACCTCCTGCCCCTAAACCCAGCATAGTGTTTGTGACCTGAGTCCATTTTCTGTCAGTATTGATGATAAACTCATTGGCTGTGGCTATTCCAGGAACCTTCTTTGGAGGCTTACTTGAATTGTGTGTGTGTGTAGGTACACTGAATTTGTTAGTAGATTAATATTTATATATGTTCATAAGATTTTTTTAACATTTTATTTATATTGGAGTATAGCTGATTAACAGTGTTGTGATAGTTTCAGGTGGACCGCCAAGGGACTCAGCCATACATATACATGTATCCAACTCTCTTCCTATCCAGGCTGCCACATAACATTGAGCACAGTTCCCTGTGCTGTACAGTAGGACTTTGTTGCTTATCTGTTTTAAATATAGCAGTGTGTCCACATTGATCCTAACTTCCCTAATATTCCTTTCCCCCATCCATTCTCCCTGGCAACTGTAAGTTTGTTCACTAAGTCTATGTTTACTCATAAAATTTTATCTATAGTGCTGCTGCTGCTACTACTAAGTCGCTTCAGTCGTGTCCGACTCTGTGCGACCCCATAGACGGCAGCCCACCAGGCTCCCCCGTCCCTGGGATTCTCCAGGCAAGAACACTGGAGTGGGTTGCCATTTCCTTCTCCAATGCATGAAAGTGAAAAGTGAAAGGGAAGTCGCTCAGTCGTGTCTGACTCTTAGCGACACCATGGACTGCAGCCTACCAGGCTCCTCCATCCATGGGATTTTCCAGGCAAGAGTACTGGAGTGGGGTGTCATTGCCTTCTCCGTATCTATAGTGACTCCCTGCTAAGTTCTTTTTACCAATTGAATTGGTCCTTTAGGCTAGTCTAAGAGAATCTGGCTATTGATTTCTGTGAAAAGGAAATGCAAGGAAGAGAGAAACAGAGAAGGAAGAATCTACCATTTATATTGAGGAACTCCTGTGTGTCAGACTCTATCCAACATGCTTTTCATAATCTTAGTTATATCCCTCAAAGGCAGTAAAACAGCTACATTCTGGTTCTACCACTTTTGTTGTGTAAACTTGGGCATTTACTTAGCGATTAGGTACTCTGTTTCCTTTGCTTTATATTATGTGTGTGTGTGTGTGTGTGTGTGTGTACATACATGCATACATATATGTAGGGCTTCCCTGGTGGCTCAGTCATAGAGAATCAACCCCTACAGTCCGTGGGGTTGTAAAAGAGTTGGACATGACTTAGCAACTTAACAACAACAATAAATGAATGTGTGTGTGTGTGCACACTCAGTTGCTTCAGTCATGCCTGACTCTGAGACCCCATGGACTGTAGCTTGCCAGGCTCCTCTGTCCATGGGATTCTCCAGGCAAGAATACTGGAATGGGTTACTTTCCCTTTTCCAAGGGATCTTCCTGACCCAGGAATCGAACCTAGGTCTCCTGTGTCTTCTACATTGCAGGTGTGTTCTTTACCGCTGAGCCACTGGGGAAGCTGTGTGTGTGTGTGTGTGTGTGTGTGTGTGTGTGTGTATGTGTGTGTGTATACTAGGGTTGGCCAAAAAGTTTGTTTGGATTTTT
This sequence comes from Bubalus kerabau, assembly GCF_029407905.1. NCBI lineage: Eukaryota > Metazoa > Chordata > Mammalia > Artiodactyla > Bovidae > Bubalus > Bubalus kerabau. The sequence goes on along the minus strand of NC_073628.1, from coordinate 74,001,009 downwards.
CTGTAAGATCTTATGAAAAACTCAAATGAACTTTTTTGGCCAACCCCGTGTGTGTGTGTGTGTGTGTGTGTGTGTGTGTGTATTTCAGTAGCACTTACTACCCTCATATCCTTACAGATAGAGTGTTTGGGTATCCTGCCCAAAGTCATATATTCAGTGGCAGAGCTGGGGCGGGGGTGGGGTGAATCATGTTCACCGCTTTAGGCACTTACATTTTTCTCCACTGCAGCCCACCTCCCTTTCCCACATTCATGCTGAGAGCCTGTACTAATCATTAGTAAAGAGATTCAGAAGAAAAACAAATTAAGATGGGCTTATCATGCGGAAGCTAATGGAGAAAAAAAAATACTCCTCTAAATGTCTTTTAAATGCCTTCAAGCCCCATACGCTGTGTTGACTTCTTACAGAGAGAGAGAAATGCAGCAAGGATAAAGTTGGTTGATGGGGATTCTGTCAGCCTGTCTTTCTCTAAACTCAATGTTAAATCCTGCCAACAGTCAGAACTCTGGTGTGCGAAATGGCAGCATCTTTAGGATCATTTTGGAACCTGGAGCAAAAGAAAGTACACACACTGAATTTTGTATAATTATCTAGACTTTACTCTAAGGGCACTTTATGTCTTTAAAGATTACAAGTCCGTTTGAGCAACTTGTATTTCTATTAAGTGTGTGACCTTTCTATAGAAGACACATCTGCTGTTGGACATTCTGCTATGTACCAAATACTGCATGGGGAAATAAATGAGGGCTAGGCGCTTCTGTGACAGTGAGCTTCACTTTCGTGGAGACTGATCACTCTTGAGAGGTGATAAATGCCAGTGGAAAGGTACAGGAAGCCATCATATATTAAATATGGAAAAGTACTTTTAAATAATACTGAAATGTCCAAACTACAAGCTAACAGCCACCGCCAGTAGAATTGTGGGTCCAGATTTTGTTTGACAGAATTAACCACTAATGAAGATTTTTTGACAGGAAATGCCAGCGTACACTTTAACTACTGTATCAACAATAAGGTTATTTTTGTATCTGTGTTTCCTTTTTCATGGTTGATTATTTTAAGAAAAGGGTTTGTTATTTCTAAAGTGGGATTTTAGTGAAGTTTATTTTGTGAATTCCAGAGTATTCTGTTTTATTGAATCTGAGTAAGAGGGTTAAGGATCCTACTTGGCGTGTTTATTTTTTTTTTACAAAACATCTTTTCAAAACATGAAATGTCAATTGTTGCTTTTGTTATTTCTTGGTAGAAGTAAGAATGTAGGAGTATCCAAGTTTGCACCCATCGGGATGTCAGGACTCTGGCAGGAGATACGTCAAGGATGAGAGGAGGGCTCCCAGGTAGATAAAGGTGTGACTCTATCACAAGACAAGCACAGAATAAGTGTTGGCTTCTTTGATAAAAGGTCTATATTCTCCTCATTTGATGTTTAGGTGCCGGGCATTATGTTGGACTTGGAGTATACAATAGCAAGCATAAGCCAGTATGATCCAGGTTCTGAAAAAAGTTTGTAATCTTATGTGCGATAATAAGGAGTACAGGTATCTGTGTAACTTCTAGGTAGCAGAAATAGGTGATGCTCCTAAGTACGTGTAATACATTAGCAAGCACAGCTTGTTTGAACATCTGATACTCTATATATTACAAACACCCGTTTGTGATGGATTCGTCACAAAGAGGTGACTTTCATTGGAGATTCTAGAGTGCAAAAGAAAAGGTGAAAGAAAATTCAAAACCAACAACTAGGAAAGATATTCCAGTACTGGAACCTCCTCTGAGCAATGCAGGGGACATTTATGTTATTTATTTGTGTAACTGCCAGAAGATACAACTCCTCCCTAGTTTGCTTTTTTTCCCCCCTAGATTATTCCAGATACACTAATTTCAGAGGTGTTTTATGGGCTACAGGAAATTGGTAAAGGCATTCTTGTTACAAGAGGCATTCTGGTTGCTTCATTTGATTTTAATCATATTCTTGGTGAATTCTGGTATTTTAGATGAATTCTGATGCCTTGTTGAACCATCAGACAGGAGAACTATGTAACTGTGTCTGAGGCTGGGAGACAGGTTAAGCCAATGGTGGCAGTTCATCAGTTGTAAAACCAAAAATAGAACACCAACTTCTCAGTTCAGTGTCTGGACAGTAGAATATCCCATACGTTCCATGCACAAGGGCTCAATAGTGTTGTCCAGCCCATTGTTTCTGCGAATTGGAGGATTAAGTATGATTTGGTCAATCTGTGATTCCCTAAGAAGGTCTTAGGATGTCTAAAAATATCTTCCTTTTCTCTCTTGACACTTACAGGAATTCTACCTCATGATCCCCTCAGGAGGAGGACTGAAATGAATTTATGACCTTAATGCCTATATTAAATATTTGCCCTAAAAGCAATGAGACCAGGGCAACTGTGCATATGTGGAAGATGCATTGTTTCAGGAGAACATTTTCAGAATCTGCAATCATGACAAAAGCAATAAAGGAAGATAATATTTAAGTTGATAAAAGATGCAAACATGGCTTTATTGGGTTTCTAAATTCAAATTAAAAGAATAAATATTTCATCAGTGATACTAATTAAAGATTGGTCAAAGATTTGTCTGTGTCTCCTATGGCAAATACCAATCAGAACTGATTAAGAGAAGTAACATTTGTGGGACTGCTCAGTTATAGAAAGAAACGATTACTGTGAAGTCCGTCTGACTGAGTAATGGTTATTTGATTATAAGTTGATTTTCAAATGACATTAGTCCTCCATGCCATTTTGTACTTTGCTCAGAGTAAAGTTTGGGTCTGGGCATTAGGGGAGTAGTGCTTTGGGATGATTCATTCTATAAGCTTGGTTTATAGTGGTTTTGTGTGGTTATGTGTGCTTTTAGTGTTTCCATTTGGTGCCATCCCTGCTTTTCAGAAAGCCAATTCAAGAGTCAATTGGAGGGACTCTGATATTCAGGCACTTAGGCACCCCATTGCAGTACTCTTGCATGGAAAATCCCATGGACAGAGGAGCCTGGTGGGCTGCAGTGCATGGGGTCGCGAAGAGTCGGACACAACTGAGCGACTTCCCTTTCACTTTTCACTTTCATGCATTGGAGAAGGAAATGGCAACCCACTCCAGTGTTCTTGCCTGGAGAATCCCAGGGATGGGGGAGCCTGGTGGGCTGCCGTCTATGGGGTCGCACAGGGTTGGACACGACTGAAGCGACTTAGCACCATTTGGTCATCATAGTCACATGTTTCTTTTCCACTTTCCATTTTAAGTATTTATGTCTCATTATATGCAAGATCCTGATAAAATATATAGTTTGTGTAGTCAGTCATAAGGGCTAATGAAGACATGGAGAATGGAGAAGATCATGTCAGATCAAGCCATGGTCACGAGTTTGGGTCTCCTGTACATCAGAATGAGCTGTCCTGTGGTAGGGTCCAGGGACTGGTCTCTCAGAAGTAGATGTGAATACATACACACAGGGTTTACACTGTACCTTCTTTCTGTCCAGTGTCATTTTTTAGGTTCCAAACCATGGAAATGGCCATGAAATCATCCATTTTGTTCATTTTTTCCAGACCATTGTCTTTACTCTAGGTTTCCTTGTATTTCGTTTTGTAAGTGAGGCTGATGCAAAAATGTTTTTGCTTGTCCGTATAATAGATGTCAACAAGTGAATCAGAGGTCACCATCATCTAGCCTAATGTCAACCTTAGCTGTCAGTTTTTTCAGCATATAACTCCATCCACTTTTCTCAAGACCAGGGTCATGGGAGGGCGGGGATGTGGAGCTATCTTTAACCCTCTCCGGAGTCTGAATGTGATCAACATAAACTAGAGATTTCCTTTATGCTCTGTAGGTAACATGCTTTCATGAATGTAGAAATTCTTTGTAGTTTTCTGAGGACAACAGACCCATTATGGATTCAGTTGCTATTGTATAATGAGAGAGTTCTCTGAACAACCTCTTTCAAAGAAGATCTGCAGATCCATCTGTGGGTCTATCTAACAATAAATTACCTTTCTCTGTTAACCAGATGGAAAATGCGAGAGCATTGTGACAACGCTTCCTTCCTCCTCAACAGTTGGGCTGTGCATGGACGTAGACGTACATTTACTTGCAGTTATTTTTGTGAGCAAATCTATGAAACAGTGAAGAGTTAAAATAATTCTCAGAATGGCCTGTGCATGCTGCTCCTACTCTGTATGTATGTGTTACATACCAGGTACATTAAAATTCACATTTAAATTTCAAATGAGTTAAATACACCATTGCTTTCAAATAAGTGACTGATTTTTGTTCCTCTCATGTTATATTAATATTAATATTATGGAATCCTGTAGCCTGGCATTCCTTGCTGACTATCTGATAATTGGGTTGGGGGGGGAACTGAGGGTCATCTTGTTTAGCTTATCTCTGCAAGAGAAAAAGGGGCCCATAATAATGGAAAGAGGCAATAAAATGGTAACAAAAAAATTGAAAAGAAGATTTAATCTCTGGCCAATTTGAAACATATCCCAGGGAATCCATAGAGAAAAAGATAAAGTGTGACTATGAGTAAGTTAACTAAACACATTACACTGTGAGAGCAAATGGAGTTAGTCCATTGTACATGTTTAATTTGCTATTAGTCTCTGGCGTTTACTACCACGCCTGAGTTGGGGCATCTGTAAATTCAGTTAAATACAGTGCATTGTCTAAACATATCACAGCTCCAATCAGTCACCCCAGCTGCTGATAAGAAGCCTCTTGTATTATTGAATCTACAATGGGGAGGCTCTGCAGGCACCAAGATAACAGCTAGGTATTTCACTTTTAAGTATGGAAAGAAAGAAAAAAAAAAATTTTTTTTTTTTTAAAAGAACCTAGCTGCTCGCCTTTGCTTGTATAGCTCTGACATTTATTACCACTCTCAGATTTGCTGTATACTAGTGATGTGATTTTGGTTTCAGTTGTATTATGTCTTTCTTTGGTTTTAACTTAAACTCTGTGAATCAAAGAGAAAGAAGGCGAGCGAGGGCAGCAAAGTAGTGCAAACAAAAACAAGCAAAAATCAGCTTTTCTCTTATTATGAAGACAGCAACAGCTTCTGCAGAAGATGTTTTTGTGTGTTGCTTTGCTTTTTTTAATTTAAGCTCTCTTTATTGATTTTTGCTTTTCTTCTACACTGGGTACATAAGGCTGGAACCTAGTCATTTCCCTGACTTCTTTTCCATAGTTTCATTGAAATTTTTATTAGAGGTCTTCTGACGATTCATCGCAGAAAGCAAACCACTTTGACTTTGATGAGCTACAGAGCCAAGTCTATGCATAATCTACTTAATGCCCTTCCCAAGTTATGCAATTTTTTGTTCCAATTGTTATTATTACTTTATTTAATCTCTATATTATGTTACTTATATTACACCAATCTTTCCACTTTGGGTGACAGTATAGAGACATAGAAATATTTTTAGATACAATGCTGCTTTTCATTTTAAACATTTCTTTTGCAAGGGAGCTCTCATTCCTGAGAAATAGTCATATACTATTTTCTAAAATCTTATTCAGATACTGGCTATTATACTGTGTAACAATCATAATAATACCTGTTTTGCAATTTGTTTTTTTAATAGAATGATTAATAATCATTTGCAGACTGCACCATATGTCCAGTGTTCACATATTCGTGAAAGTACAAGTCGCATTGCCTTCATTTGATTTTATGAGTTTATATTTTCTCTTTCCCAAACAGATGTTTTACTACAGCTGCTATTTGTTTAGTAAATTGGTTCACAGGCAATAGTTCTGTTTTCATATAACATTAAGGATCTGACCAAAAACATTAATGCAAAAAAAAAAGAAGAAGAAAAAAGAACAAGTAACTTCTTTATTAAGTTTGGTTTGAGCTCTGCTTCTTGATTACGTTTTTGGCCTAATTTGGTGCCGTGCTTCTCTTTACAATAGCGGCCTCATTGTACACACATATCCATCCACCCCTTACATACAGGCACACCCCCTCCCACCTCCATCCACCTGTCCACCTGGTAATCAGCCAACACAGCACTAAGGCCACAGGGCTAGGGTTTCAATATATTCCAAAGATATGTTCACTCTGCACAGAAATCCTGCTGTGCCTTTGGTGACCAATGGTGATATAATCCGCCTTTTTAAAGTGAAAAGGTCAAGAGTAAGTGTTTAGATTAAGGAGCAACAGCTAAATATTTTGGTGATACGGGCCATGGAAAAGAATGTAAATGTGGGCGTTAGCGGGTGAACATTGAGTATTAGCAACAGATTATTGGCTCATGAAAGTGACCCGATGCCTTTTTAATGCCCTAGGATGCACTTTTATAGAAGGGTTACTGTTTCTTAGAGATGAGGTTGATGATCCAGTTATGAAAACCCTCTTAAGCCTAGAGCCCTTTATGGAGCTATTGTGTCTCAGCTCTCAGAGTGCTCACCCACCCTTTTCTCTTGTGATGCAAGGGCTGGGATCTAAGACAGGAGAGAGAAGAAATTGGATCTTTATGTTTGCTTCCTGTTGACTTACTCCTGCCAGTGCCATTCTATCAAAGACCCTTTGCCCTGGCATTGACAGTTGGCTCTGTTTCTAGCTCTTCCTGGCACTCCTGCTCAAGCCCCATAGCGCAGCTCAGAGCTCTGAGTCCCAGCCCAACTAGGGCCTTTTTGCCGGGCTTCCAGACTCTGATAGCACTGAATCTTCCTTTTGCTCTCTCGATTTCCAGAAGCTTCCTGCAGTTAGGATCCCTGCTGCATTTTTGCTCTTGCAACTCTCCAACACCCTTTGAACCAGTTTCTCATATTAAATTCTCCCTGTTGAAATGCCTGGTATGATTTCTGTCTTCCCATCTGGACTTCAATAAATGTAGAACAGCAATTTCCTAATTTTATATGCATTATTTCTCTTAATCTCACAGCCTCATTTCCTCACTGGGTACTAGAATACATGACGAGAATGTGATGGCATAAATTAGAGAATTTTCTGTTTTCCTTATTGGGAATCTCAAAGTTTTGTTGACGAGTTTGAAAACAGCTGAGAACACTGAATCACAGTACATGCTTGCTTGGTCACTTCAGTGCTATCTGTCTATTTGTGACCCTGTGGTGTAAACCCCCCAGGCGCTTCTGTTCATGGGATTTCTCAGGTTAGAATACTGGAGCAGGTTGCCATTTCCTCCTCCAGGGGATCTCCCCAACTCGGGGATCGAACCCCCATTCCCTGCATCTACTGCATTGCAGGTGGACTGTTTGCTTCTAAGCCACCAGGGAAGTCCCTGAATCACTGTCTGGCATTTTATTTTTTGATGTCTGTAACTTAAACTGATTTGCAGCCAGTGAACTTTTTTGGAGTGTTCACAGGCTCCTTAGCATTCAATAGTGTCTTTTTATCGTGAGGATTAAATAGAAATCTATCTTCATCCAGCTAGTAGTCAAACCAGATAAAGCGGATAGGTAAATAAAGTTATAGCAAATATTTGCAAACTACTTCAATGAAAATTAGGGTCGATTCATGGATTGTGTCAGTCTTTTGGAGAATGGATGAATGATACATTTTGTAAAAGTTTGTGTAGAATGAGGGTTTTGAATTACATGTTAAAGTAAGCAGAGGAGTTTAGTGTTAAAAATGAACAAAAGTAACTTAATGAAAATTAAATGATATTTAGGAACTACATAATTTCCTTTAAAATGACATTCAGTATACATATGATTAAAATGGTGTTTTAAGTAATATCAAATATAAAAGCAAGACATTAGCATGGTTATTCTGACTAGTATAGATAGCAGCTAAATACAGTGATTCAAATACAAAGATAGAACTTTGATATCTTTATTATCAGATCTATAGAAACCAAATTAAACATTATCTGCTCCCATTGTTTTCTTTCCTGCTATATAGATGTGGTTTAACACCAGGTTATAATACAGCTTAAACATTATTTTGTCTTCATTTTCTTCATGTAAGCAATGAAAACAAATGTCAGATTCAGTTCAGTTGCTCATTTGTGTCTGACTTTTTGCGACCCCCTGGACTGCAGCACGCCAGGCTTCCCTGTCCATCATCAACTCCCGGGGCTTGCTCAAACTCACGTCCATCAAGTTGGTGATGCCATCCAACCATCTTATTCTGTCGTCCCCTTCTCCTCCTGCCTTCAATCTTTCCCAGCATCAGGGTCTTTTCCAGTGCGTCAGTTCTTCACATCAGGTGTCCAAAGTATTGGAGTTTCAGCTTCAGCATCAGTCCTTCCAATGAATATTCAGGACTGATTTCCTTTAGGATGGACTGGCTGGATCTCCTTGTAGTCCAGGGGATTCTCAAGAGTCTTCTCCAACACCAAAGTTCAAAAGCATCAATTTTTCGGTGTTCAACTTCATTTATAGGCCGACTCTCACATCCATACATGACTACTGGAAAAACTATAGCTTTGACTAGACGGACCTTAGTTGGCAAAGTAATGTCTCTGCTTTTTAATATGCTGTCTAGGTTGGTCGTAGCTTTTTGATCAGTTATTAAAGACTGATTTAAATTTACAGTAAGTTTACATTTATTTCCTGAACTTGAACTCGAGAAAATCATTTCAGTGTCCAGCTATGCTGGGAAGATGTTGCTGGCCTAGGTAATTAATTAGATAATCATTTTGAAAACTTGGTTCATCTAGACAGAGAAATTATTGTGCAATTTTAAAACAATCTCTGCAAAACTTCTCTCCATTGCATTGAATCAACAATCCACTTGGGAACATTTAACCTGGAACAGATAGTCCAGACAAGCTTGGCATTAAAATGGCCAAAGTGTTCCAGATCAGAGTAGGGATTATAGTGACACAGTGGTTCATGGAAAAATTTTATTAGCACCTGTTATAGTTGGCCCTAGTTCTGATTTTCTTATCCCAGCCTTCTTGTCTGAAAATGGCAAAGATTATATTTGGTGTTGAAGAATTTTTGCTTTCATAAGCAAATTTTATTTCCTATATTATGTTTCATCACAAAAGCAGGTGTGTACCTAGACAAGTCACAAACCTTGGCAGGTTCATGACAAGCTAGGCAGAGTCTATGAGCATTTAGATTCCTTGGGAAAATGTAATGGAAGAGAAATCCCATATATGACATAGCCAGGCTCTCTTGGTCCTCTCCACTGATCATTAACAAAATCCCTGCAAATGTCAAAGGCTCATTCAAGCCAGCACTTTATCGCTAATGTAGATCATAGCTTCCACTGTGCGTTAAAAGAATTACTATATTTGAAAGCACCAGGAATTTAAGCAGAACACAAAAAGGCTGTACTGATTCAGACGTTTTCATACATTTTTATCTATGTTTATTTACTAGCCCTGTGAACTTAGACAAGTCATTCAACCATTTTGAGCCTTCGTTTATTTATTTGTTATATGAGGGCATTTTAATAATCTCCCAAGGGCTCCTTTCAGTTGTAAGGGCTTTGAATAGGTTTCTGGTTTTAAAGTTATGCAGAGTACTTAAAATTTTTTTCTAGAATTTTATGAAGTCTACCATAGAAAGTTTGACAGGTTAATAATAGTTGAGGAGCCATATAACATGATACTTTTTTTTTTTTTTTGGTCATGGTGCAAGGCGCTTCTTCCTGTGTCTTTATTTTCCTCGTAAATTGTAGGTAATATTATCTGCTGCCTGTTGTAGTGATTAATGAAATAATTTTCCAACCTGGGGGCAAGGGACATGAGGGCACACCAGCTCTGACAAGGGACGTGAGAAAGGAGCCACTGAAGAGGAAGCAGCTGAGGGTTGTTGCACTAACTTGGAGTAAAACGTAATAATCTCCAAACCCACCACATTCTTGCCCTAAATAAAGGTCCATCCTTTCCTATTCCCTTTGAAGTCGTGTTTCTCTGTGAGAACCCAAACAACTCATGAGGATGAACACTGTTTGGTAAATGTTTGCGATCACAGACGCCCTTGTTTTCTCATAACACTCGCGATGTTCCGGTCTCGAGTTTTCTGGGACAGCCGCCTCTTCCTTGCGTCTCAGGTTCTGCGTTTCTGTTTTGCCTCTGAGGTTGGCTCCCGGTGAGGCGGTTCGGAGGCAGCCCCGGCCAGACGCGAGTGTGCAAAGGGGAGCCCCAGGGCGGCGCCGGGCGTGCGGGCTGCCGGCCAGGGCGCCCTCCCCGGGCGTCCCCTCCACCTAGCAGAGCCCCTGGCCGCGCGCCCATCGGGGGCGGGCGGGAGGGCAGCTTGCGGGTGGCGGGGGACCCGAGCTGGCAGTTGGAGCAGAGTCTCACCAGAGCCTGCCCGCAGCATCCCCCGCCCGGAGCTTCAGCCGCCGCCCCGTCCCGCATTCTGCCTGCGTCCTCCTGCTTCCCTCCTCCCTCCTCCGCTGGCGGGCTTGGTTGGCCTCTGCGAAGCCCCTGACGACCTCCGTGAGCCAAATCCCAGCGGAGAATTGGGGAGGAATGCAGAAGCAGCTTTTTTTGGCTCCCTCATCATTTGAGATACTATATTATCTGTAACAATCTGCGCTCGGAAGGGAAAGCTTGGGCTGCATTTATCTGTCAGAGAAACGGGATGCAGCCTGTGTACAACCACAACGCCTCCTCCGTTCTGTCGACTTGAGACCCGCTGGAAGGCCAGTCGTTCACGTTGGTTACTCTTGAGGTGTACATTTGAAAAATTGAATTAAAGAAGAGAGTCTAGCTGAAAGTGACATCCTTTATTCTTAAAGTCTCTAAAGGCAGTAATCCCATAGACTCCTAAAGTAGACTTCTGGTGGAGAGAATTTTTTTTTTTTTTTTAATAAACATTGTTCTTTAAAGTAGTTTTAGGTTCATAGCCAGATTGAGTGGGAAACACAGAGTGCCCTTGTCCCCTCTCCTCCCGCATACACACCGTCCCCCACTGACAACACCGAACAGAGAAGTGATACTTTTCCTACAGTGAAACCTACAGGGACCCAAAGTTCATGTTGACATCAGGGTTCACCCTTCGTGTTCTCTGGGTGTATCTACCATTGTAATATCACAGAATAGTTTCACTGCCCTAAAACCCTCTGTGCTTCTCCCATTCACTGCCTCCTCCTTAATCCCTGGCCCAGAATAAAAAAAAAATTTTTAAAGCAACCTATCAGAGAAGAAGTTTCTCCCTAATTAGTTGCTTGTTTTCCTTATGGGCAAGCTTCTCCCTCCTAGCATGAGGCGTTCTTTCATGGGTTGGGTTTTGTTAACAGGGGCTATTAGTGTGTATGTGGCTTCCTAATCCCCCATGGGCTTGAGGGGCATCTCCAACCCAACCAGTTTTAATTAAGAGGGAAATGCTCATATTATTTTGGTACACTGATTACAGGCAAAGCTTAAGTAGAAGTCAGTTTGGACGCCCAAGGGATTTCAGTGTTAAAAAATGCATAGGGTACCTTTTTCTTTGCTTTTTTCTCTTTTCTTTTATTTCTCCTCCATGAACTCCAGATAAGCAGCAGGCCTGAGCCAGATTTCATTACTATCACACGCTCTTCATGGTCATCTTTTAATATTTGAAAGGATCATTTGTTAACTGGAAATGGTCAATTTTTTTTTCTTTGGCTTTTGAAATATAATTTTCAATTTTTAATTTGATTCATTTAGATGAAATCATTAATCAGGGTTGAAACTGAGTTAATTTTCTGGAAAATAAATGAGGTTGTTAGAGTGAACATTATTAAGTGGGCTCTTTGTAAGAAAGGGATAATAGCTGAAAATATGGAATAGTTGGAGAACTGTAGCATGTGGGTAAAAATCGAAAGGATTTTTTTTTCCTTTCCTTGTTAAGTGGAATAATTCATTTTAAAAATTAGCTCGATCAGAGGATTTTCAGCATTAAGCATTATAAACATTCCATTAATTATATTAGAAATTGTAAATAGTGAGGTTTTAAGAAATTGTAAGGAAAGTACGCCATGTAAAGTTCTCTTTCTTGTTGGGAGATAAGACTATGTAATTTCTAATGTGCTTTTTTTCTACTCTTTCTTTAAAAATGGCTGATGAGCCAATACTAACTTTCATATGCTTTCTTTCTTAATTTCTCTTTTCAGATGTTAAGAACCTTTGATTGTAGTTTTACTGTAAAATAAATCAGAAAGAATTCACTGGGAACCATTTTGATAAACATATTGGGTCAGCCAAAAAATTCATTTGAGTTTTCCCACAAGAGGTTATGGAAAAACTCAAATGAACTTTTTTGGTGAACCATATATATAGCTTATTTCATGACCTGATTTAGAATCAATCTTCTTCGAGTTGTCTTCCTTTCTTAACCTGTATCACTAGATTCATCTCTCTCTCTCTCTCCTAAATCCTAAATCTCATAGCACTCAAGGATTTAGCTTATAACAAATTGTTTTCAATATTTATGTGTTGCTTTTTAATTGTTGTCATGTTATTTCCTCTATATATACTTTATCTCTTTTAAAATCTTTATTCCAGAAGTATGTTTCTTTACATGCCATGAGTTCTTTGCACACAGTGGGCATTGAATTAGTTCTTTATGACTGATCCACTCAGTGAATTATAGGATACTGAGAGGGGCTTTAAGAGTCTAGCTTGGAAGGAGATCCAGACTCAGACTCTATGAGGCTCCTTCTCTTCCCCTGGGTGAACCTGGGTCAGATTTTGGCCATTAAAGAAGAAAGCTTATTTCACTAGCTTACTGTGGGGCACAGCCTGACTTTAAGTGATTAGGATGGTGAGCAAAGTACCCTACCCAAGAAAGTGAAGACAAGCGAGATTTGGCCAGACATTCAGCCACCTCACTTCACCATGTGAGTGAGATGCTGGTCACTGGAGAAGTCACTGCTCATGGTTGCTTCTAATTGTTGCCTCTGTGTCTTCACATTTTATACTGTGGGTTTTCAGTATAAACTGTTTCTTCTGGGGCTTTTAGTTGGATGTTCTGTGTGGAGAAGTTCCCATTCATGCGACACAGGAGATTTTTATTGGCACCTCCATAAATGCCATATGACATATTTGTGGATGAGTGTAGCAGGCACGATCAGCTCAGCCCCCAAGTTCCAGGGTAACCTGATGAAGGCTTAAGTTCAGTTGGCAGGATGAATTACACCATCGATTCAACTGTCCATGTGTTTTTCTGTAGTTATTTCTGTTCAGAGTTCTGTATGCCTAGTCCCATGAAACAATATAAGTAAAGGATTAAACAGAAGTATTGGCCCATAGATGTCAACATGTTTCTCTAAGGAATCCTTTCACCTCTTGAGCCCCATGAGTTAATATGTGCAGAATATTTGAGGCGGTGCCGGGTCCACAGTAAGCAACCCGCAATGTTAGCCTCCATTATGATTGCTGTTATTCATTCAAAAACAAAGGAAGTAAAAAGCATGTATGGTTAGTGTATACGTATGTGGAATATTTGTGTATGATTGTGTGTGTGTGCACATGTGTGTCTATGTGTCACACTCCACACTTTAGCTTGAATGAAGTTTTTTTCTAAAACACCAATCTGATCAGATCATCCATTTTCGTTTCTCATTTGCCCACACTACTTACTCCATTACTTAAATTCAGCTGTGGGTCTTTAAATATGGTGAGCTAAAGTGTCTGTTTCTTTGAGTCATCTTTCAGGATCTCCAGGTTCCTTCCTGTATTTCAAACATCCATAGCTTATCACTCCTCAAATGTCTGTTTTCCCAAATCTGTAATTTCTGCAATGATGGAAATACTCTGTTAGTACAGTGTCCAATATGGTAGCCACTAGCTGCATGTAACTACAGAATATTTGAAATATAGCAAGTATAACTAAGATACTGAAGTTTAGATTTTATTTTAATGAGTTTACATTGAAATGGAAATAGCCAAATATTGGACAGCACAGTTTCAGATCCTGTTTTTGCTTATTTCTCTGCCACAACTGGGCTTCCCTGCTGGGTCAGTGCTAAAGAATCTACCTGCAATGTGGAAGATAGAGTTTTGACCCCTGGGTCAGGAAGATCCCCTGGAAAAGGGAATGGCAACCCACTCCAGTAATCTTACCTGGGAAATCCCATGGACAGAGGATCCTGGCAAGCTACAGTCCATGGGGTCACAAAAGAGTCAAACAGGACTTAGCAAGTAAGCAACAAATAAAGAAACAATTGCCACAGCTAGTCTCTCTGACTAAAATGTACTTCTGTCTTCCTTATTTAAATATACAGATTGGCTCTTCAACTCAACGATGCCTGAGTACCTTCCTTGACTTCCCCAGAGAACTTTTCTTCCCTTCTAGGGACCTGTGCTTTCATTAGAAAATGACATGCCACAGTAATTATTTATCAGTAATTATTTACCTGCGTCCACCAGACTGGGAGCCCTGGAAGGAAAGTAACCCCATGCCTGCTACAGAGCCTGGCACATAATAAGCACTTTTTACATATTTGAATAAATTGATTTGGGTGGATATAATGATCAGTTCAGTTCAGTTCAGTCATTCAGTTGTGTCCAACTCTTTGTGACCCCATGGACTGCAGTACACCAGGCCTCCCTGTCTGTCACCAAATTCCTGAGTTTACTCAAACTCATGTCCATTGAGTTGGTGATGCCATCCAACCATCTCATCCTCTGTTGTCCCCTTCTCCTCTTGCCTTCAGTCTTTCCCAGCATCAGGATCTTTTCAAAGGAGTCAGTACTTAACATCAGGTGTCCAAAGTATTGGAGTTTCAGCTTCAGCATCAGTCCTTCCAATGAATATTCAGGACTGATTTCCTTTAGGATGGACTGGCTGGATCTCCTTGCAGTCCAAGGGACTCTCAAGAGTCTTCTCCAACACCACAGTTCAAAAGCATCAATTCTTCAGCACTCAGCTTTCTTTATAGTCCAACTCTCACATCCATACATGACTACTCGAAAAACCATATCTTTGACTAGATGGACCTTTGTTGGCAAAGTAATGTCTCTGCTTTTTAATAGGCTGTCTAGGTTGGTCGTAACTTTTCTTCCAAGGAGCAAGCATCTTTTAATATCATGGCTGCAGTCACCATCTGCAGTGATTTTGGAGCCCCTCAAAATAAAGTCTGTCACTGTTTCCATTGTTTCCCCATCTATTTGCCATGAAGTGATGGGACCAGATGCCATGATCTTAGTTTTCTGAATGTTGAGTTTTAAGCCAACTTTTTCATTCTCCTCTTTCACTTTCTTCAAGAGGCTCTTTAGTTCTTCTTCACTTTCTTCCATAAGGGTGGTGTCATCTGCATATCTGAGGTTATTGATATTTCTCCCGGTAATCTTGATTCCAGCTTGTGTTTCCTCCAGCCCTGCGTTTCTCATGATGTACTCTGCATATAAGTTAAATAAGCAGGGTAACAATTTACAGCCTTGATGTACTTCATTCCCAATTTGGAACCAGTCTGTTGTTCCATGTCCAGTTCTAACTGTTGCTGCTTGACCTGCATCCAGATCTCTTAGGTGGCAGGTCAGGTGGTTTGGTATCCCCATCTCTTTAAAAATTTTCCACAGTTTGTTGTGATCCACACAGTCAAAGGCTTTGGCATAGTCAATAAAGCAGAAGTAGATGTTTTTCTGGAACTCTCTTGCTTTTTCAGTGATCCAGCAGATGATGGGAATTTGATCTCTGGTTCCTCTGCCTTTTCTAAATCCAACCTGAACATCTGGAAGTTCATGGTTCATGTACTGTTGAAGTCTGGCTTGGAGAATTTCGAGCAGTACTTTGCTAGCGTGTGAGATGAGTGCAATTGTGCAGTAGTTTGAGCATTCTTTGGCATTGCCTTTCTTTGGGATTGGAATGAAAACTGTCCTTTTCCAGTCCTGTGGCCACTGCTGAGCTGCTGAGTTTTCCAAATTTGCTGGCATGTTGAGTGCAGCACTTTCACAGCATCATCTTTTAGGAATTAAAATAGCTCAACTGGTATTCCATCACCTCCACTAGCTTTGTGGAGGTGGATATAATGATGATTAATGATTAATGATATAATGATTGTGGATATAATTATGTGAACAAATAAAGCCAGTCTCTGTTAGATACTATAGAAAATTAAGTGTGTTCCATTGATGGGGCAAGTTTAAGCATTTTAGAAATACAACAGAGAAGATCCTCTGGCTGGTCAGTCACTCTTACTTTGCACAAGCATGGTAGATATCCAGGGGACCAGAAAAGCAATGTATATTCTTAATTAGTTAACCTGTCCCCCTCTGGTATTTGCAATACATTTAACCTAGGAATTATACGGCCTTAGTACTCAGGACATCGTGGCCAGATCAGATTTGGCCCAAGTCATATTGTACACAGATGCAAACATATGCCACTGATTGCAAAAAAATTAAATTTACTTACTGTTTGGACGAGGACACCTCAGCTGCGATTCACTTATTTCAGAATTGACAGCATTGTGATGGTTTAGCCATCTGTCCCACATGTGACATGCTCAGCTCACGTACACTCGTGACAGCATGGGTATTGGCTAGTGGTGTTGTCCAAAGTGAATGCAAACATCTAATGTTCACACACAGAAAATCGGTTTAAAGGTAGCTGCTCTGTTCTCCTCACTCCATCTCCTCCACTCCCCCACCCAGCCAAGTCTTACTTCATTGAAAAATAGAAGTGAGACTAGTGGAGGAATAGAATGGCTCAGCCTTAACTTCCTTATTCCAAGGGAGGCTCCCAAGGTCAGCTTCAATCCCTTTCAAACATCCCCGGCTGACTTTGCAGACAGGGCACCACCCCCTCCATCTCTGAAGCTGGGCAGTGGCCCTTTTTGTTTTCATGTGCTGAAAATAAAGTGTTCACATGAGCTCATTTACAGAGAATGGAGTTGGCAGTCTTATCAGGAGAAGAGAAAGGAGCTCTGAAGATGAAAAGCTCCTGCGGTGACAGAAGTCTTTATTACTTTGGGTAGTAATGGAATGCAGTGTATACAGGGTAAAGTGACGGCTACCTAGAGCATTTAGGGAAAACCAGAGCAGTAATCGTGTTTTATGTTGTTCCTCATCTGACTTTCTCAGTGAGCCAGTTGACCCCAGGGATGGGGCTTGTACAGGTTGGAAGCAGTGTAAGAATGTGTGTTCTTCTCCAGAGGAAACGAAGCTGCGGGTAATCCCTGATTGCTCTCTGAATTGGCTTTGGGGCAGCGTGCATTCAAAATAATGCATATGAAACATAGCAATAAACCTTTATCTTTGCCCTGTGCTACTAAAATATGTAACTTGTTACAGTTTTTTTTTTTTTTTTCTTAATGTTCTCCCATGTTCCTACCAAAATTCTGCGGAGAAGAGATGCCACTGATGCTTTGCATAATTGTTTTCATAATCTGGCACTGCAGAAAATAAAATCGCCCCGTGGATCCCAAGGGTTTTGAGGCAGTGTAAGCAGAAATTCAGCATTCTAAGAAATCAGAAGTTGGGGAAAAACAGTCAGGAATGCCCTCAGCTTTTTCACTGAGTTGCACCTGAATAGACAGCTAATTAGGCTCTCTCAAAATTTATTTGTCTCCAGAAATAGAGGAAAGGTACAAAAAGCATAATAGAAATGAAATCTGTGCTGCACCCTTCCCAAGAAATTGACATTTTATGCATTTGACATTTGATAGTAGCAGTTTATCTTTTAAATTATTTGAAACTTGGTTTTCTGAAATAATTTAAACAGATTTTTACTGTACATACTTCCCCACAGAATATATTTTTATCAAGTGAAAAGATAAAATAAGTCCAATTATGATTGATTATGTTGGAATTTAGCGTTTGTAATAGAAGTTTCCTGTTTCTATGTGTATCACAGCCCTGTCGTTTTTGAGCTAACATGAGTTCCTAAAGTAATGAGAGCTGAGTGCTGTGTGAATTTTAGACATCAAGTAAGCCTTCCCATGTAATAGTGTCAGCTTTGAAAAATAAAAATGTTTTCTATCATTAGACATTGTTTAATGTGCTTCATACTGGTTTGTTCTAATCATACTAGCTTTTTCATTTCAAACATTTGCCTAGAGAACAGTGTCCCTCTCATCTTTCTTAGAAAGAGAGAAGATAGATTTCTCACTCTCATACAAGCACTTGCACGATTTTACCTTGAGGAGTTTATGGAAACATCACTGTTAGCCATAGCCTACTCTCTGCAGCTCCGATCAAGTGGTTGCCTATTATGCTGTGACAGATGCTAAAAATGCCCCAGGTCTCAAAATAGCTGCTCTACCAAGATACTACTGAGTCCTGAAATTCCACCAATAATGACTGACTTTTTTTTTTTTTTTTTTTTGCCTGCCTTGCAAATGTTTCCTTTACATGCTATGTTCTTCTTTCCTGGGAAAGACATAGACGAAGGCCATAGAGAATGAATATTTACTGAGTGTCTGCTGTGTGCCTGGTACTGTGTAAGGCCTTATAGAGATGCTGTTTTCCTAATTTCTCAATCTAGCCAGGCAGGAGAGGGAACAAAAGATACTCAAAGGTGTTCATGAATTGTGCAAAGATCACACAGCGAAAAAGTGGTGGAGCTGTGATTCAAGCTAAAAGCAGTCATTTTTTCACTCCACTTTCTTGTGAAATGAGTGATTAGCTTTCATGAGTTGGTTCCAGGATGTTGAACACTCTGGTCAGATGGTGGGATGGAGGGAGAGGACCAGTCTTGACAGGTGGGAGTGATGAAAGACAGTTTGCCAAGTCTTCCCTCTCGATCGGATGTTTGGCCACATAACAGGACTGATGGAACCATTGAGCACATAGATTTTTGAGGACATTTTGCTATTCTCAAAATATTCCTACTTAAAAGAGTACTCAAAAGGGTATTGTTGTCCCCAAAAGACATTAATTTCTAGATAGAAGATTGGAAACCTAAACATTTAAAGGATAATAAAGTGTATTTGTAATGCACATTTGAATACTAACAATGGCTGGCATGTCTGGTACCGGAGACTCATCTCATTTTGTCACCGTGTGTCTGCGAGGTATATACTGGTTTCAGACCCATTCCACACATGAGCAAGCTGAGGCCCCAAAGAAATGAAGATCACACATCTGGGAAGTGATGCAGCTGGGGTTTGATCCAGTTTCATAACTTTAAAGTCACAATGCCACCACCATGAAATGCTTCCTCAGGGCTTCCCTGCTGACTCAGTAGTAAAGAATCTGCCTGCCTATGCAAGGAGACGCAAGAGACACAGGTTCAAACCCTCGGTCAGGAAGATCCCCTGGAAAAGGAAATGGCAAGCCATTCTGGTATTCTTGCCTGGAAAATTGCGTGGACAGAGGAGCCTGACAGGCTACAGTCCATGGGGTTGTAAAGACTTGGACAGGACTTGGCGACTAAGCCTGCACACACCAGTTTTAAGAGATTTTCCTTGTGTTTCAGGATGCAAACTCCTAGTAAGATTTAGTCAGTGTGAGTAGAATAAATCCTAGAATGACTCACTGGGAATTTATTCAAACCTATCCATAGATACTTTTGATTTCAAATCTGTGAACTCTATCGAATGACTTTAGATAATTTACTAACTTTATTGAAATGTACCAGGTGGTTGACTTATAATTAGTTGGCTTTTTAGAGGAATAATTAAGATGCAGATAGTTATTTACTATTGGCCATTATCAGCATTCAGTCTTCCAGGCAGTGCTCGGCCTGGTTGTCATAGGTGTTCCCCTTTAAAAAGACAAGGTTGGGGCATGGGGGAGGGTCAGGGTCAGGGCTGGAATTGTCTTTTAATGTTTTTCGAACAATGAGCCTATATTTCCATTTAATTAAAACAGTAAAGTTCGGCCTCAGATATATGAAATTCACCAACAACCATAATTGATTTTGTTCATTTTCTTTTTTTTTTTTTTTCTTTCCACTTCTTAAAAAAAAAAATCACAATTAACAATAAAGGACCATCCCTTTTAGTTAAAAAGCTAAGCAACAATGGAAGAGAAGATAAATGACTATAGCCTTCCCTACGTTAATTGAGATGGCACAGTGACTGTTATTCATTCGGATTGAGCAATCTGAACAATACCAGCTTATTTCAGTGGCAGTTCGTTGTTTAAATGACTTTTTTTTTTTTATAATAATGGTGGATGCAGACAGTTCCTTGTATGCAAGGAAGGCAGCCACGTGATACTCATGTAAGTTGGTAACTGTGGTCCACCACCTTGTGATGGATTGAATCTGCCTCAGTTTCCTCATTTGTAAAACGGGAAAGCACAATACTTAACTCTTAAAGTGAATATGAGAATCCAGAGAGGTAAGGTCGATGAAGTGCTTCATGAACCAGAAAACAGCACACAGTTTCCCATGGTCTCAAACCATCCTCAGGTTTGATAATTTCCTGGAAAGGCACATGGAACTCAGGAAGGAACTGCACTTACTATTTTTGGGTTCTTATAAAGAAAAGCAAATGGGAAATAGGCATAGAGTGAGGGATGGGCAGGATTTCAGAGCTTCTCTGCCCTCTCTGAATGCTCTGTCCTCCCAGCACCATGATATTTACCAGCTGGGAAGCTCTCCAAACTGAGTCCCATTTTTAGGGTATTTCATGGAGGTTTCTACAAAATAATCACGGCTGATTGAATTATTGGCCATTGGCAACTAATTCAATCTCTAGCCACTATCTGCTCCCTGGAAGTTTTGCGTAGGGGTGTGGGGTTGAAAGTTCCAAATTTCTAATCAAGGTTTGGCCTTCCTGACCAAGAGTCCCCATCCTGAAGTGGTCAAGGGGCTCACAGAGAGTTGTCTCATGAGCACCAAAGTGACTCCTATCATGCTTATTTATCACTTAGACAGTTCTGATTTTAGGAGCTGTGTGTCAGGAATGGGGACAAAGATGCAGTTTCTTTCTATGATACCACAGGTGTTGTTTTGAGTGCTTGTATAAAAGGAGCATCACCATGCCGTATGGTTATGGTCATGTGTCAGTAAAGCTGAAGCTTTAGAAAGTCAGCTGTCAGTAAAGCATCATAGACTTAAGAGACAAAAAAAGGACATGTACTATCATCCCATGCGTAGTTACTGAACGCGAGTCTGATGGAGACGCTGTCTGTGGCCTATATGAGAGTAAAATGAAGTTGGGTTTTTAGTTCTCCTGTTGCTCTTCCATGCTCCCCAGTGAGGGATCAGACAATACTGTTCCTATTTAAAGGCCTGAAATCACAGGGTAATATTCAGTCTTGGATTTTCTTCATTAGAACCACTTCTGCTGCCCTCTGCTTTCATTTTCTCCAAAAATCCATAACAGGATCTGTAGCCCAGAAAACATATCGATGAACTTTGTAAGTGAAGCACAGTTTTACCTGGTGTAAGATTGCAGGAGTCTTTACTTCCTTACTCCAGAGAGAAGAGTAGCTGGTTTCAGCTCCTTTTTATGGGTTTAACCAAACTCTTTTGCCCATCCTTAACATGAACAACATCCAAATCAGTGCAGATTGTCCAGTTCTTTAAGTTCATAACCTTCAGAGTACTCTAGAGTGATAATTCATGTGAGATTGGGGTTTGGAAGGATTTAACTTAAAAAATAACAGAAATAGAAAAGTTAATTCAGTCCCTTGGACCGTAGAACTGTTGGTAGCATAGAGCTTTGTGGTTTTTGTAAAAGATGTAAGATTGTACAGTTTAATTGTGTTGATACTTACTCCTTTGACTCTGGTCTGCTCTTTTTTTTTTTTTTTTTTTTTTTACAGTGTGTTAAAGAAAATGCAAAGATATATTACAACTCAAGCACTGAACACATCCACACACATCTACATAGACACAAACAGAGTGGTACAATAGGATGTAATAATGTCCCTTCCCTTTGGATATGATGCATTATATCAGTCATGCTATTAATAATGACTGCCTTTAGGAGAGTTTTGGTTTAGATAAGAATCTGTGATACTGCATATATGTTCATCTACCATGTGTGCTGTGCTCAGTTGCTTCAGTCATGTCTGATTCTTTGCGACCTATCGACTGTAGCCCACCAGGCTCCTCTGTCCGTGAGATTCTTCAGGCAAGAATACCGGAGTGGGTTGCCGTACCCTCCTCCAGGGGATCTTGCCAACCCAAGAATCAAACCCATATCCCCGGCATCTCCTGCATTGCAGGCAGGTTCTTTACCTTACTGAGCCCTCTGGGAAGCCCATATTTTCATCAAGGCTGATTTAAAAATATCTTAAAGACTATACATTCACACTTGGTTTAAGATGCTCAGTTTTATCGTAACTTACAGTAATAATGACATGTGTTCCTTAAGTTGATATTATATAATTTCTTGAATTGTACTGTCCCCATTCATTTTGCTAAGCTTGTAGGAATCCCACCTCCTAGTGGTTTGTTCTCCTTCAATTAACGTACTACAATAGTCAGCAATTTTCCCCCTCCTACTTTTGAAATCACCATTCCTAGTTTCCTCCATCTCATTTCACTTATTGTTTCTTCACTGTATTTATGAGAAGTTTCCAAGATTGGTCCTAGCCCTTCCATTCTACTTTCCGAAAAGCAAATCTGCATTTACATTTTTACATGTCTGCATTGGGACTCAAGTTTACACCACCAGTTCTGAGTTCTGACTTGAATTTCAGTTTTGAGTTCTGTGTGCTATACCTTGGATTTCCCCAAATCATCTCAAGCTTGACAGGCATAACACTATACTTGTTATCTTTGTTTTGAAACCGATTCCTTCTTCTGGTTCCCCCATTTTGGCCAAGAACACTGTTTTTTCCTTTGGGATCCAGATTTTGGCTCTTCTTTGACCCTGTTTTCTCTTCCCCTGCCACATTGTCAGTCTTGAACTTGCCCTTCTCTTTGTTCCCATTGCCTGTAAGGTCTCAGAAAAGGATCCAGGAGATTCTCAAAGTGTCTGTTTGGGAGGAAGGGGCTGGAGAGAGCAATGGGTATATTATCTACTGTTCTTTATTTTTTACTTTTTCTATTTTTAAACTTTTTTAATACATTTATTGAGTTTTGGAAAATGAAGATTATGTATAATACACACCCACACACACACACACTCACAGTAGTTTAAGGAGCACTTGGAATTAGAAAAATAAGTCCAAGATCTTGATCACAAGTTGCTTATCTCCTATGACTCTACAAATTGGAAATATCAAGCCTATGTTTATAGCACTGTTAGGAATTAATGAGATTATATCCGTGAAAGTGCTTTGTAGACATTAATAATTCACTTGGGTGTTTTTGCTTACTGTATTCCAAAATCTTTGAGGGAGAGTTGATTGATATATTTGAAATGTCTGGAATATAAAGCGGTGTTATATTAAATTTATTTAATTTAAAAATGAAAAGTATAGTTATTTCTATCTTATATAAGGCAATGCAGAAGTTCAGTTCAGTTCAGTTCAGTCGCTCAGTCGTGTCCGACTCTTTGCGACCCCATGAATAGCAGCACGCCAGGCCTCCCTGTCCATCACCAACTCCTGGAGTTTACCCAAACTCATGTCCATCGAGTCGGTGATGCCATTCAGCCATCTCATCCTCTCTCGTCCCCTTCTCCTCCTGCCCCCAATCCCTCCTAGCATCAGGGTCTTTTCCAATAAGTCAACTCTTCACATGAGGTGGCCAAAGTATTGGAGTTTCAGCTTCAGCATCAGTCCTTCCAATGAACACCCAGGACTGATCTCCTTTAGGATGGACTGGTTGGATCTCCTTGCAGTCCAAGGGACTCTCAAGAGTCTTCTCCAACACCACAGTTCAAAAGCATCAATTCTTCGGCGCTCAGCTTTCTTCATAGTCCAACTCTCACATCTATACATGACCACTGGAAAAACCATAGCCTTGACTAGTCGGCCCTTTGTTGGCAAAGTAATGTCTCTGCTTTTGAATATGCTATCTAGGTTGGTCATAACTTTTCTTGCAAAGAGCAAGCATCTTTTAATGTCATGGCTGCAATCACCATCTGCAGTGATTTTGGAGCCCCTCAAAATAAAGTCTGACACTGTTTCCACTGTTTCCCCATCTATTTCCCATGAAGTAATGGGACCAGATGCCATGATCTTCGTTTTCTGAATGTTGAGCTTTAAGCCAACTTTTTCACTCTCCTCTTTCACTTTCATCAAGAGGCTTTTGAGTTCCTCTTCACTTTCTGCCATAAGGGTGGTGTCATCTGCATATCTGAGGTTATTGATATTTCTCCCGGCAATCTTGATTCCTCCAGCCCGGCGTTTCTCATGATGTACTCTGCATATAAGTTAAATAAGCAGGGTGACAATTGACAGCCTTGACGTACTCCTTTTCCTATTTGGAACCAGAAGTTAAATCATAGTAATTAATTTATTAACAGAAATGAACCGCATTGCCTGGTTTTATTTGTTGTTTGATGTATGAGTTCCTCACTTTCAGGTCTTCATATATTAAAAGGTTATAGAAGAAATAGTAGCCTAAGAAGATGAGAGAGATAACAGCAGTATAATTTTGCATGTCTGCTAAATTCAAATGGTACTGATTTTACATTCTAAAATCCCTAATCATGAGCAAACATCAATCAAATTAAACCATTAGTGCGTATGAAGTCGCTTCAGTAGTCTACAACTCTTTGCAGCCCTGTGGAACGAAGCCTGCCAGGCTCCTCTGTCCATGGAATTCTCTAGGCAAGAATCCTGGAGTGGATTGCCATGCCCCTCCTCCAGGGGATCTTCCCGACCCAGGGATCGAACCCGTGTCTCTTAACATCTCTTGCATTGGCAAATAGGTTCTTTCCCACTAGCGCCGTCTGGGAAGGCCCCATTAGTTTGAAAGTAAAAACAAAAATCACAGATTGAATCCACTTACTTGTTGATATTGGTTCGGATGAATTGAGCATTTGTCAGGAAGAAGACATGTAAACATAGCTTGCCCACAAAGATGGGGAAGAATTTGCACAACTATCTGTAATACATTGCACATTCATTTCATATTTGTACTGTTGCTGCTAAAATGGGATTTTACTCTTTTCAGAATTCATGCAGTTGCAGATGTTTAATGTAGAATTTGGATTAATGACTCAGTGTAAGCTTTCTAAATAGAGTCGTGCTTAGGAAGTGGACACACCTGGGCAATAGCACACTACTCGCATGCACACTAATTATCCTGTACTTGTTCATAGCAAGCCTGCAGGCTATCCCTGCTTTAAACAGGTTGATTACTAAGGGGGGGACACTCTGCTTGTTTCTTACTCCATAATGGTTTCCTCTCGTATTCCTTTTCTTTTGTCTCTTTCCAAGTAGTTTTATTCAAAATGATGAGTTCTTTTCTGAAACTCTAAACATAGATGCTTTTGTAAGAGCAGGAAGGGAAGCAAGCCTTCTCTGGTGACAATTATTGTCCTTATTTTTTTTTTTTTTTATTCATTTTTGGGTTAATTTAGTCTGGCTAAAATTACATACATATTCATGTTTCTTAATAAGAACAAAGCTTTTCCTCTTGGTTATTTTCCATAAATTTGTCCTCATGAGCAATTTGATAGACATGTACTTTAACTATTAGAATGAAAGTCCATAGTGAATCCATGGAACTTGGTTTCAGATC
The DNA here is from genome assembly GCF_029407905.1 of Bubalus kerabau. Lineage (NCBI taxonomy): Eukaryota > Metazoa > Chordata > Mammalia > Artiodactyla > Bovidae > Bubalus > Bubalus kerabau. The sequence goes on along the minus strand of NC_073628.1, from coordinate 73,975,624 downwards.
TATAATTCATTAACTCCTTCCCCAAAGATCTAAATGCTTCTTCATCAGATTACGGTAAAATTGCTACTGTTTTCTTTTGAAATTTTGGAGGGGGCACATTGCAATCGAGGTGCAGACTGTCATTAGAATTTCTGAATATAATTTCATTTTGGTCCAAAGCATTGATTTGAAGCATAATTATAGATTGAGGAATTAGATATAATTTTTCAAAAATGGTTTTCTTGCTTAGAATTCCATAGAATGCCTGTCTGAATTTTTATAGTAGATATATAGTTACTTTATTTCCATTGCCAGTATACTCTTTGTATGAGATTTATAATACCTCGTCTAGATTGTAGTATCAATAAATAATATGATAGTATTTTTTAAAACTTGGGTAATCATATGTGTATTGTTTGGACAGCATATATAGAAATTATAAGTAGGATAAAATGTCCCAAGTGTTGCAGCAGTGCTAATAAAGGAAGATTTGGAAACCCCAAAGTTACTTTGGCTATTAGATTCCTTGGACAAGTAGAAGTTGGCATAAAGATTTTTATGATTTCAGTTAACAGTTGCATCGTTATTAGGTGATGTGTTTTAAAAATAACGCATCCCTCTAATGGCCAAAGTTAATGTACCTCTTAACTTTACCACTAATTGTCTTTAAAAGAAAACGCTGATTATTGGTTTTCAAAACCACAGCTGTTTCATCTGTGGCAAAACTCTTTTGAAGTTTTTCTTTTCAAAATATTTTAAAAGCAATCTTTATTCCAGAATTTTGAAAGATAGTGCTAAAGTTTGTTTTGGTAAAGAAGCTGAAACCCAGGTAGCTTCAGAAATTATACTTAAACCAGATAGGAAAGTGGAAAAGTTGGACAGGTTTGAATTTTCAGTTTTAGGAATTGTTAATGTGGTTCTGAATTATCCTTTGTATATATTCATATTTCACTATATAAAAAGTGGAATACTGTTACTGGAATTTCTTGAAAAGGGTAAAAACTAAAAATATAAAATAGCTCTATTTTTATGTATGTTCATTGAATTCAGACATTGGATTGATAAAATTTATATAATTGATCCTATATTTCTATTTATGTTGCATTATCTAATAGCAACATGTTATGGTTTAAAATTATGCATAACTGTTCACAAACATCTATTAGGATATTATTTGATGTAATTAACATCCCATTTCTGAAAATAGATCTTGTTTTCCTCAAAAATCAGATTCCCTCCCTTATTTTTTTTTCAGGGACTATTTTAGAATTTATTCCTCCTTTGTTTTGTGCTTAATTAACTCCTTGATTTCAAGAAAAATTTTACACCATTGTATTCCAAATCCAGATCTGTCCACCTTGTTTTGTTAAATATGCAACACATGATTGAGATATGGAGATAGTACAGTGTTCGGTGTAATCCTATGTTAACGACTTCACAAAAAATTCAGCACACATTAACATGTTTACTAAGTGAGGCAGTATAGATTTACAGGAGTCCATGCCACATTTTTAATTTTCCCATTTTCTTTAAGTGTACCTCAGTCTTGAAAAAGAAAATCTATAATAAATATCAGGGAAACAGAAAACCAAGCATTCTTTTCTGTAGATGATTTCTTTTTACCTTCATACAGGGTCTCTTCTGTATCTTATTTAACTTTTAAAATGTATCTCAATTTGGGACTGAATACATGTTGATAGATAAATGAACTGTCATTTTATTAGAACCAATGACTAAAATAATTCTCGTTATATTTCTTTTCATTCTTAACAATGTTACCAATGAACATTTATTGAATGTGTTTGATACCATGAGATCTTTCAAGTTTTCAGCATACAGCTGGTCTTAACAACTCCATGATATGCAGATATTCTTGAATTATATCCCCAGCAGTAAAAACTACATCATATTATGGACAGATATGCAGAGAATTATTGAGTTGAGGTCTATTTTTTTTGCATTTTAATACTAAGCAGTACTTTTGTTATTACTTTTGTAAATAGCAAGTAAAACACATGAAGTGATGTAAACATTTTTAAGATATACAGATTATTATCAGAGCTGGAAATTATATGAAATTTGGGAAATCATTTCAGTAATAGCCAAGCAAGGAATGCTCAGAAAAGCTTATATTTTTCCCGTTTATAGCATGTTTTTAACAACAAGGTATTTTGATTTAAAAAACATATCAATTATTTTAAAAAAGATCTGACCAGTCCTAAATATACACACATACGTTTGTGTGTGTATGTGTGTATATATGGGCTTCCCTGGTGGTCAGTGATAAAGAGTCTCCTTGCCAATGCAGAAGACACAGGTTCAATCCCTGGGTCAGGAAGATCCCCTGGAGATGAAAATGACAACCCACTTCAGAATCTTTGCCTAGAGAATCCCATGGACAGACGAACCTGGCAGGCTGCAGTCCATGGGGTCGCAAAAGAGTCAGACATGACTGAGCAACTGAGCATTCATGTGTGTGTATATATATGCATATATATACATATATATGTATATACACACACACACACATATATGTATATACACACACGCGCGCGCGTGTGTGTGTGTGTGTGTGTATATGAATATAATACATATAAAATTAAATCAGGTAGCCAGATGACAGAAGTAGGAAGAATGAGAAGAATGACTTTGCTGTGGTTCCCCCTGCCAACCCCGTATCACATGAAGTCTTTGTCTATATTAACTGTCTCCTTAGGATTTGGTTAAGAGCATGAGTAAACCAACATATATGGCTCTCTAAAATTTTTTTTGGAATCTAAGTGTTGTACTTTTTCCAGTCTCAACATGGTGATGGAAATGTTGTGACATTTAAGTGTGTTCTTGGGCTTCTTTGGTGGCCCAGTTACTACCCTTTCTTGACCTACCATGTCTTGAGTTCAGTTTCAAGGTCTTCCATTTCCTTGGCCATTAAGGACCCTGTGTGCTGAAGAGGAAAGCCAAGAAGCTATTGTGGATGGTGGGCAGGAGGTGGTGGTGGTGGTGGTCATGCTACCCAGTAACAGCCTTCTTGATTATTAGGGCACTTAGATGACAACTTCCAGGGGATTCCTATCCAGTTCTCTTGATGGCAGCAAAGATGAGACGCTTGTTAAAGTGAGTTTCTGAAATATGAAGAGTAGAGGAAGCCCTTACCTCTCTGTCAGAGGCTCATGTTGCATGAGTGGTTTGGTATTGATGAGACTCAGGGAATAACCATTTCGTTCAGCAGGTGTACAGATTTGACTCCTCTCTGTTGTGAATACATTTATATTTTAATTAATCCTGGCTTCAGTGATAATATTACTGCTGGTTGTCCAGTGTGTGTCATGATCTGTTTAAAGACTCATTTCTTCCCCCCATGTATTTTTAAAGAGTTAATGATTAAGTGAGTTTTAGTACCTTCTTTTAATCATAGAGGTTTTATTTTTTAAACTCTCAAGTCTTTTGAAATTTAGTTTCTTTCCTTTCATTTCTCTTAAAACATCTTGGATAGTAACATGGTCTTGGCCATCTCCCACTGACACCCACCCCCTCCAGCTGTCAGTTGCATCTTCTAGTCCATTGTGTTTGGTGATCTACCAAACCAAAGAAATCATTATTAAAACCAAATTCCTACTAGGACAGTTCCAAAAGGTGTTCAGCATATTTTACTGTTTTTCACATCGAAGACCCTCTCTTCCATATTACACAATAGGTTGGGGGAGGAAGGGTCTAGGCCAACAGAAGAGCAGTTCTTTGTCAGTTAATTCCCAATAATGATTAATTTGGTGTCATCTTACTGACAGTCATGACACATCAATTGTATTATAAGAGTTGACTTTGCAGGTTCCAACAGATTTTGCTAGGCAGAAAGACATTCCTTCCGAAAGTCAAGATATTTTGTAAACATGATGGATGAATTTAAGGAAAGCCTTCACTGCCATTTACTATAAACAGCCATGGAGACTTGTGCTTATTTAAGCAAGATTCTGTAAGAGGGCTTATGTGGATCAAAACATGTCAACATTCTGAACTGACAGGTGCTATGTGCGGGCATAGAGGATTCACTTTTTACTCTTGTTTGAAATGATTTCTAATCAGAATCCTTATATTGTATACATTATTATACCTAAAACCCTACTAGATAGCATTTTTTAATTTTTTTATTGAAGTATAATTGATTTACAGTGTGTAAGTTTCAGGTATACAGCAAAGTGATTCAGTTATGCACATAAGTGTATATTTGCATGTATATATGTATATTATTTTTCAGATTGCTTTCCCTTATAGATTATTATAAAATATTGAGTAGCGTTCCCTGTGTTACACAGTAGGTCATTGTTAGTTCTGTATTTTATGTACAGTAGTGTGTGTATGTTAATCCCAAACTCCTAATTTATCTCTCTACTTCCTTTTTTCTTCGGTAACCATAAATTTGTTTTCTGTGCCTGTGTATAATAGTATTTTTCAATTAGAATTTCAGAATATAGCCTATCAAACAATTTAAGCAATTAAGTTATGCTCATATATAAGGAAGGCCTAAATAAAATTTCTAAATAGCTACCAACTTATAGTCTGATCAGTTTAATCAGCCAGTTGTCAGAGTTGACTTCTATCAGGGAACTTCTAACAAATGGCCCCTGTGTTAAAGAAGATAAACCAAAAACTATAATTTGGCCTCCTGAGGGCCACTGATTAGCTAAAAATTGGTGTGAACATGTAATCATTGGGTAATTTTATGCAAAGATCCAGATTGCTGGCTGCTTTTGGAATTGGAAACTGATAATGCTGGCCTTCCATTCGGATGCGCCTACATCCCCACAAGGCAACATCATAGGGGTGCTGGAAGGGACTGTGTACATGGTGGGACCAGAGGTCTCTGGGTCACCACAGCACATCCTCCTTATTTTTTTTAAACACACAGTCCATTTCGCTTCTTCACTTTACATCAGGAGTCCCTGTAGTTGTTTCAATTTGCAACTCCTGATATAAACATCAATATGAACTCATGTAACATGGGTTTTCTTTGAATGGAAAAATCTTGCAAATAAATAATTGCCACAGTCATTAGACCTGCCAGATCATTATCAAGAAGGTAAAGAAATTGAACTGTATATTATTGATTTAGAATTTGTGCATATTTATCTATTTCTAGATAGGGGTTCCCAGGTGGCTCAGTGGTAAAGAATCTGCCTGCAATGCAGGAGATGCAAGAGACGCAGGTTTGATCCCTGGGTCGGGAAGATCCCCTGGAGAAGGAAATGGCAACTCATTCCATATTCTTGCCTGGGAAATCCCATGGAGAGAGGAGCCTGGTGGGTACATTCCATGAAGTCGCAAAGAATCAGATTCCACTGAGCATGCACGCACACATCTATTTCTATATATATTTATGTATATATGTAGATATCCATGATATATAACTATAATTTCTGTGTATATGTGTGTGTGTGTGTGTGTGTTAGTCATTCAGTTGTGTCCAGTTCTTTGCGACCGCACGGATTAAATGCCCGCCAGGCTCCTCTGTCCTCAGAATTTTCCAGGCAAGAATACTAGGGTGGATTACCATTCCCTTCTCCAAGGGATCTTCTCAACCCAGGGATCAAACCTGGGTCTCCTGCATCACAGGCAAGCTTTTTACTGACTGAGTCACCAGGGAAGCCCTAAAAGGATGACTATAGATGTTTAGATGAAACATTACTCATTGTTGCATATTTACTGAAACCTGATCCTATTTAGCCAAATGCCTTTTTATTTTGAAACTCCAGATGAAATTCACTTAAGTACCAGAATAGGTATTAGCTGCTCATTGGTCGTTTTCTTAATCTCCATTATTGGGTCATATTGTCCTCTCCTTAGCATAATCTAGTCTCTGTGTAGTACAATGCTCACAAATCTGAAGCTGTTTCTAAGTTTCCATCCTTCAGTCTGCACAGGCATATGCAACAGGCATTGATCTTTTCCTAATGCAGTAATAAGCTAGGAGCGCTTTTCAAACATGGGCACTTTATTTGCTGTATTATTGTCAAGAACAAAAGGAAATGCATTTGGCCAAGGTCAGTGAAAGGGGAAGGCTGAGGCCTGTGCCAGAAAACCTTCTGCTCTTCTGGTTCATTAATGCTATCCATTTGGCTCTGGTCTTCCTGATTTAAGATATGAAGTATGTTGATGTTTCCCACTGCCAAGGCAGTTTTTGTACTCTGAATCTGTGGGTCAATTCCATCTTTTTAAGTATACCATTTCATTCATAGAGTCTTAGAACTGGAAGAGAGCTTAACACGTGATCACATTCATTCATCTGCTTCCAGTGAGAGAGCAATAAAAATGTCTCTGAAAGAGAATGGTTTTCTTCATTTATCAAATTTCCTAAGTATAGGGACCTTGGCCTTTCTTGCTCAATATTTGGAATCTAAATATAATTCTTAGGAGTTAATTTTTCTTACTATTTATCTGAGGTTTTCCCAGTAAATCAAATGCTGTTTCCTCTTATATTACAAGGATGAATATTAAAAAATTCAATTTAGATGTCCTCCCTTTCAACAGAAGGCTTCCCAGATGGTGCTAGTGGTAAAGAACCCACCTGCGGATGCAGGAGACACAAGAGGAATGGGTTCAGTCCCTGGGTCAGGCAGATTCCCTGGAGGAGGGCATGACAACCCCCTCCAGTGTTCTTGCCTAGAGAATCCCACAGACAGAGAAGCCTGGCAGACTACAGTCCATAGGGTCAAGAAGAGTTGGACATGACTGAAGTGACTCAAAATGCATGCTTTGAACAACTCTTTTTTTAATTGCTTCATGCTGTTTTTCCACTGTCAAGCTTTCTCTACCTTTCTAAAGTTAAAATATATTAGTTAAGAAAGACAAGATAAATAAGAATTACTGAGAGAAATGACAAGAGGTCCATATCTTTCTGTGTTTACATTCCAGGTTTAGAAATATCAAAAGAAGAATAAAAAAAGACCCCGATTAGTCCATGGCTATAAAGCATGTTGTAAATTTTATTCACTTACTCAGTATTTTTGAGTGTCTTCTGTGTGACATATACTACAAGGGCAATGGCAGAGCAGCATGCTATTAAAATGTACATCAAAATCATCTGACTGTATTTTGATCCTTTGAAGCTGTTTCAATTAGAGTGTCATTTCTCCCCGTGACCTCACCCTCAACTTTTTGATGAAATTATGAACATACATAATAGATAAAATATTTTTGAGTTTAACCTAGATTGTGTTTTTAAAAATATAGAGAAATGGGATTCCCTGGTGGCCCAGTGGTTAAGACTCCAAACTCCCAGTGCAGGGGGCCCAGGTTTAATTTCTGGTCAGGGAACTAGATCCCACATGCCACAGCTAAAGGTCTTCCCCAATGGGTCAGCATGTAAAGAATTTGCCTGCAATGCAGGAGACACAAGAGATGGGGGTTCTATCCCTGGGTCAGGAAGACCGCCGACCCCCCCCCACCCCTCCCCAGAGAAGGAAATGGCAACCCGCTCCAGTATTCTTGCCTGGAGAACCCCATGGACAGAGAGGAGCCTGGCAGGCTACAGTCCATGGGGTTGCAAAAGAGTCAGACACAACAGAGCAACTAAACACGCACACCACAACTAAAGATACAGCATGCTTCAATGAAGACCCAGCACAGCCAAATACATTTAAAGAAATAAAATAATATAAAAATATGGAGTGAACCTGTTAACAGGAAAGAATAAGAAAATGTGTTTTGGAATACTGCGAGGAGATTTTCATGGGAAATTCTACTGCATTCCATGTGAGGCAGTGACAGTTAGACGCTTAACTCCCAACATCTAGCTTTGAGCTGCCCATGCCTAGAAAAGCCTGTTCTTCATTTCTTGGCACCTTTAGGATGTCAAGATTCTTCCTGGCCTTGTGGGCCATTCTGGGTATTCTGGCAGGACCTCCAGCTAGCCCCTCCTATAACAACTACACACAGCGAAGTCTTTCAGGAAATTTATGATCTGGTACGGATACAGGCTTTCCTCAGCCAAGACCCACTGTATTTGGCATCTGGAAATATCATTGGTGTTTTCTTTTTTTTTAACACACTCTTCACACATCCTAATATAAGAATAAAAGCACAGCCCATGGACCTCACCCCGCCACTGCACTTGAAATGTACAGTTTTCTTACTGGCCTCAGAGTAAGCACTTTCTTCACTGTTTTTTTTTTTTCCTTGACTGAAAGTCTTGATATGTTTATATTTATATTTGCTTATGCATCACTCTCTCCCAAATTTTTAACATTCATTAAGCATGAATCTGGAATAGCACCTGCTTAAGACTTCAGTTCCCAAAATGGTAACATAAGTGTGTCAGTGAACATTTGGTTTAAAAAACAGATTTTTTAAAAAATGTCTTTTCATACACATATTATCTACAGCAATTCAAACTGAATTTATAGTTATCTTGCTAAAACTAGGTAGAAGGAAGATACTAAAAATATTCCAGAGATCAAAGGATGATAAATGGAAATTAATTGTACAGGAAACATGACTTATTTAGCGTGTCTGTTATTAATAGTCTTTTCATATTTGTCTTTATTTTAGTGAATATATCACTTATGTATAAGTGCTTTTTTATTATCACTGCCACTCATGATTATTCTACCCTAGTTTTTCTCATGAGGTCTTAAATTGCTCAATAGTCTAATTTGTCAACTTTAGGGGAGGAAAACTGAATTCTAATCGGCTTGAAAATGTGCTTACAGAAGCCATGTGCCCTTGTGGACCCAGGCAGCTGGAAGTGGATTCTAAATCCACCATGCCATCTTCTCCATGTCTGTACTTCTGCAAGGCTTAGACCATTCACTCATACTCTCTCTTGGTTTTCTTTTCCTTTTCCCCATTAATTTTCCTCACAAATTAACAGCATAGTTGGCAGATGAATGGGGGTTAGTAATGGTACAACAAAGGTCCATCTAGTCAAGGCTATGGTTTTTCCAGTGGTCATGTATGGATGTGAGAGTTGGACTGTGAAAAAGGCTGAGCGCCGAAGAATTGGTGCTTTTGAACTGTGGTGTTGGAGAAGACTCTTGAGAATCCCTTGGAATGCGAGGAGATCCAATCAGTCCATTCTGAAGGAGATCAGCCCTAGGATTTCTTTGGAAGGAATGATGCTGAAGCTGAAACTCCAGTACTTTGGCCACCTCATGCGAAGAGTTGACTCATTGGAAAAGTCTGTGATGCTGGGAGGGATTGGGGGCAGGAGAAGGGGACGACGGAGGATGAGATGGCTGGATGGCATCACTGACTCGATGGACGTGAGTCTGAGTGAACTCCGGGAGTTGGTGATGGACAGGGAGGCCTGGCGTGCTGCAATTCATGGGGTCGCAAAGAGTCGGACACGACTGAGCAACTGAACTGAACTGAACTGAACTGAATGGTACATAGATTTGGATGAGAAGCATATGGAAAACTATTGTATTTTTAAATTTCATATTAGACATTGAATCAATCCATTGTAGAGTATCTCTCTATCTCCCTCCTTTTGAAAAATTTTATTGAAGTATAGTTGATTTCCAGTGTTATATTACTTTCTATTATACAGCAAAATTATGCAGTTATATATATTTTATATATATTGTTTAGTTATATATGTGTATGTATGTTATGTTCCCTGCTGGCTCAGTCGGTAAAGAATCCACCTGAGATGCAGGAGGCCACTTGCAATGCAGGCAATCTGGGTTTAATTCCTGGGTTGGGAAGATCCCCTGGAGAAGGAAGGGGCAACCCACTCCAGTATTCTTGCCTGGGAAATTCTATGGACAGAGGAGTCTCGTAGGCTAGTCTGACAGTCATGGGATTGCAAGAGACAAACATGACTTATTGACTAAACCACCATATATGTATGTTCAGTTCAATTCAGTTCAGTCGCTCAGTTGTGTCTGACTCTTTGCGACCCCATGAATAGCAGCATGCCAGACCTCCCTGTCCATCACCAACTCCCGGAGTTCACTCAAACTCCCATCCATCGAGTCAGTGATGCCATCCAGCCATCTCATCCTCTGTCGTCCCCTTTTCCTCCTGTCCCCATCCCTCCCAGCATCAGAGTCTTTTCCAATGAGTCAACTCTTTGCATGAGGTGGCCAAAGTACTGGAGTTTCAGCTTTAACATCACTCCTTCCAAAGAAATCCCAGGGCTGATCTCCTTCAGAATGGACTGGTTGGATTTGTATGTTATTTGTGTGTGTATGTGTGTATATGTGTGTGTATGTATATATAGTTCTCTGTGCTATACAATAGGACCTTGTTGTTTATCCATTCTATATGTAATAGTTTACATCTGCTGCCCCTAAACTCCGATTCCTTCTCTCCTACACTCCCCATGTCCTTTGGAAGCCGAAATTCTGTTATGTTTGTGAGTCTTTTCTGCTTGATGTATAAATTCATTTGTGCCATATTTTAGATTCCACATAAAAGTGATATCATATGGTATTTGTCTTTCTCTTTCTCACTTATTTCACTTAGTAGGACAGCCTCTAGACCCATCCATGTTGCTGCAAATGGCATTATTTCATTCTTTCTTATGGCCAAGTCTTTTTTAAATTTTTCTTTTCATTTCTTCTTGTTTTAGTCCATTTGGGATGCTGTACCAGGATACCATAGACTGGGTGGCTTATAAAAAAGAGAAACTTACTTCTCGCGTTTCCAGAGGCTGAGAAGTCCAAGACCAAGGCCCTGGCAGATTCAGTGTTCAGTGAGGTTTCCTGAGAGCTCTCTGGGCATGCGGAACCTTAGTTTGCCGACTAGGGATCTAACCCTAGCCCATTGAAAGGCGGAGTCTTAACCACTAGACCATCAGGAAAGTCCCCTGAAACCTTTTTTATAAGGGCACTAGTCCCATCATCAGGGCTACACCTTCGTGATCTAATCACCACAAAGGCCTCACTTCCACATACTGTCACGTGGGGGACTCAGTTTCAACATATGAATTTTGGGGGAAAACAAACATTCAGCCCATGGCACTTCTTGTTTACTCTGCTAAAAACCTACGGTGCGGCCACTGAACTCCACTGTGTACCTCTCTATTTGAATATTATGCAGTGACGATGGTTCTCATTCCAGCTACTTGAATACCAGCTTAATTTCATATTTAATTCTTTTTTACAGGGTACTGAATTTTGCATAAATTTTCTTTGTGCTTCTGTTTACACACACAATCCCCATGGAGTCCTGTGTATTGTTATTACTATTATTACTCTATTAAGTTCATTGCTGCCAATAGCATAAGAAATGTCACATGGTCACAAGAAAATGTCTCACTGATATGAAATTTCAGTGTGTATACATTAAATTCTATTAACATTTGATCTCTACTGATTTTTTTCCTATGTATTTTATGTTTTAGGTATAATTCTTTTTCACACGACCCAGACATATGTTCCTTCTGCTAGCTTTACTTTATATACAATCTCAATTTTGCCAGATCATAGCAGTGGAAAAATATTAAGCATCATGTGTCACTTTGGTGTCTTATAGTTGGCTTTTGTCATTTCTGTTTGAGCCTGGGTCAGGAAAATCCTCTGGAGGAGGAAATGGCAACCCACTCCAGAGTTCTTGCGGGAATATCCTGTGGACAGAGGAGCCTGGCAGGCTACAGTCCATGGAGTCTCAAAGAGTCAGACATAGCTGAAGCAATTTAACTTGCAGCCTGCCCTGGTAAAGCATTTTTATTATTTTTGCTGAGTTCCTAACAAATTGGCCAGGGCTTCAAGTTCTCCCCATTAAAGTCACCAAGTGAAAAGTGAAAATGTTGGTCACTCAGTCCTGTCCAACTCTTTGAGACCCCATGGACTGCAGCCCACCAGCTCCTCTGTCCATGGGATTCTCCAGGCAGGAATACTGGAGTGGGTAGCCATTCCCTTCTCTAGAGAATCTTCCCAACCTGGGGATCTGCATTGCAGGCAGATTCATTACAGTCAGCTTCTCTTTGTGCTTCATAAACTCTACCTTGGTTGCCCATGTGACCTAGAATCATACATACAAAAACCAAATGACCTCTCGACTTACCACCATCTTTCTCTGTCACTCATTTATTTTTTTCTCCCACAGCCTGTATTCTCTTTGAAATCCATGTCTGGTTTTTTGGTCTCCACTGACTTCCTCTCCATTGAATGAAACACAGTGACTATGGCTCTCAACCTGCAACTTATAAACCAGCTTGGTTGATTTCATATTTAATTCATTTTTACAGGGCATTGAATTTTGCATAAATAATATTTGTGCTTCTGTTTACAGAGCATCCCCATGGGGTACTATGCACTGTTATTACTGTTATTATTGTGTTAAACTTATTGCTGCCAGTGTCAAATTTAATTGTGGATTAGTAGAATCACTTTTCTTGATGGTGATGTGCAACCACATTTCATGTCTTTACCCGCTAATTCACAACTTTATTCACAGGAGAAGGCAATTTTGAAAAGGGTAAAAGGAAGAGTCACCAGTATTTAATAGTAACCTGAGAACATAGAGTTTAGATAGGTTTAAGCCACCGTAATATCTCTTTGAATAGTTTATGAAATTTTTAACAGGCCAAAAAGAAAGAAAGAGAAGATTTTCTTTTTTTTCCATTAAAGGCAGTCTCTATGTTTAAGCAAATGCAAGGTAAGCATGCTCTCTCTCTTCCTGTCTGACATCAAGCAAAGTAAGAAATAGTGCCTTTTGAATAGGAGATTTCCTTTAATTACGTTGGCGAAGTAATAATGGTAGGTATTGCATGTTTAATGTAATGTTCTAGATGCCCCTTTTTCTTTCCCTTTTTTTTTTCTTCCCTGCACACCACCTCATCTTGAGCAGAAATAAAAGGTTCAAGGCTTGTCAGCATCAGTTTATAGATAGCTGTTTAAAAATAATGAGATATTGGGTTTTGTAAGGCTCAGGGCCGTTCTTGCCAGACTCATTTATTTCCATTCACCTTTTGTCAGAATTGCAGACAGAAGACATTCAATTAAAACTTGTCACCTGTTGCAGATGACCTAATTTGTACTTGTATGTGTCATAGATTAGGGCTCCATGCTTCAGATGAAGCAACTTGGGTCCCTTGGTGGAATCATATTTTCCCTGCAAAGTATTTTGTAAACTATGACTATTTCAGCTTTCTGTGATTTTTATTTCAGCTATCACCCAGATTATAAATTTAGCACAGATGCCTCAGAACCAGCTAAAAGCAATGAATCGCACCCTGGAAAAAAAAGAAAAAGAAGGAGGGACTTCTTTGTGGCTGTGTCCTAGGTGCAGAAATCTACAAATGTATTTTGGTTGCAGCTTGAATCTGCAACAGAGGGAAGCCTCTGTAATTTCCTATGCAAGGCTCACATGTTTAATAGTCCAGATAGCTATCAGGAGACCAAAACGAAAGACTTCCCCTTGCTAATTGTTAATTCATCTGTAGAGCAAGGAAGCTTTAATGTGAGTCATGGCTTTTATCTCTTTTAGCGACTGAGGACTCAGTTAAAAAGAAAAAAAAGCCCGCTTAATGGATATGCCTTTTCTCTCCTTGTGTGATTTTCCCCTTTTATTTCAGCAGATCTTACAGTGTTTTCACATTGTTGTTGTTCAGTCGCTAAGTCGTGTCCCACGCTTTGTGACCCCATGGACTGCAGCACACCGGACTTCCCTTTCACTGTCTCCCAGAGTTGGCTCAAATTCATGTCCATTGAGTCGGTGATGCCAATCAACCATCTCATCCTCTGTTGTCCCCTTCTCCTCCTGCCCTCAATCTTTCCCAGCATCAGGGTCTTTCCAATGAGTGGGCTCTTCTCATCAGGTGGCCGAAGTATTGGACATGCAGTGGTATTCCAGCAGAAGTAAATGTAAATGTAACCATTGGTCGGGGGGTCTAGCTGAAAAGCCACCATCTGGGTCTCCTTCTAAACTGCAAAACTCAGCCAGAGTGTTGCTTTACCTCCATGGCCCTGGCCAAACAGTCCTTGTCTTACTTCACCGATGTTTTAAAGAGAAACAGGGAACAAGGAAATAAATATCTCTGGGTCCCTACCTCAGCAGAAAAGCAGAGTGACTGAATCTGTTTATCATCTTTGGTTTACAGTCACATAGCTATAAACTTCTATGTGAAGATGCTTTATAGAGTCATAGATGCAAAATGCCTAGCCCTTTTGTGTGTGCATACACACCAAGTCACTTCAGTTGTGTCTGACTCATGGACTGTGTAGCCCGCCAGGCTCCTCTGTCCATGTGATTCTCCAGGCAAGAACACTGGAATGGGTTGCCATGCCCTCCTCCAGGAAATCTTCCCAACCTAGGAATCAAACTTGCGTCTCTTCCATCTCCTGCATTGGCACACGGGTTCTTTACCATGGGGACCACCTGAGAAGCCCCAGCCCTTCTGTGGGGTAAAGGTGTTCATCTGTCTTCATCTCTCCTGCTCATTCATCATTCTGCCCCACTGTTTACACACACTGCCATCAGGAGGCAAATGCTGTTTACCACAACAATTGGGCTTTGTCTGCCTGTGCTTCTGCTCTTGGAGTATATATTAATACCACATGCTCTTTTCCAAGGGCTTCCCATGTGGCACGAGTGGTAAAGAACCTGCCTGCCAGTGCAGGAGATAGAAGAGATATGGATTCCTGGGTTGGGAGGATCTCCTGGAGGAGGGCATGGCAACCCACTCCCGTATTCGTGCCTAGAGAATCCCATGAATAAAGGACCTGCTGGGCTACAGTCCATAGGGCTGCAAAGAGTCTAATACAACTGAAGGGACTGAGCACACACACTCTTTTCCAAAAATAGAATTTGATGACAGAGAAGCAGTATAAACAGAGTGCTTGAGGACGTGAGTTCTGTAGCCATGGTCCCCAGCTGCCACTCCTGACTGAGCCTCTTCCCAATTCCAGTTTTCTCATTTGTAAAATGGGATAATAATAGCACCTGCCTCGTAGGGTTGCTATAAATATCTAGTGTGTCCGTATACGTAAAACAGTTAACCCATTGCCTGGAAAAAGCTCTCATAACCCATGGATGTTCCAGTTGATTCCAAGACATTTCATACAGAGACTGAGTCATTCCATTAGAAATGAAGACACTGCTTGGTAGGGAGATGCGGGTATCAGGAGTCAAAAAACTACCGAAGTAGGAAGAAAGGAACTACATCATGAAGCCATGTTGAGCAGCATTGCTGTCTGTTTAGAGAAGGGGCAATAATAGTAAGCAGATAAATAAGGCTTGGCATATTTTATTGTCTCTCACGATCCTCAGTACTTTACTATGATTACTTGCTGGAGTATGTGTGTCAATATACAAATAAGTTCCACTCACCTTTTACTGTGGTGCCTATAAATACACCCAGCTACTTTAGGTAAAACTGGTGCTCTCTGTAAGGATGCTGTTCTGAAGGAGAACCCCGTCAGAAGCTGCCACTAAAATTCTCTCTACTGTGTTTTGATGCTGCTGACTTGCCTTTTCTTCTTTCCTGCAGTCCCACAAAGGGATTCTCCCTACCTTCTGTCTACGATGGTTCCCTCACAGAAATCTCAGGCAAATTCAAGGGCACACCTAGGTATTTATTTTTCTGACTGGAAGGAACCGCGTTTCTTTCCACAGCAAAGGAAGCCGCAGTATCAGGAGACATAGTGGAAGAGGAAGTTCCCACTCTCTTCACCTTATTGCCTCATAAGTTTTATCAGTACTTTCCTATCTGTTTCCATCCTCAATTACAAGTCCTGTTCAGTAATATTTAAATAATGCAGCTATTTATTTAGGAGTCATTAAAGTCACTAATCTTTTAAAAAATGATTTCACTTTCTTTTTAAAGATTATCATTACTTTAATATGACTCTGTGTCTTAAGGATTCTGTGGGTCTGTGTAATTAATGTTTCTTTGTTTTTTTTAAGCAAATGTTTGTTAGAGAACAGTATTATGAAAACCTTGTCTTTGATTTAGCCAAATAGGCTAGGGTTGCCTTGTAGAATTATCTGAAGAAGAACTTTTATTGTCCTATGAAATGCCTCTGACTTTGTGCTATTAAAAAATGTGGAAAATACTTTTGACTTTGGACTATATAATATTGTAAAAATTTGCATTTGGGCATAAAATGTAGACTTAAAATGAGCTGACCTAAGAAGGCCTTGTGCTGAACTGTTTCACTTCTTTTGGCGTTTATTTGCCTCACAGCATATTTTTTTTCCTTCTTGCCCTATTCTCGCTTTCTCAATTTTGTAAATTCTGACA
Source organism: Bubalus kerabau (assembly GCF_029407905.1). Taxonomy (NCBI): domain Eukaryota; kingdom Metazoa; phylum Chordata; class Mammalia; order Artiodactyla; family Bovidae; genus Bubalus; species Bubalus kerabau. The sequence goes on along the minus strand of NC_073628.1, from coordinate 73,959,462 downwards.
GTGTATGAGATTTGTGATTCCCGTGTGGCAGTGCAGGCACATGCAGTATTTGAAAGAAGAAGCAGTGTGAAGCGTTCTGTTGAGTCAGTAATGCCAACTATTAAAATCTTTTATTTTTAAAAAAAGGGTAATGGCAGTCTCCACATGAATAGGAAGTCCAATTGCCTTAATTAACTTCACATCCTGCCACACATTGAACATTGTGGGTGTCTTATTTCCTGAGAGAAATCTTTTTTTTAAACTTTTTCGAAAATGGTTTACCAAGTGAAGTCCCAACAGAAATTGTTTGTATTTAAGATTGTAAAGATGTAGAGGGGCAGGCTTTGCCATTGGCAGTAGAAATATTTGGATTAGATTGATGTTTATTTATGGCAAATCAGGATTTTCCTGGTCCGGATCGTAAATATGGTTGTTTTCTTTGTTTCTGCTGAAATAGTTTAAGACTTTTAAATGAAATGCATTAGGTTAATTGAATAATTATCAGTTCTCTACTTAACTTTGTATTATGTGTTTATAGCTGAATTCAAAGAAAGCATTTTTCTTTTGGATAGAATTTGGGTTAGTCTCTATACCTATTCTAAAATAATCTCTTAAGAGATATTATTAGTAACAGGGATGAGCAGTAAATAGAATGAGATACCATATTTCTGTACTCACTTATACATCAAATAATATCATTATTGGGCTTTTATCTTTTGTATTATCTTACCATTCAATCATATATCAAATCTGTTGACCTATAGAACTGAGACAGGGTAGACCATCAAACTCCATCAGGGTAGATAGTCAGTAAATGATCATGATGGAGAATATACTTCAATAAAGTAATATAGCAATATTTCAACAAAATTTTGATATAATGTCAATATCCTTGGCATTTTAATATTTATAAAATATTTTAATAATGCATTTGTGTAATATCTAAATATATTATTATATTAATATCATATTGAATTATTGAAGCAAAACATCTGGGAGAATACTGTCTTAATAGTCATATTTGGAAAGCAAAAAGTTAAGGAGTTCAACAGAATTCAAGAGCTGGTTAATGAAAGAGCCAGAAAGAAAGCATTCTGATTTGTAAACGATGCTTTATTTTTTTTAGCATAGTCTTCCTATAGTATTTAGGAATAAATTATCATATTATTACAGTTAGAAACATTTTTCTGGAAAAATTTTAAAACTATAAATATGCTGATAGTAGACTTCTTCATGATATCTGTGTAGTGTTGTTTTATCGGACTCTTTAAAATAACTTTTACAGTTTTAGTGCATGCATTATTATGACTCAGCTGAATAAACTTGTTTATTTTCAAAGATGCAGAACTCAAGAGGCTGGGTCCACGTGTTTTAAGACATATTTTAGGCTGATTTAACTTTTACAGCTATGCCACTTGTGTATTTGTGTGTTCTGTGATTGTCCAGGGGCGGGGGCGGGTGGGGACTGGTTTTACTGAGTATGTTTTTCTTCAATCAGAACTGAGTAAATATGAGTAATTTAAGTATGATGTAGTAGTTGTAGGTGTGTTACTGGGATTTGAGTTCAAACATTTCACTAAGTATGAAGTCAGCTAAACTAAATCATCATCATCATCATCATCATCATTTCACTGCAAGAAGCATAAAAAGATTTCCCAGATTTTGAAAAGAGGGTAAAAGTGGTTTAAATATTTTTTAGTTGAAACTATTGATATTTGCCTACTTTTCACACCCTAAAATGGGAATAAAATTTTCATTTAAATTACTATGATCTTTTAAAATATATTGATTCTATAAATTTTTACCATTAATTGTTATCTTAACTTGGCAGGAACACTTTCTGTTGACTGTCCATCAATTTTCACTACATAACTGTATTAATTATTAATCAAGTAGCATCAATATCTAATTTTCCCCTCTGTAATAATCTACTGAATATCATTTACCTAAAGTTACAAATCATAAAAGAATCCTTTATTTTAGGAAATAAAGAAACCATGGTTTATGTAAAAAGTGCTTGAGTATTTATATTTAGAAACTAGAGAGCTATATACAGTGGGATGGCTGGCTGGTTGGATGGATAGATGTGTGTGTGGATGAATGGGAAGGATGAGATAGATGTATGGATAGACAGTAGTTTATCTACCCACACACTGCAATGAGGTGGGGTGGGGTGGGAGTAATAGGAAAAAGAGGAAAAAGTAGAAAAAGAATAAATGTAAGAGGGAGAAGATGCTTTTAAATTTGGAGGGAACATGCAGGGAATAATAGGAGTATTTCTGTAATTCATTGTTCAGAGCTGAGAGGAAATGCAGAGTAATAAAAATATTTCTTAATACTTAAAGGATCTGTTCCTACAAATATAAAAATAATACAATACATAATAAAAGTTGTGTCAGTAAAGAGTATTCATTTTTTCTTCGTGACGTTTAATAACTTGTTTTCAGTGTTGCACTTTTCCCCTAAACTTGGGCCAGTTGTCTAAGCTGACTGGTGGCTCTCATGTGATATGTATGGCTATGTCAGAACTCTTTACAGCTGGGACCGTGAATCCAGTCTTTCAGCCATAGTCTTCTTCCACGTGCCTTTATGACAGACAAAATCCATTGTCAGAAATGCACCACCTCTGACTCCTGTATTAGAAAATATGTAGTGTATTGTTCAGCATTTGGCAGTGTGAGGCTGTATTGCACATGGTGAATGCATGTCTTGACAAATACGAGAAGCAAATCTTGGAGTCTAAAACCTAACTGAGATGTATTCTATGAGCTTTCTTGGTTCTTTTTTTTTTTTTTTTTTAATTAAAAAATTATTGGAATATAGTTGATTTGTAGTGTTGTGTTATTTTGTGTTGTACAGCAAACTGAATCAGTCATACATATACATATATCCACTCTTTGAGATTCTTTTCCCATATAGATCATTATAGACTTGAGTAGATTTCCCTATGCTAAAAATAGGTCCTTGTTGATTATCTATTTTATATATAGTAGTGTCAGCTTATATATAGTATGTCAAGCTTTATGGGTTCTAACAATTTCGGTTATTTTTAAATGTTTCCTCCTTTTCTTAGCTTTAGTCTGCCATTGTCTTTCTCTCTCTGTTTGTTTCATCCTGCCTTCTCTTTACACCTTTAATCATATCACATTAATGTCCGCATTGTGTTGGACTTAGATGCCACACGTGCTATGATACCACTCTTAATTACGTATGCTTTGAATTTCCTAAACTCTTACAGTGAAACACATTTGAATGGATCTCAGATGAACAAATAAAATGTGGACACATTCTGTAAATTGGAGAACTATCTTGGGGAAAGAAAGAAATGAAAAAACATGGAACATGAATTAAAAAGGGGAAAAGGGAGCAAGTGTTAAACTTTAGTAAATAGAGACACAATAAAAATAGAACATTAAAAATTAGATAATCAAAGGGGTAAAACTCTACTATAGGCTCAAAAGTACTTTAAAAGCAACAGTCAAGAAATACAGTTTCTCTGTGACTCACTAGCACTACTGTTTTCATTAAATACTCCTCTGTCCATGGAATTCTCCAGACAAGAATACTGGAGTGGGTTGGGTTGCCATTTCCTTCTCTAGGGAATCTTCCCAACTCAGGGATTGAACCCTGGTTTCCTGCATTGTAAGCATATTCTTTACCATCTGAGCCACTGGCTGCTAAGTCTCTTCAGTCGTGTCTGACTCTGTGCGACCCCATAGATGGCAGCCCACCAGGCTCCCCCATCCCTGGGATTCTCCAGGCAAGAACACTGGAGTGGGTTGCCATTTCCTTCTCCAGTGCATGAAAGTGAAAAGTGAAAGTGAAGTCGCTCAGTCGTGTCTTAGCGACTCTTAGCGGCCCCGTGGACTGCAGCCTACCAGGCTCCTCCATCCATGGGATTTTCCAGGCAAGAGTACTGGAGTGGGGTGCCAGAAGCCCCTAAATACTTAGATACTATCCCTAATTTCTTCGATTTTGGGTATTTATTTATCTGAATCTACTCTCCTTACTCTTGAAGTTTTCTCTTGATTTCATTTAAACTATGCTCAGAAGTTTCAATTTGACATTTCAGGCTTTATCTAGAACCAAGTGTGTGTTTGTGTTTATCTCTAAAAGGAAATCAACTCTTAAAGTGGTATTATTAAGATAATATGAAAAGTTGTATTTTTCTTTAGCTCATGGATTAATGATCACATTTGAGTGCATATATTCACCTTCAGGATTCACAAAGAAACACATCAGCCTTTCCCGAACTGTTTCATTTAACTTAGTTACCCCACAATCCACATATGCAACATGATATTGATAAATGTTTCCAAATCAGGATCTTTGTGACATTGGCTTGCAAAACATTACGTAGTCTGTATCTCCCTATTAGAGTTTTACAGAGGTTATTTGTGTGTTAAAAGCTCTGAGAGGTCCTTTGGTAAAATAATAATGCTGAGGATGCTGTTAAACTATGTCCTAAATAGTTTGTGTGTGTGTGAGAAATATCAAAATACAATGAACTGTTTGTCTGAATTTATTAATGGAGAGTGTTAATACTGTTTTTTTAATCAGCTAAGGTACAACCTAAGACCACAGAAAGAATCTCTCACCCCTCTCTTGACTCCCAAGTTATCGTCTCTATTTGATAAAGATTTATATGGTTCTACCCTAAACTTTGTAATCATAGACTGGAAACCAGGTTATTATCAAGCTCTTCCTCACCGCTCCTCCATGTAAATGAGACATTTCTTTCTTTTTAATTCCTTTCTTTTCCTTTTGTTCCTTTCCTTAATTTTGCTGGTCCACTGCCAGCAAAACCTCCCTGAATCTTGACCCAATCCATCACTCTTGGGGAAAAAGTGTTACTGCCAGTCTCCTTTTGCCTACTTTCTAGCTTCATGCTTCATCTCTGCCCTCCTAACAAATCCCTTCTTCACCATCCTAGACTCCTGAATTCTTTCAGCAATCTCCTCTTTCTATCCTGTGTTCAGTCCAAACCTACTCTCCGTTTTCTCTCAATTAAAACAAAATACAGATGTGTGGCAAGATGTAAATAACACACTCTGTCTGAGACATGTTGATGTCAGAACTGGAACGGTCCTTGGATCTTGTCCCAGGTATGGGATTCCTGCTCTCCACAGCTCGTGGAAGTTTTCAACTCAGTTCACTTCCACAGGTCCATGTGGAGTCCTCCGATAGACAGGGGTGGATTAGACAGCTTTGGATCTACCCGTCTACTCGAGCCCACACACTGAGCTTTCAGGGATGACTGATGAAGAGGACTGTTGTTTAGTTGCCAAGCTGTGTCCGACTATTGCAACCCCATGGACTGTAGCCCACCAGGCTCCTCTGTCCATGGGATTCTCCAGGCAAGAATACTGGAGTGGATTGCCATTTCCTCCTCCAGGGGATCTTCCCGACCCAAGGATGGAACCTGAGTCTTCTGCATTGGCAGATGGATTCTTTACCACTGAGCCTCCGGGGAAGCCCATGATGAGGAGAATACACACTGCTAATGGAGGAAACAACATTAGCACCAAATTCCAGTTTCTTTGTATTAATTCTCAAGGAAATGTGCCTTTTCTTTGGTGTGTAGGTGATTTTGATGGCCTTGGATACATGTCTTTCAGGTTGGGCATCTCTTCCAGATTTGGTTTCCAATCTCTGGCAGTCTTGGCTTAACCATCACATTTTTTTTTTTTTTTTTAACATTCCCCTAATCCGCCTGGACCGTTCAGCATTCTATTCTCTGTTTACCTCTATGTATTTGATTGGTCCCAAAGATAGTTACCTCAACAGTAAGTTAGTGCCTGTCTTTGCCCACAGGAGTGCGTCTTGACAGAGTACGTGGAGGTCGGCAGAAGTACAAGCGCAGAATAGATGCGGAGAACAGCCCATACCTGAACCCTCAACTGGTTCAGCCAGCCAAAAAGCCATGTAAGTACAGCAGACACGTCTGGCTTTCCAGCACACGACATCCTCCCAGCTGGCTGCTCTCGATACATTAGTTTTGGCATGCCCATTCCTACTGACTCCAATGAGGCTTCTCTTCCCTAAGTGGGGTAGGGGGCGTCTGTGGCTTTATTCCCAGGGAATGCCTTTGAAGAGCAGTAGCAACTCAGCTGATTCTTTTTCCCCCTATGGCTTTCTTGTCCCCTACCGCCCCTCCCCCCCTTTTTAAACCTAGTCATTTTGTAGAAACATAAGCATACTAAGTCATAGCTTATATGGTGCGACTTTTACATTTACAGGTTATCTTTATTTTCAGAGGTACATAAAACAGATCATACCACGATCATTAGTTCATTGGAGCTGTTCGTTTCAGATTTCACAAGAAAGTGATTTTTGTAGTTTTCACTAACTAAATGAGTTTGACTGTTCAACCTCCCAATGAAAATACATTAGGAGCCTCATTAATTTGGAGCTATGGAAGGTTAACACACGAGCCAGCAATAGATTAAAACAAGATTGAGTCCAACTAATAACAAGCATAGGTTGGTGGTTCCATTTCAGAAGTCCTTATGGACTTTATGAATTATTTTTTAAAAGCCCATAGGTTGATAATGTCCAGTTGCAGTTTAAAATGGTGACGGGTACATAGCTAAAATGCAAGCCCTGTTCTCTCTGTCATTAACTAGAATATAGATACATCTCTTTAAAGAGGTAGAATATAGATCAAGCTGGTTAGCTGTGTTCCAGTTTCTGAAAAGTCAGTTCATGGCTGTACAGTAAGTCCTTACATACCAACCAGTTCCATTCCAAGAGCCATTTGTACATCCAATTTGTTCATAAGTCCAACAAAATTCGCCTAGGCAACCTACTAACACAGCTGTGTAGTGCTGTACTGTAATAGGTTTATAATACTTTTCACACAAATAACACATAAAACAGACACAAAAAATAAAACATTTTTAATCTTACACTATGTTGAAAAGTCCAGTAGTACAGTACAACAGCTGGCATACAGAGGCTAGCATCAAGTGAAGAGGCAAGAAGAGTTGCTGACTGGAGGAGGGAGAGGCGGTGGGAGATGGTAGAGCTGAAGGATCGTCAGCAATAGGAGACGGAGGGCAAGCTGCATTTTCACTCAGGCCAGACATTGAAAGTTTGCAACCTGAAGGTTCACATGTGGGGGGCTTATTGTAATGCAAAAGAGCTAATATTTTAGGATGTTTAGGCACAGGGTTTATACGAGGCACTGAAAAGTGCTGTGGTGGAAACAGTTCTCCCATTTAGCTGCCTCTGGCTCAGAAGACTCAACCAGCTCTCACCAGAGGAAGTTGCAGCTAGAGCAGGTCCAGAAAAGACACAGGTCATTTTTGATCAGCTTTCAGGGGAAGAGAAAAAAAAAAGTCCTCTCTCGGACTCTCCAGGAGGGGGCGCTGCTGTGTGTCATCCATGTGAGCATATGGGCATCTGTTAAGTAAATAAAACAGACCCTGAACTGTAAATGAAAGGACATTTTAGCTATGTCAAAGGAAAAACAACCAGTTTTACATAAAATTAAAGCTTAAGTGAACATATGGCATAGTTTCCTTTTGCCTTTCCAAAAAACATTATGTTGATTATACCTTCAATTGTCCAATCTGGCATCTTCTCCTCAGCCTGCATAAGCTGTTTGGCATTCTGCGAATACAATCTAGGACTGCATTAAGCAGATTTTGCACATTAGAATAAAAAACTTTCTGATAATACAATAAAATGCAATAAACACTAATGCTTAATTTCATTAGAGGTTTCGTTTTCCTGGATTCAGTAAATGTCCAGACTGGCCATTTCTCATTCATTTTCTATGAACATTGACTGACACCATTGATGATTTCCTCTACTGAGAAAAGAATGAGCACCAGCCCATTCGTAAGTCCACAGGGTAGAGAAACATCTATGGTTTTCAGCTTAAACCTGGGGAATGGGGAGGAGGCTTGTCAAGTACCTTGAAGGAGATTACAGCAATTTCAGTGAGCTCCACTGGTCTGAGATAAAAGAGGACTCCTAATAAATCATTACTCATTATCTTAAGGCCTCTGTGTTAATTTTCCTCAGTCCATCCAATTAGTGTGTTTTGGTAACAAACATTTATAAAACTTAATTTTCAGATCCTGTCAGATAAGTGTCAAGAGACTGGGCCCTGGCATTGCTGAGGAAGTGGCTGGGGGAGATTTCTGGAGCCTGACTGATTGTCTGTGTTCTACAAAAGCCCAAGAATGAAAATTGGGTTCTATTGATTCTAATTAGGGAAACATTAAATAAGCTTCACCTCGAAACAGTGCTACCAGCTATTCCATTTTCTGAATGATAGGAATTTCTAAGCCTCCACCAAGTTTTTCTGGCCCCTCTGGTCAAGTATCCATTGACTTAGCTAAAAACAGGTAACATTTTCCCTGTACTAAAAAAAACTGGAATCACTATTTCCTTCAGTTACATTTTTGCACCCTTTATTATTGCATTTCCTTCTAGACCTGAGAATCTAGTAGTTGCTGACAGGGTTTGTTACAATGTCAGAGCAATGAAAGCAGAAACTTTTCCAAGCGTAACTAAAAAACAGGGTGTTGTTTCTATAGCATATATGAGAAACAAATGTCATTCTCTGCAGATCCTGCAAATTAAAAAAAAAAATCTCTATTTGAGCTTAATTTTTTTCTAGAAAGTATATATTTGGGAATATTTCCTCCCAAATCTGTGTTTTTAATTTGATAGTAATCTAATATTACTGCCAGGGAATATTGATGTTGATAATTTGAAATTAAAAGAATTCATGTGGCAGTCATAGTAATAAAAATTTTAAACTATATCAGAAAAATTACTAATTATAGCTTGGATAAGGATTCTTGCTGTTAAAGGAGACAGAAAGCTTTGTTTTCAATTCTAAGATATATGAAGTCTTTTCATTTTGAGTTTAAAAAGTTAAAAATTTAGAGGAAAAGGCAAACAGTGAACAGAGAAGAATTTTTGGTTTGACTCATAAGATCCCATTTAAGACCTTAGTTTTCTAGAGTAATAAGATGTAGAATATTGAAATATCTGGGTTTATTCTTACCTATTTGTATCTCCTCACTTAGAAGAAAGTATCAAATCTAAAACTACGTGTAAAAATTGGAAATAGGGCCAACAAGAAAATTCATTCTGTTAGCAAGGCTTTATAACCCCTTCCATAAACTCTCACATGGCCCTGAGCGATAAAACACATTTGATGTGATGCTTTCCATTTGTCTCTAGTGTTTACTTTATGAAGGATTTTAAAAACATACATCACAAATTTCGGACAGATAGATCTGAACCAGAGAGTGAACTAAAGACAACAGATGATAAAAGAAGACTGAAGAATGAGACGCTCAGAAGAGAAAACACTGTCACATTTAAGTAGGAGTGTTTTTCTGGAAACTGACATTGGCTCTATTTGGAAGATGGGCTGGGTGTGTGGAGAGGAGACAGGAAAGACATTCCTATTGAAGGCATCCCACAGAGATAGAGTTATACAGTCAGTAATTCACCCAGGCAGAAGGGCTCTGACCTTTGCTCTTTTTTAAAGGAATTAGGACAATTAATGGCTTTCATGCCCATTAGGTCTACGGGCACTAGATCCCGTACTGCGTTCTACATTTCAGTGGTTTACGTGGAGTTTTCTTTTAAAACTGCTCTATACTATTTAATCTGCTTCCCCAAATCCCACTTAAGAATCAAAGAGTAAACCCAGAAAGCGTCTAACTCCTCTTATCTGTTTGCTATAAAAAATTTCATTACAGGACAGATGCTTCATTCCAGCAAAGGCAGGTAAAGCCAAGGAGAAGCAGAGGGCTATCGTAACTGCAGCGGCTTATTTCTTGCTGTGGGTTTTCCAAAACACTTTAATATACATATATTGAACCATAAATGGAATATTTGGGGTTGATTATAGGCTATTCGAGGCTTTGGGTTTTTTTCCTTTCAAAACACCACCTAGTTTAGAATGTGTGAAAAAGAAGTGATGCTGCTAGTGATCCCGGAGTGCTCTGGTCTGATCCTGCAGATAACAAGATTGTCTCACATTTGTTGGTGGCTGAACCGGAGAAGATCTATGCCATGCCTGACCCTACCGTCCCCGACAGCGACATCAAAGCCCTCACCACACTGTGTGACTTGGCTGATCGAGAGTTGGTGGTTATCATTGGATGGGCGAAGCATATTCCAGGTACATTTTCTGAAATGAAAAAGAAATGTTTGCAATTAATCCCCTAGGGTGTATATGTTGATTTAGGCCAATTCACAGTTTTCTCATTAGGAGTTTTAAATTGTACTTTTTTAAAATTTATATATTAAAATTTTTTTTTTTCTTTTTGGGGGGGCCATCTGGCAAGGCATGTGGAATCTTAGCTCTCTGACTAGGAATTGAACTCACATCCTCAGCAGTGAAAGCACGCAGTCCTAACCACTGGCCTTCCAGGGAAATCCTGTTCATTAGGACTTTTTTTTAAACCTTTACATTTGTCTTTGTCGTACTTAATTTAGAGCTTTCCTATCCTAATAGAATCATAAATCTTTTTATAGCTATACCATCTTGAATGCTTGTTCATTATTTTTTCACACATGAAGGTACTATTATTGCCAACCTCAGATAAATAGAATATAACTTGTTAAAATATTTTTTACTCCTTTTAAAGTCTGTTTTAGCCTAAGAAAATACTTCGGCTTTTTCTTTTCACTTAAAAAAATGTTTTTTATCAAGAGCAATCTAGATCCCATTTTTCCTTTTAAAAATCACTCAATTTGTCCTTTGTAGTGGCAATTTATACTGAATTGCTTTTCATATTTGCTTATTGCTTTGGTTTACAATGAGATATTTACCATGAATTTATACATAAATTACAAAAATAAATGTTAAACATCATAAATTTTCTGTTATTATAACTTAAGAGTAGTATTTTAAAATATCCAGTGACTTTTCTTTCCAGACCCATCCTTAGATCAGTGAACATATTACCTGATCACAAGGTTTAAGAATTTTAGTTGTCTACTTGAATTATTGTCTGTTTGAACTCTGATCTTCAACTAGTTTACACACAAATTTTTGGATGACGAGCCATGTTTCTTTGGTAGAGTGAACTTATTTCTGTCTCCTTAAACTAGTTTGTCTTTATGCTTTGAATGCTACAGTAATTTCTTTAATCAAATTGATGGAAGTCCCTTTCCCAGCCCACACTGAAACCAATTTATTGGTCATGATACGCCAGCTATGTTGCTAACAGTCGTAACGAACTGTCAGGCGATATCGCAGTGAAGCTAATTTGAAGTCATTAGGTGTGCAGCGTTCAGGCGACAATTTGTTACAGTGCTTGGGAACACAGCTGACATTTCTGAATGGCTTTGTTCGCTGCAGTTCTAGATGAGGCCAAGCAAATTGTAAACTAATTTAAACATCACTCTGTATTATACCAGCTACTTTGTCTTACACTGTTTGCTAATAAAGCACCCCAAATTAGGTCAAAACTAGTTAAATAGGTGAGCTGGAGTGTGGTCTGTAGCAGATACCTCCACAAGGGTCACTACATCTAAAAGAAAGATGGAAATTTGATCGTGTGGATGGTTGGTTTGCATTTGGATTATGATCACAGCTGACAGATTTTCAGGGAAAGCAAAAAAATAAAAAATAGGATATGCTAAAAGATGGTAAGACATTGGGAATGGTAGCAGGGGAAAAAGCTGGAATTTGCCTAAACAATTATATGAAAACTTATTTTGAAAGAAAGTGCTAATGAAGGGATTTAAAAGAAGCACAACTAAGATTTGTTGAAGAGTCCATATATACTTTTAAAAATAACCAATATATAGTATATCATTTATATTTATATATGCTGTTACTGCTGCTAAGTCGCTTCAGTTGTGTCTGGCTCTTTGCGACCCCATGGACTATAGCCCGCTAGGCTCCTCTGTCCATGGGATCCTCCAGGCAAGAATACTGGAGTGGGTTGCCATTTCCTCCTCCAGTATTTATATATACACACACATATATTGTCACAAATTCACACTAGCATTATTCTAAGCCAGGGTTTCTCAGTCTTGACACAATTGTTGTTTGGAACCAGGTAACCCTTTGTGGTGGGGGCTGTCCTGTTCCTTGTAGGGAATTTAGCAGCATCCTTGGTCTTTACCCTCTACCATCCTCTGGTACCTTTGAGTTATGACAAACAAAAATGTCTTCAGATATTGCCAGATATCCTCTTGAGGGGGCAAAATCAACCCCTTCTTCCCCAGTTGAGAATCATTGTTCTAACCCAGGAATTAGATATTATTTTCCTTAATTCAAAGATAGGGAGATCTGGGGCAGAAGGAGGTATTAATAAAAGCACTTCCACAGGTTCACAAATGTGTCCAGAGCCTTCAAAGCCCATATTCATCATTGCTTCCTGGAGTAGAATCTGTGTATTTTAGTTTCCCAGTTGATCACCTTTGAGAGAATTAGTTCAAAATAATAGCAATAATGTTATCATTATTCATAACAACAGCATCAAAGGATATGTCATTCTGACATCACACCACCCATTCTTTCTGAGAATTCTGCCCCAATTCTCCTTAAATTAAGAAATTTACTAAGCCCGTATTTTGATACTGTGCAGACATTCCATAAAGACGACCAAGAAGTCAACAATGCCTGCTGATGCTCTCCGGTCAGGAAAAGTCGGTGATAAATTTGTGGGTCCAGTTGTGTATCTAAGTAGAAATGTCAGCTTACAGAGGAACTTGTCACAGTAAAGGGGCTCTGGTGACTTCTGTGAAGACAGTAACTTTAAATAACTATGAGTAACAGCATTTCCAGTGGTGGAAACAATTGCTGTACGATTATGTGTTCAGTCTTAAGCGGAGGCTTAGAATCGGTGGGGGCTGACGTGAGTCTCTGCCCAGCAAATGCCAGAGGAGGTTGCTGTGCACTGATGATTCACAGCTCTAGTTTTCGTGATACCCGGAGGGTGTTTTAAATGATTGCAAGGAGTCTCTTGGCTTTTCAGAGAGGGATTAGCAAACCACGCATTCACTGAAATGCTAACAGTAAGTGTGCCAGGCAGTGTTTTGAGGTGGAAGAAAAAGATGCTGTGATTCGAGCTTGCTGCTCTATGTGCAAGCCGGGTTCAGGCTGCCTGGGCACGGCGGCAGCGTGCAATGTGGGATGGGAGAGTAGCGCCTAAGAGAATATAAAGACTGAGGTCCCATTTCTGCCTCGATAAAAGTAAAAATGTGTTTTTGATACCATGACCTAGTCCTGATAACTGGGGTCAGAGCTGGAATTAAAGCCAAATCAGAACTGAAATTTCACTTCAAAACTGTTATATTTTTAATGCTTGTGTGAAAATTAAGTGAAACCTTTTTTTAGAATATACTAACATCCAAGCCTTTGCTCTCTGTATGCGACTCTCGGTTTGTGGAATCACACGCACATGTAGACCCACACACTTTTTCAAAATTAAGTTTAGCATCTCAGATAACATCATAGCCTTTCTGCGTTGCTGGGAAAGTATTTTCGTATACTTGTTTTGCTCCGTAAAAAAGTGACAAATTCAACAAAAGCAAGTATTGAAGAAAAATACATAGGGAGTGGGTTTTCTTTTTTTTTAAAAATCAGTAAATAGAATTAGTTGACTTACTTTAATAAATCACATAAATGGAAAGTGTGTTGTTCTGAAACATGACCATACTTTATCTCTAGAAGCAAAAGATCATAAGGGCTTTAGAAAATGCTTGACTTTAGTTGAAGGAGCATAAGGGCACCAGAACAGATGATGGTGCCCTAATAGCCCTTTTTAAGAATGACAGGGCCCCGCCATTAGCATCCTTTTATATCCTTGGAAATTGCTCAGGCCTCGCTTTTCTGGTTCCTATCTGCCTGACTCTTTTTTATTTCTCTTTCAATTTCATCCGCGCTCGGATAAGCGCATGCTAACACAATATGATTGAGCTGTAAAATGGAACGCTGTCGCCTCTAATCTCTTTTATGTAGATACGGAGGTCTTGCACACTCCACTTCATTCTCTCTCCATTGTTGGCCTTTTTTAGAATGGGCTGCCAAGTAATGGAGGCTCCGTCAAATATTAGAGCTAGGTTTCACACGGTGTGATAAGACGATTATCAGTCCAGCAGTCAGATCTGTTATTGTTCTTTGGGCTTGATTAAAATATTATTTTGTACTGTAACTTTGTTAGTGGAATGCAGAATGTGCTTCGTCAGATGGTGCTTAAAAAAGCATCACCCATATTAGCTGACCTATATAAGTGGCTTAAATATATTTATGGATCTTGCCAGATGGATTACTTTAAAAGAAGAGAAAGGTATTTGAACAATTAAGTGAATGAATGTACGTTAGAAGCTTTTTCTTTGGTCCCTTTATCAAGTATGGCAAATTGTCAGGTGGGCTTGTTTAATTTTAACATGACAGGTTAAACAGTTACTTGCTAAAGAGGGAGGACTGTGTTTAAGTTTGGGGCCTCTTAGTCACATTTTTAAAATAGTGTCTATATAATGGCATTAAACAGGAAAGGAAAAAACCTGTAATTATTTTCTTCATACCAAATGAAGGCAGGAAATATTAAGCTCGAAAAGCAAGCCACACTAGGAAGATATGAGATAGAAAACTCTTTACATATAGTTCTTTATTCATGAAGAAACAGAAATCTAACGTATAGAAACCAGTGTTCTCCATTTACTCTGAAACATTGTTTACTAAAACATTTATTTACTTAGGAAAATGTATTAAAATTGCTCATTGAGTTTTTTTTAATAGTTTTCGCAGTAAAAGTATTTAGAGTTTTCTGTAAATGAAAGAAATCTTTAAAGAAAATGAACGAACTATTTCTACCCTAGGATATAAATCTTGTGAGAGAATACACAAGAGCATTTGAAAATGATACTTTTTAAAGAAATGTTTAATTGTCCTAGTGCATTTGATGTAGAGACAAATTTTTAAGATTGTGTCATCCTCCAGACAAAGTTGTGAAGGTTTTGTTTTTCAAATGCTGGTTATTTATCTTAAACTGCTTAGCACCAGTACATGCTTTTGATAAGAAAAAGCACATATATTGTGATGGAAATAATTACTGTAAGCTTATGTTTCCATCTGTAACAACAGTATGTTTCATGTATATGTGTATGTGATCATGGTTTTATATGCAAGAAATGGCATAGATGACTAAGAGAGTTAGGTTATATATTGTTGTTTTAGTCATTAAGTTGTGTCTGACTCTTTTGTGACCCCACAGACCATAAAGATGTTCACAGAGACCTCTTCTCATCATTAAGTGCCTTTGTTTGTGACCAAATGCATCCTCAGGGCTCCTCTGTCCATGGGATTTCCCAGGCAAAAGCTGGAGTAGGTTGCTGTTTTCTTCTCCAGGGCATCTTCCTGACACAGGGATCGAACCTGAGTCTCCTGCATTGGCAGGCAGATTGTTTACCACTGACGCACCTGGGAGTTGTGTTGTGTGTTAGTCGTTCAGTCATGTCTTACCCTTTGTGACCTCGTGGATTATAGCCTGCCAGGTTCCTCCGTCCATGGGATTTTCCAGGTAAGAATACGTGGAGTGGGTTGCCATTTTCTTTTCCAGGGGATGTTCCTGACCCAGGGATCGAACCCAGGTCTCCTGCACTGCAGGCAGACTCTTTAACATCTGAGCCACCAGGGAAGCCTCTATGTTATATATAAAAAGGACCTAATATGCTGTTTTGGATCTACTATCATTGGCACTTGAAAAATATATTGTTGATTAAAAATATTCATAGCATGAAACTGTTAATTGGCTCTGAGACTCCACCCTCCACCCCATTCTATAACTGAATTTATATGTAGTTGTGATTTCTACTTTACTATGAGTGAATTAAAGTGATTACAGCTCTTTTCTTAGGGTTAATATTTCTTATTTGCATGTAACAGTGATTTCCAAACTATAAAGTCATTGAGTCTTTTAGTTAAATGGAAAAATTTTAAATGGAAGATCCACTGTTCTGGCACTTAATAAGACCATTTAAATTATAGCTAAATTCAATTATCCAGTAATCAGAAGTTATATTTAATGCACCTGGTAGTTGTATACCTGTGTACCTGTAGTTGTGGTTTAATAAAGGTAGAATAATTCTGAAAGTAAAATCAGAAAACCTGAGCTGTAGATAGTTGAGTACTATTTTGTAAGTTGCATAACTGGTCTAACCGTTAGTTATTTTGTGAAAATCAAATGAGGAAAAGAATACACATGCAAATTACATACATATGCATAATTAATTTGCACATTATAAAGCATGATCTAAACGTAAAATATTCAGTGTTCATTTTATTATCTAAGAGACTGCACACAGATTGTCATTTTATTGTAATTAGAGGCAAGTGATCCAAAAAGTTAGTATTCATAAGAGCTATTTCAAAAAATATTCAGGGCAAACATCCGTTATAGTAGAAAGGGAGGGAAAGGTTATTTAACCAAGAGGATCATTGTATGGATATTATCATCATGCTATCGTAGGTGAGCAGGACCATCAGCTTCAAATACTCTAGTATGTCCTCCTCAGCCAAACCTAAAATAACTGTGTTGATCAGTTCCAGAAGTCACAATTGTGATAAGGAGAAAGGAACAAGTTGAGAACTGTTGTGAATAAGATAATCTGCAATGTCCCCTGGAGATTTGTTCATTTTCTGCAGCTCCCCTTGCTATAAAGGAGGAAGACCAACAAAGAAGTTTGGAGGTTTCCCAGACAGAGACTCAGTTCCTGAGACACCTCACATGTTGTTAAAGATGCTCACAGAGACCTCTCCTCAACGTTCAGTGCCTTTGTTTGTGACCGGACGTACAGTGCAATCACTATGCTGAATTACCTGTGCTCACATGACCTCTGTTCCAGCATTACTTCTGCTGCATTACTAGGTGTCCCCCAAATAGATTTGCATTTCCACTCATAGTCATGCCACCATGTACCTCTGATCAAAGAAGGATCATAATTTCATAGCAATCATGAATACAGTTTAAGCATTTGAGTGTCTGCTATGGACTTAGTACTATGCTAGGTACTGTGAGGGTTATTAAAGATACAAGTGACCTGATCTCTACCTTGAATCATAGGTCTGTGTCTACAGAAATTTCTGTGTATACATGTGTGCACTGAAATGTGATCATCTTTTTTCTTGTGAGATAAGCTTTCAAAGGTCTTCCCTGATGGCTCAGATGTTAAAGGATCTGCCTGCAGTGCAGGAGACACGGGTTCAATCCCTGGATCAGGAAGATCCCCTGGAGAAGGGAATGGCAACCCACTCCAGTATTCTTGCCTGGAGAATTCCATGGACAGAGGAGCCTGGCGGACTGTAGTCCCTGGGGTCACAAAGATTTAGATGTGACTGAGTGACTAAAGCATGCGTATAAGCTTTCAACACAAAAATAACTAATATCTATATAGTTTATTATTATTTACAAAGCATGTACAAGAACTTTTATTTGGTGTCTACAACAGTTTGGCAGTTTAATTCTTTTTTAAAATTATTTATCTTTAATTGGAGGATAATTACTTTATAATTTTGGGTTAGTTTCTGCCGTATATCAACAAGAATCAGCCATAGATATACATATGTCCCCTCCCTTTTGAACCTCCCTCCCACGTCCCATCCCATCCCATCCCACCCCTCTAGGTTGTCACAGAACAACGAATTTGAGCTCCCTGCGTCATACAGCAAATTCCCACTAGCTATCTAATTTTACATATCATAATGTAATTCTTATTACCTTCAGTTTATAGATGAGCAAACTCTTAAGTCAGGAGGTTTGATTCACACTGTTAGTAATGTTACTAGAACCCATAGACTATTTAGCTTAAATCACTTTTTACCAATAGCTTCATTAGGCCTTTCTCACCCCTCTTCATCTATCTACTTTCCCATACTTTTTTTTTTTTTGTCATTTGTTCCAGATTATCTACCTGCCTTTCATAGCAAGTTTAGGCAAATGTAACATGTTTGCCTTATCTTTAAATTTTGTCTATTAATTTATAAAATCAAAGGAGAATGAAAATAACTGAAGAGGAAATGTATGACACACCTTTAAAATCAGTCAAAACCAAGGTGTTTGACTGATACTGTATCCTTTATATCCCTGATCACAAATTTTAATGAAACAAAGTGATCACTGAGTAGCTACTCAGCTGAATAGTTGGAAAAGTTTTTAAGTGATTGGTTGCTAAAATGAAGGCTCTCCCTCCTTGACTCTGTTCTGATTCACTAGATTGAAGATTTCTCCATGCATCATATCCTAAAATATGGTATCGTTTTCAGGCAAGTAATTGTAATTGTGAAGCTCTTTTGAATGATAAGGGACAGGATGAGTCCTGTCCTTCATTTTACTGTGTATCAGAAGCCTGAGGGTTATCAAAATATTGACATCCTATAGATCTGACCCAGCTCATTTCTATTCTGGAATTCTGTTTATAAAGCTCTTGCTTTTAGGTTCTTCTCAAGGCTGCTTGATGAGTTCTAGAGAGAAAGACTTTTGTGTCTTCTGAAAAAATTGTCGCGTGGAAGCTTGTGTAGTTAGCATAACCCGTATATGCTTAAATGCGTCCTTAGAATCTTTCTCCACTTCTAAAAAAATTGAAGGGAGAAGTCTGAACACGATGCCGGCATGTTTTTGTTTCTCCCTCTGCTCCTCTGTGACCCCTCTCCCCACCCCTAATCCCACCTCCCTCCTGGGGGCTGGTCACACGTTTTCCCCTGCGTCCCCCTTGGTCTGCCTCAGCCAATCTCCAAATGAATGCATGTCTATAGTGGCCTTGGCTTTGGCACTCTGGATATATTGATTAATAGTTGCCCTAAGCTCCTTTTAGCAAATCAAATTTTCACTTTTAGCAAGGATTTCGCCTCTGATTTATTCAGCAAAGTGAAATGCACTAAATTGACTTTGACATTCAGGGAAAATGGCTGAAAAACAAAGAGCAGAGAAAAGAGATATAAATTGTGAGGCGGTTGGAGACTTCAAGCATCAGAGAAACAGTTTTCTGTAGAATGCCGAGTAATTTGAAAGCACTTTTTTAAACTCACAGAGAAGAGGTTTCTTAAAAAAAAAAAAAAAAAAATAACTGCTGAGTTTTCTTTTTGAAAGAGGGTGTATGTATTACTCAGCTAAACTCAGAATTTCTGGTACAGTGTGTTATATTTTTTAGATAAAAATAGTTATCTATGTAATCCAAGATTGCCTATACCTGATGAGTTTATGAAAGCTAGGACACAGCCTAAATACTTTGGAAGAAGGAATAGTCAAATCATCCACATAAAGTGGAATGGTTAATTTGAAAGTGTGAATGCTGTATAGGTGTGTGTGTGTGTGTGTGCGCACGCGCACATGTGCTCACTCGCACATGTGTGCCAGGGCGCATAAGGAATGGAGCTTTTGCATCACCCTGGAATTCCAATAATTTGGCCACATCATGCGAAGAACTGACTCATGTGAAAAGACCCTAATGTTGGGAAAGATCGAAGGTGGGAGGAGAAGGGGACGACAGAGGATGAGATGGTTGGATGGCATCCCTGACTCAATGGACATGCGTTTGAGTAAGCTCTAGGAGTTGGCGATGGACAGGGAGGCCTGGCGTGCTGCAGTCCATGGGGTCACAAAGAGTTAGGCACAACTGAGCGACTGAACTGAACTGAACTGAAAGAGAATTCAAAATAATTTTGGTTCACAAGCCACAGAAAAGCCAGGTAACTGTGGTCTTCTGTTTATCTTTTTCCCAAGAGTGCCTGCCTTGGCTGTGTTTTTTAAGTGACTAAGTCAGCCTGCTTTCTTGATAGACCAAGCTCTGGTGAATAAGTGAGCTTCAGGCTCAAGATACAAAGTGTGGTTTTGATGTGTAAAAGGAAATGGTGTTGATGTGGATGAAGCAAAGAGGAAAGAGAGTTGAACTGAACTCACTGCGAACATTTGGGGAAGAATGAAAGGCGTGAGGGGTATCAGGGTGTATTCTTTCCTTTGGCCTCCATGGGACTTGCCAGATCTCAGTTCCTGACCAGAGTGGAACCCACGCCCCTTGCAGTAGAAGTGTGGAGTCTTAACTTCTGGGCCACCAGGGACGTCCCAGGAGTACTTTTGATATTGTGATTTCCTAG
Organism: Bubalus kerabau; assembly: GCF_029407905.1. NCBI lineage: Eukaryota > Metazoa > Chordata > Mammalia > Artiodactyla > Bovidae > Bubalus > Bubalus kerabau. The sequence goes on along the minus strand of NC_073628.1, from coordinate 73,939,400 downwards.
ACTGTTGGATAGCCTTTGCCGAGGGGTTATCAGGGAGGTGGGACAAGAAGGGGGAGGGGAAATCTGCCACTAGCATTGTTCATTTACCTTTTTCTCTTCCTTATGAATTTTCCTTATTAATCAAAGTCAGGGTCCACACAGTCAAGGCACTGTCCTCCCTTTAACTATACTTTTTCATTATTCTCTTTTCTCTAATTTTCAACCCATGTATGTCCAAAGTGGGTGCCTCAGTGGTAAAGAATCTGCCCCCCATTGCAGGAACCGCAGGAGACACGGGTTCGATTCCTGAGTCGGAAAGGTTCCCTGGGGAAGGAAAAGGCAACCCACTCTAGTATTCTTGCCTAGGATATCCCATGGGCAGAGGAGCCTGGTGGGCTACAGTCCATGGGGTCGCAGAATTGGACGTGACTGAGCAACTGAGTGCACACACGCATGTACGAAGTCACCCACGCTATCCACATCAGCAGTATTTTACCAATCAGACAATACCAAACGTGACTGTAAGCTTATGACTTCCCTAAAAGCTGAAAAGTGAAAATGTTAGTCACTCAGTCGTATCTGACTCTTTGTGACCCTGTGGACTGTAGCCCACCAAGCTCCTCTGTCCGTGGAATTCTCAAGGCAAGAATACTGGAATGGGTAGCTATTCCTTTCTCCGGGGATCTTCCCAACCCATGGCTCCCTCCCCAGTTCAGGCCACTTTTCAGCCATCATAAATGACTCTTCATTACAAGAATCCTCACTTTGAAAGTGAAAGTGAAAGTCGCTCAGTAACGTCCAGCTCTTTGCAACCCCATCACTATACAGTCCTTGGAATTCTCCAGGCCAGAATACTGGAGTGGGTGGGTATTCCAGGGGATATACTGGAGTGAGATCTCCAGGGGATCTTCCCAGCCTAGGGACTGAACCCAGGTCTCCCGCATTGCAAACGGATTCTTTACCAGCTGAGCCACCAGGGAAGTCCCAAAATCACTTTGATTGACCAAATTTTCTAATAAGTGAATGGTATATGATAAATAGACATTATATGTCCATTTGTTTGTAAACACCTTAATATTTCTCTTAAGAAGAAAAATGTTCTGTTTTGCCAGAAAAAAAAAAGTACTACGGTTTTCTCTGAAACAATCAACCACTTTTATTTTTGTCAGGTTATATATTTTCTTCCCTCCAGCAAGAATCAGGAATGATGTACAAAGTGTACAAGCCCCAAGTCAAAGGGGTATTCAGCATTCATTTTATACTTGGATCTCTTAATGTGCAGTTCAGTGTTATCATTATATGACCTAAAGATACTAATGCATTGTAATTTAGTTAAAGAGAAAAATATAATGGATAAATACCACCTCTTGTGAATTCTAAGCGCTAGAGTCAAGGCAACTTAGTTCATCCCGCAATTTTATGTGTCTCCATTAATCACATAACTTTGCTTCCAATAAGAAAATTATATTTCTGTTGCCTGAATGGGCAATTAAGTCCTCACCGCATTTAGTTAATATTACAAAATCAAGAAGGGGAAAGGACCAGCTTCTTCCACTGGGTTCAGATTAAGGCAGTGGATGACTGGGCGTCCAGGTCAGCAGCACGGCCTGTATGAATTGAGAGAGGCATCGGAGTCCAATTAAGCACCATACCTCAGGGGTGTCTCTGAAGAGTTGCCCCCTCCTCTGTGTATGAAGGGGGTTCACACCTGCTTAACCTACATTAGGGAAGGATTAATTACCTGACTTGTGGGGCCCCCGCCGCCAGTCAGCATGTTTGTGGCAGGACACATGGTGGCCTGGGCTGAGGAGGGAGTAGGGGAGAAGGAGCCGCTGGGGGCTCATGGAAGGACTGACTCCTCCTGATGTGGTCAGCACTTTAGGGGGAAAAAGTAGTCCAGCTGTACTTATTCTTGTGATTTTAAAAACTTTTTTGTTTTGCACTGGGGTATAGCCAGTTAATCTGGAGAAGGGAATGGCAACCCACTCCAGTATTCTTGCCTGGAGAATTCCGCGGACAGAGAAACCTGGCGGGCTATAGGTCATGGGATCACAAAGAGTCGGACGCGACTGAGCGACTAACACACACACATAACCAGTTAACAATGTTGTGATAGTTTCAGGTGGACAGTGAAGGGACCCAGCCTTACACACACAGGTATCCATTCTCCCCCAAACTCCCCTCCCAACCAGAGTGTCTTCTTGTCATTTTCTGTGTCATGGCAGAACCCAGTGGCAGGGTGTCTGCAACGCTGTAAGAGAGAAATACCCTCCCAAAGGTCCTTTCAACTGTGCACGTTAGTCAAATTAAGTTTTTGTGGAAAAACACGGAATCTGTACTCGAACATTTCAGATTTATGTCTGTGAACAGCTATGATGCTGAAGCAAACTGCTGTATCATAGACTTTTCCAAAGTTTAAAAAAATGTGCTTGCTTATTCAGAAAAATACCTAGAGGAAGTTTTGTGACACTCTTTAAAAAAAAAAAAATGTAATGATATCAAAGAGAGATCCCTTAAAAAATTAGTTCTTGGTTGGTAGAACTGGAATAAACCTTAGAGATCATTTGCTAGAACTTTCCATTTTAAGAGGAGATACTGTATTGCCGTTTGGAGTTAGATATAAAATATCTGTATTTGCTACCTGCCATGGATGGAGGAGCCTGGTAGGCTGCAGTCCATGGGGTCACTAAGAGTCGGACACAACTGAGCAACTTCACTTTCACTTTTCACTTTCATGCACTGGAGAAGGAAATGGCAACCCACTCCAGTATTCTTGCCTAGAGAATCCCAGGGATGGGGGAGCCTGGTGGGCTGCTGTCTATGGGGTCACACAGAGTCGGACACAACTAAAGCAACTTAGCAGCAGCAGCAGCAGTAGGAACTCAGTTTGCTTATGTATAAGATGGGGATGACAGTGATATAGCAACCAACTTTATAGGGTGCTAGAGCAAATCAATGCATTAATGTATTGTAAAGTGCCCAATCCAATATTTTAATTGTTAAGTGTTCATTAAATGTTAAATGCCTTTACTTGCACATTCACTTACAGATAAAAATGTTTAAGACCAGGAAAACTGAATGACTTACCCAAGGTCACAAGCTACTTAGGACATAGTTGAGACTAAAACTCAGTCTTTTAACTCCCAGTTGAACACTGTTGATATTTATCATGGTCACCACCAGTTTTTTGGAAAAGAGTATATAAACACTCTTATGCATGGTATTAAATATTAGCAAGTTATCCTCAATGTTTTTTCTAATCTATATATATAGCACATTATATATAAACAGGAGTTTCCCTGGTGGCTCAAATGGTAAAGAATCTGCCTGCAGTGCAGGAGACATAAGTTTGATTCCTGGGTCAGGAAGATCCCCTGGAGAAGGGAGTGGCCACCCACACCAGTATTCTTGCCTGGAGAATCTGCATGGACAGAGGAGCCTGGGGAGCTGCAGTCCATGGGGTCGCAGAGTCAGACATGATTGAATGACTAACACACACACACACACACACACACACACACACACACACACACATAAGCATACATATATTTACATGGGCAACATAGACTTGAAGATAGACCAGTAGTGAAAATATTATAGAAAAGTTATTTCTGTGTATTTTTTAAACTGTGGACCCCACGGTATAAGCAGTAAGCCCATCTTTCTTTTGTTATTCTTTGATATAGCCTGGATATAATATCTGGATATATCAGATCATAATCTGAAGGATTATCAATCTATAGGTTTAGCTTAGAATCTTTCTGTTTCATGCAGGGGTATATAGTAGAGAGAAATCATTGCTGAAGCTTAAGGTTGGTAAACATGGCCAACAGCTTAAGGTGACCAAGCATTTTTCAATGGAAGTTCTTGAGGCAAAGCTAAGGGCCTGGATAACATAAGGATAAAATACCATGAATACACAAGGTACACCTTACTTATAGACCATCTCTGAGTATACTTGCTATACAAACACTGATGCTATCTTTGAAAACAATATCTCTTGCAAATGGATATATAACATTTGATTAAAATAAGCTTGTGGATAATCCATGGATTCTAATTAGACTAGTCAGTGATCCAACCCATTATTCCCAGTGAGGATTTTAGATTTTAACATCTCTGTGTGTGCCATGTATGTTTAATTCAAATTTCCAAGACAACTTTATATAGTTACTATAGAATTGTTTATTATTTAATTTGAATCGGACCATGCTGTGTTCTTGTGGTTTAATAAATTTCCTGTGGGCTGAGGATGGGTGATGTGGTTATCTTTGAAACATCAACTATGATAGTTTTGGAGATCTGAATATGGTAATAAGTTCTGTAAATTCAATTTGACTTTTTTGCACACTTTGTAATATTCAACACCCCAGCAAAAATACTGTTTGTGATATATTTTTGTAGCAACTTAATGCCTATTCACTCATGCACTGAACAAAAATGTATATTGAAAGCCTATTCTATGGTAGCTCTTATACTAAAGTTCCGTTTTAGGGAGACTGTCTCTGGCATTAGTAAATGAGTATGAGGCATGGTTGATCTATTATCAAAACTCTTTTTGAATTTTCATCTTAAGAATGGTTGCTTTGCAGCACACTGAGTATCATGGTTTTTATTTTTCTGTCCTACATGTACTCAGGAAGCTTGAAGAAAGGCTTTGAGAATGATCGAAGTCAGGTATCAACCGCGTTCCTGGTCCTTACTGCAGTTTCCCACTCTGTAGCACCCCTTCGTGTATTCTGGATATCAGTGATATTGTAGGGTCTCAACTGAGGGTCAGCGGCTGCCTAGCAGGGCTTTGATGCTGTTTTCAAACCACGTACGTGTGGTGGTTCTAAACCCACTTGGATGTTACGTGGTTAAACTCTCTTAGAAACAGTCTCTTTATGAATAGAGGCCTGCTTTACTGCATGAAGGAATATGACAGTATTTTTCACTTTAAGAAAAGCTTCTTCATTTACTTTGAAGAGGTAAAAGAATTTGGGCATAGAGAGCTGATGAGAGCTTTTCTCCGGATTGTTAAGGTCGTGTGGCATCTCCTGCTGTTAACTTTTGTTCTTGCCTGCAGCAGCTCAGTTCAGGGGTGTGGGTTCCATGCTGCATCCATACTTGGCTTGTTATCCTCTTATCAAGCTCTTAGCATCCCTTTGTTTATTTGAGGCGACAGGGAGACTGTGTAAAGGCTGCTTAGTCAGGGATATCAGCCTTGTTGGCAGGGGAGTGATTGCCAGTTGAAAAACAAGGCATTATTGCTCATTTTTTCCCTCTTATTAGTTTGATTACATTTGCAAATCAAATCAATCCATCAGACATGATCAGGCCTCGTCCGCATTTTAAGGAATAGTAATCTCCGTCTAATAAGATGCAAATGTGTCACATCGGTAAGTAACCAATAAATCATCGTCTTGTCTTTGGCAATCATTAAATATCAGAACCAACAGTCAATTTTTAGTATTTTCAATTTGCGATATGCCGCTGGAATATAAAGATAGATGGACGTAATTACACAAACCAAACACTATTTCAGTTCATTCCAGACAGCAAATTTAGTGGAAGGTATAACTGGCTTGTCATCACACTACATTATTCCTAGCGGTTCATGCAAAGTTCACAGACGAGCTTCAAATGGACATTGCTTTTTTTCAACTTCTAACAACGTCCGTACAATGGCAAGCAAACTTTGATGTAAGGACTTGCACTGACTTCCGCACGGCTGTTGCACTCAGATGCCAGCATGACAGGAAACATATGCTCTCTCCTGTCAGACACTGATGGCCGTGCCAGCTCCAATCTTCTCGATTTTCGATTAAAAAAAAAATGAACCCACAAATGTAAAAATAAAGGAAAACAAAGAACAACCAGGAACTCTTCAGATGACTTATACCATCTCTTTGAAGAGTTTCCCTTGGGGGGGAAAAAGTGAACAAAAACTTTATTTTTCTTAGTTTCACATTTTTAGAACCTTTCTGTTTGGGCAAGGTATTCTTTTCACCTAAGCCATTCTTTGTGGAGATGTGCGTCTTTGCAGCGCCCTGATAAGAGTGTTGATTTGGGGCACCGTAGAGAAATGCTGGTTATATATATGTGCTGTGCTGTGCTGTGCTAAGTCACTTCAGTCTTGTCTGACTCTTTCCACCCTATCTCCATAGGCTTCTCCAGGCAAGAATACTGGAGTGGGTTGCCATGCCCTCCTCCAAGGGATCGTCTCGACCCAGATATTGAACCTGTATCTCCTGTGTCTCCTGCATTGGCAGGTGGATTCTTTACTACTAGCATCACTTGGGAAGCCTGATTTCATAAATATACACTCACACACACATGTACACACACACACACACACACACACATATATATATATATACATAATGTTAAAATACACAGTATAGCGAATGAAATTGTTTGGATGGAGTATCTGATCTGAATGTCTTTTCCCTACTTATATTCGCATAGCCACTCAGTAACTTCAGATGAGCTGTGACAGTTCATTCATTCATTCACAGAAATTGTCTTCTCATACATATAGGATCCCTGTATCCCTCTCAGGCCCTCTTGGCTCTATTTATCCCAGTGCAAGCAGTGGTCATACGTTTCCATCCTTTCCCAATATTTTTCTCTTGTCTAAATCTCTTTTTATGAGTGCTCATATAAAAAGCTCCTTTAAATCATTGATCTCGTGGAATTTAAAACTTTCAACATTTCCTCTTTGATTTGTGTTTGTCATTAACCTCATCCAGTTACCGACGTTGCTTTGATTCTTTCTCTTCTCTGCAGAAGTCATTTGCCTTCTCAGTGAAAGTTGCTAAAAAAGATATGAAAAACATCTGCATGACCTTGGTTCACTTGCTACTTATTTTGGTGGCATTTTGAATCATCACTGACTGATTCCAGTTTATCTTGGCAGATTTGTCATAGACTTTATAATTGAAACTTAGAGCTTAAGATTTGGCAAGGCCAACCCTTTGGCCTACTAGACCCCATTATTTGCCAGGAGAAGAGCAAACTCTTTGGAATGTTATTAATTTATTTTGACCAGGCTGTGTGGCATGTGGGATCCTAGTTCCCAGACCAGGGATCGAACCCATGCCCCCTTGCAGTGGAAGCATGGAGTCTTACTCACTGAACTACCACAGAAGTCCCTGGAATATTATTTAATAAGATCTCTTATTTAAAGTCAACAAAATTGCATTTTGTCTGTGTGACATATTTATTGTAAAAATGTTGAGTACCTTTATGCTAAGCACTCTGCTTGGTGGTGGAATATACAAGTAAACAGAGTAGAGATGATCACACAGTTGTCAAAAGTTGGATCTTTTGAAGGTCACAAATAAGCAAAGGGGCAGTTATAGCATGGTGTTCTCAGTGCATTGATGGAGCATACTAGGGATATACTAGCACAGCATACTAGGGATACACCATGGTGGCAGTGTTAACATTGGGAATCAGGGAAGGCTCCTAGAAGCCTTGACGCCTTCTTGTATAGAAATCTAGAGAAGATGCATGTTTAGGGAGATATCAAGAACTTTGAGATAAGCATTAGCTTCCTTCTGTTAATAAAACCAGTAGAGTAGGGACTTCCCAGCAGTCCAGTGGCTAAGACTCTGTTGGTCCACTGCAGGAGACACGGCTTCCATCCCTAGTCGAGGAACTAATCTCACATGTCATGCAGTGCTGCCAAAAATAAATGAATAAATAAAATAAAAATGAAAGGTTTGAATTAAAAGCAAACAATGGAGTAGGTTAAACAGGCTCATTTTTCGTACTTTTGTCCCATTTGTTAGCAGGACTGGAGAACATCCTTCACTGACCAACGAAGAACATTCTTTCAAATTTTAAGAAATTATAGGAGCTGGATTAAACTCTGATCGTAGACAGGCCAGGAGCTTTCAACTTTAGACAAGGAAAACATGCAGTAGCTTGAGGTAGTGGTCAAGACAACATTTTGAATCAGCAAAATCAGTTTCTTAAATGTCTCACATATATGCCTGCCGGATGCACTCTCGATGGCCATATATCTGAGCAAAATGGACCATCAGTTGATGAAAACCATTTTATGCTTCTGCAACCCTTCCTATCTCCATATCCTTTCAAAGTTGGTGGATTTCCAGCATCCCTTTTCCTTTCTGCAAAACTGTTGTGAATTTTTAAAACATAGCTCTGCTCTTTCCAGGTGGTTGTTTTGCCAGCCAACCTGTGTAGCTCCAGGAACCCTCTGTATTTGTGTGTGTGTGCTTAATCGCTCAGTCATGTCTGACTCTTTTTGACGTCATGGACTGTAGCCTACCAGGCTTCCCTGTCCATGGGATTCCCCAGGCAAGAATACTGGAGTGGGTAACCATTCCCTTCTCTAGGGCATCTTCCAGACCCAGGGATCAAACCTGGGTCTCCTGAATTTGAGGCGAATTCTTCACTATCTGAGCCACCAAGGAAGCCATAAGGAACCCCATCCAGGACAGCAATTGCCAAGAACCCCTTACGAGTTACAGCTGAGGAAAGCCGTGCAGCTCATGCCTTCTTTGTACCAGAACCTTATGCTCTCTCTAACCGATTTACATACCAACATGGTATGTTTAATTTGCTTTTTCATCAAATCAATAATGGGTCTAATTGAAAAAATTGGCAGTGCTACGTGCAGCCTAAGTACTGATCTCAATGTTTGCCGGCTAACGGCAACATTGCAGAGCTCCGCGTCAGACACCTGTGTTATTGGTGTGCTCCCGCTCCTAATGCGTACAAAAACAAACATTAATACAGGTGGAGCATCTGCACCAATTGATCACTATGCTATGAGAATTAATCACCTGGCTTTCAGCTTGAAGAATAAAATTTACATCTCTAATGTATGAAATGTATTAACACGCACGCTTGCACCATCGACTTCGGCTGATATCAGCAGCCAAGCATGCACAGCCCGGCTCAGGTGTGTTCCCCTGGACCTTTGGACCTACAGGTGCAAATTCAGGACCAGGTTTTAAACACTTGATAGGCGTTTTTGAAATTTGAGACTTTGGGGTGAATAATGATTGGAAATGATTGGGCAAGCAGGACTCCACGATGCTTTGCACCTTGGAAATGTGCCTTCACAAACAGTATGAGGACCCTGTTCAGGTTGAGATTTTATTTTCTCTTCCCAATCTTGAATGAATCTCGACATCATCACCGTCCTGAAGCTATATTCACTGAGCACTTACTAAGTGTCAGGCTAATTGTTTTGTGTAAATTACCTCAGTTACTCTTCAAAGAAACCCTGTAACTAAGTATCACCTCTGATGCTATTTATTGAAACATAAGTAATTTACAACATTGTGGTAGTTTCAGATGTACAGCATAGTGACTCAGCACTTGTACAGATTATATTCCATTATAGGTTATTATAAGGTAGTGGGTATAGTTCCCTGTGCTATACAGTAGATCTTTGTTGCTTATCTGCTTTACGTATAGTTTGTTTATGTTAATCCCATACCTCCAATTTGTTCCTGCCTCCCATCCCCTTTGGTAACCACAAGTTTGTTTTCCTACTACTCTATTTCTGTTTTGTGTATAGCTTCACTTGTATAATTTTGCAGATTCCACATATAAGTGATATCATATATTTGTCTTTGATTTATTTCACTAAGCATAATATTCTCTTGTTCCATCTGTGTTGCTGCAAATACCAGTGTTTTGCTTTTTATGGCTGAGTAATATTCCATTGTATATATATATATATCCCTTTGTCAATTGGACACCATTTTATAATTGAGAAAATTGAAGTTTAGAGAGGCCAACTTGGCCTGAGATTCTGAAGCGAGTAAAATAGAGACAATGAGATTGTAATTCAGGTCTATTGCATTCAAAATCCCTGATTTTTACCTATTATGCTAACACAATTTATGAACTAATTCATTTTTTTAAAAAATTCCAAACTGATTTTTTTGTTTAGCACAGTGGGATCTCAAAAACTTCTGCTGGCAAAACAGATTTCATTGGTGCATCCCACTAATGTTGGTTTGATAGTTTTTATAGAACTGGCTATGTAATTGACGGGGTTCAGTGCACAGGGAAATGCAGAACCCACGGTTTAAAAATTATTAAGAATTTCACAATGGCAACAGCAGAGGATTCAACCTCATGCAGCTCCCTACACAGGGCAGCTAGCCATGAAGCATGCCTAGTGTTCCTTTAAGAGATGCAAGTTTTGCTTGGGGCAAGTTTGGCGAATAGAGGAGCCTGTCTTATTCAAGTCTCTGTTTGGTTAGGGCTGGGAAAATGGTACATAGGCCAAGAAAACTTACTTTTGTTACCATGATTCTCAACTTCTGGTAGCTCATTTAGGGAGGAAAAGATGTTTTTTCATCATCTTTAACCAGTGGTCCCCACCCAGGGAGAATTTTGCATCACAGGGGATATTTGGCAGTGACTATGGGGTCGACAGAGTCGGACACGACTGAAGCGACTTAGCAGCAGCAGCAGAGACACTTTGTCACAATCAGGGTAACAACAGAGAAGGAGGAACATCTAGTGGAGAGAGGCCAGGAATGCTGTTTCACCTTCTACAGTTCACAGAGCAGCCCCCCACCCCTTTCTCCTCAATGAATTTTCCACCCAAAGGTGTCAGTAGTATTGGGGTTGAAAAATCTATCGTAAACCATCATACTCACATGATTTTCAAGTTTAGTGTTCAGTTTTGCAAATCTTTTAAATGGATACATAAATAAATATGGTAGCTTTATTACCAAAGAGAAGGCTTCACTTCCCAAGAAGCCACCTTTATCCACAAGATCAATAAAGATTTATTGGACAGCCAAGATGCATTTACACCAGCATTTTTTGGCCAAGCCATAATTTTATCTTTAGTGTTCAAAAAAATAAAACAGAAAGGTTCGTGATCTCTGAAAAGTGATCATGACACATTTGAATTAAGAGCTTTCTTAGAAATTTCATTGGAGATATTTATTATGTGGCTAATTACATATTCACATGTAATGATGAGAAAGGGGCCATTATAGCACATTCCAGTAAGCAATATGCATCTTAACAAATATATAAATATGTATTTATTCATTGAACAGAAATGTTTTCAGAGTTATTTGGATGTAAATAATGTTTATAAATTTTTATAAAAATTTATAAATCTTCAGTGATAAATGTTCTAAGGACGCAGTTAAATGCTATGTGTATTTGAAGACATTTGAATTTTTGACAGATATCTTTTATATGAACTTATACAGATAACTTGAGAATAACACTAAATATGTTAATATTAACCTGGACATTCTTAAAATTGCTGAGTTGGGGTGGCTATTTCATAAGCTTGTCAATGAGTTGTATAAAGTCTATATAAAGCTGCTATATGTAAATGTATTGCTTTATTGCATAAACACTTTGGCAGTTACTCTTAAAAATTCATGAGGCTATATAATTCAACTCTTACTGACATTTTTTAATTCTTAAACTGTTTTTCTAATCATTTAAGAGGAAAAACAATGAACCATAATAACGATCTTTTTACACAGAAATTTCTACGTAAGTAAACTTTATATCACTGTCTTTCAACTCAGTTTCTCTCCTTCTAGGGATATATCAAATTTTGAGCAGCCCAGTTCCCTATGGCATAACTGAAAACAAACAGAAAAAAGTGTTCTGGGTAATATCCGAAACTGTTGTCATTGTAAAGTCCCTCAGCCCCTCATTCATAGACTAGTCAATCGTTTCTATGATCCATTCTAAATACCTTAGCTTTTCTTCTCAAACATAGCAAATTTTAGGAGGGATAATGCCAAAAGGAATCTGTGAATGGCAATAGAAAGCAAGAGTCTGCAGGTAAAAATATAAAATGCAAATCAAGCCCTAAGAAGCCCAGCGCTGAAGGCTAAGTAACACGGGTTTGGGCAGCCTTGCATCCTTCAGCTACCTCTGAGGGTAACTCAGGGCAGCCTGGATCTCCTGATGGGTCCTGGCGTGCTGACCCTGGTCATCAGGAAAATTAAAGATGTATTCAGTAGACTTACTATAAGAAGACTGAGAAATATGTAATTATTTTAAAGAAATCTACCAAAGATGACTAAAATCTCTTTTAAAAAGTGCTTGGAAGTTTCTGAAATTCACCTAGGTGAGATGAGTCTGAACTATTGTGATTATTAGTGAAACAGTAATAATGAAAATCGAAGAAGGCAATGGCACCCCACTCCAGTACTCTTGCTTGGAAAATCCATGGACAGAGGAGCCTGGTAGGCTGCAGTCCATGGGGTCGCTAAGAGTCGGGAACGACTGAGCAACTTCACTTTAACTTTTCATTTTAATGCATTGGAGAAGGAAATGGCAACCCACTCCAGTGTTCTTGCCTGGAGAATCCCAGGGATGGGGAAGCTTGCTGGGCTGCCGTCTCTGGGGTCGCAGAGTCGGACACAGCTGAAGCCACTTAGCAGCAGTAGCGGCAATAATGAAAATGATCATCATTTGCATAGTGAGGCTCAGCTTACAAAGTGAATCCAAATAAATATGATACTCATCTGCATTTGTTACATACAGCATACCTGTGAGGTTATTGTTTTCACCTTTTCATTTTGTCCAGATGAGGAAACCAAGACACAAAGATTAAGTCATTTTCTCTAAACTAACACACTTGATTCTGTATGTACATCTGTTTTCTGACAACTGTCACTCAGGTAATTGCTATGCAGTTTTACAAGATACATAAATTCAGGTGATCAAAAGTTTCTGCCATTTTGATATTTAGAAAAATTTTGTAATTTTTTTTTTCATTTTTAATGTGTATTGGTCATAAACATAATGATGAGCTTCTATAATCTTTCTATTTTTCAAATGAGCTAATCTCTTTAAAGTATTTAAGTAACTTTACTTATCACTATGATCTCAAGTATAGATGGAATCCTGAAGTTTAGAATGTGTTAAAGTACTGTTTAGATCATGGTGAGCACTATATTTTTATTCAATAGACTGAGAAAATACTGCAAATGTAATCATAGTTTGGATAGTGAATCAATAGAAATAAATGAAATAATGTTAATACATGTTGCAGTGCATTTCCAATTCAAATTTTATTAGTAAGTCTCCAGAAGGCAACAGTTAGACATTAATATTGAGATAATAAAGCAAAATTAGAAGCTTGCTGGAATCCAAATGTGATATATACCTATGTTGCCAGAATGGTCTTCCAGCCTTGGGGCTCAAGGAAGTCAGTTCTTTATTCTTTTAGATCTATCAGGGATTCATAGAAGCATAAAAGAGATTTCCTGAATGTCTGTGCCAAAGAAAGAAACATATTTTAATCCCAAAACTTTTTAAAAATGGTGATAGGGAACTTCAAAAAATTCCAAATGAAAGGATGTGTGTAATGAGATTCTTGAAGGTAGATTTAGAAACAATGCTACAACCTAAAATATTGTATACTTTTACATGGATTTGGGATAGATATCAGTGTCCCATGGAAAATTTCAGCACATACACTTCCTTGTCAATGATTTGAAGGTGGTCTCATGTCCATTTTTGCACATGGCAACAGTATAGTCAGTTTCAGTTTTATTTGTCTAGTGGACTGAACTCATGGCATTTTTCAGTGAGGATGCTATTGTTATTTTGAATGGGAACTTACTTATCTTGAAGAACTTTTAGCATCCTTTGATTCTCAAAAGTCTTGGTTCAAAAATGCCATATTTCTGGGGACCTCCCTGTTGGTCCAGTGATTAAGAGACCATACTCCCAATTAATCTTAAGATTAAGATGCCATACTCCCAGTTCAGGGCCCTGGGTTCAATCCCTGGTCAGGGAACTAGGTCCCACAGGACTCAACTAAGACCTGGGACAGCCAAATAAATGAATAAATATTAGAAAAAACACTACCATATTTCCAAATGTCATTTGGTGAGGGGAACGGGTTGGAGTGGCTATTTCCTTTAGCTGAGAGTAATTTGAGTGGAAATGAATACTCAATTCAGGTCAGTACAAATTCAAATGGGTAAAACTAAGTGGCACATGCAGGAGTGTGAAAGTGTGGACCTAGAACTCAGCAAAAAATAAGTAAATAGAAAAAATTTTATCCTACAACATTATTGAGGGTATTTTTTTGAGGGGGAAAGGGTATGAAATACACTATTTTTAAAACAATCCCAGTCATCAAAATCTATTTGGGAAAACAGTGTAAAAATTTGAAAAAAAAACAAAAATGTCAAGGACAATTAGGCTTCCTGGTGGAATAAATGTTATAGTGTATCCTAACTAAGGGGAAAACAGTAGCTTCCTAGGTAATACTGAGTGTAAGCTTCCGAATGGCAGTATATCTCTGCACTCTCCCATTTCATTTGTGGCTGGTGGAGAATTCTAAGGATCTACTTGCTGCATTGTCCATCCTTGCTTGGATATGCTTCTTTTTGCATAGCTCCATGTTAATATCTCCTTTATATGGATATGTAAATTTTTAAAGACTACTTCATAAGGAATTTTAAAAGGTGCATCCTTCTGTTCTTACAGGCTAGCAAAAAGATTGAAGCTTGCTAAAGCAATTAAATAAGAATTCCCACCTCTGGGAGGGAGATAGAATATAGTTCAAGGAAGATTTAAAAAATGAGTATCAGCAGGATGTGAGCACTGGGAAGGGGGTTCCTTTGCAAGTAGCATAGAAAGAAAAGCGAAAGTAGCTCAGTTGTGTCCAACTCTTTGCGACCCCATGGAATTCTCCAGGCCCAAATACTGGAGTGGGTAGCCTTTCCCTTCTCTAGGGGATTTTCCCAACCCAGGGATCAAACCCAGGCTTGCCACATTTCAAGTGGATTCTTTACCAGCTGAGTCATCAGGGAAGCCGTAGAATACTGGAGTAGGTAGCCTATCCCTTCTCCAGCAGATCTTCCCGACCCAGGAATCAAACTGAGGTCTCCTGCATTGCAGGCGGATTCTTTACCAGCTGATCTACCAGGGAAGCCCCAGGTAGCATGGCACTGATCAACCAGGATTAGTAGTAGAATCAGAAAACTCTCTGCCCCTCCTCCATCTCCCCAAACACAAAGAATAGAGTCACAGAATGTAGTGTGTCCAGCTTTGAAAAGTCACCAAAGAGCACATTTCATATCAAGTTATTATAGCAAAATTGGCCTTGGTTTATGCTCCCAAAGCTGTGGACAAGATTAAAAACTCAAATCCTTGGTGGTTGACCCTCGCAGGAACCTGCTCCGTATTCACACTCAGGCATCACAAGAAGGTTTGGGGTGAGGGTTTTTAGGATAAAAGTAAATGGGCTAATTGAGAAAACCTAAAAGGTTGGCTGAGATTAATTCTAGCAGGATTTTGGTTGAAAAACGATTACATACGTAGAATAAAATGCAAGTTAAAAAACATATTTAGAATCCATATGCTGACTTTGTTTAAGAGACAGGAAGACTTAGGTCTTTTCTTGTCGTCACTCATCTTAGGCTCATGGCCGAGATACATAGAAGAGCTCATGATAAAAATGACTGACGGGGTCTTCCCTGGCGGACTAATGGTTAAGACTTTGCCTTCCAATGCAGGAGACGTTCAATCCCTGGTCGGGGAACTCAGATCCCACAAACCTCATGGCCAAAGACCAAAACATAAGACAGAAGCCAGAAGCAGCATTGTAACACATTCAAGAAAAACTTTAAAAACGTTCCACATCAAAAAAAATCTTAAAAAAAAAAAACCCAACAGACTCAAATATCAGAGCAAGCTCCTTTACTTCAATGTCCTTATTTCCTAAACTTATTATGAAACAGAGGTTCACACTCCATAATGTGTAACAACATACGGGCATGATAATGCTGTTGGCTAAGAGATAACATTTAGCTCTCAATCCTTCTGTGATCCTATTGAATATGCCTGTTAAGTTCTCGGTGTAATTAAAGCAGATAGGAGCATTCATACATTTTGTTGCAAATTGATATGATCTCCTTTGTCTGTGATCTAAGTGAGATTGCCCTGTAGTTTTTAATTTAGCAGGTTAAGAAGCACAATTAAAATATCATGAAAAAGATCATAATCAGAAACTGTCTTTTGGGTTGTCCCTGCCAAGTTGATAAAGGGATCGGTGTATTTAATAATTACCTCCTTTGCTGTACATTTGTTCTATTTGTGGGGCTGAAGTGTTAATAAATACCTTGACTATTCCAGGGGGAAAGGCTTTCCACCTAATTAATAAAACTTGGAAGAATACCTAGGACATTGAACCATATCTTTCTTATTAGCGCTGCAGCCTCCAAAGAGAGTCCGTGTCTCCTTCCCACAGTAGTAAATGTCCTCTTCCCAGGTTATAAAGAAACCTCTTGAAAAACTGCCAGTTTTCAATAGGAATAAAAAAGCAAGTTCTTTGATGCTTTTTTTTTTTTTTTTAAGAAATAACTCAACCATTAAATTTTAAGTAGTGAGAAATCCTAATCAGGCACAACAGGAATTATTCTGCCTAAAGAACATATCTTAGTAAAAGCAGCAGAATAAAGTAAGGTTCGTATTGGAATGTAATTGGCTTTGAATTAGACTTTATTTCTAGCTATTGTTTCTTCTCTAGTTCATTTGCTCACATACTTCCCAGGCCTTGATCCTGGAGAAACTGAAGCAGAGTTGAGCATGTCACACCATTATATTGATACCTTTACTGCTAATTTGTAAATGTCAAGTTCCTTGCAAAAATTTTTTTTTACTGAAGTATAGTCATTTTCAATATTATGTTTCAGGTGTACAGCAAAGCAGTTCAGTTGCATATATATTTTTTTCAGGTTGTTTTGTTTATAGGTTATTATAAGATATTAAATATAGTTCCCTGTGCTATGCAGAAGATCCTTAGTGTGTATCTGTTTTATACAGAGTAGCTTGTATCTGTTAATCTCATACTCCTAATTTATCCCTCCTGCCTACTTTCCCCTTTGGTAACCATGAGTTTGTTTTCTATGTCTGTGAATCTGTTTCTGTCTTATATATAGGTCCATTTGTATTATTCCTTAGATTCCACATATAAATGATATCACACAGTATTTGTCTTTCTCTGTCTGACTTACTTCACCAAGTGTAGTTTTCTTAGGTCCATCCATGTTGCTGCAAATAGCATCTTTATTTATACTAAAGTTGAATTTAGAAATGAAACAATTGAAAACACATCATTATGTCAAACGTGATATTGACTGATTTACACCACCTACTCTTGTGAGCTTATGCGTTTAATGAATATTTGAGCACCTACCTTGTGTAACAGACCAGTCAGAATTTAAATACAGTCCTTTATGTGTGGCCACAGCCGTCTTCATTTAGAGCTTGAATGTGTGAATCTATTATACCTTCTAATTAAAAATACGTGATAAGTAAAAACGATGTGTAACAAATCTGTAAAGTTTTCCTCTGCATATAATGTGGAACTTTACAGCCATTTCATTCTGTAGGAATTTCTAAGCCCATTGACTCTGCTGAGGTTCTTCAGAACATGAGAACAGAATATCAAAAGTCTACAGGAAATGTTAATAAGGGAGAAGTCTTCCAAGACTACCTCTGTCTTAGGGATGAGATGCCGTAGAAATATTAAAATACATAAACTGTATGCGCAGTGTGGCCAGACTGTATATCCTAGAATGGTTAGGGAGGGGGCCGGTGGCTCAAATGGTAAAGAATCTGCCTGCAGCATGGGAGACCTGGGTTCAATCCCTGGGTTGGGAAGATCCCCTGGAGGAGAGGGCCCGACAGCCCACTCCAGTATTCTTACCTGGAGAATCCCCATGGACAGACCAGCCTTGCGGCTACAGTCCATGGGGTCACAAAGAGTCCGACTGAGCAACCAAGCACAGCCCACATGTCTAATATGATGATGGAATTTGTTTTCCTAAGGGCTCTCAGCTTCGTCATCATTTAAACGAGGATTTTCAATGAGATCATTTTTAAGACTGTTTCTAGGACTTTGTATCCTGTGGCCTCATGCGCTTTGTTCAGTAAACTTCTGGTTGCATTGTACTACTGTAGCGCTTAGCTTTTCAAAGTTATCTTGAAACAGTTTCACTGTTAATGGGGTGCCTGGCAGGCTGGAGACTTAAACCCAGGCGTGTGGAACAGCCGCTTGGTGTTAAGCTGGGGAATAGGATGATGCTTTAGGGTCCTTTTAGGAGCTTTTTAGCATCTTCTTTTGGGGCGACGGGATGCATTTGCTGCTTTTTCGCTCTCAAAACTCTTCCAGCTTTTCAAGCTTACCCTGTGTTCCCCTAGAGGAATTCCTCAGCTATCTGAGTCACCTCTAGCTGGAGGCAGCAGAGGCAAGCCTTCACTGTGTTCTGATTTCCAGCCTTTGGGAGGGAGCGTGGGACCAGGAATGGACGGGGCAGAGGTGTTGGGAAGCTCTTTTGCTTTCAGCTCTCCTCACACCCTGAGCCAAGCTGTGACCCTGACTCCCTTCCCATCAGTCATTTCTTTGGTTATTACCCAAACATGGATTAAAACCATTTAGGTCCTGAGACTATGCAACGTCTGGCATACATACACATACAAATATTTCAGTTAAAACTGCTGTGTACCCAGCCCTGGGGATACCATGATGAATAAGTGATTTGATATCATAGAAAAGATAGTAACTTCAGTAGGGTCGACACAAGGTGATATGATGGGCTGGGTACTGGAGGAGAAGGACGCCTCACTGTCTCTAAGGTCATGAGAGAAATAGTTCGAGGAAAATATTTCAGAGAGGTTTGGATAGTTGAAGAGGCATCTGCCCTATAGCTGTTGTTCAGTCAGTCGTGTCTGAGTCTTTGTGACCCCATGAACTGGAGCACACCAGGCTTCCCTGTCCTCCACCATCTCCCACAGTTTACTTAAACTCTTGTCCAGTGAGTCGGTGATGCTATCCAACCATCTCATCCTCCGTTGCCCCCTTCTCCTGCTCTCAGTCTTCCCCATTATCAGGGTCTTTGCCAATGAGTTGCCTCTTCAGAGAGGAAGGGAAAGGGCAGTCCACACCGAGGTCAGGAAATAGCAGGAGTTCCCGGGTGGCCTGTTGGTTAGGATTCCAGGCTTTCTCTGCCCTGGTTTGGGCTCAGTCCTTGATCAGGGAACTGAGATCCTGCAAACTCAGTGTGGCCGAAAGAAAGGAAGGAAAAAAAACATTAAGGAAGAAAGAATGCGCAGAAGTCAGTATGGCTTGTTTGGGAAAGAATAAGTGATGGTGGGAACACAGGAAGAGAAGCTCGCTGCGTCGTGGTTCAGTTACAGGTTCTGGACTCAAGTGTCACATGTGCAAATCATAGTTCGAGTACTTTTTTTAAAAAAACATATTTTATTGAAGTTTAGTTGATTTACACTGTTGTATTAGTTTCTGGTGGACAGCAAAGGGATTCAGTTATGCATCTATATAATAGTTTGCATCGGCTAATCCCAGACTCCCAATCCATCCTCCCCCATGGCAGCCGCAGATCTGTTCTCTGTGTCTGAGAGTTTGTTTTGTAACGAAGCTCACTTGTGCCATGTTTTAGATTCCACGCATAAGTGATACCAGTGATATCATATGGTGTTTGTTTTTCTCTTTCTGACTTGCTTAGTATGATCATCTCAAGGTCCATTCATGTTGCTGCAAATGGCATTGTTTCATTCATTTTCATGGCTGTAACTCTAATACTTTTCACCGTGTGACCTGGAGTGGGTTTCATGCCTCAGTTGCCTCACGTGGAAAGTGGGAAGGAAAATAGTAGATGTTCCATAAGGTTAGAATGAAATGCTTAGAGCTGCCTCATTGGTCTCTTGTACCCAGTCATCTTTTAAAAATGCAGGTCAGGTTGTGTCTCCTCTCTGCTCAAAGCAACCAGTGGCTTTTCTTCTCTCACTCAAAAAAAAAAAAAGCAAAAGTTTGTAAAAAGTTGCAAAGCCTCTGTGACATGCCTATTCTCATGACCTCACCAACACCATCAGCTCCTCGTTTTTCTCCCCAGCCACACTGGCCTCTCTGCAATTCTCTGAACCACGAAAAGCCTTCTCCATTGAGTGCGTCTTTACCTTTCTGTCCTCCTGGGATGCTCCTCCATAGGGGGATACAGGACTGCGCTTTCAGTTCTTCAGGGCTCTGCTCAGAGACCCTGTATCAGGAATACTCCCCTTGAGAGCCCTGTTTAACATGACTGCTTCCCTTTGCCCCTTTTTGGTGCCTGTTTATTCCCTTAGTTTTGTGGAAGGTCCCTCCATTGCACTGTTATTTTACCGCCTGCTGTGGTTTTATTTCTTCTCTCCCCACTGCCCTCCTGAACGTGTGTGTGAGTGCTCAGTTGCTTAGTCATGTCTGACTCTTTGCAACTCTTTGGACTGTAGCCCACCAGGCTCCTCTGTCCATGGGATTGGAATACTGGAGTGGGTTGCCATTTCCTACTCCAGGGAATCTTCCTGACCTAGAGACAGAACCTGCATCTCTTATATCTCCTGTTCAGTTCAGTTCAGTCTCTCAGTCGTGTCTGACTCTTTGCAACCCTGTGAATTGCAGCACGCCAGGCCTCCCTGTCTATCACCGACTCCCGGAGTTCACCCAGATTCACGTCCATCGAGTCAGTGATGCCATCCAGCCATCTCATCCTCTGTCGTCCCCTTCTCCTCCTGCCCCCAATCCCTCCCAGCATCAGAGTCTTTTCCAGTGAGTCAACTCTTTGCATGAGGTGGCCAAAGTACTGGAGTTTCAGCTTTAGCATCATTCCTTCCAAAGAAATCCCAGGGCTGATCTCCTTCAGAATGGACTGGTTGGATCTTCTTGCAGTCCAAGGGACTCTTAAGAGTCTTCTCCAACACCACAGTTCAAAAGTACAGTATCTCCTGTGTTGCTGCTGCTGCTGCTAAGTCACTTCAATCATATCCAACTCTGTGCGACCCCATGGACTGCAGCCTGCCAGGCTTCTCCGTCCATGGGATTCTCGAGGCAAGAACACTGGAGTGGGTTGCCATTTCCTTCTCCAATGCATGAAAGTGGAAAGTGAAAGTGAAGTCGCTCAGTCATGTCTGACTCTTAGCGACCCCATTGACTGTGGCCTACCAGGCTCCTCCATCCATGGGATTTTCCAGGCAACACTACTGGAGTGGGGTGCCATTGCCTTCTCCTGTACTGGCAGGCAAATTCTTTACCACTGCACCACCTGGTCCCATAGTCCTAAATGTAAACCCCCAAAGGGCAAGTACTTTGTCTTTTGTTGAATCCCTAATACTGGGCTCATGATGGGCTCTTTATAAATGGAAGTCTTTAACACAATTCCTGGCATGTAATAAGCCCTGAACAAATTTTACAAATTTTTATCATCACCATCATTCTTAACAAGAAATAAAGAATGGCACAATGAGCCTAGACTATGAGGGATTCCGTGAACCTCACAGAGATAAACCATAAGAGCAGGGGAGAGTGATCCCTGCTTAATGTCAGTGTAGAGGGGTGAGATTTGAGTCAGGGAAACCATGAGTTCGGTTCAGGTGGAAGATAATGGAGGATGTGATTAGGTGGTAGGATTGGAAGGAAGAGGTGGGACTAAGAGACGTTTCATGGGAACAGTTGGACTTGGGAGAAGAGTCAAAGATCAATCCAAAAATTTTGGTTCTATCTTGTTAAGTATTTGATGAGGATGCTCTAGGGGATTCACTGGGCTAAGTTAGAGAGGCGGGGGATGAGTTCAGCTGTAGATATTTTGAGGTGAGTTGCCCAAGTTACATTTCCATGAGGATAACTGCAGGGAGTGGGAGATAGAAAAGTCTAGCTCTTTGGGGAGCCATGTGTGCTGGTATCATAGGCTTGTTACACCCATGGAAATAATGGCACCCCACTCCAGTACTGTTGCCTGGAAAATCCCATGGACGGAGGAGCCTGGTAGGCTGCAGTCCATGGGGTCGCTAAGAGTTGGACACAACTGAGCAACTTCACTTTCACTTTCACTTTCCTGCATTGGAGAAGGAAATGGCAACCCACTCCAGTGCTCTTGCCTGGAGAATCCCAGGGATGGTGGAGCCTGGTGGGCGGCCATCTATGGGGTCGCACAGAGACGGACACGACTGAAGTGACTTAGCAGCAATGAAAAGCCAAGCAGAATTATGGAAAATGTCACATGGAAAGGACTGCACAAAAGAAGCCAGGACGACCAAGAGAAAGCTGTGTGACAAGCACCAGAGGGCACGGGGGGAGTTTCAGGGAGGAGGAGGGGCAGAATGGGCTAAATATCCGTCCTTGGGAGGAAGCAGCAATCCCTTTTCTTTAGAGAAAAGCAAGGAGGTGTTAGGAATCAGTCCTCATACAGATGACAAGGGGGAGTAGGTCAAGGGCATTTGTACTCAGTGTTCTTTGTTTCTCAGAGAAAAGGCGGGGAGAGGTGGGATCATGTTAGCAAAGTAAAATACAGTCAAGCCTAGAAAGGGATTCAAGCAGGGAGACCATCCATTTCTGTAGAGAAGGAATGTTTTGGATCTACACTTTTTTCTGCCCCCACCAAAACAAAGGATGTTAAAGATAATGGAATGTCCAGTCTGGAGTGTACTGTAGACTAGAGCATCCCATCAATTAGCTTTGTCTGGGAGAAGGAGGCTGAGCGATTCAGTGACTAGCTCAAGGTTCCACAACCAGTCAGTTGAGATTGTACGGAAACCAGTTTTCTCACTCTTGATCCATGCTTTTCGTGAACAGTTTCAAGCTGTGCTTTCTAGAGACTATACGCCACTTAAACCCATATTATATCCTTATTTATGTTCACCAGCCCCCTTACTCATACATCCTACCTCACAGCCTGTCTTCAATCTCAAAATCACCCTAGGTACATCGTGCTACTTTTCTTTCTTGCCAGGCATGGTCCACCCTTGGAGCTTGCACCTTGAATTAGATTTACCCTCTGATAGGCATTTTTTTTTTTCCCCTGGATAAACCAAGTTAAGACTGGCTGTCCGGTCATATTCATGAAATGAGCCAGACATCGTAAGGACTGAGGGCATAGCTCTGTGAAGTCGCTGCCACATCCCAGAGGCAGGGTTGAACTCAGTGCTCCCCGGAGTGTAGCACTTAACAGTCATCAAATGAACCTCCTTGGTGGCCCTTTTCCGTTTATCTTGATGATTAAAAGGAGCTCCATAAATGTTTAATTGACATAAAAAAAGAGATGTTGGAAACATTAACCAGACCATAGTTGCAGTTTTTTTTTTTTATTTTTTTCAGACCATAGTTTTATCACTTCTCAGGCTATATGAATTCTTACATGCCAAAATGAAAAATACTTCAAGCTACAAAAGTTTTAGTTATAATATGTGAAAGTTGCTCAGTCGTGTCCGACTCTTTGCGACCCCATGGACTATACAGACCATGGAATTCTCCAGACCAGAATACTGGAGTGGGTTGCCATTCCCTTCTCCAGGGGAACTTCCCAACCCAGGGTTCAAACCCAGGTCTCCCGCATTGCATGCGGATTCTTTACTGTCTGAGCTACCAGGGAATCCCTTAGTTATAATAGTTATATATGAATATAATTGTGTTTTTCTCTCTCTGCGTTTCAGCGTGGCATTTTGTTGTTCTTAAATTATTTTTTAAATGTTCATATCTCTACAAAAGATACTCATGAGATGTACTCTAATTTGCCACAATGTGCTTATTTTGGATTGCCACGTTAGTGCTAGTTTTGGGCAAAAAAAATTATAAATAGCTAGCCTTTTTTTTTTTTCTTTCACCTTTGAAATAGACGTTAGGATATCTGAGTAGTTTCTACTCTTTAAATAATGCACTAAGTACAATGCTTATGGACATACTCTCACACCCCTGCCTTTTCTCATTTGATATTGAGATACAGAGAATAAATGAGACGTTCACTTGGGTTTCGCGGTCTTTTATAAAATCCAAGCCATTCCGGAGTGAAATGAAGGGAAGACGCAGGAGGTCGCCTTCGTGGGAGCGTCTGCCTTTCCCAAATGTCTCATCCTCTCTCTGTCATCCCCAGGCGATGTGCCTGCATTTGTGTGTGTAGATTTATAGTTTATCTTTATCTATGGCTTCATCTGTAGGTAGCTATTATAGCTGCCTCGCCTGGATATTGTTTGGGCCTGATAGATCTGTCTGTAGTTCATCAAAGGGGAGCCGAGTGCCTAAAAGCCATCGGGTCCAGCTGAGGATGAAATACGAGCCATCAGCCTTGGTAATGGCTGTAAAATTTCATAATTACACGGCCTTTATTACATTGCATAATGATCCTGAAGCAGTATGGAACAATTAATTAAGATTTTCAACCGTGGCTCTTTCAGAAATTAAAAGGTGCTGGTAGCTGAGAAATGGGGATCTGTCTTGTCCTAAAAGCATTAAGGATGCTTAAGACATACTTTCCTAGGCACTTCCTTTTCTTTTGTTGTTCCGAGGAACATCTCCTCGAGAATCAGCATTAGTCTCCCATGCCTATTACCAAGTTTTTATTCCAACTTCAAAACTGGTATTTTAAAAGGAATGGGAGTAGAAGAGGGCTAAGGGTCTGTATCACTCCCCAACTTCCCTTTTCTCTTCTTTGAAAAATTCTATTCAGCCTCCCGCTATAGCCATTCATCATGTTTATGGTTGTTCATCTCTACACATTAAATAAATGCAGGCTCTGAGATAGGGGGTCAGTTAACTGCCTACTATAGTGACCAAGGAGTTTCTCTTATACGCTCTCTCATATCTTGAGGCATTAAAATTCTTTCAAGATCTCTACAGTTTTGACAGTCATCCCCAAAGGAAGGCTTTACCGTTTTCACTTATTATCCTGTGAATGTGGCATGTCACGTTTCATATATACCTTTTATTTTTTTCCATGATCTCATCTTCGCACCCCATAAAGAGTAATTAAATTTGAGGAGGGCCTCTAAGAGCTGCAAGGAATTTGCTACTTTTAAATAATAACAGAAGCCAAAGAAAAATCTATAGTATCTTTGCACATGGATATGCATTTTACACATACAAATTGTTACCCATTTTTTAACTTTATTTTCCATGTCAAGGAAATTATGATTGAGATGGTTGCATACAATAAAAATACTAATGAAAAACTGGGGCAAACAAGCCCAGCATTTTTACTATGATGATTCGAAGTCACATCCTGAGCTTTCATCCATGCATTTGATAGGAAATAGATATGTTTCAAGGAAACGTGATCAATGGTATTGCCAATTTCAATGACAGAAATTTTTAAAAAGAAACCCTTAACTTCTTTGTGATTTACACAGAACTCCTGGATATTTGTTCATGTCAAGTATTATTGTTTTTAGATTGGCGATCATCATATAACGTTTTACCAATCTAAATATTTCATGGGAGACTAAAACTTCCCTTGGGCATCCCCAATAATAAACTTTCAGCAGAAAATTTGGAAAGGATTATGTGCTTCAAGGAAGAGCTGCTGCTCAGAGTCAATTCTCTTGTTGAGGCATTTAGTCCCTTAATAGGAATTTTCTGATCTGCTGTCATTCTTGTTCACACACCGAGTGTCACTGCCTCTAAAACACTTGTCATTCTTTAATGGAAACAAAATAGTCATTGCAGCCAGAGCTGCAATGTCATTTCACTACCCCTTGCTGCGTCGGCAATAGTGAAAATGACAGAGCGGCTCTCAGTAGGGGTAATTAAAATGTAAATATTGATATTTTATTATTTGAAATTACTTTCCAGTGCGGCATTTAATATCTCTCCATCTGTGCGGCTCTGTTTAGCGGTCATTTTAAGTGCAGCTCTGGGATACCAAGCAGCGGCTTGATCCCCGTTATGTCAAAATGCTTGTTGCTGCTTAATTTTGATATCTAATTAAGTGGAAAAGTACAGTCCACACTGTAATCCATGGCATCTTAACCAGCTGCTTGGGTATATTTAGAATTAATCTCCACTATGGAATCATCCTAATGTATGCAATTAAGAGTCTGCCGATGGCTAATTAGGTGTATTAGAATCAGGCAGCTTTTTTTTTTTTCCTTCTTCTTTTTTTCCCCTCCTCTTTCATTTTGGACTGTTGCAGATGTTTAAGAGTTTCTGCCTGCAGAGGTGCCTTCATGGTACTCAAATGGAGTTAGGATGCAGTGCAACTTCCAGCTAGATTCACGCCTGAATGGTAACTCTTTATTTAATAACCTCTTGCTTGTTTTCTTGAATCAGCCTCATCTAGAAATTTCTAGGATTTCCTGGATCTATTTGCAGGATCTCAGTGACATGAAAGGGATTGGTCACAGCATAGAGGAGAGGTGAGATGCAAAGATAAATTTCCTTCTCCAAAAGATCCAAGCAGGGAGACAGAGAGGCGGTGCAGTGGGTGCTCTTGTTCATTTCAGGAGAAGAGCCATGACAATGTGAGAGCTTTACACCGCAGCTCCATCTCCCTCCTCCATTCTACTTTTGAATGGAAGAGTGTCTCGAAAGAGTTATTCTAAGAGGCGCAGGTTTGCAGGTTTGGCTTGTATATTATGTATCTGTGGTAAATAGGACAGGCAGCATTTCAAGACTGATAACAATTCTGCATTCATGTGGTTGAGAAATTCCAAGAGCTGTGTTGTTTCTCAGTTTTTTTGTTTCCTGTTAACTTGGCCAGTTATCCAAATCAGGGCAGTGTAGAGAAGAAGGAGGGGAGGCAGAGGAATCGGAGGGGTTGCCTCTGTTGTCAGTGAGAAGATAACTGGTAGCCTCCCCGGTGGATCGTGTGCCAAGCCGTAATGACTTAGCTCTGCTTGAGCCAGCAAACACCAGCCGTGAACTTGGGAGTAAATATTCATAAACAGATCTTCATTAGCCCCAGAGAAAAATCATGTGAGAGCCTGACTTTAAACCCAACTCTCAGGGCTAGAAATTCAGAGTTGCTGTTTTTCCTTGCTGTCTGGAGCACAAATTATGCCCGGGTTTTTAAGCATAGATAGTGATAATTTCTAATATTATTTGAATGTGGAGTTTCAGGGTCAGGGTGCTATAATTTCACATCTATGACATGCATCTCATGGATAACATATTTCTTCTACGTTCTTTCACGAATACATATGACACTTTGTTTTTAATAGCCTTCGCTGTAAATCCTTTAACTTGCATTTATGCAGAAGACCTCTTAGTTTTTTGCCTTTTTTTTTTTTCCTGCCTCTCCTCTTTCTAGGGCATATGTTGGAGACACTGAATTATAGTATCTTTCTACTTAGGGAAAAATCAAGAAAAGCACACCTGAAGATTTTCTTTTTTTTTTTCTTTTCTGCTTTATATATAAGAAGTAAAAGTGAGAAAAGGGAAGAAATAAATTTTAATTCCATAAACAACAAGCCTCTCATAATTAGTGCTCCTGTTGAGATTTGTGTTTCTATATCAAGAGACTTAATTTGGTATGTTAGAAAAGATTTGAAGGCATGTTATATAAAATTAATAAAGAAATTAGAAGTGACTTTCTCTTAGAGATCCCAGAGAGAATCAATTCTTGATCCTTTAAGTGAAAGCAAACAAGATGATCGCAATGTTCTGTTCTTTGGTATTTGGCAGCGGAAATAAAATTTGCACAGTTTTGGGTGAGCTCAGAGAATTAACTCAGTCTTTCATGATGCCAACATCATTCTGTGGCTTCAGGTGTGTGGATGTGGCCTTCACAAATGGAAAAATGGTGTGAAAAAAAGACTCTTTTGACTGAATACCCTAAGCCATAAGCTAGCAACTGTGCCTCTGTTAATGCAAGCAGGTGCATTGGGAGAAAGTTTGAACACTTACTTTCCTTGAATGGGCAGCATTTAATCCAAAATCAAATTAGGGTGGATAGATCATTTCTTTTTTCCTTCTAATTTTTCATTATGTTAACTCATTTAGATATATGTAAACTATATATTTGTAGTTTTATATATATATATGAATATGCACACCCATGTGTATATATATATAATATATAACCAATTTATTTCATATGTAGGAATATATATGTATATACTACAACAGCTTATTTCTATTTTATCCAATGTGTGGAATGTGCTTTTAGATTCTTCAATATCAGAATATTATGTTTTGTCACATATAACAAGACAAAGCAGCCACGGCTAACTTGCTATTTATAGATTTCCTTTAATGATTGAATGTTCCCATTGAAAGTGGTTCATCTTTTTAAAAAGTTATCACGTTTCATGTGTGGGCAAAAGACAAACTCACAAAAATTTATTTTTAATTTAAAGTATATTTTGGGATCAGAAACACAGTTTAAAAATCAAATATTAGGAATTATAAAGGAAGGTAAAAAATGCCAATAATGCACTGTTGTTTTAAAAAAACAACCCAAAATTATAGTTGGGATTGTTTCTCCAGCAATTCTAAAGAGGATTAGAGGCACATCTCTCTCTTGCTAAACTCTGACAGATGATATGCTTTATTAATAACATTGTTTAGTTTATTAAAATTTTGAATTGTAAAAAAAAATGTATTTGATCTGAAAATTTGTGTTAGCAAAATTCATCTTCTTGAGTTTCTCACCATGTCCCTATTTTAAATGAAAAATTATGGTTTCCAAGAGACCTAACATGTGTGTCCATAAATGCAGACTCTCAGCTGAATACGTACAAAAAAATGGAAAAAACAGGGTTCATAAAAAGTAATGTGAACCAACTACCCAACTTACTAAAGGTATTTTTTGACCTCCTGTCTGATTTCCTCAAGGTCCAACCGGACTTTTTCTTAAGTTAAACGGATCCTCCTTCACTTGCCCACAATATTTGCCTAGGGCTGTTTCTAGCTATGCTTGTTCCTACAGCAGGTGGAAATAGTTCCCCTTCAAAATGATTGCCTAAGAATGGATGTACAAACCAGTTTGATAAACCTGAAACATGTCCAAGTGGCATTTAAATTACATTAACACCTACTTGTGCAGTCACAGGGAAAGGTCGTAACCAACAAGTACCGTCTTCACTGCTGTAAATGCCTAATTTGCTGCTTTCAAGTGGGAAGCCACCTCACTCCCTCGTGCTGCCCAATGGCTGTCATGTTGCAAATACTTCTGACAAGTGAGTATTAGAATCCATTGTTCTAGAATGGACCGAGAGGGAGTTGCCATACCTGAAGGCGTTTTTATTGCATTGCCTTTTCGTTGCTGTTTTTGACTCAAGGAAAGGAAACTCATAATGAATAAAGAAAATACAGGATTGCTCAATCTGCTTGCCATTTTTTTAAAGTGTAGAAAGTGCCTTTATCAGTGACTTTGGCTTTATCAAAGCTAGATTTGGAGTCTCCTAAGAATTTATGTGAAAATGGTAGAGATACAAATTTTTATTCCAGCGAGTAGAAAGAGGCAGTGAGCTTTTTCTTTGATTCGTGACCTAAGTCAGGCTTTCAGAGAATTAAAATACTAGCTCCAGATACTAAATTTGCACATTGTCAAAATAATTACACAACTAGGGTAAAGTAGAGAAATTAATTACAGATACTTGTAAATAATAAAAAAGTCATGACATGATCATGGAATCTGTTGTGAATGGTTATTTGTAAATATAGGAGAACGTAGTTAGGCAGTATGATTAAAATGTCAACTTTAATTACAAATTCAAAAAGAACTGGCTGAGGTTGTGAAATTTAGGCAGAACTTTATCAGAGTTTAAGTGGCTCCAGAGAAAATCCTGTATACTAGATAGGCACTTACAAGCAAAAAGATTTATGTATAATCAGTGCCTTAATAAACACTTGTTGAATTAAAAAAACATTAGGCAGTTTTTTGTGAAGTGTTCAAATATTTGGGGGGTTGGAGCTGGTATCTGAAATATTTATTTCTTTAGCCTCCCATTCTTGTTGAAAGCCAGTCCATTCCAAGGAATTTTCTATCATTCATTCATTTGGCACGTATTTATCAAGCACATGCTACATGGCAGGCAGTGCTGGAAGTGCTGTGGATACAGCAAGGAGCAAAGAAGAGAAGGTCTCCACTGGTAAGAGCTCAGAGATCGGGGAAATGCACAAGAAGGGTATGGATATACCTGTTGGGCAGATGTCGTCACCCCCACTCCCTCACTTGCTTATGTCTGTACCTTGAGCTCCACTAGCCTGTTCTGCATCTCACCACTATCACTTGCACTGGATCTACACAGAATCAGTGATACACAGGACAGTAAGGAAGGAAAGAAATATATGCACTTGAGATTAGGAATTAAAGAGAACACTTGGTGATAGATCCCTGAGAGGCTAGGGGTGAGGCAGCTGGTAGGTGGTGTTGCTGTTAATCTGGGAAGTCGTGAAGGTGTGGGGTTTGACATGGGGGTTGGGAAAATGGTCTCAGTTTTCAAGGTGTTAAGCCATCCACAGAGCACTTCCCAGGTGAGAAATTTTCAGGAGGTATGGAAGGAAAGGATGAGAAAGGCCACAGAGTGAAAGAAATGTCATCTTTTTTTTTTTTAAAGAAATTTCATCTTGTGCCAGAGAGTTTCAGTTTTGTCCTTCAGGAGATGTGGAAGCCAAGAAAACATTTGTATCAGTGAATAGCAGAGTTAGATTTCATATTCAACAGAATGTTTGAATAACCACAGGTAGGACAGAAGTGGGAAACACGAGCCATAAGGATTTGTGTATCCTTTATCCCAAAAGAGAAGATGGAGACCCAAACCAAAACCACAGAGGAAGAAAAGGAGACAAAGTGATGGGTCCATTTGGGAGGATGCGTCCAACCAAACACCCATCTTTCTTCCTCTGCATTTATTGGGTTGGCCAAAAAGTTCATTAGGGTTTTTCTGTGAGATGGTATGGAAAAAACCGAGTGAACTTTTTGGCCAGCCCAATGCACTCAGTGTGAGCCTTCTTTGTGGTACCTACCTACTTCACCTCGTGGTGTACCCCTTTTCATTTACTAAACCATAAAGTCTGAGAGCGCAGGAATCATATCATCTTGTGTAATATTAATATCATGGTTATGAGCACAGTGTTTCATTCATCATAGATGTACCAAGTATTGATTGATTTGAATTGTGTTAGGGTGGAACCACTGAAAACCTGAATGATGCAGGACTGGACCCAAACTTTGGGAAGATTGTTCCCACCTTTCATTTTACGGGTGAGAAAGCAGGAATCCCGGGAGCTGAGCCCCATGGCTAGTTGGTGGCAGAGCTGCACCCATGCTAGTTGATTTACTCCCTATCCGGCAGTCTTCATCAGAGGTGCTCACTACTCCCCACACAGGCTTGTGTTTCATGTAAGCAGCTCTCCGTTTGTTATTCGGAGTCAGACGGCATTGGGGCTGGAAGATGCTTCAGAGATGTTTGGTCCTCATTTCACACTGACAGGTGAAGCATCAGCTGCGGGTCTGTATTGGTTTCCTCTGTGTGTGTGTGCGTGTGCGCGCTCAGTATTGTCCGATTCTTTGAGACCCCATGGATTGTAGCCCACCAGACTCCTCTGTCCATGGAATTTCCCAGGCAAGAATACTGGAGCGGGTTGCCATTTCCTTTTCCAGGGGATCTTCCCGACCCAGGGATCAAACCTGAATACCTTGCATTGGCAGGCGGATTCTTTACCACTGAGCCACCAGGGAAACCAGCAGTTTGTTTGGGCTGCTATAATTAAGTACCTCAAACTGAATGACTTAAGCATTTGTCTTACAGTTCTGGAGCCTAGAAGTCTGAGATCAAGGGTGTCTGGAGGGTATGCTCCTTCTGAGATCTATCCCATGCCTTTCTTCTAGCTTCAGGTAGCCACCAGCATCCCATGGTTTGTGGATGATAATATTCTGTGTATTTTCACTTTGTTTTCCTCCTGTTTGTTTCTGAGTCTGAATTTCCCCTTCAATGAAGTTGTAATCAGATTAGATGAGGACCCACCCTAATGACCTTCCGGGTCAGGGAAGCCTTTCTTCTCGGAGAAAGAGATGGCACCCCACTCCAGTACTCTTGCCTGGAAAATCCCACGGACGGCGGAGCCTGGTGGGCTGCAGTCCATGGGGTCACAAAGAGTTGGACACAACTGAGTGACTTCACTTTGACTTTTCAATTTCATGCATTGAAGAAGGAAATGGCAACCCACTCCAGTGTTCTTAACTGGAGAATCCCAGGGACCGGGGAGCCTGGTGGGCTGCCGTCTATGGGGTCACACAGAGTCGGACATGACTGAAGCGACTTAGCAGCAGCAGCAGCACCCTAATGACCTCATTTTAACTTGATCATCTACACAGACCTTATTTCCAAATAAGGTCACATTCACGTCCTGGGATTTTGGATTCCAACAGCTTTTGGAGGGCAGTGATTCAACTTAACAGCAGGGGCCAAGTTAACACCCTTGGTCACGGGGAGAGATGGAACCAGAACTCAGATCCCCAGACCTCAAGGTCACTGCTCCCCACACCACAGCCTCTTCCCTCCTCTGTTACCCATAGCAGTAAGCCCTTAGCTGTTGAATATTTGACATTAAAAGTTTCCTACATACTCTTTAAAAAGTTTGTGGAAATGTCTACCAGCCTTAAAGATCCCCAAAGTTCAAGACAGAGTCGACCTGTGTTTATTTTGAGGGTTTGACTTTTATATCAAGTCTTAGACCAAAACTGATGCACACTTCTTGAGAATTTCCTAAAGAGGATAATGCCTGCCTATCTGGTGGGGCTGGGCTGATTCTTCTTGGACAACTGTTCTGGCCCCTGTAACACACAAGATATTTCTTACCAGTCCTACTGGGGAGAGCAAGATTCCAGTAGTTTCTTTTTTTGCCCCCCAAATCAGAAATGTAGCTTCACAATGTTTTTCCCTCCTCAGTATCTATCTAATTCCAAAGTAAAACTGGCAATACCCTTTTATCAGATTTTTTTTGAAGAGTCCTATTTTATATATGGTGCAGCCTTTTTTTTTGATTCATGGCCAAACAAATTTTAGTCACATCAAAAAGAAGAGTTTTCCCAGGTAGAACTTTGTTGTCTTCAACTAGTACCACACACAAAAAAAGGTTGTAAGAAAAGAAAGCTATTAGAGTTTCCTCCTTGAAAGCAGCTTCTCTATCCTTGCCTCCATGACCCCAAACAATTTGTCTTTCTTCTTGGCTTAGATGAAAGGAGAGAAGTACAGTTGAGGCCAGCTCAGAGAGGGTTGGGGAAAGACTAAGGGAATTATTTCAGCTCCTCTGGAGCATTCAGAGATGGTAGGTAAGTGGGATATACAAAGAGAAGCTGTACCCTCCCTGTAGATGTTCTCTGGGTTCTTATTTTGCATTCATCTGCCCTCTCTCAAGTCCTTTTCAAAGTAGGTTGGCAAGTGTTTAAACCTGCCCACTCACAGAAACAAACAAACCAACAAAAAAGTTTGTACCGTCATTTTGAGGCTTTCCTGTGCTGCCGCCTGGGAATATTTTTCCTTAGCTGCTGTTACACTTTTAATTTTTAATTTAATTTAAAAAAAAATTTTCTAGCAAGCTGGACTGGGAAACAAGAAACAATTGCTGGGACTTCCCTGGCAGTCCAGTGGTTAAGAATCTTCACTTGCATTGCAGGGGGCACGAGGTCAATCTCTGGTCAGGGAACTAAGATCCTAGATGCCTTGTGGTGTGGCCAAAAAAAAAAAAAAACCATGAAACAATTGCTGAAGAAAGCATTTCACCAGTGCCATGTGGGCATAGAGGTGTGTTGTTGATTGCAGTGCCCAGGAGGGTGCTGATTGCTAACATATTCGGCTGTTCACATAACCAGCATAAGTGGTCAGTGAGTGGCCAGTCAAACCTGTAAGCTTGGTGAATAGTGGTAATTGTGCCTTGGACTAGTGGATACCACCTGTTCAACTCTCTTCTCTCCTCCTTTAGTTTATCACGGCTATCCAGATCATTGTACACACAGTGGTCAGTTCTGCCATGCAGATATAAAGTAATTTTTGAATCTGAGTTCTGTCTTTCTAATTTTCACATTTGTCCCATGAAACCGCTATTTTAAGATAACGGCTCTGTAAAATATCCATGAACCTTACTTGGAGTATAGAAACAGAACTAAAGAAACAGATTTCTTGTGTTCCACATATGTTGAAATGAGTGATCATATTGGCAAGAAAGGGAGCGATCCCATTTTTGTCAGTTATTCTTACGTTTCACCCAAACCAACTGTGATTGAATTTAAATGCTTGAAATCTGGGTCTCAGTCAGGCTAAAAGAATAAAGGTTCAAA
This sequence comes from Bubalus kerabau, assembly GCF_029407905.1. NCBI lineage: Eukaryota > Metazoa > Chordata > Mammalia > Artiodactyla > Bovidae > Bubalus > Bubalus kerabau. Next base: position 73,905,399 of record NC_073628.1, on the reverse strand, counting down.
GGGTAGCACTGTATGTATGTAATGCTTAGGTACTAATACAACAAAGAGATAATATAATATGGTAGAGAGATAATAATAGAGTGATAATAATTATCTTTTATAAAGAAAATGTTTAAATAAAATGCTGCTGGTAGCACCAAAAGGATATTCCAGGTTTTCAGTTTGGCCCTGGACTATTGGTAGCTGTTTGCCTTGAGCCCCAACTGAGTTCTAGTCCATGAAGTTCATCTCTATGGGAAATAAAGAGAGAAAGGTCTTTTATGTATACATATATATATACACACACATGTGCGTGCGTGCACACATACACACACATAAACCCGAGCCCTGTGTTTTGCGAATCACAGAAGAAATGATATGTCTGCTCCTATTTGAGAAGAACAAGTGACTAAAAAAGAGAGTATCACTGACAAAGCTTACGGATCTGCATTTATTAATAACTAAGGCCAAACCTTTGTGCCATTGTTATGCTTTGTTTCTCTAGTTCCTGTCAACACTAGGTTTATTTCTATGAGAGCTGAAGATTCCGTGTTGCTCAGTCAGCTTCTCTCAGTGAACTCCGCTTGTGATCTCAGTGAGTTGTTATGTCATTGTGATATACATGTAATTTTAGCATGCTATGCTCTTCATTGAAATGTGTCCATTTTTGGTGGGACAGAGACACTACAGTTCAAAAACTGTGAACAGAGAAATCAATGCCATGATTAAGTGATATTAACAGACACCCCAAAGATGCAAGAGGCTTGCTCTGTTCCGAGGAAACAGCCAAGAAGAAAATGCCTAGCAGGGGTTAAACCCAAACGCCTTCACGGCAGCCTATTTCTGTCAACACTCTGTTCAGGAAATAAACATTTATGCTTTCTGAAATGAAAGTGTACTTTTGAAGACTAGCCGTCAGATATTTTTTGCCCTTCACACTTTCAAATGCTTAGCCTTTTTGGTAAGCTGACTGCAAAGTGCATCAGTTTGCCAGGCTAAAAATAAATAAATAAAAGTGCTTGACAAGGGCCTACAGCCCCACTGTCAACCTCCGGTGCTTCCAGGAGAAGAAAGCAAGGGACTTGGCACAAAACATGCTTTCTTCAGGCCTGTTACTTCAAGGGTACCTGCCTCTCGAGAAGCTTTTCAATCGTTCAAAATGATGTTATTCCCAAGTGTCATCTGGTTTATTTGGCCCACGCCGTCCTGCAGATAAACACGCTACGTAACTGTGGGTTAAGGTAGAGGCTCATTCTGCCTGCAGAAGGCCTGAGATACATTAAGTCGCACTGACTCTAGGGTGGAGATGAAGAGAGATCGGAGATGTCAGCAATATGCCTGGGATGGACTGGAGCTGGGGAAGAAAAAAATGTGCCATGGTATCAGTGTATTTTAAAAAGCTGTAATACAGCTGAACATTTAAAACTATAACCTGTCACACACTGAAGATTAAGATGCCGGGATGTACAAACCATGAAGTGCCCATGACACCACGGCAAAGCGTGTTTTATTTCACTTGGCAAAGAGGTTTCTCGCCAAAGATAGCTAAAGGTTATAGATACGAAGGACCTCTAACTTGTAGTCCAGTAGCTATAAAACACCACTGAAGGCCCAGTAAAAGCACAAACAAATAATTATCATTTGGAGGCAAGCCTGTGTGCACCATGGAGCAGTCGTGTTTTGAGAAAATTCCTTAGACTCAGTTCATTAAAATAGGCGTTTTCATTTAGCTCTTGGTCACTTATGTTTTTCTACTTTGCTCAGGACTACTGATAAAATTATCACTTCATCCCTGCGTCTTTGTGGGTGTAAAATAGAACTAGCACTCCTAAAGGCCAGGAAGGAAATTTTTGAGGAATTGAAATATCGTCTCTATTTTGGGTTCAGCTGCCTTAGTGCTCAGGTGAGCACAGCCAGCTTATAACAAGGCTGTTTAACTGTTATCCAAGCATTTGGGCAGGACAGTTCTTTGTGACAGCTTCCAGATTGCAAGGGTTTGGGAGGAAAGGGTTAAAATGTTGGGATCCAGCTATTTCTGGACCAAGAAAAGATAAAAGTCCAGACTTTATTTATACTGTGTAGACCATAGGTTGTCCTTTCCCCTTTGGTTTGGCAAAATTACACCTCCTCTGATCAGCTTGAAATAGACTCGAGGCTCTCAAGCAGACCTTTTGTACTATATCTATCTTTATGTGCTCCCTGACCACCCCCACCCTCCAAAAGGAGAACCTTTTCGTTACCCTTTTCCTTGTTTTTATTTCATTAAGAAGTAAAAGGCCAAGTTCGGTTCACACACACACCCACCCACCCACCTACCCACCCACCCCTAGAAGGATCAAGTCACAGGATCAACCTAAGAAAATGAAGTTTTATTGTTTTTGGCTTAATTAAACCCCCCAAGAAATGTGTGAAACATTGTCATGGCTGAAAAAAAATTGTTCATTTGTAAATCACAGGGACAAAAGGGCCCCCGTGCAACTTTAAAGTTTCCGTGCACGTAAATGTCGATAGCGTGCCTGCTCCATCATCAGCACTAAATTCACATTGATGCCTCTTTTCTTCTCCGTATTGATCCTTCCATGAGAACGTAGATTTGTATCTGTTAATTAATGCGTCCTGAAACAGCGTTTGTATTAATCAGGCAGATAAGAAAAATTGGATGCCTGCATCCTCCTGACAACCGTAAAAGTGCTGGCCCTGATAAAATCGTGGATGGACCTCAATAAAAAAGTTCCTCCTTCCACTCAATAAACTAATCATCCTGCTTTTAATTATTCGGCAGAAAGATGTGTGGAGATTGGAGAATGTGTAAATCTATTTACTAACAGCAGTGTCTGGGCTGGAGAATAGGGCTGTCACAGGAAGCTGCTGCAGGCTATGCGCTCTGTCCATCTGCTGCTGCAGAAAAACTGCTGCTTGGGAGCATGAAAAGGAACAAGGATACGAAGGCGAATGGAAATTACCCATCTCCTTTTGCTCAGAACTTCCTAGATGACTATTTTTGCGTCTCTTCTATTTACAAAAGAAATTCCTGCTTAGTCTCTCTTCTTAGGTATTTTAATTTGCAGGACATCTTTTTCTTGCAGTGGGGGACTGGAAAAAAGATCAATATTTGTTTGTTTGATTTTTGGTTTATTTGTTGTAAAACATTCTCAACATGAAAAGGAAATGGAGCCACATCTACTCAGATTCGATTGTTATTTTTCTCTTTGTAATTCCCTGTTAAAAGTTGTGACATCTCTAATTCTAAGCAGACATTTATTCATGTAACCCCATATTTTGGTGACAAAGAAAGAATAGAGAAAAAGGAAAAAGAGACATAGTCCAAAAGAAGATCAGTTAAGTAATAGGTAAGCAACTTGATAAAGAAAAAAAATTAAATAAATGCTTTTTACGTGGGCCTTAAGAAAAGTGGGACTAATCCCTCTTGGTGATTTTATTAAACACTTGAAGTGAAGGGTACCAAATGTCCAACCACTAGTTTTTCTCCAATGGGCCAGGAAATGATTTCCTTTTCTTTACCGTGCTATAGTTGCTGCTCTCTCAGGAAACATGAATAATTTGTGATGAATAAAAATGATTAAGAACAATAGCCAAAGGTAGGAGCCTAAGAAAGCTGAACAGCAGTGGGTATTTATGATTTGGGTAATAGGTTCTAGAAAGGGAGTAATAACAGATTTTATAAGTTGCATTATCAATACTTTCTTCCTTCTGTGGAATTCTTGGTGGCAGAATCTGAAATCATGGTACCATTGTCCTCAAAAACCATAGATATGGTTTGTCACCCTTGGAGTTCCTGGGCATAACCTTGAAATGAAGGTGAAGTTTTAAGAAACTTTTTTTCTTAAGGCAAAAGTAAGCAACTGATCATCAGGTTATCTCCACTAAGACTTCTTTTAGAGTCTGGGTCTAATCCCCCTAAAATTTAAATAGGTATCTTTACTCCTGAGTAGGTTTAATTGTCCTACTTCATGTTTCCCTCTTGATCCACATTTTGTTTTTAATTTTTTGTTATTTGTGTTTTCTCAACTTCAGAAGGGACTTTAAACATGTATGTATAAATGCAGACCAGGTTTAGGATTGAAGCAGTCATCCAGGTATTTCAGATAAAAATAGCATATCATATAGCTACACTTATAGAATACATATTATAAAGCACTGTTTTGCAAAACAGAAATTAGGGTACAAGGAAATTATCTTGCTCAAGGTAACACAGCCAGTAGTTCAGTGGAGCGAATACTGAAGTTTAGGATCTGTCTCTGCTCACACTTTGTCCATTGTACCTCCTGGTCTCCATGTTTAACTTTTTAAATGAGTGGATCCTAATATCAAGAATAAAGTGTGGCTTCTCTCTTTGGTGAGGGGACCAGTCTGCAAAGTATTCCATCTTCTTTGATACCAATAATCGCTATTTAAAAAGGAATTAAAAAAAAAAATGGAATTCATGCTAAATGTCAGTGGGGACAGAATATCCAATTAAGAAAGCTCTTTTGGGTGTAATCGTACTCAGCGCTCGCTGTACTTGTGACTACTACAGAGAAATGGTTCCAGATTGTACTCTACTGTGTGGCCTAGATTGTTGTCCTTTATTTGGGGCTTCTGTTTTTTGGGGTTTTGTTTTTCACTTTCATGTTTATCAAGAGCAGTTTTTGGAGATGAGGTAGTTGATAGTTTGACTTCCTATCAAACTATCAAGCCTGGTAAGAGTGGCTCAAATGGTTAAAAATCTACCTGCAATGCAGGAGACCCAGGTTTGATCCCTGAGTAGGGAAGTTTCCCTGGAGAAGAAAATGGCTACCCACCCCAGTATTCTTGCCTGGAGAATTCCAGGGACAGAGGACCCTGGCGGGCTAGAGTCCATGGGGTCACAAAGAGCCAGCCATGCCTGAGCGACTAACACTTCCTTCCATTTAAGACATTCATAAAGACTTCCACTAGAAATCAATTGTATTTCATGATTGCATGGTATTTTCAAGTGAAAGAAAACTACCTCTTATCTATTATATTCCTGTCAGCTGTGTCTCAAATATGGCGAAAACACCAACAAGTTGAAGCTGGTTGGTGCCTTTTACTTTGCCGTTGGCAAAATGGGCAGGGGAAGCTTTAAGAGCAGCTAATCAGAGCTCAGCATAATTTTGAGCACCTATGCAGAAGCTGACTACCATATGAAGCTAATGTTGCATTATGATATGATGGCTTTAAAGTAACTTGATCTGCCTATATCCCCATGCAGGCTTCTCCACGCTGTCCCTGGCGGACCAGATGAGCCTTCTGCAAAGTGCTTGGATGGAAATCTTGATCCTTGGTGTCGTGTACCGATCTCTTTCCTTTGAGGATGAACTTGTCTATGCAGACGATTATATAATGGATGAAGACCAGTCCAAATTAGCAGGCCTTCTTGACCTAAATAATGCTATCCTGCAGCTGGTAAAAAAATACAAGAGCATGAAGCTGGAGAAAGAAGAATTTGTCACCCTCAAAGCGATAGCTCTCGCTAATTCAGGTTGGCATATTGACATGGTTCGTTGTTATGTTTCCTAATATGTCAGTTCTGCCCCTTCACTTACCTTCTTCTTCAGGGATTTACTAGACCCAGCTGTAAATTCTGAGTCAGCAAAATTATAATCCTCATAACTTTCTAGGGAAAAGTTAGAAGAAAAGAAAAACCAACTTAAAGGGAGTTATTTTTATTTTATTTGCTTATTAAGGGCTGTGTCCCTTATACCACCAAATTGTTCATTAACACAAATCATGGCAAAGCAAAAGTGGCAGAGGTGTAAATGGACGCTCAGGACAATATTAGGTCCTTTGTCTTATTTACACAAGTGAACATAAGTGTGAGTTAGAAATGCAAATCATTCCCCTACCTTATAATGCAAATTTTTTAATTGGAATCATATATGTTGTGTTGCTTTTCATTCTGGTTATCAGAGAATACTGTTTTCTTCCCTTCTGGAATTCTCTAGCAGTCGAATTCTGCAAAGGAGTATTTCCCTTAAAGGTATTACCTATGTAGTAAGGGTTAAGAATTATGAGAATAAACGGTCTTTACATGAGAACTGAAATGTGCTAAAATAGAGAGCAAACTCTGATAAGTAAAAATCGTTGGTGCTTTGTTGTTTTTGCCTTTGTGCCTCTCTGGATGCTTGACTGTGGTCTTAAGTCTCTCTCAGCATTTGCATAAAGTCCAGGATAGATCCCTCCTTAATGACGTGCCGATCTTTAGATACCTGCGTCAATAACACGCTCTGATGCTATGTACCATTGACAGTCACATCGTGCCCCTCCATCTGCTTTTGTTTTGACCCTATCTTTGAACTTTATCTTGGTTGCCGGCCAGTAGTTTTCCCTTTAATTACAAGAAGGAAACTGTCAATAAAATCTGTTAAATGGGATGCAATGAGTGGCTTGAATGGGCGGATGGCTATTTGTTCAAATTCTGCAGCATTCAAGGTATTGACAGTTTGTTTTCTGGGGCCATATGTGACGATCAATCTCAGGCTGGGCTCAGCCGCGCTGAAAAATGAAAAACCAGATTGCTTTTGCTTACTTGTGGATGACGACTTTGTGATTTGGCGCGGTCCTAGTGAGATGAGACCTTCTGCCCAAATTGCCCCCATGAGAGCCAGGGATGCGTGACTGTTTTTAGGAATAATTTTTAATTGATTTTGTAATTAACAGTTCATCTACAATATTGATGCATGAATCCTTGGACTGATAGGAGGGAAATTGTTTTCAACAATGAAGTTGTACTTTGCTATTTGTCTTCATAATGGAGTTTAGCATTTCACACTTTTAATTGCGAATGGACCCCTCTTCCTTAAAATACCACTCGCTTCTCTCCTCCTCCCCTTGTGAAATTGTAAAATATGACTCTTGATGACACATGGCATCATCATCACAAACCCTGAAGAAACCCCTGCTGTCTGGAAGACCAAAGTGGGAGATGGGATAGAAATGTTCTGAGAATTTATTAGTTGGTATGGACTTCCCATTAAAGCATCTTTCATAATTGGATGAAAGATCCAGTGATGGTTTGGGAAGAATTTTTATCTGGAAATTGTATAGTGGTTCTAATTTAAAACATTTACTTGGTTAATTATTTTTAAAATATAGCCCAGTGTGTTGTGTATCTTTTGTGTCTCAAATTGCTTTTTGTGAATTATTAACTAATCATGAATGCTATGCAATGCTAAAACTTTATCATCAAAATTGCTAAAATTTTGTAATTTTAGATATTAGTTATATACTTTATGGCTATGGATTATAATTTAAATTACCTGAATTAATTAGTAGCAGCATTTGTCACTGTTGTTTAGAAGTATAATCATTAATATTTTGATATATGATGTTCGAATCCCACATTCTCTTCTGTGAGGGGGAGGAAGTGACCTACTTTTGAGCAATGAGTGGTGATTAGAAACTCTTTAAAGAACTAGTCAGTTTATTTTTCATGTGTTAAGCCAGAAATAGTCAACAAACCCTCTCTTCTAGCATAGTATTATTCAGTAGTATGCTACTTCTCTACATCACAAAATTCTCCTGTAAGTAATTCTAACATTTTTCAGCTTCTCAGTACCAAGAAAAATTAATAGAATCAGAGTCTGTAATGAAGGAGTAGTGATTAAGCACTATAAGGACTTTTAATGTCTACGTGGTGTCACCTCTCCTTTGTCGTGTAAATATAGCTTTCTCTCATCCATCCAACCTGTAAGCCCTACTGTTTTAGCTTGGGATAAACCACTCAGAAAGTCATTTTGTTTGAGACTGCCAATATGATGCTGTTTTATTCCATTTTTTTAACCATTATTTGAAGGACATCAATAAAGTTGTAGATTCGATCTTGCTAGGAACCAGTGTTTCTTAAGCTGCCAAACACATCAATGTAAATATATTTTAATACTTCTCATAAACATACCAAAAAGTTTGTAAATTTTTCTTTTCATATTTAGAAATTTTAGATTAATGTAAAAGACTTTGTGTGGAGAAAAAAATCTACTTTATTGTTATAATATCTCAGCATTCTCCTTCGGGCTGTCGGTGTTAACAACCATTGTCTCATTAATCTAAATTTCAGCTTATTTTAAACACCTGTCTTTATTCAATAATTATAAATGTTGTGCTTATGCTTGGGAAACAGGGAATTGGCTTCCTGATAATGGCTGTCATATTTTTTGTAGCTATGTTTCTGTCACATATGAATTCAGGAATATTTATAACACCAGAAAGCCATTGAAAGTATGTTCCCTGTCTTTAGGTACATAGCCAAAAATCCCAGTGTATCGTGAGCTAATGCTGTGGTAAGGGTTTCCCTGGTGGTTCAGTGGTAAAGAATCCTCCTACCCATGCAGGAAACACTGGTTCAGTCCCTGGGTCGGGAAGATCCCCTGGAGAAGGAAATGACAAGCTACTCCAGGATTCTTGCCTGGGAAATCCCATGGACAGAGGAGCCTGACAGGCTACAGTCCATGGGGTCACAAAGAGTCAGAAATGACTGAGGGACTAAACAACAGCAACAATACTGTGATTATGATATTCTAATATTTGAAAACTCTAATTATTCCACTTATATTTGAAGGTAAGAAACTTTATAGGCTCATTTCAACTACATAGTCTCTATTTTGGAGAGAGAACAATAATCTCTTGAGAAATATTGCACCCCTGATACATCTCGTGCGATTGAATTTTAAAAGGAGAATCTAGGTCACAATTTGAACATTGGCATTGTAAGGCCCTAGCTTTCTGACACATTAACCAAGAGGTTTTGACTAATCTCTAGAATTCTTTCCATTTGGGGAATTCTATGATTCTAGAATTCACTTTGTCTTCATAAGACATAAAGAGAGTAAGATAGTGCTATAAGCATTTTAGGTAAGATTATAGCATATGATTCTATTCTCTCAATTGGTTCTTTTGATTCTTTTGTCCAAGATTTATTGAAAACTATTATCACTAGCCCCAAGGTAATATACTCACTTTTATGCAATGAAAGATTAAAAGCAGTTTAAGATTAAGAATTACTTTTAGTCTGATCATTCTCTTTGGTTAAGTCACAAGAGCTTCAAGTTCCATAGCCACCCCTCACATGCCAACTGTTGCCACTCCAGATCCACCCCCAGCCTAGAGCAATTTTAACCCTGGGCTGTTGGAGAATAAATAGAATCTACATGTTTAAGTTGAGTTTTCTTTTTACTTATACACAGTACTTCAAGAGTGTGCATGTATGCCAGGTCAGTTGTGTCTGACTCTTGGTGACACCCAGGACTGGAGCCTGCCAGGCTCTTCTGTCCTTGCGATTTTCCCAGCAAGACTGTGGTAGTGGGTTACCATTGCCTTCTCCAGGGGATCTTCCTGACCCAGGGATCAAACCCGCATCTCCTGTATTGCAGGCGAATTCTTTACCACTGTGCCATCTGGGAATCCCACTTCTGGAGTAATAACATCAAATTGATATCAAGCTGCAAATGATATTTTGGTCATCAATTTTAAATCATAAGTGATTATCCTCATCTCATGACAGTATTTTGTCCTCAAATACAAATGGTATATGTACAGAATGTGGTGTAATTTCAGGGATTAAAAAGTTGATGATTTCTATTGGAGGCTGGAATGGAGCCATATTTAATCAGTGTATTTGGAACCTCATACAACTTTAGTGTTTCTCCATCTTATTTTTCATGAACACTCTTCTTGTTCAGTCACTCAGTCATGTCTGACTCTTTGCGAACCCATGGACTACAGCACGCCAGGCTTCCCTGTCCTTCACTATCTCCCAGAGTTTGTTCAGCCTCATGACCATTGAGTCAGTGATGCCATCCAACCATCTCATCCTTTGTCGCCCCCTTCTCCTGCCCTCAGTCTTTCCCCGCATCATGGTCTGTTCCGTGTCTTTTCTGAGCTGGCTCTTTGCATCAGGTGGCCAAAGTATTGGAGTTTCAGCTTTAGCGTCAGTCCTTCCAATGAATATTCAGGATTGATTTCCTTTAGGGTTGACTGGTTTGATGTCCATGCTGTTCAAGGGACTCTCAAGAGTCTTCTCCAGCACCACATACTCTTCTTAGGGTAGGCTGTCTAGATATGTTTTTCCTAATAGGTCCCCAGTGAAGTAATATTACAAATACTCTATATAATCTATTTATGTACTATATGTGTATGCATTTTGCCTTAAAGCAGAGTTTTTTTCCCTACTCTCCAATTTCAGATTTTTACCTCCTTTAAGAATGCATGGCTTCTTCTCTGTAAAATCAGGCAGATGAATTAAATAGCACCTTATTTCTCCTAACTGGCCTAAAATTTTAACTCTCAGTTACTTTTAAAAGAGGATAATGACTGGTCTTAGATTTCATGTGTGCTGTGTGTATTTGTGTTGAATTTGTAATAGAGAAATATTAACATCTCCACAGATCAGAACAATTAAGTAAAGGAGTTAAAACAGCTCTTGAACTCTTTAGTATCTACTGGGTCCTCAAACAGTTTTATTGAAATTTTAATGGAGTTTGCTGATTTGATACACAAGAGACCGTTTTAGCTAATGGACAAAAGATTATCCATTTTTAGTATCTTTCTGTAGACATTTCTATTTTAGTTTTGAGCCTCTGCCAGGAAATATTTTTAGATTTCCACAACCTGCCTGTTTGGGTAGACATCTCCAGTATCATTTTATGGGTCACAGAAGCGAGCCGATAAAAGATGTGAGACTACTTGAGCACAGAGGGTTGGACCCTGTGTCCTTTGCTATCAATAAGCTGTTTGTTTCACAAATAAGTATATCCCACGTCTTTAAAGGGGCCAGTGAGTAAGACATTACCAAGTGCGGTTTCAGATCTGCCAGCCTAAATTAATATTTTAAGTTTCATTTTGAATTTTGTCCCCACTTCCTTTATCTTGGGCTTCCCAGGTAGCTCAGTGGTAAAAAAAATATCCGCCTGCAATGCAAGAGATGCGGGTTTAATCCCTGGGTTGGAAAGATCCCCTGGAGGAGGTAATAGCAACGCTACTGTAGAATTCTTGCCCGGGAAATCCCCTGGACAGAGGCGCTTGGCAGGCTGTTGTACATGGGGTCGCAAAGAGTTGGACACTGCCGACCACACGTGCTTGCTTACGCTTCCTTTATCTTCTTACTGTCTTTGTAGAGAGTTATGGTATAAAACTACTCGGGAAAGTTACAAAAATAGTTGAAGCCAAAATGTTTACCAGATTTTGTAAGAAATTAATATGGGTAGGTCTTTTGTGGCAGGTAGAAGTTTATTCTCAACTCTTACCCAGACAAAACCATAATTAATATTATCACACAAATAAAAAATCAAACTTAATGCTTTTCCATCTCTTCTACTTCTGTTTAGTTTTTGCTCAAATCTGCCATCATTCTTTGGATTATTTTATTTTTGAAGACATATTAGGAAAGTAGATTGTTTTTTGATTTAATGCAACCCTTATTTGCATATTGTGATCTTTCAAAATCCTATGTAAAAATAGAGCTGATTCTCGAATGTTTCTTATCATGCTCAATGATCACTGCTGTGTGTTCAGTTATGCCCGAATCTTTGCGACCCTATGGACTGTAGCTTGCCAGGCTCCTCTGTCCTTGGGATTTTCCCAGCAAGAATACTGGAGTGGGTTGCCATTTCCTCCTCCAGGGGATCTTCTCCACCCAGGGATCAAACCTAGATCTCTTGCATATCCAGCTGGATTAGAGTTGGCATTGGCAATTGGATTCTTGACCACTGACCCTCATTATTAGTCAGTTATTAGTTAGTTATTATTAGTTATCTACTTTATATACAGTAGTGTGTACGTGTCAAGTCCAATCTCCTCAGAGTTATTTTTTTTTGCAGTATTAGAATTGCAACTTCTCTGGGTTAGAAAGACCTACCTACAAGGTGTTATGATCCAATGCCCTGCTTGCTGTGTGTGCAGCTTCCTTGGTGTTTCTGCTAACTGTTTCTGTAGTCTTGATAGGAATTCCGCTCAACTCACTACTTTCTAGAAAGGACATTTTCATCAAGTTTCTCTCTACCTCTCTCTAGGTCTCTCACCATTTTAATGTAAAACACAAACTAACACACGCATACACATACAAAACCAAATATGTGACTTGAAAGTGTAAATCACTCAGTTGTGTCCAACTCTTTTTGACTCTATAGATTGAAGCCTGCCAGGCTCCTCTGTCCATGGGATTCTCTAGGTAAGGATACTGGAGTGGGTTGCTGTACCCTACTCCAGGGGATCTTCCCGACCCAGGGATCGAACCCATGTCTCCATCGTCTCCTGCACTGCAGGAGGTTTCTTTACCACTTAGCCACCAAGGAAGCTCCCGTGGCTTTAAACCACACGAATTTATTGTCCTACAGTTCTGGAGGTCAGAAGTCCTGATCAGCTTCACCAGGTTAGCAACAAGGTGTGGACAGGGCCACACTGCCTCTGAAAACTCTATAGGACAGTCTGGCTCCTGGCCTTTTACAGCTTCCACTGTGGTGTTCCTTGTAATCCTTGGGTCGTGGTTCTTTCCACCATCTTCAGAGCCATTCCTGTACCATTTTGCTTCAGTGGTGACATTGCCTTTTTTTCCCCCCTCCCTCTTAAAAGGACACTTGATTTCACTGAATGCCATGGATAATATAAGATACTGTCCTATATCAAAGTCCCTTTTTCCATACAGGGTAACAATCAGGTTGCAGAGATAGACAATCTGGGTATCTTTGGGACCATTTTGCTACCTATCACGATGAACAAGGTCAAGTTGTGTCCAGTCTCAATTGTTCTGTCCCAATCTCAGTCCCCTCCCTCCCTTTCCATGTAAGTAACCACTCTCCTCCCAACTTTTACAGTTAGCTTTTTACAATGGCTTTATTGCTGAATATATATCCCCAGACTTGATAGTTTAGTCTTGCCCTTTAAAAAAATTGTCTTCTCCTTATGGATCTGTGAAGTCTCTTTCCATGTAAAATTTATTCTTTCATTTTCACATTCTTGGAGTTTGTCTCTTGCAAAAGCCAAGACATTTGCCCTGCAGAGTTCCCCACAGTGCGAACTTTGCAGTTTACACCCTGTAGGGGCAGCTCATCTTGTTCCTCTGGCCTTAGCATCTTGTGCAAACCCGTGACAGGATCCAAACAGCATAATCAGATTCAGTTCTAGACCTATAGGTGGCATGTTATTCTTGGACAGACACATGATATCTGGCTGTCTCACTTTTTTGTGTGATGTTAGCAGCCTTTGGTGAAGCAAGGGAAAGTGTTAGTCCCTCAGTCACGCCCAACTTTTTGTGACCCCATGGACTGTAAGCCCACCAGTTTCCTCTGTCCATGGGATTCTCCAGGCAGGAATACTGGAGTGGGTAGCCCTTCCTTTTTCCAGGGGATCTTCCCAACCCAGGGATCAAACCTGAGTCTCCTGCATTGCAGGTGGATTATTTACTGTCTAAGCCACCAGGGAAGCCCAGCAGCCGTTGGAACTCATTCCCTAAATCCATGGTGATTTGTGTTGTAACCTTTCTTTCTTCATTCTGTAATGGGGATACTTTTACAAAGAGAGTCTTTCTCTTACTTGGTTAACAGAGTCACAGAGTAAATGTGGGAAAAAAGGATAAATGCTTGATTATTTCTGCTTAAAATTTACAAGTTTTCGAGATAATGAAACAGCACCCTTTTTATTTTTTTATTTTTATTTTTTAAATTTTATTTTATTTTTAAACTTTACATAACTGTATTAGTTTTGCCAAATATCAAAATGAATCTGCCACAGGTATACATGTGTTCCCCATCCTGAACCCTCCTCCCTCCTCCCTCCCCATTCCATCCCTCTGGGTCGTCCCAGTGCACCAGCCCCAAGCATCCAGTATCGTGCATCGAACCTGGACTGGCAACTCGTTTCATACATGATATTTTACAAGTTTCAATGCCATTCTCCCAAATCTTCCCACCCTCTCCCTCTCTCACAGAGTCCATAAGACTGTTCTATACATCAGTGTCTGAAACTGGAGCCTATTATACAGAGTGAAGTAAGCCAGAAAGAAAAACACGAATACAGTATACTAACAGCACCCTTTTTAAAATGTCATTGTAAAAACGTGTATTTAAACAGATTCAGTGGATTTCAGCCAGTTGCAATTATAATTCTTTTTAAATTGCCCCACTAGCATCAGCGGGAACCTCTGCAGGTCAGTGTATGGAATCTTTTTTGAATGACTTAGTAGTTGTAGATACTCTCCTTCCTAGTTATCATGACAGGGTGTTCTATATGTGTGTGTGTGTGCTAAGTTGCTTCAGTCGTGTCCGACTCTTTGCAACCTTATGGACTGTAGCCCACCAGGTTCCTCTGCCCATGGGGTTCTCCAGGCAAGAATACTGGAGTGGGTTGCCATGCCCTCCTCCAGGGGATCTTCCCGACCCAGGGATCGAACTCACGTCTCTTATGTCTTCTGCATTGGCAGGCAGGTTCTTTACCACTCACACCACCTGGGAAGCCCAAGGTGTTCCATATTCTTCCTTGGGACTTGGAATCTGATTACAGCTTAGGTGCCAGTGGTACCCATTACTACATCCCTAGGTTGACCATCCTTCCTGAATCTTTTCAGTGGACAGAGCTAGGAACACAGACAGACACACACACTATAATTCTGATTGTGTGTGTGTGTGTGTTTTGGATATCTTGTCACTTCGTGTTTCTGCTAAGTGTTGTCTGTGGTTTTTAGTTTTGCTGTCTAGTTATGTGCAGATTTGGAGAGATTAAAAGTGTTTGGTGACACAACTACCAACTCCCTGGAATATAGTTTACTGATTTTTAATCAAAACTTTATAATTGGCACCTTTTTGAAAACTTAAGTCTAACTGGGTTAATCAAGAGTCATTTTGCCATAGTGGGCAACACAGTTTCTTCAGTATCTCAGCTGGTTAACTGAGATCACGTCATTAGACTCCTTACAGTCGTATATAAAAATTTGGAGACACAAATTTGCTTTTAGAAAATAGGCTTTTGCTCACTTCTCTTTTTCATCATACTACATTTCATTGCTTCGGTGATTAGAGAGCGAGTCACATTGGCTGAGCCCTTACTGCCCCTTTTCATGTAGGCAGCTTACAAACTAAAGAAAATCAACACCTGTGTTCCATGGAAAAGATGGCTGAGTATCGGTTTATAATGTGTGTCAGGCTTGACTCTGAATACGCTTCGTCTGTGTCTAATATTCAATTCCATCCTCAAAATAAGATTTGGCATCATTGAGAAAATATTGCCAAGAATGAGCTACAAATCCTGAAGACAGTTTCCAAATAGAACGTGGGCATTTGGCTGTACCTAATGCTACAGTAATGGATAACTTTACCATTGAGAAGGACAGTGTTCTGTTCCAGATAAGATGTAAAAATAAAAATCTTCTTTTGCCGTGGCTCTAAGTCTCAATGGATTTTGCAGCTATTAGTATAAAGATATTTAGCTGTCTTCCCAAAGTAAATGATCTGAATTAGATATGTCCCTTTATGGTCCCACTTCATGGAGGAAAATACTGGAATTTAACAAAAGGTTTCTGTTTTATTATTAGATGGTGGAACTTAAAATATGGTTGAGGCTATGTATATCATGAACTCTGGTTGTCTTTTGGAATCTTGATTATTTTAGAATACCATTTGTCTTATTGTCTATTTGACTGATTCTCAACTCTCACTTGACCATAGAATCACCTAGATTTTAAAAACTACTAATGTCCTGCATGCTGCTCCAGATTTCTTATTTAATGGGTCTGGGCTTGAACCCAGAAATCCTAGGCTTATTTTTTCTTAGCAGCTCAGTCTGTGTTTTTAATGTTCAGCTTTGCTCTGTCTGATTAGTTCATAAATCTATGGTTTCCATTATTAAGTTTAGTTGGTTCCCATCAGTGCAAATACTGGGACAATTTCCTTTAAAACATAAAGTTAAAAAAAAGTACCAACAACCAAATTAAATAATTACATAAAGTAATGCCAGTTCTATTGAGCTTGGCATAAATGTATAAATTTAGCCCCAAGAATAAAACAGAGATTAAAGCCGCGGAGCCAGAACTTGAACTAGGATCCCTAATGGAGATTAATATTTTCTTCAGCAGTCTGCCAGCTGAATCACGGTCTAATTAAATAGTTCAGATTTAGTGAGTTTGCATTTAAAATATTAGCAGATCTGAGAATGGGTTAAGCTAAAATGAGTTAGAATCTTTTCTGTAAATGGGAAGTTAAATTATCATAGTAATTTGATTAAATCATTTTTAAATCTCTCAAGCTAAATCACCGCCTTTAAAGAATAGTTTGAAGTCTTAATTGCTGTTTGTGAGCATATCTCTCTGCTATTTGTCCTCGCCTCATTTCCTGTGACATTCTATAATATATCTCCTGCTGGGCAAGAGCAATGGGGAAGGCAAGACTTGGGGTGGGGGCTGAGGTGACCGTACAGCTGACTCCAAGCATTTAAAGATCTGCCATGTCGAAGAAGAAAATGTATCCTGTATGGTTTCGGTAGTTAGAACCAGGACCAAAGGATGCAGGTTGGAGACAGATTTGGGAAAATCTGAAGAAGACATTTCTAACAATTAGTTCTTTTCCTTGTTAAGTAGAAAGCTGTCCATGCAACTGGCAATGTCATCGTTAGAAATGTCGTAGACAAGATTTTTGATGAAGATGGAAAGTTGAGTGAGATGAGCTCAGAGGACAATTTCAACTCTTTTATTTTTTTTTTTTTAAAGGAAATGTCATGTCCAGTGTATCTGGCAGCATACTTTGATTCAAAGACACCTGGGTTTAATCCTACTCTGACACTTAGTAACACTGCCACCTGACTCACAGGGCTGTTGGGAAATGAATGAGTTCAAGTTCATAAAGTGCTTATCAGAGGCCACACCCAAAAGCAAGTATTTAAGAAATGGTTTGGTTATTATATTTTTCTGCTCGTTTTCATTTTTTCAAGTTTTTTAATTTTTAAATTTTTTGGCTGCGTCTTGCCGCATGTGGGATCTTGGTTCCCTGACTGAGGATCAAACCCTTGTCCCCTGCATTGGGAGAATGGAGTCTTGATCACTGGACCACCAGGGAAGTCCCCAAAAACTCTTTTAAAGAAATCTGTTGTTAACAATGGTCAATTCATGAATGATGTGATGAAACAATTTTACAATGGCAATGTAAAAACAAAACAAAACAGTAAAGAAAATACCTAGAAGTTTTAAAAGCATTTACTGGTTATAGCCATCAGTCTTTTAATTACCTTGCCATAATTCTTTTCCATCATATGTTTAGCTACTTGATTTTAAATTACATTTCCTCTCTCTTTTTGGGCATGTGATCTGATATTTGAATTATATGAAAGATTAGGCTAACTACATATATCTCAGAGCTCTGCATTCTCAGAGAACGAGAATTATTAAACATGAAGAACCCCCCAAAGACTCCATTATGTGTAATTAACAGATAAACTGTCATCAGAATCAATAAAACGTGCTAAATGATTCAAACTTGTATATAATTAAGTGTCTGTTTTAGAGCTAGAGCCGTAACTTTTATTTTTTCCTTCACATCTCACATTTCTCGCAAGAGTAATTGTGGCAACCCTGTTAACCCTTTCCTTGCTTGATTGAATTAGGTTTTTAAATTAGTCACTTATGGGCAAAGTTCACCTTCACAAATGTGAAAAGTATTTCAGAATTCATTAAAGACTTCATGTGTTTTTCTGTAGAGAAGCAGACTAGGTAAGGATGCTTTAATGAATTGTTAAGAGAACACTAAAAATTCTGGAAAGATGAGCAGTTTATTGTGATTTGTGTATAGTTTACAATGGAACATAATGTTAGGTTCAATGTATTTTCATGGATATCTTACACTTTTGGTTATCAGCTTCTTTTTTACCCTTTTGGGAAATATGGGCTTTTTGAGCACAAGATCTGAATTTTAGACAACATTACCTCCATGGCACTTAGGATAATTTTTTAACAGATGGCCTTTTATAATTGTTGAATGAATGAATAAATATATGAATGAAATAATGAATAAAACAGCCAAGACTATATTCTGTTAACATCTTCTCTTGCTCAGATTCCAGAGGGAAAAACCCACAGGTTTGAAATAATGGATTTTTGTAGTAATTCCCACACCCTA
Source organism: Bubalus kerabau (assembly GCF_029407905.1). Taxonomy (NCBI): domain Eukaryota; kingdom Metazoa; phylum Chordata; class Mammalia; order Artiodactyla; family Bovidae; genus Bubalus; species Bubalus kerabau. The sequence goes on along the minus strand of NC_073628.1, from coordinate 73,887,310 downwards.
AGTCAGCATTGGAAATTATCTATTGCAGTGAAATTTAGAAAAATAAAATGGAGATTTTGGAAATCCCTGAGCAATTCACAGCACAGAGAAGTTCAAGAATAAGACTTAAGTTTCACAACTCGAATTGCCATGTTTTTTATTATTGTTAACATTGTTGTTTATCTTCTTGGCTTTGCTTGTAGACTCCATGCACATAGAAGATGTGGAAGCTGTTCAGAAGCTTCAGGATGTCTTACACGAGGCCCTGCAGGATTATGAGGCCGGCCAGCACATGGAAGACCCCCGCAGGGCTGGCAAGATGCTGATGACGCTGCCGCTTCTGAGGCAGACCTCCACCAAGGCTGTGCAGCATTTCTACAACATCAAACTGGAAGGCAAAGTCCCCATGCACAAACTTTTTTTGGAAATGCTGGAGGCCAAGGTCTGACTAAAGGCTTCCCGGGGCCATCCTCTCCTGCGCGCTGAAAAAGGGAAAATAAACCCAAGAGTGATGTCAAAGAAACTTACGAGTTTAGTTAACAACGTCAAAAATCAACAAAGACTGCACTGATGATTTAGCAGCAAGACTATGAAGCAGCTTTCAGATTTCTCCCTATCTTCCTGATGAGTTTCTTCCTACCTTGATCTCATCTTTTCTCCGTATCTTTTCTCACTTTCTTTTCCTCGTTATTTTTTTCCTCCCTCCCTAGTCTTCCTCTCCTTCATTCCTTCCTTCTTCCTTCCTTCCTTCTCCTGTATCCCTTGTCCCTCCTGTTCTTATTCTTCCACTTTCTTTTAAACTTTAATCTCTCTAGTTGTAAAAACATTTTCCTTCCTTTCTTTTTCTTTCCCTCCCTCCCTTCTTCCTTCTTTCTTTTTTCCCTTCCTTCCTTTTCTCCTCCCTTTTTCCCTTCTTTCCTTCCTTCCTTCTGCTGCTGAACTTTTAAAAGAGGTCTCTAATTGGAGAGCTATGGAAGCCAGCCCTGCCAAAGGATGGAGATCCATAATATGGATACCAGTGAACTTCTTGTGAACCGTAACGTCCCCAATGACTAAGGAATCAAAGAGACAGAACCGACGTACCTAAAAGTACAGTGCAACACACACAAATTGACTGAGTGCAGTATTAGATTCCACGGGAGCAGCCTCTAATTAGATGACTTAAGCAACGTTGCATCGGCTGCTTCTTATCATTGCTTTTCCATCTAAATCAGTTACAGCCATTTGATTCCTTAATTGTTTTTTCAAGTCTTCCAGGTATTTGTTAGTTTAGCTACTATGTAACTTTTTCAGGGAATAGTTTAAGCTTTATTCATTCATGCAATACTAAAGAGAAATAAGAATACTGCAATTTTGTGCTGGCTTTGAACAATTACGAACAATAATGAAGGACAAATGAATCCTGAAGGAAGATTTTTAAAAAAATGTTGCGTTTTCTTCTTACAAATGGAGATTTTTTTGTACCAGCTTTACCACTTTTCAGCCATTTGTTAATATGGGAATTTAACTTACTCAAGCAATAGTTGAGAGGAAGGTGCATACTTTCACGGATGCAATTTATGTTGTGTGCCAGTCTGGTCCCAAACATCAGTTTCTTAACATGAGCTCCAGTTTACCTAAATGTTCACTGACACAAAGGATTAGATTACACCTGCAGTTGACTCCGAGTGGTCACTGCACATGGAAGACAGATCCATAGAGTGATCAGGAGCGCGCCTCTCTCCCTGGGAGGTCCAGTTGCCATAGGATTTCTAGCTGCCACGGTGGTTAGGAATGAAATACTGCCTGTTTGCAAAGTTACAGACTTGATCCCTGAAGGAGCTGTGAGCCAGTATTCACTTTAGAGGCAATAAGGCAAATGCCAGGATTTGGGGGGAAAAAAAAAATCATCAAAGACAGCAGACGCCTGACCAAATTCTAAAACCCAGTCTCTATGAGTTGATTCATTTAGGAATGTTTGTTAAAATTAATCTGCAGTTTTTACCAAGAGCTAAGCCAATCTATGTGCTTTTCCACCGGTATTATCACAGCAAGAAAGTCAGTCAGGTTCCAGACTGTTAAGAGGTGTAATCTAATGAAGAAATCAATTAGATGCCCCTGAAATCTACAATCGCTGAATAACCAATAAACAGTAACCTCCATCAAATGCTATACCAATGGACCAGTGTTAGTAGCTGCTCCCTGTATTATGTGAACAGTCTTATTCTATGTACACAGATGTAATTAAAATTGTAATCCTAACAAACAAAAGAAATGTAGTTCAGCTTTTCAATGTTTCATGTTTGCTGTGCTTTTCTGAATTTTATGTTGCATTCAAAGACTGTTGTCTTGTTCTTCTTGTGGTGTTTGGATTCTTGTGGTGTGTGCTTTTAGACACAGGGTAGAATTAGAGACAATATTGGATGTACAATTCCTCAGGAGACTACAGTAGTATATTCTATTCCTTACCATTAATAAGGTTCTTCCTAATAATAATTAAGAGATTGAGACTCCAAACAAGTATTCATTACAAACAGATACACATCAGAATCATAATAATATTTTCAAAACAAGGAATAATTTCTCTAATGGTTTATTATAGAATACCAATGTATAGCTTAGAAATAAAACTTTGAATATTTCAAGAATATAGATAAGTCTAATTTTTAAATGCTGTATATATGGCTTTCACTCAATCATCTCTCAGATGTTGTTATTAACTCGCTCTGTGTTGTTGCAAAACTTTTTTGGTGCGGACACGTTTCCAAAACTATTGCTACTTTGTGTGCTTTAAACAAAATACCTTGGGTTGATGTTTCATCAGCCTAGTGCTAGGAATACTGTGTATCTATCATTAGCTATATGGGACTATATCGTAGATTGTGGTTTCTCAGTAGAGAAGTGACTGTAGTGTGATTCTAGATAAATCATCATTAGCAATTCATTCAGATGGTCAATAACTTGAAATTTATAGCTGTGATAGGAGTTCAGAAATTGGCACATCCCTTGAAAAAATAACAATGGAAAATACAACTCCTGGGAAAAAAAGGTGCTGATTCTATAAGATTATTTATATATGTAAGTGTTTCAAAAGATTATTTTCCAGAAAGTTTGTGCAGGGTTTAAGTTACTACTATTCAACCACACTATCGATAGAAATAAAATATATACAATATATACATTGTTTTCACTGTATCACATGGAAGTACTTGGGCTTCAGAAGTAAAAGCCAACCAGCTGAAAACCTGAGAGGGAGAAATGTAAAAAGAATGAAGAGCAATTTTTAGTTTTCAGTTCAATTGACTCTCCGCATTACAAAAGAACAAGCATCTCACAAATAGGAAACACAACTAAAATTTAGATCTAAAAGAATTGCACGGGCTTTAGGGTAAACGCTTCATCTTAAACCTCGCTGGAGGTAAGTTTTTTCAAGTTTCAAGCAAGACCATTTACTTAATGTGAAGTACTGGAAAGTTCTCAAGGTGTATGTTTTAGCCATATAATTTTAATTTTCCTTTCGCTTCTTTTAGGTTGGTTCTTATTTAAGCAATATGATTGTGTGACTACCTGTAGTTACACTTGTGTTTCAATCAGATCAGATTGTTGTATTTATTCCACTATTTTGCATTTAAATGATAACATAAAAGATATAAAAAATTTAAAACTGCTATTTTTCTTATAGAAGAGAAAATGAGTGTTGGTGATTGTATTTTAATTATTTAAGCGTCTCTGTTTACCTGCCTAGGAAAACATTTTATGGCAGTCTTATGTGCAAAGATCGTAAAAGGACAAAAAAAATTTAAACTGCTTATAATAATCCAGGAGTTGCATTATAGCCAGTAGTAAAAAGAATAATAATAATAATAAAACCTTGTCTATAGCTGTAGATGGGCTTCACATCTGTAAAGCAATCAATTGTATATTTTTGTGATGTGTACCATACTGTGTGCTCCAGCAAATGTCCATTTGTGTAAATGTATTTATTTTATATTGTATATATTGTTAAATGCAAAAAGGAGATATGATTCTGTAACTCCAATCAGTTCAGATGTGTAACTCAAATTATTATGCCTTTCAGGATGACGGTAGAGCAATATTAAACATGCTTCCACTTTTGATTGCTCTTTCGTATGGTGTTTTCTTTTCCCCCCCTCCCCCCACTTAAGAACCAAATCAGTAAAACACTGCCCTTTGTGGCTTTCCTTCAGAGAATATCTCTGAGTTACCTGTTCCCTAAAAATAAGGTACGAGGTTAAAGAAGAGCTATATAAAGGCTTGTCAGAATGAATTCTAGGGTGCCAAGAGACATTTTGCATATTTAAGAGTATGCAAAGTGTCTCAAGCACATTAGAATTCATTCTGACAAGCCTTTATATAGCTCTTATTTAATCTTAAAGCGTCTCACATCATCCTACTTTACTCCAAATCATCGCCTCTATGTCAATGTCATAACAGAAAACTTTCCCCCTATTTTAAGATCCTATTAAAACCTGCTAGAGATAACCTATTATTTCCCTCCACCCACAATTAAATCAGGTGCTGGCTCTGAGCTTGGCAGCCAGCGAGCTGCTGGGTCCGTGGAGCAGCGCCAGGCAGAGGGGCCGGCAGGATTTCCCGAGGGGGCATCAGTTGCAGAGCTTCTAGAACGGTGAGGCTGAGTGAGGTTGGGGAGCTGTCTTGGAATTCAAGAGGTTTACACAGCACTGCTGACCACAAGTGGGCCCTGCCTGGCTCTTTCTTCCAGAGAGGTGAGGGCCCTTGCTGCTCAGCGTCCGCCGTTCATCCACCAGCCCCTCCTGGCACCATCTCCGAGGTGCTAATCCCTGCTTCCTTGGCTTCTCGGCTTATCTGGATGGCCTCCTGTCGCTGTGTTTGCCCACCGTGTTTCTCACCTTTCTGAGGTGGCCGGCTCTCTAGAGAAGCTGATAACACCGCATCCAATTTAGGGGCGCACAATTACCTAAATCACTAAGGTACACTAGCTGGCCACAGGATTCAGACTTGTCTTTTCCTGATTGAATGTCTTTTGAGTGGCGATAGCCCAGCATTGCATGTGACATGTTTTACTCTGGACAATTTCAAAATACTTGGGTAAAACTGAGACCCTGCAAGAGACAAACCTAAGAAGGAAAATTATGCCTGTAATTCTTTCCAATAGGTCCTCATTTCAAAGTATGTGTTTTACACACACACACACACACACACACACACACACACACACGCACGCTTTTGAAAACTTTTACATCAGAATTCTCTTGTTGGTTTTTATAATTTAGAATTATTACAGAGTGACTTTGCTGGTACTGATGTGTTATCATGGTTGCCTCAGGTGTAAAAGAAAAATAACAGATTTTGACACGTGTTTCTCAATATATAAATGAGGAGCTTTGACAAATGGGCTGTATTTATGTTAAGGTATCACTTTTATTTTACCTGTTGTGTATAAAGGAGTTTATTTTTTTTGGAAATGGTGGTTATGGAACTTGGCAGAATATTGGAATCACGTGAAGAGTGTTAAAAATGCCTGGTGCTCATACTGAAATTTGGGGGTTAATTGGCCTGGGCTTTGGAATAGTTTTAAAAAAAATCTCCAGGTGATCCTAATGCAACGATAAGATGAGGCAACCACTGCTTTAAAGTTTTATACTTTTCTCAAGTAAGCCAGGAATGTCCTAAAAAATAAAAAGCCTTTTCAGACATTGGCTCTGAGTTTTTATGAGGTTTTAGACTATCTTCTTGTAAAATATCAAGACAAAAGGACTTAACCTCTTTATTTTTTAACTCACAAAGCCAATGAAATGTATTTGCATGGTTTTCAACTCCACTTTCTCCCACCCCCTCACATCCACCCCTTCATGCTTCTGCAGCATAGCACAAGTGTGGAGAACACATTTTCTTTGATAATTCCCAAGCCACATCTTCTGGCTATGCCCCAGATAATGGAGATAGAATGGAAATACCTGCTAAAAACTTGTGCAGAATATCACCCAATCTTTTTTTTTTTTTTTTTTAATCCTGCTCATTTGGCCCTATCCTGTGCTTTAAAATTAGGTTTGGTTCAAAAATACCTTTTTTTTTTCCTACTGAAAAACAAAAAACCAACACAAGACAAAATTGATTTATTGGAATGATTCCCGTTACCTCTCTTTTTGCAAGTTGCTGATGTAGATAAGAGGTAGAAATGAAATGGAACTGAAATAGAATATTTTGTTCTTGGGCCTGTGCAAAAACTTTAGGTATACTTTGTTACTGTGAAATTTACTTTGTGATTAAACTGTCAAAAGAGAGCAATGCTTAAGGTTTTTGTTTCATCCACAGTGATGTACACATGAAATGGAAAGTTCCAGAGTCCAATAGACATAGAGTGTTTAAGTCATTGTTTCTGGCCCTTTCAAATCTCTAAGTCTAGCTTCTGGTGCCCCTCGGTAGCGTGGAGAAAACAGAATGAAACAAGTAGCAGTAGATTGATTGTACACTGCATCTTATTATGAAACAAAATAGAAAAGAAAGGGATTTCAAAATATAATCCTCCTTTCCCAGGAGTATTTGTCTTGTTCTCCATGAAGTTAAAGGTCTGAAATAATGTGCCCATCAGGGGCTCAATGTTGCATGTCCATGCCAGTTGGTCCAAGGGCTTGTTATGATGGTAATGACCTACTGAAACGTGAGCTTGTATTGCAACAATACAATTGCTACCAGCTCACCCGCTGGGAGAAATATTTTATTATTGTCAAATGTCCTCCATAGAGATTTGTTTTGCCTGTTCCTGTTTAAATTAAATTCAAAGCAGGACTGCATTACGATTTCTCTGGAGTATATTTGAGATAAACAACGAGTCTCAAAATTTAGGATTCCTGGCTAGTTCAAATTTGTTTATTAGCAGAAAAATTACAATAGGTGATACCATAGCTGCAGGAATATTATGATGGCAGCTACACAAGAGATTTACATACTGCTCTATGGCCTAAAAGCAAGAGCACTCACTTTTTCATTACAGATGCCAGTCAGATTAATAATTAACTATTGCATCAATTGTACAGCCTCAAAAAAAAAAAAAAAAAGATGTCCCAATGTACTAATGGTGTTGCCTTAACATGCCACAGAATTTTGGCCGTGAGAAAATTTGCTTCAGGTCAGAAGTGTTTTTAAACTTAAGATCATAAACCAAATGTGTGTGTGTGTGTGTGTGTAAAAATATTTTTAAACAGAGGGCAGTAGATGTAGCACAGAAGCCCCGAGCATGAATGAAAATGCTCTTAGAGTGTAATATACCTTTTCCAATATTCTTTTTTTTAAAAATTGAAAAGAACATCATAGAATATATGGAATTATTTGGATGATTTTGCTGTAAGTATTAGAATGCAGCCCTGACAAAGGATTTTGAAACACTGAAGCTTTTAATCAATACGAATTTTGTTACATATGGTCAAAGTACAACTGGATCTTATTCTACAAGAAAATGCCTATTTTCTTTATGAAAATCATGGTAATCTGTGTGTTTCAAATACACTGAACTTGGGAGAGTTGGTTTTGAAAACACAAACACACTCTTGGGAGGGGTCACTAAAAAGAACTAACAGGAAAACATTGCAGACGAGCAGGAGCATTAAATCACACTATTCACACTCCAATTCAATCTGCCATGCTCAGTCGAATTTCACAGTTTTCTTGGGAAGTGAAGAACTGGCTGCTATTTAAAAAAAAAAACAGCACAGAAAACTGAAGTCATGAGAGCAATTTCCAAAATGAGATCTAGAGCTATACAAGTGTTGGCTTTCCCCCACCAAATTATGAGATTTCCAATTATTACAAATGAAAAATACTAAAATTAATGTAAGAAAATCCCACAGAGAGTTCTATATTACTGTCTTTGAGATTCTTCTCCCCTAGACTTTTATTTTGTCTTGGTTTTCCTTTAGTGAACAAAATGATTGACTAGCCATAGGGTATCAACTTTATGCTTCTAGATCAAAATAAATATGTAGTCTATATTTTCAAGGGTATGCATTGAAAAAAAAAAATCCTTTCTTCCACGCACACACACACACAAAATGTAGTTGAGAGTAATTTCTGGGCTGGGTTGTAAGTAAACTGATGTTTAGATATAAAGATGTTTTTAGGATGTTTTTCTTAATACATGCAAGGATTCTATGGCATGTGACTTCCTTGCTGTTCTTGAGAAGGTGGTTTTCAAATTCTTAATACAATCAACAATGCAAAGAACACCTTTGGATGACTTTCCTATGGACCAACATAATTTGAATTAGGTAGGTTTGAGCTCCCACCCGCAGTGCCTTTTTTGTTTCATTTTCCCTCAGCATATAATTTTATTTTGCTCTTAAATTTTACTAACATTATTTTTCAAACAGCAATTAATTATTTTGACTTACCCTTCTTTGAACATCTTTTCCTATTTTTCTACCAGCTTAGGCTCTTCTTTCTGTGAATTGCCTATTCATAACCTTTGCTCTTTTTTCTATTGGATTTCCCACCATTTTCTTGTTCATCTTCAGGAGTTCTTGATACATTCTAGATATTGATCCTTATCAGTTTCAGCTTTTTCCCAAACGTCTTCTCCTAGTCTGTCATTCACCTAGTAACTTTGACCTTTGTTTGTGTTCACTAGAAATTATTTGTGATAGAGTGCTTCATCTATTTGATCCTCATGTTTTCGAAATTAAAAATATGTTTCTAAATTTTTGAAACTTTTTATGATTTGAATTTTGTATTGAAGCCTTTTAAAAATCTCTTTGGGATAAGCTGTAATAAAAGGTTCTCTACCAAGGTATGATGTCAAATCTATATTATACCAAACGACCATGTATAAAGATCTACTTGATTTTTCCTTATGCTTTTTGACAGTCTATATGTTACTGCCACAGTATTATAATTTTATTAATATAATTTTTTAACTTGTCTTAATATCTCTTAGAGTGTATCTTCCACTCACCTGCCACACACTTTGTCTTATTTGTCAAATTCTTGTTTTTTTGGAAAAATTTTTTTCTTTCTCATAAACTTCAAAGTGTTTTTTCAGTTCTCAGAATGAACATCCTATAAATTTTATTAAAATGTATAGTCTACAAATTAATTTGGAGAAAGTTAACATTTTCATCAATCGGATTCAGTGTACATATATCTCTCTATTAATTCATATCTTCTTTTATTTCTTTAAGAATTCTCTTTTGAAGTATAGTTTTATTCATTTCTGCTGTAAAGTGAAGTGTTTCAGGTATACAAATATATGTATAAATACATACACATACATATCCTTTTTAATATGGTTTGCCAAGAGTATGTTGACCATATTTCCCTCCACTAGACAGGAGTGCTTGTTGTTTATCCATTTTATATATAATAATTTGCATCTGCTAACCCCAAACTCTCATTCCGTCTCTCCCCCATCCACCCTTGCCCTTGGCAACCGCAAGTCTTCTCTATGTGAGTCTGTTTATTAGATGAATTCATCTGTGTCATATTTTAGATTTCACAAATAAGTGATTGCATATGGTATTTGTCTTTCTTTTTCTGAGTTACTTCACTTAATATGATAATCTCTAGTTTCATCTGTGTTGCTGCAAATGGCATTATTTTGTTCTTTTTCTATGACTGAGTAGTATTCCATTGTGTATATGTATACGTGTGTGTGTGTGTATGTATATATTGTGGGGATTCCCAGATGGTGCTAGTGGTAAAGAAACCACCTGCCGAGGCAGGAAATATAAGAGACCCGGGATCAATCCCTGGATCAGGAAGATCCCTTGGGGGAGGGCACAGCAACCCACTCTAGTATTGTTGCCTGGAGAATCCCATGGACAGAGGAGCCTGGCAGGCTCTAGTTCGTGGAGTTACAAAGAGTTGGACATGACTGAAGTGACTTAGCATGCATATATGTATTGTATATATGTATACATACATATGTCTGTGCATATGTATGTGTATATATATTCACACACATACCATATCTTTTTTCATTCATCTGTCAGTGGACGTTAGGTTGTTTCCAAGTCCTGGCTATTGTGAATAGTTCTGATGTGAACAGAGAAGTGCATGTATCTTTTTGAATTTGAGTTTGATTTGGATATATGGCTAGAAGGGGGATTGCTGGATCATATGGTAGTTCTATTGTTAGTGTTTTGAGGACTCTTCATAACTGTTTTCCATAGTGGCTGCACCAATGTACATTTCCACCAACAATGTAGGACGGTTCCCTTTTCTCCAGATTTGTAGACTCAAATAATAAATTTTGGAGACAGTGTGGAGAAAAGGGAACCCTCCTACGCTGTTGGTAGAAATGTACATGACCATTCTGACTAGTGTGAAGTGGTCCTCACTGAAGTTTTGACTTGCATTTCTCTAATACAGTAGTTAGAGATGTTGAGCATCTTTCCATGGGCCTGTTGGTCACCTCTATATCTTCTTTTGAAAAATATTTATTTAGGTCTTCTATTTTTCAATGGGATTGTTTGTTATTTTGTTGTTGAGTTCTATGAGCTGTTTGTATATTTAGGAAATTAATCCCTGTCAGTTGCATCATTTGCAAATCTTTTATTCTGTAGGTTGTCTTTTCATTTTCCTAGTGGTTTCCTTTGCTGGGAAAAAGTTTGTAGGTTTGATTAGATCCCATTTGTTTAATTTTTAAAAAATTTTTACTGCCTTAGGAGATTAACCTAAGAAAATATGTTTTTAAATTACCTCCATGAAGTCTCATTCTTTGAGTCAAATCCTAGGAAACTTACAGATTTGTGGCTATTGCAAATTGTAAGTTACTATTTTATTAGCAACTTTTTAAATAAAGAATACTCTTTCATTTTACATATTGATCTTATATTTGAATATTTCCTGAATTTCTCTATTAATTCTAATTGTTTATATACAGTCCTGGATTCCCTCTAAATTCAGATTGCCAATTGATCAGCTTATTTCTGAGTTCATCTCTTTCTCATTGTACCTTATTATAAGCAGTTAAGAGGAATCAACCCATGTTTTTAGCATTCTAACCATAAACCATCTTTCCCCAAGTCCATAAATTTGTTGGATTCATTTACTTTCTTCCAAGTTACTGAAGGCAAAACTTTTGTGAATGGGTTTCTAGTATATAACATGAATGGCCATTTTTCCAGCCTTCAGTAGCATTTTTCCAGTTTCTATAAAAGTTTCCCACTGCCGGTGTTCCAAAACCACTTCCACATATTTCAGGTTTACATTGCAGCAGAAACTCCATTTCTGGGTACCGATTTTTCTATCAGTTTTTGGTGCATAATAATACAAAACCTCACTGTGGAATAAAATAGGTACTCATTTGAAGTTGGTTGGAGCATCTAGAGAGAGGGCTCAGTTCAGCATTTCATGTCTCCCACGGGGGGCCAGGCTAGAGGGGCAGCAACTAATCAGAAGATTTGCTTATCATGATGATAAAAGAGGGCACAGGAAAGCAAGTGCCAAGACACAAGAGCATTTCAGGCTCTTATTTATCTCCTGTCTCCTCCCATTGGGCTTTCCTGGTGGCTCAGATATAAAGAATCTGCCTGCAGTGCAGGAGACCTGGTTTCATTCCCTGGGTGGGGAAGATTCCCTGGAGAAGGGAATGGCAACCCACTCCACTATTCTTGCTTGGAGAATTCCATGAACAGAGGAGCCTGATGGACTACAGTCCATGGGGTCACAAAGAGCCAGGACTGAATGACTAAGCACACACTCCTCCTATTGGCCAAAGGAACTCATGTAGCCAAATCCAAAGTCAAAGAACAGGGGAGAAACAACTATGTGGGAGAAACGTCAAATTTACATGACAGAGTGTAGAAACAAAAAGAAATCAAGAAATAGAGACAATAATTCAGTACATCACAAATGCCTTAATAAGTTCTACTCACTTTTTCATTTTTTAATGACTGTATTTAAAGCCACAAATTTCCCTCTTAGTACTTTTCCACAGAATTTGACGTGTAGTATTTTTGCAGTATTCTATAATTCTTCTTATGATTTACTTTTTCATCAAGGGCTTTTTACCAATATGTTGTATATGTGTATATTTTTATAGGTAAATGTTTTCAAAATTTTTTTAAATACTTGCTACTATTGATCTAATGATGTTTTGTTATTGTCAGATAACATTGTATGAATTTGAACCATAAAATTTAGAAAAGCCTTCTTTGTTGTTAAGCTAGGATCAGCTTTTTGAGAATAGTCCACTTGTGCTCAAAAAGAATGTGAATACTCTGGATGAAGGGCGAAATGTTCATTTTAGCACATTATTAATGTTATTTAAATATATCATTGCTGCTTTTTTTGTCTGCTTGATATTAGAACTTCTTATGGGGATGTGTTAGAATCTCCATTTAGAATTATGTATTGATTTATTTGTATGTTAGTTATTCCTTTATATATTTTGAATCTCTATCATCAATTACATAATGTTCATTATCTTCATGACATCTTAATTGATCATTTTCTTTACCAGTAAGTAATTTCCTTTTAAAAACATTTTTAAACATACAAATGTACCTAAAATATAAGTACTCCTTAAAGAAAGATCATAAAATTAACATCTATGAAAGCATCCACCAGGTCAAGAAAGAACACTGTGAGTTTCACAAATATCACACTTACGCTTCTTCCCCAAAACAAAGAGAATCACGATTTACTTTTTCTTCTACTCATGTATTTCTAAACAACATGGTACAAATTTGTCTACATTTGACATTTATAAAAACTGAGTTATACAATACATAATATTTTGTGACTGGTTTCTTTCAGTCAATATCACTTCTGAGACATTCCTCCATGCTATAGCTAATAGTGGTTTCTCTTCAGTGCTGTGTGCTATGCTATGCTAAGTCGCTTCAGTCGTGTCCGACTCTGTGCGACCCCAGAGACGGCAGCCCACCAGGCTCCCCCGTCCCTGGGATTCCCCAGGCAAGAACACTGGAGTGGGTTGCCATTTCCTTCTCCAATGCATGAAAGTGAAAAGCGAAAGTGAAGTCGCTCAGTCGTGTCCGACTCTTAGTGACCCCATGGATTGCAGCCCACCAGGCTCCTCCGTCCATGGAATTTTCCAAGCAAGAGTACTGGAGTGGGGTGCCATTGACTTCTCCGCAGTGCTGTGTAATACTGTTTATTTTTCCAAATGAGGGACATATGGGTTACATACAGTTTTTGCTAGTATGCATGATGCTGCTACAAGCTAACTGGTTTGCCCCACCATCTACTTATATTACATGCATTTGTCACTATATTCTAAAAAATGGCATGACTCTCATGAAGTTCAACTTCAGCAGTTACTTCTAAACTCTTCCCATGTGGTTATGTCAGTATCTTTTTCTGCTCACAGTGTGAGAGGAAGTTCTAAAGGTTTGAATGTTACTGCATACCTTTAAATTTTAGTCATTCTGATGACTATGTATTTGTATATATTTTATAATGTTTCTCACTTCCCTGATTAATAATATTGAGCTCCTTTTCATATTTTTATTAGCATTTTGGTTATTTTTTATGAAGTTTCTGTTTAAGCAATTGCTTCATTCATATTTCTGGTGGCTTGTACTTACTGATTTGTTGTTTTTTTCATATATTCTCAGTATGTATCATTTGTCCCTTTAATGTGTAGCAAATAACTTCTCTAACACTGTGGCTTAGATTTTCACTCTCAATGTTACATTTTTGGAAAGTAGTTCTTAATTTTAATATCCAAGTTATCAATCATTTTCTACAGTTTGTGCTTTTAGTACCCAATTTTATTTATTTTTTATTTTTTTAATATAAATTTATTTAATTGGAGGCTAATTACATAGTACCCAGTTTTAAAATTCTTCCCTTCTTTGAGGTTATGAAGAGGCTTTCAAATATTTTAAATGTTTTATTGTTTTAGTTTTCTCTTTTATATGTTCAAATTAGTTGGAATTGATTTTTTTGTATGACGTGAAGTAGAGGTCACGGTTTTTATCTTTTTGTTTTTCTGTATGAACATCAGTTGTTTAAACACTCAGTGGGAAAGATTGTCCTTTCTCTGTATCTCCAGTGTCACCTTTGTTAAACATGGCTCTGTTTCTGGGTCCACTCTTCTATTCATTCATTTGTCAATCTTTGTGCCAATCCTGCACACTCTTAATTACTTCCTAAAATGCTACAAAGCTAAATAGCTGACTGAACAACTCCTCTTCATGTTGTCTTTTACCTAAGTATCTTGGCATTTAGCATTTCTATATAAAGTACAAAATCATTTTGTTAATTGCACATACCTGGTAATATTTTAATTGGGGTGGCATTAATTCTCTAGATCAATTTGTAGAAAATACATATCTATGTTACATTGAGACTTCCAATTCATGAGTATGTTATAACCCTCAATTTATTTTTCTTGCACTTTATTTTCTTACAAAGCAGCATCTTTAAAAAAAAACAAACTTAAGTTCTTATAGCGTATTAGAAATATTTTGCTGCTATTATAAAAATTTATGTCTAGAGTTCGTTTTTATTTAATTTTGTGTTCTGTCTTTTGCTGACATCTAAAATTAAAATTGCTTGGTATATTTAGTTTGTATCCACCAACCTGCGTAAACTTACATATTCATTCAAATTAGCTGTCTGTGAGTTCTTTTGAATTTTTTACATACTCAGACTTATCTTTCACATATGCTTTATTTCTCTCCTCTAAACCCTTTGTCTTTTATTTCTTTCCTTTTGTCTTACTGGACTGGCAAAGACCTTCATCCCATGTTAATAAAACTAATGAGACAAGAACCCTTACCTTATTCCTTGTCTCAAAGTAAATGCTTTTGGCTTTCTCCATTAATTTTGATGGATTAATTTTGATGTAGGTTCCATACAGACATTCTTTAATAGATAAAGGATGTTTCCTTCTTTTCCACCAATTGCCAAGAATTTTTATACTCCATGGACTGTGAATGTTATACCTTTTCTTGCATCTACTGAGATATTCTGTGATTTTTCTTCTTTGCTCTGGTAATGTGGCAACTTATTTATTGCTATTTTAATATAGCATTCCTGAAATAAACTTAACTTGATCATAGTATGGTAATCTCTTTATATTATGCTGAATTTGATTTGCTTATGTTTTATTTAAGAATTTTTCCATCTCTATTTATGAATAAGAAAATCCTTTAATTTTTTTCCATGATATAATTTTCATGTTATGATATAAAGGTTGTCATAAAACAAGATGGAAGAAATGTACCTCCTTTAGATTTCCTTTTCTTGAAGAAATTCAATTAGAACCAAATGCATTTATTGTGCTAATATCATTTATTACATTATTTCTTTGGTAAGAAATAATGCATCATAGAATTTGATGCAGAAACCAGGAGTGCCTGATATTTTCTCTAAGAATTAAGACTCCAACTGCACACTAGACTTCTTTGTGTCGAAAAGGTATCTCCAAATGTAATGTGTGTAGGGAGGTTGCAGTCAGTTCAGTCATGTCCGGACTCTTTGCAACCCCATGGACTGCAGCACGCCAGGCCTCCCAGTCCATCACCAACTCTCAGAGCTTGCTCAAATTCATGTCCATCAAGTTGGTGATGCCATCCAACCATCACATCCTCTGTCATCCTTGTCTCCTCCTTCCTTCAATCTTTCCCAGCATCAGGGTCTTTTCCAATGAGTCAGTTATTTCCATCAGGTGGCAAGTATTGCAGCTTCAGCATTAGTCCTTCTAATGAATATTCAGGACTGATTTCCTTTAAGATTGACTGGTTTGATCTTGCAGTCCAAGGGACTCTCAAGATTCTTCTCTAACACCACAGTGTTAAAGCATCAGTTCTTCGGCACTCAGCTTTCTTTATCGTCCAACTCTAGATATTTTCTCTAGATAAAGTTATTTCCTTAGGACTATACTTTATAACAAGTATATACATTATTCAGATTTTTATGGCATCATTCAAATTTTTAAATCTCTTCCTTTATCATGTTTGTATTTTTGTGGGCATTTGTGCCTTTATTTCTGTTTTCAAATTTATTTGCATAACATTGTTCATAGTTTTCTGTTATTAATATTTTAGTGACATCAAAGTCTGTAGTGGAGCAGTTACGTTAACTTCCTGTGACTGCTATAACAAATTACCACAAACCTCCTGGCTTAGCAACTGACATTTATCCTCAGGCAGAAGTCTGAAATAAATTTCACCAGTCCAAAATCACGATATTCCCTCCAAAGACTCAAGAGGAGCATCCATTCCTTGCCTTCTACAACTACTGGGAGCTGCTGACATTCCTTGCTATATAACTAGATTGGCTTCCCTGATAGCCCAGTTGGTAAAGAATCTATCTGCAATGCAGGAGACCCTGGTTCGATTCCTGGGTCAGGAACATCGGCTGGAGAAGGGATAGGCTACCCACTCCAGTATTCTTGGGCTTGCCTTGTTCCTCAGCAGGTAAAGAATCTGCCTGCAGTGTGGGAGACCTGGGTTTAATCCCTGGGTTGGGAAGATCCCCTGGAGAAGGGAAATGAAACCCACACCAGTATTCTGGCCTGGAGAAGTTTATGGGCTGTATAGTCCATGGGGTCACAAAGAGTCAGACATGACTGAGCAACTTTCATACAACTAGATCAGCCCCATCTTCAGATCTCTCTCAGCTCCATCAGCACATGACCCTCTCTTCAGTTCATGTCTTGTCTCTATCTCTTATAAAGATATTTGTAATGGCATTTAGAATGCCCCAGATCATCTAGTAAGTATAATTTCCCAATCTTGAGATCCTTAATCTGTATAAACTCGTTTTTCCTAATAAGGTAATATTTACAAATTCTGAGGATTGGGACCTGATATCTTTGTGGGACATTGTGTAGTCTGTAGCAATGGTATTTCCTTTTTCATTGAAACTTCTTTGATATTGAGTATTTGTATACTCTTTCTTCATTTCCTTTCTTTTAAATTGAAGTATAGTTGATTTACAATATTGTGTTAGTTTCAGGTGTATGGTATAGTGGTTCAGATATATATGTCTCTATTCAGCTTATTTTCCATTACAGTTTATTATAAGATATTGAAGATAGCTCCCTGGGCTGTACAGTAATCCTTGTTGCTTATCTATCTTATATAGTAGTTTATATCTGTTAATCTTATGCTCCTAATTTATCCTTCCTGCCACCTTCCCTTTTTGGTAGCCAGAACTTTGTTTTCTATGTCTGTGAGTCTTTTATGTTTTGTATATAGATTCTTTTTTTTTTTTAGATTCCACTTACAAGTGATATCATATAATATTTGTCTTTCTTTGTCTGACTTACTTTACTAGCATAATATTCTCTAGGTTCATCCACATTGCTGCAATGGTATTATCTTAATCTTTTCTGTGTCTGAGTAATATTCCATTATACATTTATATCTCATCTTCTTAAGCCAGTCATCTGTTGATGGGCACTTGGATCATTTCCATGTCTTGGCTATTGTAAATAATGCTGCTATGAACCTTAAGGTCCGTGTATCTCTATGAATTCCAGTTCTTGCCTTTTTCAGATATGTACCCAGGAGTGGGATTGCTGGATCATATGGTAGTTCTATTTTCAGTTTTTTTTAAGGAACCTCAATATTGTTCTGCATAGTGGCTGTACCAGATTACATTCCCACCATCAGCGTAGGAGGGCTCCCTTTTCTCCACACCCTCTCCAGCATTTATTGTTTGTAGACATTTTAATAACAGCTGTTGCTTCCTGATGGCTCAGTAGTAAAGAATCCATTTGCTAGTACAGGAGATGCAGACTCCAACCCTGGGTCAGGAAGATGCCCTAGAGAAGGAAATGACAACCCACTCTGGTGTTCTTGACTGGGAAATCCCATGGACAGAGAGGCCTGGCAGGCTACAGTCCAAGTAGTCACAAAGAGCCAGACACAACTAAGCAAATACACAACAACAATTCTTACCCATCCCTTCATTCATTCCTTAACTAGTCTTTCCAAAGTTCATGAATTTAAAAGTGTTTTCAAAGAACAAACTGGGAAAATTTTTGTTCCTTTTCTATTATATGATTGCTGATATATTAATTGCTATTCTTATTCTCTTTATTTACCACTCATGTAGATTCATTTACTTTATGTTTTTATCTTCTTGAGAGAGATGCTTACTCACTAGTTTTCATCTTTCCTTCATTTCTAATACATTTTATGAAATTTCCTTTTTGACAGATTTTGCTCATCCACATATTTTAGCACTTAATGTTTTGTTAACATTCAATTGAAAATAATTTCTAATATCCCAAGCTATTTATTCTGTGATCATAGCTTATTTAAAAGTATATTTCTTGATTTCTTTTGGTTTTTAGCTTCTATAATTCATTGTACTACAGTCAGACAACATACTCTTTATAAATTCAATCCTCTGCAATTTCTTAAGACTTTGTGGTTCATTCATGGCCAGTTTTTGTAAATGTTCATATTTGCTTGAAAAGAATGAATATTCTTCAGTTGCTAAGTCCAGTTATATATATATATGTGTGTGTGTGTGTGTGTGTGTGTGTATTCACTATGTCAACTTTATTGATCAAATCTATAATTTTTTAAAAATTCTAAAATTCTATTGATATTGGCTGCTTGTCTTTACCAGTTACAAACAGAGGTATATCTAAGTATCCCAATAATATTATGAATTTGTCTATGTCTCATTGTAGATTTGTCAATATAGGCTTTGAATTTTTTGTGAGTGAAGTCGATCAGTAGTCGACTACTGAGTAGTCGACTCTTTGCGACTCCATGGACTGTAGACTACCAGGCTTCTCTGTCCATTGGATTTTCCAGGCAAGAGTACTGGAGTGGGTTGCCATTGCCTTCTCCAGGAGATCTTCCCGACCCAGTGATTGACTTCATATATTTAGACCTATTATGTGGTATTGGCAAATGATTGTTTAGTTGCTAAATCATGTTTGGCTCTTTGAGACCCCATGGACTGCAGCACATCAGGCTTTCCTGTCCTTCACTATCTCCCTGAATTTGCTTGAACTCATGTCCATTGAGTCAGTAATGCCATCCAACCATCTCATCCTCTGTCTCCTTGTTCTCCTCCTGCCCTCAATCTTTCCCAGTGTCAGGGTCTTTTCCAGTGAGTCAGTTCTTGCCATCAGGTGGCCAAAGAACTGGAGCTTCAACATCAGTCTTTCCAATGAATGTTCAGAGTTGATTTCCTTTAGGATTGACTGGTTTGAACTCCTTGCAGTCCAAGGGTCTCTCAAGAGTCTGCTCCAGCACCACAGCTCAAAAGCATCCATTCTTTGGCACTCAGCTTTCTTTATGGTCCAACTCTCACATCTGTACATGACTACTGGAAAAACCATCAGTTCAGTTTAGTCTCTCAGCTGTGTCCGACTCTTTGTGACCCTATGGACTGCATCATGCCAGGCTTCCCTGTCCATCATCAACTCCCAGAGCTTGCTCAAACTCATGTTCATTGAGTCAGTGATGCCATCCAACCATCTCATCCTCTGTCATCCCCTTCTCCTCCTGCCTTCAATCTTTCCAATATCAGGGTCTTTTCTCATGAGTCAGTTCTTCACATCAGGTGGCCAAAGTATTGGAGCTGCAGCTTCAGCATCAGTCCTTCCAAAGAATGTTCAGGACTGATTTCCTTTAGGATTGACTGGTTTGATCTCCTTGCAGTCCAAGGGACTCTCAAGAGTCTGCTCCAGCACCACAGCTCAAAAGCATCAGTTCTTCAGCACTGAGCTTTCTTTATTTTCCAACTCTCACATCCATACATGAATACTGGAACAAACCATAGCTTTTTGACTATACAGACCTTTGTTGGCAAAGTAATGTCTCTGCTTTTTAATATGCTGTCTAGGTTTGTCATAACTTTTCTTCCAAGGAGCAAACAGCTTTTAATTTCATGGCTGCAGTCACCATCTTCAGTGATTTTGCCCCCCAAGAAAATAAAGTCTTTCACTGTTTCCTTTGTTTCCCAATCTATTGACCATGAAGTGATAGGACTAGATGCCATGACCTTCATTTTTTTTGAATGTTGAATTTTAAGCCAGCTCTTTCACTCTCCTCTTTCACTTTCATCAAGATGCTCTTTAGTTCCTCTTTGCTTTCTGCCATAATGGTGGTGTCATCTGCATATGTGACATTATTGATATTTCTCCTGGCAGTCTTGATTCCAGTTTGTGCTTCATCTAGCCTGGCATTTTGCATGATATACTCAGCATATAAGTTAAATAAACAACATGACAATATATAGCATCGACGTACTCCTTTCCCAATTTGGAAACAGTTTGTTGTTCCATGTCCAGTTCTAACTGTTGCTTCTTACCTGCATACAGATTTTTCAGGAGGCAAGTAAGGTGGTCTGGTGTTCCCATCTCTTTAAGAATTTTCCAGTTTGTTGTGATCCACACAGTCAAAGGCTTTAGTATAGTCATTGAAGCAGAAGTAGATGCTTTTCTGGAATCCTCTTGCTTTTTCTATGATCCAACAGATGTTGGCAATTTGTTCTCTAATTCCTCTGACTTTTCTAAATCCAGCTTGAATATCTGGAAGTTCTCAGTTCACATACTGTTGAATATAGCTTGGATATTTTGAGCATTACTTTGCTAGCGTGTGAGATGCGTGCAATTGTATGGTAGTGTCATGCGAGTATCTGTTCCTCAGTTCTTTGTCTCATCACAACAAATATTTGGAATGACGGACATTAAACCCCCTCTGCATGTCACAGCTCTTGAATCTTGGATAGACCGTGTTATAGCTCTCAGGTTGTGAAAGGACCGTGATATAGCTCTTAGACAAATCAGTGCTACAGCTCAGTGTTACAGCTCTATTTTATTTAGAAGATAGCAGGAAAATCCATCTTCGAGGCGTGAGGGCACATCAATCCAAAGATGGGAAGAGAAGAGCACCTCAGCGCATGGGGGAGAGAGAGAGAGAGAGCTAGCTTTGACTCCTCTTTTTTATGTTTTTTTCTCCCTGGGCCAGCCAGGAGTGTTGTTTATTTTACCTGAGGTCCTTACTCCGGTCCTCGAACCTTCCTTTGTTCTATTTTTGCGGGCTTTTCCCTTCCTTGTCTTTTAGCCACCGCCATTTTGGACTCCTTTTCCCTATTCTACCTACCTAACAGTAGTTTGTGGAGAAGGCAATGGCACCCCACTCCAGTACTCTTGCCTGGAAAATCCCATGGATGGAGGAGCCTGGTAGGCTGCAGTCCATGGGGTCGCTAAGAGTTGGACGCGACTGAGCAACTTCACTTTCACTTTTCACTTTCATGCATTGGAGAAGGAGATGGCAACCCACTCCAGTGTTCTTGCCTGGAGAATCCCGGGGACGGGGGAGCCTGGTGGGCTGCCGTCTATGGGGTCGCACAGAGTCGGACACGACTGAAGCGACTTAGCAGCAGCAACAGTAGTTTGAACTTTATTTGGGATTGGAATGAAAACTGACATTTTCCAGTCCTGTGGCCACTGCTGAGTCTTCCTAATTTGTTGGCATATTGAGTATAGCTTTTTCACAGCATCGTCTTTTAGCATTTGAAATAGGTCAGCTGGAATTCCATCACCACCACTAGCTTTGTTTGTAATGATGCTTCCTAAGGCCCACTTGACCTCGCATTCCAGAATGTCTGGCTCTAGGTGAGTGATCACACCATCATGGTTATCTGGGTCATAAAGATCTTTTTGTATCGTTCTTCTGTGTATTCTTGCCACCTCTTCTTCATATCTTCTTCTGTTAGGTCCATACCATTTCTGTCCTTTATTGTGCCCATCTTTGTATGACTCCCTTGGTGGCTCAGATGGTAAAGCATCTGCCTACAATGTGGGAAACCTGGGTTCAATCCCTGGGTCAGGAAGATCTCCTGGAGAAAGAAATGGCAACCCACTCCAGTATTCTTACCTGGAACATCCTATGGATGGAGGAACCTGGTAGGCTACAGTCCATGGGGTCACAAAGAATCAGACATGACTGAGAAACTTCACTTTTTGCATGAAATGTTGACTATACAGACCTTTGCTGGCAAAGTGATATCTCTTGCTTTTTAATACACAGCCTAGAGTTCTCATAGCTTTTTTTCTAAGGAGCAAGCATCTTTTGATTTTGTGGCTGCAGTCACTGTCTGAAGTGAATTTGGAACCCAAGAAAATGAAATCCAACACTATTACCAGATTTTCCCTTTTCATTTGCCTCTTTATTTGAAATGATAAGACCAGATGCCAAGATCCTTGTTTTTGAAATGCTGAGTTTTAAGCCAGCCTTTCCACCCTGCCCTTTCACCTCCATCAAGAGTCTCTTTTGTTCCTCTTCATTTTCTGCCATTAAATTGGTTTCACTGGCAAATGATACCCTTATCATAATTTCCTTCTTTAGCTGTATGATCTGCTTTTTCCTTAGGTCTACTTTTTTCTCATAATACAGATCCATTACTATTATTTGTCATTTCATAATATATGCTTTTCCATCCTTCTTTTTTCCTCCTGCTCCATAATGACAAATTGGATGGGGAGGGGGAGAGGCAGGGGAAAAAGAAGATCCAATGACTAAGCCCTTCCCCACTTCCTCAGCCTCTCTCCTCATTTGTACTATCTACTCCTTATCATGTTCTCAGTGCATTTTCCTTCCACACAGTACCCCAAGAATTTATTATAGGTTTTTTAGCACCTCATTTGACTTTTGTGGCATTTCCAATGTTAAATGTAGGGGACTATAGAAGCAGCTCATGTTAGTTAATAATTTTGATGCTTTTCAGGGAAAAAAATTCATAGATCTCCAAGATTTACTTAATTATTTCTATTTTTATAATGTCTGTTCTTATTCAATCAATCATGTCTGACTCTTTTGCAATGCCATGGACTGCAGCCCACCAAACTCCCCTGTCTTTGGGATTTCCCAGGCAAGAATACTGGCATGGGTTGCCATTTCCTTCTCCAGAGGATAATGCCGACCCAGGGATTGAACCTGTGCCTCCTGCTTTGCAGGCAGATTCTTTACCTGCTGAGCCATTACAAGCCCTGTTTTTATAATAACAGTACTTAAATAATTACAAGTGCAAAATTAGGGACATTCCTTATACAATTATGTAACAGAAAATCTACAAAGTAAATATAAAACAAACGAATAAAACAAAGTATGTGACAGATGATACCTTTTCTTGAAACTGGATTATTTAGTATAATGTCAATATGGTGTCACTAAAACACAGATCCTATGGCCTTTGACTTTTAAGTGCTGTTGTGAAGGCTGGTGTAAGGGTTGTGGTTATGTGTTTATCATGTGATCTGAGTCATTAGTGTGTGTGAGGGTCTGCACTTTTCTGGCCAGTATCCCTACACTCCAGGGACTGAGACATTAAGTAACTGATAAAAATACAGTAACAGGTCAAGTGAGAGTCTGGGGGGAGGGTTAGAAATGTTTTTTTCTTTTTCTTTTTGAACAAAATGCTCCACATGTTCATGATCCACTAAGTCTTGCAATTTATGTGCATGCATACTAAGTTACTCAGTCGTATTCCACTCTTTGCAACCCCATAGACTATAGCCTGCCAGGCTCCTCTTGTCTATGGGATTTTCCAGGCAAGAATACTGGAGTGGGTTACCATTTCCTCCTTCAGGGGATGTACTCAGTCCTAGTTGTAAAATTGATTCTATCATTTTTTTTCTCCATGCTGTTGTTGCTGTTAAGTCGCTTCAGTCATGTCCGACTCTGTGCGACCCCATAGATGGCAGCCCACCATATAAAGCATTAAAACCCTCTATTCTAAAGCACATTGTGTTATATCACTCAGCATGCATTTGGTGCCCAGACATTGTTATATATTAAATATACCTCTAGACTTTTCACATGTTTCTGCAACAATTTGATTCCAAAGTAATTGTGGACACACACATAGCTAGGCACTGGAATTATGGCAGAAGTCAGTGGACATCCACATGTATAAAGTGATGGGCCTGCTATGTCCTTTCGGTCTTGTCTGACTCTTCATGACCCTATGGACTGTAGGCAGCCCTCTGTCCATGGGATTCTCCAGACTAAAAAACTTGAGTGGATTGTCATGCACTCCTCCAGAGGATCTTCCTGGCCCAGGGATTGAACCTGTGTCTCTAATGTCTCCTGCATTGGGAGGAAGGTTCCTCGCCACTAGCACCACCTGGGAAGCCCGTACTAAAGTGGGTTTAGCCTCAAAAGTGTTTGGAGTTTTGCTAAAATAAAATCACAAAATTAATTTTGAAATTTCTTAGAGTTCTTTCATTCCACAAGGTGAGAACACTAAGACAGAACAAAACTATCAATTTAGGATATGAATCCATAATAATCTATGAAAGGTTGAATTGAGTTAAAGGTAGTCACAAAAAATAAAGTCTTCATAAATATCACTTTACTTGTATATGTAAAATTTTTGCCTGAGATTTTTTTATACTGTAGAAAATGTTGTCAATCCTCTCACCAAATTCTCTTAAGTCCTGCCCAACATGACTTAGATTAAAATCAGTGTAGCTGAAGACAAGGAAGACGGGAAATTCCTGACTCCAAGGGATGGAATTGTTGTGTGCTTCTGTCTTTTAAATGATCTATGGATCTCCCAATTAGCATCTGCGTCATTTTGTGGTTTCATATGTGGTTAAGGGTTGGACTTAAATATATGCCTGTGGTGTAGTCCTCTCTCTTTCTGTATATCTTTTTTGGTTACTTCCTCTTAATGCTCATAGAATAAAATAAATTATTTCCAAAAGTCTGCAGTGTTTCACACACATGGTTTTTGTGTTTTTCAAAGTGATTTGAATGTGACTTTTATAATAATCGGGCTTCCCTGGTGGCTCAGATGGAAAAGAATCTGCCTGCAATGCAGGAGACCTAGGTTCATTTCCTTGGTTGGGAAGATCCCCCTGGAAAAGGAAATGGCAACCCACTCCAGTACTCTTGCCTAGGAAATCCCATGGACAGAGGAGCCTGGCACTGAACTCATGGGGGTCACAAGAGTTGGACACATGAGCAACTAACACTAGAGGGATCCTAGAGATCTTTTTTTAATTGACATATAATTGATTCACAAGTTTCAGGTGTACAGCAAACAGATTCAGATATCTGAATCTGATACACACACAAACACACACACACCTCTTTTTTCAAATACTTTTCCATTATGGGTTATTAAAAGATACTGAATACAGTTCCCTGTGCTATACAGTAAGTCCTTGCTTTTTATCTATTTTATATATACAGCAGTGTATATATATTAATCCCAAATTTCCCATTTATCCCCCTACTTTCCCCTTTGGTTTGTTTTCTACATCTGAGTTAATTTCTGCTTTATAATAAGTTTGTATCGTTTTTTTTTAGATTCCACATATAAGTAGTAGTATGTTTATGTTTCTGACTTGACTTCACTCAGTATGACATTCTCTAGGTTCATCCATGTTGCTAAAATGGCCTTATTTCATTCTTTTTTTTTTTTTTTTTGGCGAGTAATTTTCCTTTGTATATATGTACCACATCTTCTTTATCCATTCCTCTGTCAATAGTCAATATCTTGACTATTAAAAATAGTGCTTCTATGAGCATTGTGGTGCATGTATCTTTTGGGATCATAATTTTCATCTTTTCCAGATATTTGCCCAGATGTGGGGTTGCTGGATCATATGGTGACTCTATTTTTTAGATTTTTAAGGAACCAGACTTCCTAAGTGAAATTTCCAACTGAATGCTTTGGCATGGGGCTCTAGGTACATCCACAACAGTTAACAGTGTGATAGGGTGCAGCCTGCATATCCCTTAGCACATGGTCGTTGTTGTAGTCTACTACTGGCTTCCATTGCCAGGCAACGGTTACCAGGAGACCACTAACAGTCACACTACAGTGGGCCCCTCCCCTACAAGCATACAACCGTCAATGAGTGACCGTTAGTGGCCTTGCTCAGCCATTGGTTGAGGCCACGGTAAGCCCCTCCCTCAAGTGACCAATTGTCACTGAGCAGCAGTTAGTGGGCACGTTGAGCCAACAGTTGGCTGGGTGGTGGTCCTCAGGCAGAGAGTGAAGTAAGAGGTGGACCCTGGCCTTCTCCCTGGGGCCCTCTGTCCTAGGGCCAGCAGGTGAAGTGGGGTGGGGTGTGTGGCTCAGGGGACAGGCAGGATCTGTGTCCTGCAAGGCTCTGGAGGCCTGGCCATGGCTGCCCACTGACCAGGCTCAGGCCTTGAGGTGGCAGTGAGTCTCTCCCTAATCCCTGCCTCTGTGACCTAATGGCAGTGGCCGTCTGCCTGGGACATAGTCTATGAGACCTGTCCCCACCATGTGGCTGACCTAAGGAGCCTGAGCTCCTGACCCAACTGACCTTTGGGTCCTGGGTGCCTGGCTCCCTCAGTGATGATGTCTGGATAGGGTCTGGGGACCTGGCCCTGAGGGAGCCGCCTGCTGAGCTCTGCCTTTTCAGCCAGTCCTGGATCTCAGAGGTTGAAGGTTGTGCTGCAGGACCTGCCCTTTCTTGTCAGAACAGAGAATAAAGTTCATTTGGTGGAGATTTACAGGAACATGGTTATCTGACCACAACTCCACCTCAAGAACAAAGGGTCTGACAACCGAGACGTTGGCACAAACTCACCATGCCCCTCCATCACCTTTCTTAGAAAAGGGCTCTGCTGGGAGCTTTCAGGGAGTTTGGGATTTTTAAAGCATGACCCGCTCATAGCATTGCAGGGCCCTCAATAAACTTTTCTCTGCTGCAAACTCTGACGTTTCTGTATCATTTGGCCTCGCTGTGCATTGGGTACACAGACTTGCATTTCAGAAACAACAGTAGAACCATGGGAAGAGGTGATATTCAATCCAGAAAGGAGATGTCTTTCTTTATCTTTCCTTACTATCCTTTTATAATATAAACAAAGTCAGAACTGATTAGAGCTGGAAGCTGCTACAGGAATTATCTGGCCCAGTTTGTTTCTGTTCCAGATGAAAGCGGGCTGAGGGGCTGTGAGCCTTTCCCAAGGTCCTGCAGTTAACAATGTGCTTTTTTTCCCTTAATCCCATCTCTCCCTTATTGGCGCCGCACCTGCACCATTCCACTCTTGCACTAATAAACTTCCGTTTGGCCTCTCCTTGGCCATCAATCTCGGGTCTCAACTAAGCTTCATAAAGCCCACTGGTTACAACTGTCTGTGACATCAGACACAAAATTTCTTTCTTCAGCACCAAGGACTCTCTCTCTGGCCTGCCTTTCAAGCCAGCCTCCTCTCCAAATGGTCCCAGAAGTCAGTTTCTCCCCTGGGTCTCCCGTGACACCAAGGCACTGGGTTCCTTTCTTCTTTCCCACCTCTGCTCACACTGGTCCTCACCTACTCTTCTCCAGAAAGTCAACCATCAGCTAATCTTCACCCTTACTTTCCTTGATTTCTGCAACCCATCAGCTAGTTTTTCTTTTCTTTTATGTAATTCAAACTAGAAAGAAAATAACTCCACCACAGAGCTGCTTCCTTGGATTTTTACATGCATCTTTTTTAACCTAGCGGAGTGCTCCTGAGCCTGGAACCACACAGATGAGGAAACCCTAGACCAGTGACTGCACTCATCTTTACCTCGTCATTTCATTTACTAGTTCACTCAACACGTAAACACCTTTCTGATGCCTGCTTTTGCTCCCTCACCTTCTTTAGATCTTCCTCAAGTTCTCAGTGAGGCTTTTCCAACCGCTTTATTTAAAACTGAAAAGCCCCTCTCCTATCTCACTTTCCCCTTCTCTCTCTGCCTCCTGGATTTTCCTCCAGAGCTGTCAGCACCATCAAACATTTCTCTCTTGAGAACCTTGCTAATTTATTTCATGCATGTTGCTTGTCTCCCCTCATAGAAATGAACTCCATGAAACAGGGGTTTTGTCTGTCTCGTTCATCACTGTATGCATGCTTAGAACCATGACTGTTACACAGATGCAAGACGTGAAGATGCGGAGTCAGTCATGAACTGGCTAAATGTGAAAAATGGTTGTATTCCCAGCATTTGTGTACTTCAGGCTTAGAAGAGGAACCTGCTTTGAGCCAATGACCACTACTGTGGTGAGTTCTTACAGAAAGTCCTGGCTGCTAAGGAGGTTGGAATGAGAGCCCTAAACCAGACTCTCACTTGAAGACGCCTCCCGGAATGAGAAATGTTTGAACTGAGAAAATAACCTTTAGCTTTTCTGAGGAGAGAGTGAAGCAAGTAGGAATCAATTGCTTCAGAGATCTCTTGTCTTAAATTTTGTTTTATTCTGCTGAAGTATAGTTGATTTATAATGTGTTGTTAGTTTCAGTTGGACAGTACAGTGCTCTTTTTAGAATTCTTTTCCCTTATAGGTTATTACAAAATAGTGCATATAGTTCCCTCTGCTATGTTAATAGGTCCTCGTTGGTTATCAATTTTATAAACAGTAGTGTATATCTGTTCATCCCAACTTCCTAATTTATCCCCTCTACCATTTCCCCTTTGATAACCATAAGTTTGTTTTCTATAGCCAGTTCAGCTGATCTTAACAAAGCTGTGCACCAAATGCATGCGGAGTGATAACAAGAGGCCAATTGCTGACCTGAGACCATATTAGACGGCATCCACACCAACTGGGTGCCATGCATGTCTGCCTTTCCAATTGGTTTTTTCAATACTGGGCAGCATTTGCCCCCTTCCAGTGTGATTGCCCAGTGTAAAACTGCCATGAAGCTTATAGTACAGTGTAAAGGAGAGGTGGAGACATAAAGTATTAAGAAAAGGTTTTACAAAGTAGTCATTGTTATAATATTGACCTAGCTCTCATTCTCTCCTGCTACTAGCCATGAAGGTTTCCAGTTTTAATTCTGTAAGACTGTATTTTGTGCTTCCTCACACACACAATCTATGTGGTGTCTCTGTCCATAGAGCATTCCCTGGCTTGTGTCAGAGCCGGGTACCATCTGGACTTGCTACTGTTTTCCTTGTGCCAGATGTTTTTTATGGATGGGGAATTTGTGCTCATCCCTTTGCCTGCCACCTCCCCCTCTCCAGCTTAAGGTTTATAGTTATTTAACCCAGGTTAGAAAGTAGAAATATCTTTTCTTAAAAATAATTCTGTCATCATCTAACCTTCCATACACGCCCTGCAAACCTACCCAATGGTATTGGAGGGGGAGTAAATTACTGCTTCAGACTAGTTTTAATCATTATGCAGAAAGCAGTTCTCAAAATTTAGCATCCTTGTTTTCAAGGATGTGTAACTGATGTATGAAAAATTTCATACCAAATCCACACCTCTTTGGCTCCATCAAAAGAAGATAGAATTAAAGTTTAGTTATAAGAAAAGGGGTCTGGAACTTAAATCAGAACGTCAGAGGAATCTTTATACCAAATTATGTACTTGAATATGTATCCATGGGATATGAAGACACATCTACTGAGAAAAGCGGACAGTGAAAAATAAGAAAAGCAACAGGGCAGTCTGATACATTCATTTAAAACGAGTTAGGGGTTAGACATGAGGAAGAAACTAAACTCAAGTTCTGCCTTTTGCTTTATTTTCCGAAAGTCAGAGGCAGCCACTGTTGTGCCTTGATCTAGATCCGTGAGTTGCATTGGCACAAGCAAAGAAAGAAGAAACTGTTCTGTGCTTCTTACACAGAGATCTGTTGGGTGATCGTTGCATGGAACTAGAATTCCTCTGTCCGGGGACTCGAGTCCAGGAAAGAGGAGCAAATATGCACATGTATCTGGACCTAAGAGAAGTCGAAAGAAAGCATGACCTTCACCAGGTATGCTCAGAGAAGATTCTTCCAGGGGCAGGACCAAAAACCAGGGGTCAGGGAAGAATCCTTTGGGAACCCTTGTCTGTAATTAGACACCAATAGGGTGATGCATTCAGCTTGCAGTCTTTAAATAGCTAAAAAAAAAAAAAAAAAAAAAAAAAAGGTCAGAGAACCAGGAATATGCTTAGAAAAAGTATCATAAAAAGGATAGAATGACAATAAAAGGTGGTTGGGAGAACTCATGTCAGGGATCAAGGACTGGAGAGTGTAAAAATTAGCTTTGAATTCTGACTTTTACTTGAAGGAGCTTTGGGAGAGGCCCGTAATAACTGGAGTCTTGTTGAA
This sequence comes from Bubalus kerabau, assembly GCF_029407905.1. Classification (NCBI taxonomy): domain Eukaryota; kingdom Metazoa; phylum Chordata; class Mammalia; order Artiodactyla; family Bovidae; genus Bubalus; species Bubalus kerabau. The sequence continues at coordinate 73,857,350 of NC_073628.1, read as the reverse complement.
GATGATACCTGTGAATTTGCGCAAATCCTGTCATCTTTTTAACAGTTTGTTCCATCATCTAGAAAACAAGGGAGTTGCATTAAATTATATATGAAGGCTTTCACAGCTGTAAAATTGTGATTCTAGATCTGTGAAGAGTGTGTTTATAAGACAGGTGCTGAGAAATCATTCATTTTATTCAAAGAAAACAATCAGGAAAAGCAATGGATTTAAATGAATGGAAAAGAAAGTAAGCAATTGAAAATATTCTTATTTCTTCAAATTTATCCATTAGGCCCCCTTTATATATTATAAAATAATAGACAACTAGTTGCTAGGAACAGTTTTGGCATAATAGCTACCAATTGTTTGGTGTGCTCCCAGTGGGTTAACACTTTACATATTTTACTTCATTTAATATTATTTCATTTAATAGCACCTATAAAGTAGGTGCTATTATTGTCCCCACTTTGACAATGAGGAAAGTGAAACTTGCAGAGCAGAAATAAAATTTTCCAGGTTCCCTAGGTACCAAGAGGCAGAGCTGGAATTGAACACCAGTCTGCCCTGCTGCAAACACTTGCTCAGAACCTTAACAACATCCCATCTTGGGCCAAGAATGGCCAGATCCATTTGTGAGATCCCTTCTTTAATTTTGTGATTCTGAAACAGCTGATATAATTTTAAGTACAACTTTTCCCCCCGATGTTACCTATCAAGGATGAATATCTAGTGTTTACAGAAATAAAAGTTCTATTACATTTCTTCATGTCAGGGTATACAGAGGGTTTATGTGCTTCTCTGGAAAGAAAAGGAAATACAGCTGTTTTGCAGGTAATAACAGTTTATTTTATGTCCTATTTTCCTTAACAGTGATTGCTCTTACTTGGAAACTCTCCTGGCATTTTGTAGGCAATAAAAACGTAAAAAGAATACTCTTTGCAGAGACTTTCACAAGCTTGGCCCCCAGTTCATAATCTGTGGCACAAAACATCTTCAGTCTGATACCAGAGCTGTTTATCAATCTGTCCAACAGCAACATAGGAACCAGGGCTGCTCTTATGACAAGCCCTGGGTCAGTTTTCCTATCACTGGAACCCCCAACATCATTGTGGAAAAAAAAAAGAACCATGCCAATCTGAGAAAACGCTGAGGAAAATTTCTCTACGTGTATACCTGTGGCAGATTCATTTTGATGTTTGGCAAAACTAATACAATTATGTAAAGTTTAAAAATAAAATAAAATTAAAAAAAAAACAAAAAACAAACAAAAAAAAGAAAGACACAGAAATGGAAATGTGACACCTGCAAAGTAAAAATCGTGACTTGATATTAATAACAATTAACTGCTCTCTGATTAAATATCCTTATCCAGACTCAGGGCTAGTGCAGAGCAGAACTGTAAAAGAAACTCTTTGATCCATTGGAAAATTCCCTTTCAGCATCTTCAATGCTTTCCCCATTGTATCTTCCTGCTCCACTGATCTCTGTAGGGATCCTGAGTGGCCCCCAGGGGACAAATTTTGTTCTCTGAACCTTCTCTGCTCTCCATTAGAGTCTCATTGGACCTTCCTGCTGCTGCTGCTGCTACTTCGCTTCAGTCGTGTCCGACTCTATGTGACCCCATACATGGCAGCCCACCAGGCTCCCCATCCCTGGGATTCTCCAGGCAAGAACACTGGAGTGGGTTGCCATTTCCTTCTCCAATGCATGAAAGTGAAAAGTGAAAGTGAAGTCACTCAGTCGTGTCCGACTCTAGCGACCCCATGGACTGCAGCCTACCAGGCTCCTTGGTCCATGGGATTTTCCAGGCAAGAACACTGGAGTGGGTGCCATTGGCTTCTCCAATTGGACCTTCCTTGCTAATAAATTAAATCTGGATGAATGGGCATGGGTAGCACTGAATTATTTGCCTTTTTAAATTTAATATTTGAAAAATAAAGTATCTATTTAAAAATCACTGCTCTAACCATAACCCTGCTAGGTGCCTTGTATTGATGAGTTATAAGTCCACCAAGAGCCCTGTAAGATGGATATTTGTGGGAGAGGAATGGGGGGGCAGTGAAGTGAAGGGATTTGCTCAAGGCCTCATAAAGCCTTAGCCAGAGATGGTGGTAGAATACCTATGCTCTCTTCACTCTTCTGTATTTCCCCCCTGTGACCTTATAATCAAGGCTGTTGAATATGATGCTGAAATTGTAGGCTTCTCTGGCAATATCAATAACCTCAGATATGCAGATGACACCACCCTTATGGCAGAAAGTGAAGAAGAACTAAAGAGCCTCTTGATGAAAGTGAAAGAGGAGAGTGAAAAAGTTGGCTTAAAGCTCAATATTCCAAAAACTAAGATCATGGCATCTGGTCCCATCACTTCATGGCAAATGGATGGGGAAACAGTGGCAGACTTTATTTTTCTGGGCTCCAAAATCACTGCAGATGGTGACGGCCGCCATGAAATTAAAATATGCTTACTCCTTAGAAGGAAAGTTATGACCAACCTAAACAGCATATTAAAAATCAGAGACTTTACTTTGCCAATAAAGGCCCGTCTAGTCAAGGCTATGGTTTTTCCAGTGGTCATGTATGGATGTGAGAGTTGGACTAGAAAGAAAGCTGAGCACCAAAGAATTGATGCTTTTGAACTGTGGTATTGGAGAAGACTCTTGAGAGTCCCTTGGACTGCAAAGAGATCCAACCAGTCCATCCTAAAGGAAATCAATCCTGAATATTCATTGGAAGAACTGATGTTGGAGTTGAAACTCCAATACTTTGGCCACCTGATGCGAAGAGCTGACTCATTTGAAAAGACCCTGATTGTTGGGAAAGATTGAAGGTGTGAGGAGAAGGGGATGACAGAGGATGAGATGGTTGGATGGTATCACCGACTCAATGGACTTGCTCAAACTTTAATTAGTTTGAGCAAGCTCCGGGAGTTGGTGATGGACAGGGAGGGCTGGCGTGCTGCAGTCCATGGGGTCGTAGAGAGTCAGATACAACTGAGGGACTGACTGACTGGCATGGGCAGCCACATATATACTAAGTGAGACAGGATGAAGGGACACTTAGCAGGTCTTCAACCAAATCTATTCTGCAAAGTTCTATCTTTCTTGTTGATTCTTTTGCTGTCTCCAAGCATCTAATAGAACACTACCACTTCCATTACTACTATTACTACTCCTTACTGCTATCCTCTCCTACAGTTTTATAATGCCTTGTCACACTGCTTCAACTCTATGAAGTATAAAATTTAACCCCAATACTGTTTCTTTCTTTTAACTGCTCCTTGAAGGTTTGGCAAAGTAGTAACAGTACTATTTTTGAGTTTTTAGAGCTTGACTGAGAGGCACAGTGGAAATTTAGGATGATTTTGTATTTGTTACTACTTTATCCCACAGCTAGGGACTTTTGGGGAACTTTTTGAGTGTTTAAGTGTTTGATGTTTTACTTGTCTTCATGGCCATAGCTGTTCAGAGAAAGGAATTAATGAAATCTCATAACCTACTGCAATTTACTGACATTGAGGTCAGTGTGTCCATGGGGACACAGTTGAACAACACATTTTGCCATTTATAATGACACTGGATTTTTTCATGACTTAAAGGATAGTTGTGGCTCATGGTTCAGAGAATAGGACCTCCTTGAAGGCAAAAGTGTTAGTCGCTCAGTCATGAGCTATAGTCATGAACCCCATGAACTATAGCCTGCCAGGCTCCTCTGTCCCTGGAATTCTCCAGGCAAGGATACTGGAGTGGGCTGCCATTCCCTTCTCCAGGGGATCTTCCCAAACCAGGGAATTGAACCCAAGTCTTCTGTATTGTGGGCTTCCCTGGTGGCTCAGACAGTAAGAATCTGCCTGCAATGCAGGAGACCTGGGTTTTATCCCAGGGGCAAGAAGATCCCTGGAGAAGGGAATGGCAATCCACTCCAGTATTCTTGCCTGGGAAATCCCCATGGACTGAGGAGCCTGGTGGGCCATTGTCCATGAGGTTGCAAAGAATCAGATATGGCTGAGCGACTTTCACACCCCTTTGCATTGCAGGTAGAATTTTTTTTTTTTTTTTTAATCATTTGAGCCACCAGGACCTCCTTAGTGACCCTTGAAGCACATGGCTGGTCAGAGCAGGTTCCCCAGGGCAGCATCCAGGAACTCGGTCAGCCCACCAGCATCAGCGGTAGGTAGATGGTGTAGGAACTGTCTACTGGTTGAAGCAGGTGCTGCAGAAAATGCCCCCAGTGGCAGAGCACAGGGGTGCTGAACCACATCCACGTGGGGAGCTGCCCTCTGTCACCAGTGAGAAACCTGAAGTCCAGCTGTAGAATCATAAGCCGAGTCCCCAGCTCCCCCAAGACCAATCCAATAGCATTTAAGCATGGAGGCTCTTACAGACTGCTGGAAACACGTTGCCCTTTCTGTGTACTTTCTCACAAATGGGACAAAAGGGATTGAAAGAGAATCTAAAGACATGGACAGCCATGTTCAGTGGCAAAACTGGAAATCTGGCATCTCATGTAGGCATTTCAGAATGGGTTTCATTCCTATACACTATATGGATTTTTGACTCTTGGAAATATACAGGAATATAGGAAATGTTAACAATTTTTTTTGTCTAGTGAAGGAAGCTTTTCTCCCTTGTTCATAGAACCTTTTGCATTTTCTTCACTTAGAAGGCTTGTAAGATGAACCCTTAAGAAGTTAAATAACCTATCCATAAGAAAGGAATAGATCTCTGAGGTATCAACAGCATTACTAGAATTTCAGTGGGTTTTTGTTTCTGTTTTTGTTTTTTAGCTTTTGAAGTTCTTGAGATTATTCTGCAGATATAGCCTCTATTATATTATCTTAATTATGTTAGTAAATAGAACTTTATCTCATGCTGGCAAAATGACTTTTTCTGACAATTTCAGCTTCCAAGTTTCCAAGTCTTACCAATGTTGCTTGGATAATAATCGACATATTTATAATACTAAGTTAAATGTGACTGTGAAAAGACTTTAAGAAAAACCCTTTCTATTATGACAGCACATATTAAACAGCTATATAATTTCTTGTGATTAGCATCATTTAATGTTTAAAACCACTTCACATAATCCCTGGGACATAGTTGGGCTTAATTGTTCTATAAGTAAACTGCTGTGCATGAAGTTCATAACACTGACATACTGAAAGAAAAATCAGATACTACTTATTAGTTTTAGCAAGTAGGTTGATGTCCCTGGTTGCTCAACAAAACATTGAGGGTTTAGATATTAAAGGTTTAAAATTGAATAAAACCAATAAACTACTCTAAAGTGTACTTATTTAGTTTTATCAGTATGTGTCTTTGCCAGATACTACATGTGGAGCTGAAAACTATAGCTAAAAAAGACCCAGTCTTATTTTCAAAAGGTTTGTGGGCACTCAGATACAAGTAGAGAATTTATATATCACATACTGCATATACATGTATTTTAAATTTTTATTTTATATTGGTGAATAGTTTATTTTCAATTTTGTGTTGGTCACAACAAAGTGATTCAGTTATATGTTTACCTATATCCATTGCTTTTCAGATTTTTTTCCCATGTAGGTCATACAGAATATTTAGTAGAGTTCCCTGTGCTATACAGTAAGTCCTTGTTCACTATTTTGTATATAGTAATGTGCATGTTAATCCCAACATCCTGATTTCCTTTAGTAACCATAAGTTTGTTTTCTAAATCTGAGTCTGTTTCTGTTTTATAAATAAGTTGATTTGAATCATTTTTAGATTCTGCATATGACTGATACCATTTTTTATGTTATCATATATATTTACATTGTCTTTCTCCATCTGACTTTTTTAGTGTGATCTTCTCTAGGTTCATCCATGTTGCTTCAAATGACATTCTTTAATCCTTTTTAACGATTGAGTAATATTTTGTTGTATATGTGTATCACATCCTCTTTATCCATCCATCTGTTGATGGACATTTATGTTGTTTCCATGTCTTAGCCATTATAAATACTGCTGCTGTGAATATTGGAGTGCATGTATCTTTGAAATATGGTTTTCCAGATACGTGCCCAGGAATGGGATTGCTGGATCATACAAATTTTGTGTGAATTTGTCTATTGATCACCCAAATACATCAGAGAATGGCATGGGAATAGACAAGTAGCATTTGGAAAGTGCTATGATATGTACATAGAACATTTATTTACTATGATTTTGATGATCTGCTCTCTAACCCTACTGAGGTTGAGAAAGGAAGAGCAATTTGTCTAAGCCATGTTTCTTAGAAGCAGAAGAGTCAAGTATTGAATAAAACATATGTGACTACAAAGCTACTATTACCAAGTTCCACCTCCTTCTCTCTCTCCTATCTCCATTGTACCATATGGCATCCACTACCACCCATTTTTAATTTATTGTTTTTTTTTGCCTAGATGGTACATTTCAAATGTACGTTCTTGGCTTACTGTGCTTGTTTTTGCTGAATGTGTAAGGGAAACGAAGATGAGAGCCCAGAAAGTTAGTGTCTTATTGCTCAAAACTGATTGGCTACTGAAAAACGGACAGTTCACCAAGTGAATCTATAATTATGATCTCTTCAAAATATAAAATGTAGGAACTGGAAAGGGCCTTCAAGGCTTCCTCCTTCATTTTATGAATGAAGAAATGGAACTTCACAGTGGTAGAGCTAGTTAAAATCCATTAATCAATCACTTACCAAATGCAGCACAGAGGATTTTATTTGAGCATTATTCAAGCAATGATTTGCAAGAAAAGGCCTTTTTTTGGTCACTTGGATTCTTGGCACCATTTTTTAAGCCATGTATGCTAAGATAAATGTATATCTTTATAACAAATGGATTACTGGCATGTACTTCTTGCCTGGGATTATGAGTTTCCAAAGGGTTGCATGGAATCAACCTATAAGAAAGAAAGAAAGAAAAAAAAAAACCTAGGGGAAACTAATCTTTTCAGATTAATTTAGTTCTCCCATCCCAGTTTATGAGGCAGCAATCTTGCCATGCTTATTGATTATCAGACAAGACTACTAATCCCCTTAAGGTCATTAACTGTACTTAATTAAAGAGCAGTTAGCTAGCTTCTCTTTACTAAAGTAATGTGGCTGTTAAAAGTGATTTGTACTTTACCAATATGGCAGCCATTAATCTGAAGATCAATTTGTCATTTATATTTTCCCAAACAAATATATTTGGTAGGTCAAGTGAGCACTGATATTTCTCACATGCCCTCTAGATGCACTCACTGTATCTGTAATTGTCAAAAGAAGGAAAGCTTCCAACTGCCCCGCCTGTATGAGAACAGCCATTCCTATCTTTCTGAGCTTTGCACCAAATTATTGTTTGCTTAACAATCTGATGCTTTTCCCCATTGGCCAAAGGTGGTATAGAGGATAGTGGTGATTTGAAAAATAAAATTATTTCTTTGTAACTAGCTGTGTTCCAAAAAAATTTGAACAAAAATGAAGGAAACATGAATTCACATTATAGAGGAGTTCCAGAGACATATTAGAGGAATCAAAACAGTGTTTACAAAATTTATAGTTGAAAATCACATGTTGCTGCATTTATTGTATATAATTTCACAGCATAGTTGTACAAATATAAAGATGATAGGATTTATGGACTGGCCTTTATTGTGTTCTCTATTTCATCCTATGCTCTTCATTTCAGGATTGTACCTACAAAAGTAAATGCTCAGTTACATTGTGCTGCTGCTGCTGCTAAGTCGCTTTAGTCATGTCTGACTCTGTGCGACCCCATAGACAGCAGCCCATCAGGCTCCCCCATCCCTGGGATTCTCCAGGCAAGAACACTGGAGTGGGTTGCCGTTTTCTTCTCCAATGCACGGAAGTGAAAAGTGAAAGTGAAGTCACTCAGTTGTGTCCGACTCCTAGCGACCCCATGGACTGCAGCCTACCAGGCTCCTCCAGCCATGGGATTCTCCAGGCAAGAGTGCTGGAGTGGGGTGCCATTGCCTTCTCGGCAGTAACATTGTACCTGCTAACAAACACCTGTGTGGATGGTGAGGTGTTAAGGGGTTCTTAAGGAAAAAAAAGAGTACATCAAACAGGTTCTAATAAATGCCACAGGTCACTTCTGCTGGATGTGACTTACAGTGCAACTGGGGTTCTTGCAGGAAAGACTGGAGAAGTTACAGTACTCAGGGAGGTGAAAACAGACCTGGCAGTGAGCACTAGGATTACTTTTTAGGCTCCCTGGCTGCCTTTATTTTTCTTCTAGGGTTCATTTCTACTTGCTATTTGGAAAAATGGATTCTTACAAATGGCTCTCTCACTTGGGAACACATAGGTAAACATCAAGCTCCCTGAAGAAACAAAACAAATCAACAAGATTTCATTAACAAAGATAATTTTTTGTCTGTTTCTCCAAATTACAGTTCAAAAAGTTAGACCATGATAAACAGGGAGAGAAAAACTGCTGTGTTTCTGTGATGTAACTCCAGGTCTCATGTCACCAAATGATATAGGTAGGGAGATTCTCAATCCTTTCTGACTCCAGATCCCTTTGTAATCACAACAACCATTTTGACTTTCAGAGCTGATCAAATGTGCAAAACCTAACAATGTAGAGGCTGGTACTGCTGGGACAGCCTCCAACTAACCCCGGCCAGATTTCCCTTCTGACTCGAGGGTGTCATCACTATCCCATTGAAAATATCTTGTGATTCTAATTTTGTTCTTGGGATGGAGACAAATGTTTTGGGGTAATTACTTGACTTTTTGGAACTATCTGTGACAAATTTCTCTTTTGTGTTTCCAACCACAATTTAACATACATACTTCAGACACGCTGTTGTAGTACCAGAACAATGTGATGAACCATGGCCCAAATGAGGAGGTTCCTAGATGATCATCAGCAGGAAGTTAAATCTTGGGGTTGGGACCAGTGAGTAGAGCACAGTGACCAGGGCTGTGGTGTAAGGAGCATAACAATCAGTAATGCTCACTGAACTTATCGCTCCACCAAGCATATTATTTACCTCTCTTATTATGCAATCACTTGTGAGATTTTGCTGTTACCTTCAGTTTTCAAGTTAGGGAATTGAGGCCTGGAAGAACCCACACTTAGATGACTTTGGGATGAAGTCAAGTCCTTTTCATTATACTAACACTTAAGAGGAGAGAGAGAGGGATGAATGAACACTTAGAAGGGGTAGCCAGAACCATCCCAGGCCAAGCCCTGCTGCTGCTGCTGCTGCGTCTCTTCAGCTGTGTCTGACTCTGTGATTCTATGGACCCAGGCCTGACAGGCACCTCTGTCCATGGGATTCTCCAGGAAAGAATACTGGAGTGGGTTGCCATTTCCTCCTCCAGGGAATCTTCCCGACCCAAGAATCCAACCCACGTCTCTATGTCTCCTGCAATAGCAGACAGGTTCTTTACCTCTAGCGCCACCTGGGAAGCCCAAGTCAAGCCCACCCATACTCAGATGCTGAAGCACTAGAATCATTTATTAGTCACCATGACTCTTATGTCAAAGTGAGTAGTGGGGAAATGGTGATAGCTTTAGGTACGGTGTTTTACATATGTTTTGCTTAAGCTCTGTCCAGTGTCCTGAAATGGCTGATTCCTAATATCAGTTCAGTTCAGTTCAGTCACTCAGTCATGTCTGACTCTTTGCGACCCCGTGAATCACAGCATGCCAGGCCTCCCTGTCCATCACCAACTTTCGGAGTCCACCCAAACTCATGTGCATTGAGTCAGTGATGCCATCCAGCCATTTCATCCTCTGTTGTCCCCTTCTCCCCCTGTCCCCAATCCCTCCCAGCATCAGAGTCTTTTCCAATGAGTCAGCTCTTCGCATGGGGTGGCCAGAGTATTGGAGTTTCAGCCTCAGCATCAGTCCTTCCAATGAACACCCAGGACTGGTCTCCTTTAGGAGGGATTAGTTGGATCTCCTTGCAGTCCAAGGGACTCACAAGAGTCTTCTCCAACACCACAGTTCAAAAGCATCAATTCTTCGGTGCTCAGCTTTCGATTCCTAATATAAAACTAACCAAATTCAAAAAAACATCAAAAAATAAAATCACAGATGAAAATTTTTTTAAATGTAAAATATGAATAGAAATTAATATAATAATCCCCATATATTAGCATCTAGCTTAACCAAATATTAACATTAAGTACTGCTTTTATTATAACTCATGATTTTCATAAATAATATTTTTATTATTATTCTAAATATTACATATTTCTCAAAATGTATATGTTGTTTATGTTTGTGTCCTTTGTATATACAATTTTTATTGTTGATTTCTAGTCTAAATTTCTAGTCTAAATTATAGTAAGCAAACAAATAACCAAATTCCAGAGAAAAGCACTTGACCATGTTTGTTGTACCAGGTTGGTATAATTATGCATTAAAGTATACTGTATTACTCAACATTTTTATTAGTCTGAGGATTAATGCATCTGGAGTAGCAGACACCAAGCCACAAGTAAATTAACCAAATTCATAACTTTCAATCTGTGATTTGTTTTCTTAGCTGTTATTCTGTGCTTTTCTTTTACTTTCTTTATACATGTTTGTGTTTGCCAATGTTATAGCCATATCCAGGACATCTCTTTAATATTCCTTCAGTGACTATTAAATTTGATTTAAAAATACTTTCATTTGGATATTTTCAAGCTGCTTACCAGTTAGCAGTATTTTTAATGTCCTATTTATCTAATACAGTGCCTTGTGCTGTTTTCATAATCAGATAAGGGTCATTAAACCATTTTTGAGATTAAATAGCACAAAACCATTTTTTTTTTCTGTTTATGTGCCCCATTAATATTGGAGCTTATGCTTACCATGGCTTAATGTTTCAATTTTAAAATATCATTTATGTTAATATGGAAAGGCTCTGTTATCTAATTGTGAGGATTATTTCCATTACCTTCCACCTTTGAGTGTAATCTCTGTAAATATTGGCCTCCATATTTCTTTGAACAGACAGATTTTTAACCTTGGACATTTCTCAGGACATCATTCAAAATACAGTTATGCATCCTTATTTAGTTTTTAAAAAAGATTTTTTTGGATCAGTTTTAGGTTTGCAGCAAAACTGAAAGGGAAGTGGAGATTTCCCATATGCCTCCTGACCCCCCAAGTGCATAGAAAGCACCAGAATATACCAGAATACTACTTTTTTTTTTTTTTTAAAGGAAAAGCCTAGATTGATACGTTGTAGTCAACCAAAGCCTATAAGTTTGCATTATGGTCCACTCTTGGTGTTGTGCATGCTATGGGTATAAACAATGCATAATGACATGATATATAAGTAGTATTTTATTGTTATAATAGCGAAAACAATACTTTCACTCTGTGCTCAGCTTATTCATGTCTCTCCCACCTACTCCCACCAACCTTGGCGACCACTGATCTTTTTACTGTCTCCACAGTTTTTCTTTTTCCAAAATCTCATGTAGTTGGAATCACAAAGTATGCACTACTTTCAGATTGGCTTCCTTCACTTAGCAATATGTATGCCTCTTAGCAATCCATGTCTTTTTGTGGCTTGATAGCTCATTTCTTTTTTAGCAATGAGTAACGTTCCATTTCTGGAGGTACCACTGTTCATATATCCATTCACTTACTGAAGGGTATCTTAGGATGCTTCCAAGTTTGGCAATTGTAAATAAAGCTACAGTAAACATCTGTGTGTAGATTTGTGTGAAGACATAAGTTTCCAACTGTTTTGCATGGAAGTGTGTTTGTTTAGTTTTTTAAGAAGCCACAAAGCTGTTTTCCAAAGTGGCTGTGCCATTTTCATCCCCTTAAGTCAGAAGAGTTCCTGTTGCTCCACATCTCTTCACCAGCATTTGATACTGTCAGTGTTCTGGATTTTGGCCCTTCTAATAAGTAGGTAGTGGTATCTTATTGTTTTAATTTGCATTTCCCTGATGATGTATGGTGCAGAGCATCTTTTTATATGCTTATTTGCCATCTGTATATCTTCTTTATGACCAACCTAGACAGCATATTAAAAAGCAGAAACATTACTTTGTCAACAAAGGTCCATCTAGTCAAAGCTATGGTGTTTCCAGAAGCATCAGTTCTTTGGCACTCAGCTTTCTTTATAGTCCAAAGCTGAGAGCCAAAGAATTGATGCTTTTGAACTGTGTTGGAGAAGACTCTAGAGAGTCCCTTAGACTTCACGGAGAACCAACCAGTCCATCCTAAAGGAAATCAGTCCTGAATATTCATTGGAAGGACTGATGCTGAAGCTGAAACTCCAATACTTTGGCCATTGATGCAATGAACAGACTCATTGGAAAAGACCCTGATGCTGAGAAAGATTGAAGGTGGGAGGAGAAGGGGACAACAGAGGATGAGGTGGTTGGATGGCATCACTGACTCAATGGACATGAGTTTGAGCAAGCTCCGGGAATTGCTGATGGACAGGGAAGCCTGGTGTGCTGCAGTCCATGGGGTTGCAAAGAGTATGACACAACTTAGCAACTGAACTGATATCTTCTTTTGTGAGGCATTTCTTAAGGTCCTATAATAGCTGAAACATAAGGTCATTGTAAATTTTATCTTGTATCACAGTGATTGGAGATATCTTTCCATGCCCAGGTGTTACTTTCTGCAGCCTTTCAATTCCTAGAAGTGGGGATGCTTTATGCATAATATACCTTCTCACACAGGTGGCCTCCACAGGGGGCTCTGCTGCCTCAGATCATCTCAGTCCCCTAAGCTGGCCTTTCCCATCAGTGAACCAGGGCTTCCACAACTTCCTTCTGTGCATACCACCCTTTCGCAGTCTGATGCCAATGTCAACAGTGATCAGGCTCTATATGTTGATGTCTCTGGATAAAGTAGTACTCATTCCTTTTACCTTTATGTTTTCCTTAAAGGAGAATGAGTCATGTTGTATAGCAGAGGATGCAAATGTTTTGACAGCAAGTTTAGATTCAGGAGACTGGGGTTCACATCTCCCTTATTCTCTCCAAATTTTAGTGTTCTCTCTCTCTTTTTTTTTTTTTTTTCAGGCAAGGCTTTACTGGGGGCCCAGCTACATGCATGCAGCTACATCAGAGGAGCAGAGAGAAGAAACAGGCTCTCTTGCTTGCTCTCTGCCTGATGGGATTGGGGGTGAGCTTGTTCCTTATATGGGTTGAGAGTAGGGTGTATCCAGGGGTAGGGTCCAAAGGATGCTTAGGTGGTGTAGACAGGGAGCATGCTCAGTACCTTGCTTTGCTCCCAACACCTTGTTTTTGCTCCTGGCTCTCCAGAAATGGCAGTAGGGGTTCTTTGGTCTTTTAATATCTTTTGTTCACAATTTGCCCCACCTGCACAGGCCTGCAGTTAGTTTTAGTCCCACATAGTTTTTTGTATTTTGTTGCAGAAGGAGAGGTGTATCCAGGTGCAAGCTTTGCAGTACTGCAGCAAAGGGTCCAGGTCCCAACCTGTCTCATTGTCCCTATACTCTTATTCTTAAGAGTTAAGTGGCTGAAGTTCTCATTTTCTGAAATTTCTTCCTGCTAGACAAGGGCTGCAGACCCTAGCCTACTCTAGAGGTGTAGAGTCCCTTATTCTGGATATCAATGTTACCTCCTTCTCAGGGCTCTTATAAAGATTAAAATAGATCATTGTACATCAGTATTGTTTTAAATTGTGAAATACCATTTTAAGTTTAGATGTCACCATGCTCATTACCAGTAATAACCTCTGTAAATGTCAACATCTGAATAGCATCTAATATGTGCCAGATTCTGTTCCAAGTTCTTTGTTCTATTAAACTCTTTTCGGCCTAACAGCCCTGAGAGGTGGGGACAGTGAAATGTCCATTTTACAGATGGGTAAATTAAGAAGTTAAGCAACTTACTGCAGTGACACATAGCTAGTAAATGAATGAGCTGAGATTTGACTCTGGACTCTATGTCCATAACCACTATATTACATGCTTTTTTAATGACCGTAATGCTAATGCAGAGAATGATACTAATTATTACATCCAAGTACTATAATGTACCAGTCTTCTTTATGGATCAGTAAGTTTGACTTTTTTCTAATCGTCCTACAGTCCTTAATCATTGACCCAGCTCCTGAATAAATATTTTTGGTAAAGTAAGGGAATGACTCAGTGCGCAGAAATTTAAAATACATGTCCTAATACAGTGGGTCAACATCTCATTTCCACTCTTGGTGACAGTGTTGTTAGGAACAGCTAAATTTAAATAGTAATATAATCTTTTCACTTGTTATAAAATATTAATCATGATTTTCAACTGTATTTTCAAGGAAATTATTGGTCACATCTGTGTCTACAATGTATTCTGCCACCTCCTTTATTTTAGCTGTCCTCAGTTTAGATAAAATGCATTAAACTTGTATTTATTTCTTCTCAGGTATTCATGACACTTTAAAGAGATTGTTTAGTTACACTTATGCTTGTCATCCCCAGCATGTAGCTTGCCAAATGGAGTTACAATATATGCTAAGGGATGTGAATGCTTCCCAACTGTGCTGTGAAACTTTGTCCATAAAGCTGCCAATCTCTTTGTTGAGTCCTCATTCCCCATAATGGGGGAATGTGTTGTAGTCAGTCCTGGGTTTTCTTAGCCATTCTAGATTTTAACTCAGTTCATTGAATTTGTCCTTTCTTCATGTTACCCCCTAGAGTAGCATCCACTTCCTGGGGCTCACATGGCATCAGGGAGAAGGGTCTGTCCATGATGCCATCAGCTGAGATTGGCACAGTTCCGCATGGTTTCTGGTCTTCAGTCATGTACTTGGTGGCTTCACTGTCCTGAACCCTAGGCTCCCTCTCTATTCATAGACCAAATCTCAACACTTACATAAGACTTTGAGGGGTATGGGGAACTAGAGGAGATGATTTTGTGTACTCAGGGCTTCTGGAGATTTATGGGAGTGGAGGGGGAGAGTTGGGGGATTTTGTATGGTATCTCCTCAACCTGCCCCCGTTTAACACCCTGATTTCTGCTCGTGCTGCTCAGAACCTCATTCACTTTCTTGGGCTCCATCTAATGAATTCAGGGCCTTCCTACCCTTCTGTAGTTGAACTTAACTGTGGTTTCTTTGTCTCTTTTCCACTCTGCTCCCTCTGCCCTCCAACGAGGATCATGTTCTTTCCCATCTTGATGTGAGCGTGGGGGGTTGGAGGTGGGAGAAATAACAGTACAAAACTGGTTCTCTATCATAGCATATCCTTGCAAATCTTTCCTTATAGAAAAGGGATTTTTACCGGGAATAAGCTCTTGGAATGAAAATCAAGATGATGATGGTTTTGTTCAAGGATCCCAATATCTATGTTTCCCTGGCTTTGAGTGAAATGAGAGGGGGTGAGGTGAGACAGAGGGTAGGACTGGGCAGGAGATGTGTTAACATCCTCTCACCACAGATATTTAATCAAACTTCCTGAATCTAAGTCACTGCCATCAACAGTGGAGCATTTGTCCATTTTCTGCTGCTGTTTCCCTCTCCGTTTCAAGATGAGTGAGAGAAGGGGAGCAGCTTGCATTGCTGAAGAAGGAATGGCTGTGATTCTGCTCTTCTGTTCTGGTTGTTTCTTTTCAAGTTATTTTTCAAATATTTATTGATGTGCCCATGTAATTCTTTGTGCCATTCTTATTCTAGACATTGGAGATATAGCAATGAACAAGCATACACAAACTACTTTTTTGGGGTTTTTAGCCTCTCTTGGAAGATTAACATACTCAATTAAAGATGGTGCATGTCATGAAAGTGGAATAAAAGAGATTGACTTTGTTATGGCCATAGTTTTACAAAATTTTCATGTGTTATAAAAATAGAAGAAAAGAGAATCATCTTATGGTGCTGAGACCAAACTGAAGTTCAGTCATCCTGTGACCTTTCTTCATCACTCACAAGTAGGTACAGGGGTGAAAATGTTATGACAGATTCACCATTACTTATAAAGTGTTACCACTTGGTATAAACGTAATGTTTCAATGGATGTTAAAGAGATAAACACTGATTAAAGAAAAACATATGATGATAATACAGCTTCTCTAATTATATAAGAAATAGAAAATGTATATAAATAAATACATTTTATTATTTTATTTTAGCATTAAGCATGCACGGTATACTGATGAGTCTGACAAAATGATTCTGGAATGACACTCAGCATAGTCATCCACAAAAATAGTCCTGACTACATCAGAATTCATTGTTAAAAATAAGCTAGCATGGAAATATGACTCATAATCAACTGAAAGGTTTTTGTTAGGGGAACTGCACCAATGCAGCAAACAGAAGCATTTAGGAATTAAATCAATGTATGGTATGTTATGGTGGCATTTGTATTAATATTATTAAAATGATTATGAGAACTTTGGTTGGCTTTGTACTAGGCAACCAGAGACGAGATCCATACCTTGGAAGTCCTGGTCCCAAACTGTATTTGCTTTTTACAGAACTTGCTTCTTTTTACCTCCAGTACTTTTTTTTTTAAACAAAGATTTCCTTTCATCAGAATTGTGCCTATAATGTGTAATGCTATCTCCATAAACAGTGCTTGCCCTGTGTCTAGCCAGATGAATACACAATTTGCATGTTGCTGATTAAAGGGAAAGTGTGTAAATGTATATGAATGGTCATATTTAAAAAGGAAATCTCAAAAGCTGACAAAATATCTTCCCCTTTTCTATACAGTCCAACAGCTTGAGGACTTGTACATCCACTAAGCCTTATGCCACATCTTTTTAACAAAGAATGTGTGAAAAGCAGCCAGGAAGACTTTGGCTTCATGGATCTGCATGAAATGAATGCCCCATGAGAGCTTCTTCCTGCTCCTCCACTCCTCTTTCAGAATCCCTGGCTGCTGGTATTTGAATGATGTAGCAATGGGAGCTCATGGGATTTCCATGCAGCAGTGAGAAGAAGCCCAGTTTCAGATCATAATAGACCAGCTACTGGTGAGAATGTTATCAGTCAGCTTTTACATTGGTGCCTTGGAAAGGGATTGAGGGTTGGGGGTAGGGAGCAAAGGAGAAACTGGGTAGGAGTAGATACTGTACCTTGTCAGTTTCCTGAGTTACACGGGGAACCATAGAGATATTTATTCTGAACTACGGGAATAGGAGCCATTGGTAAAAAGGAATGTTCTTTCAAGAAGTGGCAGGTTGAGAATAAGACAGTTACTGCGGATGTGGTCCAAAGAGGTCATTTGGCATACTTACATTTTAAAGTGTGCTTAGAGATGTGTTCACAAAATCCTCAATTACTGGGAGTAAATTCTGTGGCAGCACATTGTTTTCCCAGAACATCTCAAAATTGCACATGTGAGTAAAACACTGTCTTCTAGTTCTGAAACCAGTGAATGCTCATCTGTATCAGGTTTTTCATCTAGCTCATGCATTCACCATTTAACAGAGTTCAAAATACTAGTTGAAATGGTCAAAAAGCAACATTCCTTCCTTCTTCAGATGGACATTTATCTGAAATTAACTTGTTTTTCTTCCACCAATAGACTTAGACAATTCATTTGACCAAACTACTTTACTTTTTATGTTTATTTTGCATTTGTTACTGGAAAATTGGTTTTCTTGCCCAACACACATATGTTTGCATTGTGTAATATGCTGGTACCAAAAAAAAAAAAAAAACCAGGAAATGACAGTCAATTATCTAGCCTATAACTTTGGTTAGGTTGTAGATGTCCCTCTCCGGGACAGCCAGGAACATTCTCAGGAAAGGTGGCACTTGACTGTGAAACTTAAATGTTATTAGGAAGTCACGATTTGAAATAGGGAGCCTAGTTTGTGAAATATGTGGTCAAAATGCAGAACATATTTAGGAAACTGAAATATGTGGTGTGAATTCAGTATGTAGGGTTTGAGTAGGGTAGGGAAAAAAGACAGGGATGAGGCTGGAAGGTGGAGGTCAGGGTTCAGAGAAGGCATGGACTTGTGTTTTACTCCACATAGCATAATACCAACGGTGCCTGTTTTTTAAATAGGAGTCCAGTAAGTATTTCTTTCTTTTTCTTTATGCTTATATGGTTTCTTTTTTAAAAATTTATTTAGTTTAATTGGAGGCTAATTACTTCACAATATTGTAGTGGTTTTTGCCATACATTGATATGAATCAGCCCTGGGTGTACATGTGTACATGTATACATCCTGAACCCCCTCCCACCTTCCTCCCCAACCCATCCCTCAGGGTTGTCCCAGTGCAGCGGCTTTGAGTGCCCTGTTTCATGCATTGAACTTGGACTTATGATCTAGTTCACATATGGTAATATACATGCTTCAGTGCTAGTCTCAGTAAGTATTTCTTGAGTAAATGAATGTAGAGATAAATGGATAGATAGATGGAATGAATATTATATTTTAAAAACATTTTAAAGCTTTTTAATTGAAGTGTAGTTGATTTAGGGTGTGTTAATTACTCACTGTACTGTGAAGTGACTCAGTTATACATCTGTATACATTCTCTTTTGAATATATTCTTTTCCATTATGGTTTATGATAGGACATTGAATATAGCTGTGTGCTGTACGATGGGACCTTATTTTCCATTCTGCCTATCACGGCTTATATCCGCTAACCCCAGCCTCCCCTCCATCCCTCTCCCATGCATCCTCCCTCTTGGCAACCACCCACCTGTTCTCTGTGTCCATGATTCTGTTTGTGTTTGATAGGCAGTTTCATTTGTCTCTTTTTCGGACTTACTTCACTTAGTATGATCATCTCCAGTTTCATCCGTGTTGCTGTACTTAGAATTATTTTGTTCTTTTTTATGACTGAGTAGTATTCAATTGTGTGTACCTACCATATCTTCCCTTAAATCATCTGTCAATAGGCATTTAGGTTGTTTCCATGTCTTGGCTATTATGAATATTCCAATCCCAAAGAAAGGCAATGCCATGGTGCACTGGGACAATCCCGAGGGATGGGATGGGGAGGGAGGTGGGACGGGGGTTTGGGATGGGGGACACATGTAAACCCGTGGCTGATTCATGTCAATGTTTGACAAAAACCACCACAAGGTTGTAAAGTAATTAACCTCCAATTAAATTAAATACATTAATTTTAAAAAAGAAAGGCAATGCCAAATATTGTGAATATTCCAATCCCAAAGAATGGCAATGTCAAAGAGTGTTCAAACTACTGCACAATTACACTCATCTCACATGATAGTAACACAATGCTCAAAATTCTCCAAGCCAGGCTTAAACAGTACATGAACTGTGAACTTCCAGATGTTCAAAATGGATTTAGTAAAGGCAGAGGAACCAGAAATCAAATTGCCAACATCTGTTGGATCATAGAAAGAGCAAGAAAATTCCAGAAAACCATCTACTTCTGTTTTATTGACTATGCCAAAGCCTTTGACTGTGTGGATCACAACAAACTGTGGAAAATTCTTAAAGAGATGGGAATACCAGACCGCCTGATCTGCCTCCTGAGAAATCTGTATGCAGATCAAGATGCAACAATTAGAACTGGACATGGAACAACAGATTGGTTCCAAATCAGGAAAGGAGTATGTCAGGGCTGTATATTGTCACCCTGCTTATGCAACTTATAGGCAGACTACATCATGGGAAATGCCAGGCTGGATGAAGCACAAGCTAGAATCAAGATTGCTGGGAGAAATATCAATAACCTCAGATATGCAGATGACACCACCCTTATGGAAGAAAATGAAGAAGAACTAAAGAGCCTCTTGATGAAAGTGAAAGAAGAGAGTGAAAAAGTTGGCTTAAAACTCAACATTCAGAAAACTAAGATCATAGCATCTGGTCCCATCATTTCATGGCAAATAGATGGGGAAACAATGGAAACAGTGAGATACTTTATTTTTTTGAGCTCGAAAATCACTGCAGATGATGACTGCAGCCATGAAATTAGAAGATGCTTGCTCCTTAGAAGAAAAGCTATGACCAACCTAGACAGCATAATAAAAGGCAGAGACATTACTTTGCAAACAAAGGGCCATCTAGTCAAAGCTATGGTTTTTCCTGTAGTCATGTATGGATGTGAGTTGGACCATAAAGAAAGCTGAGCACTGAAGAATTGATGCTTTTGAACTGTGGTGTTGGAGAAGACTCTTGAGAGTCTCTTGGACTGCAAGGAGATCCAACCAGTCTATCCTAAAGGAAATCAGTCCTGAATATTCACTGGAAGAACTGATGCTGAAGCTGAAACTCCAATACTTTGACCACTTGATCCAAAGAACAGACTCATTGGAAAAGACCCTATGTTGGCAAAGATTAAAGGCAGGAGGAGAAGAGGACAACAGAGGATGAGATGGTTGGATGGTATTGTCGACTCAATGGACATGCGTTTGAGTATACTTCAAGAGTTGGTGATAGACAGGGAAGCCTGGCTTCCTGCAGTGCATGGGGTCGCAAAGAGTCAGACATGACTGAGTGAACTGAACTGATTGACCATATCTTCTTTAAATCATTTGTCAGTGGACATTTAGGTTGTTTCCATGTCTTGGTTATTGTGAATAGTGCTGCTATGAACGTAGGGGTGCCTGTTATTTCTTTGAACTGTTGTTTTTGTCTGGATATATGCCAGACAAAAATTTTTATTTTTAGTTTTCTGAGGAACCTACATACTCTTTTTCACAGTGGGTGCAACAACTTACATGCAATAAATATTATTAGGATATTAATTTCTCTTATAGACAAGGAGAGGTCATTGTAAACCTTTAAACAGGATAAGAATGTCAGGTGTATGGCTCTGATGGAAAATTTTGAGGGTTGGATGATTGAGGGATTAACTAGGGTCAGCGAGATCACTGAAGTTGGAACACACTAGGCTGCTGAGAACTTCTAAGGAAAATTTTGTCTAAGATGGAAGAGTACTGAGAGAAAGAGCTAGATAAGAAGCAGAAGCAATAGATACTGCTGACTTTTGGCTTTTGGGAGTGGAGAGTTAAGGATGATTTGGACCAGCTCTTGAAGAAGTTGTGTCAGATTTAGGTAGACATTCTGTAAGTTGTAAAAGGCATAGGTCTAAAAGTCATGTGTAAAAGTTGAATGGGACATGGCAGTGGGAATTATTAGGCTATAAGTGACATTTGAGAAGGAAGAAACATGGGAATGGAATATTGAGGGTCATTAAGTGTATGCTGCTGCTACTGCTAAGTTGCTTCAGTTGTGTCCAATTCTGTGCATCCCCATAGACGGCAGCCCGCCAGGCTCCCCCGTCCCTGGGATTCTCCAGGCAAGAACACTGGAGTGGGTTGCCATTTCCTTCTCCAGCGCATGAAAGTGAAAAGTGAAAGTGAAGTCGCTCAGTCATGTCTGACTCCAAGTGACCCCATGGACTGCAGCCTACCAGGCTCCTCCATCCATGGGTTTTGCCAGGCAAAATTGCTGGAGTGGGGTGCCATTGCCTTATCTGCATTAAGTATATAGGCATGTCCAAAAAGAAGCTAAAATTACAATAAGAGGGAGACTCAAAACAGCAACCAGTTAGGAGAGGGCCAGGAAGAAGTGCAACTGCCTATTCCTCGTTCATTGAGACTTTTTGAATAACGTCATCTTTTAGAGTTACTGAATGTAATTTTTTTCAGTCTGTTTGGAATTTTCACTGATCATAATACTCAAACACAATTGGTGGCTGATTTAATCTGATTGTGCTGTTTCACTTGGCTTAATGACCTGGTTAACCATGATGGTGTGGTCACTCTCCTAGAGCGGGACATCCTGGAGTGTGAAGTCAAGTGGGCCTTAGGAAGCTTTACTATGAACAAAGCTAGTGCAGGTGATGGAATTCCAGCTGAGCTATTTAAAATCCTAAAAGATGATGCTGTCAATACACTGCATTCAGCATGTCAGCAAATTTAGAAAACTCAGCAGTGGCCACAGGACTGGAAAAGGTCAGATTTCATTCCAATACCAAAGAAGGGAAATACCAAAGAATGTCCAGACTACTGAACAATTGCGCTCATTTTACATGCTAGCAAGGTAATGCTCAAAATCCTGCAAGCTAGGCTTTAGCAGTAAGTAAACTGAAAACTTCCAGATGTACAGGCTGGGTTTCAAAGAGGCAGAGATACTGAAGATCAAATTTCCAACATTCGTTGCATCATGGAGAGAGCAAGGGAGTTCCAGAAGAACATCCACTTCTGCTTCACTGAATATACTAAAGCCTTTGACTATATAGATCACACACAACAAACTGTGGAAAATTCTTAAAGAGATGGGAGTACCAGACCACCTTACCTATCTCCTGAGAAACCTGTATGTGGATGAAGAAATAGCAGTTAGAAATGGACATGAAACAACTGACTAGTTCAAAATTGGGAAAAGAGTATGACAAGGCCGTATATTGTCACTCTGCTTAGTTAACTTCTTTGCAGAGAACATGATGTGAAATGCTGGGCTGGATGAATCACAAGCCAGAAACAAGATTGCCTGGAGAAATATTAACAGCCTCAGATATGCAGATGATACCACTGTAATGGCAGAAAGTGAAGAGGAACTAAAACAGTCTCTTGATGAGGGTGAAAGGGGAGAGTGAAAAAGCTGGCTTGAAACTCAGCATTCAAAAAACTAAGAGCATGGCATCTGGTCCCATCACTTCCTGTCAAATAGGGGAAAAGTGGAAGCAGTGACAGATTTTATTTTCTTGGGCTCCAAAATTCACTGTGGATGGTGACTGAAAGCATGAAATTAAAAAACACTTCTCCTTGGAAGGAAAGTTATGACAAACCTAGACAGCGTATTAGAAAGGAGAGAGATATTTTGGCAACAAAGATCCGTGTAGTCAAAGCTATGGTTTTCCTAGTAGTCATGTATGGATGTGAGAGTAGAACTGCAAAGAAGGCTGAGTAATGCTTTTAAACTGTGGTATTGAAGAAGACTCTTGAGAGTCCCTTGGACAGCAAGGAGATCAAACCAGTCAATCATAGAGGAAATCAACCCTGAATATTCATTGGAAGGACTGTTGCTGAAGCTCTAATACTTTGACCACCTGATACGAAGAGCCAACTCATTAGAAAAGACCTTGATGCTGGGAATGATTGAAAGCAAAAGGAGAAGGGGGCGGAAGAGGATGAGATGGTCAGATAGCATTCATGAGTGGGTGCTAAGTCATATCACCAACTAACTGAACATGGATTTGAGCAAACTCTGGGAGACAGTGGAGGACAGAGGAGCCTGGTATGCTGCAGTTCATGAGGCTGCAAAGGGTCGGACACAACTTTATGGACTGAACAACGATAAATGGATATTTCTGATACTGTGGTGCTTTGTGATATTTTTCAGAAAGAGGCTTCATT
Source organism: Bubalus kerabau (assembly GCF_029407905.1). NCBI lineage: Eukaryota > Metazoa > Chordata > Mammalia > Artiodactyla > Bovidae > Bubalus > Bubalus kerabau. The sequence continues at coordinate 73,834,138 of NC_073628.1, read as the reverse complement.
TCCCCTTATGTTAATATTATCTTTATCTTTCCTTATTGATCCTACATGACTAGTTTCCCTCATATTCTAACTTTCAAATATTACTAATGACACCGGTTTTCAGTTAAGATCAGACACAAAACTAGATATCTTCCAAAAGAAGGAGGAGTAGCAGAGATAGGGGTGCACCCACACAAATCCCAAGAGATCAGAAAATTTTCTTTTCCCTTTCTGTTTTTTGAAGACTGATTTCTCTCTTGGGGGTTATCTTCTACTCAGAGAGACCAGGTGAATCAAACCTGGTCCCACTGGGCATTTGTCTAGATCCCCAGATTTGATTCTATTTAGCACAAATTGTCAGCCTGTGCTGAGAATAGCAGGGTCTGCTGTTCTCCGGGTCTTTTTGTCAGAGCTTTGTGGGGAAATCGCAGGACTTGCGGGCATTAAGTCATTAGTCTGCATTTCAGTCATCACCCGCCCACTCTTTTAGGACCGAGAAAGCCCCTGTTGCCCCTTCTATAAAATCAGGGAAAGTGTGGCGTGAAAGGAAATAAATTAATTTTATAAATAATAACAAATAGTAATAAAGGAAATGAGATCATGAAAACAAATTAAGAAATGAACTGGACTTTTTTTTTTTGCTTTACCTCACAAATTGGTTTTTATAAATTAAGACATTAATGAATATATAAAGCTGGTTTCTGCTTACACCATTAATTTATTATCCCTTCCAGAGACACATTATATAGCTATTTAGATTCTATTAAAAGCCTTAGCTGAATTTTGAGCTTATTTATGAAATGAGGACTAGATGTCCAAGTTTTATCCAACATCATGACCCCCTGATTATTTTTATTATTCACTTACTGAGACTGATTAAAAAGACAGTGTCACTGTTTTCTTTAAAATCAGAATATATACTAGGGAATTCCCTGGTAGTCCAGTGTCTAAGACTCTGTGTTCCCAAAGTAGAGGGCCTAGGAACAATCCCTGGTCAGGAAACTTGATCCCACATAACCCAACTAAGAGCTCATAGGCCACACAACAAATATTAAAGATCCCACATGCAGCAGTTAAGACCCGGTAGAGCCAAAAAAATAAATATTAAAAAAAATCAAAATATATTACTCTGTCTATAAACTTAGAGTTAAGATACTGAAATATGGAGGGAAAGATCATTATGTGGTCAGGGTACAGAGTAATAATCCTGACTTTGCTTACTGTAGACCCTGTGAAATTCTGGTTTATTTAACCCTGAATTAAGCTTAATATGAAGACTACATGCTTTCATAATTTTTAGGTACATTTCGTGAGATTTTTCTCATCCTGTTCTCAAATGTGAGCTGGTTCCTTAGAGGTCAAGGCAAAGTCATACACAATACAGTGAGAAATATACTTTCTTTTTGGAATTAAAATTTATTTATTTATTATTATTTTTTAATTTAAATTAATTTATTTTAATTGGAGGCTAATTAATTTACAATATTGTATTACTTTCATTTTAATAGTCATGGGATTTCTTCTGTGTTTTGGGAACTGTCATCGGGATAATGAATGCAATAGGGAGTAAGATAAGTCCCTGTAGGAGTTTGGATTCCTTGTCACAGTCTACTCTGGAGACAATGCAAAGCAACTATGATATCATTAGATAATCATTTACATAGAATTTTTAAAATGGATTTATTTGTTCACTTGCATACATATACTCATTTATTCCACAAAAGATTGATAGAATATATACATACACACTTTTGCAAATGTCAACATAGTTGAAGAGAAAGAGAAATATGGGCAGTAAGAGAACAAACTTACAGTTACCAATGGGGAAGAGTGTGGGGGAGGATAGGGAGTTTGGGATCAACAAGTACACGCTGCTGCTGCTGCTAAGTCACTTTAGTCGTGTCCAACTCTGTGCGACCCATAGACGGCCTCCCACCAGGCTCCCCTGTCCTTGGGATTCTCCAGGCAAGAACACTGGAGTGGGTTGCCATTTCCTTCTCCAATGCATGAAAGTGAAAAGTGAAAGTGAAGTCGCCCAGTCGTGTCCAACTTTTAGAGGCCTCATGGACTGCAGCCTACCAGGCTCCTCCGTCCATGGGATTCTCCAGGCAAGAGTACTGGAGCGGGTTGCCATCGCCTTCTCCGAAGTACACACTACTATACTTAAAATGGATAACCAACAAGGACATACTGTAGAGTGCAGGGAACTCTGCTCAATATTATGTAACAACCTAAATGGGAAAAGATTTTGAAAAAGAATAGATACAAGTGTATGTGCAACTGAATCACTTTTCTGTACAACTGAAAGTAACACAGCATTGTTGATCATCTATACTCAAATATAAACTAAGTTCAAAAAAACCCCCTAAAACCAAGATAAACTTTCACCTAAAAACATAAATCATTTGGGTCCATCCAGTGTGGTTACTATAGATGGTTAGAAAATTTGTTCTGTAAGCTTCCCAGGGGCCAAGGCAAAGAGGAAAACAGAGTTATTTAGAAAGTCAAATGTCCAGAAGGTAATAACACTTTTTCAATGATGTCACCTGTGGTTTACTGGTCACTCACATTTCTCAATTGATTCTCCCAACAACTGTGAAAAAAAAAAAAGGAAGAATGAAAAGGTTAAGTAACTTGCTCAAGCATCCACATACAGTAAACAGCACAGCTGAGATTGGAAGTCGTGGTGCTTGGACTTCCAAGTCTGACCCCCACCTCACTTCTGTCCTCTCCTCTAAAGCCCATTGTCTCACAAGACCCTGGGAGAAACCATGCCTGGAGCCCCTCTAAGGAGAACTGTAAGAGGCTTTTCCAAAATGCTGTGGTGACAGAGGAAGTATTTCTGCCTGCATACGTGAGAGGAGTCAGTGAATTCATAGAAACACTGGCATATATGTACTCTTAATATTTAATTTGTATGGTTTTGAAAAAGTTTTTACAGTCACCCAGATTTATTCCTGGTGGTTTTCTCCTAGACATGCAATCACAGTGCCCTACATTTCAACTTTTTGTTTCTTCCTATATCGCTTAACAATTCTAGAAACTATAACATTGCTTATGGAGATTGTCTCACAAAGCTCATATTTTAAAACATTCTCTATAGTGCTCACAAAATATTTAGAAACATGCCAAAATTTGGTCGTAACATGTCATATTTATTTAATCAATAGGCCAAGGATAAATGTGCTATTTAAGACCTGTGTTTGAAGGCTGGGAATCAGTAAAATGGTATTATTATCATCTTTTTTTGATTGTATAAATGCTTTGTGGTGTTACTGAAATAATTGCTTTTATGAATGTATTTACTGCGTTCCATTTAAAATGCGATGTTATTTACCTTATGGGATTACATGACTCATTCCATCCAGACACTCCACAAACCCAAAGGAACATTGCTTTTTGCCTGCGGTGCAGGGTGAACCAGAAATCTCTAAATCCAACTGTTAGTCGCTCTCCTCTGTCTGTGTGAGCTGTGTGCTGTGCCCACAGGAGATCTGGGCTGGGGACTCTGTCCAGGAGCCTCTGGTCTGGAATCGAGGCTTAATTGAATAACAGCAGGGGCTTCAGCTAGAAGAGATGAGATGGCCAGTCAAGATGGCCACAAGGTCAAGAAACTGCCTCAGAGGAAGCAATGTTTATGTCACTGAGTTGGTGGAAGATCAATTTCCAACGGTTAGTGAGTTGCTGAGAAGAGTTTTGCTTTATTATGGAGTGAGAGAAAGTAAAGCCAGGGGGAACCCCTACTATGCTAGAACCCCTCTAGTCACTGTAGCTCATAGCCAGAGCTTTCATTTTTCTTTGAAATGCCTTTTTGCCATGATTTTATACTGTATTCGTAATACTTGGGATTAAGTAATAAGAGCTGATTCTAAAGAACACCTGCTATATGCCAGGCCCAGGACTAACACATTTACATCGAGGATCTCATTTTGTCTTCCCAGCTACTCTATGCAGTAGGTATTATTAAATTACTATTACAGTTTCACATATGAAGAAACAAAGGTTTGCTGACTTTGCTCAAGGTTATACAAGTATTGAGAATACAAGTGGGAGAATTTGAACGTAACAATTAGCCATTGAGTTATCTTGTCATTTATATATTTACTGTTTTGAGTCTACTTCATTGTTTCCATTTATATATAGTAAAATTTGCGTTTTTGTTTACTGATTTTTATTTTGCTGTTTTTATTTTGTTTTTTTTTGTTTGTTTGGCTTTTGGCCACACCTCAAGGCATGTGAGATCTTTGTTCCCAGGCCAGAGACCAAACATGCATACCCTGCATTAGAAGCATGGAGTCTTAATCACAGGACCACCAGGAAAGTCCCAAAATTTGCTCTTTTGAAATGTTTATTTTGAGTTTTAACAAATCTTTACCATCATGTAACCTTTACTCCAATCACCACGTGCTGCTAAGTCACTTCAGTCGCGTCCGACTCTGTGCGACCCCATAGACAGCAGCCTACCAGGCTCCCCCATCCCTGGGATTCTCCAGGCAAGAACACTGGAGTGGGTTGCCATTTCCTTCTCCAATGCATGAAAGTGAAAAGCGAAAGTGAAGTCGCTCAGTCTTGTCCGACACTCAGCGACCCCATGGACTGCAGCCTTCCAGGCTCCTCCGTCCATGGGATTTTCCAGGCAAGAGTACTGGAGTGGGGTGCCATTGCCTTCTCCGAATCACCACATAGATGGGAATATTTCCACAACCTCCGTAACTGCCTGCATACCCCTTACAATACATCCTTTTCCATCCCTCATAGTCAGTGGTCATCAGATTGAATTCTGTCTCTTTAGCTTTGCCTTTTCTAGAATATTGTAATAATGCAATAGTCTGGTTTTGGTCTTAGGTTCCTGGATTCTTTCACTTAGTGCAGTGTTTTTTTTTTTAAAGATTTATCCATGTTGTAGGTATTAGTAGTTTGTATTTTTCCATTGCTGATACTATTCCATTGTATGGAGGTGCTACCATTTATTCCTTCATTTACCATTTGATAGATACTTTGGTTGTTGCCGGTTCTGGGTTACTATGAATAAAGCTGCTATTAACATTTGTGTAAAGGTCATATGGGCATATGTTTCATTTCTTTAGCGTGAGATTGCTAAATTCTATGGTATATATTTAATTTTATTAGAAGCTGCCAGTTTTCCAAAGGGGCTGCACCATTTTCTGTAAGAGTTTCCATTGTTCCACGTCATTATCATTTACTAATGTCTATCTTTTAAATTTTAACCATTCTTATAGGGGTGAAGCGATGTCTTATTGTGATTTTACATTGTATTTTTCCTAATGATGAATGATGCAACATCTGTTCTGAAAATGCTACACAGTGAATGAGTCCAACTGTAGGACATTCTGGAAAAGGCGCAACAATGGAGACAATAAAAAGATCAATGCTTGCCAGGGTTGGGGGGTGAGGGAGGGATGAATAGCCCAAACACAGAAGACTTTTAGGCCAATGAAAATGCTCCGTATGATATTATAATGATGTGTGTATATATATATATATATATATATTATCACACATCTGTCCAAATCCACAGAACGCACAACATCAAGAGTGAACTCTAGCAAACAACGTGTGTACTTTGGTTGATTATGGTGAGTCAGTGTAGATTTTTCCCCTGACCTTCTGATGAAGGGGGCATAGGTTTGATCCCTGGTCAGGAAATTAAGATCCTACATGTCACAGTGTGTGGCCCAAAAAAAAAAAAAAAAAAAAATTCTGGTGAGTGACATTGATGATAGGGACGGATATTTATAATAGGGAATGTTATTCATGTGTGGGGGCACAGGGTATATGAGAAATCCTTAGGCCTCCCTCTTAATTTTGTTGTAAAGCTAAAACTGCTTTTAAAAATAAGATGTTAAAAAAGTAAAATGAGTTAAAAATTGAAGTGTCTTATTATAGAGAATTCTTTATATAGTCTTGATATAAGCTCTGGCATTTATTTGTCATTCATTCATTCATTCTGCTGCTGCTAAGTCACTTCAGTCGTGTCCGACTCTGTGCGACCCCATAGATGGCAGTCCACCAGGCTCCCCCGTCCCTGGGATTCTCCAGGCAAGAACACTGGAGTGGGTTGCCATTTCCTTTTCCAATGCATGAAAGTGGAAAGTGAAAGTGAAGACGTTCAGTCGTGTCCAACTCTTCTCGACCCCATGGACTGCAGCCCACCAGGCTCCTCCATCCATGGGATTTTCCAGGCAAGAGTACTGGACTGGGGTGCCATCACCTTCTCCGATTCATTCATTCTACTTCCTACCAAACAATAAGCATTTATTGCTTCTTTCCTTTTAACTCTTTACCAGGTTAAATAGTTTCCCTCAAAAATTTAAGTCTAGCTAGAACCTCAGAATGTGACAGTATCTGGAAATAGGTTCTTTGCAGGTAATTCATGAGGATCTCAAGATGAAGTCATCCTTCAGATAAGATGGGCTGTAAATCCAATGACTAATGTTCTTATGAGGAGAGGACACAGAAACAGAATGGACCATGTGAAGAGGAAGGCAGAGGTTGGAGTTATGCACCACAAACCAATAACACCAAAATCTGGAGAAGGCAAAGAAAAATTCTCTCCAGAACTTTCTAGGGGGCATATCCCTGATGACATCTTAATTTCACACTCCTGGTTCCCCAAACTATAAGAGAATGCATTTCTAATGTTTTAAATCCCCAAGTTGGTGTTGATTTGTTGTTAGTAGCTCTAGATGAATACAGATCCTATTTCAGGAACTTTTAGCTAAAATAAATAATATGCATTGTCTATAAAAAGTTCAAAGAGTGATGATACAAAATAAGCCAAGAGCTATTTACTGAAAGCATCTGCAACATTTTTACAGAATCAGTAATATTTGAAATTATTTTTGAAAGGATGAGTCAGCATTGCCTGGTCAGATGGAGGGTAGGAAGAAGTTGCAGAGAGGCAAGATAAGCAGAGCAGATGGAGCAGGGTTGTTGAGCCTGAAAGGACTCGGTGGGGATGAAAATAGTGCAAATCTCACAGAACAAAGAAGGGGGTGGTGATGTGTGGTCAGGCCATTTAGATGGCTCTTCTCTTGCTCTCTGTGCATCCCCTGCTCAGCCAGGCCCTGCTTTACTCACTGGACTCTCCATTCTTAATTGTAAGCCTCTAGTAACCATCTGAGAAGGCCCTGGAAAATCCCATGGACGGAGGAGCCTGGTGGGCTGCAGTCCATGGGGTCGCTAAGAGTCGGACATGACTGAGCGACTTCACTTTCACTTTTCACTTTCATGCATTGGAGAAGGAAATGGCAACCCACTCCAGTGTTCTTGCCTGGAGAATCCCAGGGATGGGGGAGCCTGGTGGGCTGCTGTCTATGGGGTTGCACAGAGTCGGACACGACTGAAGCAACTTAGCAGCAGCAGCAGCACTAACCCTCTAGGTGCTTACCCACTACCCGCCTCTTCCCCACCCCAGTAGCTGGTTTCCCTGGTAACTGTGAGCCAATTGGAAGGAAATTCCCCCTATCAATGGTAGACTCCTCCCCCTCAATAGCATCAGCCGTCAGTGTTACTGCTGGGCCCTTTGGTTTCAGCCCTGTAAGATTCCCCATCGGATAAACTACTGGTGTCTCTCCCTGTTTTCTGGCTCTTTGGACTCTTGGCTGGACAACTACAACATTAGCAGGCCTGTAGGGTGCATCGTAGCAGGTAGTAAATAAGAGGGAGAGGCTGGCAGGTGGAAATAATCTGAAACGACTTGTATGCCATGCTCAAGCGTCTTTGTTTTTGTAGGCAATCTGGAAGAAGCCAAGACCTTCAAGATGGAGAACAATGTAACCAGACTACAGTAGACTGAAATGGTGATGAGCTCCAGTGCCTGGACCTGAATCCCAGCTCTGCTGCTTATTAGGTATGTAAACGTAGGCAAGTTTCTTCTCACTTGCCTTTCATCTATAAAACAGAGATAATACAGGCAAAGTGCTAATGTGAGATGTAAATAAATTAAGCAGGCATAATTCCTAGAATGGTGTCTGGCATAGTCTTGGTCCTTAATCAAATGTTACTTCATTTTCTAGTACAAGAGTTAAGTGTTAGTTACTCCATTGTGTCTGACTCTTTGGGACCCCATGAACTGTAGTCCACCAGGTTCCACTTTCCATGGAATACTCCAGGCAAGATTACTGGAGTGGGTTGCCATTTCCTTTTTCAGGGGGTCTTCCTGACCCAGGGATTGACCAGGTCTCCTGCATCACAGGCAGATTCTTTAACATCCCAGTCACCAGGGAAGCCCATTTTCTAGTATGCATTTTATGAATAAAAAGCTTACTCTGGCAACAATGTTCAGATACTGAGTTACAAAGAGTCATAAAGTGGTAACATTCAAGACAAATCTGAATAATGAAGTGAGGAGGAAGAGATTTTTGGAGACATTTCTTAGGTAGAATCAAAGGGCTGTATTGATCAATGTGATGTGAAGAATGAGGAAAAATGAAAAGGTGTTGGCTCAGATTTCTGCTTTTACACAGTAGGTACTTAGGTTGTTTAGCAGGGAGCAGGAATATGGGGGTTGAGAGCTATATGGCGGGGGTGGAGGATACATTTTATTTTAGACATGGTAAGTTTAAAGTGACTTCAAAAGGCAAGTTTAGAAAACGGTTTAGAAGGCATGCTAAAAGAAAGGGAATAGGTGAAAAATTCTTAAATGATTCTTAAGCACTCTTGATGAGAATCATCTGGTGTTCTTGTTAGACATGTGAATCCATCAGTTCAATTCAGTCGCTCAGCCATATCTGACTGTCTGCGACCCCATGGACTGCAGCACACCAGGCTTCCCTGTCCATCACCAACTCCTGGAGCTTGCTCAAACTCATGTCCATTGAGTTGGTGATGCCATCCACCATCTCATCTGTCATCCCCTTTTCCTCCTGTCTGTGTGAATCCATAGGTCCCTTTCAAATCCCACTGAAAATACCTAGCTAGCAGGACTTAAGGAATTGCCTTTTAAGAATTCTTCCTAGGTGATACTTATGCATATAAGAATCTTTGGTTTCTGGAAAACCTGTAAGTCTCCAAATCTGGCTGTGCATTAGAATCGTCTTGGGAACTTAAAAAAATGGTGATGCCTAGGCTTCACTGCCTGGAGAAGGCGATGGCACCCCACTCCAGTACTCTTGCCTGGAAAATCCCGTGGACGGAGGAGCCCAGTAGGCTGCAGTCCATGGGGTCGCTGAGGGTCGGACACGACTGAGCGACTTCACTTTCACTTTTCACTTTCATGCATTGGAGAAGGAAATGGCAACCCACTCCAGTGTTCTTGCCTGGAGAATCCCAGGGATGGGAGAGCCTGGTGGGCTGCCGTCTATGGGGTCGCACAGAGGCAAACACGACTGAAGCGACTTAGCAGCAGCAGCAGCAGGCTTCACTCCCAAGAAACTTTAACTTCATTAGTCTCAGGTAGGGCTACAGCTTCAGCCTGTTTAAAAATGACCCCTCAGGTGATTCTAATTTGCAGCTTAGCGCTAATAAAAGTGCCCCAGGTGATTCTTACTTGGAACTGCAAACAAAAAGGGAAAAGAATACTTGAAGGCTGTAGGAAGAACCTGAAAATCCAAAAAGGATTTCTATAAAAGACAGAAATGAAGTTATCTGGAAGTCAGGTGAGGAACAATTTTTAAAAAAGTAGGAATAGGTAACATTAACAAGCTTGGTAGATATTGACAGAAACAGGACTGAAAATAAGCTAGTGCACTTGACCGAAGGGAGAGAAGTGATTTGGGAGGGTGTCTTCAGTGGCGCGGCATAGACACAAGAACAAGAGAAAGGCTGTGGCCATGGAGACAGAGAACAGGTTCTGCTTTGACCACGTTTGAAGAGATAGAACATCTTACAGCAAGATGTTTCTGTTTACTAATACTATTGCTATTCTCTTTATATGTATTATATATAAATGAATGAATAAAAAAACCCGAATACATATGAATGAAAAACATTTAGAATCCTTTAGTTCAAAAAAAAAGCACCAGAGGAGATGTTGAAGCCCTAATCTTAAAGTATGTTTCAAGGAGCAACATCTGGAAGGAGAAGAAATGGAGAGTTTTAGATGTAGAGTTAAGAGACAGTTCTCTTCTTGGGAATGAGAGGTAAGGATGAAAGGGATCGTCTGCAGGGATGCGAGCATGTTTATCATGTGCTGTGAAAGAGGAACTGGGGGATTTTGGAGGGCTTGAGGGAGTGTGGATTGATATCATGGGGAGGGGAATGCAAAATGAATGTAAACCGTATGAGCTGAATTGAAGTTAAGAAAAATAAATACATTTCTTACACACTTCAACTACAGAGTTTGAATGTACTAGAATGCACTTCCTGTACTTCTGCTTGATGGGCTCTCACACCCTGATTAGCACAAGAATAAGGGGAGCTGGGTGGAAACTGTCATTCCCAAACTACCAGACAGTGTTCTAGTGCCACTGAACTAGTGATGATGCCAGCAGACCGTATAGCCAGGCGTTTTCTGCAGCAGCAGCTAGCAGTTTATACATGGGAAATAAAAGGCTACGTCTGAGTGAGGACAGGCAGGATAGGGCGGAAAAACAAGTAACGAAGTTAGAGCATTGTTAAGGTGTTTGAGGTAATGATCTGAGGTGCAGGCAGGATTATGTGGTGGAGAGGCCAACCTGGGATAGTGAAGGAGGACAATACAGGGATTAATCGTCTTCATGAGCTCCTGCTGTTGGCTTAATAGAAGTGAAGGAATGAGAAAGAAAGGAAGGAAGCTTACAAACAGTAAGTAGGATTTCTTAGATTTCAGAGGGGGGAGGATCTTGGCGACCACAGTGCCCTGGTGTAGTCTGTTGCTGATTGGAGCAGATTCAGAGCTAAGTGGGATGAAAAATAAGAGACCACATGCCTGGATTCTTGGTGAACTTGTACAGTGACTGGGGGTTGTGAGACAGGCCTGATGAATTTGATTAAGTCTGGGCGTGAAGCCCCGGTTTGTAGCCTCTAAAGAGAGGCTGACTTGGATTGGAATTCTAATTCAGTTACTACCTGAGTATTTTTGGGCAGGTTATTTCTGTGAGCCTCAACTTTTTCATTTATAAAAATAAAGATAAGTTCTCTCCTAGTGGTTTTATTTCTAGGATAAATAAAGTGCTTAGTAAAGGTTCTGCTGCTGCTGCTGCTGCTGCTAAGTCGCTTCAGTCGTGTCCGACTCTGTGCGACCCCATAGACGGCAGCCCACCAGGCTCCCCCATCCCTCGGATTCTCCAGGCAAGAACACTGGAGTGGGTTGCCATTTCCTTCTCCAATGCATGAAAGTGAAAACTGAAAGTGAAGTCGCTCAGTTGTGTCCGACTCTTCATGACCCCATGGACTGCAGCCCACCAGGCTCCTCCATCCATGGGATTTTCCAGGCAAGAGTACTGGAGTGGGGTGCCATTGCCTTCTCTGAGTAAAGGTTCTAGTACTTAAAAATGCCCAGGAGGCATTAATTCTCTAGTTTCCGCCCAGTTCCCCTTATTCTTGTGCTAATCAGGGTCTGAGAGGCCATCAAGCAGAAACGTAGGAAGTGCATTCATTCTAGTACCTTCAAAGTCTGTAGTTGAGGTGTGTAAAAAATGTATTTATTTTTGGTAACTTCAATTCAGCTCATAGTTTTCTTCAAAATTGCAACTAAGTTTTTGTGGAGCGTCCCTAGGAAGGAGACAGTGACCTGAAGTATTTGGCCCACTGAGAAGGCTAGCGCTCAGCGTCTTCCTTGGCTCTTGATGCAAGCGTGTTGTCATGGAGACATCATCTTTTCCCTCAGTCAGTGCAATACTGTGGGCTTGTGGGAGACAGCCATTGCAGGGCACAGGTGGTATCTATGAGGTTGTTTCTGGTCCCGCCCTGCCTAAACTCACTGTTGCCTTTTCTTCTTGGGGAGCTCTCCACCGCTTTGTGATACCTCTCCCCAGGAACAAGGCATATAATTATGCTCTCAGATTCCATAAAATGATCTTAGGAAGTTCTGACTTAGCAAAGGACCCACCCCACTGTTCAGTTTTCTGATATTTAAACTATTGTGGCTTTTTTCCCTTCCTTCCCCAGGTACCTCCACTCCGCCATAGCCTGTGTCCAAAGTTGCTTAGGTTGGGGAGTATTCTGGAAAGACTGACAGGGAACCCTGCTATTTACAATTCTCAGTGTCCCTCCCCATAAACGTCTTCTGACTCTTCACTCTCTTACAGGCTTTTTGTTATTGTTCAGTTGCTAAGTCGTGTCTGACTCGGTGATCCCATGGACTGTATCCTGCCAGGCTTCTCTGTCCATGGAATCCTCCAGGTAAGAATACTGAAACGGGTTGCTATTTCCTATGTCTCCTGCATTGCAGGTGGAGTCTTTACTGCTGAGCCATCCGGAAGCCCCTTAAGGGCTCTGTGTGCTGTGTGCTAAGTCGCTTTTAGTTTGTTAGTTCAGTCGCTCAGTCGTGTCCTACTCAGTCCATGTGTCCAGACCCCATGGACTGCAGCACGCCAGGCCTGCCTGTCCATCACCAACTCCTGGAGCTTGCTCAAACTCATGTCCGTCAACAGTGATGCCATCCAACCATCTCATCCTCTGTCATCCTCTTCTCCTCCTGCCTTCAGTCTTTCCCAGCATCGGGGACTAAGTCACTTTAGTCGTGTCCAACTCTTTGGAACCCTATGGACTGTAGCCTGCCAGGCTCCTCTGTCCATGGGATTCTCCAGGCAAGAATACTGGAGTGGTTGCCATTTCTTCTTAAGGGCTGTAGGCATTTTCAAATTAAAATCATGAAGAGAGCTCTTTTACCCCTCCCCATTTTTTCTTCCCTATCTTAACTGCCCCTCTTTGCCCCCCAAGACAATGAGCAAACAGCTTGGCTACTTGGGAAGGAGGGAATGTGAGGCAAAGTATTATTCTACAGAATTTAATCAATATTTTAGAAGGGTCAATCCTGTGCTATATCCTGTAAATTGTTCTTCTGATGTCAATGTACTCACATCTCTTATCTAACACAAGCCAGAAAAAAATTAGGGATAAATTCTAGACCAGATCCGTGTGTCATTTTGTAACTATGTAGAAATTGAGTTGTAACTCCCAAAGAGAGAAAAACCCTCGGAAGTAGTTTAAATAGCAGTATATTTTGCATTGTTTTCACACTGAACAGAAGACTTCTACATCTTGAATAGTAAATACACTTTTGGAGAAATTGTATAATATGGCAGAGTGTATGATGTAGATACTAGTCTCAATAAACATGCTCATTGTTTATTGTAAAAGTTCTTTATCCTTGTTTACCTTACAGTAGATGTTTCTCATTTTTATCAGTAAATAGCCTGATAGAATATAATTGACAAAAATTGCTTAAGAACAGGTGATACAATTCTTTTAAAATGTTCAAAACTTTGTTAGCCTAATTACCCAGAAGGTCTTTATTAGTTATCTCTTTTATGTATAGTTGTCTGTATATGTCAGTCCCAATCTCCCAGTTTATCACTCCCTACTTACCCATGAGTAATTGTAAGTTTGTTTTCTATTTTTTTCTGCTTTTGTTTTGTAAATAAGTTCACTTATACCATTTTTTTAAAGATTTCACATATAAGTGATCATATGATATTTGTTTTTCTCTGACTTAATTCACTCAGTGTGACAGTCTCTAAGTCCATCCATGTTGCTGCAAATGACATTGTGTTTTGCTATGGCTGAGTGATATTCTGTTGTGTAAAGGTACCACATCTTTATTCATTCCTCCATTGATGGGCATTTAGGTTGCTTCCATGTCCTGGCTATTGTACACAGTGAGACAGTGAACACTGGGGTGCATGTGTCTTTTTGAATTATATTTTTCTCTGGGTATGTGCCTAGTAGTGTGTTTGCTTGGTCTTACAGTAGTCCTATTTGCAGTTTTTTAAGGCACCTCCATGCTGCTATCCATAGTAGCTGGACCAATTTACATTCCCACCGACAATGTAGGAGGATTCTCTCTTCTTTACACCCTCTCTGGCATTTATTATTTGTAAATTTTTTTTTTTTTTGATGCTGGCTGTTTTGACTGGTGTAATATGATACTTCATTGTGGTTTTGATTTGTATTTCTCTAATAATTAGTGATGTTGAGCATCTTTTGGCATGCTTTTTAGCCATCTATATGTCATCATTGGAGAAATGTCTAGTTAGATCTTCTGCCCACTTTGATTGGGCTAGCTTTTTTTTTTTTTTGATACTGAGTTTCATGAGCTGTTCATATATTTTAGAGATTAATCTCTTGTAGGTTTCACTTTGATAGCAAATATTTTCTCTCATTCTGAGGGTTGTCTTTTTGTTTATGCTTTCCATTGCTATACAAAAGCTTTTAAGTAGATGCCATTTGTTTGTTTTTGTTTTTATTTTCATTACTCCAGGAGGTGGATCAAAAAATATCTTGCTGCAATTTATGTCAAACAGTGTTCTGCCTACATTTTTCTTGAAGAGTTTTATAGCATGCAGTCTTGCATTTAGGTCTTTAATCCATTTTTAGTTTATTTTTGTGCATGGTGTTAGAAAGTGTTCTCATTTCACTCTTTAACATGGAGCTGTCCATTTTTCCCAGCACCACTTATTGAAGAGACTTTTTTTCTCCATTGTATATTCTTGCCTCTGTTGTCACAGATTAATTAATCACAATGGCACCCCACTCCAGTACTCTTGCTTGGAAAATCCCATGGATGGAGGAGCCTGGAAGGCTGCAGTCCATGGGGTCGCTAAGAGTCAGGCACGACTGAGCGACTTCACTTTCACTTTTCACTTTCATGCATTGGAGAAGGAAATGGCAACCCATTCCAGTGTTTTTGCCTGGAGAATCCCAGGGATGGGGGAGCCTGGTGGGCTGCCGTCTCTGGGGTCATACAGAGTCAGACACGACGAAGCGACTTAGCAGCAGCAGCAGCAGTGTCTAGTAGCAGGGAAGGCAATGGCACCCCACTCCAGTACTCTTGCCTGGAAAATCCTATGTATGGAGGAGCCTGGTAGGCTGCAGTCCATGGGGTCGCTAAGAGTCAGGCATGACTGAGCGACTTCACTTTCACTTTTCACTTTCATGCATTGGAGAAGGAAATGGCAACCCAATCCAGTGTTCTTGCCTGGAGAATCCCAGGGATGGGGGAGCCTGGTGGGCTGCTGTCTATGGAGTCGCACAGAGTCGGACACAACTGAAGCGACTTAGCAGCAGCAGCAACAGTATCTAGCAGTGTTCTCTGTTCTTTGCCTTCTCCAGCTTGTTACTTCTTTAACTGTTCTTTTTCATGATTGTCTTGATTATTCTTTGTCCTTTCAGTTTCATATAAATTTTATACTTACATCAATTTATAATTAAGTCTGCTAGGATTTTGATAGGGATTGCGTTGGATTTATTCTTCAATTTGTAGAGAATTGATATCTGTAATATTGAGTTTTTCAGTTTGTGAATGTGGTATAGCTCTCAATTTATTTAACTTATTTTACTTATTAAAATAAAATTTCATGAACTTCTTTGTCTTTCATTAAAGTTGTTTAAGCTACTCTAATGATAATTTTTGAATTTTAATTTCATGATGTTATATAAACTATAATTGATTTTATGTTTTATATCCAGTCACTTTGCTAAATTAACTCATTTAATAGTTTGTAGATTCTTTTGAATTTTCCACAACTCATTAATATCTTGAGCACTGATATTTCTCAGTTTCTCATATTTATACCATTTATTTCTTTCATTTACTTTATTGCACTGGCCTGGAATTTGAGTTTAATGATGAATAGAAATGGCAACAATGAAAGTTTATATGTTATTAAGTAGATATCTGCTATAGTGCTTTCTGGAGGAGTTGATATGCTTAATGCATGCAGAAATTCTCTTCTCCTTCTAGCTGAGTTTTTCTTTAAAAAAATTAAGAATGAATATTAAACTTTTATCAAGTGATTTTTTTCTGTGTCTATGATCACATAGGATTTCTCTTTTATAAAGTTAGTGTAGCAAATTATATTGATTACTTATCAGATGGTAAATTAAATTTGCAATTTAGAAATAAATTCAACTTGATTCTGATGTTTTGTACTTCATATGTACTTTACAGTATGTATGCTAACAGTTTTTCAGTTTTCTGCACTTCAGGGGAGAGATTGGTATGCAGAATTCCATTTTTTTTTTTTTTTTTTTGTATCCTTGCAGCTTTTAGCCTCACAAAAACTATTTGGAAAATGTTCTTTCTTTCTTTAGCCTCTGGAAGAATCTATGTAATAACTATAATATATCATAAGTATTTGGAAGAATTTCCTGGTAAAATCATCTGTGTATAGAAAGTTATTTGTGGAAATATTTCCAACTACAGAGTTCTATATTAAAGAATACTATATATTCTTTAATATACGCAAAAATATCAGCTTTTTGATAAAATTTCTTTTTCTAAGAATTATCTCAGGTTACTTCCCAAATTTACTGGCATAAAGTTATTAATAATGTCACTTTACTTTCCTTTTGGTATCTGTAGTTTTGACAGGTTATCTACTTGATATCAGCAAATTCTGCTTCTTTCTTTTTCCTCTTGATCCATTAATTATCAATTTTATTGATCTTTTCCAAGAAATGGTTTGGTTTTCTTGGTTTTTCTCTGTTCTGCAATATTCTTTGTGTAGATTTATACCCACTGATTATTTATTTTTCTCTTGGGGGGTGGGGATTCAATTTATTTTCTTCCTTTGCTTGAGATTAATTAGTTGACTTTCAATCTTAACATATATGCATTTAGGCTCTTCATTTCCCTTTAAGGAGATTTCTGTTTTCTTGCCATTATTGTTAAGCTCAAGGTATTTTGTAATATCCATGTTGTGATTGATCTTTGATATATGAATTATATAGAAACATGTTATTTCATTTCAAAACACTTAGGGATTTTCTAAATATCTTTGTTGATTTATATCTTAATTTTACTGTAGTCTGTTGAATATGAATTTACTTGAATTTATAGAAACTTGAGAGTTGCTTCATGGCCAAACACATGAAAAACTTTGGTAAATATTCTATGTGTATTTGAAAATATTTAACATGATTGACCACACTGTTCTCTAAATGTTGAAGAGGTCAAGTTTATTCATTTTGCTAAAAATGTCTTTTTAATTGTTATTGATCTATTTATTAATACTAAGACAGGTGGGGTAAAGTCCTTTGTTTATGATTATGCATTTATCTATTTCCCCCATTAATTTTGTCAAATATATATACACACACACAGTTGGAAATTGAACTACAATGTGTACATTTATGATTTATTGTGTTCTTGTTAATTGATCTTTTAAGTATCATATATATATGCCTCTTTATTCCTAAAAATTCTTCTTAAAGTGTACATTTTCTGAAATTTTATTATAACTACCATAAATTCTTTTAGTCAGTGTTCGCTGGTGTATCTTTGTCCATCCTTTTATCGTTTTACCAAAATATCCTGTAAGCAGCACATAAGCTTATAATCATAGTCTTTTCATATCATTATATAATCTGTTAAATGTTTGTGTACTTACAGATACTTCTTGCAGTTTGTTTTATATTTCCCTATTTGTTTTATGTTCCTTTTTTTCTGTCTTGCCCTCTTTGGGTTAATTGTTTTAAATTTTTTCATTATTCCATTTTCCTCTCTACTAGCTGATAGTTAGACTTTTTTCTATTCTTTTTGTAGTCACACAACAAATGATAATATGAATCCTTGATTTCACAGTTAAATATAAATATTTTTCAGTTAGACAGTGATGAGCTTTTTAACTTCATTTATTCCAGGCAAATTTTTGTTTTATTTTTGTCATTAAATTAACTTTATTCAAATTAAATGTAATAAAATATTACTTCTGTTTTATACACTAGGTATGTAAATATTTATATTTACACATACATATGATGTTATGTTTCTTTACATTCGATTTTGTGTTTCTTACCCACCCCCACTTCCAAGTTCATTTCCCAAAGGATTTCTTTAATTCTCCTTTAAGTGAAGATTTACTGGAAAAAAATTATCTCAATTTTTGTTCATTAGGAAATATGTTGATTTCATCCTTGATCTGAAGATTAGTTTTGATGGTTATAGAATTCTACATTGTCATTTATATTCCTTCAAAGATGACATTGAGTTGTCATCTAGCTTCCATTGTTTCTGTTGAGACGTCGGCTTTCACTTTACTTTTTTTTCCCAAGATAATTGAAAAGATGGCTTTAAAGATAATATAAAAGCATAGGCTTAAGACAGGAGTGTCCAAACTCACTGAGGCCATGAAGGACCAACTACAGAGAAGGTGGCGCTTGTGTATCATCTTTCCACTCCCAGAAGCAAATGCCATAGGCTTTATTTTTCAAGATACTGTCCTGACAAGAATGATCTAAGCTTACATGTTAACAAAGATATCACACAATGCTGACTTTTTAAAAAGTTCATTTTGAATTTCTGAGCCTGTTTCAAATTCATCTTATGTGTTTTCCTCTTGACTGTTTTGGTTTCTCTTTTTCCTTCTGCTTGCCAGTCTTCTACATCCCATGTCCCTTACGTTGGCATTTTCAGGAGCTCCCGAGGCTACTGAGTTTCATTACAGTACTGGTTGTTGTATGTTCTTCCAGAATCTGAAGCTGCAGCGTGGAGGGTGGCTGTCCAGCATAATGGTTGACTGCCCAGCTATGAGCTTCATTATAGATTTGGCTTGTTTGTTCACTCATTTAACAGATCATTAATTACTAGGTGTGTAATTGGAGAAGATGTAAACATGCATAGTGTCCCTCCTCTTTGAGCTGCTGAGGAGCTAGTCTCAGAGTCAATCTTCAAGTGACTCTCCTCTAGTCCACTGTCTTTCCCCCAGTAGTAAATGTCTTGTTGGGCATTTGCCCACATAACTCATTTCTCTAGAATTCTACCTTGCTTTTGATGGATCATTTGCAGGTTATATTCTAATTGTATTTCAATTCTGCTGGCCAGTTCTGTAGCTGCCTGACAAAGAGCCCCTTCTTTGTGGTCAGAGTCTTGTCAAGTTAGGTTACTCTCTATTACATTCTCACTGCAAGTTGCAATTCAAATAGAGATATTTACCCAAGTAGAAGGAATTTTAATGTATGACCTAAATCAAATCCCTTATGATTATACAGTGGAAGTGAGAAATAGATTTAAGGGCCTAGATCTGATAGATAGAGTGCCTGATGAATTATGGAATGAGGTTCGTGACATTGTACAGGAGACAGGGATCATTTTTTTTCCCCCATGGAAAAGAAATGCAAAAAAGCAAAATGGCTGTCTGGGGAGGCCTTACAAATAGCTGTGAAAGAAGAGAAGTGAAAAGCAAAGGAGAAAAGGAAAGATATAAGCATCTGAATGCAGAGTTCCAAAGAATAGCAAGAAGAGATAAGAAAGCCTTCTTCAGCGATCAATGCAAAGAAATAGAGGAAAACAACAGAATGGGAAAGAGATCTCTTCAAGAAAATCAGAGATACCAAAGGAACATTTCATGCAAAGATGGGCTCGATAAAGGACAGAAATGGTATGGACCTAAAAGAAGCAGAAAATATTAAGAAGAGATGGCAAGAATACACAGAAGAACTGTACAAAAAAGATCTTCATGACCCAGATAATCACGATGGTGTGATCACTAACCTAGAGCCAGACATCCTGGAATGTGAAGTCAAGTGGGCCTTAGAAAGCATCACTACGAACAAAGCTAGTGGAGGTGATGGAATTCCAGTTGAGCTATTCCAAATCCTGAAAGATGATGCTGTGAAAGTGCTGCACTCAATATGCTAGCAAATTTGTAAAACTCAGCAGTGGCCACAGGACTGGAAAAGGTCAGTTTTCATTCCAATCCCAAAGAAAGGCAATGCCAAAGAATGCTCAAACTACCGCACAATTGCACTCATCTCACACGCTAGTAAAATAATGCTCAAAATTCTCCAAGCCAGGCTTCAGCAATATGTGAACCGTGAACTTCCAGATGTTCAAGCTGGTTTTAGAAAAGTCAGAGGAACCAGAGATCAAATTGCCAACATCTGCTGGATCATGGAAAAAGCAAGAGAGTTCCAGAAAAACATCTATTTCTGCTTTACTGACTATGCCAAAGCCTTTGACTGTGTGGATCACAATCAACTGTGTAAAATTCTTCAAGAGATGGGAATACCAGACCACCTGATCTGCCTCTTGAGAAATTTGTATGCAGGTCAGGAAGCAACAGTTAGAACTGGACATGGAACAACAGACTGGTTCCAAGTAGGAAAAGGAGATCGTCAAGGCTGTATATTGTCACCCTGTTTATTTAACTTAAATGCAGAGTACATCATGAGAAATGCTGGACTGGAAGAAACACAAGCTGGAATCAAGATTCCAGGAGAAATCTCAATAACCTCAGATATGCAGATGACACCACCCTTATGGCAGAAAGTGAAGAGGAACTCAAAAGCCTCTTGATGAAAGTGAAAGAGGAGAGTGAAAAAGTTGGCTTAAAGCTCAATATTCAGAAAACAAAGATCATGGCATCTGGTCCCATCACTTCATGGGAAATAGATGGGGAAACAGTGGAAACAGTGTCAGACTTTATTTTTTTGGGCTCCAAAATCACTGCAGATGGTGACTGCAGCCATGAAATTAAAAGACGCTTACTCCTTGGAAGGAAAGTTATGACCAACCTAAATAGCATATTCAAAAGCAGAGACATTACTTTGCCAACAAAGGTTCATCTAGTCAAGGCTATGGTTTTTCCTGTGGTCATGTATGAATGTGAGAGTTGGACTGTGAAGAAGGCTGAGTGCAGAAGAATTGATGCTTTAAACTGTGGTATTGGAGAAGACTCTTGAGAGTCCCTTGGATTGCAAGGAGATCCAACCAGTCCATTCTGAAGGAGATCAGCCCTGGGATTTCTTTGGAAGGACCGATGCTAAAGCTGAAACTCCAGTACTTTGGCCACCTCATGTGAAGAGTTGACTCATTGGAAAAGACTCTGATGCTGGGAGGGACTGGGGGCAAGAGGAGAAGGGGATGACAGAGGATGAGATAGCTGGATGGCATCACTGACTCGATGGACGTGAGTCTGGGTGAACTCCGGGAGTTGGTGATGGACAGGGAGGCCTGGTGTGCTGCGATTCATGGGGTTGCAAAGAGTCGGACACGACTGAGCGACTGATCTGATCTGATCTGATCTGATAGTGGTACTTTAGGTTAAAATTGTAGTTGATTTATTTGCTCCTACACGAAGTGACTCCCTTACTGCCAGTAACTTCAATCTTATCAAGTACTTATCAAAATTATGCTTTACTTCTCATTTTTTCCCCCATTTTCAAGGATTTTTCTCTGATGATCCTTCTGAATGTGCTTTGTTAACATGGTTCTTGAACAATAGAATTGATGGCGTTTGAACATACTATTGGACTTCCCTGGTGGCTCAGATGGTAAAGCGTCTGCCTACAGTGCAGGAGACCTGGGTTCGATCCCTGGGTCAGGAAGATCCTCTGGAGAAGGAAATGGCAACCCACTCCAGTACTCTTGCCTGGAAAATCCCATGGACAGAGGAGGGTAGTAGGCTAAAGGGGCTGCTTCTGTCAATCTCAAACTAAAGACTTTATATTGTCACCTAAAATAAGATCTTTAATTTTTTTAAAAGCAAAAGGCCAATTCTTAATTTCAAGAATTGTCTTAAAATTGATATCTGTATATCAGTTAACGTAGCACAGTGCCTGATAGACTGAAGATGCTCAGTATCACTTAAATTGCTTTTGTGGTGGTGGTTTAGTCCCTAAGTCATATTCAACTCTTGTAACCCTATGAACTATTGCCTGCCAGGCTTCTCTGTCCATGAGATTTCCCAGGCAAGAATACTGGAGTGGGCTGCCATTTCCTTCTCTAGGCAGTCTTCCTGACCCAGGGATCAAACTCATGTTTCCTGGTCTCCTAAATTGCAGGTGAATATTTTTTTTTTTAACCACTGAGCCACCAGTGATTCCCAAATTGCTTTAAGGATACATTTAAAAAATATAAGAAAACATTTAATACTAAAATGTTCTGATATCATTGCTTTAAATGACAATGTGGCATTTGGTAAAAGCTTTAATGGAGGTATATTTGAGTCTCGTAGTTCTTTCTAAATATTGTTCGTCTGCAATAAATTAGTTAGTATCCATATCTCAGCATCCTGATATCTCAAATAGTATTCATTATTGCTGGAGAGTTTTGTGTAGGTTAGATGAGATAGTATTTTACAACATGATGATGAATACAATGTAAATTCAGTTAGCATTTGTAGTATTGTTAGTATTGTTACTATTACAGACAGATTGCTCACATACTCATGATCCTTAATTCCTTTCTTCTTGGACCATTTGATTTAGCATATGTGTGAAAGTACATACTTTACATATATGTACAATATGTAATTTTACATATATGCAAATAAAATGTAATCAAATATATTCATGGGTATAGAATGAGGTAGAAATCATGCTGGTCTGGTCATCAGGTGATCTGGGTTTTGGTTTAAACCCTAACAATATTGAGTCCCATCAGAGTTAAGTCTCACATCGCCTCCCTCAAAGGCAATTTCCATTTCAGTAAAATGTCTTGTTTCTCAAACTATCCGTTTTAGTTTTACTGATAATGATGGTGTTTTGATATGTTTTAGAAACTGCTTTGCAAATGTATTTTGCTCAAATTTTATCATCCTCTTCATTTTTCAAACTCTTGCTCTTCTCCTCTTTAAAGTCTTTGGCTTCTAAGCATTATATTAATAAACCACATAAGTAAATTACATGAAGAGTTAGAGAGACCTTTGGGAAAAGTTTACTGATCCAGTGGATTCCCTTTTATTTCCCCTAAATTAAGACAAAATAGCCTTCAACCGTATACTGTTGGCTTTTTCTCCTAAGCAAAATGTTTTTTCTTCCCATCATCATAACTTTTACATCCTCCATTTCACTCTAAATGTAGTGCACATTTTTTTCCCCCACTCTTGGGAATGTTTTAGGGGTTGTTCAGCTGGGTTGAGTTTCTAAGACCAGATATACCACCCTCTCTGCTTAGTAAACTGTGCCCTGAATCCTGCTGTGTCTTCGTGTTTCCTCTCTCAAAACAATGACACTTTCTCAAAAGCATACTGAAACTCCACACCCATGGGTTTCAGGCAATCTAGGGCTTTCCCACATGGTAAAAGGGGGGCCCACATCATCCTGAGGAGCGTGGCGCTTTGCAGAAACCTGAGCCTTAATTATTGCTGATCGTCTGCTGGCTGGGGCTCCATCCTGTGCTCTGCTTGCCTGCTGTCCTTCCCCCACGTTGTATCATTTTCTTTTTCAGACCCACACCCACCCATTTGTCCTGTTCACCAGCCATTAAATGGCCTGCTGCTACCTGTCCCGTACTGCCTGGCTGCTGTTATATCCCTGCCAGACTCAGCTCTCAAAAGTCACTCTTAAATTCACCTGCCAGGCTCAGTCTGGGCCCTTGCCCAGCCTGAGGAGAAAGAATGGACAGCGGTTAGATGGCCTGCCACACGCTATCAGTGGTATCAAGTTCCCTGCATGTCTTGGTGCAACCTGAAATACCCACACCAAGCTTTTATGCCTTAAACAAATGTGATTCCTGGGCCATCTGAGGGTTTGCATAATTTAAGAAGTATAAGAACATGTGTTCAACAATTTTGATCAAGGCAATAGATTGAGAACAGCTAGGACCTAGATACAGAATAAAAAACCAAGGCTCCCAAAGTTATTTATAATACCCTTGTTAATGCTTTGAACGTTCTCAGAGAAATCTGGAAATCCGATACAATCTACTTTAGAGCTCTGAATTGTATTTATACATTTCTACAGGAAATACGTGTCTCATAAATGTAGGACAATCTTATTCTAAACTAGATGTCCTCACTTATGCTGTTCCTGTCACTTAAAAGGCTCATTGTGTTCTCCTCTGTCTATAAAACTGTCAACTCTCAAGGCACAATTGAATACCCCATCCTTTCACAAAACCTCTGAGTTCAATCTTTGTAAAAAAATAAAATAAAAAATGATGGTTACTGGGTCTAATCCAGATAGTCTGAGTTTTGCCATTTGCCCATCAAGTGACTTAAGCCTGGATTCTCATTTGTTCACTTTTATTTTAGAAGTAGTATTTTCTCTGTGCAATTTGTAGGTTTGTTAATAAAGATCAAAAGATAATCTAAAAAAAGTGAGAAACTAATGACAGGAAAAATTATGGTAGTATTTTCTAAAAATGTGCTTATTCTCTGTCTTTGGATGTACAATTACAGAAGAATTCAGTAGGTATAAATTGAAAAAAAAATATAAGGAGAGCTAACAGTGAAAACCCAGTCTATTGTTTCTAGGGCTTGCCTTATGGCTCAGCTGGTAAAGAATCCGCCTGCATTGTGGAGACCTGGGTTCGATCCCTGAGTTGGGAAGATCCCCTAGAGAAGGGAATGACAACCCACTCCAGTATTCTGGCCTGGAGAATTCCATGGACTATATAGTCCATGGAGTTGCAAAGAGTGGGACACAACTGAGCGACTTCAGCTTTCACTTTTTCTCTACATTTAATTTGCCAACAATGGTAGGAGGTAGAAGACATTCCCATGTTACAGGTAAGGAAGTTGAAGGCAAAAAAGGTTACGTAACCTGTCCAAGAACACACAGTGAATACAGGTGGTGGAGCCAGGGTTCCAACCCAGGCTGTGTCTGCCACTTGCATCCTTACCCACTAACTGGTCCTACCTGTCCCAGTGCTTCAGGTGATGATGGATGTGTGGTCCATTCATTTAATCTTATTATTATTATTTTTTTTAATATTTGGAGAAGGCAGTGGCACCCCACTCCAGTACTCTTGCCTGGAAAATCCTATGGACGGAGGAGCCTGGTGGGCTGCAGTCCATGGGGTTGCTAGGAGTCGGACACAACTGAGTGACTTCACTTTCACTTTTCACTTTCATGCATTGGAGAAGGCAATGGCAACCCATTCCAGTGTTCTTGCCTGGAGAATCCCAGGGACGGAGGAGCCTGGTGGGCTGCCGTCTCTGGGGTTGCACAGAGTCCGACACGACTGAAGCGACTTAGCAGCAGTAGCAGCAAGATATACTGCGTCCCACCACAGCTTCTCTGCATCTTGTGGGGATAGGGCTGGCATCACCAGCAAGGCGTGGTTCTTTGCTCATCTTCTCAGTGACTGCTTCTTTTGATTATGAAACGTCTTCCATTGTGGTCTCCCAAGTCCAGGGCTCACATTCCTCAGGGCAGGTCTCTGGCTACTTGGACGGGTAGTGCTGTCATGTGAGTTATCTCCTCATGACTTGTTTTATTCTTGACCCTGAGAGGCTCTGACAGTCTATCATTCTCTAGGAAGCAAATATTCCAGTATGAGGATTCTAGGTCTGGCCCTGAAGATCAAACCATTCCAAGAAGTCAACTTTCATTGAGCCGCTGGGTGAAACTCTAACTCACTCCAAAGAAGGAGGGTTCCCTTAAATGGATTATTGGCATTGTCCTAGAATTAATATGTGATTTAGTCCTGTTTGGGGAAAAAAGGCGATTTAATTGACTCTGAATTTTAAGCATTGCAAGGGACTGTATTGGTTCTGAAAACTGCAAAAGAAAGTAGGTGGGAATTTTCAAGAATAGGAAGCATTTTGCTGAACTTTTTCACAATGTTGAATCTGATTGGTGTAGAGTATACATACTTTATGCTTGTAGAAAATGGTCCAAATTTTAACAGTAGAGGCATAATGAAGAGTTGATGGTGGGATGCAGATGAAGTCTTCAATTTTGTCTCTCCATATTGCTTAAAAAATTTTTTTAAACAGTGTTCATATATTACTTGTGTGATTTTAAAAAAGAGAGAAAATGTATGGGGTGGAGGAGAGGGAAAAAGTCAGTTTTTCCTCTCCTCGTTAAATCTGCTTCAAACATATGTCAGGGCATATCCATCTGATTGGGTCCACTTGAGCCTGGCCATATCTAATTCCAGATTGGCTTTTGACTCAACCTGTTCTCTGTTTCAGGAGCAATCTGCTAATGATCACAGCCATGGTCCTCTCTATCCATCTCTTGTACCAACTTACCAGCTCAGTCATTTACTTTTTAAACATTTTTTAATTGGAGTATAGTTGCTTTACAATGTTGTGTTAATTTCTACTGTACAACAAAGTGAATCAGCTATATGTATAACATGTCTCCTCTTTTTTGGATTTCCATCCCATTTGGGTCACCACAGAGCATTGAGTAGAGTTCCCTGTGCTATTCAGTAGGTTCTCATTAGTTATCTATTGTATACATAGTATCAATAGTATATATTAACATATGTCAATCTCAATTTCCCATTTCATCCCACCTTTCTCCCCTTGCTGTCCATACGCTTGTTCTCTATGTCTGTGTCTCTATTTCTGCTTTGCAAATAAGACCATCTGTGCCATTTGCCAGATTTCATATATGTGTATTAAGATATAATATTTGTTTTTCTTTTTGTGACTTTGTGTGACAGTTTCTAGGTCCATCCACATCTTCACAAATTTCACAATTTTGTTCCTTTTTCTGGCTGAGTGATATTCCATTGTTTAGGTTGCTTCTGTGTCCTGGCTGTTGTAAATGGTGCTGCAATAAGCATTGGGGTGCATGCACCTTTTGGAATTATGGTACAACTCAGTCATTAACTTGCAACATCTCTCTTGATCTCTTGGCCTCTCAACCACATACCTTCCTTACGTGTACATTTTCTGAATTTTAAATTTGCCAGCCACACCCTAGCCTGGCCTGCCACCCTGTTTGATTTATAATCTTGGTTTAGTCCTTCAGGTTGACAGGACCGCAGCCCAGGCCACAGTCCATGGTTGATACCCCTGTGTCCTTGTCACACTGGGCACTGGTGCTGCCTTTACACACTAAATGGAAGGACTGATGCTGAGGCTGAAGCTCCAGTACCTTGGCCACCTGATGCGAAGAACAGACTCATTGGAAAAGACTCTGATGCTGGGAAAGATTGGAAGGCAGGAGGAGAAGGGGATGACAGAGGATGAGATGGTTGGATGGCATCACCAACTCGATGGACGTGAGTTTGAGTAAACTCCAGGAGTTGGTGATACAGGGAGGCCTGGCGTGCTGCAGTCCATGGGGTCGCAAAGAGTGGGACACGACTGAGCGACTGAACTGAACTTACACACTAAGTAGGACACACTGGTCAAAAACATTGCACTTATAGATTCGTATTTGACATTTACTCTTTATAATTTGAAAGCACAAATTGTTTCTATATTGACAAAACTAATTCAGTCTTTATATAATAGCTAGTGTTTTCAATTCTTTCAAAAACAAAGAACATGAAATAAAAAGAAAACCAACATAGATTGAATGCTTCTCCTGTTGGACATGTTAATTTTTCAAGAGGCAAAAACAAACAGCATGAGCCCTTCCACACTTCAATTTCCACATTTGTGAAATGAAGTAAGAACACTTACCTCCTAGAGTTATAGTAAAGATATGATGGCTATGTGTGTGTGTGTGTGTGTATAAATGCTCAGTTGTGTATAAATCATGTGCATAGTCCCTGCTATATATGAGACATTCACATATGGCACCTACTGTGATGACTATTATGACTTTAAATAATCTTAATTATCTAAGAACTAGCCATCTGAATTTTCAAATATGAAAAAGGGCAAGGATGTAATTAAAAAAAAAACAGCAATGACAGATGCTAGGAGTTCTCATCTACCAGGAACTGTTGAAAAGATAAAAAAGCCAGAATTAGAATATTATGCTCAATGAATGCATTGGGCTTGCCCATTGTAACCTGTGGTTGGACAGTTAGTTAGATAACTGTGTCAACAGTCAGCTTGTATCACAGAAAGCCACAAAGCATGGGAAACAAAAAGGCAGAATAAATAAAAATATGAAAAAGATCAACAAATAGCAGAATTTGTCATCATAGGAAAATGTCAATGACTTATTGATTTTTTGAATAAACATTTTATAAACATTTTTTTGTAACATTGAATTGTTTCCAGTTTTCAGGCATTACCAGAAATATCTACTGTGAATACACAGAATAAGCTCCCTGGTGCATAATGCTGAGGCTTTCTAATGAATGTATATAAGTGTGAATATGCTGTTTCCTAAGATATACATAGTTTCAACTTTTAAAAATATGCATCAATTTTATATATTTAGAGTTCCTTTTGATACGTGTCCTCCATAACAATTGGCATTGTCCTAATTTAAAATTTGTGTGATGTAGCATGTGTAAAATAAAATCTCATTGTGATTTTAATTTGCTTTTCCCTAATACTGACATAGTCCAACGCTTTCTGTAAGTTTATTGGTCCCTCATGTTTGCCATTCTGTGAAATCCTTGTTTATATCATCTGTCTTTTTTTCTATAAAGAAATGGAATATTTGTCTCTGGATTCACAGAAATCACTTAAGCATTCTGTGTATTAATTCTTTTTCCCCTTATTTGTGTGACATGTCTCTCATGTTGTGGCTTAGGTTTTCACTTTGTGGGGACGTTTGATGAACAGAAGTTCTTGATTTTAATATAATTTCATTTATTTATCTTTTATGTTTTGTACTTGTGTCCAGTTCAAGAAATATGTTCCCATCTTAAGGTGGTTAAAGCATCTTCTTTAATTTCAAATAATTTTCAAGTTTTGCTCCTTAACATTTAAGTCTCAATCTATCAGGAAGTAACTTTTGTATATAGTGAGAAGTAGGGATCCAGTCTCATTTTATCCGTATTTTCCAATACAGGGAATTAATTTTCCTTGCAAAATTTACTAACTAATTCATCCTTTTCTTAGTGATGTGTTAGTCGCTGAGTCATGTCTGACTCTTTGCGAGCCCATAGACTATAACCCGCCAGGCTCCATCCGTGGAGCTCTGCAGACAAAAATACTGGATTGGGTGGCCATTGTCTTCTCCAGGGGATCTTCCTGACCCAGGGATTGAACCGGAGTCTCCTGCACTGCAAGCATTGCAGGCTGATGCTTTACTATCTGAGCCACCAAAGAAGCCCTTTTAGTGATCTACAGGAACAAAGTAAGTGTATACATATGTCTATACATATGTGTGAATCATTTCCTGTGATTTTTGATGTTTCTATTGGATTCCCCCAACCCCCCACCGATCTCTGCACTAAGGTTGCACACTCCTCATTTACGTGGCCCTAAGAACATCTTGGTGTCTGTTAGCAAAGTCCCTCCCTCGCCTTCTTCTATGTCTGTAGTGCCCTGAATACTGTCAATTATTTGCTCTTTTTTAATATGCTTTGAAATAAACTTGTCAAGTTCCATGAATAACTCTGTTGTGATTTTCATAGGAATTGCATTGGATTAATAGATGACTATATGAAAACGTCATCCTTGTGTTAGTCTTTGAATCTAAAAACATAATATCTCTATTTTCAGTTTCTTAAATGTTATCAATAAACTTGATTTTTTCATAGCAGTAATGCATTTTTAAAATTTGTTCCCAAGTACTCTACAATATGGATAGCATCTTTTTGTTGTATTTTTTAATTTGTTTATTTCATTCTCTAACTGGTATAGAGAAGTGCAATTGATTTTTGCTTATTGATTTTGCATCACTTGTATTAAACTAAATTATCCTGTAGTAACAACTCTAAAATTTCAAAAAATTCCTTTAAACAATAAAGGTTTATTTTTCACACATGCTTTGTGTCTGGCAAGCAAACTCTGATCTGTGTCTTTCCAGCCAGGGCAAGAGGTTGACAGAGCAGCCGCTATCTGGATGTGGCAAAGTGGGAGGGAGAGAGCAATTGCTTACTGGTCCTTACAGCTTCCTCCTGGCAGTGGCTCATATTTCTCAGCAAAAGCAAGTCATGTGACCATTTCCAAGGAGTTAAAAGTAGTATGTGCCTAGAGAGAAGAGTTCCAAAATTGATGAATAGCATTAATCGTATTTACATCTTCTCTCTAGAATCCTGGTCAAAATTTGTCATTAGGTTTTGTTATCTACTGAAATATATGACATTTGATAATCATTTGCAGTGTTTATCCTTTAGTTTATATTTTACCTATTTTAATGCATTGGCTAGTTGAATGTTGACTAGCAGCAGTGATAAGTAGGTGTTCCTTCTCTACTGATCTTAACAAAAGTGCTAATTATCATACTTATTATTTATGATGTTTTTGTACATGAACTATCAAGTTATAGAAGTTTTCTTCTTTTATGAAGAATTTTGGTCCTAAAGAAATAAATTCATAAAGGATTTTGGTCCTCAATAAATAACATGAATTTTTAAACTATTTTAATGGTGAATTAATATATATTTTAACATTCAAACCAATTTTACAATTCTGGAATAAACCCAACTTTGTCAGAAGATTTATTCTTTTTAAATATTTCTGAATTCAGTTTGCTTATGCTTTATTCAGAATTTTTTTGTATTATGTATATGAGTGTGACTGGTCTTTAATTTTTCCTTCTCATATTCTCCTGTCTGTTTTATATTCTCCCTCCTTCTCTCACTCCCCGCCTTCTGTCTTTCTCACACACATTCTCTTTTGGTTATAGCTACCTCATACAATAAATTGGGAAATATTCTTATTTCAATGGTAAGAATGTTTGTAAAAACTGGAATTATAGTTTCCCATATGTGTGGCATAACTGATTTGCACAACTGCCTGAGCCTATTGTTTTCCTTATGGGAAGAAATTTAACTATAGACTGTAATAGAACTCTTCATGTTAAAAAATAAAAGCAAAACTTTATTCATTTTTTATTGAAGCAGAATTTGCACAAAGAGCACAAATCTTAACTGTAATACTTGATGAACTTCAAAAACTGTACCCATCTGTGTAACCACCACCTGTATTAAGATGAAGACATTTCCAGCCCTTCTGCTGGCTTCCTTGAATCCTTTCCCATTTCTTCCTCTGTTTTAAAGAGAGCATCATGTTGACTTCTTTCACCGCAGATTAGCTTTGACTCTCTTTGACTTCATATGAATGGAATCATTCTAGTGTGTTCTTGGGGTGTTCACCTCATTTCACTCATGATCAGGTCTGTGAGATTTTCTGTGTTGTTTCTTGTAGCAGTAGTTCACTTTTCTTTCATTCTGCGTTCACCTTCCAGTGTGTGAATATATACCATAATCTGTCTGTTCTGCAGTTGATGGAACGTGCTGTTTCCAACCGTTTCTTCTTGACTCAGTCTAAGTTGGAATATTTTAAGGAACTTATTCAATTTTCTTAACTCAAGTTTAATTCTCATAAAATTGTTTACAACATTTTCTTATTTTGTAATTACATTGGACCCTCTGTTTTCAGATCTCATATCACTTACACATCCACCATTTTTCTTTTTCTAGATTAGTTATGCCGTAAGTTAGTTAATTTTAATATAAAATCCATGAATGCTAAAAACCCCCGAGGATATCCCTTGATTTTGCCCATCTTCAAGACCTAAGCCTCAAGGGCTTGAAAAACCAAGTTTATTATAGTGAACTTTTCCATAATAATGAGTATGACTTTACTAATAGTTGACTAAAACATCATTTTTTGAACTTTTTCAAAAGAAGGAAATGCTGATTCTAAGATGTCTTGACCATTAGAAAAAGAAATTGCTTTCAACTCTCTGTGGTAGATTACAAAATCGTCTCAGGTTCTTTCCAATCTGTTATGTGTGCCCCCTTGCAATGTGACTGTTCTTTGAAGAGTGGAGTCAGTTTCATAGCCCTTGAATCTGGGCTTGGTCATGTGACTTCCTCTGTCAGTGGAACATTAACAAATGTGATACAAGCAAATGCCTGAATAGTACTTGTACATTAGGGTCTCTCAGCTTATGTTGCTGGGCATTTTCTGGCTACTATCAGAACGAGCTTAGGTTAGACTCTTCATGAGTGTCAAACCAACTGCTAGATGACAGAGTAAGGCCAAATCAGAGTATCCAGCCCCAGCCACGCTAGTTCAGAGCAGAACTACCCAGTGGATCCACAAAAATATGAGAAAATAATAGCACATAGTTCTTTGTATTTAACTAAACTTTCCTTCTGCCACTCTTGCTTTTGCTTTTTTCCTGTATCTCTAAGTCCTGTCTAGTGGTGGTAAGACTGCTGGTACCCAAATCAGTCACCAGATGTGTCTTCAGATTGATCGTACTGAATTGCAGAAGTTGAGGGATATGTCAACCCACTGTCTGTCTTTGCAAATCACAGGCAGAGTTTCTGAATGTGGAGCAGAGTCACTAATCTTAGATCATCTAAATTGAGTCATGACTTCCTACTACAAAACATCAGTTGTTATGTGGTAGATGATTTCTCATCCCCTGAACAGTGACCCAAAAAATGCACCCTGAAGTACCACAATTAAAAATTAGTTAATCCGTGGATTCATAAGGCACAAAGAGAAACTAGCCATTGAATAACATGTTCTAAAACAAACATTGGTTGCATGTTTTGTTGAGGTGTGAATAATCCATTTGTCTACATCACTGTGTCCTTTATTTCCAAACATTTTCCCAGGTTTTCAGAAGTTCTTACATGTTAGTGGATTTTATAGTAACATTTGTTTTTTGATTCAAAATTTGCCCTTGAAAGATTATACTAATCAACAATACAGAGAATAGGATAATTGGACAAAAGGTAAAGATTTCCTCTGGAAGCACCTAGTTCTGATTGGTAAAGCTGATATTTAAATGAGTTGTGTTTAAGTCTCTCGGAAGGGAAATTTAAAAGATGGTACTTTGAATTTGTCTCTTGCTGCCTTACTAACAAGGAATGCCATACAACCATTTCTTTCACATTTCTCTAAATATGATAGCTTATAGAAAATAAAAGTGCGATTGGCTAGTTGTTTCCCAAATGAGCTTTCCATTTTTAAGACAATGGAGGGGTAGTAGTTGCTTTAGGCTGTTTCTCATTTAGGATGAGATACCTCAGATGGTTGAAGAGAGTTTTGGATGTAATAAAACTACATAGAATTGACATCAACCGTGCATTCATAAAAACACACATATTCATATCTAATCAAGCAGCTACAAAGTCAGCAGTCCTATTGCTTCTGTAGTTTAATTAAAATTTCTGACCCTTCAAATGCACCATTTAGAAATCACATCAGATGCTGTTCATACATTTAGAAGAGGGTGTTCTGGGGTGAAGAACACGGTGACCATTGAATGGGCAACAGAAACTTTATGAATGCAACAAGCTTTTAGAGCATCAGTACATTTGTCGCTCAGAAAAAAGAGCACTAGGAATTCTTATGCTACTGTCTGATAGTGGCCGATCATTTTGATGACATGGCTAAAAGGATTGAGGTGCATAAAAGTGGGGGAAAGGGGAGGGGCAAAAAAGGGATTAGAGGATAAGGTACACTGCTACTTTAAAATTATGCATGCCTGGCTGCATCCTTGTCCCTCCCACTGCTTGAGGCACTTGCTGAAGTCTTGGAGAGTTCAGTTCCAGGCGGGCCAGCCAGCAGACTGCGCTCTGCGTTTCAGGTAACCAAGCGTTTGCCGTGCAGAATCCCTGACTTGGGCACCCAAGTCTTCCTTGCAGTTGTCCTGCTGCTGCGGCCTATTTGCTGAGACTTTCTGGGGGTTATCGTAGTGTTGCCAGGCAACCAGGGACAGCAGTCCTGGGAAGAGCCATTTGTCACACTAAGGGGCCTGGTTGAAATGCAATAAAGAAATGGTAACTCAACTTATTTATCAATACAATTACTAACACAGTATTAGGGGTCCATATGTAACCTACAAATAGTCATATGAGGAAACACGCAAACATTTGCTAAATACTAAGGCATAGGATGGACAGATGGTGTTGGGTTTCTAATCAGCTTTACCGTGAGCTTAAAGTTGCCGCACATGCTGGGATGAGGGGGGAAGGCCCAAAGTGCTTTGCCAGCTTTATTCGGGACATCTGCAGGTTGGCTCTGCGTTAACTGCCTCCCGTGTGTGTGTAAAGGAAATCTATACAGTTCTTTATCTTGTGAAGGAGAGTGGATGCTGCTAATTCCCTGAGGTGGAGTAGCAATCCGAAATTGCTGTGTGGGGAAATATATTAATAAAATATACGTGCATATGTGTGTATCAAACTGGCTGTCCTGTGGACTTTTTCCAGTGCTTGATTCGCCCAATGAAGATAGGTACCAATGAGTGTTTTGCTATAAAGAGTGTACTAAAGAATGTTTTTAAGAAGTTTAATAATGTTTCTTAGGGACTCAGAATCCTCATGCTTAGACTGCACCTAAAGTTTTAAAGACACAGCAGATTTTTCTTGACACTCTACTTTTGATTCCCAGACACCAGCTGCTACTCATGTCTTCGCCATCACCACGGAAGCCTCTGGTGTTACCCCCGTGTGAAACCACGTCTGCAGTTTCCCGAAAATGGATTTATCTCAACGTTACTTAAAGCACCCCGCAATAAAGTGCTGCTGGCCAGCGCCCTCGGCCTTCCAACTTATTTAGGAACGCCTGAATCAGAGGAGAATGCTTTTGAGTCAACATGAATTGCCTGGCTCTTTCTCTGGGCTTCGGCCTCTTGTTTCCCGTCCCTGAAACATGGCTGTTTGCCTACTTTGCTTCCATCTCATGGGCTGACTCTCAGGGCCTGTTCCCAAGGCTGGAGAACGTAGCAGCTTTCAAGAAGGTTTCGGTGGTGCCAACCCAAGCGACGTGTGGAATCCCATCCCAAAGCACTTTCTGTCAGAGCTCTGCCACACCCGAGGGCCTTCGGGTCTGTCCTCAGAGGCTCTGTGTTCAGGATTGCCCTTACCGATCATCGCCCCCCACCTACACCAACCTCTTATCAGCAGGCCTCAGGGGTTGCATCATTAAAGACCAGCGTGACCTGAGTCCCAACTCCCATAACCATTCTGCAAGTTTCATTTTTGGAAATCACCAGAGTTGCTTTGCTTCTCCTCCTGCTCCCAGGCTGGCGGCATCATTTACTCTAGCTGTGTGGTTGAAACTTGAGCAAGGAGGTGTAATGTAAGTAGCAGAGGGAGTGTAAGTTTTCCTAGGGTCCTGCAAAATCAGTTAGCGTCAAGGGTATTGCAACTTGAATTCCAACCTGGAAATGAAGGCACTTTGGAATTTAGGCTAACTGAAGACCAACTCCTACATGAGGCTTTTCTGGTCAACTTCATTTGACCAAATATTTTTTTTCCCTAAATTCAAAGTGCTTTCCCCTTTCCATGAATGAAGTGAACCCTCAAGAGTATGTTAAAATAATTTCATGGCAGGCAGAAATATTTGTACTTGCCTCATTTTTTTCCCCCCCAGTAGTTTAGCTAAACCTTTAGTCTTGTTTTCAGAGGCTCAGCCAGGCTCATTGTGAGTTGTAAGCCATGGGGACTAGTAATACAAATAATGTATACTTTCAAGGTCTTGGTCTAGGTTTGTATAAGCAACTTGCCTTTACTAGAGTATACAATTGTCATTAGACAGTGAACTCTCTGAGTGCTGGGCACTGTTTCTGCATTCTTATTTTCCTAGGAAGAGATGTTTGTTTAACTCATTATGAAAGATGTTCAATAATGAGTTGAACAAATGAATGACACCTCATGTCTGAAAAGAGATTGCTTTCGGCCCTTTGCTTCCTGGTGTTTTCATCCATTAGGAAATATATAGAAAAGCATAAAAGATTCTCAAAATTTAATGCCATTGACCCCATCAGAAATGCCTTTGGTGAGTTTGGTGGGGGGCTTCATTAACAATTTTTGGTTATTTTTAATAATCACCTTATTTTCATTCTGTAATAGTTTCTAAAACTGATATCCAGTGTTTTCCTTAAGTGTTTAGAGCCAATCTGGAAATGAGAATAAATAAGACAGTTTTGAGACTTTTTTTTTTTTTTTTTTTTTGCTTATCTTTCTTCTTCCCATAGAGCTTCTGGCTCTTCCTCTTGTGATGTTTTCTTTGTATGAGGATGTTGGCCAAGTATCTAAAAACTCATGAAACAAACCAGAAAAGTCTTATAATCTCATAAGCAAATAAGACTTAAATATCTATGATGTTTAGTTTTAATTTGCCAAGTGAAAGTTGGCGTTTTTTAATTTTGTTTTATTTGGAGTGAAAATCATCTCAAACCATTACCTCTGTTTCTGTATGTACCCTAAAAGAAAACCCTGTTTTCTTACTGTTTGAAATGTCAGTAAATCCAACTTACTTAGTTTATGTAACTAATGTCCAAAGAGTCTTAAAATATTGTCTCTTGACAAATATGGCTAGGATGAAGTTATTTTTTCTAAATTTTTCCAGGGGATATGTCTCTACAAAATTCATCTTTTATTGGTATCATTTTGTATAAATAAGACAGAGGAACATTTATAGAGGCAGTAGCACATGGTTTACGGTTTTGAGAGTTCCAAGCATCAAGGTCGTTTCCATTCTCAAAACTAAAATACCTGTGGGAATTGGGGAATTTCGCGGTGTTTGTACTAGATAAGTAAAACAAACAAAACATGGATTATCCAATTATTGTTTATCCAGGAGCAAAATAAATCCAGTTCCTAAATATTTTGCTACCTGCCTTCCTCTCACATTCATTATCTACCAAAGCAAGTGTGTTTACAAGCAAACAAAATAGCAAGGAAGATAATCAATAACATATTAAGAAATGCATTTTCAGTAAGCTTGGGGAAATAAGCCTGCATTTGGCAAATACATTCTTGAGTAGTGGTCAAATTCTAACTTGTAGATTTTAAACTCAAGAAAAACGAATGGAGGCAATCTCTTCTTGGATTGTTTAAGACACAGAAGTGAGGAATAGAGAGAAACTTTAATTCCAGTGACTGAGAAATATCCACCTACTATAGAGTTGAATCACAATAGAATTTTCATATAATCATATCTCTGCTTTATATAAAATCTGTATGTCAACTAAACCTATTTGCCCAATATAAAATATATTTTTCATAACTTGATCACCACATATATGTGCAAAATAGAGTAAAAAAGTGAGAGTGAAATAGTAACTGTTAAGTATTCTAAGATCATATCATCACCTCTCAACTCTCAGAAAGAATGCAAGAGAGGAGGAATGATTTGTGAGAAAAATGTGTCCTTTAAGGAAAGTTTTAAAAACATATTTAGCAATAGTTCTGGGTTGGCCCAATCTTACCTTTGCCTCTTTGATTCTTCATACTCAGATCACTAACTCATCATTTTTTGGGGCTGGGGGAGGATCTACTATATACCAGGCTGTGCTGCTATTGTTAGACAACTCATGATTGAATAGGAAGACAGATGGATGGGTGTTATTTCCAAAGCAGCACAATAAGTGAGCAGCAAGGAAGGCCTCTTAAGAACCTTGAGAAGGTTGGGTTCTAGGATCAGACATTATCTTGGAGATGTCTGAGCTGAGTAAGAGGCAAATGGGTGAAGGAAGGAGCCCAGACTCCTCTGGGACTTGATGATCTTCTCCAACTTGGGATATACCACCTCCTTGAGTTCTTGGCTGTGAGATGCAGGCTGATGAGCATCTTTAATAGTTAGTTACTTGGAGGAGATATTTGTGCTTAATGTTCATGATATTTCTCTTTAAATAGCAGGTTTGGGGGACTAATCTCCTTAGGAGATTCTTATCTCTTCTGCAAAAGTTGAACTGCTAGATTGAAATGTAATTGGAAATGGGCTCAAGTTCATATCTGTTTTTTCTTAGTGGGTACAGAGTGGCTAAGGCGCATGCAATGATATAATTAGTATAAAATAAAATCACTTATACTAAACATAAATCAGTAGAGAATATAGAAAACATAAAACATGTCTATTTAAAGGGATGAGAAAATAGTGCTGTTGTGATCAGGATATAAGTGATTTTTAAAAATAACATGATTTGATAACTGGCCTGACAGTTAATTTTCTGAAAATTCTTCTATTTTATCAAAATATTTCACTGTATTTTTAGAAGATTCCATGACCTTTCATCCCAGATCATTACCATAATCTCAGTGCCCCAGTTGGGCTTTGTGGTCATGGCGAGCTGGGCAGTCATCTTACAGACACTGGCTTTGGCTTCTGGCCAGTTGATGATGAGCTAAATAAAGACTATAGTTGTCCATTCTCCATTTCATCATGGGAATTAAATAGAGCGATTCTGACTTCAGGGCTAGCAGTTTAGAGTCTTCTATGGACACTAAACTATCTTTACATTAAAAAAAAAAAAAGAGGAGGAGAAAATGATTTGCTCTGGTGGCTCAATAGCCAAGCAGAATGTGGTGTATTGTGCCGCTTCCTATAAAAGAAATGGCAGAGGAACTAATGAGCCAATAGGCTAAATATTGGTTTTGCAGGATGATTCAACCACTTGAGCTGCCACCATGAATCTCTAATAAAGGGAGTGAAGGTTCTAGCAGATGTACTGTAAATAAGAATTCTATCTTTCTTGAAATTAAAGGGCCTCTTAATTGAAAGAAAGTTTGCCCTGAATATGATGACCTTCAGGTACTTGTTCATTGTGACCTTTGATTAGAGTCTGGGATCTGTTGCATCACCACTGAACAATGTCATAGCCTGTCTTTTGGTTGGAAACTGACCTTTTCTCTTTTCTGGTTGTTTCCCAAGGTGTGTTATAGAAAAAACAGCGGATGGGCAGATTGTATTCAAACTTACAATATCTGAGAAAGAGACCATGTTTTATTACCGCACAGTAAATGGTTTGCAGCCTCCAATAAAAGTAATGACACTGGGAAGAATTCTTGTGAAGAAATGGATTCATCTTAGTGTGCAGGTGAGTAAAATAAAAAATATTTAACATTTGGTTAAGCACAAGGATCCATCTTTCTTTTTTTTTTTTCCCTTTAAATGGCATCTTCCCATAAGATGTGAAGCGCTACCTTTCAGATCTTAAGTATTTGTAAGTGACAACTAAAGAAAAACAGTATTTAAATGACCTAACAATGTATCTTTTGAAATTCCAGTATTTCCCCCACAAAATTGCAGTGAAAATGTCCACAGATGCTTAGGACAGTCCCATTTGAAGTAATATCCTCAGCAAAGTTTTGTTTTATTTGCTTAGTATATTTTATTTTGTTTAAAAATGTGTAACAGCTGTTTTGCTGTCTAGTACTAATTTTAATAGTCGTGCAGTATTAAGACCTTGGCCTGGATTTTACAGCTGTCTTTTTTAGGTAGTCTCTTATGATATGAATACAATTTGACTGTTGCATTTAAAATGCTGACCTTAGAACTAATGAACTTCACACATCAGGCACTCAAAAGGTGTTATATGATTACTTTAGTTGTCAGCAACAGTTTGCATTTGCCTTAGAAGTTGCTAAAGGCTGAGATAACTGTGAGATGGCCGCTATTTTATAATTCTCGGGAATAGACAGTTTCTTCTTTGGTTTCTTTAGGGCTCTGGAAGGGTCCAGTGCAGTCTAAAGTCACCCTTGCCTTTTACACCAGAGGTACTGTGTACCATAGTCCCCAGTATATCTCTCATGTTGTTCAGTCAGGCTCTGCAACCTCCTGAACTTCAGCCCACCAGACTCCTCTGTTCTCCACTGTCTCCTGGAGTTTGCTTAAATTCATGTCTGTTGAGCTGGTGATGCTATCTAACCGTCTCATCCTCTGCTGTCCCCTTCTCCTTTTGCCTTTGATCTTTCCCAGCATCAGGGTCTTTTCCAATGAGTCAGTTCTTTGCATCAGGTGGACAAAGCCTTGAAGCATTAGCGTGAGTGTGCTCTCATAGGTGCACCCCCGTGTGTCCATGCCAACGCCATTTGCACTAGAGGACATGTGTAGCCTTGTGTACTTTATGAAAGTCTTTGATTTATTACATTCCCCCCAACTCTGAAGCAGGTAGACTTCCTTATGTTACTACCATGGTTCCTGGCTTCCTTAATAGAAATTGATCAGAGGCCAGACAAATAATTCAGCAAGCCTTTTACTGGGTCCCCTGCTGTAGCAGGGTAGGTGGCAAAGACAAGTAACAGTTTGCCTTGCTCGCTCTTTGAGGTGAGGTGCAAGCTGATTCCTTATGTGTGGTGAGACTAGGAACAGGTCCAGGGTCAGACCAGAGAGATGACTTTGGTGGTCTGCTACCTCTTTGGTGATGCTACGTGCATGGGAGATGTGCAGTACCCTGATTTTGGTCTCAGCTCTTCAGAAGTGGCACTTGGGTTTTTTCATCTTCTCTTATTGTCCATAATTTGCCCCATCGGAACATGTACACGGTTGTTTTTAGTCTTTTATAGTTTCTTTGTATTTTGTTGCTCCAGGAGACATTTGTCCAGGGTTCAATCCCTGGGTTGGGAAGATCCCCTGGAGAAGGGAAAAGCTACCCACTCCAGTATTCTGGCCTGGAGAATTCCATGGACTATATAGTCCATGGGGTCACAAAGAGTCAGATATGACTGAGTGACTTTCACTCGTTCACTCAAGCACTGCTGCAAGGGGTCCCAGGTTCCACTTAAAGTGTCTTGAGAATTGTTATTTGGATTTTAAAGTCTATTTCAGTGTAGATACTATTATTGAGGATTTAAGTATGCTTTAAACGTATCTTTGTTTGGTCTGATTGTAACTGTGAAATTCTGCTATGCATGTGTGCTGCATTGCATTAAAAGCCTTAAAAAGGACATTTGAAATAGAAACGCAGAGAGGTGATTGAACGCAGAGAGGAAATGATTAATTTCCATAGGAGGGTATTGGCAAAGTGATCTTCAATCAGCACGTTAGGCTTATCTACTCTGTTTTTTGGTAGGATATGAGTTTAGCAAATTCAGTTGGCAGGGAGCAGGGTTTCCATGCCACCAGGGTTGAAAGGACCTGCAAAAAGGTAGGTCACATCTGATATCTATTGCAATGATGGATTCAGTCTGTCTATGCTTGCCTCTCATTTATTCAGTAGTTGGCAGATATAAGACTTATTATATATCTTGTCCATTCTGCCTGCTGCCAGTGTACCAGAACCAGAATTGGGTTATAAAAATATGGAAATAGAAACCACTGAATAAGTGGACTCTACAAAAGATAGCAAATGAGTATATTTATTTGTTGCATAGTTTTGTATCAGTAATGAAGAATAAATGTTTTCTACTTGCCTTTATTTTGCCTTACCTGTGAAACTGTGCCATGTTTTGGCAGGCAGCAGTACATTAAAAGCTTTACAAGGAAAGTTTAAAAATCTAAAAGTGAAGAGGTAACCATGACTGAATTACTCCCCTAGGAGTCAGATGCTCTTAGAGTGCCTGTTGAAATCAGCATTATCATTTCAATACATGTCAAATAGGAGTCACTTCCTAGTTTAGGCAAAATTTCTTTATAAATCTTTAAATCCTCTCCTTCTTTCATGAAAGGCTAAAGTACTTATGATTTAATGAGACACCTTTATTTCATAACTATTTGACTATCAAGAGAAAACTTGTCCTTTCCAATTTGTGCTCTTCTTTTATTTATTTATTTTATGTAAGTTTTTTTTTTATCCCTATTCTACGTTTTACATTAAAACTACAGAACAAAACAGACATAAAGCAGAAAAATCATGCAGATTGGATTTTATTCATCTGGTATTTATTGATAGATATGGGGATACCCAGCATTTTGGAGATCTGTATTCTTTCAAATAATAATTAAAGAGCAGTTATTTAAACTGGAGATCTGCATAGCGTTCCTTTAAATTGGACACAAGTCTGAATACATTTGGACTTCCCTGGTGGCTCAGACAGTAAAGAACCTGCCTGCAATGCGGGAGGCCTGAGTTTGATCCCTGGATCAGAAAGATCCCCTGGAGAAGGGTATGGCTACCTACTCCAGTATTCTTGCTTAGAGAATTCCATGGACAGAGGAGCCTGGCAGGGTTGCAAAGAGTTGGACATACCTGAGCGATTAACACCTTCACTTCTCACTTCTGATATATTTAAGATATTAAGATACTTATAAAGTTATAGATGCTTAATAAAGAAGGTATTCATTCCTAAAAAGTGATACAAAAAGAAGTGGGAAGAATAACAGGTAAGGAGAAGAGAAATACGACGCAGGTAATGCTACTCAGTAGTCTTAACAAATATACTTAGCTCAGTTTTCTTATGTGATAAGAGGATTGGACTAGATGTGCAAAACAAGGCTTCCTGGAATTCTTTGTTGAAAAGAAGTGTGGGAAGCTGTTAATTTGTGTAGGGTTGTCTGGACAGACATGGTTAAGTGACACAGCCAGCTCCTCAAGTGGTGCTCGGGTTTATGCTTTTTCACCTGCTTCCCCCTGCGGTCTGTAATTTACACAGCAATGTTTTTGGTAGACTTCTTGGCCAAGATATGGACAAGTGCAACTTGTAACTCTTTCACTATTTAACTGCAAAGAATATATTTTAAATGTGAAGTGTAACTTATTCTCTGTTGCCTTATTATCTAGTGCATCCAAATTCTGTTTCATTTGGGGATCAGGGCCTTCATCATGCTGGGCATAGGATAGAACACATACTTGATAATCTGGTTTAGTCAAGTTTAAAATTGCAAGCCTATAGTTAATGTGTATATGTATGTCTTTACTCATCCTCCAATATGGCCACAATCAATTAATTTACAGGGTATGTGCACGCACGTGTGTGTGTGTGTCTATAAAACTAAAATACCTTTACTCATGGATTTGGCTCAGAAACCAGAATTTAACTTACATGGACATAGTGACATAAAATTAATTAACCGATCTGGCCTTACACCTTACCTCAGAGAGTTCACTTAGTGTCAGCTTTCCATCAGTAAAATCAGAATTCTAATTTCCCAAATCTAAAACAAGAAATGAGTTTTAAATAATTAAATCCCTGGGCAAAAAAAAAAAAAAAATGGTGCTAGGAAGAGTCAGACATTCCAAATTCTGGAGGTCTATTTTCCTAAACAAAAAAATGCCTGATATTACTGTAATGGATCTAACAGCTTTTATTCAAGAATTAGCATTTTGAAGCTTCAACCTGTTGGAAAATGATTAGTTTTTAAATTAATATTCATTCAGGGACTTGAATCTGACATGATTGCCAATTTAAATTTTCTTTGGGGTTTAATATATTGGCTATTTCAAATTATATCAAGCTGAAATTCGTTATGTCATATTTTTTGTACTAAAACTGGAAAAAAATCAATTCAGACTTTTTATTATCGAATGGGGAACACTGATAACATTAGCAGATTTTTTAAAGCTTCGTTTTCATATTGTATCAGCATGTTATGGTTATTTTAAGAGATCTCTTTGGATTTTATTTTTTTTTTTAAGTTTTAAAATATGTAAAAGGATTTTATTTCAGCAGTTTGTTAGGGCTTGGTGAGTAAAGCAGCTTGGAAGGATATTGATATTCTGTTGTGTATCATTTAAAAGTAAAACCTCAGAGTTTCCTATGAAAACAGTTTTCCCTTAAACAGTTCTATATGTTTTATAAGACCAATAGCATCAAAGAATCATTAGTAACCCTTTAATAATTATGCTGAAATGTAGTAGTATTCTGTAATTAGAAGCTGATGAAATACTGCAAGTGTGGAAGCAAGAATTGGTTTAGCAATGAGTTTTTCACGACATCTATGCTATTTTGAGGACTCCTTGAAACACTGACAAGTCAAGAGCCACAGATGGTCCTAGCTACAATAATGTGAAAAAGAGCAGTTCTAATCTAATACAGAGAAGGGAAAAAAAATGCATGGGTAAATAAAGTTTCAGGGATCAATAGATGAAGAATAGGAGTTTCATAATCATAGTTTGCTCATGAAATATGTTCTTTTGATTTATGTATTCAATCTGAAAAAGGAAAACTATTGATGGTTCTGGAGAAAAATAAAATGCAATTTAACCAACATTTGTTAGAATAGATAAACCAACTCTCTCAATTAATCTCTGGAGTGTATGCCCATGTGCACACTTTATAAAGGTATTTCCATGTCTCTATTGATTGAGGGAACATAAACTGTCCTTGCAACCTCATGGAAGCTTCTTCATTCATTTCAGGAAGCTCTGTGTACTGGGATTCTCCTGGGAGCACCACCT
This sequence comes from Bubalus kerabau, assembly GCF_029407905.1. Lineage (NCBI taxonomy): Eukaryota > Metazoa > Chordata > Mammalia > Artiodactyla > Bovidae > Bubalus > Bubalus kerabau. The sequence goes on along the minus strand of NC_073628.1, from coordinate 73,790,269 downwards.
CAACTCCTACCACAAGAGAATCTCAATCCATATTGTTCCTTTAATACTTTCTATTGCTTTAAACTGTAATTATTTACATGTATATGAAAGCCTTCTGTTTGTGTCTAGTCAGTCGAATATCACCCAAGTTAGGGGAATAGTTTGTCACTTGAAACAAATTAAAGATCAATAGAATTTAACAAAGCTTTTCAGAATACTCAGTTAAAAATGATGATAATAAAAGCTGTGATTATTGAGCCTAGTTAGTTGTACTGGATTAAAAAAGCAGCCTCGCCAAGGTTAAATTTCCTGCCTGAATTTAAAATCTCAAGTTTCCCTGACCTTTACCTAAAAAATAATAAATTGCGATGAACCTAGATCACTGTAAAGATACAAGAAGTACTTGTATCAGAAGTACGAGGAGTATCAGAATTCTCTAAACGTCCCCTTGACAAAAACCAAGAACTGAAAAGACATATTTGCAAAGTAAATATAAATTAATTTTCATACATGTTTGTACATATTTGTAATGTCAATGTTTATAATGCTTCACATATTTACATGATTTGCACAAATAATTAAAATCAATATATTTTTATGATTATACTCTCAGTGATACAGGTGGCTTAATGCATAACATAAATCATTTTATGTTATGTTCTCAATATCTCTATGGTTTATAACAGTCAGGAAAGACCAGGGTGGACTAAAGAAAGAATATTCTACTTAACCTTCCCTGGTCAACTGATCCATGACCTACAGAACCAAGCCCGGTAATAATACAGTAAAAATAAGAAGGAAGAATTTTTACCACTTGATTAGAAAAAGGTAAAATAATCCAAGTAAAAATTAATTTTTCTCTTTGCATGGGACTTTAAAATATCATATTTAGTAAAAAGGCAAAGTTCAATTCTTGATATCTTACTTAAAAATTGTGCAACCCTAGGAAAATGATGTAGCTCCTTGAAATGTTAGATACCCACGACAATTGGGAACAAAGATAAACCCAGCCTATTTAACTTCTACCATAAATGTGACATGTAAAGAAAAAAATGTCTGATGAAGTAGTGATACTTTACAGTCTGCTGTGATGGAGCTTACAGTTTATTAGAAAGAAAAGACAAATAAACACGCCAATGAAAGCCAAATTATGACTGTGATAAGTTCTGTGGGATCATCTGAAGGACAATTTGATGAAATCTCTGAAGTCAAGAAAGGCTTACTTTGAGGAAATTGTATTAGATGTGTGTATTACTTTTCTGGGCTTTCCCTAAAAAACACACATGGAGTAGCTTAAAACAGCAAAAATGTATTCTTTTCCAGTAGAAGTTTGAAATCAAGGTATCTGCAAGACCATGCTCTTTCTGAAATCTGTAGAGGGGTAGCTTTACTTGCTGTTCCTCGTGTTTACCAGCAGTCCTTTGTTTTTAGATGCATTGCTCTCATCTCTGCCTCCAACATCACATGACTATCTTCTCCATTGCATGTCAGTGTCCTCTTTTTATAAGAACACTAGTCATGCTGGGTTAGCATCCATCCTAATTCAGTATGACTTCATCTTAACTGGATTATATCCACAAAAACTACTCCAAAATAAGGTCATATTAACAGGCACAGGGGTTCAGATCAGATCAGTCACTCAGTCGTGTCTGACTCTTTGCGACCCCATAAATCGCAGCACACCAGGCCTCCCTGTCCATCACCAACTCCCGGACTTCACTCAGACTCACGTCCATTGAGTCAGTGATGCCATCCAGCCATCTCATCCTCTGTCGTCCCCTTCTCCTCTTGCCCCCAATTCCTCCCAGCATCAGAGTCTTTTCCAATGAGTCAACTTTTCGCATGAGGTGGCCAAAGTACTGGAGTTTCAGCTTTGCATCATTCCTTCCGAAGAAATCCCGGGGCTGATCTCCTTCAGAATGGACTGGTAGGATGGATCTCCTTGCAGTCCAAGGGACTCTCAAGAGTCTTCTCCAACACCACAGTTCAAAAGCATCAATTCTGTGGCACTTGGCCTTCTTCACAGTCCAACTCTCACATCCATACATGACCACAGGAAAAACCATAGCCTTGACTAGACGGACCTTTGTTGGCAAAGTAATGTCTCTGCTTTTGAATATGCTGTCTAGGTTGGTCATAACTTTCCTTCCAAGAAGTAAGCGTCTTTTAATTTCATGGCTGCAGTCACCATCTGTAGTGATTTTGGAGCCCAGAAAAATAAAGTCTGACACTGTTTCCCCAGCACAGGGGTTAGGACTTCAATTTGTCTTTTTGGGATTGTCGCAATTTAACTGATAGCATGTATCCCAGGGATGGTGGAGCCTGGTGGGCTGCTATCTATGGAGTTGCACAGAGTTGGACACGACTGAAGCGACTTAGCAGCAGCAGCAGCAGCATGTATTCAAAAGAACGTATGGAACTGAGCTAGGCAACCCTAGTAGAGAAGAACATTCCATACGTGTGTAGCACATAGTGCAGATGCCCTTTGCATCTGTTGCATATGAGATACTAAAAGGCCAGTGCGGGGTGGAGTCCAGCAGACTAAGCAGAGCAGCATGCAAAATGAAGCAAGAGCCACTAAAGATCATTGTGGTCATGTTAAATTTTTTTTCAAGGGGACTCTATGGAAATACTTTATGTAGGGAACAGAGGGTGAGGGAAGAAGTTGGGGAAGGAGGGAAAATATATGGCCTGGGCAGATGTTGGTTGCAGTGAAGAAGAAAAATTTGTATGAGGACAAGAAAAAAAGATTGTTAAATTACCCTTAGAGTCCAGGTGAGATATAAGTATACCTTGAACTATGTTGGCAATAATAGATACACAGAGAAGTGGTTAGCTTTAAAATCTATTTAGGAATTAAAATCAAAGGACTTGGTGACTGAAAGAGAGTAGAGGTTAAGGTAAAGGGAGATGTTTATAAATCCCAGATTATTGGCTTTTGGATGATTGTATGAATAACAGTTTCATTTGCCCAAAGAAATACATTCGAAGAGACTTCTATTTTTGATATTCAGTGCTTACAAGCTAGACTGCAGTTCAGAGTAGTAATTCTAAACTCTAGAAATCACTAGCATCACTGAGAAACTTTCAAAAATATTCAGATGCCAACACTCCAGTGTGTCTTCATTGCTCTGAGGTGGGGCCCAAGTATTGTTTCTTCCTTTCCTTCCTTCCTTGATGGATTACAAAATGTATAATAAAATAATCAGAATTTAAGGTAGGAAATGGCCAGCTGCAATTCAGGTTTGTTAGGAAGGATGCATAAAGAATGTAGGATCTGAGTTAACTCTTAAAGGAAACTAGGCTTTTACCTAGGTAGAGAAGAGGAGGAAGGAAGTCTATATACCAGGAATGGGTGAGCAATTCCTGGGGCATGAGAATAGCGTAAGATGTTTGTAAGGGTAAGAGGGGTCTGAGTTTCTTAGGAAGAAATATATCACGTATTAAATAAAGAAGGCTGGAAAAAGTGGCTTTGAAGTTTATATAGGGCTATGAATTTTTTATTTTTATTTTGTTTCTCCCTCTGACAGGCAACCCATGTTTTGTCACCTACTTCTAATCCATTGTGTTTCATAACTGTTATTTACCTTAGTATATACACAATATACATGTATATATCAAAAGAAAATATTTGTCTAGTTAATATGTGCAAAAAGATCATCACGTCTCTCATTGTAGTGTTTAGACTTTACAAGTCTGAATGTTATCAGTCTAATATTTCATAGCAAAAATTTAAGTTCAGTAAGATCTTTCCTCTGAAAATACCTCTAATCAAAATCTAAAGCAAACCATGGGTAAATTAACATTTAAACTTAGAAACTGCTATTTGAAAAATTTAGCAATTTTTCTTGCCAGAAAATGGTTGACTCTCAGCCAATAGCTATAAAATGCATGATATATACAAAAGAAAAATACATACAAATATTATAGTGCACATTATTCCGTATACTACTAAAATCGAAAATTGCAACCAAAAGTATTTTCCGGCATCTACTTATCTGTTTGAACAATCTCTGGTCTTGCAAATGCCACTATGGTAATTCTGTCAAATTTTTAATGGTTAAAATTTGATGGTAGTGCTGTTTAAAACCTATATTATCTAATAGAATTGTCATTTATATTATATCACTTTCATCTAAAAGCCAAATATAGTAAGACAGATAATTTTTGCTTTTTTTGAGGGTAGGCATTTCTGTGCCCACAGGGCTAACTGAAGCCTTCAGTTATACATGAACAATTCCCACTAAAGTCAGAAAGAGCAGCGTGCATATAACCTAGGGCAGAATTTGGCCTATGGTATGTATCGCTTGGTAATGGAATAGAGAATATGACTTTATTTAAACATGGCCTTGAATAGTTTTATTTTCCCATACAATTTCCCCTGGTATTTCTCTCTCTAAAATGCAACCTTCAAAAATATTCCAAGCAGCTGTATTGTTCTGGATACATAATAAGAGCATATGTTCAAGATACTAGTTTAGATATCTCTGAGCCAAAGAAAGAATAGTCAAATTATAAAAACTTTCCCAAGAATGGAAAGGCTTTAATGGATATGCTAGTCTTCCCATTATCTTAACTACAACAGAGAAAAGTGGTATTTAAAAATTACATATACATGATAAATATGTGTATAATTGTGTGCTAAGTTGCTCAGTCATGTTTGTGTATTTATATGTGTGTGTATTTATATATATATATACATATAATAGGCATATTAGGAAAAGCGGCTTCATTTTACTTTCTAAAGATTACATGAAGTAGTCTCAGAAAAAATTGTATATTCTAGAAGCAGAAAAAATAGTTGGATTCTTTGGTTTATGATTAGTTTTCATGGTTCTCAGTTTAAGGAGAGAAAGGGAAAAGAAAAGAAGGGAAAAGGTCAGAAGGTGGTCAAGTTGAGGGTGGGGGGAGGGGAGGAGAGCCAGAGCCCAGGGCTCAGAAGAGGAGACTCAGGCCATGCCAATTTCACTGTGGTGGGGTTGACCAAGAAAACCTAGATTATGGATATGCAGTATGCAACTTTACAGAGAAGGCAATGGCACCCCACTCCAGTACTCTTGCCTGGAAAATCCCATGGACTGAGGAGCCTGGTAGGCTGCAGTCCATGGGGTCGCGAAGAGTCGGACACAACAGAACGACTTCGCTTTCACTTTTCACTTTCATGCGTTGGAGAAGGAAATGGCAACCCACTCCAGTGTTCTTGCCTGGAGAGTCCCAGGGACAGGGGAGCCTGGTGGGCTGCCGTCTATGGGGTCGCACAGAGTCGGACACGATTGAAGCGACTTAGCAGCAGCAGCAGCAGTATGCAATTTTAAGATGTTTTCTGGGATGCAAATCCCTTGTGGTGGTGTAGTTATTTGCCCCAAGTCAATTATACCTAGCTATCTGTGGGGAGGGGTTGGCGCTTTAGGGAATCTATAGAAAAGAGTTGGATTCAATGTTTGGGTTGAATGAGAGGTAGCTATAAGAAAAAAACAAGTGAGCTAGAAATAAGATGAGTTCTGTGGGAATATGCATTGGGACAGATGGTGGCCATTATTTATTCCCCTAAAACACCTCTAACAGTTTTAGGCAGAAAATCTCAAAGTTCGTGGAAAAAGGCTTTTATAAATATCAAAGAGAAGTGACACCCCAGAAATTCTGAAAACTGAAGAGCACTAAACTTGGGGAGATCCCATCTAGATAGTGCTTCCTTATGTTTAATTAACTTATTTGGAGATAATTGTGTATTTGTAAGCATTCATGAGAAATAATACTGAAAGATCCCAAATATCCCTTATCCCCAGTGATATCTTGCAAAACTATAGTATAATATCAGAGCCAGGATACTGACATTGATCTAATCCACCCGTTTTATTTAGATTTCCCATCTTTCTTGTACTTGTTTGTGTGTGTGTTGTTGTTGTGTAGTCGCTAAGTCATGTCTGAATCTTTTGTGACCCCGTGGACTATAGCCCACCAGGTTCTCTGTCTATGGAATTTCTCAGGCAAGAATACTGTAGTGGATTGTCATTTCCTTAATCTTCCCAACCCGGGGATCGAACCTGCATCTTCTGCATTGGCAGGTGGATTCTTTGCCACTGAGCCACCTGAGAAGCCCTTGTGTGTATAGTTCCATACAATATTATCACATATGTAGATTTGTGGCTCCATCATAATCAAGATAAAGAACAGTTCCATTACCAAAAGGCTACCCTGAGCTCCCCTTTTATAAACATACCCACCTTGTGTCTTACTTCACCACAGATTTAATTTTTTTAACATATTTTTAGTGCTTGTGCCTGGAGAAGGCAATGGCAACCCACTCCAGTACTCTTGCCTGGAAAATCCCACGGATGGAGGAGTCTGGTAGGCTGTGGTCCATAGGGTCACTAAGAGTCAGACACAACTGAGCAATTTCACTTTCCCTTTTCACTTTCATGCATTAGAGAAGGAAATGGCAACCCACTCCAGTGTTCTTGCCTGGAGAATCCCAGGGATGCGGGAGCCTGGTGGGCTGCCGTCTATGAGGTTGCACAGAGTTGGACCTGAGTGAAGCGACTTAGCAGCAGCAGCAACAGGGCTTGTGCCTTCTCATATAAATTTTAGAAAAAGTTTACCTGTGTCTACCAAATGTTTTATTGGGATTTTGGTAGGAATTTCATTACATCTATAGATCAACCTGGGGAGAATTACCATCTTTTATGATGCTGAATCTTCTAATAAATGAACATGATAGATAACCTATTTAAATCTTTGATTTTTTTATAGGCATTTTGTAATTTTGAGCATACAAATCCGGTGTATGTTTTGCTAAGTTGATTCATAAGTGTTTAATTTTCTTTGAAGTGATTGAAATTGATCAGGTTTTAAATTTTAGTTCCAATGGCAACCCACTCCAGTACTCTTGCCACGAAAATCCCATGGAGAGCAGAGCCTGTTAGGCTACAGTCCATGGGGTCACAAAGAGTCAGACATGACTGAACAACTTCACTTCACTTCCCACATATTTTTGCTAGTATATAGAAACCTTATTAATTTAGGGGGCTTAATTCTGTATTTAAAAACTTAACTTATTAGTTCTGAAAATTATTTTGTAATTTGTTGGGATTTTCTACATAGACAATCATGTCTGCAATTAAGAGTAGTTTCTTTCCAATCTGTATGATTTTTTTTTCTTTGTTGCAATAGCTAGAATTTCTAGTATTATGTTGTATAAGAGTGATAATGCCAAACATCTTTGCTTTGTTCCTAATCTTAGGGATAAAGGATTCAGTTTTTCACCAGTAAGTATAATATTAGCTATCATGTTGAGGGAATTTCCCTTTATTGCTGATTTACTAAAAATTTTCATCATAATGAGTGTTGGATGTTGTTAAAGACCTTGTTTACATCAATTGATATTTTTCTTCTTTAGCCTATTAAAGTGGTTGATCACTGGCTGATTTTCAAATGTTGAACCAACTACGTATCTGAAATAAGTTCAACTAGGTCATGATGATTCTTTATATATGCTGCTTGATTTGATTTACTAGTATTCTTGAGATTTTTCCATTATGTTTGTGAGCTGTATCGATCCATAATTTTCCTTTCTTGTCCTATATTTTACTATTAGTTTAAAGCTATCCTCATAAAATGATTTGCGAAGTGTTCCCTCCTATTCTGTTTTCAGAAATAGATTATGTAAAATTAGTGTTAGTTCTTTCTTAAATGTTTGATAGACATCTCCAGGTATAGTGAAGCTGTTTGGAGATCTCATTGTTGAAGCTTTTTATTTAAGTTGAATTTCCTTAATTTGGATTGTATATTTTTATCTCAGCTGATTTTAGGTAGTTTGTGGTTTTCAGAGAACTAGTCTATTTTAAGTGAATTGAATTTGTGATTTTAATATTATTTATTTTTCATTATCACTTATCATTTAACTGGTTATGGCATCTAAAGTGATATCACTTATTTCATTCTTGATATTATTTATATCTTCTCTCTTCTTATAATTATAAGTCTTGCTGGAAGTTTATCAGTTTAATGGATATTTTTGAAAAACCAAATTCTTGTTTCCTTGACTTTTCTCTAATGTTTCAGTTCAGCTCAGTTCAGTTCAGTCGCTCAGTCGTGTCCAACTCTTTGCGACCCCATGAATCGCAGCATGCCAGGCCTCCCTGTCCATCACCAACTCCCGGAGTTCACTCAGACTCACGTCTGAGTCAGTGATGCCATCCATCAGAGTCTTTTCCAATGAGTCAACTCTTCGCATGAGGTGGCCAAAGTAATGGAGTTTCAGCTTTAGCATCATTCCTTCCAAAGAAATCCCAGGGCTGATCTCCTTCAGAATGGACTGGTTGGATCTCCTTGCAGTCCAAGGGACTCTCAAGAGTCTTCTCCAACACCACCTATCCTCAATTTCATTGAGTTCTGCTTTTATATTTATTATTTCTTTTCATTTGGTTGGTTTTGTTGGGGGAGTATGTAATTTCCTCGGTTCTGTCTCATTGCAACAAAAATTTGAAATGACGGATGGGCCAGTGTTAAAGTCCTGTGTAATTTTCTTGCACAGATCAGTGTTACAATTCTGTGTTACAGCTCAGTTTTATTTAGCAAGCAAAGGAAAATACATCCTTGAGGCATGAGGGCGAGCTGACCCAAAAGAAGAGAAACCCCCTGGCCCAATTTTGGCTCCTCTTTTTATATGTTTTTTCCTCCTCCCCCTGAGCCTGCCCTGTGAAAATTAGGCTAGCCAGGAGGACTGTTTGTTTTACCCGAGGTTCTTACTCGGGTATTGGAATCTTCCTTGCTTCTATTTTCTTGGCTTTTCCTTTATTTGTCTTTTAACCACTGCCATTCTGGACTCCTCTTTCCTATTCTACCTACCTAACAGTTTGCACTTATTTTGCTCTTTTTTCTGGGGTTTCTTGAGGTAGAAACTCAGATTAATATTTCTAGACCTTTCTCTTCTTAAATGTAAGCAGTAGGCTTCTGCTGTAATTTAATGTATAATTCAGTGTTGTAAATATTCACTTCTGTACAATTTTAGCTGTGTCATAGATATTTTAGTATGTTCATTTTTATTCAGTTCTATTTATTTTTATTTCTATTGAGACTTCCTCTTTGATGCATGCATTAATTCCAGGCATGTTGTCTAATTTCTGAGCTTTTGAAGATTTAAAAAAATTATGTTTCTGGTATTGATTTCCATTTGAATACATTGTAGTCAGAAAAAAAGCACCATTTGATTTCAGTTCTTTAAATTTTCTTGAATTAAAAAAAAAATGGCCCAATGTTCTTGGTGAATGTTGTGTGAGCACTTAAAATTAATATATATTCTACTGTTGTGTAGCTTGTATTATGTGTGTGTGTGTGTGTGTATATAAAATGTGTGTGTATTTATATATTCTTCATATATATTGATTATCTGTATATTATCTTTTAATCCTCTCTATCAATCTTTGCAATTTATTTGGTGTATTTACATCTAAGCTTAATCATATGATGGAGTTATGTCTGCAATTTTGTCATTTGTTTTCTATTTTTTAAAAAATTTTTCTCCTCTTCTCTTGCTTTGCTGTAGGTTACTTGGGCCCATTCTAGAATTCATTTTTATTTAGGACATTTTTGATTATAGTGTTTTTAGTGTCTTAAGTATTACAGTATATATAGTTAACTTGTCACAGTCTACTGGCATTGATGTTTTGTCACTTCTGTTGAAGTATAGAAGTTTCACTTCCATTTAGGTCCCTTCACTTACCCTGATTTTAAGTATAATTATCTTGGCTGTTTTCTCTCCATACATTGAGCACCACAACAGATGGTGTTATAGTTTTTTCTTCAGCCACGAAATGTTATTTAATAAACTCATGATAAGGATAGTTTATATATTTACCCTTAGTATTACTCATTCTGATGTTTTTATTTTCTTTCTTAAGCTCTAAACCTTCTATTATCGTTTTGTTTCTAAGTAACTTTCTTTAGTCCTTCTTTAAGAGTAGGACTGATAAAAACAAAATTTCTTAGTTTTTATTCAACTGAGAATGTGTTGAGTTTCATTTATTTCTAAAGGATATTTTTTGCTGAATGTAAAATTTGTGATTGAGAGTTCATTTCTGTCATTACTTGGAAAATGTTGTGCCCCTCCTTCAGGCCTCCATCGTTCAGGTGAGAAATCTGTTTTGATTGGAATTGATATTCCCTAATAAGTTTCACATCATTTTCCTTGGCTACTTTCAGTTTTTCTTTGTGTTTTCAAAAGTTTAATATTGAACTCTTTGGTGTGAATATCTTTGGTATTATCCTACTATCTATCCTGAGTTTGCTCAGCCTCTTGATTCTGTATGTTTATGTCTTTTGCTGTTTCTCAGTGTTTTCAGTGGGAGTAGGCAATGGCAACCCACTCCAGAACTCTTGCCTGGAAAATCCCATGCAGTCCATGGGGTCGCTCAGAGTCGGACACGACTGAGCGACTTCACTTTCACTTTTCACTTGCATGCATTGGAGAAGGAAATGGCAACCCACTCCAGTGTTCTTGCCTGGAGAATCCCAGGGACGGGGGAGCCTAGTGGCCTGCAGTCTACGGGGTCTCACAGAGTCGGACACGACTGAAGCGACTTAGCAGCAGCAGCAGCAGTGTTTTCAGAAAATATTTCTTTGAATACATTTTCCATCCACTCTCTCTTCTCCAAGATTCTAATTATCCCAATATTAACTCTTCTGTAATTGTCCCTCAGATCTGTGAGGCTCTCTTCATTTTATTTCTTTTAATCTCTTTTTTCCTCTTTTATTTAGCCTATATAAATACTGTTGATCTGCCCTCAAGTTTAGTTTCTATCCTGTAATCTTAACTTCACTCTTGAGTCCATATAGCAAATTTTTTTTCATTGTTGTTTCAGTGGTTTTTTTTTAATGCTTTAATTTCCATTTTAATCTTTTATTATAACTTCTATTTCTTTGCTGAGACTTTCTTTTTCTTCATTCACCTTGAGAGTTCACAACTTCTTCCAGGGGCACGTCTATGCTTTTAAATCATGTCAGATAATTCCACTATGATTCATCTCAGTGTTGTATTGGTAGATTTTCTGTTCTCATTCTAAGTCATAGTTTCTCTGGTTCTTGGTATGACAAGTACTTTTATTTTCCTCTGGACATTTTAGATACTGTGTTATGAGACTCTGGCTCCACTTTACTCTTCTTTTTATTATTAGGTCGACCCCCTGTTGAGATAAGGTACAATGGCCAGGTGGATGTATACACTTAGCTTCCCACTTATTCCTGTCACCACCACCTCACTGGCCCACGCTGCTTTATTACAGATGATGGGTTGGAAGTTTAGCACTTCAAACGCCTCCTCAGTGAACTGGGCCACCTACTGGCACCACTTTGTTGTGTCTGAGTGATGTATTTTTCTATTTTTTATTTTATATTGGAGCATAGTTGATTTACAATGTTCTGTTCCAGGTGTACAACAAAGTGAGTCAGTTGTACATATACATATATCCATTTTTTTCCCAGATTCTTTTCCCATTTAGGTTATTACAGAGTATTGAGTAAAGTTTCCTGTGTTATAAGTAGGTCCTTGTTTATCTATTTTTTATATAGTAGTGTGTATATGTTAATACCCAAATGCCTAATTTTTAAGTCTCCCCCTAACCCACATTTCACCTTGGTAACCATAAGTTTGTATTTGAAGTCTGTGAGTATGTTTCCATTTTGTAAATAAGTTCATTTGTATTATTTCTTTAAAGATTCCACATACATGTTGTATCATGTGATATTTGTCTTTCTCTGTCTGACTTCACTTAGTATGACAATATCTAGGTCCATCCATGTTACTGCAAATGGCATTATTTCATTGTTTTTTATGGCTAAGCAATATATAGATATTACATATATTATATATAATTACATTATATACTTCTATATGTTAAGTGTATACACACACACACACAAAATGGACCGTTACACACCATATCTTCTTTATCTATTCATCAGTGATGGATTCTTAAGTCGTCTCCATGTTTTGGCTATTGTAAATAGTGCTACAATGAACATAGGGGTGCAGGTATCTTTTTGAATTATGGTTTCTCCGGATATATGCCCATTGAGCCTCACTGCCACTAGGCTGGGGAAAGCACATTGCTAACTCACACCACTTTGTAGCTTTAGGGTGGCGGAAACTCAGCTTCCTGCTGGTCTCTACTGACACCAGGGAAGAGGGTGGTGGAAGATCAAGAATCCTTCCCCTGTCACCTTATTCTGCCTCACAGATGCCAGGTGTAAGAGGAGGCTCAGCTTCCCACTGGGTTCACTTCACAAGGAAGTGAAGACGGTGGTGGAATACTGACCAGTCCTTCCTCACACCACACCCTTCAGTCTAACACCAGGGATGGGGGCTCAGCTCACCTCCCCACTAGGCCCTGCTCACTTGGTGGGAGAGGGATGGGAACTTGGGTACAGACTAGCCCGGATTCACATCACTGCATTCGGTCATGCTGTGAAGAAGGTATAGATGTATGGTTCTCAACGGGGCTCCCCTGACACCAAGGGTTGGAGGAGGTAAAGTGCTGATGGGCCCTGACGCACACGTCATTTTCAGTCATACTGATGCTGGGTGAATGCGACGGGCCAGCTCCTGCCAGGACATGACATGGGTGGAGGAAGTGAAATGCTGATGTACCCTTCTTTACCCCACCTCATCATGTCTCCTTGTTGTCAGATGGGAGGATAGAGTTGGAGTCTCAGTCCCTGCTGGGCTGAGGTGACAGTCCCCTGGTGAAGAATTGGAGTACAGCCTGCCTCAGGCAGGTGGGGGTGCAGATCAGCTCCCTGCACACCCTGCTAATACTCTTTTGGAAGGGGGTTAGAATATTGCCACCTTCCATGGAGCAGAGGATAGAAAATAAGTTCCTTACCCTTTCCCATCAATACTACCTCTACCTTTAAATTGGAGAGTTGCTTGCTTTTCTGAAGTGGGGAAGGGCAGAGCAGCTCCTTGCTGGGTTTACAGCACCACCCTGCAGGAAGACATTGGCTGCTTCGCCAGGGGCAAAGGAAGGTGAGCTCTCTGAATGGCTCTGTCAATTCTACCACATAGGGGACTCCAAGTACTGCGGCATGCTTCTGCTGGGTTGGGAGGGTAGGGTGAAATATTAGCCCTCTGATGGGCTTTGTTAGAACTATGAGAGAGTGTATTTATGTGTCTGCAATTTTTTCCATTGGTGTTTGGCGGAAGTAGGGCAGACATTGCCTAAAAGCCCTTTTATTTTAGGCCACCACTTCCTGGTCCTTTATCTAGGAGAATTAGACTTTTCTTGGAACTTATTTTACCTGTGCCTATTGGCAGTTCTAGGATAGATGCTTCTGGAATGCTCCGTCTAGGGAATATGAGTACTAATAAGAAAACTTAGGGGATTTACTGCCATATTGTTTCTCAGATCCTGAGGTCCCAAAGTTTTTTTGCCTTCTTCCCACCTTGAAGAGTCCTCCCATACTTGTTTGTTGTGTTGTGCTGAGGGTTTTAAATTGTAGAGAGAGGACCTGGGAGGAATGGGATTATTCTGGTTCTTTATCAGAACCAAAAGTCACAATCTTTTAAAGGGGACCTTGTCCACCATTTTAAAATGCTTGTTATTTATTATAAACTCTTCATTATATTTATTCCCTTTTTAAAAATTAGGGTATAGTTGCTTTACAATGTTGCATTAGTTTCTGCTGTACAATGAAGTGAATCAGCTATCAGTTCAGTTCAGTCACTCAGTCGTGTCCGACTCTTTGTGACCCCATGAATTGCAGCACATCAGGCCTCCCTGTCCATCACCAACTCCCGGAGTTCACTCAAACTCATGTCCATCGAGTTGGTGATGCCATCCAGCCATCTCATCCTCTGTCGTCCCCTTCTCCTCCTGCCCCCAATCCCTCCCAGCATCAGAGTCTTTTCCAATGAGTCAACTCTTCGCATGAGGTGGCCAAAGTACTGGAGTTTCAGCCTCAGCATCATTCCTTCCAAAGAACACCCAGGACAATCTCCTTTAGAATGGACTGGTTGGATCTTTGAAGTCCAAGGGACTCTCAAGAGTCTTCTTCAACACCACAGTTCAAAACCATCAATTCTTCAGCGCTCAGCTTTCTTCACCGTCCAACTCTCACATCCATACATGACCACTGGAAAAACCATAGCCTTGACTAGATGGACCTTTGTTGGCAAAGTGATGTCTCTGCTTTGAATCAGCTATATGTATACCTATATCCACTCCCTCTGGGACCTCCCTGCCCCCAATCCCATCCAGCTGTGTAACAGCAGAGCAGTTGGCTAAAATGGGTGGGAAGTAAGAAAGAATCCTCTGTAAAGTGAGTTGGATATTGGAAAAAGATACACTGGTCAAATACTGCAAAGTCAGTTCTGACAAAGCTAGACATGGTCTTGTTTACAAATAAAAATTTGACCTAAGTTGCAGCAGTGTTCGGGTGTACTGGCGAATTATAAAATGCTTGATGAGAAACCTATGGGTGAGCATTTGTAGATTCTCTTAGCATTCTTCAGGAACTCTTTTGTCAAAATTGAAGTTAAAAGGTTGAAATGGTTTTTGAACCAAATATCATTCCAGGTAAGTGTAAAATAAGTACATAAGTCAACAAGGTGTGTCCTTGATTGGACACATAACTACTGTGGATTATCACAACTCCTGCTGCTGGCAGAGATCCATCCCTTTCCTGTGGGCAAGTCCAAGATTCATTCACAGTTAGAAATAGAGACTTTATTCAAGAGCAGCTTTTAACTTGGCATCAGTGTGTCAACATTTCAGCCAATTTACGTGACCATGAACACTATAGGGGAAAGAGAAATTGCGATTTCATATTAAACACAAAGTGGAGTTCAGGGAGATAATGCAGTCTGTACTTTTAAACATTTTGTTTCAATTAATTTTGGCAGATATTCCTTTTTTTTGAAGCAACTTCAAATGTTGAGCAGAAGGGAATGGCAACCTACTCCAGTGTTCTTGCCTGGAGAATCTCATGGACAGAGGAGCCTGGTGGGCTACAGTCCATGGGGTCCCAAAAGTCAGACACGACTGAGTGACTAACACACTTTCAGATGTTGAAGTGGTGCTTGTGACCCCTCAAGACTTTTTCCATGTTAAAATGACCATAACTGGTTTATATGATTTGTGAATAGGGACAGAGAGTTATCATGATGGAAAAACAATTGTTATTATTTGAAGATCTCATGACTGGGAGTTTCTTGTGTTAATATATGTAGTTTGATGTTCATTTGTACCATGTGTAACTGGTTCATGTAGTGATTAAAAATAATAAGCAATGCTTGACTGCAGTTAAAATAAATACCAAGGATAAATTCTTCTATTAATTAGTGAGAGCTTATCCAAATTAGCATCTATAATTATTAGCTGTTGTTAATTTTTGTTGCGACCTATTAAACATCCTGTCCTAAATCATTAACTCTAGTATAACTGAGCATTAATGATAGGTGACTTGCTTTTTAAATATGTAGTGGAAGCTCTCATGTAAAACTTAAACTAGCAAATACAGGTTTTATACTGTTTCAAACAGAATCATAGAAAATTCATGTGGAGTTTTAGATTTAGCATAATTAAAAATAATTAGGTTTGCTTATTGAGTTATTCCTTAAACATCAAACTGTGTTTGCATGCAAGAAGTTGCTGATTCAAGATTCCCTTGCACTCTGACTCATTTTCTTATGACTTTCTGTTTCTTGAAATCATATGACATTTATTTTTATTGAAAACTTTTGGTGGATTTCTTAAAATGGTATAGTCTTACATGTTTGTATAATGGGTAATAGATAAAGTAGTTACTGCTTCTTAATATTAAAAAATCTACTATGTATGTGTGTAGCTATAGAGTCATTAGAGAATAAGTGAAATGCCTAGAAATTACCCGAATTTTTGATTTTGTGCTCATGTTTTCATTAGTATATGTCACCTTCTTGAATATGTTGATTGCTTTGGGGCAGGGTTTCTCAATCTGAGGTGTTTTTTTTTTTTTTTCAAATTGAAGTACAGTTGATGTATTATGTAATATTACATAAATCACAGGTATACAATATAGTGTTCACAATTGATAAAAGTCATACTACATGTATAGTTATTGTAAGATATTGGCTATATTTCCTATATTGTAGAACATATCCATGGAATTTATTTTATATAAAATAGTTGAAAGTGAAAGTGTTAGTCACTCAGTCATGTCTGTCTCTTTGCTACCTGATGGACTGTAGCCTGCCAGGCTCTTCTGTCCATGGAATTCTTCAGGCAGGAATAATGGAATGGGTAGCCATTTCCTTCTCTAGGGGATCTTGCAGACCCAGGGATCGAACCTGGGTCTCCTACATTGCAGGCAGATTCTTTACTGTCTGAGCCACCAGGGAAGCCCATATCTAATAGTTTGGATCTCTTAAATCTCCTCCCCCATATTGTTTCATTTCTGTGTCCTCTCCCCACTGGTAATCACTAGTTTATTCTGTGCATCAGTACTTTTGATGTTTTGGACAGTGTAATTCTCTGTTGTAGGGGCTGTCCTGTAGGTTGTAGGATGTTTATTGTCAATCCTGGCCTCTACCTACTATCAATAGATATCACAAACAAATCTCCCACCCATCTAACTCCCTCTAGCCCAGTGATAATCAAAAGTGTCTTCAGACATGGCTAAGTGACTCCTCAGAGGCAAAACCATCTTTCTTGGTTTTAGATTTTTATTCTTAGCTATTTCCTTATAGTTTGCAAGGTGATTTCTGTCTTTTTTTGAGAGACATAAAGTATGATATTAAGCCTATACAGAAAAGACTTGGACTTAAGGTTAACCATACATAATTGAGAGATGTTTATCAATGCAAAAAAAATAAGAAAAATGGGAACAGAAAGCAATTCTAAAAATTGGCTTCTGCAATTTCTAAGGATAGCTGATAAGAACTCTGAATTAGCAACATACTATATTTTGACTCAAAAATTGATCCAAGTTTAAGTTGATTGTTAAAAATTTCTGTTTAAATAAAGTGCACAGAATTGTTAGCATTGGAAATGTTTAAAAGAGGAGTTTCATTTATATGAAAATAATAGGATTTCAGTAAATAGTCGATTTAAAAAGGGAAATAACCTTACAAGTCTGAGTGTTTTGAGGGTGACATTGAGTTAAGGTGTGAGATCAGATAGAATTTTAAATGTCTGGATCAGTTGTTGGGTTTCCGAGGTGGCTCTAGTGATAAAGAACCCACCCGTCAATGCTGGTTAGAGGTAGGAGAGGAAGGTTCAGTCCCCTGGAGGAAGGCACGGCAACCTACTCCAGTATTCTTGTGTGGAGAATCACATGGCCAGAGGAGCCTGGCAAGCTGTAGTCCATGAGGTTGCAGAATTGGATACGACTGAAGTACTCTTGCCTGGAAAATCCCATGGATGGAGGAGTCTGGTAGGCTCCAGTCCATGGGGTTGCTAAGAGTCAGACATGACTGAGCAACTTCACTTTGACTTTTCACTTTCATGCACTGGAGAAGGAAATGGCAACCCACTCCAGTGTTATTGCCTGGAGAATCCCAGGGATGGGAGAGCCTGGTGGGCTGCCGTCTATGGGGTCACACAGAGTAGGACATGACTGAAGGGACTTAGCAGCAGCAGCAGCAGCAGTAGTGACTTAGCATACATTCATGCTGGATCAGTTATTAGTACCTCAATTTGATGATCAAAACCATTGGCCAAATTGACAATTGGGAGACATTTGCAGGTGATATTTGACATTTCTATAAAAAGTCTGTTAGTTATCTATTCCCTAGAGAAAGAAATGGCAACTTACTCCAATATTCTTGCCTGGGAACTCCCAGAGGACCTGGCAGGCTACAGTCCATGGGGTCACAAAGAGTCAGATATGACTTAGAGTCTAAACAACAACAGCTCAAAATATATTTACGTATAGCAAATTTGTTCCCTTTTTGGTGTACAGTTCTATTCCTTTGGGCAAATGCAGTAACTATCATGGGGCTGTAATAGTTATGTACCACCAGCCAGTCAACATATGAAAGAGATCTGGAACCTCCACATATTCCTCTGTGCTGCCCTTTTATAGTCACTGCCCTCTTTTCACTCTCAACCCCCATCAACCTCTGATCTGTTATCTGAGTAAATATCTAGCAGTAGAATGCCTGGCTTCTACGGTAGCTATATGCTTAAATTTTTCAGAAATTGCCAAACTTTTCTCCAAAGTGGCTGTCTCATTTTGTATTCCCACCAGCAAAATGTGAGATTAGTTGTTTTGTATCCTTGCCAGAAGGCAATGGCACCCCACTCCAGTACTCTTGCCTGGAAAATCCCATGGATGGAGGAGCCTGGTAGGCTGCAGTCCATGGGGTCGATAAGAGTCGGACACGACTGAGCGGCTTCACTTTCACTTTTCACTTTCACGCACTGGAGAAGGAAATGGCAACCCACTCCAGTGTTCTTGCCTGGAGAATCCCAGGGACAAGGGAGCCTGGTGGGCCGCCGTCTATGGGGTCACACAGAGTCGGACACGACTGAAGCGACTTAGCAGCAGCAGCAGCAGCAGCAGAACTTGATATGGTTGGTCTCTCTACCTACCCATCTACCAACCTACCTGTACTTAGCCAGCTGTTCTTTTGATAGACCCTATTGTTATCTCATTGTGCTTTTGGTCTGCATTTCCCTGGAGATTGCTGACATCAAGCAGCTTTTATGTGTATCCTCCATGTATTTTCTTTGGTGAAGTATTATTCAGATCTTCCCATTTAAAAAACATGTGTTCTTTGTTTTCTTATTAGGTATGTTCAATGGTTTTTTATGTATTCTGCATATGAACTTTTTGACAGTTGTTAGTTTTCCAGATATTCTTCTGGTCTGTAGCTTGTCTTCCCATTCTTTAAACAATGTCTTTTACAAGTCAGAAGTTTTCAGTTCTTTAGGTTATGCCTCGTTTCCACAATCTGTTTGCTTTGGTTCATTTTTCAGAATCTTCAGGTCATTGCTTTTTGTATTTTGTTCAGGGTTTTTGGTGGTAATTGCAAGGAAATAGAGGCTGAAGTGGGCTTACTCTGTCTTGGTCAGAATCAGAAGACTTGTATGATGCTTTCTAATTTTTAATATTTTATAAAAATTATTTTCAGTCCATTAATAATATTTATGACATCTTCCATATGAGACAATAAAAATATCAAAAGCCATAACATTTTTTAACTCCAGAAATAAATAAAAAGCCACATGGAAACTAACTAGTAGTCTAAAACACTCAAAATAACTAAACCTGAAAATGCTAAGTCCGATTTAGTGTGTTTTCCCTGCAAGCGCTTAACATGGAAAGTGTTTTACATAGGAACCTTATCTTTAATATATGTGATTTTAGAACTTTTGTAACTTCTTTGATTAAATTTTCAATTTAAATATTTGCTGGAAAGTAAGAAAATTGTGGAGAAAAAAAAAAACTATGTAAATAAGATTGTTGAAAAACTTTATGTTTTACCTGTAGGCAGGAGAGACTTTTTTGTCTCTGGTGACACAAGAGCAGCTGACTCAAGCAAGGCCACAGAGTGCTTGATGAAAGAGCAGGTGTAAAAGTCAGGATTGGTGGATGCATCTTCCATTTTCACATGTAATACTTGAAAAGAACCTCTGTGGCCTTGGTCCTAGAAAACAAGTCAAGTGTGACGAGCTACAGGGGTGGGATGGAGGAGGTGGACAAATAGCTGATTCATATAGTTGTACAGCAGAAATCAACACATTATAAAGCAATTATGCTGCAATTAAAAAATAAATTAAAAAGACAGTTTTGCCCAGAACACATTTTTTTTTTGAGTGTAAAATAAACTAGATATCTGCTGTACCTACAACACTTTGAGAGAGGTCTTGAGGTGAGCGCAGATGGTAAGTCCCTTGTCCCTGTCCCTAAGAAGCTATACAGAGGAGTAAAGAAACAATGTGGGAAGGTTGGGTAGAGATTGTTCAAAAATAATTTTTGGTTAGCAGTGAGATTTTTTTAAAAAATCACTATAGTTAGAGAATCAATATTCTTTAATTTTTATTTTGATTGAAGTATAGTTGACTTAAAATATTGTGTTAATTACTGCTGTACAGTATATTTATATATACATTTTCTTAATATTCTTTTTCATTGTGTTTTTATCATAGGGTATTGAATATATTTCCCTGTACTATTCAGTAGGACCTTGTTGTTTAGCCATTCTATATATAATAACTTACATCTGCTAACTCTGACCTCCCACGCCATCCTTGCCCCAACCCGCTCCCCTTTGAAAACCACCAGTTTGTTCTCTGTATCTGTGATGAAATCAATATTTTAGAATACTTAGAAAATAAATAAGAAAAATGATGAACCCAACAATCCCCTCCAATAATTCTGTCATAAAACTAATGTAATTCCCTCTGGTCTCATGTGCATATTTTAGATAGTTCTAACCACAGCAGATCCTTAGTGAATATATACTTTGATCTACCCCTCCTTCCCCTTTTTGAGTTAACATTGCATCACAATTTTTTCCATGTAGCTTCAAAGTTCAAGTTAGGTCTTGAGGAAGTAATATGTTCCCTGAAAAAGGCAAAGACTATTGCTAATAAAGGGACTAGTGTAAGAGTTCAGGAAGCTACTCTACTGTTTTTTTTTTTTTTTTTAAGATAATGTGGTAGGTCATATACTTTCCTTATGTCCTGTAAAGATTTGTTCTCAACAGTGCAATTTCTCTTAAATGATAAGCTCTTAGAGAAACATGAAAGTATTTACTTAGGTACTTTAGAAATGAAAATATCAATCTACCCACCTATGTCTGTTGGTTTCTTATGGAGTCAAGGGTTTTACATGTCATTTTATGAACTACCCTATGAAGAAGGTACAGATGAAATAACCAAGGTACAAAGTGATTGACGGTATTTAGCAGAGGTGAGCAGAGCATCACGACTTGTTTGTAACTCAACACATTTTTCTTAGTTGAAAATATGCCCAGACAGGAAAGAAATGGAAAGTTTGTTCAATATAAGATTAAGACCTGGAACAAAAGCATATGGGCCCCGGCAGAATCTGCTTGAGAGGTCACAGTGCCCAAGGGGAAACAACTCTAAGCAAGTCATTTAACCTCACTCACCTTAGTTCTCTTGTTGGTATAATGCAGTGCTTATGCAAACTCAATACATGTCAAAAAATATCTGCAAGGCATTGTCTAAAATTGACCCTCTGGATTTCTTCCTGCATGCCAGGTTATTATTTATTAAGATGTATTGGGGGCAAGTCTCAAATGGTAGAAAAGATAAAAGGCAGGCCTGCAAAACGAAGAAGTGGGGTTAAGCACAATGCAACAGGAACGTTCCTACTAATCCAGGAGGACTTTACCTGTCAATCAAATCTATATTCATTATTTTTTTCAAGATTAATAATGGTTTGTTAACTGAGCCAGCTGGCAGACGTTAGGGCAACGAGATGGGATCTTGGGGCTTCTATGACCAGCTGATGACTGCCTGACCAATTGCAAAAGATGCTTTGAAGGATCATAAAGTTTAGTTCCATGTGTATTTTGATGATAGTTGCATCTATATTTAAAGCTTTCTGTCACTGGAAGCACTCCTGGTGTTGTCAGACTGTCTATTGGACGGGATGAGCTGCAACTTCTCGCAATTGAATGTCAATAAGACCAAAGCAATTTTGGTTGATTCATAGCACCAGCTTAAGCATATTCACTTGCACAGATTACATTTGACAGATAGTTACCTTCAGCTGAACTCTGTGGTTAGAAGCTTGGGCATACTCTTGACAGTGAGCTTAGAGTTGATGCCTAATGTTTATTTCATAGCCTGTTTTTACCTTCCCTAATACTGCATGTGTAAATCTATATTTAAATATATTCACAGCTGATGTTCTCGTCCATCGTCCACTTGTTATCTCTGAACAGAATGCTGTAATGATTCAATTTCATTATTTTAATAAAAATAATGTGTCCAGATTTAATTTCATTAAATTAGATGAATGATGATTAAATTTAAAGAGTCTTCTTGATCAGCAATTTCACCACTGAAGCAGGAAAATACCAAAGTGATGGGAGATTTCTTACATCTCTAATAAACTTTAAATCTTCAAAGTTTGTTGTGGTTATAAATACCAAGAAAATAGGTACACATTTATTTGCTATATCATTATTTCTTTATCTTATTTATTTAGGTCCGTGAATTCTCTTAAAAGCTTAGGTATAGAATTCTCCATTTCAAGAATATTTAGCCTTTGAAAATGAATATAATTTAGATTAAATGTTCTAAAATATTTTCATTGAATTAAAAAATACATGTAACCCAATACATTATAAGAGAACAAACTCTGCTGCAATTTCTGAATGTTTAGATTGAGAAATAACTAAGATTGGGGTTTTATGTTCTGGAAGAGGTACAGTTATGGTGTGAATTCATTCTTCATTATGGTATTATATGCTCAACTTTTTAGTTATGGTAAATTCATCAGTAATTTGATTGGAAAACTTAAGGGATGCATAGATCTAATAATCTGAGTCTAAGTCTCCTGTTCTATATAAATAACACTGCAAAGCTCCAGAATCCCTTTATTTGACTAGGTGAATGGCAGTCTTGTTTACATCTGCCTCAACCTAGTTTGGAAATAGTGATTTCAAAGTAAACATGTTTTACCCAGGCATTTCCGTCTTCTCTAGAATCTACGATTTTAAGACATCAAACAATTCAAATTGCATAGTTATACATTTCACATTGGTGAAAGACACCTGAAATGGGTGAAATATTTTTCAAAATTATTTTCTCCACATTTGCTGGTATATTTTCTCTTTCTTACCCTGTTTTAAAACTGACAGTCAATTTTTAAATTTTTCTCTTTTACTGACAGCCAGTAAATGTACTGACAGTTAAGAAGCAAGATGTAAATGTAAGTCACCATTATTTTGTCCACCTGATACCTGAGCGTTAGGGGAAATGTTTGGCTATATTTTAAAATAAAAACTAAATTATTTCCAGTGGTTCTAAAGGGAAGATGTATAGAAAAACTGTTCTTTTTAAATAAAAATGTGTTTGAGGCAAGATTTGAATGTATTTAGAAATACCATACTTTCCTCATTAGGGATGTGATGAGTATTTGTATTGAAGAAAATTGGCCAATTATTTAAGGTGTGTGTTTACTTTCTGTTCCATTAGGTATAAATCTTTCAGCATGTTAATCTCTTTTTAGAAATGATTGGGGAGTATATAAATGGAGAAAAGAAAGGTTAAGAAGTTAATGTCAGATTCAGAATTTTCCCCTATTTAAATATAAGAGTTAATATTTAAAATTGTTCTTTTGTAATTAGAAAAATCCCACTCAGTAAATATATCCCTGGAAGAAATACTATGTAAGTGAATTAGTAGAAGCAAGTTGAGCCAACCTCGACCAACACTTTCGTAATAGAAGGAATGATTCCTTATATCCTTTCAGGAGTAAGCTGTCATTTCTCTGGGCTTCCCAGGTGGTTCAGTGGTAAAGAATCTGCTTGCCAATGCAGGACACACAGGAGACTTGGGTTCAGTCCCTGGATCAGGATGATCCCCTTGAGGAGGAAATGGTAACCCACTCTAGTGTTCTTGCCTAGGAGAGTCTGTGGACAGAGGAGATCAACGGGCTGCAGTCCATGAGGGTAGCAAAAGAGTTAGACAAGACTGAGCATGCATGCGCATTGTCGTTTCTCTACATTGTAAATAACAGCTGAGTTTCCAAACACAGGGAGATACACAGTAGTGTTCATTTATTTATAATTTAGATGATTCTCATCCTTTGTTTGGGTCCCTTATATCTGTGAGAATTGGTAGAGTAGGAAGACTTGGGATTTAGAAGTTTTCAAATTAAAGCTTGCAATTAAATCCATTAGTTTCATCCAAAAACCTTTTCCTTTTTTCATCTGCACTGGGCACTCAGGAAATGAACCCTTAGCTCATTTGAATCATTTTATTCTGCTCCATCACTGCTTTTTATATCTTTACCTTTTCCCAGCAATTATAAATAGCTTTGTGAAAATTTGTCATATAAAATTAAAACTGATTTGCCTTTAAATAAAGGAGTTCCAATACCTCTTTGATTGTTTGACAAATACCTAGGGGGAGGCAAGGAGAGACCTGCATAATAAGTTAAGAAAGGAGAAAGGTGGGAATTTGCTCACAGAAGAGCAGCAGGAATTTCCTTGGCAGGAACCTCAGCCAGGGGTGTCAGCAGCTTAGAAGTTGCCATCGGACTGCAGAGCATTCTGCAGATAAATTGTGATTCTGGCTTGTCCTCCAGTGTCATTCTTTTGATTCCTCCCTCTGTTAACATGGCATTTGCATTTTGGTCTGACTGAGAACAAGACCCTGTGCAAATGCCTCATGACATGTGTAAAAACTGCTTTTATGTACAAAGTGAGCTGTTTTCCTGTTCACTATGCCCAACAAAAACACTCATCTTCTGAATCTTAACTCACCTGGTGTACCTATGCATTTGCAGTTTCCATTTTAAGTCAAAATATTAAAATACAAAGAATGGAAAATACTTTTTTCCCCTAAAACTACAAAACAAAAAAGTTGATTACTGGCAGCAGTAGCCAAAAGGCAGCATAAGGTTAGCCAAACACAGAAGCTTAGTGGATTTCCAGACAAAGATAAAATCCTTGAGGCGATCCTTAAAGGTTCCCTTTAAAATGATCTCTGAAGAAAGAATGTTGAAACCATCTCCTTTATGGAAAAAGCATCATTTCTCACCAGATACTTGTTTTCACTGACTTCCCAAATTGAAGTCACCTTTGCCTTGAAAGCTAGATTTTTCTTTTTTTAAGAAAATAATGGTTATAGTTAAACTCACTAAATTAAATTTATAGGAATTTGTTGATTTTTACTTTAAACAGCTTTGTCACTGGATCTTGGCAGAATGTAGTCAGTCCCTGGCAAGGAATACTCCCCCTTCCAATAATGCTCTTCCAGAAGAAACTCGTTACATTTTGACATCTACCTGATTCTCAGGAGGTTCAGACAAAGGGAAGGTTGGGAGGTCAGGAGAGCCTGATGCTCTTCAACGAGATATCTGAGTTGAATTCCCATACCAGAATTTTGCCTCATACTGAATTCAGATGGTGTCACAGTGGGGGGAGGAGGGAGGGCAGGTAAAGATGTCCTGGCAGGTTAAATGTTAAAATAAGGTCCTTTATTTCCAACTTTGGTGGCACAGAGCATTAAAGACCCAGTGACACTTGGAAGTGTTGCTTTAAAATAGATTTTTACATTTGAGGATCTGTAAAGGGTATTACTGAGTTCTTAATAGATTCTGTTTGTCTACTGAAGTTACCACAAAGCCAGTAGCTGCCTCATTAATTTGTAAAGCACTTTGGCCCACCTGGGGAGTATGCAATGTATTAAAACCATTTTTATACCCAGATTCTTCCTGTCTAATAATATAAAATGCTCAGCATCTGAAAAATTGTCTGAATGCCAGAATATTAAGCTTGGATAGTAAAGTAACTTGCATGGAATAACCCACGCAGAAAATTTTGGTCTCTATTGAAGACTTTTTTTTGTCAGGTCAGCTACACCAGACTCAAATGTGTAAATGGAAACTAAATTGTTAACAATGGATTCCGTAGTTCGACTGCTAGAATATTATTGTCATCTCAGTTTACTACTCTGTGGCTTAGGGAAACCAGGTTTGGTTGTTCTAAGTGATGTCTTCAACCATTTTCTTTATCCAGTCGACATTAGTTTTATAAATGTTTCTTATATTCAGATTATTTTTGTCTTTTCCAAATTATATCTTATATTTATAGAAGTACAAAGTTTATACACATTCTGGGTCCTTCATACCCTGGATTTTCTCCTTTTTACAAGGTAATTAAATTATGTTTTTTTTAAAAGTAATTTCTCCTGCCTTACTTCAAAATCCCTTTACAACCCGTGAGGATTTTCAAGCTGTCCTGTGTCAAAATTCTCAAAGTCTGAGAGGCTAAATGGGTGGGTAGAGTTGGTATTTAAGCTCTGCCCACAAAGCTAAAGCATGAACAAAGTCAGGAGTTTTTATTCTTTTTGATGACTCCTATTCTGTTGTGACTGCTGTTCACTTTAATTTATTTTTCAAATTAAATTCTGTGTAAGAGACACCATGGGCTTCCCAGGTGGTGCTAGTGGTAAAGGACCCATCTCCCAACATAGTCGATATGAGACACAGATTCAGTCCCTAGGCTAGAAAGATACCTTGAAGAAGGAAATGGCAACCCACTCTAGTATTCTTGCCTGGAGAATCCCATGCACAGAGGAGCCTGGCAGGTGTTGGTCCACTAGGTCAGAAAGAGCTGGACATGACTGAAGCGACTTAGCACACATGCACAAAAGACACTGTATAGATGTTTTGGAAGTGACAAAAATCAACTAAATAGAATCTTGGTAAAAGGAACTAAAGAGCCTCTTGATGAAGGTGAAAGAGGAGAATGAAAAAGCTGGCTTAAAACTCAACATTCAAAAACCTAAGATCATGGCATCTGGTCCCATCACTTCATGGCAAATAGATGGGGAAACAATGGAAACACTGACAGACTTTATTTTCTTGGGCGCCAAAATCATTGCAGCTGGTAACTGCAGCCATGAGTTTAAAAGAAACTTCCTCTTTGGAAGAAAAGCTATGACAGACCTAGACAACACATTAAAAAGCAGAGACATTACTTTGCCAACAAAGGTCCATATAGTCAAAGCTATGGTTTTTCCATCAAAGCTATGGTTTTTCCAGTAGTCATGTATGGATGTGAGAGTTGAACCATAAAGAAGGCTGAGCACCAAAGAACTGATGCTTTCAAACTGTGGTGTTGAGGAAGACTCTTGAGAGTCCCTTGTACACAAGGAGATCAAACCAGTCAATCCTAAAGGAAATCAACCCTGAACATTCATTGGAAGGACTGATGCTGAAGCTGAAACTCCAATACTTTGGCCCCCTGATGAGAAGAGCTGACTCACTGGAGAAGACCCTGATGCTGGAAAAGATTGAAGGCAGGAGGAAAAGGGGATGACAGAGGATGAGATGGTTGGATGGTATCACTGACTCAATGGACATGAGTTTGAGCAAGCTCTGAGAGATGGTGAAGGACAGAGAAGCCTGGCATGCTGCAGTCCATGGGGTCACAAAGAGTCAGACACGACCGAGCACTGAACAGCAGCAGGAACTTATTAGAAGATGTAAAATGTAAACACTGGGGACTGTAACACTGACAGAATAATACATACACGTGGTTATAGTTGTTGGAGTTGCGTTTTCTCCTGAAGTTTCATAGATCATAATGAATTTCACCTGGACTTTGAAGATTGAAAAGTTTTCAAGAGGTAGAAATGGGAAGAGAATTCTGGATTTTGGACAGGGACATGGAAAAGCACAGAGTTCGGTGTATTCATGTAACGCTTAGAGTGACCGGTCAAGTTTGTCTTGAGTAGGTTTTATGTAAGACACAATAAGATGAAATCCTGAAAGATTTTGAGTATCAGATGATGGAAACTTGAAAGAAGTTGGTAAAACCATTCACTAATTAGGTGGAAACAAAAGCCAGTTTTGAACAAAGGAATTGGTTTAAAACAGCCCTTCACTTTATGTATTGAAATATAGTTGATTTACAGTGTTGTGTTAACTTCTGCTGTACAGCAAAGTAAAGTGATTCGGTCTTATATGTATATGTGTATACATACTTTTAAAATATTCTTTCAGAAAACCTTTGACAAAATTCAACATCCATTTATGATAAAAACTCTCCAGAAAGCAGGAATAGAAGGAACATACCTCAACATAATAAAAGCTATAGATGACAAACCCACAGCAAACATTATCCTCAATGGTGAAAAATTGAAAGCATTTCCCCTAAAATCAGGAACAAGACAAGGGTGCCCACTTTCACCATTACTGTTCAACATAGTTTTGGAAGTTTTGGCCACAGCAATCAGAGCAGAAAAAGAAATAAAAGGAATCCAAATTGGAAAGGAAGAAGTAAAACTCGCACTGTTTGCAGATGACATGATCCTCTACATAGAAAACCCTAAAGACTCCACCAGAAAATTACTAGAACTAATCAATGAATATAGTAAAGTTGCCCGAGATGAAATCCCTTGCATTCCTATACACTAATAATGAGAAAATAGAGAAATTAAGGAAACAATTCAATTCACCATTGAAATGAAAAGAATAAAATACTTAGGAATATATCTACCTAAAGAAACTAAAGACTTATATATCTGATCAGATCAGTCACTCAGTCATGTCTGACTCTTTGTGACCCCATGAATCGCAGCACGCCAGGCCTCCCTGTCCATCACCAACTCCCGGAGTTCACTCAGTCCATCGAGTCAGTGATGCCATCCAGCCACCTCATCCTCTGTCATCCCCTTCTCCTCTTGCCCCCAATCCCTCCCAGCATCAGAGTCTTTTCCAATGAGTCAACTCTTCGCATGAGATGGCCAAAGTACTGGAGTTTCAGCTTTAGCATCATTCCTTCCAAAGAAATCCCAGGGCTGATCTCCTTCAGAATGGACTGGTGGGATCTCTTTGCAGTCCAAGGGACTCTCAAGAGTCTTCTCCAACACCACAGTTCAAAAGCATCAATTCTTCGGTGCTCAGCCTTCTTCACAGTCCAACTCTCACATTCATACATGACCACAGGAAAAACCATAGCCTTGACTAGACGAACCTTTGTTGGCAAAGTAATGTCTCTGCTTTTGAATATGCTATCTAGGTTGGTCATAACTTACCTTCCAAGGAGTAAGCATCTTTTAATTTCATGGCTGTAGTCACCATCTGCAGTGATTTTGGAGCCCAGAAAAATAAAGTCTGACACTGTTTCCACTGTTTCCCCATCTATTTCCCATGAAGTGATGGGACTGGATGCCATGATCTTCGTTTTCTGAATGTTGAGCTTTAAGCCAACTTTTTCACTCTCCACTTTCACTTTCATCAAGAGGCTTTTGAGTTCCTCTTCACTTTCTGCCTTAAGGGTGGTGTCATCTGCATATCTGAGGTTATTGATATTTCTCCTAGCAATCTTGATTCCAGCTTGTGCTTCTTCCAGCCCAGCGTTTCTCATGATGTACTCTGCATATAAGTTAAATAAACAGGGTGACAATATACAGCCTTGACGAACTCCTTTTCCTATTTGGAACCAGTCTGTTGTTCCATGTCCAATTCCAACTGTTGCTTCCTGACCTGCATACAAACTTCTCAAGAGGAAGATCAGGTGTTCTGGTATTCCCATCTCTTGAAGAATTTTCCACAGTTTATTGTGATCCACACAGTCAAAGGCTTTGGCATAGTCAATAAAGCAGAAATAGATGTTTTTCTGGAACTCTCTTGCTTTTTCCATGATCCAGTGGATGTTGGCAATTTGATCTCTGGTTCCTCTGCCTTTTCTCAAACCAGCTTGAACATCAGGAAGTTCACGATTCACATATTGCTGAAGCCTGGCTTGGAGAATTTTGCGCATTACTTTACTAGCGTGTGAGATGAGTGCAATTGTGTGGTAGTTTGAGCATTCTTTGGCATTGCCTTTCTTTGGGATTGGAATGAAAATTGACCTTTTCCAGTCCTGTGGCCACTGCTGAGTTTTCCAAATTTGCTATATATAGAAAACTGTAAAACAATGGTGAAAGAAATCAAAGAGGACACTAACAGATGGAGAAATATACCATGTTCATGGATTGGAAGAATCAATGTAGTGAAAATGAGTATACTACCCAAAGCAATCTATAGATTCAATGCAATCCCTATCAAGCTACCAACAGCATTCTTCACAGAGCTAGAACAAATAATTTCACAATTTTTATGGAAAAACAAAAAACCTCGAATAGCCAAAGCGATCTTGAGAAAGAAGAATGGAACTGGAGGAATCAACCTGCCTGACTTCAGGCTCTACTACAAAGCCACAGTTATCAAGACAGTATGGTACTGGCACAAAGACAGAAATATAGATCAATGGAACAAAATAGAAAGCCCAGAGATAAATCCACACACATATGGACACCTTATCTTTGACAAAGGAGGCAGGACTATACAATGGAGAAAAGACAAGCTCTTTAACAAGTGGTGCTGGAAAAACTGGTCAACCACTTGTAAAAGAATGAAACTAGAACACTTTGGAACACCATACACAAAAATAAACTCAAAATGGATTAAAGATCTAAACGTAAGACCAGAAACTATAAAACTCCTAGAGGAGAACATAGGCAAAACACTCTCTGACATAAATCACAGCAGGATCCTCTATGACCCACCTCCCAGAATATTGGAAATAAAAGCAAAAATAAACAAATGGGACCTAATTAACCTTAAAAGCTTCTGCACAACAAAGGAAACTATTAGCAAGGTGAAAAGACAGCCTTCAGAATGGGAGAAAATAATAGCAAATGAAGCTATTGACAAAGAACAACAAAGACAAAAGCAACTGACAAAGAATCTAAAAAATATACAAGCAACTCCTACAGTTCAATTCCAGAAAAATAAATGACCCAATCAAAAAATGGGCCAAAGAACTAAATAGACGTTTCTCCAAAGAAGACATACAGATGGCTAACAAACACATGAAAAGATGCGCAACATCACTCATTATCAGAGAAATGCAAATCAGAACCACAATGAGGTACCATTTCACACCAGTCAGAATGGCTGCTATCCAAAAGTCTACAAGCAATAAATGCTGGAGAGGGTGTTGAGAAAAGGGAATCCTCTTACACTGTTGGTGGGAATGAAAACTAGTACAGCCAGTTTGGAGAACAGTGTGGAGATTCCTTAAAAAACTGGAAATAGAACTGCCTTATGACCCAGCAATCTCACTGCTGGGCATACACACCGAGGAAACCAGAAGGGAAAGAGACACGTGTACCCCAATGTTCATTGCAGCGCTGTTTATAATAGCCAGGACATGGAAGCAACCTAGATGTCCATCAGCAGATGAATGGATAAGAAAGCAGTGGTACATGTACACAATGGAGTATTACTCAGCCATTAAAAAGAATACATTTGAATCAGTTCTAATGAGGTGGATGAAACTGGAGCCTATTATACAGAGTGAAGTAAGCCAGAAAGAAAAACACCAATACAGTATACTAATACATATATAAGGAATTTAGAAAGATGGTAATGATAACCCTGTATGCGAGGCAGCAAAAGAGACACAGATGTATAGAACAGTCTTTTGGACTCTGTGGGAGAGGGAGAGGGAGAGGGTAGGATGATTTGGGAGAATGGTATCAAAAGGTATAATATCATATGTGAAACAAATTGCCAGTCCAGGTTCGATGCATGATACAGGATGCTTGGGGATGGTGCACTAGAATGACCCAGAGGGATGGTACGGGGAGGGAGGTGGGAGGGGGGTTCAGGATGGGGAACACGTGGACACCCGTGGTGGATTCATGTCGATGTATGGCAAAACCAATACAATATTGTAAAGTGATTAGACTCCAATTAAATAAATTTATGTTAAAAAAACAACAACAAAAAATTCTTTCCATTATTGTTTATCATGGGATATTGAATATAGATCTCTGTTTTATACAGTAGGACCTTGTTTATACATTCTATATATAATAGCCTATATTTTCTAATTTCAGTCTCTCACTCTCTCCCTCCCCCAACCTGCCAGCACAGAGCCACCTTGACCCCAGAATTCCAGTAGAATGTGGAGTAGTTAAGTCCACAGGTCATCAAGTCCACAAGTCCAAGAGCCCTGTCATCTTTTGTTATTACTCATGCCCATCAATTATGTGTCTTCTCACATGTTCTCATGCCATTATTTCCCTGTCGTTCCTTTATTTTCATCTTCAACATTTTCATTTTACAGTAGCTTGTAACCAAGCTTTTTTATCTACACTTTCAGCCTCTTATCAACAGTTCTTCAAAGTCCTGTCCTTATAAACACTAATTCCCTCCCTGGAGGACCCCTCTATTGTGCCATTCAAGTGGAGGGTGCTCATCCACCTGCTTTTCATCCATCTCAGTGCTGGGGCAGGTATAAAGATATATATTATATATATATATGTATATATATGAAGATATAAAGATTGACATTATATTTCCTTAATCTCACATTGGAAAGAAACAGTACTTTTAAGTTCATGTTAATTAAGCACATAACTTTCTTCAATACCTGACTCATTTTTTTGCACAGCTGGTATCTGGGGCAACCTCCCTATAAACACAATAAAATATCACCCCTAACTGTTAGGGTTGCTCAACATCAGCATTATCTTTTGCTCAATGATCACATAACCTCACTTCTTCTCCTCTTTACCATCCTCACTCACTCAGTCACCCTCTCTCTGATGTCCTATCTGTCCTGAATGATAACTTTTAACTACAAACCTAAGCCTCTGGACCCTTGTTTTTGTCTGAGTCTATCAAGTCTGGTCTGGATTTACTTCCTCTATTTCTAGCTTAGGCCACAAAGAACATGATTTCACTAGTCTGTTAACTATTTCTTTTATTTCATGTCCCCTTTTCCTTCTCTTGCCTCCAAATACCCTAGTCTTAAATTATTCATCAGACTGCCTTGTTACTGCCTGTGTATAGACTGATGGGTAATACCAAAGAAAAACAGGTGTGTAGACTGATTAAATGGTTTCCAGCTGGAGGTGGTTTCTCAGTGCAACCTTAGGGTCAATTACAGAGGTGCAGTTTTTGACTCAAAGGGTGTACATAATTTTATTTTTGAGACATATTGACAAATTGCCTTCAGAATGTTTGACTAATGCAGACTCCTACCAAAAGTGAATCAGAGTGCCTGTCCTTTAAATTCTTGTCAATACAGGGAATTACTTATTTCATTTCCCCCAATCTGATGGGCAAAACAATATTAGTCATTCTTGTTCCATTTTGCATTTCTTACCCTAACTTGTACATGTCTCACCTTCTGTGCAATGGCTACTTATTGATCAACCACGTATTTTTTGTTTTTTTTCTGAGTAATACCTGTACATTGCTTCTTGCCTTTTTTTTTTTTAATTAAGGGGTTTGCTTTTTTATTGACTACTAAGAAATCTTAATGTATCAGTAACTGTGGTTCAGATGGTAAAGAATCTGCCTGCAATGTGGGAGACCTGGGTTTGATCCTCAGGTTGGGAAGATTCCCTGGAGAAGGAACTGGCAACCCACTCCAGTATTCTTGCCTGGGAAATCCCATGAGCTGAGGAGCCTAGTGGACTACAGTCCATGGGGTCACAAAGAGCTGGACAAGACTGAGTGACTAATACTACAGCTATAGTAATTTGGAAGGAATTAAATCTGATTTTATTTATGCTAGTGATTATTTTAAAAATCCATGTGTGAAAATAATTTAAGGCTATATTTCTCAAGTCATGAATTTCAGGCATCAAACTATCAACTCCCATAGGAAAGTAAGAGAGTAATCATACCTCTGCTTTCACAACTCTTTTTTTTTTTCTCTTGCCACAGTCTAGTTTTTTTTAGAATAAATAAAGATTCTTATCCCAATAAATTATAGCAAAATCATTATAATTAGATGATGTTACTTTTATTTCAAGGATTATTCTAACATTTCATAGCTATTATTTAAAAGTAATAGGTTTAAGGAATCTCCACACTGGCAAATCTAATAGAGTTATGTTAAGTTTAAAAATAAAATAAAATTTAAAAAAAAAAAAAAAAAAAAAAAAGTAATAGGTTTAAATGGATTCAGTACTCACTGAGCATCCTTTTATAATTTACCTAATTTCTTCATTTAAATTGAGCTTTCTCTTTGGTGAGAGTATTTGTTTTCCAAAAGGGAACATGGCTGGTGTTGTGCCTTCAGAATCCTTGTAGAGTTGGGGATATCCAAGGCCTGTATTCATGAACAATGACTTGGATAAGAATGCGCTTCTTTTCATATTCTTTCATTTCTGAGCCTTTAATATACCACATCATGTTTTTGAAATACTTACAGGTTTCCTTCTTTATCTTTAAAGTCCCTGTTCAAAAAACATGTACCATGGTATTAATTAATCTTTATTTTTCTGAAAAGTAAACTTCTCTTATCTAAATGTTCAGAATAGCTTTATAGTCACTAAATGCTAGTCTCTCTTATGTCTTTGGCTTTATATCTTATTTGTTTTTCCAGGCTTCCATCCTATAAGATTACTTTCTTTCTTTCAAGTAAAATCAGTTCAGTTGGGTTGCTCAGTTGTGTCTGACTCTTTGTGACCCCATGGACTGCAGCATGTCAGGCCTCCCTGTCTATCACCAACTCCTGGAGTTCACTCAAATTCATGTCCGTTGAGTCGGTGATGCCATCCAACCATCTCATCCTCTGTTGTCCCCTTCTCTTCCTGCCTTCAATCTTTCCCAGCATCAGGGTCTTTTCCAATGAGTCTGTTCTTCACATCAGGTAGCCAAAGTATTGGAGCTTCAGCTTCAGCATGTTCTTCCAATGAATATTCAGGACTGCTTTTCATTAGGATGGACTGGTTGGATCTTCTTCAGCCCAAGGGAGTCTCAAGAGTCTTCTTCAACATCACAGTTCCAAAGCATCAATTCTTCAGCACTCAGCCTTCTTTATGGTACAACTCTCACGTCTATATATGACTACTGGAAAAACATAGCTTTGACTAGATGGACCTTTGTTGGCAAAGTAATGTCTCTGCCTTTTAATGTGCTGTCTAGGTTGGTCATAGCTTTTCTTCCAAGGAGCAAGTGTCTTTTAATTTCATGGCTGCAGTCACCAGCTGCAATGATTTTGGAGCCCAAGAATATATAGTCTGTCAGTGTTTCCATTGTTTCCCCATCCATTTGCCATGAAGTGATGGGACCAGAAGCCATGATCTTAGTTTTCTCAATGTTGAGTTTTAAGCCAACTTTTTCACTCTCCTCTCTCAATTTCATCAAGAGGCTCTTCAGTTCTTCTTCGCTTTCTGTCATAAGGGTGGTGTCATCTGCATATCTGAAGTTATTAATATTTCTTCCAGCAATCTTGATTCTAGCTTGTGCTTCATGCAGTCCAGCATTTCTCATGATGTACTCTGCATATAAGTTAAATAAGCAGTAAACAAGTAAAATAAGAGGATAGGTAGCCTTTCCCTTCTCCAGGGGATCTTCCCAACCCAGAGATTGAACCCAGGTCTCCCACATTGCAGGTGGATTCTTGGATTAAAAGCCCAAGAATACTGGAGTGGGTAGCCTATCCCTTCTCCAGCAGATCTTCCCGACTCAGGAATTGAACCGGGATCTTCTGTGTTGCAGGCTTATTCTTTACCAACTGGAGCTATCAGTGAAGCCCAAATAAGAGGATGCATATACTCTAATGTCTGTTCTTTTTCCACACAGGCTCTTTATTTTGGTATTTCCACAGCCAATTGCTTAACTGTATTCACTTTTCATCTCACACACACCCACTGAGAGACCTTATTCACAACCAGGATTAACTCAGGAACTAGTTCTATACTCATGATTGTTGTTGTTTAGTTGCTAATTTGTGTCTGACTCTTTTGCAACCCATGGACTGTAGCCTGTGAGCCTCCTCTGTCCATGGGATTTCCTAGGGAAGAATAATGGAGTCAGTTGTCATTTCCTTTTCTAGGGGATCTTTCTAACCCAGGGATCAAACCTGAGTCTCCTTCATTGGCAGGCAGATTCTTTACCACTCAGCCACCAGGGAAACCCCATACTCATGATTACAAAATCTATAAATCCTAGGTTTGTATTGTCATCATGCTGTCAGTGATCTTTCATAGTTCAATTATTTTTCTTCCAACTTTTAAGATACCTTAGCATGAAATAAAGATGCTCAATGGGTTAGCTGCAAGAGCTGAACAGCCTTGTGTCCTGTAAATCCTCCCTGTGTACCTTTCATTTCAGTGATGCTGAACTCTGTATCAGTCTTTTTTTGCATTTGTAAAACCACAGAACTTCTTGACTGTGGGAGGACTACTTTCCCCCTGCTAAAACCACTCATTGGCATTTCAGGGGACTCCAAGGAGCTCCGGTTCTTTATGTCTCCATGCAAAAAGAATTCAGTGAGAGGCAATATGATAGATAAGTGATTTATTAGAACAGGATGCTTGCGAGGTTTACAAACAGGTGGGTGAGATGATGTTGCATCTCAAGGACTTAGTGGGCTATAGTTTTATAATCAAAGGAAAACTGGGGGAGAGGGAAAAGAGTATTTTCTTCCTCATTCTTGAGTAGAAGTTATGCTTCCATCATTAACTCCTCCTCCATGTCAGATGGGGAAATTTTCTTGTCCCTCCATGATCAAGATAGAACTGCCTTAGTGCTATGAAAAAATTATTTTAGGTCTCAACATAATGAGGGTCTGTCTCTTTGAAATGTCACCTTTCCAAAATTATTGTTTTTTAAGTGTGCAGAGAGCATGTCTTAGGAGTCATTGACTTACTGAGTTCCTGGGTAGGATGTGGGTGTCATGCCACCATTATTTTATTGTTTTGGGGCATGTCTCATGATTCTGTTACATGGTTTTATTGCTAAGCAAGCCTGCTTGGTTTTGTGGTTAAGCAAATCTGCTTTCTTAAGTAATCATTAACTTACAGGGGTCTTCCATACTTTTTTCTTTACTTAAAATCCCCTAGTGGGATTAACTATTTAATTATGTATTTTGCCCCTTTACTCTGTCTCTAACACTACTGTTTATTCAGATTAACCCTACTTCTCCTTTAACTCAGGCAGTTTCAGATTCTTTTGGAAATCTTTTCTTATCTCAAACTCTGAATGAGATATGCTTAGTACTTTTGTGAAATCCTCACAATTAACTTAATGCTCTGCATTTGTGTTCCCAACTAGACCAGGAAGTTTTATGTCAAAGATTGTACCATATTTAGTGATACTTCCTTCAGGGCTTGGCATCATGTCTGAATGTGGTCAGTTCTCAAATATTTTATGAGTAAATGAATGGAGTGAGTGAATGAATGATGACATAATCCAGTGTTGGAGTGAAGAGATTTGGAAAACAGGACAATCTGTTTGGAATCTAGAGGAGAGTGAAAAAGCTGGCTTAAAACTCAGCATTCAAAAAAAAACACACAAAGATCATGGCATCTGGTCCCATCACTTCATGGCAAATAGATGGGGAAACAATGGAAACAGTGACAGACTATTTTCTTGGGCTCCAAAATCACTGCAGATGGTGACTGCGGCCATGAAATTAAACCAAGACACTTGCTCTTTGGAAGAAAAGCTATGACCAACCTAGTCAGCATATTAAAAAGCAGAAACATTACTTCGCCAACAAAGGTCTGTCTGATCAAAGCTATGGTGTTTCCAGTAGTCATTTATGGACGTGAGACTCGGACTATAAAGAAAGCCAAGCACGGAAGACTTGATGCTTTTGCACTGTGGTGTTGGAGAAGACTGTTGAGAGTCCTTTGGACTGCAAGGAGATCCAATCAGTCTATCCTAAAGAAAATCAGTCCTGAATATTCATTGGAAGGACTGATGCTGAAGCTTGAACTCCAATACTTCGGCCACCTGATGTGAAGAATGGGCTCATTGGAAAAGACCCTGATGCTGGTATAGATTGAAGGCAGGAGGAGAAGGGGATGACAGAGGATGAGATGGTTGGATGGCATCACCGACTCAATGGACATGAGTTTGAGTAAACTCTGGGAGTTGGTGATTGACAGGGAAGCCTGGCGTGCGGCAGTCCGCGGGGTCATAAAGCAGAACTTGACTGAGTGACTGAACTGAACTGATGAAGATATAGATGAGAGGTATTGATGGATTATTGAATATGTAGCAGAAAAACGGAGAAGGCAATGGCACCCCACTCCAGTACTCTTGCTTGGAAAATCCCACGGACGGAGGAGCCTTGTGGGCTGCAGTCCATGGGATCGCTAGGAGTCGGACACGACTGAGCATCTTCACTTTCACTTTTCACTTTCATGCCTTGGAGAAGGAAATGGTAACCCACTCCAGTGTTCTTGCCTGGAGAATCCCATGGACGGGGGAGCCTGGTGGGCTGCCATCTCTGGGGTCGCACAGAGTCGGACACAACTGAAGCGACTTAGCAGCAGCAGCAGCAGGAAAAAACTGAAGGGCAAAAACAGGTTTATGAGGCAAATACAGAGAAAACTGAAAAGATTTCATTAATAACTGGGAAGTTTGGAGGAGCACTAAAGATGACCTTAAAGTTTTGAACAAAGTTCTTCACAACTTGCTTTGCAAGTAGGAATTACAAAGAGGAGCCTTCCTTAACGCTTGGGTTGTGTATTACAATTATTTTCTACTCCCCACTGTCCTACTTCCCACCCTCTACCCCTAGTGTTTTCAATCTGTCTTCAAAACAACCTCCATAATGAAAACTGTTTTCTTTTTAAAATACAAGTGTGATTACATGTCTAAAGAAACTCTATGCTCCATAAGTTCTCCTTCTCTTAGCAACTCTCTCAAGACCCTTTTACAGTGTTTTAGATTGTGGATCTGTAGCCTGATTGTCCTTCTAAGTATCTTGACCTTAATTGCAGTGTTTCCCGAGTCTCTGAAAACTGTCCTTTCGTCCATGTTCTTCCTGCTTGCCTTCCCTCATAGTTGCTTCTGCCCTGCACCTTTCTTCCTCTAGAACTAACCTCTAGTTCCTTTGTACACATATTTTAGGGACCAGAACAAATGCAAATTCCTTTGTAAAAAGCATGCTAAATCTGTTGTCCCTTTTCTCTTCTGTGCTCCTATGGCATTGTTTCCTATTTGCTGTACCATATTTTTTATACAGGTAGATTTTATTAGACATTTATAGGTAGATTTTTATATTAAGTACATTCTGAATTTGTTGAAGGCAAATACTTTCTTCATTTATGTATGTCAAGAACAGAGCAAAGTGTCTGCAATATGGATGTTTAATATAAGAAACTGTGTAAACAAATGAAATTGAGTGAGTTTGGTAAAGAATGATAGTATTGAGAAAAAACATATGTGATAGACTGAAAACCTCAATATATTTTTTAAATGATGAAAGAACCCAACTTTGCTAAATTCTACAAAAATCTCCTCTTTATCTTTAACAAAATTCTCTTTCAGATGATTGTTGATCACTTTGTAGTCTTTTCCAATGATGGTGATTGGTTGCTCACTGCTGTCCATTCTCTATTCAGTCAAAAAAACCAACAAAAAACAACACACAGTATAACTTAAACTAGTGGTTCTCTTTTTTGTCCCTCACAATTCATCTCTCGCCGAATTCTACAGTATCCTTTGTTCTTCACAGATATATTCACACTCAGCCTTTTGAGTTCTGTTACTGCCCAGAAGATAGATGGAGTTTCTTTAAAAATTATATACATTTTCTTCACATTTCATGTCAAGGAAAAAAATACATAAAGAGTGTCTTTCTCTCGCATTTCTCGGGACTTCTTTCTTTTGCATTTGGCATTTTTGATCTTTTTGGTTTTTCACGATTCTGGCTCTATATCCTGTCTGTTGTCTGAAGCAGTGTTGCTGCCTAGTAAATATGAGGTAGTGAGTAGTACTCAAACATTTTCAGTTACTTGGAAAAAGAAGTTATTTAAAGTGTGTGTTCTGAATGACCTTCTCTTTAAATAGAGTAAATTTCCCACTCCTTTCCTGCCCAATAATCTAACCTCTTGCATTTTCTTCTAGGTTGGTGTCTTAATGACTTTCACAGTACCTATCAATTGGGTGTTGTCTGCAGATTTCATTAATAGAGTAATTATTCTTGCCAATCACTAATGACAACCTGAAAACTGGAATTCTTTATCAATTCCCCTCTTAGTCCATAAATATGTAATTTTAAATGACAGGGCTTGAATTCAAGTTCATATAAAATGTTATTTAATAGTAACATTATTTAAAAATAATATTGTACTTTTATGCCTATGTAGTTCCTCAGTTCCATTATATTTCAGTTTTATTCATTTTATTTTTTACTCTTTTTCAGTAGTCTGTGCTAAGCCTATCCTTTAGAATAGATATTCCTTTGAAACTCTGCTTTGAGCACAAGTGGTGTAGCCCCCTGGGGAGTTAAATGTAATTTGTTTGATTGGATACTCAAGCTTTTCAATTGTTTTATTTTCCTTAGAGAAACAAAACCTTTCTAGCTTTCAGGTCAATTGGTGTAATGGTTGGATTCAGATGGAGTGACACTTTCTCCCACTTGTAAGTCTCTAGTTCCTTGGAGAAATCCTTGAGAAATCTGTTGACAACTTGCTGTCATCTAGCTAGTCTAATGGTATAAATGACTTAGACACTGATTCCGAGTAGCGTGAAAGGCTAATGGTAAAGTGAAATTTTGTGAAGCTCTCAAGTGCATTTCGGGTAAGTTACTTAGGCAGTCCCCACATTTATCTCTCACAGTGAGTGTTTCAGGTCTTCACTGGTTTTTCTTCTTTCTTTTTTGGCTAGGGAAAGGAATTTACCATTTTAACCTGCTCAGACACAGCAGCAGCTGATCACAAATGGTACTATTGGGAGGTATAGAAAAGAACATGATGATTAGAACATGTGTCGTAGGAATCTGGGAAAGTAGAAAGCAGATGAGATCAGGTTGGCAAAAGAA
This sequence comes from Bubalus kerabau, assembly GCF_029407905.1. Taxonomy (NCBI): domain Eukaryota; kingdom Metazoa; phylum Chordata; class Mammalia; order Artiodactyla; family Bovidae; genus Bubalus; species Bubalus kerabau. The sequence goes on along the minus strand of NC_073628.1, from coordinate 73,749,807 downwards.
ACCACAGTCCAAAATACACACAGGAGAGTGAAGTTGTGGTGGAGGAGAGAACTGAGTGGTGGGTGTCATAAGCCTGGAGCTGACAGACTCCAGGGGCAGGAGGACTCCGTGGGCAGAAGGCACAGCAGACTCCGTGACTGCCGGGGACAGGAATTGGCAAGCAGCACTTGGAGTGACAATCTGGGTCAGATTCTCCCACGGTACCCCATCAAAAGGCACCAGGCAGTGGTGACAGCTGACCTCAGTTTGGAGCATACAGAGTGGACTCTAGGCCAGAAGAAGGCAGACTGATGAAACCCAGGTGAAAGGGGGTCCTTGCCCCGAGAAAATGAGTTGTCCTGCATACCCGCCCTTGCCCTGCAGTTATCAGATCTGATCTAGAGAAAGTAGAGATGTGTCCACAGGCAGATCCATCGTGCTTCTAAGAGGGGTTTCAGAGATAGAAACAGAAAGAATGGATGGGGAAAAAAATCACAGATAATAGCAACAGTTATGTTAAAGTTGTGGAAAGAAATCTCTTAGATTAGAAGGATTCTGTGCTGGTGCTGGGACTAATACAGTGACTGACTGGAGTTGATGTTATTGTGTGTGTATGTGTGCACGTGTGCATGTGTGCATGCACAGGAATGTGCATGATGAGGTATGGGTGGGGAAAGGAGAACAAGCGAATTAAACTAGAAATACTTTGAGAGAAAATTTATACCTGCAGAATTAAAATATGACAACATGGTAGAAAGTTATTGAGTGATTATTTAGGCCGGCTCGGACATTAAAGGACTCTCTGAGATGGCAATAGACAAGTGAGGTCTGAGTGACAATAAACCCTGCATCCCTTCATACCCATCACTGGTTCTAAAAAAAGTCTCATTAAGTCCTAAAAGCTCAACTGAGTATTTAAACATTATAATTCAAAGGTGAATTTGTGGAAGGTAGAAGTAAACTACTACCTAGTCATACTTAAGTGAATGGGAAGGTACACTAACCTAACAACATCCATTGTTACACATATCAGGAGATAAAAAAGCGCTAGTGAAATATCAGAGACAGTATTACGTGGGAGATGATAGATAAGCTGATTTTTATATTACCCATTATAACCATAGCAGTTCTCTCCCTTCCCTTTTGTTTTACCCTTTAATAGCCACCTTCACTCTTGATTTCCTCTTTCTAAAAATATACTGAAGTCAGTTATTATAGCAGTTATTATAAACTCATTGTTTTTGGCAAGTCAACACGTGACTATTTCTCCCACCCATTATTTTTATTCTGGGCCTCACGTTTCTGGAGCCTGTCAGCCTTTAGAGAAATTTAATCTCTTTGCAAAAAAAAGATTCCAAATACACCACCAAATGTAGGGATTTTTTTTTTTTTTTTGACAGCTGCTGCTTACGTTGGGAAAAATGGTTTGGGAAGAAATATGTAAGAATTGGACTATATAAATGTGAATTGTAAAAAGACAAAATGAATATTATTTTCAAGAGCACCACTTGAATCTGGTTATCCATTTGCTAGTATAAATTTCTTCAGAGAATAATGAAAGCATTCATTTATTTTGCTCTAACTGATGACACAATCTTAGGTTTTTTCTTTGCTGTTTTTGCAAACGGATGAAAGAAAGGAAACTTTACTGAATGTTCTACATTTGACCCACAAATAGCTACTTTTGGTTTTAGGGCTGATATAATCCTTACCTTAAAAAAAAAAATGCCTATTTGCTGCTGTCATTTTTCCTGTCAAAACCAAATTAAATGTGTGTGCTCTCCATTACTGATTGAAGAAAAAACTGCTTAGACAATTACTATCTCACCAGCTTTAGGGCAAAGAGCACCACCTTTAAACAAGGGTCACCATGAAGGCTTTATTCTCAGTTCTGAGTGTCTTTAAAGATAAAGCAATTCGTATCAGATTTCATGATACAATTCTCTAAGAGGTTAAAGAGATCCATGTTTTTCCTTTGGCCTAAAATGGCTCTTCTTCATTTAGTTTATGAGACACATTTTCAATAAATTTTGCTCAGTACTCCTGGAGCTGGGGGAAAAAAACAAAAAAATAAAAGCTAAGGATACAGAATGGCTGGAAGATAGGTACTTGTAGAAAAGCATGTGTTTCTTTCAAGAATGTAAATTTAATAATCTATTAATTAATTAATGGGATTTTTTGCCTTTGTTGAAGATTTTAGTAGGAGTAACTCCTGCATAGTAGAAGGAGGTATTTTACCTGTTTTGTTTATAGAGCAGGACTCCATTTCAACTTACAAATTACTGCTCAGGATCTTTAAGATATTAGTTGAATACTGGCACAGAGTTGAGTTTTTGGATTGTGTACAGATATGATTTCCTACATATCTATCTAGATGTTGAGGATTGAATGATGAGCCTCTGCCTTTGGGTCAGGAATGATTTCACATCTTTGTCTTACTCCCTGAACTTATAAACAGGAATCTGATGTCCACCATTTTCAGACACAATTTGCCCTAGTTATATACAACTGTATCATTAAAATTTAAATAGATTTAAAAAACTGGGAAGGATTTGGGGGGAAAGTAAGAAATGTGGCTTTAAATTCAACACACTGAAAAGAAAAGGATGAGAATGGGTAGTATAAATAGAAGGCTTGGGATAAGTTTAAGGCTTCTTTCCATTTTCTTGTGTTTTTCTATGCCTGGTGGTGGTGGTTTAGTCACTAAGTCATGTCTGACTCTTGCAACTCCATGGACTGTAGCCTGTCAGGCTCCTCTGTCCATGGGGTTCTCCAGGCAAGAATACTGGAGTGGGTTGCCATTTCCTTCTCCAGAGGATCTTCCTGACCTGGGAATTGAACCTGGGTCTTCTGCACTGCAGGCAGACTCTTTACCAACTGAGTTACAAGGGAAGCCATTTTCTGTTCTTGCTGTTGCTGCTAAGTCTCTTCAGTTGTGTCTGACTCTCTGCGACCCCATAGACGGCAGCCCACCAGGCTCCTCTGTCCCTGGGATTCTCCAGGCAAGAATACTGGAGTGGGTTGCCATTTCCAACAACTCACTCATTTCCTATCTTCTGCCACTTCTGCCTTTTGCTAATTTCTGTTAGTCTTTCAAGTTAGTGTAGTTAATCTTTCAGTCCTTAGTTTAGATGAAGCTTCATTCATTCAGTGAATATTTAATAAGTTCCTAATAGTTGCTAGTTATCACTCTGGGGAATGAGGTAACAGTAGTAAACAAAACAGCAAAAGGAAACAAAGCCAAACTTCTTATAGAGTTTAGATTCTACGCAGGAAGAGGAGACTAAAAAGTGGAAAAATAAATAAAATATGCAGTATGTTTGGTGTGGACAGAGAGAATAGCTGATAGGGAAGGGGGTTAGCAAGGATGGTACTACAGTTTTAGGGTATTAGGAGGGATTTTGCTAAAATGACAATTAAAAAAATTAAGGAAACATCTGAAGGAGGTGTGGCAAATAGCCAGCAGGTGTCTGTAGGAGTAATGTCAAGGAGTAGGAACAGAAAATGTGAAGGCTTTGAGGAAAATGGGTGCCTGGAATGTTTGAGGCAGGTGTGTGCTCAGACACTCAGTCGTGTCCAACTCTTTGCAACCCCATGTACTGTAGCCTGCCAGACTTCTCTTTCCATGGGATTCTCCAGGCAAGAATACTGGACTGGGTTTCCATTCCTCCACCAGGAGAGCTTCCCAATTCAGAGATTGAATCCATGTCTCCTGTGTCTCCTGCACCATTGGAAGGCAGATTCTTTACCACTACCACCAACCAGGAAGCCCTTGAGGGCAGTGTAGCTAGATCAGAGAGCACACGGACATACTAATAAAGACAAGTCCTAGGTAGCAAGGAAACAGATTGAATGAGGATTTGTAGAATTTATTGAAAAAGACCCTGATGCTGGGAAAGATTGAGGGCAAGAGGAGAAGAGAACGACAGAGGATGAGATGGTTGGATGGCATCACTGACTCAGTGGACGTGAGTCTGAACAAACTCAGGGAGATAGTGAAGGACATCTCAGCCTGGTGTGCTGCAGTTCGTGGGGTCACAAAGAGTCAGACATGACTTAGCAACTGAACAACAACTTGGTGCAAGATCCAGTTGCTTTATATGCAGTAAATCAGTGAAGATTAGTAGAAATATCATCACACAAAAATACACAAAAATAAACACAAAATGGCTTAAAAGGCTTAAATGTAATACACAATATGACAAACTCATAGAAGAGAACATAGGCCAGATATTCTTGGACAAATTTTACCAGTGCAAATTGATAAATATTGATAAAAGCAATATTTTAAAAAGCAATATTTATTGATAAAAAGTAAATATTGATAAAAGCAAAAATAAGCAAATGGGACATAACTGAACTTATAAGCTTTTTACAGCAAAGGAAACCATAAACAGAATGTAAAGATAACATACAGACTGGGAGAAAATATTCACAAATGATGCAACTGACAAAGGGTTAATTTCCAAAATATACAAACAACTCATACAACTTAATAACAAACAAACAATCCAATTGAAAAGCAGTAGAATACCTAAATAGACATTTCTCCAAAGAAGACATACAGATGGCCAGTAAGGACATGAAAACATGCTCAGTGTTGCTAATTAAGAGAAATGCAAATAAAAATTACAATGAGGTACCACTTCACACCAGTCAGAATTTGTTGTTTAGTCGCTCAGTCACGTCTGAATGTTTGTAACTGCATGGACTGCAGCACGCCAGGCTTCTTTGTCCTTCACCATCTCCCAAGAGCTTACTCAAATGCATGTGCATTGAGTCGGTGATGCCATCCAAGGATCTCATCCTTGACCCTTTTTGTATAGTTCTGTGTATTCTTGCTACCGCTTCTTAATATCTTCTGCTTCTGTTCCATACCATTTCTTTCCTTTATTGTGCCCATTTTGCATGAAATGTTTCCTTGATTCTAATTTTCTTGAAGAGATTTCTCATCTTTCCCGTTTTATTGTTTTCCTCTATTTCTTTGCATTGATCACTTAGGAAGACTTTCTTATTTCTCCTCGCTATTCTTTGGAACTCTGCATTCAGATGGGTATATCTTTTCTTTTCTTCTTTGCCTTCCACTTCTCTTCTTTTCTCAGCTATTTGTAGGGCCTCCTTAGACAACCATTTTGTCTTTTTTCGTTTCTTTTTCTTGGGAAAGGTTTTGATCACCGCCTCCTGTACAATGTCATGAGCCTCTGTCCATGGTTCTTCAGGCACTCTATCTATCAGATCTAATTGATTAAAACAGTCCTGGGAGCCACAGTGTACTGGCATAAGTCCTTTCAAAGGAGGTTGCCATTACTGTCATTACCCCTACCATAAGGGTGTTGTCATCTGCATATCTGAGGTTATTGATATTTCTCCCGGCAATCTTGATTGCAGCTTGTGCTTTATCCAGCCCGGCATTTCCCATGATATACTCTGCATATAAGTTAAATAAGCAGGGTGACAATATACAGCCTTGACATGCTCCTTTCCCGATTTGAAACCAGTCTGTTGTTTTACTTCCAGTTCTAACTGTTGCTTCTTGACCTGCATACAGATTTCTCAGGAGCAGGTCAGGTGATTGGGTATTCCCATCTCTTGAAGAATTTTCCATAGTTTGTTGTGATCCACACAGTCAAAGGCTTTGGCGTAGTCAATAAAGCAGAAGTAGATGTTTTCTGGAACTCTCTTGCTTTTTCGATGATCCACTGGATGTTGGCTATTTGATCTTTGGATATAATGTCATTTCTAAATCCAGCTTGAACATCTGAAAGTTCACAGTTCACATACTGTTGAAGCCTGGCTTGGAGAATTTTGAGCATTACTTTGCTAATGTGTGAGATGAATGCAATTGTGTGGTAGTTTGAGCATTCTTTGGCATTGCCTTTCTTTGGGATTGGAATGAAAATTGACCTTTTGCAGTCCTGTGGCCACTGCTGAGTTTTTCAGATTTGCTTGCATATTGAGTGCAGCACTTTCACAGCATCATCTTTTAGGATTTGAAATAGCTCAATTGGAATTCCATTACCTCCACTAGCTTTGTTTGTAGTGATGCTTCCTAAGGCCCACTTGACATTCCAGAATGTCTGGCTCTAGGTGAGTGATCACACCATTGTGGTTATTTGGGTCATGAAGATCTTTCGTTCTTCTGTGTTCTTGCCACCTGTTCTTAATATCTTCTGCTTCTGTTAGGTCCATACCATTTCTGGCCTTTATTGTGCCCACCTTTGCATGAAATGTTCCCTTGCAATCTCTTCTTTTCTTGAAGAGATCTCTAGTCTTTCCTATTCTATTGTTTTCCTCTATTTCTTTGCATTGATCATTGAGGAAGATTTTCTTATCTCTCCTTGAATATTGTGCTGAATATTCATTGGAAGGACTGATGCTGAAGCTGAAACTCCAATACTTTGGCCACCTGATGCAAAGAACTGACTCATTGGAAAAGACCCTAATGCTGGGAAAGATTGAGGGCAGGAGGATAAGGGGATGACAGAGGATGAGATGGTTGGATGGCATCAGTGAATCAATGGACGTGAGTTTGAGTAAGCTCTGAGAGATGGTGAAGGACAGGGAAACCTGGTGTGCTGCAGTCCATGTGATCACAAAAAGTCAGACATGACTGAGTAACTAAACTGAACTGACTAAACTGATCCCTACCATAGTTTGGCCCCAGGCCAAGCTACAGAGAGGGAACACAGCTATATCCATCAGCAGAAAATTGGATTACAGATTTAATGAGCATGGCCTGCCCACCAGAGCAAGACCCAGTTTTCCCCACAGCCAGTCCATCCCACCAGGAAGCTTCCACAAGCCTTTTATCCTCATCTTTCAGAGGCAGACAGACTGAAAGCCACAATTACAGGAAACTAACCAAACATCACATGGATCACAGCCTTGTCAAACTCACTGAAACTATGAGCCATGCCGTGTAGGGTCACCCGAGACGAATGGCTCATGGCAGAGAGTTCTGACAAAACGTGGTCCACTGGAGAAGGGAATGGCAAACCACTCAGTATTCTTGCCTTGAGAACCCCATAAACTGTATGAAAAGGCAAAAAGATACGACACTGAAAGATGTACTCCTCAGGTCAGTAGGTGTCCAATATGCTACTGGAGAAAAGTGGAGAAATAGGTTCAGAAGGGATGAAGAGGCTGAGCCAAAGCATAAACAGTGCTCAGTTGTGGACATGTCTGGTGGTGAAAGTAAAGTCTAGTGCTCTAAAGAACAATATTGCATAGGAACCTGGAATGTTAGGTCCACAAATCAAGGTAAATTGGAAGTGGTCAAACAGAGATGGCAAGAGTGAACATTGACATTTTAGGAATCAGTAAACTGAAATGGACTGGAATGGGTGAATTTAATTCAGATGGCCATTATAGCTGCTACTGTGCGCAAGAATCCCTTAGAGGAAATGGAGTAGCCCTCATAGTCAACAAAAGAGTCCAAAATGCAGTACTTGGGTGCAATCTCAAAAATGGTAGAGTAATCTTTGTTCGTTTTCAAGGAAACCATTCAGTATCACAGTAATCTATGTCTATACCCCAACCACTAATGCCAAAGAAGCTGAAGTTGAATGGTTCTTTGAAGACCTACAAGACCTTATAGAACTAACATCAAAGAAAAATGTCCTTTTCATCATAGAGGACTGGAATGCAAAAGTAGGAAGTCAAGAGATACCTGGAGTAACAGGCAAGTTTGGCCTTGGAGTACAAAATGAAGCCAGGCAAAGGCTAACAGAGTTTTGCCAAGAGAACACACTGGTCATAGCAAATACCCTCTTCCAACAACACAAGAGAAGACTACTCTACACATGGACATCACTAGGTGGCCAATACCAAAATCAGATTGATTATATTCTTTGGAGCTCTATACAGTCAGCAAAAACAAGACCAGGAGCTGGCTATGGCTCAGATTATGAACTCCTTATTGCAAAATTCAGACATAAATTGAAGAAAGTAGAGAACATCACTAGGCCAATCAGATTGGCCATCACCAAAAGCCAAAAATTATAAAAACTAATGAGCAAAAGGAATCTTCATACATTGTTGGTAAGAATGTAAATTGGTGCAGACATTATGGAAAGCAGTATGGATGTTTCTTACACTAAAAATAGAGCTCTCATATGATCCAGTGATCCTACGTTTGTGTAAAAATCCAGAAAACTCTAATTCAAATAGATGCATGCAGGCCAGTGTTCATAGCAGAGTTATTCACAATAGCCAAGATATGAAAACAACCTGAATGTCCATTGACAGATGAATGAATAAAGATGTGGCATATATGCACAATGGAGTACTACTCAGCCATAAAGAAAGAATGAGTTAATGCCATTTGCAACAACATGAATTGACCTAGAAATTATCATACTAAGTGAAGTAAGTCAGAAAGAGAAAGACAAATAACATATGATATCACTTACACGTGGCATCTAAAGCATGGTACAAATGGACTTACTTACAAAACATAAATAGACCCACAGACATAGAAAAAGAACTTTTAGTTGTCAGGGAAAGGATGGAGAAAGGCATAGACTGGGAGTTTGGAACTGACATATAGACACTGCTATATTTAAAATAGATAACCAACAAAGACTTATTGTATGGCAGAAAGTTATGGTTTTATATGAAGGGTATGATGAACAGTTTTATTCCTAGACATGGAAGACATGATAAGAACTTGACTGTAAGGAAAGGAAATTGTAGGCATAAAAACAACTTCCAAATTTAGGCATAGGAAATGTTGAAAAAGTTACTAAGGTGCTTTTTAGCTAATTCTGATAATCTTTTAGAAGTCATCTGTTCTGTATGGATAAAATAGGAAAAAGAAATAAAGATACATTGAGATAATTAAGAGCGTCAGATATTGTGATCATCTGTGTACCCAAAGCATTCTTTTTCAACCATTTTTATAAATTGAAGTATAGTTAATATGCAGTATTTTGTTAACTTCAAGTTCATAGCAGTGATTCATACATATGTGTATACACACTTATATATATATATACACACACACACCTATCTATTTATGTATTTAGGTACTTTTCCATTGTAGGTTATTATAAGATATTGAATATAGTTCCCTGTGATATATACTAATAGTAGGTTCCTTATTATTTGTTTTATGCAACATATGCACACTACCAAAAGCATTCTTAAATGTGGAATTGTGCATAAAATGTTCCTAGATAGTATCTACAGACAATGGGCTGACTCTATCCCCATTCCCTATGAAATCAATAATAAACTATTGGAACATTTTTCCATTGTGTGTGTGTGTAAATTAATAGCTACTTTTTAAAGTAAATAGAATAATAGTTTAGGAAAAAGTAGCCATGAGAGTTTCATATCCACTCAAGATAGGACAAAGAAAATTACTTACATTCCTATGTTAAGTTTCTAGAGATTGATTAAGCTGGAGGTTTGTTCCTAGGAGATTGCAGTATATGGAGAGAGAGCTTTAATAGGTGTCATGGCATGCATACAGGCTTAGTTGTTCAATCATGTCTGACTCCTTGTGACCCCATGGACTGTAGCTCATCAGGATCCTATGTCTGTGGGATTTTTCAGGCAAGAATACTAGAGTGGCTTGCCATTTCCTCCTCTAGAGGAACTTCACAACCCAGGGGTCAAACCTGTGTCTCCTGCATTGCAGGTGGATTCTTTACCCATTGAGCCATCAGGGAAGCCCGATAGATGTCATAGAGAGAGTAGTAAATCCAAAGTACCCTGCTTAGGGTGTAAACATAGTCACTTAGGCATGAATCACTTCCAGGGTCTGGCTTGTCTGAGTTATTCATACAGGAAAAACAGAAGTCTTTATGTCAGAGACAGAGTTCTATTGGAGAGGGGGTTGGGGATGAATGGAGCAGGGAGGAAGGGAGAAGGGACCAGGGAGAGGAGTGTTGAAATGTGTGAGCTCATGGGAGATAATAAAGAGAAACAAAACTAGTCAGAAAATCTTGAATAATATAGCTGTGTCAGAAGTCATTTTCCTGAAGCAGCTTTCACATGGTCAAAGAGAAGAAAGATTTAAGGAGTTATCGGTAAATCAAACCATGTGTATGTGGGAACACATACACATTTCAAATACTTGTGTGCAACCCATGTGATTAATTTCTACAAACAAACTTTCCATAAATAATTACCTCAACTCTTTTTTTCATATTGTTTGGATAAATGTAGCATAGAACATATTTAATAAATTTGTGTATTTATTCATAATTATATGATTCTATAAAAAAACCCATGTTAGTAAATAAGATCACTCTGCAAAGGTGAAGAATTCCTGTATGACACATTTTATCTGTTAAAAATGATGCCTTTTCTTTATTGCTTAGAATTGCAACAATGTAGATTGTGTTGGTGGTTTTATTTTTGGAGTATTTATTAGTCAATCAGTCAATTAGTATTTACTGAGCTTCTGCCCAGCACATAGGGCATGCTCATCAAATTTGCAAATGACACAAATCTTGGAGGATGTTAAATACATTGGATGAAAGACATAGCATCCAAAAAGATTTTGACAGCCTGGAGCAATGGGCTGAATCTAACAAGATGAAATATATTGTGGATAAATATAAATTCCTGTCCTTGGATTCACAAAACTAACTGCATATGTACAGGATGGGGTAGATATGCTTTAACAGTCAGCTCAACTTAATTTATCAGTTTTAGCTATATGATGTCATTGCCAGAAATGTAGCATGCAAGTTTGGATTACATTAAGGTGATAATCTTATTTCAATTTGGTGAGAGGCCACATGTAGAGATTGTAGTATTTCTGGAGCCATATTTTAAAAGAAAGACCCAAAGCCATGTCATATTTAGAACGCCACAGAAGCCAAACACATTTATCTTGAAGAAGACTTGGGAGAAAAATATGTGTGAACTCTTGTGTGGAAAAGGGATTGGATTTGTTTCATGTGGTCTCAGTAATTAGAGCTGGGACCTAAGAATTGAATTTATAAAGAGACATCTTCCAGTTCAATCATTTATAATAGCAAAAGCTGTTCAAAGATGAAAGGTTTCCCAGAGTCTGCAGAATCAGAATAGTGGAGCAGGTGAATCTCAAGAGTCCTCATTTTGGGGATAATACTAATAACATGACAGAGGGGGATCTGAGAACCCGGTAAGATACTATAAGTAAAGCATTCAAAACATTGCCAGGAAAATGGCAAATGATTATATTGCTCATTCGGGTTGTTACCCTTCTTATTATGGGAGGCATTGATATAAAACCTGAATCATCACTGTGTTGAGTTAAAGCAAAGTAACTCAATGGGTGGGTCTGATAAACTAGATGGTGGTTATTTCTAAATGCTAACTAGGTGTAGATAATTAAAATTGGTTAAAACAGTCTCTAGAACCAGTCACTCCTCTCTGTGACTTTGAAAAATGTAACCTTTTTGTATTTAATTCTCTATGATTCCATTTCATTACTTGGAGATAATTCCAAATCTGTCTCGGGTTGTTATAAAGATAAAAGAAAACTTTAGGACAATGCTCAATATGCTAGCTTCTCAATAAATGTGAACACTTTGATAATGCTGAAGGAGTCAATAAAGGATCCTTGTAGGATTTAGGACTTGAGATATATATGTTTTTAAAATACTAAGAATTTAAGTAAATGAAAAGCAGTAGCAAGTTTATTACCATATGGAAATAGCTTAAATATAACATGGAAATAGAATTAAGCATTGTGTGATTATCAGACAGTGAGGAAATCTCACCATTTAGGTGAAGTTGACTCTTGGTGAGCAGTTGGAAGTAAAAGTGGATGGAACGAGAGAGGGAAAACCTCAGAAGACCTTTAGTTTAGGACGGTGAGCAGAGTGGCATTCCACATGCTTTCAGGTAGAGGATGAAACATACATGTGATATTTTAAAATAACCTTATGAAGTTTTCAGAATAAACCGTCTTCCTTATGCTTAAAAATTATAGATGGAATAGTTGAATCTTTTATGCAAATCCTTCTTTAACCTAGAAATAGAAATTCTATTTTAGGACAATTTCTATTTCAGAAAGTCCAAACACTTTTTCCTTCATAAAGTTTTCCCTTCAGATTCATATCTGTAGGGGAAAGTAGTTTTCTTTTTTTGTTTGAAATCTTCAGCATTCAAGATGATGTTCTTTATATTTGTATCACCCATCCTCATCTTCTGAGAGTGAGTCTGAATTTGAGATCTGTTGCCAAACCATTTGTATTAAATCTATGAGAGAGATGTTATTCAAAACGCTTAAAATGGTTTTGCTCTAAAATGAGATCCATCAAATTAATGAAACATATTCTTGGGAGGCTCATAAGTCAGTTCTAGGAAGATAGGTCCCACAAAGAAAGTCCCCAAATAGGTTCTACACCACACATTTATGGATTAAGGCACAACTTTTTGAAGCAACCTCATGAAAAAGACAATAAGCTTCAGTACTTTAGTGAAAAACAACTGTCATCTTTTATAGTGATTCACATACTTTTAGTATACTAAAAATACTTTAAGCTTTCATAGATACAAACTCCTAGAGGAAATGATTGTGATTTTATTTATTTTTTTTTTGGTGTAACTTACAGGGCTACTGTAGATTCTAGGCTCATGCTGTGCTGAAGTAAATTAAAATTAGGCGGATATAGGCAACAGGAAAACTGCAATACTATTTCTCCAGTGAGGAAGTCAGCATAGGGACTCTGCCTATTTTTTCCCCCAGCCTGAATCAGCATTATTTTGCTTTTGTGTTGTTGTTGGTGGCAGTGGTAGCAGTAGCAGTCAGCCTAAGTAGAAAAGCAACAGAAACCTGGCATTTCAGTGAAACAAGAGATTGTTGATAATTACAAGACAGGGGGTGGGGGGGGGGGGTGCTGGTTGTATTTTTTCCCTTGGTAGCCTCTCAGCAGTTGTATGATTTTCTAGAATTTTGAATTATGATCCTCTCTAATCAGGCATGGGGATGGTGAGGAATTCTACCTTTTTTTTTTTTTTTGAGTCTAATATACTCTGGAGCACAAAGGAATGAGTACAGCCTATCACAGAGACACAGATTTGACCCCCCTCCAAAAAAAAAAATCAGTAAAGTAAAATTTGAAGGCCTGAGAGACTGAAGGCTTGAGAATGACATGCCCCCTTGTATCTTCTTTCTGAAATGTTTTTGGGGATCTTGTGAGGGCGTAAAGCTTTTCTACAGCTGCTACTAGTTTTGCCAATTCATTCCTTCAAGCCACACCAATAAACATGTCCAAACTCCTCTAATCCTCAGAGAGGTGGAGAAAGATAGAGAGGAAGTTCACTTGAGCAGAAGGCTTTCTTTTTACAGATCAGAAATTCCATCGTATATATTCCTATTCCCTTAAATAACTGGCAAGGGGATCATCAGGATGAGCTATGGCAAAGAGTCACCATCATGGTCACAGTGTCAGTGTGATGGGGCCCCAGACCTGAATTGCAAAGTAGTTTAGAGAATCTTGGAATATAAAACATGATACAGAACACCAAAGAGGATTTAATCTTATTTATAGAAAGGTAGTTGGTGGTGGTGGGTGGGGGAGAGGCCACACCAGGCAAGAGTGACTTGGGATCATCATTAATCATTTTTTAAGTACCAACAAAGTGAAAACATTCTTCTGGAATTCACTGCAAGTGACACTGAATCCTTCTACTAAGTAAATATGTGATGAGTTGATAAAAAAAAAAAAAAAGAGAAAAGAAGGTCCCGAACTCTTGACTACAGATATAATACAGTGAATACAGAAAATCAAAAGCATGCTTTCTATCTGACTCAAAATAAAGGTGCACTTAAACTTGTAAAAGACAACATTTTTATTTGAATGATATGACAGAACTGTCACAGGAGTGTTACCTGCTATAAAGAAAGCCAAAGAATTATTACCTTTATTAGACCAGTGACACTGAGCTTTAGCCATACATTTCTAACTTCTGTCCCTCTACAGAGACAATTTTCTTTTCTTAAATAAACTGTCATGCTAGTGTTAATATATTGTTGGCTCTCTCATGCTCTGAGAATACTGCTGATATAAAACATGTATATGTTAGATTGGTAATAGTATCTTTAGTGGAGCTGACTAGAACAAATGTGTTTCCCTCATGGCTGCGCTAATGTGATAAAGGAAAATTGGCTGTTCATCAGCTTTTGGCTGGGTAAAGACAGTAGAGATGGAACCACATTCTTTTTTATGCATTAATACCTTCGAGAACTTTCCACGAGTTATATTTCATGTGCCTGCATGTTGCGCAGAGATGTTGTAAAACATGAGATAATGCTACAAATAACAAAGTAGAAAAGCCTGTATCTTTTATAATGATAACAGTCAAACACCAAATGACAGTAACAGGCTGTAAAAAATGGCATGCAAAAAAAAAAAAAAAAAAGGAGCAGAAGGGTATATATCCAGGTCCGTGAAGAGCTAGTGTGTGATTTTTGGTCTTTATGTTAACGCTTTGTTTTATAATTAAGTCAAATGGAACACAAGGTCGATGCATTTAGGAAAAAATATGGTTTTAAATGAAAGCAGGTTGGATAGAGAGGAAAAAAGCCAAACTGAATAAGTTTTTGACGAACTGATATATTGATATCGCCAAGAAATTTTTATAATTGCCAATAGTGTATGTGTGTAATTTTTTTTTTAAAGATGGGGACTTTGAAAAGAGTTCCTAAGGCAATTACTCACATGATTTAAAAATATTGGAGGGTGGTTGTTTATTTTCATTAATTTTTGAAAGGCTGTTTTAATATAATTTCATTTTGATATTTTTATTTAAGATGTTAGCATCTAACCTTCAACTACAAGATATTATGTTTCTCTCAATGAAGTAATCTGCGTAACTTTTTATGATATAATCCAGGGGTAGTCAAATTATAGCTCGTGGTACAAACCTGGCTGGCCACCTATTTTTATAAAAGTTTTGCTGAAACACATTTGTGCCCATTTATATATGTATCGTTTGTGGCTGCTTTCCTATTACAGCAGAGTTGAACAGTTGTGACCTGAACCATTTAGACCACAAAATCAAATCATTTGGCATACAAATAAAAAATATTTATCTGTTTACAGAAAAAGCTTGTTGACTTCTGGTGTAGAGGGTTGTTAGAGTACCTGATTAATTAGCCTAGACTATGGTCAGCAGATTTTTGCTATTCTGTATGGAGAAGGCAATGGCTACCCACTCCAGTACTCTTGCCTGGAAACTCCCATGGACAGAGGAGCCTGGTAGGCTGCAGTCCATGGGGTCACGAAGAGTTGGACACCGGACACGACTGAGCGACTTGACTTTCACTTTTCACTTTCATGCATTGGAGAAGGAAATGGCAACCCACTCCAGTGTTCTTGCCTGGAGAATCCCAGGGACGGGGGAGCCTGGTGGGCTGCCGTCTGTGGGGTTGCACAGAGTCGGACACGACTGAAGCGACTTAGCAGTAGCAGCAGCAGCATGGAGAAGTGCAGGTGAAAATTACCAACTGGATACCAACACCCAAGAAAATAAATGTTTATAAGGAGTCTTTGTGTTAGCAACCTAAATTGAATTATATTCATATGTAATACATTTCTAGTGTATCTGGTTTTGAATATTTTTGCCTTTTGCATTCATTTCTGTTTATTTCCAAA
This sequence comes from Bubalus kerabau, assembly GCF_029407905.1. Taxonomy (NCBI): domain Eukaryota; kingdom Metazoa; phylum Chordata; class Mammalia; order Artiodactyla; family Bovidae; genus Bubalus; species Bubalus kerabau. The sequence goes on along the minus strand of NC_073628.1, from coordinate 73,734,226 downwards.
TATGACTGTAACAAATTTAACTAGTAGCTAAAGAAGCAGTGTCTCCAGAACAACTTATGAAGGCATGGAAGACAGAGCTGTGAAATATATGGGACAAACAGTTATGCAAACCTTTGAATACCTTGGTATGTATGATCCAGCACAGAATTATTATATCTAGGTTTATGTCTAGATATAAAAACACAAGATATACCATTTGACCATTAAAATAAATTCCTAGTCTCTCCAACGGAAGGAAGTGGAGAAGTGGGAAGTTAACTTGAGAAAGCTTGCTAACGGCAGTTATTATAAAATAAAAGATTATGCAATTAATAATGGTAATAATTTCTTACAGGTATATCAGACAAAAATCAGTTTCTTCATCAATGGTTTGGAAAAGGATAATGCAGCTTTTGATGCAAGAACTCTAAGTGGTTCAATTACAGATTTTGCCTCTGGTACCATGCAAATAGGACAGAGCTTAAATGGTAAGTTTAGATTTCAGAAAATTATTTGTTTTATTTAATTACACTGTTCCTCAAAAAATGTGTCAAAAATATTTAAAAATACCCAGGTGTATTTGTTTCCTAGGGCTTCTGTAATACATTAGCACCAATTGGGTGACAGTTTAATAAAGCAGATTTCATCCCCCTGTGATTCTGGAGCGTAGAAGTCTGAAATCAAGGGCTCAGTGTTGGCCTCTTCTGGAAGTTCTGAGGGGGAGTTCATTCCATGCCTCTCTCTTTCTGGTGGCTTCTAGCAATACTTAGTGTTCCTTGGCTTGTAGCTATTAATATATAACTTCAGTCTTTGCCTCCATCTTCACCTGGCCTTCTCCCCGTCTCATCTCTTTTAAAGACACTTGTGATCAGATTTAGGTCCCAGCCTAATCCAGTATTTTCTCATCTTGACATCCTTAATTACATCTGCAAAGACTCTTTTTCCAAATAAAGTCACAATTGCAGGTAGTCTTATTTGTTGAAGGCCATTATTTAACCCACTATTATCAGAGAATCTTTAAAATGTCTTTATCATTTTTTCAAAGTAAGAACAATATGTAATAAACTATATTTTTAAAATTTATTTTTATCTAAGTAAAGTTGAGTTACAGTGTTGTATTAATTTCTGTTCTACAGCACAGTGACTCGGTTACATATATATATATTCATTCTTTTTCATATTTTTTTCCATTATGGTTGTCATAGGCTATTGAATATCTTTCCCTTTGCTATACAGTAGAATCTTGTCGTTTATCCATTCTATATATACCACTTTGCATCTGCTAACCCTAGATTCCCAATCCTCCTCTCTCCTGCTCCCCTCCCCCTTGGCAACCACAGTTTGTTTTCTGTGTTTCTGATTTTGTTTCTGTTTCATAGATAGGTTCATTTGTGTTAAATTTTAGATTCCACATATACGTGATATTTTATGGCATTTGTCTTTCTCTGACTTACTTCAGATACTCTAGTTGCATCGACGTTGCTGCAAGTGACATTATTTCATTCTTTTGTACGGTGGAGTAGATAGTTTTAAGAAGATAGTGTCATATCCTGAAAAGAACAGAAGCTGAATTTAGAATTCTCTTGCAGTAACTAGCACATTGGTCTACAAAATTGCCTATACTTAAAAATGGGAATATTAATTGCTTTATATTATTAAAAACAGTAAATGATCATTATAAGAAAAACTAAACAACATTAAACTCTACAAAATAGGAAGGATTTTCCTTATTTTGACCTTTATAGATAGAGATAGTTAATTTTGTTATAACCTTCCACCATTTTTGTACATATAGCTAGAGATATAGTTATAAATATAATAATTTTCCAAAAATGAAATTATCATACATATGCTTTCTCTGAGCCCTCTAAAAATAAATACTTCCCCTCCAAATGTTATGAGAAACATGTTAATATGCCTTCTCATTTAAAATGACTGCATTGTGCACAGTTGTATAGCTATAACCAAAACTTTTTAAACACAATGTTATTAATGAACATGTGGATTACTTCTACTATTTCAAAATTATTAGCAGTTATCTGATCAAAAACACTAAATATATATATATTTATATATTGTATTTGTGTCTGTATCTATTATGCATACACATATATATGCATTTGAGCAATTGTCTGTGCAGTTCCTTAAGACCTTTTCCTTTGGTGTCAGTTTTCAAGTCCCATCTCTCTGCTTACTAGCCATGTGACTTGAAATAACTTTTTATGTCTCTAAACTATAGTTATCTTGAATTTAAAATCATGATGGTGATGATAGTACAGTTTCATGGTGAGGATCAAATGAGGCTATGTCATAGAAAACAGTACTGTTTTTCCAGCATCTGGTACTCAGTAGTTGTTCCATATTTGTTGAATGAATGAATGAATGAATAACTGAGTCTTGTGTATACTAAACTATATTAATATGCAATGCTGTTGTTAATTATAATTATTTTGCTATGTCAAAGAAAACAGTACTGTTTTTCCAGCATCTGGTACTCAGTAGTTGTTCCATATTTGTTGAATGAATGAATGAATAACTGGGTCTTGTGTATACTAAACTATATTAATATGCAATGCTGTTGTTAATTATAATTATTTTGCTATGTCAAAGAAAACAGTACTGTTTTTCCAGCATCTGGTACTCAGTAGTTGTTCCATATTTGTTGAATGAATGAATGAATAACTGGGTCTAGTGTATACTAAACTATATTAATATGCAATGCTGTTGTTAATGATAATTATTTTGCTAACCTAAGTTGATAGAAGTTAGATAGGTTGAAATGGTCATTTTATATTTTAATACATATGGGAATGACTGCCCTAAAGCATAACAACAGATTACCTCATTACCTCATAAGGTTGTGAAAATTTAAAACCTTATTTAAAAATATAAGTATTTGTCTTAAACACTAACTAACCTGACAAATAATCCTTTTTTTTTTCATTTTTGCCGTTCCTCTCACCGAAAAGTATTTTTGGACCCTGCCTTAGAATTATTTGCCATTAGTGAGATTAAGTAGCTTTCCACATATGTCTGGATAATTTGCATGTCATTTGTGAATTCCTTATTGATATTGTATATTCATATTTATACTCTGGAAAATCTATTTGTAAAAGCTCATTAATGTTAATAATATTATGTTACACATTTTTTCCAGCTTTTAGATAGTCCTAACTTTTCATTATAGAAATTAAAAAATATTGTCTTATATTTTAGTCAAGGCAAAAACATTCATGCAACATAATACATGAATATTAACGGATATAGCTTTATGAATTTTTAATCTGTATATATACTTGCATAATTCTCATCCAGAAAAAGTTATCAAACATTTCCTGGATTTCAAACACTCCTGGTGAATACCAACTCTAAAGGGAAACAAAGAGTAGTGTCAGTAGAGACCTATCAGCATAAATTAGTGTTGGCTGTTCTTGAATGTTCAAGCACTTTAAATCATGCAAGTGAGAACTCTTGTGTATGATTTCTTTTCTAAGCACCAATAAGATATATCTCTATAGTGTGCTTCTATTTCTTTAAGCTTTAGGAAATACTTCTTTACTTTTTCAAAGTCGGTATTTTAACCAACGATGCTTGAGAATGTTGGTGTTCCATGTCCTTACCAACACTTAATATTATCATACATTATTGTTGTTTGCCATTCTGGTGTCTTTATGGTGCATTTTCTGATGATTGATGGTATTGAGAACATTTTCATGTGCTTCTTGGCCGTGGTTATGCTCTTTTGTGAACTACTTACATAAGTTTCTGCTAATTTTTAGTTGGAAGGCTTGTCTTTTTTATACCTTAAAGGAATGCAATATTTTGATTTTTGAATTCTTTGAGAGATAAACGGACTTCAAATATAACCTTCTGTGTTACAGCTTATACTATCAGTTTCCTTTGATCAACAGAAGTTCTTAATTTCAGTGAAGTCCAATTTATGTTTATTTTAAACTTAATACTTTTTATGTGATGTTTAGAATATCTTTGCGAACCCTGAAAGTATAAAGTGTAGGAGAACACCCAAAATCTCTAAAGATGTTCTCCTGTGCTTTATTTTAAAAGTGATATTATTTTGCCTCTCAAATTTAGATTGACGTTCTATCTGGGATTGATTTTTGGGTATAGTATGAAGTAGGAGTCAAGATTCTATTTTTTTCCGCACCGGGAATTTTAATTAACCCTGAAACATTTTCATCACTTCTCCACTACTTGCAATGGTACCTTTGTCACAAATTACATCCCTGTTACATGAAGACAGTGAGTTCCTGAACTCCCTATTTTGTTTCAGTGATCTGTTTGCCCATACATATAGTTAAAACATTTAGTTTTCATTTCTGTAGCTTCAGAAGAGTCTTACTGTCTAGAAGGATTTAATTTCTCCAATTTTTTTTAATCTTTCAAGCTTGTCTTGGCTATTATATGAATTTTAGAAGGAGTTTTTTTCAATTTTCACAAAAATTTTGTGGGAATTTAAATCCTTAACTCAATTTTGCGAGAATAGGTGTGTAGAGAATATCAAGTCCTCCAATCCACGAGCAGCATATATTCCTTAATTTCTCCCAGCAATGTTTTTAGTTTTCTGTATACTGGTCTCATTCATATTTGTAGGACTTAGTCCTGTGTGTTTTTTTGTCCTTTTTTTTTTTTTTAAAGATTCAGTTTTGTTTGCTGGAAGATTTTTGATTACAGTTTCAATTTCCGTGCTTGTGATGGGTCTGTTAAGATTTTCTATTTCTTCCTGGTCGAGTTTTGGAAAGTTGTACTTTTCTAAGAATTTGTCCATTTCTTCCTCGTTGTCCATTTTATTGGCATATAATTGTTGATAGTAGTCTCTTATGATCCTTTGTATTTCTGTGTTGTCTGTTGTGATCTCTCCATTTTCATTTCTTAATCTTCCAGCAAACAAAAGCCCAGGTCCAGACGGCTTCACAGCTGAATTCTACCAAAAATTTAGAGAAGAGCTAACACCTATCCTGCTCAAACTCTTCCAGAAAATTTCAGAGGATGGTAAACTTCCAAACTCATTCTATGAGGCCACCATCACCCTAATACCAAAACCTGACAAAGATCCCACAAAAAAAGAAAACTACAGGCCAATATCACTGATGAACATAGATGCAAAAATCCTTAACAAAATTCTAGCAATCAGAATCCAACAACACATTAAAAAGATCATACACCATGACCAAGTGGGCTTTATCCCAGGGATGCAAGGATTCTTCAATATCCGCAAATCAATCAATGTAATACACCACATTAACAAATTGAAAAACAAAAACCATATGATTATCTCAATAGATGCAGAGAAAGCCTTTGACAAAATTCAACATCCATTTATGATCAAAACTCTCCAGAAAGCAGGAATAGAAGGAACATACCTCAACATAATAAAAGCTATATATGACAAACCCACAGCAAACATTATCCTCAATGGTGAAAAATTGAAAGCATTTCCTCTAAAGTCAGGAACAAGACAAGGGTGCCCACTTTCACCATTACTATTCAACATAGTTTTGGAAGTTTTGGCCACAGCAATCAGAACAGAAAAAGAAATAAAAGGAATCCAAATTGGAAAAGAAGAAGTAAAGCTCTCACTGTTTGCAGATGACATGATCCTCTACATAGAAAACCCTAAAGACTCCACCAGAAAATTACTAGAACTAATCAATGACTATAGTAAAGTTGCAGGATATAAAATCAACACACAGAAATCCCTTGCATTCCTATACACTAATAATGAGAAAACAGAAAGAGAAATTAAGGAAACAATTCCATTCACCATTGCAACGGAAAGAATAAAATACTTAGGAATATATCTACCTAAAGAAACTAAAGACCTATATATAGAAAACTATAAAACACTGGTGAAAGAAATCAAAGAGGACACTAACAGATGGAGAAATATACCATGTTCATGGATTGGAAGAATCAATATAGTGAAAATGAGTATACTACCCAAAGCAATCTATAGATTCAATGCAATCCCTATCAAGCTACCAACAGCATTCTTCACAGAGCTAGAACAAATAATTGCACCATTTGTATGGAAATACAAAAAACCTCGAATAGCCAAAGCAATCTTGAGAAAGAAGAATGGAACTGGAGGAATCAACCTACCTGACTTCAGGCTCTACTACAAAGCCACAGTTATCAAGACAGTATGGTACTGGCACAAAGACAGAAATATAGATCAATGGAACAAAATAGAAAGCCCAGAGATAAATCCACGCACATATGGACACCTTATCTTTGACAAAGGAGGCAAGAATATACAATGGATTAAAGACAACCTCTTTAACAAGTGGTGCTGGGAAATCTGGTCAACCACTTGTAAAAGAATGAAACTAGAACACTTTCTAACACCATACACAAAAATAAACTCAAAATGGATTAAAGATCTAAACGTAAGACCAGAAACTATAAAACTCCTAGAGGAGAACATAGGCAAAACACTCTCTGACATACATCACAGCAGGATCCTCTATGACCCACCTCCCAGAATATTGGAAATAAAAGCAAAAATAAACAAATGGGACCTAATTAACCTTAAAAGCTTCTGCACATCAAAGGAAACTATTAGCAAGGTGAAAAGACAGCCTTCAGAATGGGAGAAGATAATAGCAAATGAAGCAACTGACAAACAACTAATCTCAACAATATACAAGCAACCCCTACAGCTCAACTCCAGAAAAATAAATGACCCAATCAGAAAATGGGCCAAAGAACTAAATAGACATTTCTCCAAAGAAGACATACAGATGGCTAACAAACACATGAAAAGATGCTCAACATCACTCATTATCAGAGAAATGCAAATCAAAACCACTATGAGGTATCATCTCACACCAGTCAGAATGGCTGTGATCCAAAAGTCTACAAGCAATAAATGCTGGAGAGGGTGTGGAGAAAAGGGAACCCTCTTATACTGTTGGTGGGAATGCAAACTAGTACAGCCACTATGGAGAACAGTGTGGAGATTCCTTAAAAACCTGGAAATAGACCTGCCTTATGATCCAGCAATCCCACTGCTGGGCATACACACTGAGGAAACCAGAAGGGAAAGAGACACTTGTACCCCAATGTTCATCGCAGCACTGTTTATAATAGCCAGGACACGGAAGCAACCTAGATGTCCATCAGCAGATGAATGGATAAGAAAGCAGTGGTACATATACACAATGGAGTATTATTCAGCCATTAAAAAGAATACATTCGAATCTGTTCTAATGAGGTGGATGAAACTGGAGCCTATTATACAGAGTGAAGTAAGCCAGAAAGAAAAACACCAATACAGTATACTAACGCATATATATGGAATTTAGAAAGATGGTAACAATAACCCTGTGTACGAGACAGCAAAAGAGACACTGATGTATAGAACAGTCTTATGGACTCTGAGAGAGGGAGAGGGTGGGAAGATTTGGGAGAATGGCATTGAAACATGTAAAATATCATGTATGAAATGAGTTGCCAGTCCAGGTTCGATGCACGATACTGGATGCTTGGGGCTGGTGCACTGGGACGACCCAGAGGGATGGAATGGGGAGGGAGGAGGGAGGAGGGTTCAGGATGGGGAACACATGTATACCTGTGGCGGATTCATTTTGATATTTGGCAAATCTAATACAGTTATGTTAAGTTTAAAAATAAAATAAAATTAAAAAAAAAAGAATTAAAAAGAAAAAGATTCAGTTTCACTTAATACTGTTTTGGAACTTTATTCTCTAGTTTTATTTCTATTATATAAAATTAGCATCAATTTTTATATTGACGTTAAGTTCAGTGACCTTCAGTTCAGTTCAGTTCAGTTGCTCAGTCGTGTCTGACTCTTTGCAACCCCATGAATCACAGCACACCAGGCCTCCCTGTCCATCACCAACTCCCGGAGTTCACTCAAACTCGTGTCCATCGAGTCGGTGATGCCATCCAACCATCTCATCCTCTGTCATCCCCTTCTCCTCCTGCCCCCAATCCCTCCCAGCATCAGGGTCTTTTCCAATGAGTCAACTCTTCGCATGAGATGGCCAAAGTATTGGAGTTTCAGCTTCAGCACCAGTCCATCCAATGAACACCCAGGACTGGTCTCCTTTAGGATGGACTGGTTGGATCTCCTTGCAGTCCAAGGGACTCTCAAGAGTCTTCTCCAACACCACAGTTCAAAAGCATCGATTCTTCGGTGCTCAGCTTTCTTCACAGTCCAACTCTCACAACCATACATGACCACAGGAAAAACCATAGCCTTGACTAGACGGATCTTTGTTGGCAAAGTCATATCTCTGCTTTTCAATATGCTGTCTAGGTTGGTCATAACTTTCCTTCCAAGGAGTAAGCGTCTTTTAATTTCATGGCTGCAGTCACCATCTGCAGTGGTTTTGGAGCCCCCCAAAATAAAGCCTGACACTGTTTCCACTGTTCCCCCATCTATCTGCCATGAAGTGATGAGACCAGATGCCATGATCTTCATTTTCTGAATGTTGAGCTTTAAGCCAACTTTTTCACTCTGCTCTTTCACTTTCATCAACAGGCTTTTTAGTTCCTCTTCACTTTCTGACATAAGTGAAGTTAGTGTAGTTGCTCAGTAGTGTCCGACTCTTTGCGACCCCATGGACTGTAGCCTATCAGGCTCCTCTGTCCATGGCATTTTCTAGGCAAGAGTGCTGGAGTGGATTGCCATTTCCTTAATTACAAATTCTAAAATTACTTTGCCATTTCTGACATAAGGGTGGTGTCATGCAGAAAGGGGAACTCCCCGGGTCAGTAGATGCCCAATATGCTACTGGAGATCAGTGGAGAAATAACTCTAGAAAGAATGAAGGGATGGAGCCAAAGCAAAAACAGTACCCAGTTGTGGATGTTACTGGTGATAGAAGCAAGGCCCGATGCTGTAAAGAGCAATATTGCATAGGAACCTGGAATGTCAGGTCCATGAATTAAGGCAAATTGGAAGTGGTCAAACAGGAGATGGCAAGAGTGAATGTCAACATTCTAGGAATTAGCGAACTAAAATGGACTGAAATGGATGAATTTAACTCAGATGACCATTATATCTACTACTGTGGGCAGGAATCCCTTAGAAGAAATGGAGTAGCCATCATGGTCAACAAAAGAATCCTAAATGCAGTACTTGGATGCAATCTCAAAAATGACAGAATGCTCTCTGTTCATTTCCAAGGCACACCATTCAATATCACAGTAATCCAAGCCTATGCCCCAACCAGTAACACTGAAGAAGCTGAAGTTGAACAGTTCTATGAAGACCTACAAGACCTTCTAGAACTAACACCCCAAAAAGATGTCCTTTTCATTATAGGGGACTGGAATGCAAAAGTAGGAAGTTAAGAAACACCTGGAGTAACAGGCAAATTTGGCCTTGGAGTACGGAATGAAGCAGGGCAAAGGCTAATAATAGTTTTGCCAAGAGAACGCACTGGTTATCGCAAACACCTTCTTACAACAACACAAGAGAAGACTCTACACATGGACATCACCAGATGGTCAACACCGAAATCAATGACCTTGTTAAATTTAAATTCTGATAGTTATACAGTCCTATCATTTATACATAGCAGGCACTCAAATCTTTTCAAATGTTTGCAGTAAATGCCTAACTGGTCATGGAGTTGTCACATAGATATTTATAGGTGTTGTTATTATTAACTTTGAAATAATGCAAAATGTTAATTTTTCCCCATGACCTGATTTATATAGTTTTTTAATTATGGGAAAATGGGTGTGTGTATATATATATATATATATATATATATATATATATATATATATATTTAAATATTCAAAATACACTCTAAAACACTGGTTAAATTTCCAAGCTCTGGTGCCAAACAAATTTAGGGTTGAATTCAATCCATTTGTTTACCTTTGATCTAAAGATATATTCCTTTAAAGTTTCTAATCTGTTAAATTTTATATTTTAATAAATATTTTATAGGGATATTATAAGAATTATATATGTTAGTGTATATGTAGAATATATTTCTTGTCATATAGTAAATTTTAATAAGTGGTAGCTATTATTAACCTCTTTGAATATCTATTTTCTTATTGTGAAGTAGACATAGCAATTACTTTCCATAGAAATGTTGAGAGATCCAAAGGAAAATGTCTATAAATGACTCTATTATTTTAATTTATATATTCTCTTAGATCAAGCTAAACTTCCATAAAGAAGTAGCATTTTAAGAAACCTATATATTTAGAAACTTGGTTTGAGTAATTAGTATTATTGAGAAATTTTATAAGTACTCTGCATGCAGAAATTCTTAATAACACATTAAATCTTGTGAGCCTTATTTCAATATTTAATTCCCATTAGCACTTCTAAAAGTGTTTTATTGCACCAAATGTTGCTCAAAGTATTCGATAGTGCCATAAATTTGTCCACTCTGCACTGTGGGGTTGAAATGACTTGCTTCTATTCTATTTCAATATACTAAATGCTGAATTAATGATTCCAAAGGACAGTGTGGGCTGAATATGATGTTTGTTTTTAAACTGCAAAAAAAGAAATTTGACTTCTGATTAGAAAGCACATAATTGGAAAAGCATTTATTTCCAGTGTTACTTAGTTTTTAATATAGTTTTCCTCCTTAAGTTTTGGCATTGGAGAGCTACAGGAGGCAAAGATATTTAAAAATAATTTTTATCTTTTTTCCCATCAATTTCTAGGTATGGTTGTACCTACTGTATCTTTTCTCTAATTAGAGATGGCAGGTAGACTGGCTCATTACTTCTGCCTAATGAGCCAGGCTCCATGCCACCTCTCTAATCAGAAAAGAGATAGGTACAGAATGTTCCCACGGACTTATTATAAATCATTTTCTTTCTCTCCCGTGCTCCTTTTTTTAATCAAAAAATTAAGTCACTGTCCTCCATACTTTTGTCTACATCCAAGATGGTTTCATTCAGGAGAGGTAATTGTGCAAGAGATTACCGTAAGCTGAATTAAAGGTGCTCTCATGCAGTACTGGGCCGGCTGTCTCTGCTTTGGAACAGACACTGCCTCAATCACAGGCATATCAAACGAAGGTCTGCAGGAAATCAAGATGGCTTTTCTTTCTTTCTCTGGTTAGGCTTACCTTGTTTCCTTGTTTCTGTACCCAGGAAGCGACAGCTTCACGTGAGTGTGGGCTGCTCGAAAGCCTTTTCTTTGAGCCTCATCTCCAACTAGCATAACTTTCTAGAAAAATATTGTAGGGTGCCAATGACACTTTCTGTTGCTGTGGGCCTTGTCTTTGCCTCCCCTAGGAAATTAGTCAATGGACCATATGAATATTGTTTCCTGGGTTCTGTATCTGTATTACTGGGATATGTGTGTGTGTGTGTGTGTGCTCAGTCATCTGATTTGCTCTGGCTGATTTTTAAATATACAAATAGAAACAGCTTACACCTTCCAGATCAACCAATGTGTCAGTTCCTTTTTAAGTACCGTTAGTTCCAGTCATATATTTATTTTAATTCCTTCAGTTGGGCAGAAAATGAAGAGGAGCTGTGGTAACAGACATGTAATTATAAACAGTCTCTAAAGTCACTGTGGTGATAAACTACAATAGCCCTGCAAATTTTGGATATAAAAGTAAAAAATCACATGAATCAAAGTTTTTCAGAGTAATTTCTGAACTCTTATCAACAGAGTTCTAATTTCCTTTTAAATGTTGGTTTCTCTACATTACTTTCTTAAGATAACTGGTCATTAAGGAATCAGTGAACTTTTGTTGTGTAGCTGTGAAAGCAAATATACAAGGAAGAAAAAGATGATCACCTAATGCTAATGCCAACTTTCCTTCCATTCCATGTTTTCTAGGCATTGTATCTTCATTCACTTGCTTGTTCTTTCTGGAGTTGGAATAGTATTTTTATTTCTACTATTGTCCCAAAGGTTATCAATAACATTTGTAACTTCAGCTATGTATGGAAAGCCAGTTTTCCTTTTAGTTTAGCTGGAGATAATACTAAAATTTTTATGAGAGAATTCTTGTTTTTAATTAGGTAAAAAGTAAAGAAATAGAAAAATGTAGCAATTGATGAATTAAGACAGGTAAATGGAATGGAAATAGGCTATAGGAACAAGGTCTATAAAGGTATTAAAAAAACAAACAAGTGTTAGTCGCTCAGTCATGTCTGACTCTTTGTGACTCCTATGGTCTATACCTGCCAGGCTCTTCTGTCCATGGAATTCTCCAGGCAAGAATACTGGAATGGGTAGCCATTCCCTTCTCCAGGGAATCTTTCTAACCTAGGGATTGAACCTGACTCTCCCACATTGCAGGAAGACTCTTTACCATCTGAGCCACCAGGAAAGCCCATGTAATGCTGTAGAGGAGTTTAATTAAGGATGAAGGAGTTTCAGAGCATTGCGGAAGAGATATTTAGCAATGCTATTAGGACAAGTGGCCAACTATGTTACAAAAATAAAAATATAATTTAAATGTGTACCTTCAATCATAATTAAATAAAAACTGCAGATGAATTAAAATTTAAATATGAAATATATAATCATGAGATAGTAGAGGACAGTAAAAGGAAATGTTTTCATAATCTTGGCATATTGAAGATTTTTATTAGCATGATATCCTGGCCAGAAACAGTAAAGCAAAAATATTGAAGCATCTGACTGAGAATTTAAAATTCAAACAGTGCTTATCATTTTGTATATAGTTTGGCTGGGAATAAAAAAGAGAATACTAGTGTGGGAAAGAGTTTGCGATAACCTGGCAAGCTATGAAAAGTAAAAATATGAAAGCTGTGTCATCCAAGTGTTCTCCTTCCAGGACATATCTCTCAAGAATATGATTAAATAAGGCTTTAAATATGTACATGAAATGTTAATTGTAGAATTACCTAAGGTAGCAAATAATTGGAACCAGTTAGAAACTTCAAAAGAGAATGGATTAAAATAAATGAGAATTTATGTCTCCAATGGAAAAGTGTATATTATTAAGAGAAATGAAATGTCTGTTAGTCAAGACTTGGCAGCACATTCATGATATGTTATAATATGAAAAATGAATGAGCATAAAGTATCTTTAATATGGGTTGAGGAAATGCAAATTTGCACTGGATATTGAACTCTCTGTATATAGAAATTATTGCTATAATAATTAGTGCCTGAGAAGCTAGGTACTTGTTTTTGGTTTGAATCTGGCTTTGCTTCTTAAAAGTCAAGTGACTTTGGCAAAAAATTTTACTTCTCAATCCAGTTTCCTAATTTGTTTGTTCATCTATAACATGTTTTTGATATAGTTTTCAAAGCAACTGTAAAACTTTTAAATAATATATACTTGGTTTATGTTTGTTATCCAATGAAAGTTTGCTATAATAAATATTAATGTTATAATAATTTAGGTATTACTCTTATTGACTTTGTGAAATTTAAGTATTTTAAAATAATGGTCCTGGCTGACGTTCAATTTTTGGCTCAAAATAAAAATTTTCCTAGGGTGAGTAAGAAAAAAATTTTAATTTAGGACAGTGATGTACAATATGTTTAAAATGGCTATATTTTGTGTAGGTAAGCTCTACAAAATAAGTTCTTTCTTTCTTCAAAGATTAGTCCTCTCTGGTACTCTTCATTGTTTTTTTTTTTTTTTTTTTTTTTTACAAATCGTGAAGTCTATCTGGTGTTATTTCTTTTCAGCCTGAAGGACTTCCTTCTTCATTGTTTATAGTTTGGCCAGTGGGAACAAATTCTCTCAGCTTTATGAAAAATGTCTTTAATTTGTTTTTACTTTTGAAAGATATTTTCACTGGATATAGAATTATATATTGTTATTATAAGTTTTTTTTAGCAGTTTAAAGATTGTTGCTTCACTGTCTTCCTGCCTTCATTATTTTTGATGAGTTATCAGCCATCATTCATATTAATATTCCTTTGTAGGGTATATGCCATTTTTTTCTTGTTGCTGAAAATTTTCTCTTTGATGTTAGTAGTTTAATTAAACTGCCTGGATGTACTTTTCATAGTATTCATCCTAGTTGAGATTTGCTCAGATTCTTGCTTATATAAATTGATGTTTTCACTACTTTCAGAAGTTCTAATAATTATCTCTCTAAACTTCTTTCTTCTTTTTTTTCCATTCCACATTCTTTCTCCTCTTACTCTAGGACTTCAATTATGTTTATGTCAGAGCACAGATAGTATTCCACAGATGTAGGGCACGTTTTTGTTTGTTTGTTTGTTTGTTTGTTTTACATACTGTTTTTTATTCTTAGCATTTCTCTTTGGATACTTTATACTGATTTGTCTTAATAGTCACTAATTATTAATTTCTTGTTTGTATCTAGGCTGCTCTTAAGCTTATCTAGAAAATACTTCATTTTTTAATAACAAACTTTTCATCTCTAGAATTTCCATTTGGTAACTCGTTTGTAGGTTCCATCTGTCTGCTCATCATATTCCCTCATCTTTTCACACATATTGTCACCATTTCCACTAGATCTTTTGGTATTTTTTGCCTTAGATATTTGGATCATTCCAACATCTAAGCCTTCCCTTGTGGCTCAGCTGGTAAAGAATCTGCCTGCAATGTGGGACACCTGGATTTGACCCCTGGGTTGGGAAGATCTTCTGGAGAAGGAAAAGTCTACCCACTCCAGTATTCTGGCCTGGAGAATTCCATGGACTGTATAGTCCACAGCGCCACAAAGAGTAGGACACGACTGAACGACTAGAATTTTATGGAACATCTGAGCCATGTCTTGACTTTTTTTTCCTTTCTTTGTGATACACTATGTTTTCTTGCTGTTTCATGTGTCTTAAAATGTTTTATTGTGTGCCAGATTTTGTGTAAGGGAATGAAAGAGATAGAAGTGTGTTTGTGTGTGTTAGTTGTTCAGTCATAGCTGACTCTTTGTGACCCCATGGACTGTAGCCCACCAGGCTCCTCTGTCTGTGGAATTCTCCAGATAAGAATCCTGGAGTGAGTTACCATTTCCTACTCCAGGGAATCATCCTGACCCAGGTACTGAACCCATATCTCCTGCATTGCAGCTGGATTCTTTACCATCTGAGCCATCAGGAATGCCAGGTAAATAATAGTTACCTCCAGAGAAAAGAGAACTTCTGGTTCTATTAGGCCTCTGGAGTGTGTGTGTTGGCAGTGGGTGGGAGGAGGAAAGGAGGAGAGCAGCATCAAACTTATTTGAAACTGATGTGGACTTGAGCTTTATTTCCCAGCTGTAATATAATTTAGTTCACCGCTGCTTTCAGATGTTTGACGACAGAATTAGGATGGATGTAGACTCCCTCTACTGTGGGCAGGAATCCCTCAGAAGAAATGGAGTGGCCATCATGGTCAGCAAAAGAGTCCGAAATGCAGTACTTGGATGCAATCTCAAAAACGACAGAATGATCTCTGTTCGTTTCCAAGGCAAACCATTCAATATCACAGTAATCCAAGCCTATGCCCCAACTAGTAACGCTGAAGAAGCTGAAGTTGAACGGTTCTATGAAGACCTACAAGACCTTTTAGAACTAACACCCAAAAAAGATGTCCTTTTCATTATAGGGGACTGGAATGCAAAAGTAGGAAGTTAAGAAACACCTGGAGTAACAGGCAAATTTGGCCTTGGAATACAGAATGAAGCAGGGCAAAGACTAATAGAGTTTTGCCAAGAAAATGCACTGGTCATAACAAACACCCTCTTCCAACAACACAAGAGAAGACTCTACACATGGACATCACCAGATGGTCAACACCAATATCAGATTGATTATATTCTTTGCAGCCAAAGATGGAGAGGCTCTATACAGTCAGCAAAAACAAGACCAGGAGCTGACTGTGGCTCAGACCATGAACTCCTTATTGCCAAATTCAGACTGAAATTGAAGAAAGTAGGGAAAACCACTAGATCATTCAGGTATGACCTAAATCAAATCCCTTATGATTATACAGTGGAAGTGAGAAATAGATTTAAGGGCCTAGATCTGATAGATAGAGTGACTGATGAACTATGGAATGAGGTTCGTGACATTGTACAGGAGACAGGGATCAAGACCATCCCCATGGAAAAGAAATGCAAAAAAGCAAATGGCTGTCTGGGGAGGCCTTACAAATAGCTGTGAAAAGAAAAGCAAAAAGCAAAGGTGAAAAGGAAAGATATAAGCATCTGAATACAGAGTTCCAAAGAATAGCAAGAAGAGATAAGAAAGCCTTCTTCAGCGATCAATGCAAAGAAATAGAGGAAAACAACAGAATGGGAAAGACTAGGGATCTCTTCAAGAAAATCAGAGATACCAAAGGAACATTTCATAAAAAGATGAGCTCGATACAGGACAGAAATGGTATGGACCTAACAGAAGCAGAAGATATTAAGAAGAGATGGCAAGAATACACAGAAGAACTGTACAAAAAAATCTTCATGACCCAGACAATCACGATGGTGTGATCACTGACCTAGAGCCAGACATCCTGGAATGTGAAGTCAAGTGGGCCTTAGAAAGCATCACTACAAACAAAGCTAGTGGAGGTGATGGAATTCCAGTTGAGCTATTCCAAATCCTGAAAGATGATGCTGTGAAAGTGCTGCACTCAATATGCCAGCAAATTTGGAAAACTCAGCAGTGGCCACAGGACTGGAAAAGGTCAGTTTTCATTCCAATCCCAAAGAAAGGCAATGCCAAAGAATGCTCAAACTGCCGCACAATTGGACTCATCTCACACGCTAGTAAAGTAATGCTCAAAATTCTCCAAGCCAGGCTTCAGCAATATGTGAACCGTGAACTTCCTGATGTTCAAGCTGGTTTTAGAAAAGACAGAGGAACCAGAGATCAAATTGCCAACATTCGCTGGATCATGGAAAAAGCAAGAGAGTTCCAGAAAAACATCTATTTCTGCTTTATTGACTATGCCAAAGCCTTTGACTGTGTGGATCACAATAAACTGTGGAAAATTCTTCAAGAGATGGGAATAGCAGACCACCTGATCTGCCTCTTGAGAAGTTAGAACTGGACATGGTCAGGAAGCAACAGTTAGAACTGGACATGGAACAACAGACTGGTTCCAAATAGGAAAAGGAGATCGTCAAGGCTGTATATTGTCACCCTGTTTATTTAACTTCTATGCAGAGTACATCATGAGAAATGCTGGGCTGGAAGAAGCACAAGCTGGAATCAAGATTGCCGGGAGAAATCTCAATAACCTCAGATATGCAGATGACACCACCCTTATGGCAGAAAGTGAAGAGGAACTCAAAAGCCTCTTGATGAAAGTGAAAGTGGAGAGTGAAAAAGTTGGCTTAAAGCTCAACATTCAGAAAACGAAGATCATGGCATCTGGTCCCATCACTTCATGGGAAATAAATGGGGAAACAGTGGAAACAGTGTCAGACTTTATTTTTCTGGGCTCCAAAATCACTGCTGATGGTGACTGCAGCCATGAAATTAAAAGACGCTTACTCCTTGGAAGGTAAGTTATGACCAACCTAGATAGCATATTCAAAAGCAGAGACATTACTTTGCCAACAAAGGTTCATCTAGTCAAGGCTATGGTTTTTTTCTGTGGTCATGTATGGATGTGAGAGTTGGACTGTGAAGAAGGCTGAGCGCCAAAGAACTGATGCTTTTGAACTGTGGTGTTGGAGAAGACTCTTGAGAGTCCCTTGGGTTGCAAGGAGATCCAACCAGTCCATTCTGAAGGAGATCAGCCCTGGGATTTCTTTGGAAGGAATGATGCTAAAGCTGAAACTCCAGTACTTTGGCCACCTTATGCGAAGAGTTGACTCATTGGAAAAGACTCTGATGCTGGGAGGAACTGGGGGCAAGAGGAGAAGGGGACGACAGAGGATGAGATGGCTGGATGGCATCACTGACTCGATGGACATGAGTCTGAGTGAACTCCGGGAGTTGGTGATGGACAGAGAGGCCTGGCGTGCTGCGATTCATGGGGTCGCAAAGAGTCAGACACGATTGAGTGACTGATCTGATCTGATCTGAGACTCTCTCTGGTTCTAGTAGGGACTGCTGTCTTCTTATTCTATAACTGATTTCTGTTACCTCTCACTTTTCTGTTAGGGATGAGAACAGTTGTGGGTCTCAACTCTTCTGTGTAAGGCTTGTTACTTTTTAGAGTTTATTCAAATTTCTCTGTGTTTTCTATTTTCTGATGGTTTAAGAAATGATTTTAGAGCTTACCTGGCTTACTTTGGTTGTTTGATCTAAAGTGATGGTTTCAACTTTCTATACCTGAAGCACAGGTGGAAATCCAACTCTTACTGTAACACTTGATAGCACATTTTCTTTCTTTGACCACCTCTTTGCTTAACTCTGGACCTCTCTTGGTCGTTAACCATGGCTGGTCTCTGGCATTCTGGTCAAGGGAGGTACCTATTACTTGGCCCAAAGATTATTTTGGTAGCATTTGGGAATTGACCTTATTTATTGCCTCTTCTAATTTTTTCTGGAGATTTTTGGCTTTTTACATAAGTTTTCTTTGGGCTTCCTGAAATCTATTCACTGCCAATATTTAACACTGAAATTTTTTGAGGATTCTGAATCCTTGTTGTTAGATTATCTCAACTCATTAGTGGCCTTTTTCTGTTTCCTGATTTTGTGAAGCAGTTTCTGTCTTACGACACTTGAACCATTGGTTATTTCTTCATTCAGCTCAAACTTTTACCTTCTAGGGGTTGATGATTAATTTGAATATTTTGTAGTCATCTGTTACTTGTTCAGGATAACACCTTGCCTTTCACTGATTTTAGCTACCAATTCTAGAGGTGAATTTTCAAATTTTCCTCAATCAAGGAATTTTATTATAGTGTATATATTGTGTAATTGTATAATGCACATATATTAATCATATCTGACTCTATTTTGAATGCTTGTTCTTTTTTGTTATTGTTGTCTGCAATGATATTTTATTTAAATCTTTATTTTCTTTCTTATGGTTCCATGACAGCTGGAGTATATTCCTATCTTTTTGTTACTACTACCTAAAAGCAACATTAACAATAACAGAAACACAAAATGCATTCTAAATTTTCTGGCATAAAGCCCTTACCATTGTGAGCGTGAAAAAAATAAATGAGCAAGCTTCTCTGACTCTCTATTCTAGAGCCATCATTTTTTAAGTTCTAGATTTTTTCTGATTTGCTTTTATAGTTGGATTCAGAGTACAGTGTTTTCTTTTGTGTCACACTGAAGTAAATAGAAATTAAGTAATTAATCTGACCCCCATCATGCATAATTTTAATTTCAATTAGAACTTTTGATAGAAATGAGGAAAGGAGGTTATCTAAGTCTTTGTAGAATGCACACAGATTTATTTATTTTTGTTCTATTACATTGGCAGGTTTTTTCTTACATATGTGAATCTATTAATGGTATTGTCAAAATGCTCAGTCTTTAAGCTTTGTTATTTTCAGAAGTGAAGATTCTCAGTATGATATCATACTAGGTTTTTTTTTTTTTTAATAAAAATTCACAGTAATTATCTTTCTTTTAGCCCGTGAGTGGGTATCTCTATTTAAATGCAACTGTGCCAATCATTTGGAGAAGGCAATGGCACCCCACTCTAGTACTCTTGCCTGGAAAATCCCATGGATTGGAGGAGCCTGGAAAGCTGCAGTGCATGGGGTCACTGAGGGTCGGACATGACTGAGCGACTTCACTTTCACTTTTCACTTTCATGCATTGGAGAAGGAAATGGCAACCCACTCCAGTGTTCTTGCCTGGAGAATCCCAGGGACGGGGGAGCCTGGTGGGCTGCCGTCATTGGGGTTGCACAGAGTTGGACACGACTGAAGTGACTTATAAATTTTACTTACATTGACACTTATAGCAGTGCCAATAATTATACTTCCAGTTCTAATTCTAAAATTGTTTTGGTTCACAAGGACAGATCTAGTCTTAATAACTTGTTGCTATTTCCATTCATTTGACTTTGCCAAGTTGCTTCAGTCATCTCCGACTCTGTGCAACCCCATAGATGGCAGCTGACCAGGCTCCCCTGTCCTTGGGATTCTCCAGGCAAGAACACTGGAGTGGGTTGCCATTGCCTTCTCCAATGCATGAAAGTGAAAAGTGAAAGGAAGGTTGCTCAGTTGTGTCCAACTCTTAGCGACCCCATGGACTTCAGCCTACCAGGCTCCTCCGTCCATGGGATTTTCCAGTCAAGAGTACCAGAGTGGGGTGCCATTGCCTTCTCCTCATTTGACTTTAGCATGTTTATTAACATCTAACTTTCTAAAATAGAAATTGTTGTTATGCCAGTGAGTTTTCTAGGTAATGGTCATTTATGGCCTTGAAATATCAAAAGGTTCTTAAACCTCTCTCCCATTCTGTATTCACATTTATTATTCTTGTGTCATTTTTATACCTTATGAGATTTTTTATACCTTGTATAATTGCCAGTTTTATAGACTAAAGATTGTCAAATATTAACTATTTCAACCTTAAGTTAATATGTATATGTTGCTGCTGCTGCTAAGTCATGTCAGTCGTGTCTGACTCTGTGTGACCCCATAGATGGCAGCCCACCAGGCTCCTCTGTCCCTGGGATTCTCCAGGCAAGAACACTGGAGTAGGTTGCCATTTCCTTCTCTAATGCATGAAAGTGAAATGAAGTTGCTCAGTCGTTTCTGACTCTTCGCGACCCCATGGACTGTAGTCTCCCAGGCTCCTCTGTCCATGGGATTTTCCAGGCAAGAGTACTGGAGTATATAAGTATACTTAAACAATGTAATACATGCTATTATCTTCATGTTAAAATTTATAAAAGTTGCTTCACCTTGGGAAGCAACTGTAAAATTTCACCTTGGAAAGCAATTGTAACATTTGTTTTTGAGTATTTTTAAGTCTGATTCATTCATTTTGCATGCTTTATTAATATTCCATTTTATGAATAAAAGCATACATTATTTATTTGTTTCCATGCTGAGAATTTTCTTCTTATAATTTATGAAATTTCATAGTTAACATATGTTTCTCCTGGTACACATTTGTTTTACTTCTTCCTTGATAATTGGAAACCCTTTCTTTTCCCTGCTTAATTGCCCTCGTTAATTACCTACAGAACAATATTTACTACAAGTGGCATATGTGGATATTGGACATGGCATAAAAGTAGTCTTGTACCTTTGAATGTGATGTTAGCTATGGATTTTTCTAAATTTCCTTTCTTGTATGAAGAATTTCTCTCTTTTTCAGTGTTTACTGAGTGTTTTTATGAGGAAAATGTTGGCATTTGACAAAGGCCTTTTTCTGCCTCTAAGGAGATAATCATTTGTATTTTGTCCTTTATTCTATCAAATTGTGCATTATTTAGTTTTCATATGCAGAATGAGCCTTGAATCTCCAGGATAAATCCCAGTTGCTTGTGGTGTATAATCCTGTATTTATGATGTTGAATTTGGTTTACTAGTATTTTTTTTGAAGATATATATTCGTAAGACATTGATCTGTAACTGTCTTTACTTGTATAGTCTTTATTGGGTTTGGTCTCAGGGTAAGATAGCTTCATAGAATTATTTGGGAAGTGCTTTTTTTTAAAATTTATTTATTTTTTGTTGAAGGATAATTGCTTTACAGAATTCTGTTGTTTTCTGTCAAACCTCAAGGTGAAGTGTTTTTAGCTTTTATATTTTTTGGAAGAGCTTGTGAAGGCTTGACATTTTCCCTCTTTATTTATTTGGCTGCACTGGGTCTTAGTTGTAACTTGGGGAATCTTTCAGCTGCTGTATCAGGGATCTAGTTCCTCGACTGGGGATCGAACCAGGACCCTTTGCATTGGGAATGTGGCACCTCAGCCACCGGACTACCAGGGAAGTCCCCATTGTTTCTCTTCTCCAATTAAGATAAATAAATTAAAAAAAAAAGAAAAAAAATGTTTATAAGAATTTAGTGAAGACATGGATCCTGGATTTTCTTTGTGGAAAATAACTTTTTTAAACTAAATAAATCTCCTTTTTTATTATAGCCATATTAAGAATATCTGTTTCTTCTTTTTTCATTCACTATTATATTTGATTTTGTTTCTTCCAGTTTTACTAAGATATAATTGACATACAGCACTATTTAAGTTTAAGGAATATAGCACAATGATCTCATTTACATACATCATGAAGTGATTTTTACAATAGTTTTGGTGAACATCCATCAACTTATATAGGTATAAAACTTAAGAAATAGAAAAAAATGTTTTCTTATGATAGCTCTTGAGATTTGCTCTCTTAACAGCTTCTGTATATGATATGAAGCAGTGTTAATTAAATTCATCATATTGTATATCACTAGTACTTATACCTGGAGGTTCATACCTTTTGATTGTCTGCATCTCCTTCCCCCTCCCCTCTACCCTATTCCCTCTGTGTTAACCATAAATTTGATCTCTTTTCTATAAATTTGTTTTTAAAGTATCATAGACCTATAACACTATGTTAGTTCCTGTTACTCAACTTAGTGACTCAAAAATATTGTATTTTAAATGATTGTGACAATAAATCTAGTTACCATATATCACCATGCCAAGATATTATGCAGTTATTCACTATATTTCCCACACTGTACATTTCATACCTGTGACTCATTTACTTTGCAACTGAAAGCTTGTACCTCTTAATCTCCCTCACCTATTTATTTCCTCCTGCTTCCCCCTCCCCTTTTACTGCATCTATAAGTCTGTTTATGTTTTATTATATTTGTCCATTTGCTTTGTTTTTTAGATTTCAAATTTAAGTAAAATCATATACTACTTGCCATTCTTCTTCTGGTTTATTTCATATCTTCAGAGTTCATCCTTGTTTTTGCAAATGACAGGATTTTATTTCTTATGGCTGAGTAATACTCCATATTCTGTTTGTATACGTGTGTGTATATACCTCATCTTCTTTATCCATTCATCTATTGATACACGTTTTGGTTGCTTCCATATTTGGCTATTTATAATATAATACTACAATGAAAAAGAGGTGCATATATCTATTCTAATTAATGTTTATACTTCTTAGGATAAATACTGAGAAATGACACTGCTAGATCATACAGTAGTTCTATTTTTAAATTTTTTGGGAATAACCATACTCTACCATAGTGGCTGCACCAGTTTACATTCCCACCAGTGAGGGTTTTCCTTTTTTCCTTGCCAACATTTGTTATTTGTTGTGTTTTGAAAATAGCTACTTTGACAAATATGATGTAATATCTTACTGTGGTTTTGACTTGCATTTTCCTGATGATGTTGATCATCTTTCATTTGGCTGTTGGCCATTTGTGTATCTTCCTTGTAAAAATGTCTACTTAGACCATTTTTCAACTGGGTTATTTGTTCATTTGTGGAATTGTATGAGTTATTTATTTTTGATATTAAGCACTTAACATGTATCATTTGCAGATATCTTCTCTTATTTACTAGGTGGCATTTTCCTTTTTTTTCTTTTTAATTTATTTTTATATTGATGGATAATTGCTTTACAGAATTTTGTTGTTTTGGCATTTTACTTTTAATGATGGTTTCCTTCTCTGTGCAAAAGCTTTTTAGTTTGATGTAGTCTTGTTTGCTTATTTTTGCTTTGTTTTCTCTACCCAAGGATGCATATCAAAAAAAAAATTATGAAGACCAATGTCAAAGAGAACATACCTATTCTTTCTTCTAGATGTTATATGCTTTCAGGCCTTACATTTAAATTTTTAATCTATTTTGAATTTATTTTTGTGCATAATGTGATAGTAGTCCAGATTGATTCTTTTGCATGTAGTTGTCCACTTCTCCCAACACCATTTGTTAAAGAGACTTTTCCCTATTTTATGCCCTTCCCTCCTTTTTCATAGAGTAATTGCCTGTATTCACTACATTCTTTATTCTAATCCATTGATCTACATCTGTTTTTGTGCCAATATCATACTGTTTTGATTACTGTAGCTTTATAGTATGGTTTGAAATCAGGGAGCATGAGACATCTAGGTCTTTCTCAATAATGTTTTAGCTATTTGGAGTCTTTTGTGTTTCCTTGAAAATTTTAGAATTATTTTGTTTGTATGAAAAAAAAGTCATTGGTATTTCATTGAATCTGTAGGTTGTTTGGGATTGGGATTGCATTGAATCTGTAGTCATGAAGATCTTTTGGGTCGTGATGATTTTTTGGGGTCATGGAGATCTTTTTTGTACAGTTCTTCTGTGTATTCTTGCCACCTCTTCTTAATATCTTCTGCTTCTGTTAGGTCCATACCATTTCTGTCCTTTATTGAGCCCATCTTCGTATGAAGTGTTCCCTTGGTATCTCTAATTTTCTTGGAGAGATCTTCAGTCTTTCCCATTCTATTGATTTCCTCTATTTCTTTGCACTGATCACTGAGGGAGGCTTTCTTATCTCTCTTTGCTGTTCTTTGGAACTCTGCACTCAGATGGGTATATCTTTCCTTTTCTCCTTTGCTTTTCACTTCTCTTCTTTTCACAGCTATTTGTAAGGCCTCCCCAGACAGCCATTTTGCTTTTTTGCATTTCTTTTTCTTGGGGATGGTTTTGCTCCCTGTCTCCTGTACAATGTTATGAACCTCTGTCCATAGTTCACCAGGCCCTCTGTCTATCAGATCTAATTGCTTAAATCTGTTTCTCACTTCCACTGTATAATTGTAAGGGATTTGATTTAGGTCATACCTGAATGGCCTAGTGGTTTTCCCCACTTTCTTCAATTTAAGTCTGAATTTGGCAATAAGGAGTTCATGATCTGAGCCACAGTCAGCTCCCGATCTTGTTTTTGCTACTGTATAGAGCTTCTTCATCTTTGGCTGCAAATAATGTAATCAATCTGATTATGGTGTTGACCATCTGGTGATGTCCATGTGTAGAGTCTTGTCTTGTGTTGTTGGAAGAGGGTGTTTGCTATGACCAGTGCATTCTCTTGGCAGAACTCTATTGGCCTTTGCCCTGCTTCATTTTGTACTCCAAGGCCAAATTTGCCTGTTACTCCAGGTGTTTCTTGACTTCCTACTTTTGCATTCCAGTCCCCTATAATGAAAAGGACATCTTTTTGGGGTGTTAGTTCTAGAAGGTCTTGTAGGTCTTCATAGAACCATTCAATTTCAGTTTCTTCAGCATTATTGGTTGAAGCATAGACTTGGATTACCATGATATTGAATGGTTTGCCTTAGAAACAAACAGAGATCATTTTGTCATTTTTGAGACTGCATCCAAGTACTGTATTTCAGACTCTTGTTGACTATGATGGACTATAAAGAAAGTTGAGCACTGAAAAATTGATGCTTTTGAACTGTGGTGTTGGAGAAGATTCTTGAAAGCCCCTTGGACTGCAAGGAGATCCAACCAGTCCATTCTAAAGGAAATCAGTCCTGAATGTTCTTTGGAAAGACTGATGTTGAAGTTGAAACTCCAGTACTTTGGCCACCTCATGCAAAGAGCTGACTCATTTGAAAAAACCCTGATGCTGGGAAAGATTGAAGGGAGGAGGAGATGGGGACAACAGAGGATGAGATGGTTGGATGACATCACCGACTCAATGGACATGAATTTGAGTAAACTCCAGGAGTTGGTGATGGACAGGGAAGCCTGGCGTGCTGCAGTCCATGGGGTCGCAAAGAGTTGGACACGACTGTGCGACTGAGAACTGAATCTGTAGGTTATTTGGGTAGTTTTGTCATTTTAAAATTGTTAGTGTATTCAACTGCAACAGATTTCTCTATATTAATATTATAACCTGCAACATTATTGAATTCATTGATGAGCTCTGGTAGTTTGTTGGTGATGATATCTATTTCTTGAGTCAGGTTCAGTAGTTTGTGTCTTTCTAGAAATTGGTCCATTTGATCTGGATTACCTAATTTTGGCATACATTTTTCAGGGATTCCCTTGTCATCTTTTCTTGTCTGTAAGGTCTGTTGCAATGTCCCCTCTTTCATTCCTGGCATTACTAATTTGAGTCTTGGTCTCCTCTTTTCTTTGTGTGTGTAGCTGAAGACTTGTTAAAGATGCTGTTCATTAAAAATAAAAACAAAACACAATTTTTGTTCTTTCTGGTTTTCCTGATTGTTATAAATTCTATATTTCATTTGTGTCTAATCTTAATAACTGACTTATTTCAGTATGCTTTGGATTGAGTTTCCTCTTTTTTTCTAGTTTTTGAAGGTAGAAGACTAGGTTATTGATTGGAAATTTTTCTTTATTAATATAGATGATTATAGTTATATATTTCACTTTAAGCGTTGTTTTATCTGAAACTCATAGAATGTGATATATGTTCATTTTTATTTGTCTCAAGGATTTTCTAATTTGCTTGTGATTTCCTCTTTGACCTATTTATTATGGGAATATGTTGGTTATAGTTTATGTGATATATGTCTTTTTCTATTTTTTAACTTTTTTTTTTTTTTTAAATTTTATTTTATTTTTAAACTTTACATAACTGTATTAGATTTGCCAAATATCAAAATGAATCCGCCACAGGTTTACATGTGTTCCCCATCCTGAACCCTCCTCCCTCCTCCCTCCCCATTCCATCCCTCTGGGTCGTCCCAGTGCACCAGCCCCAAGCATCCAGTATCGTGCATCGGACCTGGACTGGCAACTCATTTCATACATGATATTTTACATGTTTCAATGCCATTCTCCCAAATCTTCCCACCCTCTCCCTCTCCCACAGAGTCCATAAGACTGTTCTATACATCAGTGTCTCTTTTGCTGTCTCGTACACAGGGTTATTGTTACCATCTTTAAATTCCATATATATGCGTTAGTATACTGTATTGGTGTTTTTCTTTCTGGCTTACTTCACTCTGTATAATAGGCTCCAGTTTCATCCACCTCATTAGAACTGATTCAAATGTATTCTTTTTAATGGCTGAATAATACTCCATTGTGTATATGTACCACAGCTTGCTTATCCATTCATCTGCTGATGGACATCTAGGTTGCTTCCATGTCCTGGCTATTATAAACAGTGCTGCGATGAACATTGGGGTACTCGTGTCTCTTTCCCTTCTGGTTTTCTCAGTGTGTATGCCCAGCAGTGGGATTGCTGGATCATAAGGCATGTCTATTTCCAGTTTTTTAAGGAATCTCCACACTGTTCTCCATAGTGGCTGTACTAGTTTGCATTCCCACCAACAGTGTAAGAGGGTTCCCTTTTCTCCACACCCTCTCCAGCATTTATTACTTGTAGACTTTTGGATTGCAGCCATTCTGACTGGTGTGAAATGGTACCTCATAGTGGTTTTGATTTGCATTTCTCTGATAATGAGTGATGTTGAGCATCTTTTCATGTGTTTGTTAGCCATCTGTATGTCATCTTTGGAGAAATGTCTATTTAGTTCTTTGGCCCATTTTTTGATTGGGTCATTCATTTTTCTGGAATTGAGCTGTAGGAACTGCTTGTATATTTTTGAGATTAGTTGTTTGTCAGTTGCTTCATTTGCTATTATTTTCTCCCATTCTGAAGGCTGTCTTTTCACCTTGCTTATAGTTTCCTTTGTTGTGCAGAAGCTTTTAAGTTTAATTAGGTCCCATTCATTTATTTTTGATTTTATTTCCAATATTCTGGGAGGTGGGTCATAGAGGATCCTTCTGTGATGTATGTCGGAGAGTGTTTTGCCTATGTTCTCCTCTAGGAGTTTTATAGTTTCTGGTCTTACGTTTAGATCTTTAATCCATTTTGAGTTTATTTTTGTGTATGGTGTTAGAAAGTGTTCTAGTTTCATTCTTTTACAAGTGGTTGACCAGAGTTCCCAGCACCACTTGTTAAAGAGATTGTCTTTAATCCATTGTATATTCTTGCCTCCTTTGTCGAAGATAAGGTGTCCATATGTGCGTGGATTTATCTCTGGGCTTTCTATTTTGTTCCATTGATCTATATTTCTGTCTTTGTGCCAGTACCATACTGTCTTGATAACTGTGGCTTTGTAGTAGAGCCTGAAGTCAGGTAGGTTGATTCCTCCCGTTCCATTCTTCTTTCTCAAGATCGCTTTGGCTATTCGAGGTTTTTTGTTTTTCCATACAAATTGTGAAATTATTTGTTCTAGCTCTGTGAAGAATGCTGTTGGTAGCTTGATAGGGATTGCATTGAATCTATAGATTGCTTTGGGTAGTATACTCATTTTCACTACATTGATTCTTCCAATCCATGAACATGGTATATTTCTCCATCTGTTAGTGTCCTCTTTGATTTCTTTCACCAGTGTTTTATAGTTTTCTATATATAGGTCTTTAGTTTCTTTAGGTAGATATATTCCTAAGTATTTTATTCTTTCCGTTGCAATGGTGAATGGAATTGTTTCCTTAATTTCTCTTTCTGTTTTCTCATTATTAGTGTATAGGAATGCAAGGGATTTCTGTGTGTTGATTTTATATCCTGCAACTTTACTATATTCATTGATTAGTTCTAGTAATTTTCTGGTGGAGTCTTTAGGGTTTTCTATGTAGAGGATCATGTCATCTGCAAACAGTGAGAGCTTTACTTCTTCTTTTCCAATTTGGATTCCTTTTATTTCTTTTTCTGCTCTGATTGCTGTGGCCAAAACTTCCAAAACTATGTTGAATAGTAATGGTGAAAGTGGGCACCCTTGTCTTGTTCCTGACTTTAGAGGAAATGCTTTCAATTTTTCACCATTGAGGATAATGTTTGCTGTGGGTTTGTCATATATAGCTTTTATTATGTTGAGGTATGTTCCTTCTATTCCTGCTTTCTGGAGAGTTTTGATCATAAATGGATGTTGAATTTTGTCAAAGGCTTTCTCTGCATCTATTGAGATAATCATATGGTTTTTATTTTTCAATTTGTTAATGTGGTGTATTACATTGATTGATTTGCGGATATTGAAGAATCCTTGCATCCCTGGGATAAAGCCCACTTGGTCATGGTGTATGATCTTTTTAATGTGTTGTTGGATTCTGATTGCTAGAATTTTGTTAAGGATTTTTGCATCTATGTTCATCAGTGATATTGGCCTGTAGTTTTCTTTTTTTGTGGGATCTTTGTCAGGTTTTGGTATTAGGGTGATGGTGGCCTCATAGAATGAGTTTGGAAGTTTACCATCCTCTGAAATTTTCTGGAAGAGTTTGAGCAGGATAGGTGTTAGCTCTTCTCTAAATTTTTGGTAGAATTCAGCTGTGAAGCCGTCTGGACCTGGGCTTTTGTTTGCTGGAAGATTTTTGATTACAGTTTCAATTTCCGTGCTTGTGATGGGTCTGTTAAGATTTTCTATTTCTTCCTGATCGAGTTTTGGAAAGTTGTACTTTTCTAAGAATTTGTCCATTTCTTCCTCGTTGTCCATTTTATTGGCATATAATTGTTGATAGTAGTCTCTTATGATCCTTTGTATTTCTGTGTTGTCTGTTGTGATCTCTCCATTTTCATTTCTAATTTTATTGATTTGATTTTTCTCCCTTTGTTTCTTGATGAGTCTGGCTAATGGTTTGTCAATTTTATTTATCCTTTCAAAGAACCAGCTTTTGGTTTTGTTGATTTTTGCTATGGTCTCTTTTGTTTCTTTTGCATTTATTTCTGCTCTAATTTTTAAGATTTCTTTCCTTCTACTAACCCTGGGGTTCTTCATTTCTTCCTTTTCTAGTTGCTTTAGGTGTAGAGTTAGGTTATTTATTTGACTTTTTTCTTGTTTCTTGAGGTGTGCCTGTATTGCTATGAACTTTCCCCTTAGGACTGCTTTTACCGTGTCCCACAGGTTTTGGGTTGTTGTGTTTTCATTTTCATTCGTTTCTATGCAAATTTTGATTTCTTTTTTGATTTCTTCTGTGATTTGTTGGTTATTCAGCAGCGTGTTGTTCAGCCTCCATATGTTGGATTTTTTAATAGTTTTTCTCCTGTAATTGAGATCTAATCTTACTGCATTGTGGTCAGAAAAGATGCTTGGAATGATTTCTATTTTTTTGAATTTACCAAGGCTAGCTTTATGGCCCAGGATGTGATCTATCCTGGAGAAGGTTCCATGTGCACTTGAGAAGAAGGTGAAATTCATTGTTTTGGGATGAAATGTCCTATAGATATCAATTAGGTCTAACTGGTCTATTGTATCGTTTAAAGTTTGTGTTTCCTTGTTAATTTTCTGTTGAATTGATCTATCCATAGGTGTGAGTGGGGTATTAAAGTCTCCCATTATTATTGTGTTGTTGTTAATTTCTTCTTTCATACTTGTTAGCATTTGTCTTACATACTGCGGTGCTCCCGTGTTGGGTGCATATATATTTATAATTGTTATATCTTCTTCTTGGATTGATCCTTTGATCATTATGTAGTGACCATCTTTGTCTCTTTTCACAGTCTTTGTTTTAAAGTCTATTTTATCTGATATGAGTATTGCTACTCCTGCTTTCTTTTGGTCCCTATTTGCATGGAAAATCTTTTTCCAGCCCTTCACTTTCAGTCGGTATGTGTCCCCTGTTTTGAGGTGGGTCTCTTGTAGACAACATATGTAGGGGTCTTGTTTTTGTATCCATTCAGCCAGTCTTTGTCTTTTGGTTGGGGCATTCAACCCATTTACATTTAAGGTAATTACTGATAAGTATGACCCCGTTGCCATTTACTTTATTGTTTTGGGTTCGAATTTATACACAATTTTTGTGTTTCCTGTCTAGAGAATATCCTTTAGTATTTGTTGGAGAGCTGGTTTGGTGGTGCAGAATTCTCTCAGCTTTTGCTTGTCTGAAAAGCTTTTGATTTCTCCTTCATACTTGAATGAGATCCTTGCTGGGTACAATAATCTGGGCTGTAGGTTATTTTCTTTCATCATTTTAAGTATGTCTTGCCATTCCCTCCTGGCTTGAAGAGTTTCTATTGAAAGATCAGCTGTTATCCTTATGGGAATTCCCTTGTGTGTTATTTGTTGTTTTTCCCTTGCTGCTTTTAATATTTGTTCTTTGTGTTTGATCTTTGTTAATTTGATTACTATGTGTCTTGGGGTGTTTCGCCTTGGGTTTATCCTGTTTGGGACTCTCTGGGTTTCTTGGACTTGGGTGATTATTTCCTTCCCCATTTTAGGGAAGTTTTTAACTATTATCTCCTCAAGTATTTTCTCATGGTCTTTCTTTTTGTCTTCTTCTTCTGGGACCCCTATGATTCGAATGTTGTAGCGTTTAATATTGTCCTGGAGGTCTCTGAGATTGTCCTCATTTCTTTTAATTCGTTTTTCTTTTATCCTCTCTGATTCATTTATTTCTACCATTCTATCTTCTAATTCACTAATCCTATCTTCTGCCTCTGTTATTCTACTATTTGTTGCCTCCAGAGTGTTTTTAATTTCACTTATTGCATTATTCATTATATATTGACTCTTTTTTATTTCTTCTAAGTCCTTGTTAAACCTTTCTTGCATCTTCTCAATCCTTGCCTCCAGGCTATTTATCTGTGATTCCATTTTAATTTCAAGATTTTGGATCAATTTCACTATCATTATTCGGAATTCTTTATCAGGTAGATTCCCTATCTCTTCCTCTTTTGTTTGGTTTGGTGGGCATTTATCCTGTTCCTTTATCTGCTGGCTATTCCTCTGTCTCTTCATCTTGTTTAAATTGCTGAGTTTGGGGTGTCCTTTCTGTATTCTGGCAGTTTGTGGAGTTCTCTTTATTGTGGCGTTTCCTTGCTGTGTGTGGGTTTGTACAGGTGGCTTGTCAAGGTTTCCTGGTTAGGGAAGCTTGTGTTGATGTTCTGGTGGATGGAGCTGTATTTCTTCTCTCTGGAGTGTAATGAAATGTCCAGTAATGAGTTATGAGATGTCTATGGTTTTGGGGTGACTTTGGGCAGCCTGTATCTTGAAGCTCAGGGCTGTGTTCCTTTGTTGCTGGAGAATTTGCTTGTTATGTTTTTCCCTGGAACTTGTTGGCCCTTGTGTGGTGCTTGGTTTCAGTGTCGGTATGGAGGCGTTTGATGAGCTCCTGTCAATTAATGTTCCTTGGAGTCTGGAGTTCCCTGGAGTCAGGGATTGGACTTAAGCCTCCTACTTCCAGTTATCGGTCTTAATTTTACAGTAGTTTCAAAACTTCTCCTTCTATACAGCACCACTGATAAAACATCTACGTTAAAGATGAAAAGTTTCTCTACTGTGAGGGTCACTCAGAGAGGTTCACAGCGTTACATGGAGAAGAGAAGAGGGAGGAGGGAGTTAGAGGTGACCCAAATGAGATGAGGTGGAGTCAATAGTGGAGAGAGTGGGCTAGCCAGTAGTCACTTCCTTATGTGCACTCCACAACTGGACCGCTCAGAGATGTTCACGGAGTTATACAGGGAAGAGAAGAAGGAGGCAGGAGACAGAGGTGGCCAGAAGGATAAAAGGGGGAAATGAAAAGGCGGGAGACAGATCCAGCCAGTAATCAGTTCCTTAAGTGTTCTCCACCGTCTGGAACACACAGAAATTCACAGAGTTGGGTAGAGTAGAGAGGGGTTAGGGAGGAGATACAGGTGACCTGGTGGAGAAAATGGAGAGTCCAAAGGGAGAGAGAGCAGCCAAGCCAGTAATCTCGTACACTAGTGAAAAATGGGTCCTGAAGATTGGGTTCTTAAAGGTACAAAATTGGTAACAAATACATAAAAACAAAAATTAGAAATCTAGAGTAGAGTTTGGAATTTCAAAAATGCGATGTTAATGAAAAGGAGAAGGAAAAGAAAGAGAGAAAAAACGAACAAAGAAAAACAAACAAGGTCATGAAAGTAATAAAGAAACTACAGGTACAAAATTGATAACTAATACCAAACAGCAAAAATTAAAAATCTAGAGTAGAGTTTGGAATTTCAAAAATACAACGTTTAAAAAAAAAAAAAAAAAAAAAGAAGAAGAAAAATAAAGAGAGAAAACAAACAAACCAACAAAAACAATGTCGCAAAAATTATAAAGAAAATACAGGTACAAAATTGATATCAAATACCAAAAAGCATAAATTAAAAATCTTGAGTAGAGTTTGGAATTGCAGATATACGATGTTATATAAAAGAAGAAGAGAAAGAAACAGAGGAAAAAAAAAGTCACAGCAATTATGAAAAAAACTATAGGTACAAAATTGATAACATATATCAAAAGGCTAAAATTAAAAATCTAGAGTAGAGTTTGGAATTTCAAAAATGCAATGTTAAAGAAAAGAAGAAAAAGAAAAAAAGAAAAAAAAAAACCACGGTCAAAAAATTATAAAATATATATATGAAGTTTGCTGAAGAAGAAAAAAAAAAAAAAATAGGGTCTTTTTTTTTTTTTTTTGCAAAGTAATAGTTATAAAAGTGAAAATTAAAGGACAATAGAGGACTTAAAAAAATTTTTTTTTAATTAAAAAAAAAAAGAAAGAAAGAAAGATTGATCATAAAAATAGTAAAAATATATCTAGGTCTTTCTCTGGTTTTGTTGTGAGTATTGTGGGTTCAGTTCATTTTTGGCAGTTCCTTAGTCCGACTTATATTTCTCAAGATCTATAGGCCCCTTCCTATGTGATCCGTAGTAACCACAGGGTTTTAATCTATGGCCTGTAGCTTCCAAGGCGTTTCCCTCTGTTATAGCTTCTTCTGTTTGCTGGTCTCTTCAGTGTCTGGTTCCCGCCCTGACACAAAGGGGACGGTGGAGGACCCTATTTTTTTTTTTTTTTAATTTAGGCTCACTTGTTCAGCTGCGCTGTGGGGAGGGAGGGAGGGATGCTGCAAACAGATAACACTGGCGTGCGCTCGAAGTGCCTCGGCCACACTGGGTCTGCCCCCGCTCACGGCGCGTGTAACCTCCCTGCCCACACTGCTTGGGCTCTAGGTTGTTCCGCCGGGAACAATCAGAGGCCGGCCCTGGACTGAGCTCCCAGGTCCAAGCCGCTCAGGTTCAGGCACTCGGGTAGTCCTCAGAGGCGCAGACTTGGTTGGGCCTGCGTTTTGTGTTCTTCCCAGGTCGAGCAGCTCAGGTGATGAGGTGTTTGGCGGGCGCCAATGCTGCGACTTATCGCCTCCCCGCCACTCGGTTATCTGGGTGTAAAACCAGCGCACCTTCTCAGGCAGATGTTGACCGTCCAGACCCCCAAGAAGTTTTAGTTAGCAAAGAAGCCTGCTTACAGTTTTATAGATGGTGTCTCTCTGGGGCTGCGATTGCCCCCTTCCGGCTCTGGCTGCCTGTCACCGGAGGGGGAAGGTCTGCAGCCGGCTATCTCTGTTCAGTCCTTTGTTCTGTGCGCGGGCCTGGCGGTGTCTTAGGTTAGGGCTGGCTTTTCGCGTGGTAGATATCCCACAGTCTGGTTTGCTAGCCCAAATTATTTCGCTCAGATAGCGCTCAGGACATTCGGCCCGATTCTTACTCTAAGGGACACAGCCCGTGCCGCACTTCCCTGCCCAGCCCCCGCTTGCTAATGCCGTGTGCAGGCGTCTGCGCCGCTTCTCCGCTGGGGGAGTTACCGTAGGGCTCACAATCCGCGATTTTTAATTGTTTTTTTTTTTTTTTTTCCCCTCCCTTTTATGTGGCCCTCTGTGCTTCCAAAGCTCGGCACAGATTCGGCAGTGAGAGGGTTTCCTGGTGTTTGGAAACTTCTCTCTTTTTAAGACTCCCTTCCCGGGACGGAACTCCGTCCCTCCCTCTTTTGTCTCTTTTTTTGTCTTTTATATTTTTTCCTACCTCCTTTCGAAGAGTTGGGCTGCTTTTCTGGGTGCCTGATGTCCTCTGCCGGCATTCAGAAGTTGTTTTGTGGAATTTACTCGACGTTTAAATGCTCTTTTGATGAATTTGTGGGGGAGAAAGTGTTCTCCCCGTCCTACTCCTCCGCCATCTTGGCTCCTCCCCTATTTTTTAACTTTCAAACTATTTGTTTCCTTAAGCTTGTCCATTGTAGAAAGCATATAGTTGAATCATATTTATGTTTTGGTTTTCCATTCTGCAAATCTACTTTTTATTGTATTTAAACCATTTACATTTAATGCAATTATGATAAGGTAGTTAACTTTGTAGTATTACTTTGCTCTTTGTTTTCTAAGGCTTATGCCTCTTTTGTTCATGTATTCTTTTGTGTTAAATAGATGTTTTTGAGTGTACCATTTTAATCCTCTTGTTATTCTTTTTGCTATATTTGTTATTTTATTAGTAGTTTCCCAGGTTATCACAGTTGCCTCTAAACTTATAATAATCTAGCTTGAATTAATACCCACTTAATTTCATTAGTATACTCAAACTTTGTGCTTATTTTTTGTTTGTTTTTATCCCCCTTGTTATTGTCATTCAAATTATGTTGTTAACACAGATTTATAATTACTATTTTATGCATTTCTCTTTTTAATTAAGAAAAAGAATTATAAGTAAAATATCTAAATAATATTTATGTTTGTGTAGTTACTTTTAAAAGTGTTCTTTATTTCTCTACATGGACTAGAATTACTGTCTAGTGTCCTTTCATTTCAGTCTGAAGACTTCCTTTAGTACTTCCTATAAATTAGGTCTGTAAATCATTAGGTCTATAAATCATAGTCTCAGTTTTTGTTTACTTTGGAATTTCTTCATTTGTCCTGCATTTTTTATGAACAGTTTTACTGGAAAGAGAATTTTTGGTTCATATTCTTTTCTTTTTTCTTTGGTGCTTTAAATATGTCATCTCACTATCATCTGGTTTGTATGGTTTCTGATGAGAAATCTTGTTAATCTTGTTGAAGATACATTGTATAGATGGATCATTTCTCTCTTGGTGCTTTCATAAATTTCTGTTTGTATTTCAGCAGTTTGATTATGAAATATTGTGTACAGTTTTCTGAATTATCCTTCTTGAAGTTAATTGAGTTTCTTGGATGTATACATTAATGTTTTTCATCAAATTTGAGGAGGTTTAATGATTATTTCTTTAAATATTTTTCTTGCTCCTTTCATTCTCTCTTCTTGTGGGACTAGTATTATGGTTATATTTGTATACTTGATGGGGATCCCACAAGTCCCTGAGGTTCTGGTTAACTTTTGTATATTTTTTTCTTTGTATTCCGCAGACTAATCGCAGTTGACCTGTTTTTAAGTTCACTGTTTTTTTCTGCCCATTTGTATCTGCTGTTGAGTCCCTTTAGTGAATTTTATTTTTTGATAATTTCTGTCTTATATAATCATCTTTTCTATTTGCTCAGACATCATTCTGATACTTTGGTTCTCTAGATATGGTTTCCTTCAGTTTTTTGAACATGTTTAAATAGTTGATTTAAAGTCTTTGTCTAGTAAGTTTAATGTATGGGCTTTTAACTGGCCCAGCTTCTATGACCCCTTCTCCTCAACTGTTTATCAGCCATACTTTCTTGTTCCTTTGCATGTGTCATATTTTTTGTTGAAAACTGGAAATTTTAGATAGTGTAATGTAGCAGATACAAAAATCAGAGTCTTTCCTTCCCCAGGATTTTTGTTGCTGCTGTTTGCTTGTTTAGTGACTTTCCTAAACAAATTATATAAAATACATATTTTTGTCATGAATGGTCATTGAACTCTCTGTTCAGTTAGCACGTGTGAGTGTGCACTCTGGTGTATTAGTCATTCAGTCATGTCTGACTGTCTGTGTCCCATGGACTGTAGCCCACAAGGCTCCTCTGTCCGTGGGATTCTCCAGGCAAGAATACTGGAGTGCATTGCCATTCCCTTCTCCAGGGGATCTTTCTGATACAGGGATCAAACCCAAGTATCCTGCACTGCAGGCAGATTCTTTACCATATAAGCCAATAATGGAAGTTCAGTTCAGTTCAGTTCAGTTGCTCAGTCATGTCCGACTCTTTGCGACCCCATGAATCGCAGCATGCCAGGCCTCCCTGTCCATCACCAACTCCCGGAGTTCACTCAGACTCACGTCCATCGAGTCAGTGATGCCATCCAGCCATCTCATCCCCTGTCGTCCCCTTCTCCTCCTGCCCCCAATCCCTCCCAGCATCAGAGTCTTTTCCAATGAGTCAACTCTTCGCATGAGGTGGCCAAAGTACTGGAGTTTCAGCTTTAGCATCATACCTTCCAAAGAAATCCTAGGGCTGATCTCCTTCAGAATGGACTGGTTGGATCTCCTTGCAGTCCAAGGGACTCTCAAGAGTTTTCTCCAACACCACAGTTCAAAAGCATCAATTCTTCGGCGCTCAGTTTTCTTCACAGTCCAACTCTCACATCCATACATGACCACTGGAAAAACCACAGCCTTGAGGTTTTCATAAATTCTTAGAGCCAATAATCTTTTTAGTCTCTTTAGAGGGCTCTATTAGTCTGTTGCAATATACCTTTAACATTCAGTCAGTCAGATTAGCACTCTTCTTTAGTCACCATTTACTGCTTGTGTAGAATTACAAGGTCAAAGAGAGGTGAAAGTTTAAGCTCTTCTCAGATGTCTCTTGGGGATGTACATGTTCCTGGACATATACATACTCCTTTGTATGAGCATGGCTTTCTAGATTCCCAGGAAATCTTTGCAAAACCCCCTATGGATATGTCATTTTTCAGCTCTTATCTCTTTTTTGTTTGTTTGTTGTTTTCCCAAGCTGTTATTGTTGCCTTAGGCAGCTATAATGTTAAGCAGTTGCCACTGATTATTTTCAACAAACATCCCAGTTCAGTTCCTCAGTCATGTCGGACTCTCTGTGACCCCGTGGACTGCAGCATGCCAGACATCCCTATCGATCACCAACTCCCGGAACCTACTCAAACTCATGTCCCTCGCATCGGTGATACCATCTAACCATCTCATCCTCTGTCATCCCCTTCACCTCCCACCTTCAATCTTTCCCAGTATCAGGGTCTTTTCCAAGGAGTTGGTTCTTTGTATCAGGTGGCCAAAGTATTAGAGTTTCAGCTTCAGCATCAGTTCTTCCAGTGAATATTCAGGACTGATTTCCTTTAAGATTGACTGGTCGGATCTCCTTGCTGACCAAGGGACTCTCAGGAGTCTTCTCCAACACCACAGTTCAAAAGCATCAATTCTTCAGCGCTCAGCTTTCTTTATAGTTCAACTCTCACACCCATACATGACTACTGGAAAAACCATAGCTTTGACTAGACAGACATGTGTCAGCAAAGTAATGTCTCTCCTTTTTAATGTGCTGTCTAGGTTGGTCATAGTTTTTCTTCAAAGGAGCAAGCATCTTTTAATTTTATGGCTGCAGTCATTGTCTGCAGTGATTTTGTCCCCCAAAATAAAGTCTGTCACTGTATCCATTCTTTCCCCATCTATTTGCCATCAAGTGATGGGACTAGATGCCATGTTCTTAGTTTTCTGAATGTTGAGTTTT
Source organism: Bubalus kerabau (assembly GCF_029407905.1). NCBI lineage: Eukaryota > Metazoa > Chordata > Mammalia > Artiodactyla > Bovidae > Bubalus > Bubalus kerabau. Next base: position 73,696,102 of record NC_073628.1, on the reverse strand, counting down.
AAGTCAACTTTTTCACTCTCTTCTTTCATTTTCATTAAGAGGCTCTTTAGTTCTTTGCTTTCTACCATAAGGGTGGTGTCATGTGTGTATCTGAGGTTATTGTTATTTCTCCCGGCAATCTTCATTCCAGCTTGTGCTTCATCCAGCCTGTCATTTCACATGATGTATTCTGCATATAAGTTAAATAAGCAGGGTGAGAATATATAGCCTTGACATACTCCTTGCCCCATTTGGAACCAGTCTGTTGTTCCATGTCCAGTTCTAACTGTTGCTTCTTGACCTGCATACAGATTTCTCTGGAGGCAAGTCAGGTGATCTGGTATTCCCATCTCTTTCAGAATTTTCCACAGTTTGTTGTGATCCACCCAGTTCAAAGGCTTTGGCATAGTCAATAAAGCAGAAATAGATGTTTTTCTGAAACTCTCTTTGTTTTTCGATGATCCAGTGAATGTTGGAAATTTGATCTCTGGTTCCTCTGCCTTTTCTAAATCCAGCTTGAACATCTGGAAGTTCACAGTTCATGTACTGTTGAAGCCTGGCTTGGATGATTTTGAGCATTACTTTGCTATTATGTGAGATGAGTGCAATCGTGTGGTAGTTTGCACATTCTTTGGCATTGCCCTTCTTTGGGATTGGAATGAAAATTGACCTTTTTCAGTCCTGTGGCCACTGCTGAGTTTTCCAGATTTGCTGGCATATTGAGTGTAGCACTTTCACAGCATCATCTTTTAGGATTTGAAATAACTCAATTGGAATCCCATCACTCCATAGCTTTGTTCATAGTGATACTTACTAAGGCCCACTTGACTTTGATTCCAGGATCACTCTAGGTGAGTGATCACACCATTGTGGTTATCTGGGTCATGAAGATCTCTTTTGTATAGTTCTGTGTATTCTTGCCACCTCTTCTTAATATCTTCTGCTTCTGTTAGGTCCATACCATTTCTGTCCTTTATTGTGCCCATCTTTGCATGAAATGTTCCTTTGGTATCTCTGATTTTCTTGAAGAGATCTCTAGTCTTTTCCATTCTACTGTTTTCCTCTATTTCTTTGCATTGATTGCTGAGGAAGGCTTTCTTATCTCTCCTTGCTATTCTTTGGAACTCTGCATTCAAATGGGTATATCAGCCAGAACAGTGTCTGAGTGTCTCCTGTGGAGGTATGGGTCAGCAGTGGCCTGCCACAGGGGCAGTGTCTCTGGGTGCAGCAGACCTGGGTATGGCATAAGCCCTCTTGGAGGAGGTTGCCATTAACCCTACCCTAGAACTGCTGAACTTACATAGATCTTAAACAGACTCTTGGAGGGCACCAACAAAACCTTGTGCGCACCAGGACCCAGGAGAAAGGAGCAGTGGCCCCACAAGAGACTGACCCAGACATGCCCATGAGTGTCCAGGAGTCTCTGGCAGAGGTGTGGGTTGGCAGTTGCCTGCTGCAGGGTCAGGGCCCCTGAGTGCAGCAGTGTGTGCAAGGGACTTTTGAAGGAGGTTGCCATTATCTTCATTACCACCACCATAGTTTGGGCTCAGGTCAAGCAACAGGGAGGGAACACAGTCCTGCCCATCAACAGAAAATGGGATTAAAAATTTACTGAACATAGTCTCACCCATCAGAACAAGACCCAGTTTCCTCTTCAGCCAGTCTCTCGCATCAGGAAGCGTCCATAAGCCTGTTATCCTTCTTCATCAGAGGGCAGACAGACTGAAAACCACGATCACAGAAAACTAACGAAACTGATCACATGGACCACAGCCTTGTCTAGCTCAATGAAACCATGAGCCATGCTGTGTAGGACCATCCAAGATGGATGGGTCATGGTGGAGAGTTCTGACAAAATGTGGTCCACTGGAGAAGGGAATGACAAACCACTTCAGTATTCTTGCCTTCAGAATGCCATGAACAGTATGACCAAAAAAGAAAGAAATGACCAAGCTCTGAGTAATTTCAAGCCATACATGTGGGGTTTTTATAGTACCACTATCATATTAAATAATGACAGTTTTCTGAGATTAAGGCTTTCAAGGAGCTCCAACGCCACTCTCATTCCTCCAGTGGATGCTAGGCTCTATTTTTCGCTGTGATCATAGAATATCCAATATCAAGATTAACCATTGAGTGATTGAGAGGAGGATGGCAATTGAGAAAGTTAAAATGCCACAAAATATGCTATTCTTATTGTTATTGTATACTTATTGTTATTCACCCACTAAAACACACACACACACCCCCTGGATTTTTGCAAATCTTTGGTCAATTTCCATCATTTTAGAAAAGTTGATTTGACATTCTTTGCTAGTGTTATCATTGCTTTTATGGCAGAATCTTCAGTTGTTCTTACTTTGCCATTCCTGATCACACTGTGTAATTTTTCTCATCATTATCGTGCACTTTTATCAGCAGGCATAAGGTTTGTTAGATTTATAACTAGTATTCATGTTTTGGGACTAATATAAACATTACTTTAAAAACTTCTTTCCAGTAGTTCATCACTAGTGTATAGAAATTGAATTGATTTTTATACATTCAGCTTGTTGCTAAATTCACTTATTATTTCTAGTAGGTTTTGTATAAATTTACTGGGCTTTCCTAAGAGACAATTATATTACCCATGAATAGAGGCAATTTTATTTCTTCCTTTCCAGTTGGTGTGACTTTTTAAAAATTTAGCCTTATTGCAAAACTACTCTTTTTATCTTGATTTATATATTAGACTATTTACTCAGTTTTCCTATTGAAGTAATTTTGCTATGCCACCAATCATAATGTGGATGTACTGCTTCTTTCCAGTAATTACATATTTTCTAAATCTACAACTACGAGGGCTTTCTGGTATGATTCATATCTGTTTACTTGATCAATTTATGTAATTTAACTGATATTTGCCATATGAATATTTTTCAAAGAAAAATCATTTTATTGTTTATTCCAATGAATATCTGTTGCTGTAAAGCTGGCAACTGACAAAGGAATTAGTAAAATTCACTCTTATGACTGTGTCCTTGATTTTATGATATTCTCCCCCAAAATCAAATCATAATTCTCCTGTTTGGAGTGGATGATTCACATTAACTCTAGGTCTTTAGTGAACTTTTTTAACTTTAAAAATTCCCTTCAAATATGAATTCTGTGGTAGAAGATGTGATTGTTCTATGTTCAGATTCCAAATTTGAAAACTATAATTGTTTTTAAAGGTCATAAAACCTAGTCCCTTTATTTTACAGGTGATAAAATAGATTTCACAATCCCTCTGCAGCAAAGTGTCCCTTTATTGCTAAAATATAGGAAATGAATTCAGATTTATTAATATTGAGGTGTACACCTTCACTTCTATACCCTAGTCTGACTTCTATTGACTTGGAGACTCTAATAGCCTAACTGGTCTCACTACTTCTACCCTTGTCTTCCTATATTCTGTTTTTAACACTTTGGAATAAACCTGAGTTCATGTCACTTCTCTACTCCATGCTCTCCAGAAACTTCCTATTTTACACAGAATAAAAACCAAAGTACTAACAATAGGCTCCATGACTTTTCACAATTGGAACCCAATTACCCTTCCCCCTGCCGACCACTGCAGCAGCCAGTTACTTGTGTGGCTGGCTTGTCGGACTTAATTTTCCAAGAGCCTCCCTTCTCTTACTCTGCTTCAGGGTACTGGCTTCTTGCAGTTCCTCTAGTATGCCAATCATAGTGGCTTAGGGGGTCTGTGCGTTCATTGACTTCTGTCTGGAATATTGCCCCAAGATGTATACATGATTCATTCTCTTTCTGTTCTCAATGAGACCTCTCTTTAACATACCATCCAAATTAAATTCCAGCTATGCTCTCTATGTAGCTCTAATTTTCCCCATTTTCATAGTATTTATCATATTTTAATATACTATATAAGTTACTCATTTATTATGTTCATATAACTGCTGGAATATAGGCTCCACAGTTGTTTTTTTGGCTTTTTGTGCCTGTTTTGTTAACTAATGTATCCCCCAAACCCATGAAAAGTCCTAACGTGTGAAAGGCTCTCTATAAATATTTGTTGAAGGAATGAATGAAGAAAAAATGAAAGCACCTTGATAATTTAAATCCATGATTCAAGCTTTGAGAAAATCACAATGATCATCAGTTTTGCTTTCAATGATATTAAGCCTTTCAAAAATCACAAGTGATTATCCCTTATTTGTTATGATCTGTATTTTCTGGGTACTTTGAAATAAAACATTCCCTAGCAGTTCTATATATAATGTTTTAGACTTTTTAAAAAATACACTGAAAAAACAAATTGGATAATATGGAATACATTTCATAATGTATATTTTTTCTCTTTGATAACTCATTATGTTAAATGTACAAAATATTGACTAAATTCATTACCTAGGCCTCCATAACAAAATACCACAAACTGCGTGGCTTATAACAATGGAACTTTATTGTCTCACAGTTCTGGATGCTATACATCCAAAATCAAGGTGTTACTAGGTCCATGTTCTCTTTGAAACCTCTAGTGGAGAGTCCTTTGCCTTTTTTTTTTTTTTCCAATTTCTTTTTTTTTTTAATTTTATTTTTTAAACTTTACATAATTGTATTAATTTTGCCAAATATCAAAATGAATCCACCACAGGTATACATGTGTTCCCCATCCTGCACCCTCCTCCCTCCTCCCTCCCCATACCATCCCTCTGGGTCGTCCCAGTGCACCAGCCCCAAGCATCTAGTATCGTGCATCGAACCTGGACTGGCAACTTGTTTCATACATGATATTTTACATGTTTCAATGCCATTCTCCCAAATCTTCCCACCCTCTCCCTCTCCCACAGAGTCCATAAGACTGTTCTATACATCAGTGTCTCTTTTGCTGTCTCGTACACAGGGTTATTGTTACCATCTTTCTAAATTCCATATATATGCGTTAGTATACTGTATTGGTGTTTTTCTTTCTGGCTTACTTTAATTAACTTCTGGTGGTGGCCACCAATCCATGGTATTCCGTGACTTATATAGTTACATCACTCCAAACCCCACCTTTGTTGTCACGTGGCCTTCTCATTGTGTGAATGTGTTTCTACCAGGCACTTTCCTCTTCTTACAAGGACACTAGTCAGTTTAGTCCTACCCTAATGATATCACCTTAACTTGATTATATCTGCAAAGACTCTATTTCCATATAAAAGCATGTTCATAGGTACTGGGGGATGACTTCAATATGCAGTTTGAGAAGAGTACCATTCAACCTGTAACAGTAGCTTTTAAATTGGGGAGGGTATTGCTTGATGGCATAGCATGCTTTGAGGATGATGGGAAACTTCTTGTTGCTTCATTAGTAAGTGCTGCCAATAGCAGAATCAGTGTTAATCTCTTTAGTGTCCCTAGCCAACACTGAAGTGAATACTATAATTATTTCAATTAGCCTTCTTCCTGTATATCAACTGGAAACCTTTAGATTCATGAAGAAATATTCATATGTGAAATGTTATTTTCTTAACTATAGCCTTTAATATAATTATAAGAAGAAATAGAAATATATACACACAAGCACAAACTCAAACACAAACACATGTCCTTTTTATGCCCCTGAATCTCACCCTTCTTTGCTCGTTCATCTGCCCCTGCTTCTGAGATCAACATTGAAACTATTTGGTGTGCTAATTCTACTTGGCATCTTTTATTCATCTGGCATAACCTCACTCTGTCCCAGGTTCCTCTGAGTCACCACCAAGGAACTGCAGCAAAGGTTGAGCAAACATTTTTAAAAACTCTATTATTAAGATAAAATTAAAAAATAGAATTGTTTAAAAAAACACATTTGAGGAAATAGTCATTTGGTGATTGGCCATTGCTCTAAATTTAATTTAAAAGCAGTTAATAGGCATTATACTTTAGATCATATCCTTTTTTGTGTCCCCATGATTTAAACTCTAGCTAGAATTTTGCCATTTTCATTGTTTTTCTTATTATTAAAACAAACAAACAAGCTTTCTTACATTTTTCTGTTCCTACTCTCCATGGGCTTATCTGTTAATGCATTGTAAATAAGTATTTGCTGAATTGATAAAATTGTGTGTGGTTTAAAGTTGATATCTACCCATATCTTGAAAAGTTACCTAATTCAAAGCAGATTGGGCTCTGAACTTGACTTGTTTTATAAAAATACTCATGTGGTTAAGGAATTTTGAGACATGTGAGTAATTCAGATACATGTGAGTAACTCAGAACTCATAAACAGGAGGTTTACAATCTATCCTCACTTATCCCAGGCTTTCTAAATGAGGCATTAATCTTAATTTGTAGAGTACCTAAACTGATGCCCTGAAGCTTGGTGATTGAGCAAGTGGAATGGAAAAATGGGGAGTCGTCTTCTCAGTAATGTGAATGCTCTGAAAATCACATGGGAAACAGATGAGAATCACATTTAGGACTGATGAAATGATAGATTTATGTTTATAAACTACAGAGAAATTTGATTTGGGGAAGATATTCTGGATAGAGATTATAAGTTGTGTCAGTTAATAGGCTTGCCAAAATAATAACTCTGACATAAGGCCTATAAAGTTTATAGAAATAACTATTATCATTACTGTTATTCATTTGTAATTAGTAAAATATATACTGTTCAGTGATGAGGGCATGACAACCCACTCTAGTATTCTTTCCAGGAAAATCCCATGGATAGAGCAGCCTGGTGTGTTATGGTCCACAAAGAGTCATACACGACTGAAGTGACTTAGTACACACACTGGTCTATAAGAATTTGAAAAGGCTGTGATATAAAGTACTTCCACCTATTGACCAAATTACTAGTAAGGAGATTAAAACAGTTAAAAAAAAAAGTCTCTCAACCAATAAGCCCAGGAACAAATGACCTCACTGGTGAATTCTAGGAAGTATTCAAAGAAGATTAAATACCTAGTCTTCTCAAACTCTTCTCTGATGAACATAGGTACAAAAATTCTGAACAAGATATTAGCAAACTGAATCCAAAAAGACATTGAAAGGCTCATGCATTGTGATAAAGTGGGATTTATTCCAAGGATGTAAGGATGGTTCAGTACCCATGAATCAATTGAGGTGATAAGTCACATCAGCAAAATGAAGGATGGGGACAACATGTATACCTGTGGCGGATTCATTTTGATATTTGGCAAATCTAATACAGTTATGTTAAGTTTAAAAATAAAATAAAATTAAAAAAAAATAAATAACAACAACAACAAAAAAGTCATATGATCATCTCAATACATGTAGAAAAAGCATTTTACAAAATTCAACATTAATTTATGACAAAGACTCTCAGCAAAGTGTTTACAGAGGGACTATATCTCAGCATAAAATGGCCATGTATGACAAACCCATAGCTAACAATGGTGGAAATATGAAGGCTTTTCCTGTAAGATCAGGAATAAGACAAGGATGCCCTCTTACTACTTCTCATCAACATTGTTTGAAATTCCTATCCACAGCAATTAGCAACAAATCCCTGGTAGCTCAGCTGGTAAAGAATCCACCTGCAGCGCAGGAGACCCTGGTTTGATTCCTGGGTCAGGAAGATCCCCTGGAGAAGGGATAGGCTACCCACTCCAGTATTCTTGGGCTTGCTTCCCTGGTGGCCCAGATGGTAAAGAATCTCTTGCAATGCAGGAGACCTGGGTTCGATCCCTGGGTTTGGAAGATCCTCTGGTGGAGGGCATGGCAACCCACTCCAGTATTCTTGCCTGGAGAATCCCCATGGACAGAGGAGCCTGGTGGGCTATAGTCCATGGGGTTTCAAAGAGTTGGACATGATCGAGTGACTAAGCATAGCACACAAGAAATAAAAGGAATCTAAATTGGAAAGAAAGAAAAGAAAAACTGTTGCTGTTTGCAGATAACACATTATTGTTGTTGTTGTTCAATCATTAAGTCATGTCCAACTCTTTGCGACCCCATGGACTGTAGCATGCAGGGAAAACTATCACTATTTGCAGATAACATGTTATGGAAAACCTAAAGACTGCCCACCAAAAGCTGTTAGAACTAATAAATAAGGTAAGTTGCAGTATATAAAATCAATATACAAAAATATGTCATATTTCTATACACAAATAATAAACTATGAGAAAGAGAAATTAAGAAAACAATCATATTTACAATTGCATCAAATTGGTAAAGAAGCTGCCTGCAATGCAGGAGACCTGAATTTGATCCCTGGGTTGGTAAGATACCCTGGAGAAGGAAATGGCAACCCACTCCAGTATTCTTGCCTGCAAAAGCCCATGGACAGAGGAGCCTGGCAGGCTACAGTTTATGGGCTCGCAAAGAGTCAGACATGACTTAGTGACTAAACCACCACAAAAGCAAAATAGGAATAAATTTAAACAAGGAGGTAAAAGACCTGTACATTGAAAACTATAGGACACTCATGAATCAAACTAAAGACACAAATTAGTAGAAATTTATTTCTTATTCATAGATTGGAATAGTTAATATTCTTGAAATGTCCATCTTATCCAAAGAGTTAGTCCTCTCAGTGGTCCAACTCTTTGAGACCCGAGTGTAGCCCACAAGGCTTTTCTGTCCATGGTATTTCCCAGGCAAGAATACTGGAGTGGGTTGCTGTTTCCTTCTCCCGGGGATCTTCCAGACCCAGGGATCAAATTCGGGTCTTCTCATTAAAGGTAGATTCTTTACCATATAGGCCACCAGGGAAGCCCCAGAGTGAAGACTGCAGCCCAGGAGACAGTATCTCTGATAGCTCTGAGAGACTGCTCCATCTTATCCAAAAAATCTATAAGTTCAATGCAACTCTTTTCAAAATTCCAAGGGTATATTTCATAGAACTAGAACAAATAATTCTAAAAGTTGTAGCAAACCACAAAAGATCATGAATTATCAAAATGATCTTGAGCAAGAAGAACAAAGCTGGAAGAACCATCCTCCCTGATTTCAAACGCTACTACAAAGCTATAGTAATCAACATTGTATGGTGTTGGCACAAAAACAGACACACAGATCAATGGGACAGAATTGAGAACCCTGGATTGTGCCCAATAAAAATTTAAAAAACTCATCAATACAGAGAACAGTTTACTGATAACTGTAGGGGAATGAGGTTGAGAGGGGTCAAAACCGATGAGGGTGTCAACTTGTATAGTGATGGGTGATAACTAGATTTGTGGTGACCACTTGGTACTATATACAGATGTTGAATTATGATGCTGTACAACTGAAACTAATATGAATAAAAAAGTTTCATAGCTTTAAAAGAATTTCACTTGAACATTTGTCAGACATTGCTTGGAAAACTGAGATTTCATATATATATACATATGTATATATATATTACAGGTTCAGAGCAGTTTGTTGGAAGAATGCAAGATTTTCGATTATACCAAGTGGCGCTTACAAACAGGTAAGCTGATTGAAAATTTTACACCTGAAGTGTAAGGATAAATTCATTTAAGTCAGAATATCATGAATATTTTGAATTTTCTACCTTTACAGTATTTAACATCATCTAATTAATGTTTATAGTGTTTGCTTTGGCTTAGTCTATGGTTTTTATTCACTAGTGCTACTCTGTGGGTAACTCATAACATAAAATTGATCAAATTCTGTACAAATGATTTCTTCTAAGAAAACTAGACTTTTGAACAAGTAGTAGTGTATAATTTAGGATGTTGTTGTTGATTTGTTGCTAAGTCATGTCTGATTGTCTTGAGACCCCATGGACTGTAGCCCACTAAGTGCCCCTATCCATGGAATTTCCCAAGCAAGAATACTGAAGTGGGTTGCCATTTCATTCTCCAGGGGATCTTCCTGACCCAGGGGTTGAACTCACATGCCAGTTCTTTACCACTAAACCGCGAGGGAAACCTGTAATTTGGGATAAAAGTGAAGTGAAAGTTGCTCAGTCGTGTCTGACTCTTTGTGACCCCATGGACTGTATAGTCCATGGAATTCTCCAAGCTGGAATAATGGAGTGGGTAGCCTTTTCCTTCTCCAGGGGATCTTCCCAACCCAGGGATTGAACCCAGATCTCCCGCACTGCAGGCAGATTCTGGACTGGGTATCCTATCCCTTCTCCAGGGGGTCTCCCCGACCCAGGAATTGAACCAGGGTCGCCTGCTTTGCAGGCGGATTCTTTACCAGCTGAGCTATCAGGGAAGCCCTTTATACATTTGTTTAAATGTGCTGTTTGAAGTTGGTTCTGATACTTATGAAACCACTATATCTGCCTTTTAAAATTGCTTTGCTAAATTTGTAAATACTAGAGAATGTAGAACAAAGGAAATGAGTACTTATATTGATGTATAGAAAAATCTCAAGAGACTGGACTACTAGACTTCAAGACAAAAAGAGTAAGTAATTTGAAGTAGTGTTATACATTTCTATTTCCAGTGAACAAATCATTGTGTGGACTGGGACTATATTTATTGAAGTATTTCTTCATCTTGAGAATAGGTAGGAAATCTTTCTTAGGTGTTTTTTAAGGCATGCATATTTCCATTCTCCTCAGAAAGTTCAAGGAAAATTCAGCCTGAGATATCCTCTGAAGTTTGTTTCCTGAGTTATGATTTGATGATATAATATTACATCATTGTATGAATACGTTGATCTTATTCACTTGCAGAAGAAGAATGTTTATTCATTTTTCTTCAAGGGAAATGTAGATTAGTATGGTGAATTTCCAATGACAGAAGTAGTTCTTATAAATTTGAGAGGCATTGCTCTTGAGATGAAGTGATGATCTTATGTCCATTAACAATATACACATTCTTTTAGTTAGTCTATATGATCCAGAGATGCCTGAATATAGGATGCTGTAACACTGAAACACTTTCTTGGGGAAATTTATGTCCACTAGTCTCACAATACGGAGAAGGCAATGGCACCCCACTCCAGTACTCTTGCCTGGAAAATCCCATGGATGGAGGAGCCTGGTAGGCTGCAGTCCATGGGGTTGCTAAGAGTCGGGCACGACTGAGCGACTTCACTTTCACTTTTCACTTTCATGCGTTGGAGAAGGAAATGGCAACCCACTCCAGTGTTCTTGCCTGGAGAATCCCAGGGACGGGGGAGCCTGGTGGGCTGCCGTCTAAGGGGTCGCACAGAGTCGGACATGACCGAAGCGACTTATCAGCAGCAGCAGCAGTCTTAAAATCATTTAGATCACTTTTGTCTAAAATTCTGAAGAGCAGCATTGCTAATAAAGATTTCCTCAGATACACATTTCACTGGATGGTCACTGTTGGCCCTATGCCACACATGATGTAAAGTGAAAAGTATGAATGAGATTTAAAGAAGAAGGTGTGCCATTCTGTGTTTTAAGTGAGTGAAAAAGGTGCCCGCCTCCTCCATTTGCCCTTCGTGGGGTCTGAGAGAAGTCTGATCTCTCAACTTAGACCTGGCTTGCTCTCTACTTAGACCTGGCTTGCTGGTGTTGGCCTATCTGAAATGTCTGGAAAGGCATTATGTGGAAGAATGCTTGTAAATAGAATGACTGATTTTGCTCTGTATCAGTATATTGCCCTTAATGGAAAAATTAAATATATCTGCCTGAAATTGGCATTCTTCTTTGACTGTTGGCAGTGGCCATATGATCTGAAGCCATTGAAGCATTTTAGGGTGCCAGAATCTGTACTGATGAGTCACAGGAAACCATTGACAAATGGGTTTGGCCCTAGTCCCTTCTCCTAAAACAGCAGCAGATAAAATAATTTTCTTAATTCTTTCCATGGATGAACGGGGGACCCTATCTATAACTCATTATTTTCAATACATTATTGTTCACTCATAGTGATAAGTCAGCTTAACAATCTTAGTTAATGTTGCCTTTCTTTTAATCAAAAATAGGCACAGTAAAGTATTATATTTTAACAAATATCTTGATAATCAGTCAAGGACTTGTGCATGCTTCTTGATGTACAAAATTCACCCTTAGGAATGTGCTGATTTTACACAGAGAATAGACTTGTGGTTACTTGTGGTATCTTGTGGTTACCAAGGGCGCAGGGTTTAAGGGAGGATACAGTGGGAGTTTGGGATTAGCAGATGCAAACTAGTATATTTAGAATGGATAAATAACAAGGTCCTACTGTGCAGCACAGGGAAACTATGAATGGGAAAGAATATAAAAAACAATGTATGTGTATGTGTAACTGAATCACTTTGCTGTACAGCAGCAATTGACAACTTTGTAAATCAACTATACCTCATTTTAAAAAATGCACTGTTTTTGAGATTGCATATGTTTGACTAGGAATGACTTTGATTTTATGTTGTGTTTAGAAAATTATTAAGGCTAAATGTCTGCAAATCAAAACATCAAGATACTGATAGTCATTGGTAACACCTCTTAGAAGTCCTGTCAGTGTTGAGTTACTGGTCCTTACCATTTTCCTCTTGACTCCTACAGAGAGATTCAGGAAGTTTTCTCCGGAGATCTACCCAGACTGCATATCCAGTCACATTGCCATTGCCCTGGCAGCCACCCTCGTGTCCATCATTTGGAACAGCGGTACTGCATTCCTAATGATGCAGAAGACACAACCAAAAACAGGGTGTTACGGCTGAATCCTGAAGCCCATCCTCTTTCTTTTGTCAATGATAACAACGTTGGTACTTCATGGGTGTCACATGTGTTTACAAACATGTCCCAGCTTAGTCAAGGTGTGACCATTTCCATAGATTTGGAAAATGGACAGTATCAGGTAATTTGTAACAGTGGGATGTGTGTTAATTTCCTGTGCATATTTCAACAAGCTACCACACATTTAATAGTTTTGCAATCATAAATTTATTCTCTTACAGTTCTGAATATCAGAAGTATGAAATCAATGTTGACAAGGCCATGCTCCCTCTAAAGGCTGTAGGGAAGAATCCTTCCTTGCCTTCTCCAGATTCTGGTGGCTCCTGGCATTTCTTGGTTTATGGCAGCATAACTCCAATCTCTGCCTCCATTTTTTCATGGCCCTCTTCCTTGTACACCCAGGATTACCTCACCTTGAGACCCTTAATTATACCTGCAAAGACTGTATTTTCAAATAAGGTTGTGGTCACAAGTATCAAGAGTTAGTACTTGAACACATCTATTTGGGGAAACAATTTAACCAGCTATAAACTGAAAGCTGAATTAGGCAATTGACCATTACTTCATCAAAGTAGTGTATCTTAACCTATAAAATAAAAATATATCAAAGATATACAGGCCCTAATTTTCTAGAGATTTGTATCAAAATCATATGAAATATGAAAACATCCTTTTCAATATTAAGTAGCACAAATTAATATAAACTGTAGTCCTTATTGTAAATAACTATAAGAAGAAATATATAACAATTATTTTATAGAAGTAATGTTTTGTTCATGTCTTTATATCAAATGTATTAATTTCCACTTTATAAAATCCTTGAGAAGAGGGACATATATGCAGTTATAGAATGTGTTGCCTTTACTGTAGGACTATGGAATTTCTGATGTCTAATGAATATTTGGTAATTGTCATTATAAGGAAGTAAGCTATTATGTTTGAATATAACAATTCCCATGGTTTGATTTATACTGATGGGGTCAAACTTAAAACTTCAATGACAATTTACATTCATTTTCAGGTGTTTTATATTATCATTCAGTTCTCTAGTCCACAACCAACAGCAATAAGGATTCAGAGGAAAAAGGAGGACAGCCTAGATTGGGAGGATTGGCAGTATTTTGCTAGAAATTGCAGCACTTTCGGAATGAAAAACAATGGTGATTTGGAAAATTCTGATTCTGTCAACTGTCTTCAACTTCCCAAGTATGAATGTTTTTTAAAGTATTATCTTTGAATGCAGTTAGGAATTAATTTGACTAGACTAATGTGCAAGTAGTAACCTGCATGCAAGCTAGCTAAGCTGGTAGAGACTTCCTCTACCACCACTTTTCTTGAGGAAGATTTTTCTAAAACTATTCCTTAAGCTGAGTTTTAAACAATGCTTAAAATTCCTGTAAGACTTTATAGAGTATCTCTTGCTTACAGTCTCACTTGTGCTTTAAAATTGATTTTCAGATTAGCTACCAAGTTATATATATTAATAGGATTTTTATTATGTCCTCAGGGAAATGTTTTACTACATTTTCTGGGATGCTCTCATATTGCTTGTATATAAAATATATGAAATGTTTGTTTCCAAGAATGAAAAATTCAAGCTATTACTGTTATAATGTCTGCTTTGTCAAAAATATAAATAGCTTTTCATGATTTCAAATTTCATCAACAGTTTTACTCCATATTCCTGTGGGAATGTCACCTTTAGCATCCTGACACCTGGACCAAATCAGCGTCCTGGATACAATAATTTCTATAATACCCCATCACTTCAAGAGTTCGTTAAGGCCACACAAGTACGACTTCATTTCCATGGACAGTACCATACGACTGAGACTCCTGTCAGCCCCAGGCACAGATACTATGGGGTCAATGAAATCACCATCTCTGGAAGGTAGTGTTCATGACCAAGGTTTTGAGTGTGCTTTTCATGATGAATCTTGCTTCCAACAAATTTTTGTCATACTCATTTAAAAATACATTAGCCTTTTAGAGGAAACCAGATTCCAGTCTCCATGTATTGACATTATTTCCTATTCTAAGATTTTGGGGGGAGATTTGTATGTGAGTCTTTGCCGTACATAATATCACATTGTTAGGAAATCAATTTTCAAAAGCTGTTGGGTTTAGAAGTTATGATGCCCTGAATCCAACTTAGAAAAGAATTATCAAATATATTGCTTATTTTTTCTGGAATATAATTTTCAAGTATTGTTGAAATCAAAGAGAAGAAGCTAGATTTGAAGTTACAGCTGTAGTACCAGCTAGTTTGTAAGTACTGAGCTTGATCTCCGTAAGTTCACAGCTTTATGAGGAATATCTGTTTTCCTATAAAGGAATAAAGGAAAATTATAGGACACTCTAAGGAATTTATAAATATCTGGCTCTAGTAGAGAACAAAGTTAAACAAATGAATAGTTGGAAAACTACAAGATAGCATACTCCCTAGTATGGAAATGCTGCATATATAGACTCTACTTAGAATTGGTTTGTGCTAGAAGAATGATATATCCTGTGAATAAAGCACATATTCAAAAGCAGACTGGAATATCACATATAAATGTTATTTGTTAAGTCATAGCACAATGAAAAAATAGCTATTAAGTTTTCACCGTCTAATTTTGAGGAAAAAGACAAATTGAAATGTGTTAACTTTATTCTTCAGTTTATTCTGAACTTTGTAGTCTCAATTCTGTTTTCAGTAGTTTCAGTAAATGTCTTTTCATGACAGTTTGCCACATGGTTAATATTGGTCTAAACAACTCAGAATGAGTTTGAAAATCAACTTCACAAACAGTGTGGTTTGGATATTGATGAAAATCCTTCCAATACTGCAGTGTTAATTTAAAACTGTTATGAATATTATCCATATGATTAAAGAGGAACTGAATTTTGTATTGGATAATAAACTTTGCCTCTTGTTGTTAAATTCCTATAGTGGATACATACATGGATCTTTAAATATACTCACAGTTGAGTTGGTGTTTCTAAGGAGTTGTTTGATGCTCATGTCCACAGATGTCAGTGCCATGGTCATGCTACGCACTGTGACACAAGAAGCCAGCCCTATCGATGCCTCTGCTCTCAGGAAAGTTTCACTGAAGGACTTCATGTGAGTTCTCTGTTTATGCATGGGAATCTCAAAAAAATGGGTGGGCTGTTGAATATAAATCCTTTAAACTTGACTTGGTCTAACTTCTCCTTATGAGTAAAAGTAAATTGATATGAACTTAAACTGTTAATTATTTCAGAAAACATTTTCATAGAGAAAAATGAAAGCTATGAGTAAAGTTGAAAACTTTATTTAAAAATACTCTGTGGGAGAAATAACAACTAATACTAAACCCAGCGGTTTTCTTTTTCCTTTTTTTTCTGTTTCATCAGCATTATCATATTTTATAAAGCAACTTTTAAGGCATATAAATAGATGGAACTAAGAAAAGGATCTGGAGAAGGCAATGACACCCCACTCCAGTACTCTTGCTTGGAAAATCCCATGGACGGAGGAGCCTGGTAGGCTACAGTCCATGGGGTCGCTAAGAGTCAGACATGACTGAGCGACTTCACTTTCACCTTGCACTTTCATGCATTGGAGAAGGAAATGGCAACCCACTCCAGTGTTCTTGCCTGGAGAATCCCAGGGACAGGGGAGCCTGGTGGGCTGCCTGCCGTCTATGGGGTCGCACCGAGTTGGACACAACTGACTTAGCAGCAGCAGCAGCAAGAAAAGGATCAGATTGCTACACCTAAAGGGTACCTTTGTGCAAAGGTATATAAAGAGATCTTTATATGATTGCATCAATCAAGTTTAATTTATTGCTGATATCAGGAATTTTAATTAGTAGTTAATTTGAAATCTATAGTGAAATTGCTTAGAAGTTACATTGCTTTAGTTTGTCTCTAATCATCAGGGTAAGTTTCATACTTGAAGTGGAAATTTAGCTTCATCTTTAGAAATAAGAAGTAAATGAAAAAAAATTAAGAGAAATTTGTGAGAAATAAATATTCAGCATAAACATCAGTAATAGATGATATGAAAGAGGGTTACAGCAGCAGAAACAGGGTTACAGCAGAAATAAAAGTAAAGAGTATGGCATCTTCAATAAATGGTGTTTGAAGCAATTGGCTGCCAATTTGTAAGAAAATAAAGTTACCTACCTCATGACATGTACAAAAATCTAGGTGCTTAAAGAATTAAATGTAAAAACAACTGTAAATTTATGAATATAAAGGTTAGAACAATATTTCTAAATTTCAGGTGGGGTCTATATAAGCAAAACATATGAAATACAAAAGAAAGAAGCATATCAGGAGTCATAAAAAAGTACTGACATTCTGGCATACAAGTATTTATAAGTGAGGGCTTCTCTGGTAGTTCAGATGGTAAAGAATCTGCCTGCAATGCGGGAGACCTGGGTTTGATCCCTGGGTTAGGAAGATCCCCTGAAGGAGGGCATGACAGCCCACTCTACTATTCTTGCCTAGAGAATCCCCATGGACAGAGGAGTCTGGTGGGCTACAGTCCATGGGGTCGCAAAGAGTCAGACACGACTAAGCGACTAAGCACAATAGTGATAAGTGATGGGGCTGATTGAAAATATTTAACAGATAAAGATTTGAGATCCCTCTAAAAAGGAAATGCACACTATTCTGCCTACAACTACAGATTACATTTCTGACACCAGATATATGGTTTTTTTTCCTACACCAAGCAATTCAGTTCTCCATGGATACCAACTGGGTGTTCTACAATTTAATTCAGTTCTGACACTAATTGGAATTAGCACAGACCTCATGGGTTTAGAGCTTAGTCCTAGAAGACATCACTCACTTTAGATGCCAACTGCAAGTAGTGAGTCCCCAGGTTAACTACAACTTCTGTCCGACTTAGCTACAAATTAGAAGTTCCCCTAATGCACTCCTTGGGCTTGATAATTTGCTAAAAATGCTCACAAAACTCAAGTAAATAGTTTACTTATTAGATAACCATTTATTATAAAAGGATGCAACTCAAGCACACCCAGATGGAAGGGATGCAAAGAGAAGGTCAAGAGGAAGGGGAACAGAGTTTCCATGCCCTCTCTGAGCATGCCACCCTCTCAGCACCTCTATGTGTTTAGCAGTCTGCAGGCTCTCAGAGCCTTTTCAGGTAGAATTTTTATGGATACTTCATTACACATGATTGATTTAATCATTGGCCATTGACCTTGACCTTGAGCCCTTCTCACTTGCCTGGAGATCTAGAGGTGAGGCAGAAAGTTCCATCCCTCTGACCACTTGGTTGTCTTTGCTGGCACCAGTCCTTATCCTTAAGGTGTTTCCAAAACTCATCTTGTTAAAATAAACTCATGTGGATAGGGACTTGTTATGAATATAAAAAGATATTTTTTACCTTTTTGTTCTGGAACTATTTTAGGAACTGGGAATAGAAACCAAGTTTATAACAAAATATGCCCCTATCACTCTTACCAGTTAGGAAATAACAAGAGTTTTAGAAGCTGTGTGCCAGAGACCAAAAATATGTATTTTATTATGTCACAATCTCTAATACACAAAGAACACTTAAAGAATACTAAGGAAAATAATTAATACCATTTGTTGTTCAGTCACTCAATCATGTCCAAATCTTTGCAACCCTATGGACTGCAGCACACCAGGCTTCCCTGTCCTTCACTATCTCCCAGAGTTTGCTCAAACTCAAGTCTATTGAGTCAGTGATGCCATCTAAACATCTCATCCTCTGTCGTCCTCTTCTCCTGCTCTCAGTCTTTCCCAGCATCAGGGTCTTTTCCAATGAGCTGATTCTTTAAAACAGGTGGCCAAAGTATTGAAGCTTCAACTTCAGCATTAGTCCTTCCAATGAATATTCAGGGTTCATTTCCATTAGGATTGACTGGTTTGATATCCTTGCTGTCGAAGGTAATAATATTAAGGGGCTAATATAATAATAATAATAATAATAATAATAACAAGCAATTCACAAAGAAGACAATTTTCAACAAATGCATCAAAGTTTACCAACTTCACTTTTAATTAGGAAAGTGAAGATTATAATAAAATTTTGTTTATAGCCTATCAGATTAGCAACAAATTTCAAAATTGATGACATTTAGATTTGAGAGAAGATGAATTTTTAATATAACATGGTGGAACTCCCAACTGGTACAAAATTTTTGGAGGATTATGTGGCCATCTGTATATTAAATTAAGGGGATTCCCTGGTGGTTCAGGCAGTAAAGAATCTGCCTGCAGTGCAGGAGACCGAGGTTCAATCCCTGGGTAGAGAAGATCCCCTGTAGAAGGGAAGGGCTACCCACTCCAGTATTCTTGCCTAGGAAATCCCATGGACAGAAGAGCCTGGTGGGCCACAGTTCATGGGGTCACGAAGAGTCAGACATGACTGAGCAACTGACACATTCACACATATTAAATTTAAGTTGTAAATACAATGGATTACTTTATGTAGTCGTCATTCTAAAAAGCTGTTCTTCATTGACAAGAGTATGGAATGGTTACATTTGTATCTTTTGTTATATAAATATGAGATTATACATTAGTGTATTTTAGCTTTTAAAACGGCAGCACTGTCTCCTGACTCTTATATGACTTGCATGCTTTCCTGCCTTCTAGATCTCCCCCTGATTTGTGTGCTGTTAGACACTTCACTAGTCTGTGTAGTTTGTTTTAGAATTTCATGGAATATCTTGTTTTAAAAACCATCTGTAAAGGATTTGACAAACTCCATCTTTGTCTTCTGAAATTCTTAATCTAATTTGTTTTTCAACTACAGCATTAGTGTGTATAATTCAATGGCAAGAATATTTTCTGAGATGCAGCATTCGCATTCCTCTGGCACATTTAGAATGTCTTGCTAATCTTCGGTTTCAACTTAGGGTCTTTGATTTGATTACAGCCACCTTTATTTCTATGTGCCCAAACCAAAACTTCCACATTCTAATTCAGATGTCTGTTTGAACCTATACTCCAGGTCATGGATTCATATTGCTGATTTTTTAATTTATACATTTGGTCTTTGCCACTAGTTAATCGATTTGAAAAAAGAATCTTCTGTATTTTTCAGATATCTAACACTGGAGTCTTTGAGTGTGATTGTATTAGTATATCATGAAAAAGTCTCTAAACATTGATTTTAATGTTTATATGGCTTACCGTATTGTCGCAGAAGGAAATTATTTTTTTTTTTGCTTTTATTTTCTTTTTTTTTAATTTTAAATTTTATTTTATTTTTAAACTTTACATAACTGTATTAGTTTTGCCAAATATCAAAATGAAGGAAATTATTTGAATTAACTTCATTGATTCACTCTTTATTCAGCTGTAATTGTGTATTTAAATTTTTGGCAATTTGATTTGCTCTTGATATTAAAATGACATTTGTACTGTTTTTCTTGACTTCCCTGGTGGCTCAGACGGTAAAGCCTCTGTCTACAATGCCGCAGACTGGGGTTCAATCCCTGGGTTGGGAATATCCCCTGGAGAAGGAAATGGCAGTCCACTCCAGGACTATTGTCGGGAAAATCCCATGGACAGAGGAGCCTGGTAGGCTACAGTCCATGGAGTCACAAAGAGTTGGACACGACTGAGTGACTTTACTATACTGTTTTTCTTAGTGTTGTCTCCTTTTGATCATTTAAAATAGACACTTCTGTTTTTGCAGTCAGTGATTTGTTTTATAACCTCACTCCTCCCCAAGTCCACTAATAACTCAATTAAAAAATGCTCTGGAATGAACTGAGTAGGACAGTTGGATCTGAATAGGTCTAGTAAATGAATGCTGCTGCTGCTGCTGCTGCTAAGTCGCGTCACTTGTGTCCGACTCTATGTGACCCCATAGACTGAGGACTGCCTAATACTTTCATTTGATTCATTGTTTTTTGAGCCTCTCTTGCTTTATTTTGGCTAGTTAGTTCCTCTCCCCTTTTCTCATCCCCATCTCCCTTCCTATTCATGCCCCATCCCATATTTTTCCCTTTTCTCTCTCTAAATGCTCACAGTTCAGTGATTGATATCTTATGATTCTTGGGTGATTTCATGCTTCCTCTTAAAAATAGAGCCATTAAATAAGTCAAGGCTCATGATTGGTTTCAGAAGTCAAGTTGGGATTTTCAGACTTGGTCTCAGGTGGTGACTGTTGAATTATGAACTAGTGAAATAATTAACTATAATTTATGTTGAGAATATGTTTTAATGCTTCTTATTTAGACATTAAGTGCCTTTTGAAAACAAAAGTTTAAAAGTTAACTTTTATGTTATCTTCCTTCTTGTAGTATTTTGATAATTCATGAATTGTACCATAAATAAAAAAGCAACAAATATCATTCACTTCCTTCCCAAATGCAACTGAAGGGAAAAAGTCAATAAACTGTTAAGCTGAATGATTTCTCAGTCCTATGATATTTTCAATAGTGTGTTGAAAATGAAAAATGATTTTATGAGGTATTCATAGCATGACCTTTTCTTTTGTTATCATTCTAGATATTTTAATACATGTGGGACTTATATCTGAAAAAATTTCCCTACAATAATTTGAAAATATTCAAGTGTTTTTCACATTGTTCCACTTTTTAAATAACAAGTTTTAATATAAGCCATCCATATCCTATTGGAAACAATGTTCTCTTTAAAGATCTGGACATAATCCAAAAGGAGTGTCTTCAATTTCACAGTATTATGCTAGCCATTAATAATATTACTCAATAAACAGGACTTCTGTGACTTATATTACAGCCATTTGGCAAACAGATGAAAACGTAAGCCTTGAAAATATGCCAGTTCTTGGCAACTGTCAGTCCTATGAGAAAGTGTTTTTAGCTGAAGTGAAAATGAATGAAATTGGGGGAATGGAATGGTGAAATCAGAAGCGTGTTCATATACATAGTCATTCTAGAGAATTTTCTGTAAAATATTTTTTGCTTGTAAAGTTGATGTTGCAAACTGGTGGTCCTCATGTGGGAACAGTGTTCAGTTTTTTAATTTCCAAGAAGAGTTTTCACCTTCCTTCCTTCCATCTTTTTATTACATCTCCGAGTTCTCTTAATTAGAGAGTAGTCCAACACTGCCCCCGTTCCCCATGGTAACAGCTGGTTAACTCACGGTAGCAGTTACCCTCTCTAGAGCATTATCACTCTTCACTTGCCACTGTATTTACCACTATCCTTAGCCGTATATCTTGTGACCTCATTCATGTTAACCATCTGGTCTTCAGACACTTTTAAGCTTGTAAACCCTAAAAAATAAAACTTACTCTAATATTTGAGACGTATACTAGTAGATTATTCTGGGTATAGTAAGATCAGCAGTCTGTTTCATTGCTCCTATTTATTTTGTCCATTCATAAAGTTAAAAAAAAACTAACAAATAACCCAAAACAACTCAATATCTGTAACCAAAGATACCATTGATTCTAAGATGAACTTGAAGTCATACTTACTTTTTCTTAAACATTCCACTGCTTTTTGTGAAACTTAAAATATATCTCGAGGAGGCTCACTGACTCTCCTCAGTGCTGTTGGACTAGGAACTCTGACATGTTTTGGTATGGTATTGGCAATTTTAAGGCTTTAAACACAATGTATTATGCTTTGAGCATGATGTATTATGGTTACCATAAATAATAATGGCATGTTTCATTAATAGAGAAAAATTTGGAGCATTTGTCACATTTCTTCCCTCCAAATGACTGAAGCAGTGAGTAATTAATTTACTGGTCCATTTTAGGATTAATCTATGGCAAACAAATCCCAACAGACTAGATACTATTCAATGACTTTTGAGCAGAGTTGAATGTTTTAAAGTAGATTTCAGGATTACATGGCATCAGGCTTCTAATGGATCATATGATTGTTGATACTGTTTTAAAATGCTTAATGTTATTTGACTAATAACTGTCACTTATACATGTGTTTTTAATTTTAAATAGTTTTTTGATATAATTATAAATTCATATACTGTAAGTATTTATCATTTTTAAGATGAGTTCAAAGAGTAGTATAAGGATTCATTCTATGGGGGAAAAAACTTATGCATTCAAAAGACAGTTGTTTTTGTTTTTTTTTTTCTTTTTGTTGTGTATGTGTGTGTGTTTGTGGGGAGAGTGCTAACTCTAGCAAGCAATTCCTGAAGTCAGGACATCAGCGTCAACCTTTGGAGGTAAAGCAGCATTGATTACAGTCTTTCCTTCAATCCTAATGTCAGCCTGAGTCCAGAGTGGGAGGGGTGAATGACTGCTGCCCCAGTGGCAGGTATTTTTACCCATTACTTTTCCTTTAATCTTCACAAAAGCAAAGTTTTTATGCTTTCCTGCTATCCATACCAAAGGCCTTTGCGGAATATGTTCCTAATAAAGAGTAGGAGATCAATGGTCAGAAAAAAAAGAAGCGATACAAATATTTCTTGTTCTCTTTACCAAATTTGACAAATAGGAATATCTTGTGTTTCTTTACAGAGTGACTTTCTTGAAGTATGATTTGCATACAATAGAATATACCCATTTAAAAATGTAGAGTTTGAGTTTTGGCAAATGTATAGCCTTGTTGTAATAACCACCCTGATCAAAATATAGAACCTTTTCCTCTCTGCAAGCTCTCTTTTGTGCTCCTTTGTAGTCAATATCTCCCCACCAACCCTGTTTGAAGAAACCACCATTTTGTCATTGCAGATTAATTTCATATCAAAGAGTTATTCAATAAATATTATTTTGGTACATAGCCTTCTAAATCCCACCCCACCCCAACTCCTTTTTACTTTTTAGATCATTTCCTAACTAGTCATATTATTAGCTTTATAATAAAAAAGTACTTCTGGTCCACCTGCTCAGGAAGTCCGTTATAAATTTCAAAAATACATGTTAAGTTCACAGGTGCAGAATGCAACCTAGGAATTGGAAACTTGTATAAGGAACTAACTAGTATATATCAGATAACATGGTGGCATAGCTACAATATAGCCATTAATTCTTTTCTCCTCCTATCTGGAACTTTATTTACCTGTTCTAAGAGTTCAAGTATTGATAGAATCTAGTTTTAAGAAAAGTGTTACCAGTTGAAACTTGCATCCTTAGAATTTTTCATTTTCTTTTAATAGCTGTGTTCACCTTTCAAGGGCCGTGGTCCAAGAATGATGCAATGATCAGTGCCTCTGCCAAGCACTGGCACTTTGTTGGCTGCTTAACTATTCTTTCATCATTTTGTGACATCATTATCTGCAAGGGTGGCCAAGCATTCATGGAACAATTTATTAGTAACCATGAATACTCCTTTATTCTTTGGCTCTGATTTGTGACCCTTTTCTAACATTAATCTTGGATTTTATGAATTAACTAAGATCAAACTATCAGTATGCATTATGTAATAACCCTTTCTACCATTCAACAATTTGAATGGTGCCATCGTCACACTCTACATTGATATTTATGTAAATGAGTATTTCCTGTTATTTTAGAGAGTATATTCCTTTATGGAACTAAAGTCCAGAAGTATGAGTCATCATGACTAAGGTGTCATATTTTTATTACACATTGAGCTTTACTACTTATGTTTTCTATTGGCTAACAGAAATTTTTTACTCTAAATGTATTTCATTTTATATTATAGTTTTGTAACACTGATGAATTCATTTTCATGTAACTAGCATTCAGGTAGTTTATATTATAGAATCTACATTAGATGTTCACTTCATGAGTCAAAGTCAAGAATTTCATTGCCTATCTGACATATGGACGATATTATTAATCTTTGAAAAACACTTATTCTTGTTTCCCTGAGATAGGTATGTACATAAACACCTTGAAAATGTAAGTTTAAAACATGGAAAAGAGGTTAGGAGCAAGGGGAAAGATTAAGACAGCTTTATAGAATAGAGATGATGAGCATATAAAAATGAAGACATATGGTATTTAAAGGGATAAGGGTAAAGAATTGGCAAAAGTTGAGTAATGACATGATCCTTCTGAATCCTAAATAGACTATGAAAAATACACTGATAATATATAGTGATTCTGATGATTGCCAAAGACCAAGAGTAAATTTTAAAAAGTAGCCAGAGAAAAAGAGAAATTATAAGATTTCTTATAAATTATGAATTTATAAGAAATTGAAACTTTGGATATGTCAATCCATGATAGAAGCCAAAAGACAGTGGAATAGTACCTCTGAAGTGCAAAGACAAAGTAACCAACAAACCTAGAATTGTATTTGTAGTTAAACTATCATTTAAACACAAAGGATAAAATGTACAATTTATGTCTGACAAAAATTTATCAACTTTACCACTGGTGTAGATTCACTAAGAAAATTTTTAAGGATATATTTTTCAAAGAAATATAATTATTTCAGGAAAAAGGCCTGATAGGCAAAAATGAACTGTGAGCAAGTAAACTAGCCAATATATATAAGCTAGGTTAAATAATAATCTTGTTTAATAATAATATATTAAATAATAAAAGTAAACTCCGTAATAATATTATATGTGGTAGAGTTTATAAATAGCAAGATACTATTAAAATAGACATTAAAAATATAATTAAGGGGAAGGAGTATATCTTACTCTATCCCCCTCTAGTCATCCTGCTGCACCTAACAGGTCAGACTGAAGGCCTGTCACACACACACTGAAAGACTGAGACCTAATTATAGGGCCATAGAACACTTCTCTGATCCCGTATCTTACCACCACATTCACTAAAGGCCTTCTTTTCTGGAGTTTCTTCAATCCAATCCATCATTATGTTTTTTTAAAAATTAGCATACTAAAAGGCAAAAATGCAGTTTAAAGAGACGGAGCAAACATCAGATCCAGATTCAAATATAGTAGAAATGTTGTAATTACCAGATTGTGAATTTAAAGCAACTATGATTAATATGCTACAGGTTCTAATGGGAAAATTATATGCAACAGTAAATAGGTAATATAAGCAGAAAGATCTTAAAAAAACAAATGTTAGAGATCAGAAACACTGCAATAGAAATGAAGAATATCTTTGATGGATTCATTAGTAGGTTGGGCAAGGCTGATGAAAGAATCTCTGAACTTGAGGATGTGTGAATAGAAACTTCCAAAACTAAAAAGCAAAGAGGAAGAAAGGAGTTAAAAAAGGAAGAATATCCAAGAACTTTGAGATAATTACAAAAGATATAATATATGCATAATGGAAATACCAGAAAGAGAAAAAAGTGGAAAAGAAGAAATATTTGAAGAAATAGTGATTGGGAATTTCCTACATTAAAGTCAGATAGCAACCCACAAATCCAGGAAGCCTGAAAATAGCAAGCAAAATAAATTTAAAAAATTTACACCCTGACATATCTTAGTCAGGTCTCTCACATTGCAGGCAGAGTCTTTACCATCTGAGCCACTAGGGAAGCCCCCATATCATAGTCAAACTACAGGAAATCAAAGATAAAGAAGAAAAGCCTGAAAAGAAACTACAAAGGAAAAAACCCATCTAACCTACAGGGGAACAAAGATAAGAATTACTTCTGACATCTCAGATACCAGTAAGCAAGAAAAATATTTCAAATGTTGAGAGACACAACACACCGACCTAGAATTGTGTAACCTGAACAATTAATCCTTCAAAAGTTAGGGAGAAATGAAACAAAATTGAGGGAATTTGTTATCAGTAGACTTGTTTACAAGAAATGTTGAAAGTTCATTAGAGAGAAGGAAAGCTATATAAATCAGAAGCTTGGATCTATATAAATAAATGAGATGACTTAAAGAAGAAAAAAG
The DNA here is from genome assembly GCF_029407905.1 of Bubalus kerabau. NCBI lineage: Eukaryota > Metazoa > Chordata > Mammalia > Artiodactyla > Bovidae > Bubalus > Bubalus kerabau. The sequence continues at coordinate 73,669,797 of NC_073628.1, read as the reverse complement.
TGACAGTAAAATAAAAACATTTTTAAAATTTTAATTGATCTAAAGATAATAATTTGATCAAAATAATAATAGCATAATATGCTCATGTATTAGCAAATGAAATAGCAACAAGGAGTTGAAGAGAGGACCTAGGAGTGCTATTTTAAGATATTTATCCTACCCATGATGTGGTATAGTGTTATATGAAAGGGGACTTAGAATAGTTGTAACTATTGTACATTAGTTGTAAATGTATATTACAAACTCTAAGGACATCGGTTTTTTTAAAAAAGTAAAAAATAATTGATATGCTGAGAAAAGACAAAATGGAATCACATAAAATGCACAATCAAGACAACAAAAGCAGAAAGAGTGGAAGATAAAAACAGAATCACAGAGTGACAGTAATAGAAAACAGGAACAGATACAATAGATATTACTCCCAATATGTCAGTAATTACTTTAAATATCAATGGCCTAAATATCAGTTAAAAGGGTTTGGCAGAGAAGATCAAAAACATGACAAAACTATGTGTTGTCTTTAAGAAATCCGTGTTAAATATAAAGACACATATAGATTAAAAGAGTAAAGATTTGTATGTTAACACTAATCAAAAAACTCTAAACACTGAAGTGTTAACTTTAGAGCACAGTTAAGAGAAAGGAAAATTATCAGTGATAAAATGGGGTATTACATAATGGTAAAAGGGTTAACTGTGAGGAGACATAACAATCCTTAATGTATATGTGCCTAATAACAGCATCAAAATATGTAAGGCAAAAACTGATAGAACTGGTAAAAGAAATAGATGAAGTCATTATCTTTGTTAGAGACTTCAAAACCCCTCTGTCAGAAATGGACAGATCCAGGAGACAGGAAATCAGGAAGGAAATAGTTGAATTCAACAATACTTTCAATCAACTGGATTTAATTGAACACCTGTAGATTACTTTATCCAACAATTACAGCATACATGTTCTTCTCAAGCCCACATAAAACATTCACTAGATTAACCACATTCTGGGCCACAGAATTATACCTTAACCAACTTAAATCATGCAATGTGTGCTCTTAGGTCACTTGTTTCAAATTTGTGAGGATATTTTACCCCATGAACTGTAGCCTGTAGGCTACTCTATCCATGGGATTTCTCCAGTCTAGATACTGGAGTGGGTTGCCATTTCCTTCTTTAGGGGATCTGCCCTGGCCCAGGGATTGAACCTAGGTCTCCTGCATTGCAGGCAGATTGTTTACCAACTGAGCCACCAGGCAAGCTCATAGTATATATTGGAGTATATATGGTCTTCCCTGATATCTCAGCTGGTAAAGAATCTGCCTGCAATGCAGGAGCCCCTTGTTTGATTCCTGGGTCTGGAAGATCCCCTGGAGAAGGGATAAGCTACCTACCCACTCCAGTATTCTTGGGCTTCTTTGGTGGCTCAGGTGGTAAAGAATCTGCCTGCAATGTGGGAGACTTGGGTTCGACCCCTGAGTTGGGAAGATCCCCTGGAGGAGGGCATGGCAATCTACTTCAGTATTCTTCCATCTATGGAGAATCTCTATGGACAGAGAGGCTGGCAGACTACAGTCTATGGGGTCTCAAAGAGTTGGACAGGACTGAGCAACTAAGCACAGCACAGGCTTGAATACAGTTTAACATGATACTGACACTAGGGTTGTGAGATATATACCTAAAACACAAGCACACACAAAGTTTGAAAATGTAAGAAAACTCACTTAAACTATATTCATATTGGATAAAATAGTCTTTAAAAATTTATTAGAGATAAAACATTCATAACATATAATGGATAAAAATACAATTCTAAATTTATATACATCTTATAGATTCAAAAGTATAGAGCAAATTTTGACAGAACTGGAAGGTGAAATTGACAAATCTGCTATCAGTATAGATGACTTTAATTGGTCAAACACCAGTCCAAACACAAATAGGAAAACCTTAGTAACTAAGTACTGAACTAATTTGAAACCTGAACTAATAGGTTCCTGTATCCAGCTGTGAAAAATACACATTCTATGTGTCAAGATCACATAGAAAATTTATAAACATTGATCCTGTATTAATCAATAAAGATGGTTTCAACATATTATATAGAATTTTTAATCAGAACACATTGTAGGCATTAAGTACATGGTTCTCAGTGAATGAATGCATTTAATTATTTCATTATTATATAAATTCATCAAGAAAAATAGAATAAGAAAACATCGCCAACTAAAATTATGAATCTTTCATTAATCCAATAAAATTGTATTGGGTACTCATTTACTGAGAAATAGGTTTATATCTCTGAGCAAACCACAATTCTTATTCTTGAAGAGTTTCTTTACATTCTCTTAAATTGGTGGTGGGAATAGAAGAGTCAACAGCAATATAAAGTTAAATATATAGCATGCTAAGTTTTTATCTGAGGGCACATATCTTTATTTTGAGTTCTGTCAATAGAAGTGAGGAGGCCAGGAAACAAAGTCAAAAAAGGACAGTACAAATAAAACTTTATCATTCTCACTAGTAAACATAAGCCTAAGTTTCTTAAAATAATAACAGACCAAATATGGCTATTTATAAAAACAATAACTTATGGTAGCCAAATCAAGTTTCTCCCACAAATGCAAGTGAAACTTGGTATTAAAAATTAATTAATATAATTTACTACATTAACCAATGAAGGGAGGAAAAACATGCTCATTTCAATGTATTTGGAGAAAACAGTTGATAACATTTAGTATCCATCTAGATTAATATTTTCAGCATAGTTGAAGCAGACTCCCTTAATCTGATAAAAAAAAAAAAACCTACAAATTTCTTTAAACAACAGTACCCATAATGGTGGTTCACTTTAGGTCAGGATTCATTTTGAGGTTTGACAGAAAACAACAAAATTCTGTAAAGCAATTATTCTTCATCTAAAAAATAAATTAAAAAAAGATTGTTATTCAACATATTTTTGAAGGATCTAGCCAGCTTAGTATGATAAGAAAAAGAGTAATCACTTAAAGAATTGGAAAGAGAAAATTCCAACAGACAGATGAAAAGATGTTCAGCATGACTAATTACTAGAGAAATACAAATCAAAACTGCATATGAGGTATCATCTCACACCAGTTAAAATGACCATCATCAAAAAAGTCTGCAAATAACAAACGCGGGAGAGGGTATGGAGAAAAAGGTACCACTGTTGGTGGGGATGTAAATTGATACAGCCACTATGGTGAAGAGTCTGGAGGTTCTTTAAAAATACTAAAGTTATCATATAATCCTGCAAATCCCACTTCTGGGCATATATACAGAGAAAACAATTCAAAAAGATACAGACGTCTCAGTATTCATAGCAGCACACTTTACTATAGCCAAGACATGGAAGCAACCCAAATGTCCATTGACAAATGAATGGATAAGTAAGATGTGCTATGTATATACAATGGAATATTGCTCAGCCATAAGAAGGAATGAAATAATGCCATTTGGATAATATGGATGGACCTAGATATTATCATCTTAAGTAAGTCAGAGAAAGAAAAATATTATGTGATATCACATATGTGAAATCTAAAAATGTGAAACAAGTGAACTTACTTACAAAACAGAAATAGACTTACAGACACAGACAATAAAATTATGGTTACCAAAGTGGATAGTGGGGGTGGGGGAGTAAATGAGGAATTAGGGTTACAGACTACTATACATAAAGTAGATAACCAAAAAGGATCTACTGTATAGCATAGGGAGCTATAATCAATATCTTATAATAACCTATAATGAAAAGTAATCTGAAAAAAAATGTATGTGTGTATAACCCACTCCAGTATTCTTGCCTGGAGAATTCCATAGACAGAGGAGCATGGTGGCTATAGTCCATGGGGTTGCCAAAAGTCGGACATGACTGACTAATGGTACACTATTACTACTATGTACGTATATACACCTATGTAGGTGAATCACTTTGCTGTATACCTGAAATTCATACAATAATGTAAATTAAGTATAAATCAATAAAATATTTATTTATTTATTAAATAAAAAGAAATAATTGAACTGCCAATGTCTGAAGACAAGATGATTTGGTCATAAAATGCAAGAAAATCTACAAATTATTAAATATTAATGAGTTCAGTCTGATGCAAATAGCCGACTCATTGGAAAAGTCCCTGATGCTGGGGAAGATTGGTGGCAGAGAGAGAAGAAGGCGTGAGAGGATGAGATGGCTGGAGGACATGAACTCGGGCAAACTTCGGGAGATGATGAGGGGCAGGGAGGCCTGGTGTGCTGCAGTCCATGGGGTTGCAAAGGGTCAGACATGACTGGGTGACTGAACAGAAAAGAATCCTAGAAACAGGGTAGACTCATGGAAATCAATTGCCTTTTATATAACAAAAAGCAAATGGGAAACTTAATTTAAACAGAGATACTAATTATAGAAATATCCAAAGGAAAATCTACCAAGTTATATATATGGTGGAAACAGTATTGAAAAAAAATTTATAGAATTTAAATTAATAGAGAACTACAACATGCTCATGTAGAGAAATATTCCATATCAAAAGCATGTCAGTTCTCCCCAGTTATAAATTCAATCTAATTCTAATAGTATTGGAGCCGTTTTTTTTTGTGACTTGACAAACTTATTCTAATATACAGATTATTAGAGAAGTAAAATAGTGGAAATAAATTTGGGGAATATAGTAAGTGGCAGGGTCTTGCCTTTCCCAATATCATCTATTTATGAAGATAAACATTTTTCCCTTGGGAAATATAGGATGTCTTTATGACTTCTGGACACTTGAAGCACAAACTAATAAAAGAGGAAATTGGTAAATGTGGCTATATAAAAATTAGAAACTTCTAATCATCAAAAGCTACCTTTTTAAGAAAAGCTACAGACTAGCTGATGATATTGGACAACACAATGAATATAACAAAGGAAATTTTTAAATCATACAAACTACTTGAAAAATATACCAAGATAAGATAAGTCACAGAAGGAGCTTCCCTGGTGGCTCAGTAGTAAAGAATCTGCCTGCCAATGCAGGAGATGTGGGTTTGATCCCTGGGTCGGGAAGATCCTCTGGAGAAGAAAATGGCAACCTACTCCAGTATTCTTGCCTGGTAAATCCCATGAATAGAGGAGCCTGGTGGGCTACAGTCTTGCAGAGAGTCGAACACAACTTAGCAAGTGCAACAACAACAATTCACAGAAAAGGCCAGAAATGTCAACTTAACTGGTCAAATACATGTGAAAAGATCTGAACTTTTACTAGTTAGCAGCGAAATAACCAAAACCATGAGACAATGTTTTATACCCATGAGGTTGGTAAAGATAAAAAAATCTGAGTTTCAGATACTGACAAGGATGTAAGTTAGGTACTGAGGATGTATAAGCCACTGATGGGAAGCTTGCCACCACTGAAAAATAATTTGCAGTATTTAAATGAAATACAGCAGTGAATATGAATGAATGTAGCTATTGCATCAACATTATTAGATTTCTCAAACAATGAAGTGCAAAAAGCTTCTTTTAGTAAAATGCAGTATACCATTTATATAGTATTTATAACCATAGAAAATAACACTATGTTATATAACCTCATTGTTAACACTAGCAAGCGGGTACTCTTTCTGCCCCCTTCTGATGCCTATGTCAGAAGCTTTCTCTATCTCCTTTATACTTTAATAAAACTTTATTACACATACAAAATAAATAAATAAATAAAAGTAATAAAGAATCAAGAAATACTTGTGAATGAACATTACTAAATTCAGATATTACTGGTAAGGTGGGATGTACATGGCATTTTATTTTGTTTTTGTCAGGTGGTGAATAAGGAGCACAGTTTGCTGTTTTATTTATAAATTTTGCATGGCTTTATTTCAGCAAAATTTTCCTAAAATATAATGATTTATTAATCTATTAAGAACATATTACTTATGTTAAGTATTCATGCTATTAGTAAAGACAGTGGAGGTGACTCTTCATCATGGAATAACCATTATAAAATTAATAATTACTCTATATGTTTCCTATTCTAATGTGAAGTTTCATTATTTGTTCTCTTCATTTAAGAAATATTTATGAAATGCCTTCTATATGAAGAGTGTTAGGCTAGAGTATAACCATAACATCTTGATTACAGATTCAAGTATTTGAAAATATTAAAGGACTTTCATTTATGAAATTCAAAGAAGATTCCCTGGCAGACACTAATTACTATAATAAATGGAGATGACTCTAATACAACAAATGATTGAGGCTGACAATTTGTAATTAACAAATAATATAAATATCATTGACATTTTAAATCTTAAAAGGAAAAATTAAATGGGGCTATATGAATAAAAGGATTTTTAATTTATTAATCTAATACTCATGTCTAGCACTAGGTAAAATTTGTAATATAAAATGGCTATATATCCAAATAGTAACTCAAATACATTTTTATGCCCACTCATTAAACTAAAGGACAGAAATAATGGATTATGCTTCTTAATCTAGAGAATCCATATTTGTATTATATTATTTGAAACAGTTGCATGTAAAGAACATTTTAATAGAATTCATTTCTTTTTCATTGTTTCTTTACAAAATATGCAGTTTATACTATACAAATGTGTTCTCTACTCCAGGTCAATTTTCTGACATATCAATAGGTTTAAGTTATTTTATTAAGCAGTGGAATTACTTTGGCTTGGCCACTGCCCACAAACTTGAACAAACCTTTAAATATTCCTTCTGGATTCTGAGGGGAACTTAGATTTCTTGTGAGTCTTTTCTATTTAGTGCTCTGAAAAAGTCAAACAATAAAAAAAAGGAAGAGGGGGAAAAAAGCAGATAGCTCAAGGGAAAAATCAAATATCAAATCCCATCAGTATTCAAAAGTAATGAATAAGACTCCAGGGTCCATCACCCAAGTGCTTCTTTTTCATTCGACAAACAGATACAGCTGGATGGTGAAAGAAAGTGAAAGTGTTAGTCTCTCAGTCGTATCCAACTCTGCGACCCCATGGACTGTAGCCGGCCAGGCTCTTTGTCCATGTGATTTCCCAGGCAAGAATACTGGAGTGGGTTGCCATTCCCTTCTCCAGGGGATCATCCCAACCCAGGAATCAAACCTGGATCTCCTGCATTGCAGAGAGATTATTTACAGTCTGAGCCACCAGGGAATCCCACTCCAGTATTCTTGCCTGGAGAATTCTATGGACAGTTAGATGGTATATATTCACAAATCACAGGGTCAGGAGCCCTGTACTTAAAAGCACAGAGACTGTCAGTTCAGAGACAATGTGCAGGGCTGAATCAATTGTCTGAATAATTCTGCCTATATCATTTTTGCAAGTGTAGATTTTGTTTCACACGTTACTAAAATTTGTTTTATTGGATGGTTTTCTAATCCTCCATTCTCCTTTGCCTAAAGTGGTACAGACAAGGCACAGAAAAGGCATTGCATGGATTAAGAACGTTTCTAAAAGTAGCCACCACATATTAATAGTTGAATTGATAGAAAGGCTATGTATATAAATATTCACTATCATTGTTTTACCACCAATGTCTGATCAGTACTGTCCAATAGTATTAATAGTTATTCAATTTATGCTATTGATTTCAGCACCTAGAAAGCAGGTAAGTACAATTTTTCTGTGGACTCTTTTTTAATTATATGAGAATTTCTAACTAGGGGAAAGATAATTACTGAGAAAGGAATATATCATTAAAGGATAAATACATGAACATTTCTGTCTTCTCAATGGTGATGTGTGGTAATTGTTTTAAATTTGCTAGTTAAGATTACATAGTAATTCATAGGTAAAATTCTGCAGGTAAAATATTACATTTATGTTTAAACCTTTTATGTTAATATTTAATTAAATACTGCATATACTAAGGTACCATCCTGCAGCATGTTATAAATATAAGCAAGCTGTTAGGTCATTCACCCAAACATTCATGCATTTATTAAGCGTGTATTGATCACTTACTGTGTGCAAAGCATTCAGCCAGTTTCTGTCTGGATTCTTTCTGCAATTGGAAGTATTATCTATGCTTCTACAACCCCTAACCCAATATATCATGATAAATAACTGACAAGTTTGTGTAACAATATCTTTGTGATTAGAGCATTAGAGATACCCAGCAAAACTTCTGTTGGGGAAAATAAAAGGAGTTACATGATTACACTGAAGTTTTTGTGTTCATTGTTTATAATGATGATTTTTCTATCTAGTAGACAAAAGAAATTATACTGAAATTGCATCATTTGAATTACAATTCTTGCTATATCTGAAAGAAAGAGGAAGCTGTGAATAGAGCCCGAGGACAATTATTATTATCAGAGATTTAGACTCTAAAAATTTCCAACACACTGGTTTGGCTTTTAGTGATGAGAAAGGAGCAATTCGTAGACTTTACAAAGATCTTTAATTCGTTTAGGCTGTTTGGGAATAGTTTTAACAAATGAATTATTTTAGCTCAGTGAGTAGTACTATGTGAGTGTGTTAGTCTCTCAGTCATGTCCAGCTCTTCGCAACCCCATGGAAAAGTGAACAGTTTGTATCTCTCACTTTGGAACAGATTCCTTCCTTTCCTTCCTGTAGAGACAGGGGCTGCCTGCATACCTATAAATTTTCTGATTGAGAATGGGGTAATGGCTACTTTGGATTTCCAGGGCTCAGCTCAGTTCAGTTCAGTTCAGTCACTCAGTCGTGTCTGACTCTTTGCAACCCCATGGACTGAAGCACACCAGGCTTCCCTGTCCATCACCAACTCCCAGAGCTTGTTCAAACTCATGTCCATTGAGTCAGTGATGCCATTCAACCCTCTCATTCTCTGTCATCCCCTTCTCCTTCTGCCTTCAATTTTTCGCAGCATCAGGGTCTTTTCAAATGAGTCAGTACTTCACATCAGGTGGCCAAAGTATTGGAGTTTCAGCTTCAGCATCAGTTCTTCCAGTGAATATTCAGGACTGATTTATTTTCGGATGGACTGGTTGGATCTCCTTGCAGGCCAAAGAACTCTTAAGAGTCTTCTCCAACACCACAGTTCAAAAGCGTGAATTTTTCAGTGCTCAGCTTTCTTCATAGTCCAACTCTCACATCCATACATGCCTAGTGGAAAAACCATAGCTTTGACTAGATGGACCTTTGGCAGCAAAATAATGTCTCTGCATTTTAATAAAATATGCTGTCTAGGTTAGTCATAGCTTTTCTTCCAAGGAGCAACCATCTTTTAATTTCACGACTGCAGTCACCATCTGCAATGATTTTGGAGCCCCCCAAAATAAAGCCTGTCACTGTTTCCATTGTTTTCCCATCTATTTGCCATGAAGTGATGGGACTAGATGCCATGATCCTCGTTTTTTGAATGTTGAATTTTAAGCCAGCTGTTTCAGTCTCTTCTTTCACTTTCATCCAGGGCTCTGCCATCCCCTTTGACTGAGCAGAAGGAGGTAGGTATGGGCATTCCAGTCTTAGTAAACTATTCAACACCTCCCTCCCTCAGAGATCATTTCATATATCTTGGAACAGTTTAGCATAATGATCAGGAGTAAGGGCTGTCTATCTAGCTATGTATGTATGTACGTATCTATCTATCTTCTACTTATCTAAATTGAATACCTCCTATGTGTTAGGGCTTCTTCTAGACACTGAAAATATAGTCATGAATAAAAAATAAGCTTTTCTGCCCTTAGAAACTTTTACATTCTAGTTTATATTAGTTGACATTCTAGTGGATGATTTTAGAAAATTATTAAATTTCTTGCCTATTCCTCAGTTTTCTCAGCTGTAACAAAAGAGAGGCAATTGCAACTACTGCTTCTGGGCTAGTTGGAGAGATTCAGTCAGCTTATACATTTGAAGCACTTGGGCCTGACACCATAAGGTTTAACTGTTCTTAGTATACAGAGAGCATTGCCTAGATAACAACATCTGTGGACATTTTACTGTTGAGGGTAGAAAGGGAACTAATTTTGTCTCACTTTTTTTTTTTTTTTTTTGCTAGAGCAAGGAGTGAATGAAAGGAATTCCCTGATAGAGATGAGCTCTTTTTGTATCAGCTGTTCACAGATTTATTCACTCATTCATACGTTAATTTGTTTAGTCATTCTCTCACCTAAGATACATTTATTGAACAAAATTTCAGGCGTTATGATGAGACTCACTAGATAATAAAATCTGATTCCTGCTTAAGGAAGCTCAGAATCTAGCAAGGACAACAGAGAAGTATATGCACTATTGTAATATTCTATGATAATTGCAGTGATTTTAAAAGTATAGACAAGATTCTATTTTCTCTGCAAGTGCTTATCAAAATAAGGCTGTACCCATAGTTGTTCTTTGCCCTTCTAATACTTTAGCCTGTATAGTATGTACTAGAGTACTTTTTTTTTTAAGAAAGATTTGTTTCATTTATTTACCATAATTGGAGAATTAACTGCTTCTTGTAAATTTTTCCAGATGTGATCTTTTAAAATGAACATTAAAAGAAGTTTTAATCTGCTTTTTGAAGCCATTCTAAAATAAAACAAATCACTTACTTTGTTCTGTCACTGAAGACAAGTTGATTTTGGTAACTTGTGGTCATCATAATGAACTTTATGTGGTCATCATAATGAACTTTAGCTTTCAAAGGGCATTGAATCTGTTGGACTTTTGGATCTGTTGAACTCTTTCATGAGTAACTTTTGAGAAGATCTCATCCCCTCTCCCACCTTCCCATGCCCTTTATGTATCTTTGATTAAGAAGACATTTTCTTCTTCCTTCCTTCAAAGATGCATAGTGGTCATTTGATATTGCTGGATAATTGGCTGAAGAAGTATATAGTTTGTATAGTTAGATTTTTGAAAATGTGACTATATGTATCTTGTATTTTTTCTGTAAATTAGGATCAGATTTGAAATACTGGAAATAAGACATCAAACTTGAGACTGACAACAGTAGAGTTGATAAAAGTACTTTTGGACCTGTGGAAGATTTTTGGAAGATTGTCTTTGCTAGTCTATAATAGCAACAAAAAAACACTATTCTAGTTTAATGATCAAGAAGAGAGAAATGTCATTGTGTAATATTAATACATAATGTAGTAAAATATTTCATCACTGTTTTCTATATCCAATGATGATTCTGTGATTTGTCTACCTGAATATGTCAATGAACTTGACTGCAACTTAGTGGAATTGACTAGTAGCCTTTAAGAAGCTATCAAAATGAAAGCAGTTAAATGAATCAGTTAGGTCCTCATCCTGATAAGCCATTGTCTAATCTTATAATTTGTACATCCAGGGACATATCAGGGGGAATCCAGTTGTTACAGAACAAACTGAAACATAATTGAAAGTGACAAATGATCAGCTGCAGATTGGGACATTAAATAGAAAACCACTTGGTTCAGAACCTGCGTAAAATATGATATACACCTATTTTTAGATTTTAAATGAAACTTCAAAAGTCATTGATAGCAAAGATAGAAGTAATTGTGAAAATTCAAAACTTTATTCATAATGCACTTAATTAGTATTTCTTCCATTTTTTCTTGACTGTCTTTGTATTTTCAAACAGGAGTTGTGAGAAACAGAATTATAAGATGAAAAAATTAACCATTATATGAAATTTGTGAACCACATAAAATCATAAAGTATAGCTTCATCCTTAAGATCAGAGGCCAAAATGTGTGCCAAGGTGCCATTTAGTTGTGTATTTTTTCAATTAAATTTTAAAACAGACTTTTAGGATGTTACCTCTCAAAATCTTTGTTTCAATATGTTAATCTCATTCTTTTGAAAATTTTTTTACCTTTTAAAAATTATATTGTTTGCTGGTAACTCATTACGTTATGCTCAAAAAAGAGAATCATTTTCCCCGCACTATCTTACTGATCTCTGTGTAATTTAAAACTAGTACTTTTTAATTTTCTTAGCTTTTCTCAGTGAATGTGACATGGAAGTGATGTAAATAACGTGTAATTTCCTTGTAAGTAGATGCTGCTGCTGCTGCTTAGTTGCTAAGTTGTGTCCGACTCTTCCAGACTCCTTGGACTGTAGCCCACAAGGCTCCTCTTCCTGGGGTTTCCTAGGCAAGAATACTGGAGTGGGTTGCTATTTCCTTCTCCAGGGGATCTTCTGACCCAAGTTTCAAACTCACTTCTCCTGCTTGGCAGGCGGATTCTTACTGCTGAGCCACTTGGGAAGCCCAACCATCCATGCAGTTGCATTTTATTTGCCCACAATTTTTAATACATTAGCAATAAATGTACACCACGGAAATAAATTTCATTATAAAAAAGTAAAAGTCATCTGTAATCCTACCATCCATAGACAACCTTGGCAAATAGCTTAGTTTATATCATTTCAGATTATTTTATTATTGTTATTTACAAGTCTGTGTCATCTGTTTCTATCTTCTTAAAATTGTATCTCTATATTCATATACATATATGAATCTGTCTTTATCTAAAAAATAGGATTGGACTCTACATATTACTTTCACTTGTTTTTAAATTCAAATTGTATTATGTAATCTCATCTACATTTGTATCTATAAATGTTTGCAGTATGTTTCTTAGAAGATATATGATTTTTTTTTTTTACCATTTCTTTACTTTTGGACATTCATATCCTATTCTTTATTATAAGGGCCACATTATAAAATATATATATTTAAAATAGTTTAAGAAATGAACTTTTCTGAATTTTCAGTAGAATTATAGGGTCCAGTGGAATGTACACATTCTGTCCTGATAGGTGTGGACAACTTCCTCTCCTAGGACTGGTGTCTGTACTCACCCTTTCTACAAATTTTTGTACCCAAGTGGTATTTTTTTTAAATTGAGAGTTGAAAAGATGATTACTATGCTTGATTTCTCTAGAAAGGGATGCAATGTTACCAATATTTATGTAGGCTTTTTTATTGTTCACAAAAAGGCTAGCTATTGTCACTAACAACTACTTGGTTGGACCCAAACCATTCCATTAGGTTAGTGGCAAATTCCTCTTTGTTTTTAAATGTCAAAGGACCCAGGACTGTATCTTTGGAACATGGACATAGTATTGAGTCCAGAATTATTTACTATAGGACTTTTTGATAATGGCTTTTAAAGTGACAATAAGGATAAAGTCTCCAAGGAGTCTTTAGATCATAGTCTGAAAGCAGAAATGTTGTGTTCATAAGAATATCAAAAGAATGGTTTTACTGAATTTGCTCCACTAATTCATGAAGACAGCATCCCAAACTCCAACAGCTGGCAGTTGCTTTGTTGAAGACAAACTGCATCTGTAATCAGTATGACAGGACCACAGGTTGCATATCATCACTTCCACCAAGTTATGCAAAAAGCATAACTTGAATAATATTAAAACCATCATTGGGAGAGCAAAGTCATCAACAAGAATACTTTGAAAAAAAGTGAAAAAAATTAGACTTCAGGTATTGCAGCAAAATTTTGCCTTTGGCCAAAGTTTTGGAATGAGATAGAGATTTTGAAATATTGGAAATGAGATTAATTGTGTGGATGATTGACCTGGGGGAAAAAATTGATAAGCATGTTTCTCTTCTCCCAAACCAGAAGGTCTGAAAGTGAGTTTTCATCTATTCTTCTGCCTATATGATGAGGATAGATCTCCCCTACATGGAGGACTCCTTGAAGTGATAGTTGTATGCTGGTGGTATCTCATGACTACTAGGAATGAAGTTTAGATAAGACCTCCTCAGTAGTTGTAGCTACAGATAATAAGACAGAAATGCACTTTGGCCGTAAACTGCTCATTGGTCTACTCTTTGGGCTACATCATCTAAATCAGATCATAGACCAGTACATTTGTGATCACAAAATCCCCTACCAATGGTTGCAGACAATGTATTAAGTACACACTGTCTAACATACTGCTGGTGTCATTTGAACTCAAGATCAAAACTTCTGTTGTATTTTTACCCTGCTCATCCTCCTTATTCCTCCTCCTCTATCTTGTAACTTCTAGATTTTGAATGTGTAATATGTGCTATTTCTGCTTTATTGATTATACCAAAACCTTTTGACTGTGTGGATCACATGTGGAAAAGTCTGAAGGAGATGGGAATACCAGACCACCTGACCTGCATCTTGAGAAACCTGTATGTAGGTCAGGAAGTAACAGTTAGAACTGGACATGGAACAGCAGACTGGTTCCAAATAGGAAAAGGAGTACATCACAGGACTATATTGTCACCTTGCTTATTTAACTTACATGCAGGGTACATCATGAGAAATGCTGGGCTGGATGAAGCACAAGCTGGAATCAAGATTGCCAGGAGAAATATCAATAACCTCAGATACGCAGATGACACCACCCTTATGGCAGAAAGTGAAGAAGAACTAAAGAACCTCTTGATGAAAGTAAAAGAGGAGAGTGAAAAAGTTGGCTTAAAGTTCAGCATTCAGAAAACTAAGATCATGGCATCTAGTCCCATCACTTCATGGCAAATAGATGGGGAAACAGTGGAAACGGTGGCTGACTTTATTTTTTGGGGGCTCTAAAATCACTGCAGATGGTGATTGCAGCCATGAAATTAAAAGACACTTACTCCTTGGAAGGAAAGTTATGACCAACCTAGACAGCATATTAAACAGCAGAGACATTACTTTGCCAACAAAGGTCCATCTAGTCAAGGCTGTGGTTTTTCCAGTTCATGTATGGTTGTGAGAGTTGGACTATGAAGAAAGCTGAGCACTGAAGAATTGATGCTTTTGAAGTGTGGTGTTGGAGAAGACTCTTGAGAGTCCCTTGGACTGTAAGGAGATCCAACCAGTCCATCCTAAAGGAGATCAATCCTGGGTGTTCATTGGAAGGACTGATGTTGAAGCTGAAACTCCAAAATTTTGGCCCCCTGATGCAAAGAGCTGACTCATTTGAAAAGACCCTGATGCTGAGAAAGATTGAGGGCAGGAGGAGAAGGGGATGACAGAGGATGATATGGTTGGATGGTATCACCAACTCAGTGGACATGGGTTTGGGTAGACTACAGCAGTTGGTGAGGGACAGGGAGGCCTGGTGTGTTGCGGTTCATGGGGTCACAAGGGGCTGGACATGACTGAGCAACTGAACTGAATATGGGATATATATGTGTGTGCACATGTGAGTTTCTGTGTAGTCCCAATTTTGAAAAAGAAAAAAATATATACTTAAAAGTTTTGAAAAAATCATCTCATTTAAATATTTTGACTTATTACTTGATGTTCAAATTGTCATTTATTTTCTACTTTATTTTATAAAATGAATATTACTACTTTTGTTAAGTACACATGTAGCCTAAAATTTTAGTTTAGTGCCTATGAATTGTTTCTTAATTTGGATTGGTCCATAAATTGTATTTGTATTAGATAAGCTAAATAATTAATTAAAAAAATTCTAACTTTAATTGATCCAGTACATAACAAGTTTTATGTGACTTAGAAAAGTTTTCTTCAGTTATACAGGCAATTGCATCTGTGCCGTTCCTATATGCATGAATTTCATTTACCGTAGTTTAGTTAAGCATCAGCCCTCTAAAAACATGTTTCATATATTAGTTATTATGGTATATAACTGTAAATAATTATATAAAATATAGATTTTATATAATTTTGCTGCTGGCTCTTCAGTCCACAAATTACTAAACAAATAATCATTGCACATCATGATCAGTGACCAATCATGTCTCTTCTTTCCATATGTGGTAACTGGTCAGTGCACATTCATTAATCATTTCATTCACAAAGAAGCTTGTAGTTATGTAACATCTTTGTCAGTGATAAACTCTTTTGGTATTTATGAGTATGAATATTCAAAAAACAATGATTGTTGAAATGATGGAAAGAAAATGTTCTTGGAGTGGAGTTTCAATTAAACATTTCTTCTTACAAACAAAATAGTTGATCAGTGCTACCATTTGCATTTATATATGCAGGCAGAGCAACTTAAGGTGAATTTAGCATAAATGTGGACATTGGTTGTGATGAATAGGTAAAGATGTCCTAGCTGAAGTGATGTTGACAATAACTTTACCTTAAAGAATTCTCAGATATATTTCATGCCAATGAAAGCACAAACATGCAAATGATGTAAGTAGGCTGATCCATGCTTAGAAATAGAGTATGACAGTTCTCAAGGTGTAGAAAAGATGCTTGTTATATATGGAAATTTATAGAATAAGAAGGTAAGCACTATTCAAATAATGCTTTTTAACAAAGAAAATAATTCTCAAAGTTTCTAATATTAAATTATAATTTATTGTTAGTTTTAATATTTTCTAAATATTTCTCTTTACATTTTTAACTGGTGAAAGTTTTAATAGCCTTATCTTTACTTATTCCTTCTTTGATGCTCTTCCTTTCTTTATGTAGGTCCAAGTTTCTTACCTACATTATTTCTCTCTTCTCTACAAAACTTCTTTTAAAATTTCTTCCAAGTCAAGTTTACTGGAAACATTTTTTCAATTTGTGTGTGTCTTACACATCTTTATTTCTCCCTCACTTTTGAGGGATAATTGTGCAGAGTATATAATTCTAGGTTGGTGGGTTTTTTCTCTCAACACTTAAAGTATTTCATGCAATTCTCTTCTTGTTTACATTTTCTGAGGAGAAATGGGATGTCATTAGTTAGTAACTCTATAGGCTGTGTCTTTAATTTTGGTTTCTCTTTTGGAATTTTTTCTTTGGTTTTCTGTAGTTTGAAAAAGATACTTCAGTGTAGTGGACTTTATTGTTGTTTCAAGTATTTCTTCTCCCTCTGATATTCCTATTATATGTATTTTGCTACTTTTTCAGTTTTCTCACAGTCCTTGAGTTTTCTGTTTTGTCTTTTCAGTTTGTTTTTCTTTGCTTTTCAGTTTTTGAAGCTTCTAGAAAATCCCATGGACGGAGGAGCCTGGTGGGCTGCAGTCCATGGGGTCGCTAAGAGTCAGACACGACTGAGTGACTTCACTTTCACTTTTCACTTTCCTGCGTTGGAGAAGGAAATGGCAACCCACTCCAGTGCTCTTGCCTGGAGAATCCCAGGGATGGGGGAGCCTGGTGGGCTGCCGTCTATGGGGTCGCACAGAGTCAGACACGACTGAAGCGACTTAGCAGCAGCAGCAGCAGCAGTGATGTATCTATCATCTAGTTCAGAGATTCCCTCCTCAGCCTTGTGCAGTCTACCACTAAGCTCATCAAAGGCATTGTTCATTTTTGATCTTCAAAAATGAACAGTGTTTTTGATCTTCATTATTTGCTTTTTGTTCTTTCATGGAATTTCCATCTCTTTGCTATATTAATCATCTCTTCTTGCGTGCTCTGTGCTTTATCCATTAGAGTCTATAGCATATTAATCTTGCATGCATGCATGCTAAGTCACTTCAGTCATGTCTGACTCTTTGCTACCTCATGGAGCATACCCTGTCAGACTCCTCTGTCCATGGGATTCTCCAGGCAAGAATAGTGAAGTGATTTGCCATGCCTTTCTCCAGGAGATATTCATGACCTAGGACTTGAACTCATGTCCCTTAAATTTCCTGCATTGATGGGCATGTTCTTTACCACTAGTGCTACCTGGGAAGCCTGATAATTCTAACATCACTGCCATAACACCTCTGATGTTTGCTCTTTCTGGTATGCCTTGTATTTTTTTTTTCCTTTCTTGAAAAGCAGACATGATGTACCAGTTGAAATGAACTACTGTAAACAGGTTTTTAGCAATCTGCTTGTGAGGAGGGGAGGGGATGTGGTCTATAGTCTTATGATTAGGCTTCATTCTCCCAGTGAGCCTTTTCCTCTGGACTGTGAACTTCACATGTGCCTTTGTTGCCACTACCCACCTCCTCTTTAGGCGGGACAGGATGACTAGAGGGGGCTGGAGTGGAGTGTTTTCCTTCTTCAGGTCAGTTAGGCTCTGGTCAACTACTTTATCCTAAGGCAGATATTGATCAGAAAAACAAAGTGTTCTTATGTATTTAAAAATGCTCCCTTTCTTCTCCCTCTGCCAGAAGCACCAGGTCGTTTTCCCCTAAGTTTATCTACTGTGAGAACATGGTCAAAATTGTGGGGACCCCCTTATTGCCCTGGAGTTTTCAAATCTCAGACTTGTCCACACTGAACTTCCAACAATATATCAATTATATTTCAGATTTTCCACCCCAGCATTCATTTTCATGGAAGCTTCTGCCAATGAGTCTCTGTTTCTATAGCTGTCAGTTCAGTTCAGTCGCTCAGTCGTGTCCGACTCTTGGTGACTGCATGGACTGCAGCATGCCAGGCTTCCCTGCCCATCACCAACTCCTAGAGCTTTCTCAAGCTCTAGTAAGTAAGCAAGCTTACTCCTAGCGCTTACTTCATGTCCATAAAGTCGGTGATGCCATCCAACCATCTCATCCTCATCGTTCCTTTCTCCTCCTTCAATCTTTCCCAGCATCAGGGTATTTTCCAATGAGTCAGTTCTTCACCTCAGGTGACCTAAGTATTGGAGTTTCAGCTTCAACATCAGTCCTTCCAGTGAATATTCAGGACTGATTTCCTTTAGGATGGACTGGTTGGATCTCCTTGTAGTCCAAGGGACTCTCAAGAGTCTTCTCCAACACCACAGTTCAAAAGCATCAATTCTTTGGTGCTCAGCTTTCTTCATAGTTCAACTGTCACATCCATACATGACTACTGGAAAAACCATAGCTTTGACTAGATAGACCTTTGTTGGCCTCGTATAATTGAGACTCCCTGTATTTGCCCGTTTCTCCGATCTTAGGGACAGCTCCTTGCCCTGTGTCCCTCACTTAGGTATGCAGGGAGAGTCATTGTTTTTTTCATTCTGTTCAACATTTTATTTTTTGTTATGATGGAGTGATGACTCCAAGCTCTTTACTTGGTAGAACCAGGACTTAAAAGTCAAGTTTTTAATGTTTTGAGAAAAAAATTCAGATTGTGAAACAATCATAATTTCCCCCACTGGTTATTAAGATCACTTTACATGGTTTCAGCTTTCATTTTCACTTTTATAAATCTGTGTGACCATGCCTGTAATATGCTGATTTCTGATGTATAAAACACTTTAAAAATACAATAGGCGCTGGCTTTTAACTTTTTGATATTAACTTTCTATCTAGTGAAAGTATCTGTAAATAAAAAGAAAAAATACAGTTTTATATATTTATCATTCTGGTATTACTTTATTCTAGTGTGATCGCTGCCTGCCTCTTTATAATAACAAGCCTTTCCGCCAAAGTGATCATGTTCATGCCTTTAACTGTAAACCCTGTGAGTGCAACAGCCATTCCAGAAGCTGCCACTACAACATCTCAGTGGATCCCTTTCCATTTGAGCACTACAGAGGAGGTGGAGGAGTTTGTGGTGACTGTGAGCATAACACCGCAGGTAACTAGATAATAACACAACTAACAAAGATAGACTTGACCTACATATTATGCATATTATTTTAAATTATATATTGCTATTCTACTTAAGAAAGTGCTTTCATACTATTAAGTTTGAAAACTACTCTGGTTTACCAAATATTCATAATTCCATTTGGATAGCTTTCAAATACTGGAGTCTTAAACTATATAATTTCAGGAAAAAGGATTTTTTAAATAAGTTCACACCATTTGATTAGATCATAAATATGTATTGGATAAATCAAGAATTGCTGTATTATTCTTAATGTATTATTGTTGCTATTTAGTCACTAAGTTGTGTCCAACTCTTTTGAGATCCCATGGACTGTAGTCCACCAGGCTCCTCTATCCATGGGATTTCCCAGGCAAGAATACTAGAGTGGGTCACCATTTCCTTCTCTAATTCTGAATGTATATATCCTAAAAATAAATTTTCTTATATGACCCAGATCTTCTACTATTCCTGGATTCTCATGTAGAGATGTTTGCATGTCAGATTTGACATGGACTCTGATAATCTGGGAATCCTCTTTTTAAAAATTTTCATTAAAAGCAGAAACTATTAAAGTCTTGTTTCAAGAACCAACCAGCATTTTGACTAGTCACTGAAAAATTACTATTTTTTGAAAGGCTAATATGTTAAAAGCAGAAATGATGATATCAGAATTTGTAAAATATAATGGCCCAAGTCTGATGGGTTTGAAATTATGCTACTTTGAAGCATGAATGAATTTGCTAGATATTTATTGATAACATAAAATGGTACAAGCTCTTGGCTAGTTTCTGGGAATATAAAAGTTAATAAGATGATGAATTTTATTATCTTTGTATGGATTATTACATGGTGGTGGTTTGTTGTTTTTTTCTATTGTTGTTGTTTTTGTTTAGTCACTAAGTTGTGTCCATTTTTTTGTGACCCCATGAACTGTACCCTACAAGGTTCCTTTGTCCATGAGATTTCCCAGCCAAGAGTGTACTAGAGTGTGTTGCCATTTCCTCCTCCAGGGGATCTTTTGATGTAGGGATGGTACCTGTGTCTCTGTATTGGCAGGCAGATTTTTTTTTTTAAACCACTGAGCCACCTGGGAAGCCCACATGGTGGTAAAGACACCCTATTAAAGGAAGAATTAAAAGGTGTGATGAATGCTAAAGTGGAGAAGAGTAGTAGGAGTTAGCCAGGTGGAGAAGCAGGGGTAGATATTAGGGTGTAGACAAAGTTTTCCAGTAAGAGAAACAGTTGCACCATGGCTGAGAGGAAAGAGAAACATGGCACACTTGCAGAAGTGCAAATGGTTGATTGTAAGAAAGGGAACCAGGAAGAAAGGCAGTGCTCAGATGCTAGAGGGCCATCTAAACAATGATAAAGAGATTGGCTTGCACCCTAAAGTTAATGAGATGCCACATATGGGCACTTCGGGAAAGTATTGTGTTTTTGAAACATCCATCAGGTTATAGAGAATGGTTTGCAGAGGGTCAAAGAGGTTTGGGAAAACCAGTTAGTCAGGTATTACAAAAGTTCAGATGAAAAATAATGTGGGAAAACAATTAAGGTGGTGTGAATAGATATGAGGGGATCCAGTAGATATTTAGGGTAGAAAGTGATGGCATTTTCTGAGCAAGGGGCAGAGTATAGATAAGGGAAATAAGAAGAGTCATGACTTATGACTAACCCTCTAGTTTGAGCAGCACAGTCAAAATTGGTACCAGCCATTTAGATAGGATACAGGAGGATCAAACTTAAGGAGAAAATGGAAAATTCTCTTTTGAACATGTTCCCTGTGTGTTTCCAAGAAGCAAAGAATAAACTCTCTTTGACGCTTACTCCTTGGAAGAAAAGTTATGACCAACCTAGGCAGCATATTAAAAAAGCAGAGACATTGCTTTGCCAACAAAGGTCCGTGTAGTCGAGGCTATGGTTTTTCTAGTAGTCATGTATGGATGTGAGAGTTGGACTATAAAGAAAGCTGAGCACCAAAGATTTGATGCCTTTGAACTGTGGTGTTGGAGAAGACTCCTGAGAGTCCCTTGGACTGCAAGGAGATCCAACCAGTCCATCCTATAGGAAATCAGTCCTGAATATTCATTGGAAGAACTGATATCGAAGCTCAAACTCCAATACTTTGGCCACCTGATGCGAAGAACTGACTCATTAGAAAAGACCCTGATGCTGGGAAAGATTGAAGGTGGGAGGCAAAGGGGACTACGGATAATGAGATGGTTGGATGACATCACCAACTCAATAGACATGAGTTTGAGAAAGCTCTGGGAGTTGGTGATGGACAGGGAAGCCTGATGTGCTGCAGTACATGAGGTTGCAAGGAGTTGGACACGACTGAAGGACTAAACTGAACTGAACTGAGGCAGTCAGAAACACAGTTCTGAAACTCCTTTCTCAAAGAAAGCCTTCCATGATTCTTCAGAGAAGATCAGTATAATCTGTGTACTTGAGTGGCATCTTATGCTTATCACAGCCTTTAAATGTATATTTATTCCTGTGATTATTTAATTAGGATTCTTCTTACCTGCTACACTATAAGATAGTCCTGTAAAAAGGGTGCATTGTGTATTTTCCTCAGCACTTAGCATAGTATTTGGAATGTGGTAATCACTCAATAAATATTCATTGAATGATTAACAAAGGAGAGATTTCTAGATTGGAGATATAAATTTGGGAGTCATCAGCATATATAAATGGAAATATCCTAGACATAAATCCATTTTATTTTTAATTAGCCCATATTCAATATCCATTAGAATGTGAGTTTTTCATTTGATTATGTTATTTTCATGATGGTGTTTAGTCACTAAGTTGTGTCTGACTCTTGCAACCCCATGGACTGTAGCCTGCCAGGCTCCTCTGTCCATGGGATTCTCCAGGCAAGAATACTGGAGTGGGTTGCCATTTCCTTCTCTAGGGGATCTTCCTGACCCAAGGATTTAACCCAGGTCTCCTGCATTGCAGGCAGATTCTTTACCCACTGAGCTTTGAGGGAGGCCCAAGTTACTTTCAGTCTTCTAACATTGGGCCAGTTTCAGCAATATTTGAGCAAAAGTGCATCATGTTTAAAGGGGGAATTGATAGCCTTAACTTTTATTTCAGTGATCTGATATGCTACTCATATTTGCTCTAGAAACTTCCTCTAATTTAGATTGTTTTCTAGTAAGATCGAAAGGGAAATTTTCTGAATAATAAGTTGTAAACAACAGGAAGTAGCTCATATTTGTAAAGTGTCAAGATATTCTAACATTTAGTATGAAATTTATTTGGTGTAGCTAAATATAAAATTGTATTTTAATACTTGAAATGAAAAATAATGGCCATAGGCACCAACAGAAGCATTCACTTTTAATCACATTAACTATAGAATAATAAATTACATTAAGAGTAGCCTTCTATTTTATCAGATTTAGTTCCAGAAAAATATTTTAATACTATATGCTTATTTGCTTCCAACTGTATAGCTATCTTCTCCCACACATGTAGAAATTTCTCATATTTGATTTAGATTCAGTACCTGATCTGAAACTAAAGTTTTAAGTTTGGAAATAAACTATTTCAAAATGTATGGGCCCCTGCAAAGCACAGCTTTTTAGAAGTGTGGTATTATATAACAGATGGGAGTTTAATGAAGTAAAGCACATTTTGTAACAGGTTCATTGTTTCATATGCTGTGGATCACTAAACTGGCAGGTAGAGATGAAAGGTACATTAAAATGGACGTCCCGAAAATTATAGAATTCCCTCAAAGGAATACAGTCTTTAATTTTGAATTATGCAGCCGATTTTAATGAATTGGAAGTCATAATGCATAACCTTTCCCTGACGCAGGAAAGAACTGTGAGCTGTGTAAGGATTACTTTTTCCGACAAGTTGGTGCAGATCCTTCAGCCATAGATGTTTGCAGACCCTGTGATTGTGATAAAGTTGGCACAAGAAACAGTAGCTTCCTTTGTGATCAGGTGAGTTCTCACTATCAAAGATAAAGAACAGCATTCTTTCAGAAACTAATTCAGGATATGGTCCATCAGTGAAATTGAGGACTATATCAGGAAGTCCTCTCTTGTGTTTGTATTTCAAAGAGAGTTTGCTTTAAGGGTGTTTCTGTGCAACTTTTAATATGAACATGAAATATAAGGTTACCTGGATGGTTCTTTGCACATTAAGATAGGCTCATTTTATTTTTAAGTTTGCAGTTGTCAAAAAATTGGGAGGTAGGACGTTCCATAAACAACAGAGGAAGTTAAGTACATGCCTGGGAATTACTTGTGAATTAATATTAATAAGTAATATTAGATAAACAAGAACAGTTTTCCTCTTAATTTCATAGATGATAGTATAGCAAAAATCACATATAAATCCAAATGGAAATTATGATAACCTTGTAACCTTGTAACCTTTTCTATAACAGTACAATGAGTTTCTACAATTTTATAAATTTTAATTACCAATGTCACAAATGATATCTGATCTGTATTAACACAGATCCTAACTATATTACCAATCAGGAAAAGTAGCTCCATATTTAAATGTGCTGTCTTCAACTGAAGCTTTTTCCCTCTTCTGATAGTGCTACCACAGAAAAATAGATAAAGGGCAAATTTACATTGAAGAATTAATTCAATGATTGTATTAATTTTTAATATATTTTTTAAAAGATTTATTTATTTATTTTATTTTTTGACTGTGCTGGGACTTCATTCCCGTGCACAGGCTTTCTCTAATTGTGGCAAGTAGGGCCTGTTCTCTAGTTGTGCTGCTCAGGCTTCTCAAGGCAGTGGCTTCTCTCTTGGGTGGAGCACAGGCTCTAGGCACAGGAGCTCGGTAGTTGTGGCTCATGGGCTCTCGAGGCAGACTCAGTAGTTGAAGCTCATGGGTTTAGTTGCTCCACGGCACGTGGGATCTTCCCAGACCAGGGATTGAACCAGTGTCCCTTGCTTTGCAAGGTGGATTCTTAACTACCAGACCACCAGGGAAGCCCTGATTGTGTTAATTTTTAACAATTAAATTCTTTTGCAAATAGTTTTGAATGCAGTGGTCAAGAGCATAAGCCACAATCCGGTTAAAGAAAAAAAAAATTTTTTTAAGTTGCAATGTAAATATAATAAGTTCAAGGCAAAATATATTTGTCATATAACTTGTAGCATGCATAAAAACTTTTAACAATTAAAAGCCAAATATAGTGTAAACTAAAATGTTTATTTTTTGAAGACCATCATATTAACCATAGTGTGTTAATGAAAGAGCTTTTTATTCTTCACTGGAATGCTAAAGAGTAGAAAAATAATTAACAAAGGCAGTTTCTATGGTTTTTATATGGTGATATTGAGGCACTGTTTTCTGAAAGAATAAAATTATATTTTTATATATGTTGATTATTAAAATCTGTGTCTTTACACATCTCATCCTTACACATTTGCCCTGAAATTTCAGCATATATGACTTTTGCTTATTATTCAAATCTCAACTCAAATACTGATATATCCTTTGAGATCTCTTCACCCACCATGCAATTAAAGAACATTCTTAAACCACTGTATTTATCATCATCCAATGGTATTTTCATTATGAAAGTGAAAGTGAAGGTTTCTCAGTTGTGTTGGACTCTTTGTGACTCCATGGACTGTACAGTCCATGGACTTTTCCAGGCCAGAATACTCTCCAGGGGATCTTCCTGACCTAGGGATCGAACCCAGGTCTTTCACGTTGCAGGCAGATTCTTTACCAGCTGAGCTACAAGGGAAGCCTATTTTCATTATAGCCTTTATTTAATTAGGCAAATTTATTTATATACTCTGTCTTCTCTCTGTTCAACACAAGCAATATGGTTTCAGTCATGTAATGAGTACTCTACGTATATTTGTTACTAAATGTTGAGAAAATGAGAGATTCTGTCTGAGCACTAATGTCATGGTCAGATGGTCACTTAGAATGGTTATTATAATAATATGAGCATTATATAAAGTTTTTGCTTAAATATATTTTCTCCCTCAAGACCTAAGTTCAAGTAATTTTAGTGTACAGTATGAAAAACTTTTTTGCCTTTTTGTACTGTTCATGGGGTTCTCAAGACAAGAATACTGAAGTCGTTTGCCATTCCCTTCTCCAGTGGACCATGTTTTGTTAGAACTCTCCACGAGGACCCGTCTGTCTTGGGTGGCCCTACATGGCATGGCTCATCATGTCATTGAGTTAGACAAGGCTGTGATCCATGTGATCAGTTTGTTAGCTTTCTGTGATTGTGGTTTTCATTCTGTCTGCCCTGATGGATAAGGATAAGAGGCTTTTAGAAGCTTCCCGATGGGAGAGGCTGACTGTGGGGAATCTGGGTCTTGTTCTGATGGGTGGGGCCATGCTCAGTAAATCTTTAATCCAACTTTCTGTTTATGGACAGGACTGTGTTCCCTCCCTGTTGTTTGGCCTGAGGCGGAACTGTGGTGGGGGTAATGGAGGTAATGGTGACCTCCTTCAAAAGGACTTAGGCCCACACTGTTGTATTCAGTGCCCCTGACCCCACAGCAGGCCACTGTCAACCCACACCTCTGCTAGAGACTGACTCCTGGACACTCATAGGCAAGTCTGGCTCAGTCCCTTGTGTGGACACTGCCCCTTTCTCCTGGCTCCTGGTATGCACAAAGTTTTGTTTGTGCCATCCAAGAATCTGTTTCCCCAGTCCTGTGAAAGTTCTTTCTCACTGGCCTCCAAAGTAAAATTCCCTGGAGGTTCTCAGTCCCTTTGCTGAATCTTCAGGTTGGGAAATCTGTTGTGGGTCCTGGAACTTTCTTAACAATGTGAGAATTTCTTTGGTATAATTTTTCTGCAGTTTGTGGGTTGTATGCTTGGCAGCTTTATGGTGGGGCTAATGGCAACATCCTCTAAAATGGCTTATGCCACATGCTGTGTGTCCCAGGTCTGCTACAGCCAGAGCCCTTATCCCCATGGCAGGTCACTGTTGACCCGTGCCTTCACAGGAGACACTCAAAAGCAGGTCTGGCTCAGTCTCTGTGGGGTCTCTGGGTCCTGGTGAGTACAGGTTTTGTTTGAGCCCTCCAAGGGTCTCTGGTGTGTATGGAGTTTGATTCTAAATATGATTTCACCCCTCCTACCATCTTACTGGGGCTTATCCTTTGCCCTTTTACGTTGGGTATTTTTTTTGGTGGGATGCAACATTCTCCGGTCAACTGTTATTCAGCAGTGAGTTACAATATTGGAGTTCTCACAGAAGTTGAGTGCACATCCTTCTACTCTGCCATCTTGTGCTGCCTTAAAATTCAACATTCAAAAAACTAAGATCATGGCATCTGGTCCCATCACTTCATGGCAAATAGATAGGGAAACAATGGAAACAGTGGCAGACTATTTTCTTGGGCTCTAAAATCACTGCAGATGGTGACTGCAGCCATGAAATTAAGACACTTGTTCCTTGGAAGAAGAGCTATGACTAACCTAGACAGCATATTAAAAGGCAGAGACATTACTTTGCCGACAAAGGCCCGTCTAGTCAAAGCTATTGTTTTTCCCGTAGTCAAGTATGGACCTAAGAGTTGGACCATAAAGAAAGCTGAGAGCTGAAGAATTAGCGTTTTTTAACTTACGGTGTTGAAGAAGATTCCTGAGTCCCTTGGTCAGCAAGGAGATCAAACCAGTCAATCCTAAAGGAAATCAGTTCTGAATATTCATTGGAAGGACTGATGCTGAAGCTGAAACTCCAATACTTTGGCCACCTGATGTGAAGAAACGATGCATTGGAAAAGACCCCAGTTCTGGCAAAGATTGAAGGCAGAAGGAGAAGGGGATGACAGAGAATGAGATGGTTGGATGGCATCACTGACTTGATGGACATGAGTTTGAGCAAGCTCTTGGAGTTGGTGATGTACAGGGAAGCCTAGTGTGCTTCAGTCCATGGGGTTGCAAAGATTTGGACATGACTGAGTGACTGGACTGAACTGAACTGATTAAAAAACTGTGAGCCAAAGTTATAATTCTCAAAGTTTCATTTATTTGTCATAACTCGTGTGAACTAAAGTATAGCATATTTTCCCCTCAGGTGTACAACTCAGACATGCAATAAATTAGAATCTATTTTTTTCTCAAATTTCTATGTCAACTCCATTTCACAGAAGTAGGAGGTAGTTTTGGTAGTTCTGTGCTTGTAAATATTTAACAACTACATATCTGAGAAAAACAAAACCTACTATGATCAATTTAAGCTACAAATGAAATGTCACTGAATGTGAACTTGGGAAGAATGGTTTTATCATACGGTGGAAACTTTGTTGTTGTTCAGTCACTCAGTCATGTCCAACTCTTTGTGATCCCCTGGACTGCAGCATGCCAGGGTTCCCTGTCCTTTACTATCTCCTGGAGTTGGCTCAAACTCATGTTCATTGCACTGATAAAGCCATCCAACAATCTCATACTCTATCATCCCCTTCTCCTCCTGCCTTCAATCTTTCCTGGCATCAGGATCTTTTCCAATGAGTCAGCTCTCTGCATCAGATGGCCCAAGTATTAGAGCTTCAGTATCAGCCCTTCCAATGAATATTCTGGGTTGATATCCTTTAGGATTGACTGGTTTGATCTCCTTGCTCTCAAGAGACTCTCAAGGGACTCTCTAGAGACTTCTCCAGCACCACAGTTCAAAAGCATCGATTCTTCAGTGCTCAGCCTTCTTTATGGCTTAATGGTCACATCCATACATGATTACTAGAAAAAGCATAGCTTTGACTGTATGGACCTTTGTCAGCAAAGTCATGTCTCTCCTTTTTAATATGCTGTCTAGGATGGACAATGGAGACTATTTCAGTACAATACTGTCTCTAGGTCTCTCTCCCCACCTCTCATGGGGTGAATCTGATTTGGGGGCAGAATTGTACACTAGGACAATGACATTTCAGAAGGTATGACCTCTCTGGCCATTAATGTCATCGATGTAAATAGGCATCCTTTGAGATGTTGTGGAAATGGAGGTGTTTCTCCTCACCCAGCTTGGGCAGTGTTTTCAGAGTCCTAGTGGAGAGCCAAAACTCCAAGTTCTGCCTGTGGGAACATGAAGGCTTGCACCTGGTGGGTCAGTGGAGCCAGAGTGGAGAATCTTGATTTCTACACCCACCTGGCAATATCGAGGCAACATCCCCTCTTTCCACCAGAGGAGTTTCATAGGAGGCCTGACCATTAAAGCAATGGTTAAGTAAGATTCAGATTCTTATAACACCAAACTGTCCAGTTTCCAATAGGATAATGACAATCAACAATATCAGTATCAAGGTGATTTAGATGTTAGAGTTATCATATAAGGATTTTAAAGCATCCATACATTTGTCTTCAGCATATACCTAAAATTTGGCTAAAGAAACTTCTCTGAACAGAAAGGCAATGACACATAAAGGAATCTTGAAACACCAGGAAGGCATAAAAAACAATAGTTAAAATATGGCTAAATATAATATATTTTCCCCGTTAGAGTTTTTAAAATTTTTTGAGGATCACTATCTAGTGTGATTCTCAATGTATTAGAGGAGATATGTAAAACAGTTATTTTTAAAATGGAGAGGGTAAGAGAATGTACATGGCAGTAATTTTTCTATCCTTAACTGGAATTGGTAAAATTAAAAAAAAATAGCAGACTTTAATATATGTATATATAATATAATATCTAGGCAACAACTTAAAAGGCTATAAAAATGTGCTCTAAAACACAACAGATAATTAAAATGGAATTCTGAAAAAATGTTAAAGCAAAAAATAAATAGTAAAATATCTTTAAGTAACCTGCAATAATACAGGGAGAAAGTAAATAGAGATTGAAAATCAGATAGAACAAATTAAAACCAAAAAAATAAAATGGCATGTCTATTAAGCCTTAATTTAACAATAATGTCATTAAATGTAATTGGTCTAATAAAGCAATTTAAAAAGAGAGAACAGATTTAAACAATCATTACCCACTGTCTGCTTTTATGGAAAAAAGTTCACTTTAAGTATTAATTTATGTCCTTTAAGGCTGAACATAAAAGGGATAGAAAAACTTATACTATGCAAAAATTAATAAAAAGAAAGCAAGAGTTTCAATAGTAATAGCAGATAATGTGGAATACAGAGCAAATAAAATTTGAGACAGAAATATTACATGATGATCAGAGATAGAAACTGAGATATTACATGAGACAAAGATATATACATAATGATCAAAGAGCCAGTCAAGCAAGAAGACACAGAAATTGTAAATGTGTTTGTACCAATCAGCAGCACTGCAAAATATATGAAGAAAAACTAAGACCTTAAAGGATAAATAAACAAAAGAAAACCCAACATTTGATGGAACAATAGAAATTCATCAAGAATACAGAAGTAAAAAATATCTTCCAACCAAAAAATCTATCTGACATTTGATGAACAGTCCCCTCAATGATACCAGAATATACATATTAATTATACAAGGCAGAAAATATCCTGGGACATACAGCAAACCTTAATGAATTAAAAGAACTAAAACCATACAAAAATATGAAATATGAAAATCCCTGGGTGCAAATAAAGCAGGGACACAAGGAAAGATTATGACCCTAAGTGCTTACTTGAAAAAAGAGAAAAAAAAAAGTATCAAAACTATCATCTGAACTCCCAACTCAAGAAATAAAAGAAAAAGCAAAGTCACTTCAAAGCAAGCAGAATAAATTAAGTAATAAAACTAAGAGCAGAAATCAATGCACATCAAAACATAAAAACAATAGAAAAAATCAACAAAAGGCATGGATCTCTGGAAAGGTAAATTAAATTGACATGTATCTACCAAGACTGGCAAAGAAAAAATAAAATTACTAAGCAAAAATGAAACCGGAAGTATCACTTCAGATCTTGCAGACATCAAAAGAATAATAAAAGAATACTACCAGTAACTCTACACTCATACATATTATAACTTAGATGAAATGAAATATTTACTCAATAAGTGCAAATTGCCAACTCACCCAACATGATATAGATAATTTGAATAACTCTACAACTATTAAGGTATTTGAATTCATAATTAAAAACCAACTAAAGATGAAATCTCCATGCCTCATTGTTTCACTGGAGAATTCTACCAAACATTTTCAAAGTAATTTGTGTGAGTTCTGCATCTCTGACAGAAAATAGAAAAGAAATGAAGACATTCTAACTCATTTTGTGACTGTATTATCTTGATAGTGTTAGGTAGTTAGAATAGGAAAAAGGAGTCTAGAAGGGTGGTGGCTAAAAGACAAGGAAGGGAAAAGCCCTCAAAAATAGAACAAAGAAAGGTCCGAGGACTGGAGTGAGGACCGCAGATAAAACAAACAGCACTCCTGGCTAGCCCAGTTTACATAGGGCAGGCCCAGGGGGAGGAGAAAAAGCATGTAAAAAGAGGAGCCAAAATTGGGCCAGGGGCCTCTGTTCTCTTTGAGTCTTTTGGGTTGACATGCCCTCACGCCTTGAGGATGTATTTTCCTTTACTTTCTAAATAAAACTGAGCTGTAACACAGAGCTGTAACACTGGTCCATCTGAGGGCTATAATGCTGGTCCATCACTTCAAATTTTTCTTGCTATGAGACAACCAAGAAAATTACACACTCACTCCAGTACTTCTTGTCTTGAAAATCCCATGGACGGAGGAGCTTGGTGCAGGCTACTATCCATGGGGTCGCAAAGAGTCGGGCACGACTGAGCGACTTCACTTCACTGACAATAGCAAACAACACAAAGACAGTGCATGAAAGAAAAACACAAACCAATATCATTCATGAATCAAGAGCAATGATTTTAACAAATTTTAGCACATGAATTATTCAGCAGTATTTTAAAATAGTTAAACACAAAGACCAACGTGGTTGCGTTCTAGGAAAGCATTATTTCAATATTTGAAAATCAAAAAATACAATCAACTTATTTTCCGCTAAGGAAAATGTCACCTGATTATTAATAATATTTTCAGAAAGAGTATTTGACAAAATTTAGCTCACATTCATGATAAACACTCTTAGAAAACTAAAAATGGAGAATTTCTTCAATTTGAAAACAAATGTCTATATAATACCCACCTACTGCTGACCTCCTACTTATAAATGAAAACACTCAGTGAAAAACAATGCTCTCCCCCTAAGGTCAGAAATAAGACAACAATGTTCTGTTGAACACTGTATTGTAGGTTCCAGCCAGGGACATTAGGCAAGAAAATGAGAAAGAAAAGTCATCCCGATTGAAAAGGAAGAAGTAAAACTTTTTTTGTATGTAATATGGTCTTGTAGGTAAAAAGAAAATCCTAAGATTCCAAGGAATATATCAACATACTATCAGAATGGACAAAGGTCAACAAATTTTTCAGAATACAAGATCAATTTACAGAGATCTGTGGTATTTTTATATACTTGTAAAGAACAATCTGAAAATGAAGTTAAAAACACTATTTAAATAGCATCAAAATACTTTTTGAAAGGAATTAAAGATGTAAATAAATAGAAAAAAATCCTGTGCTTTTGTATCAGAGACTCAATATTGCTAAGACAGCAATGCTCTCCCAATTGATCTAGAAAGTCAATACAGTCTTAAAGGTCCAGCTTGCTTCTTTGTAGACATTTATGATGATCTCAAAATTCATATTAAAACTCAAGTCACTCAAAAAAGGCCAAAACAGTCTTGAAAAAGAACAGATTTAGAAGACTACACTTCTAATTTTTAAAATTTAAAATAATATTTTAACAATCAAGATAATGTGATGTGGTTTGTGGAGAGAGATACAGATATACTGTAATAGAATTGAGAGTCTAGAAATCAGCCATTGCTTTTACAGTCAGTTGATTTTTGACGAGTGCCATGACAAATAAATAATGTTCTTTTCAATAAATGATAGTGATATGCAAAAAATGAAGTTGAATTTTCTGCTTCATATTATATACAAAAAATTAAAGTAGAACAAAGAATGAAATGTAAGAGCAAAAACTATAAAACTCTTAGAAGAAAATAGCTGTAAATCTTCATATCCTTGGGTTAGTCAGTGACTTTCTAGATTTTACTCCTACGGCACAAGCAAACAAAAGAATGGATTAATTGGACTTCATTAAAATTTAGAACATTTGTTTTACTGAGGACATCATTCAGTTTAGTCGCTCAGTTGTGTCCGACTCTTTGTGACCCCATGAATTGCAGCATGCCAGGCCTCCCTGTCCATCACCAACTCCCGGAGTTCACTCAAACTCACATCCATTGAGTTGGTGATGCGATCCAGCCATCTCATCTTCTGTCATCCCCTTCTCCTCCTGCCCCCAATCCCTCTCAGAATCAGAGTCTTTTCCAATGTTAACTCTTCACATGAGGTGGCCAAAGTACTGGAGTTTCAGCTTTAGCATCATTCCTTCCAAAGAACACCCAGGACTGATCTCCTTTAGAATGGACTGGTTGGATCTTCTTGTAGTCCAAGGGACTCTCAGGAGTCTTCTCCAACACCACAGTTCAAAAGCATCAATTCTTCAGCTCTCAGCTTTCTTCACAGTCCAACTCTCACATCCATACATGACTGCTGCAAAAACCAAAGCCTAGACTAGACAGACCTTTTTTGGCAAAGTAACGTCTCTGCTTTTTAACATGCTGTCTAGGTTGGTCATAGCTTTCCTTCCAAGGAATAAGCGTCTTTTGATTTTATGGCTGCAGTCACCATCTGCAGTGATTTGGGAGCCCCCAAAAATAAAGTCTGACACTGTTTCAAAAATGAAAAAAACAACCCAATAAATGGAAGAAAGTATTTGTAAAGCATATAGCTAATAAGAGCCTTGTCTCCAGCATATGTTAAAAAAAAAATAGCAAAAGACTTTACAATTCATTACAATGAGATATCACTTCACACCAGTCGGAATGGCCCTCAGCAAAAAGTCTACAAACAATAAATGCTGGGAAGGGTGTGGAGAATAGGGAACATCTTGCACTGTTGATGGGAATGTAAATTGATATAGCCACTATGAAAGATGGTATGGAGATTCCTTAAAAAACTAGAAATAAAACCACCATATGACCCAGCAATCCCACTCCTAGGCATATATCCTGAGGAAACCAAAATTGAAAGAGACACATGTATCCCATTGTTCATTGCAGTACTATTTACAGTAGCTAGAACATGGAAGCAACCTAGATGTCCATCAACAGATGAATGGATAAAGAAATTGTGGTATATATACACAATGGAATATTACTCAGCCATAAAAAGGAACACATTTGAGTCAGTTCTAATGAAGCGGATGAACCTAGAACCTATTATACAGAGTGAAGTGAGTCAGAAAGAGAAAGATAAATACCATATTCTAACACATATATTGGAATCTAGAAAAATAGTACTGAAGAATTTACTTACAGGGCATCAGTGGAGAAACAGACATAGAGAATAGACTTATGGACATGGGGAGAGGGGAGGAGAGGGTGAGATGTATGGAAAGTGTAACATGGAAACTTACATTACCATATGTAAAATAGATAGTCAACAGGAATTTGCTGAATGGCTCAGGAAACTCAAGCAGGGGCTCTGTATCAACCTAGAGGGGTGGGATGAGTGAGGGAGATGGGAGGGAAGTTCAGAAGGGAGGGGATATATGTATACCTATGGCTGATTCATGTTGAGGTTTGACAGAAAACAGCAAAATTCGGTAAAGCAAGTATCCTTCAATAAACAGAAATTAATTAAGGAACAACTTTAAAATTCAGTAATTAGTAGACAATCTAATTTTAAAAGTGAATAAAAGACCTAAACAGACATTGCTCCAAGGAAGATAAACAAATGGCAAATAAGCATATGAAGAAATGTGCTTGATATTATCTGTCATAAGAGAAATGTACATCAAAAGCCCAGTAAGACATCACACTAACATAGCTATCATTAAAAGTACACGTGTTGATGAGGAGGTGGGGCAAGTGGGATTCCCATAGACTGATGGTGGAAATGTAAAATGTGCACCTTCTTTGGAAGACAATTTCGTGTTCCTCTAAATACTAAATACAGGGTTACTATATGACCCAGCAGTTTAACTCCTTGCTATATATCCAGACAAAAAGAAAAATACATCCTCATATAATCTTATTCATGAATGTTCACTGCTGCTTTATTCATAGTAGTCAAAATGTAAGAATAATCCAAATATCCATTAACTGATAAATGGGTAAATAAAATATATTCACTCAAAGGAATATTATTTAGTAGTAAAAAGAAAAAGGTACTGACATATTACAACATGTACTTTGGTCTCAGGAGTGAGAGTAGAGGAAAAAGAAGGACAAGAAAAGAAAAGGCTTTTTCAAAAGATATGCCTGTGTATATGTACAAAAATCTAATTTAAAAATGCATAAAAGGGAAGATATTTTTTTAAATTTTGTTTTAATTTTTTCTTATTATTTTTCTCTAATTAGCTTTGTTGATAATTTTAATACTCAGGAAAAAATAGAATATTCATGAAAGATGACATGCAGCCAGAGAACTACGTTATAGGGGTCTGAAGGTACATAGTGATAGAATGCTTTAATGAATTTAAAAGCTCCACATTGTCCATCTCTAAATCACTTGCACATTTTACCTAATTTTTATTTTGTTTTCTCATGTTCCAAGTACAGACACAAAGTGTATGGATTATTATTACATGTGGAAATGCAGTGTCGAGTACACATTTGCCTAAATCATCTTATGAAAGATTTCTAAAAATGTTTACCATCATTTTCAATGGGATAAAAAAGAATACACACTAAAAAAAGCTGTCAACAATGTCAGAATTATAAACTGTAAAATTAAATTCAAGGACGTTTTTAAAACATTCATGCAATTTCAATCCTTAATAATATTAGGGAGCATACAAGGAAATTAGGCAGTAGTTCAAGTCTCATTTTATAACTTAGGAACCAAGCCAGCCCCAAATGGCCTGAGTGACTGTGTTGTGTGCTTTGAGTTCTGGAAGGGAATTTTTTCCTTTGGCAGTTGTCATTTGAAACTCAATCCAGTCTTGTAAGATATGGCATATTTGCTTTATTCTTCCATAAGAAATGTAATTCTTCCTCTTGTGGATGCCAAGATCTTGAAAATGGCATGAAGTAATGCTCTGAGTCACTAGATCCTAAAACTACTGATGCTAAAATTAAGACATATAGACCATCTAAACGACACTGATAATATTACCATTATTAGGAAAAATGGAGGAGTCATTATAATTGAAGAATCCTTAATATAGAGTCCTGGGATCCCTAAGCCTCCTGTAGATGATAGATGAGTTTTAGGACATCCATATAAAGCTTTCAATTGTATATAGAAAGGTGTCTGTGTATTTTTGTTTATGTATCATGAAGGGGAGACCTTTCAGTACCCAAAAAGTATATCTAAGCCAAAAAGAAAATAAAAAAGAAAATGTACTGTACTAGGGAAATTAGATCCATTTAATTTCCATTACTTATGGCCTCAGTTAATGGCATGTTTGCATGTGTGTGTGCATGTCTAAGTGCATGTCTCAGTCATGTCTAACTCTTTGTGACCCCATGGACTGTAGCCCTATAGGCTCCTCTGTCCAGAGATTTCCTAGGCAAGAGTACTGAAGTGGGTTGCCATTTGTAGGAAATGATCCAGGGATCTTCCTGACCTGGGGATCAAAACCATGTCTCTTGTGCCCTTTGCATTGGCAGGTGAATTCTTTACCACTGCACCACCTGGGAAGCAATAGTATGTGTAGATACACATAATGTGTTTCCCAGGATGTCACTGTGCTTCCTTCTTGTTTCCTTTGAATTCAATGCCTGAGTGTTTGATATCTGTCCAAAGTTAGAGGTTGATAGTTCTTTCTCTTATTCTCATTTAGTGAGACTTTAAGTCCAGAAGCCCCAGATAGAGCCCCAGGCATGGATGATTCTTTTAGAAAATATTCTGAGGTATTTGGAGGTCATCCTTATCATACATTTATGTAGAAATCCTAAGCTTTTCATGACCCAAGGTGAGAATAAACTCCAACCTGCCCCTTCGCTTACCTTGCCCATCGTATGTTTGCTGATGTTCCTGGACTGCCTGCTTTAGCCACATGCATAGGTGATGCTGATGAGGTGAGGAGATTTGAGAGAAAGTCCCTAGCACATGGCTTGCCTCAAGCAGAAGGCATTCAAGCAATGCTGTCTGAGTGCTTTTCTGCTTGGGACTTTTTCCATCTCTCTTACCTTCTTTCCTCCTTACTTTGCTGTGTTCTTGGATCTAGGAAACTATGAGAGTGATGCCACAACAGATAAGATGTAGGAGGTCAGCCAGCACAATGCTTCTCAAACTTTTAACATTCATCTCTGAATATCTTGGAGGTCGTTTTGAAAGACTCTGATTCAGAAAGTCTTGAGCAGGCACTGAGATTCTATATTTGTGAAAATTTCCTGGTGACTCCTTGTTCCTGTCTGAGGAACAGTCTTTAATAACCAAGTTGCTATAACACTTTCTATCAAAGATATATAGAGAAAAGTATCTTGGTGTGAATCTGTGTTGAGTGAGGGCTAAGCGTGAGTGTGTCCTTCTGCTCACATGTACCCACTTCAACAGGAATGAGTTCACGCTTTCCTATTCTCTGAATTCCATCTTAAAATCAAGTGGTGATCTAACTTTCCACACTACTAAGCCCATCTTAAATTACACTTGAAGTATAGCCTAAACTATGTCCTCAAAATTAGAGGACCTAGCTTGTCATTTTTTAAAAAAATGGAAATAAAAAACAGTGAATGGGGGAATCTTAAAAATTGGCTGAAAACTGAAAATACAGTTTTAATTGAAAAAAGAAAGAGAAGAATGATTGATTGTAAAACTCAATAAGGCATCAATATAGAGCTAAAATAGAGCCAGGAGAGAGAAATGATTAAGAGATATTAAAAAAATAAATTAAGACAGGAGTCAAGTGGTTGAGATGAATTAGATGAAATGGAAAGGCTTCCATGAAGGAAGTATTTCTAGATCTGACCCAAGGAAGATGGAATTATAAGGAATAAGTATCCTATATGTGAACATTAATTGTTCTGCCTGGGTGATAATATTTAAGAAAGTACATTTAAAGATGGAGCAGAATAGACCTTCTCTGCATAATGACCTATTTCCTGAAATTCATGTGCTTTCTCCTCTGCTGCTGCTGTGGTGCTTCAGTCGTGTCCGACTCTGTGTGACCCCCTAGACGGCAGCCCACCAGGCTCCCCTGTTCCTGGGATTCTCCAGGCAAGAACACTGGAGTGGGTTGCCATTGCCTTCTCCAATGCATGAAAGTGAAAAGTGAAAGTGAAGTCTCTCAGTCGTGTCCGACTCCTAGCGACCCCATGAACTGCAGCCCACCAGGCTCCTCCGTCCATGGGATTTTCCAGGCAAGAGTACTGGAGTGGGTTGCCATTGCCTTCTCCTCCGCTCAGAGCTAAATATTTGTCATCAATTATCACAACATATCCAGAAGTCACTGTATGAATTTTCCAGAAATATATTGCCTTATATTTTGTGTTCAGTTGAGTTGCTCAGGCGTGTCTAACTCTTTGTGACCCCATGGACTGCAGCACTCCAGGCTTCCCTGTCCATCACCAACTCCTGGAACTTGCTCAAACTCATGTCCATCGAGTCGGTGATGCCATCCAACCATCTCATCCTCTGTTGTCCCCTTTTCCTCCCACCTTCAATCTTTCCCAGCATCGGGGTCTTTTCCAATGAGTCAGTTCTTCACATCAGGTGGCCAAAGTATTAGAGTTTCAGCTTCAGCATCAGTCCTTCCAATGACTATTCAGGACTGATTTCCTTTAGGATTGATTGGTTGAATCTCCTTGCAGTCCAAGGAATTCTCAAGAGTCTTCTCCAACACCACAGTTCAAAAGTATCAATTCTTACACGCTCTACTTTCTTTTTTTGTGTTACTCCAGTATAAAAGTGTACAAATAGAAGTGATGTATAAGTTGTTTTCAGCCTCTGAGGAGACTGACCCTGAATAGTATGATGTATGGTTGTTAACTATAAGCATTTGGATGGTGAAGGACATAAGTTTTGCCTAGAGCTTAAAGATGGTCATGAAGATTTGACCATAAGTCATCTGGTATCTCAGTCAGAGACCTAAGGGAAGGTGGGTGGTAACACTTTACTTGCAGTTGGTATGTTGAGCAATAACTGATTAACCAGATAATACACAGTGCCAGACACAAAGATAGGAATAAAGGTGGGAGAGGTGTGCAAGTATGATAATAAGAATATGGATCTGAGCATGACAAAAGGTCTGTACTGAAGAATTTATCCAAGAACCAAGGTTGTGGCAAACTGAAGGTAAAATAGGTCAAAGAGTAACTGTGCTGAGTTGCTGTTCCATCCTCAGTATGAGTTGAGTACCACATGTTTAGACACATCTGGAATCTCCTTGGGAATGAACTCATCTCAAGGGTAAGGGTATACAAACTTGGCTGAGTAATGATACCTCAGGCATCTAAGACCAGATTCAACAGCGCTGATAGCTTCGACAGTGATGTTAGGTAGTAACTGGTTGTTGATTTAACAAGTGTGAGATAGTACAAGATCCATTGCATTGCTACAGGTAGCAGTTAGGATAAGCTAAACATATGTAACAGATGGACCCCAAGATGTCTAGTGACACAAACAATATAGGAGTTTATTTTTTGTTCCTCTAACCCCTCCAATGCAGCTATTCCCATTGCTTGGTGGCTTTTCTCCATATGATAATTCAGGGCATAGCCTCCTTCCAGTGTGTCACTCTGACTTTCCCTAGGAAAGGAAAAGATAAGATGGAGAAACAAATCTCACTTTTTGAAAAGTCTTGGTCCAAAAGGGGCCCACATCTCTGCTGATACATCCTGCTGGGGAGAGCAAGTCACATGGCTACACTAGTCTATGGAGGGCCAGACAAATGCAGTCCCTGGATAGGAAGATACTTCCTAGCTACAGCTGTGTCCTGGGGACAAGGAGCATGGACCTGCATAGGGAACCAGTCATCTCTGCTCATGCCCATGTGACAGAAGGTAGTCTAACAGTGAGAAGGATGTTTTCTTTTATATACACAACAGATTGGCTTATGTTTAATGAGAATCTTTTAGAATATAGTTTCATCAGAACTTTGGGGTTATCAGACCAATATCAATGATGGTACCTACTTGAGGGTGGACCCTGTACAGCAGCAAAGGCCACAGTGGGAGGTAGTCTGCTTCAACCATGTCAGTACATGTCAGCACATGTCAGCAGAGGAGGGCTGAAGGTGTATCCTCCATATTTCCAACTTGCATGCAAGTTGGAAAGAACACCTCTGAGACAGATGCTCCAGGGACAAGCAAGAAAACAGCCACTGACCCTCTAGATACTCCCAGACAAGAGGACAAGCATAAAGAGCAAACTTAAATTGTAGGTGCTTAGCAATCATAGATCTTAAAGATAATTTCAAAATACAAGTATTTTAAGACTTTTAGCCAGAGTAGCCACCGTACAAGACATATTTGTGTGTGTGTGTGTGTAATGTGTATGTATATGTAGGTATATATATTTATGTGTACAGAAGTATATGAAAAAGTGAAAGTGAAAGTTGCTCAGTTGTGTCTGACTCTTTGTGGCCCCATGGACTGTAGCCTGCCAGGCTTCTCTGTCCATGGAATTCTCCAGGCAATTCTACTGGAGTGGGTAGCTGTTCCTTTCTTCAGGGGATCTTCTCAACTCAGGGATCAAACCCATGTCTTCCACATTGCAGGAAGATTCTTTACCATCTGAGCCACCAGGGAAGCCCTTAGGGGGGTGTGTGTGTGTGTGTATAGATAGATGCATATGTATCTTCTTAGGATTATGATTAAAAATTGAAAACTCCTTCCTCCCCCTTCTCTTCTTTACTTTTTTTTTTCAGTTTATTTTTTTTAACTTTATTTTATTTTTAAACTTTACAATATTGTATTAGTTTTGCCAAATATCAAAATGAATCAGCCACAGGTATACATGTGTTCCCCATCCTGAACCCTCCTCCTTCCTCCCTCCCCATACCATCCCTCTGGGTCGTCCCAGTGCACCAGCCCCAAGCATCCAGTATCGTGCATCGAACCTGGACTGGCAACTCATTTCATACATGATATTATTCATGTTTCAATGCCATTCTCCCAAATCTTCCCACCCTCTCCCTCTCCCACAGAGTCCATAAGACTGTTCTATACATCAGTGTCTCTTTTGCTGTCTTGTACACAGGGTTATTGTTACCATCTTTTTAAATTCCATATATATGCATTAGTATACTGTATCAGTGTTTTTCTTTCTGGCTTACTTCACTCTGTATAATAGGCTCCAGTTTCATCCACCTCATTAGAACTGATTCAAATGTATTCTTTTTAATGGCTGAGTAATACTCCATTGTGTATATGTACCATAGCTTTCTTATCCATTATCAGAGAAATGCAAATCAAAACCACTATGAGGTACCATTTCACGCCAGTCAGAATGGCTGCGATCCAAAAGTCTACAAGCAATAAATGCTGGAGAGGGTGTGGAGAAAAGGGAACCCTCTTACACTGTTGGTGGGAATGCAAACTAGTACAGCCACTATGGAGAACAGTGTGGAGATTCCTTAAAAAACTGGAAATAGAACTGCCTTATGACCCAGCAATCCCACTGCTGGTCATACACACTGAGGAAACCAGAAGGGAAAGAGACACATGTACCCCAATGTTCATCGCAGCACTGTTTATAATAGCCAGGACATGGAAGCAACCTAGATGTCCATCAGCAGACGAATGGATAAGAAAGCAGTGGTACATATACACAATGGAGTATTACTCAGCCATTAAAAAGGATACATTTGAATCAGTTCTTCTTTACTTTGTGAATCTTTCTGGGTGTCCTGGGCTGTGGATAATACTTAGGGAACTGATTACTGGCTAGATTGCTCTCTCCTCTTTTGACTCCCCATCTTCTCCTCCTGGTCACCTCTATCTCCCTCCTCCCTCTCCTCTGTGTAACTCTGTGAATTTCATTAGGTGTCCCACACTGTGGAG
Organism: Bubalus kerabau; assembly: GCF_029407905.1. Taxonomy (NCBI): domain Eukaryota; kingdom Metazoa; phylum Chordata; class Mammalia; order Artiodactyla; family Bovidae; genus Bubalus; species Bubalus kerabau. The sequence goes on along the minus strand of NC_073628.1, from coordinate 73,628,440 downwards.
AATTGTTCCACCATTAACCTAGATGTTTTATCATCTGTGCTGTATGGATGGAGAAGTCTTGAGTCTACTGTAGGAGAAGGACTGAAAGCCAGAGGCTGTGGGCTTAACTCTAAAACTTGAGAACATCAGAGAATTCCTGGTTCCAGGGAACATTAATAAACAACAACTCACCCAAAAGTCTCCATACCTACACTGAAACCAAGCTCTGCCCAAGAGCCAACTAGTTCCAGTGCAAGACATACCATGCTAATTCTCTAGCTAAGCAGGAACACAGCCCTGAGCATTAAAAGACAGGCTGCCCAAAGCCATGCCAAACCCATAGACACCCTAAAACTCCCTATTTGACACTTCATTGCACTCCAGAGAGAAGAGGTCCAGCTCCAACCACCAGAACCTTGACAAGCCACTAGTCCAGCCCCACCCACAGGGAGCATGTTCCACAATAAAGAGAAACCACAAACTTCCAGCCTATAGAAAGGGTACCCCAAACACAGCAATCTAAACAAAATGAAAAGGCAGAGAAATATTCAGCAGGCAAAGGAACATGATAAATACCCACCAAACCAAACAAAAGAAGAGGAGATAGGAAGTCTACCTGAAAAGGAATTCAGAATAATGATAGTAAAGATGATCCAAAATCTTGAAAGCAAAATGGAGTTACAGATAAATAGACTAGAGACAAAGATTGAGAAGATGCAAGAAAAGTTTAACAAGGACCTAGAAGAAATAAAAAGGAGTCAATCAATAATGAATAATGCAATAACTGAGATCAAAAGCACTCTGGAGGGAACCAACAGTAGAATAACTGAGGCAGAAGATAGGATAAGTGAGGTGGAAGATAGAATGGTGGAAATAAATGAAGCAGAGAGGAAAAAAGAAAAAAGGAATTAAAAGAGATGAGGACAACCTCAGAGACCTCTGGGACAATGTTAAATGCCCCAACATTTGACTCATAGGAGTCCCAGAAGAAGACAAAAATAAAGGGCATGAGAAAATAGTTGAAAACTTCCCTAAAATGGGGAAGGAAATAGCCACCCAAGTCCAAGAAACCCAGAGAGTCCAAGACAGGATAAATCCAAGGCAAAATACCCCAAGACACATATTAATCAAACTAATGAAGGTCAAACACAAAGAGCAAATATTAAAGAAGCAAGGGAAAAGCAACAAATAACACATAAGGGGATCCCCATAAGGATAACAGCTGATCTTTCAACAGAAACTCTTCAGGCCAGAAGGGAATGGCAGGACATACTTAAAGTGATGAATGAGAAAAACCTACAACCCAGATTACTATACCCAGCAAGGATCTCATTCAGATATGAAGAAGAAATCAAAAGCTTTACAGACTAGCGAAAGCTAAGAGAATTCAGGACCACGAAACCACCTCTTTAACAAATGCTAAAGGATCTTCTCTAGGCAGGAAACACAGAAAAGGTTTATAAAATTGAACCCAAAACAACAAAGTAGATGGCAATGGGATCATACTTATCAATAATCACATTAAATGTAAATGTGCTGAATGCCCCAACCAAAGACAAAGACTGGCTGAATGGATACAAAAACAAGACTCCTATATATGCTGTCTACAAGAGACCCACCTCAAATCAAGGAACACATACAGACTGAAAGTGAAGGGCAGGACAAAGATATTTCATGCAAACGGAGACCAAAAAAAAGCAGAAGTAGCAATACTCATATCAGATAAAATAGACTTTGAAATATGGACGTGAAAAGAGACAAAGAAGGACACTACATAATGATCAAATGATCAATCCAAGAAGAAGATATAACAATTATAAATATATATGCACCCAACATAGGAGCACTTCAATACATAAAGCAAATGCTAACAAGTGTGAAAGGGGAAATTGACAGTAACACAACAATAGTGGGAGACTTTAATACCCCACTCACACATATGGATAGATCAACGAAACAGAAAATTAGCAAAGAAACACAAGCTTTAAATGATACAATGAACCAATTAGACCTAATTGATATCTGTAGTATCTTTCACCCCCAAACAATGAATTTCACCTTTTTCTTAAGTGTACATGGAGTATTCTCCAGGATACATCACATCCTGTGCCATAAATCTAGCCTTGGTAAGTTTAAAAAAACTGAAATAATTTCAAGCATCTTTTCTGATTACAATGCGGTAAGATTAGATGTCAACTACAAGAAAAGACCTGTTAAAAACACAAACATATGGAGGCTAAACAACATGCTTCTGAATAACCAACAGATCATGGGGAAATCAAAAATGAAATCAAAATATGAATAGAGACAAATGACAATGAAAACACAACAACCCAAAACCTATGGGATTCAGTAAAAGCAATGCTAAGAGGGAGGTTCATAGCAGTAGAAGCTTACCTCAAGAAACAAGAAAAAAATTAAATAACCTAACTATATACCTAAAGCAACTAGAAAAAGAAGAAATGAAGAACCCCATAGTGAGTAGAAGGAAATAAATCATAAAAATCAGAGCAGAAATAAATGAGAGGAAAAAAAAAAAAAACAACAAAGGAGACTATAGCAAACATTAACAAAACTAAAAGCTGATTCTTTGAGAAGATAAAATAGACAAACCATTAGTTAGACTGATCAAGAAAAAAAGGGAGAGGGGAAGAATCAAATCAACAAAATTAGAAATGAAAATGGAGAAATCACAACAGGCAATACAGAAATACAAAGGATCATAAGAAACTACTATCAGCAACTATATGCCAATAAAATGGACCACTTAGAAGAAATTTATGAATTCTTAGAAAAGTATAACCTTCCAAAACTGAACCAGGAAGAAATAGAAAATCTTAACAAACCCATCACAAGCATGGAAATAGAAACTGTATTAAAAAATCTTCTAACAAACAAAAGCCCAGGACCAGATAGCTTCACAGGTGAATTCTACCAAAAATTTAGAGAGGAGCTAACACCTATCCTACTCAAACTCTTCCAGAAAATTTCAGAGGAAGGTAAACTCCCAAATTCATTCTATGAGGCCACCATCACCCTAATACCAAAACCAGACAAAGATGCCACAAAAAAAGAAAACTACAGGCTAATATCACTGATGAACATAGATGCAAAAATCCTCAACAAAATTCTAGCAAACAGAATTCAACAACATATTAAAAAGATCATACATCCTGACCAAGTGGGCTTTATCGCAGAGATGCAAGGATGTTTTAATATTCACAAATCAATCAATGTGATACACCACATTAACAAATTAAAAGATAAAAACCATATGATTATCTCAGTAGATGCAGACAAAGCCTTTGACAAAATTCAACACCCATTTATGATAAAAATCCTCCAGAAAACAGGCATAAATGGAACATACTTTAACATAATAAAAGCCATATATGATAAACCCACAGCAAACATTATCCTCACTGGCGAAATATTGAAAGCATTTCCCCTAAAGTCAGGAACAAGACAAGAGTGTCCACTCTCACCACTACTATTCAACATAGTTTTGAAAGTTTTAGCGACAGCAATCAGAGAAGAAAAAGAAATAAAAGGAATCCATATTGTAAAGTAGTAAAACTCTGTTTGCAGATGACATGATACTTTACATAGAAAGCCCTAAAGACACCATCAGAAAATTACTAGAAAATTACACAGAAATCCCTTGCATTCCTATACAACAATGAAAAAACAGAAATTAAGGAAACAATCCTTTTCACCATTCCAACGAAACGAATAAAATACTTAGGAATAAATATACCTAAATAAGCAAAAGACCTATATATTGAAAACTATAAAACACTGGTGAAAGAAATCAAAGATGACAGAAATAGATGGAGAAATATACCATGTTCATGGATTGGAAGGGTCAATATAGTGAAAATGATATATTACCCAAAACAATCTATAGACTCAGTGCAATCCCTAGCAAACTTCCAGTGGTATTTTTCACAGAACTAGAACAAATAATTTTACGATTTGTATGGAAACACAAAAAACCTTGAGTAGCCAAAGCAATCTTGAGAATGAAGAATGGAACTGGAGGAATCAACCTGCCTGACTTCAGACTATACTACAAAGACAGTATGGTACTGGTACAAAAACAGAAATGTAGATCAATGGAACAAAATAGAAAGCCCAGAGATAAATCCATGCACCTATTGACACCTTATCTTTGACAAAGGAGGCAAGAATATACAATGGAGAAAAGACAATCTCTTTAACAAGTGGTTCTGGGAAAACTGGTCAACCACATATAAAAGAATCAAACTAGAACACTTTCTAACACCATACACAAAAATAAACTCAAAAGGGATTAAAGATTTAAATGTAAGACCAGAAACTATAAAACTCCTAGAGGAAAACATACGCAGAACACTCTCCGACATAAATCACAGCAAGATCCTCTATGACCCACCTCCCAGAGTAATGGAAATAAAAGTAAAAATAAACAATTGGGACCTACTTAAACTTAAAAGGTTTTGTACAACTAAGGAAACTATAAGCAAGGTGAAAAGACAGCCTTCATAATGGTAGAAAACAATAGCAAACAAAGCAACTGACAATTAATCTCCAAAATACACAAGTAGTTCATGCAACTCAATACCAGAAAAATAAATGACCCAATCAAAAAATGGGACAAAAAACTAAACAGACATTTCTCCAAAGAAGACATACAGATGGCTTACAAACATATGAAAAGATGCTCAACATCACTCATTATCAGAGAAATGCAAATCAAAACCACAATGAGGTACCCTCTCACACCCGTCAGAATGGCTGCTAGGAAAATGTCTACAAACAATAAATACTGGAGTGGGTATGGAGAAAAGGGAGCCCTCCTACCCTGTTGGCAGGAATGCAAACTAGTACAGCCACTATGGAGAACAGTGTGGAGATTCCTTAAAAAACTGGAAATAGAACTGCCATATGACCCAGCAATCCTGCTGGGCATACACACTGAGGAAACCAGAATTGAAAGAGACACATGTACCCCAATGTTCATTGCAGTACTGTTTACAATAGCTAGGCCATGGAAGCAACCTAGATGACCATCAGCAGATGAATGGATAAGAAAGCTGTGGTACATATACACAATGGAATATTACTCAGCTATTAAAAAGAACACATTTGAATCAGTTCTAATGAGGTGGATGAAACTGGAGCCTATTATACAGAGTGAAATAAGTCAGAAAGAAAAGCACCAATACAGTATATTAATGCATATATATGGAATTTAGGAAGATGGTAATGACAACCCTATATGCAAGACAGCAAAAGAGACACAGATGAAAAGAACTGACTTTTGGACCCTGTAGGAGAAGGCAAGGGTGGAATGATTTGAGAGAATAGCATGGATATATATATATATTACCATATGTGAACTAGATGACCAGTCCAAGTTTGATGGATGAAACAGGGTATTCAAAGTTGGTGCACTGGGACATCCCTGAGGGGTGGGATGGGGAGGGAGGTGGGAAGGGGGTTCAGGATGGGGGGATGCATGTACACCTGTGACTGATTCATGGCAATGCATGGCAAAACCCACCACAATATTATAAAGTAATTAGCCTACAATTTAAATAAATTAATTTTTAAGAAGTAAAAACTGTATATATATATAGATGTGATATAGTACACTTTAAATATTAGTCAATACATTGTACTGACCTTTGCCATGTGTTTTTGATGATACTGATTTATTGAAAAAAAAAACATAGCCAGTCTCATTTCTTCTTGGCACACCTGGCCAATGTGATGAGCATTTCCAAAAGCAGGTGTGCTCCCATGATCAAGGGCAAATCCATGGCAAGGGACTAGCCCCTCCAGTCTTCTGCAGAACTGGGGAGTGTTTCAGCTCCTGGTGGGCTGCAGAACCAGTCTGTACCTTGATCTACCCACACACAGTTTTGGTGCCATCCGTGGGAGTGCCGCATTGTGAAATGTGTAAGACAGATTGGCAGATGGATGACATACTGTTAAAAATGCATGAGGACAGAAACTAGTCTGTAAGAGTCTCATAGGCTCTGTTTATTTTGCACTTGCCATATACAAAGGATTATGCCAAGTGTGTTTAATCAATTAATTCAGTTCTGTTTTTAAATTTAATTTTAATTTTTTTAACACCAAAAGCATTTTGTATTGCTGCTGCTGCTGCTGCTAAGTCACTTCAGTCGTGTCCGACTCTGTGTGACCCCATAGATGGCAGCCCACCAGGCTCCCCCGTCCCTGGGATTCTCCAGGCAAGAGCACTGGAGTGGGTTGCCATTTCCTTCTCCAATGCATGAAAGTGAAAAGTGAAAGGGAAGTCACTCAGTCGTGTCCAACTCTTAGCGACCCCATGGACTACAGCCCACCAGGCTCCTCCATCCATGGGATTTTCCAGGCATGAGTACTGGTGTGGGTTGCCATTACCTTCTCCGATTTTGTATTGAGGTGTAGCTAATTAACAATGTGGTGATAGTTTCAAGTGAGCAGTGAAGGGACTCCTCAGCCAAGTATATACAAATATCTATCCTCCTCCAGTACCTTCCACCCATCCAGACTGGCACATAACGTTGAGCAGAGTTCTGTGTGCTATACAATAGGTTTTTGTTGGTTATCCATTTAAAATATAGCAGTGTATACACGACCTCCCCAATGTCCTTACTTGTCCCCTCCCCCAGAAAGCATGATTTCATTTTCTGAGTCTGCGAGTCTCTCTCTGTTTTGTAAGTCAGTTCATTTGTATCATTTATTTTTAGATTCCACAGGTGAGGTATGTCATATGATATTTCTCCTTTACTCTGAGTTACTTCAATCAGTATAACACACTCTAGGTCCATCCATGTTGCTACAAAGGGCCTTATTCCATTCTTTTTAATAGCTGAGTAATATTCCATTGTGTGTGTGTGTGTATGTGTATGTGTCTTCTTTATCCGTTCCTCTGTTGATACATTGAGGTTGTTTCCATGTCTTGTCTATTGTAAACAGTGCTACAATGAACATTGGGGTGCATATATCTTTTCAGGCCATGTTTTTCTCTGGATATATGCCCAGGAGTGGGATTGCAGGGTTATATGGTAGTTCTATTTTTAGTTTTTTAAGGAATCCCATACTGTTTTCACTTTCCTGCATTGGAGAAGGAAATGGCAACCCGCTCCAGTGTTCTTGCCTGGAGAATCCCAGGGACGGGGGAGCCTGGTGGGCTGCCGTCTATGGGGTTGCAGAGTTGGACTTGACTGAAGCGACTTAGCAGCAGCATACTGTTCTCCATAGTGGCTGTAGCAATTTACATTCCCACCAACAATGTAGGAGGATTCTCTTTTCTCCATACCGTCTTCAGCATTTTTTGTTTGTAGATTTTTTTTTTATCATGGCCATTTTGACCGGTGTGAGATGATACCTCAATATAGTTTTGATTTGTATTTATCTAATAGTGATGTTGAGCATCTTTTTATGTGCTTTTTAGCCATCTGCATGTTGTCTTTGGAGAAATGTCTATTTAAATCTTCTGCCCATGTTTTGATACGATTGTGTATCTTTTTGATATTGAGCTGCATGAGTTCATATATTTTAGAGATTAGTCTCTTGTCAGTTGCTTTGGTAGCCAATAGTTTCTCCTATTCTGAGAGTTGTCTTTTTGTTTATGGTTTCCTTTGCTGTACAAAAGATTTTATTTAGGTTCCATTTGTTTATTTTTGTTTTCATTTTCATTACTCTAGGAGGTGGGCCAAAAAATATCTTGCTACAGTTTATGTCATACAGTCGTCTGCTATCTGATAATTCAGTTCTTACCAAAGTTGGTGAGGCAGTCTTTGACTTGTCTGTTGTGTTGTTAAGGACAATGAACCTCAGAGAAATTAGGTAACACCTGTAACATCACACAAGAAATAGTGGGGTAGAGAAGAAATGCAGAATTGTAATATTTGTTTCCAAAGTCCCACTCAAGTTTAGAGACACTGGGTCTTACAAAGCCTGGCACATAAAAGAAATCCACAGCAGGTTGCTAAACTGGATATTTATGTACACTATCCAAAAGTAGAAAGAAAACGTCCATTTGTTTTGGGCTTATTATTCCAAATCCTACTAATTTAATTAAACTATTAACAAATCCTAAATATTTAGGAAATAACAATGTATATATAATTCAGTGGCAAAATAATTTCTTAGAACCAATGCAATTCTCAAATGGAAATTTGAGTGATATTGAATGGTTAATGTAGCCCTTTTGTGCTTCATGTATACCAAGGATTGAGGTTATTATCTTACACATAACCTAATTTGAATATTTTATAGAAGTACTTTTAAGGAGTCTAATTTATTTTTTTAATCACCTCATATAAGCACCTTCCTTTCTTAATATATTTGGAATTCACATTTTTCACTGGTTCAATAAACTAGCGCTATAGTAGGCAAATGTTCTATTGTGTAACTGCACAGAAGCTTTCATCACTTTTACTGAAATAAAACAAAATGATTATTAAATCAAATGAGTTAACTTTCCTAAAAGCCTATTTCTATTAAAAAAAAATAGCCACACAGAGAAGGTGTTTTTTTCATTTTGGTAATATTGTTTTTATGCTACTGTGAGATCTTTCATTTTGATGAAGTCAAAACACCATCCTCTTAATAACCACTATAGTAATTTTGCAGCAAATTTCAATAAGACCACCCTGTATAGTTGTGCCATTCAGATGACATTTATGAAGTGCTCTAATTTTACATGGTGTGACATATTGTATGCATCTTTTACCAGTTATAGCTTATAATCTCTGAGCGAAATAGACCTAACCTGAAGGGGAAAGGATGATGCAATATGAAATTATACCCCTTTGAGAACTAGAAGGACTATAATTATAGTACTTTCTCTTAAAAAACCATTCAAGTATGTAACCATTGCTGGGAACAACAGTATGTGGGGAACCTCTTTGCACACTGTCTTGAACACTTAAAAGATAGAGAAGAAAAATGTATTCCGTTCCTACTAACACTTTGAGCATGCTTCAGAATTTTACCTTTTTGCACTCTCCTGAGAGATTATGGCGGGGAAGTTTGGAGAGCAGTTTCTCAGAAATGCCTTTTGGAGGGGGAGGGGAGTTATAAAAATATACCAGCCTGACAAATGACAGGCCTTGTAGAATGGAAAAGAAAAGACATCTACATCTTACACCAGTGTAGAAGCTTTTCTTCTCAAATGAATATTTTCGACAGCTGAGCAAGATGATAAACAGCAGTATCGCAAAACACTTAAATGGAAACAAGTATATGATGTACATTATTCACCTGGCATTCTCCAATTCATGGCATTTATTTGTGGCAGAAACCACTGCAGATTCATTTATTTATTTTTGAAGTGGAATGAGTACCTTCACAAAGGTAGCCTTTTACATTAAGGTGGACTTTTCTTCTCTAGAGAGGCAGAAGCTTAAGGAAAGAAGTCATTGTGTCTCTATTAGAAAAATGTAATAATTCTTGAAGTCCACATTTTAGGGTTAAGCAAGCTCCTAGCAAAGAGAATATATTGTAAAAAGATAGATACATATATTGTACAAAGATAGATACAAATATACATAGATATATAGACAAATAGAGATATATATATTCTTTCTTAGAAGCACCAGCAGCTGCAAATGGTTAGATATTTTGTAACAGCTTTTTAAAAAAATGCTAAAACCAGTTTATTTCCAGAATTTACATTCAGATGCTGAATAGTAGAATGCTCTAATGTTTAATCAGTTCAAAAAGACTCTGCTTCTTTGGTGCTCACTGATGGACCTATCAATGATTTGATGAGCTACAAGACTGACTGAGAAGAGAAAAAGAGTAAGAGTGAGTCCCTAGGAGTTGATAATGCAGTGACAAAATAGGTAGCAAGTACTTAAAAATTAGTTCTTAACTCTTAGTGTTCATAAGAGTTGCCACTAGAATTTTCTAAAATGAAGATTCCTAGGCTTTACCTTCCAGGGACTTTTCTTTCTATAGGTCTGATTTATTTGGTCATTGGCAAAGGACTTTGGAATGTATTCAACATATGTTGGATGTAGATTTGTACATTCAAAGTTTTAAGTATATAAAAATGGCATGTATCCTTAATTGAGACAAATATTTTAAAAACTATGAATATACATATTTTTACATTTGAATGAAGGAAGATTTGGAGTAACATTTTCTAAGATCCTATACCAGATATTATTAAATCTACCAAAACTGAGTAGGAAGTATAATTTCTGTAATTCCTATAGTATTTGAAATTTGAGCACGTTTCAGTGCTGTAACAATTATTTTTAAATAATTCATTCTGTCAATAAACAAATGTTTATGAGTTGCCACTATAACCTAGGCACTGTACTATTTAAGATGTATGTAATAGTAAATGAACAAATCACTCAAACTGGTAAATTTAACCTTTGTGAAATGCATTGTTTATTATTATTAGAATAAACTTTGGAAAGGTTGAATTTGTTTCATTACCAATGATAAATGCACCCCAAACTTCAGAATTTCTATCTTCAAATGTATTCTTCTTTTAACTATCTGTTCTGCCCATCTGTTTTCCATAGTGTCTCCTCATGTGTGGTCTTACCATGGAAGTGTGCCCTGGCCCTTAGAATTGTGCCCTGTTCCATCAGCTTTGAGAGTTCTTGGAAGCTGGGCTACTCTAGTCCTTCAGTTCCCACGATAGATCTCTCACCATCCCTTTTTTGGATCAGTAATACCCTTTCCACTTGTAGTTTGGGTGACTCAAAGTGGCATTTTACACTTAGGGTACTAGTTTTCAGATCTCCCAAAAGTCAAATCCCCTGTGACTTCCATCTGCTTTTTCCCACATAGACACTGAGGCCTTACAGGTCTTGTGACTGTTGGTTTGTTCCCACTTGTTTCTCTTTGGGAGTTTCTAGGGATAGTTGGTCACTTAGTTCTGTTACAAATATTATTCACAGCTTCTTTTGGTTTTGCTTTTGAGTTATGTTTTCATGTTGAGATTTGGAGAGATTCACAAACTATATGGCCATATAACCATTGCTGCTCATTGTTCTGAAGCCTTTTTTAACTTTTATTGCCTAACTTAAACTCAATATATAGAATATGTGGAAGAAACGCAAGCCTAAGCTTGTTTGTTGTCTGTCTTCCTATGTGGCAGCTTCTCTTTCTCTTTTCTCAACCTACTTCACCATCAATGACTGTCCTTCCTTCCACTTTCAAACTGAAAATGAAGCAAAAGGGGAAAACGACAAAATTAGGTAACGGAAATTGGACAAGCAATAGTGAAAATAAACTCAAGAGTTGTGATTTTTCCACAAAGCTTAATAACACTGACAAATTTATCAGTAGAAGAAGGGCACAACACAAGTGCCAACATCAGAAATAAAGAAATGGGGCTTTGCAGCATATTCTACAAATACCTATATAGGATCCTAATGAATAAGAACTGAAGTGAAGTCGCTCAGTCATATCCAACTCTTTGCGACCCCATGAACTGTAGCCTGTCAGGCTCCTCTGTCCATGGGATTTTCCAGGCAAGAATACTGGAGTGGGTTGCCATTTCCTTCTCCAGGGGATCTTCCCAACCCAGGGATTGAACCCTGGTCTCTTGCATTGCAGGCAGACTCCTTATTGGCTGAGCCACAAGGGAAAGATCCTAATGAATATTATGAAAAACTCTCTCCTCATAAATTTGACATCCTAAATGAAGTAAATAAATTATCGAAAACTAACACAAGAAATAGAACATTAATACATACCAAGGCAATGGCAACCCACTCCAGTACTCTTGCCTGGAAAATCCCATGGATGGAGGAGCCTGGTAGGCTGCAGTCCATGGGGTCGCTAAGAGTCGGACACGACTGAGCGACTTCACTTTCACTTTTCACTTTCATGCATTGGAGAAGGAAATGGCAACCCACTCCAGTGTTCTTGCCTGGAGAATCCCAGGGACAGGGGAGCCTGGTGGGCTTCCATCTATGGGGTCGCACAGAGTCGGACATGACTGGAGTGACTTAGCAGCAACATAAGAGACAGAGAAGGCAATGGCACCTCACTCCAGTACTTTTGCCTGGAAAATCCCGTGGACGGAGGAGCCTGGTGGACTGCAGTTCATGGGGTCACTAGAGTCGGACACGACTCAGCAACTTCACTTTCACTTTTCACTTTCATGCATTGGAGAAGGAAATGGCAACCCAGTCCAGTGTTCTTGCCTGGAGAATCCCAGGGATGGGAAGCCTGGTTGGCTGCCGTCTATGGGGTCGCACAGAGTTGGACACGACTGAAGTGACGCGGCAGCAGCAGCAACATAAGAAAACATAGAAAGCCTCAATACATTCCTATAAATTAAAGACATTGAATTTGTAATCAAACTTCAGTTTTCTTTCATCAAGGGAAATTTCAGGCCCAGATGGCTTCATTGGTAAGTTCTCTGATAACGTAAAGGAATAAATCATATAAGTCCTAATAAGTTCTTTTAAGAAACTGAGGAACAATGTATACTTTCCAAACCATTTTGTGAGGGCTACTTAACCTTAATCCCATGACATGACAAAACATTTAAAAACAAGTCCATTCAAACAGGTCAGATATTCCATATGAACATAGATCTAAAATATCTTAACAATATTTTAACAAGTGCAATTCTAACATGTATAATAAAGGGGATGCATCTTGACTGATCTGCATTCATTCCAAGAATGCAAGGTGAGTTTAACATTTAGGAATCAATTAATGCAATAAACAACATGAATCTCATATAATCTTGATAAATATTGAAAAACATCTGAAAAATGTAAAACCTGTTTATGATAAATATGCTCTACATACTAGAAATAGAAGAAAACTTAATCTGGAAAAGGTATCTGCAAAGAAACTTAACATCATACTTAATAATAAACATTTCCCCTATAATATCAGGAACAAAACAAGGATCCACGCATGTTCTTATTATTTCTGTTCAAAATTGTAATAGAGGTTGAAAGTAGTGCAAGATGAAAAAAAATCATGAAAGTCACAAAAGAGGCAAAGCTATTGTTATTTACAGAAAATGTAATACTGTATGGGCAGTGGAGACAGAAAATATTGCTTGACAGACATCAGTTCCCTCGCCTCCATATGATCCTTTTCTCTTCCAACCGTTGTCCTCCACAAAGCCATTAAAAATGGCTAATAACTTAAAGGAGAATTGTGTTTTCAATGCAAATGTAGCTACAAAACAGTCCCCAAGCAACAGTTCCATCCAGATTGCTGCCATCCAGCCCTTCTAGTGGAAACTCTGAGGCCATCACCGAGGTAGGGTAATAATGTTACATGACACTAAAGAGGCATATTGAGGCCACATAGTGGAGTCTGGACTTTGTTAGGTAGGCAAGAGGGAGCTACTGAGTATCTTTGAGCAAGGAAGTGACACAGTGGTGTACCAAATGGAGAGATTGTTGTTGTTGAGTCCCTAAGTCTTGTCTGACTCTTGTGGCCCCATAGACTGCAGCATGCCAGGCTTCCCTATCCTTCACCGTCTCCCAGAGTTTGCCCAAACTCCTGTCTATTAAGCCGGTGATGCCACACAACTGTCTCATCCTCTGTTGTCCCCTTCTCCTCCCTTCAATCTTTCCCAGCATCAGAATCTTTTCCCATGAGTTGGCTCTTCGCATCAGATGGCCAAAGTATTGGAGATTCAGCTTCAGCACCAGTCCTTTCAATGAATACTCAGGGTTAATTTCCTTTAGGATGGACTGGTTGGATCTCCTTGCTGTCCAAGGGACTCTCGAGAGTCTTCTCCAACACCATAGCATGAAAACATCATTTCTTTGGTTGCTCAGCCTTCTTTATGGTCCCACTCTCACATCCGTACATGACTACTGGAAAAACCATAGCTTTGACTATACGGACCTTTGTTGGCAATTTATCCCAGAAGAGAGAGGCAGTGTATTATAAGCATTGCTTAGAATTGATAGCACTTGGTGGTCAATTGGTGTATCACTTTGCATACAATTTCTGAGTAATGTTGGCAATTCTGAGGGAAGGAGTGGTAGAAATTGAGAGGTACTGCTTGCATGATATGACCTCATGAAACTCACAAGGTGCATACCGTGTGGTTGTATGGGATCAAAAACATTTGTTGATAACAGCATGAATGAACGAGTTCTTGAACGAGGAAAAATAGGAGTTAAAGAATTTCTATTAAAAAATCTATAGTCATTGCTATAAAAGACATGAATATTCCTAAAAATTGTGCTCATTAATTAAAAGGTTTTTTTTTTGCCCTCATTTTTATTTCTTTTCTTTTCAAACAAAACCCTGAAAATCTAATTTAATTTCCAATGCAGACTTTCTGTTCTTAAACTTTTGAGTGTGCTTTTCAAATTCTTACTTTGTTTGGCAACATCCACATTACCTCCTTGGCTTTTAGTGAATTCTGTAAAAAGATGTCATCTATAGAACATTAGATTTTTCTCTACCACAAGCCTTTAAGTGCTTAAGAAGACAGATATTTCTTCTGTTTTAAAAATATTGCTTTGAATTTATTAAAATATAATGTCTAATTACATAGAGAACCTCTGATAAATATTGACTGTGCTCACCTAAATTATTAATTTTTAACTCATACTTTATATTGTCTCTAAGTGCTATTTTCACACACACAAAAGAAATCACGTATGGATTATTTGTGCCTCAAATCACGCTGATAGAATTCCATCTCTTAATGTAGAGGATGACTAAGAAGCTGGGACTAGGATAATGGTTGCAGAGTCTTACTCTTTCTCATTGTCACTAATCTTCCTGCCAGATTCATTGTTTCAATTGTCACACAATTGACTGTGTGTATCCATCACTACTGTAGAACATGGGATAGCAGACGTTTGCAGTATGATTCAGAATAGGGAGGTCTTGAGTACGGTTACTGGGTAGCGTATAGCAGCTTTTACAAAACATCAGTACTATTCAGAGAAATTCATGAATTAGTAAATGGACTGCTTGCCTATTCTTCCACTGTGGGGCCAACTCAGGTAATGGCCATTACCGTGACCTTCTTTGGTTCTAGCACTCTTCCCATTGCTGCTTATTAGATTTGTAGTTTATCACAAGCTGAGTGAACTTAGCACCATAGTTATGAGCATGGATATGTATAGCTAGCTGTCTGTTCCTCAATAAATAACTTGATTTAAGATTCAGTGTCTTCTCCTGTGAAATGAAGAGTCATGCATTTCCCAAATGGAGTGGGAGTTAAATTTAGAAGGTATAGCTTCCAATTATTTGAAATACTCATAATTCAGAGCATATTGTTTTAATAATTTGAAAATTTTATTAATTACTTGGAAGATATGATGTAGTTTTCTGGCTTACAATAATATTGCAGAACTTTTCAGTGATATTCTGTATTTCTGTTATATATGGCTTGTTGGTCTCTAGAAATGTTTGGGTTTTTTTTTATTCCTAGTCTTTGCTTCATGAGATTTTACCTTGATGTCATTTCTTTTTTTTCCCCATTAATTTTTCTAGCACATGGTAAGCCTTTTAAACTATGGCTTCATGTAAAGAAAATGTTTATTTTTTATTAATGCTTTGATAATTTTCTCCCTAAGTTTTTCCTCCTTCTGGAATTCTATATTTTCACTTCATTTTTTTTCTCTCTCTGTTATTATTCTTTCTTAACTTTTTGTTAGTCTTTTGCTTGAGGTGTTTATTTGGCCTGTTTTTCAATATTCAATAGTTATTTCCTTCACAACTTGTTTCCTAGGTTTATTCTGTTCTATGTTTTTGAATGAATACAACATTTATCATAACTTTCTGGAGATAATAGTACAGTGGTGTTTCATTCATTATTGGTTGGTTGCTTATATTTCTGTTCTCTGCATTCCTTTCTTCTCTTATAAATTATCATTTATTCTCCTTTTTCTTTCTTGGTCCTGGTTTTTCATGTTGGAAATTTTGCTGCCTGCTCTGTATAACAAACTGGTTAAAGGCTTCTTAATTCTACAATAAACTCATGGAAGGCTTCTAAACTTACTTTACTCTTGTGTGTACAAGCTGCAAGTGAGCTTTGTAGGGGTCAGAGTCCCAGGAATCAGTCTAGAGATCTTATATTTATAGCTTTTCTCTTCCAGTTTCCTTTTTATAGAAAATAAGCCTAGCTCATGGCTTTCTAGAAACAGTGTGGGAGGAAGAGAATTGTGGCAGGGGGTGAAAGTACACATACACGTGAACTTAATCTTAGTATATGCACTTTCACCTAATCCTTCAACTTCTGCCTTGTACCTCATCCATTCCCCAACTGTTGATGGTCTAATATAATTGAGCTGTTTAATTTAGTTTTTTTGGCAATAAGACTGATGTCATGATGGAATATGAGTGTGCCTGACTGTGTAGGTTTAAAAAGGGATTTGGAATTCTAAATACTTGCTATGTAGAGCTCTTAGAATTCTCAACCATGGCATATTTATGCACCAAACAACTTGAGATTGTGCAACTGTACAAGTAAAAAATTGACAGAAATGAAAGGAGAAATATAAAACTCCATGATTAAAGGTAAAAAATTCAATATCCTTTTCTTAGTAATTAATAGAATGAATTGACAGAAAAGCTAAGCACGATCAACCAACTTGATGAAGTAATTGATATTTATAGAACACTCAAGTCAACAACAGAAGAATATACATATTTTTCTAATCTACACAAAGCACCTCTCAAAATGGGTCAAATTCTGGTCCATAAAATGAGTCTCAATACATTTAAAAGAATGGAAGTCATTTAAAGTATGTTATCTGACTGAAATCATTAAATAAAATTGGAAATCAATAATAAGGAAATCTCTGAAATATCCTTGATTATTTGACAACTAAACAAACTACGGGTCAAATAGGAAATAGAAGGGAAATTATAAGTATTTTGAATTGAGTGAAATTGAAAACACAACTTATCAAAACTGTGGGATACTGATATAGTAATAATTAATAAAATATTGGTTCACCCTTGTGGCTCAGATGGTAAAGAATCTGTCTGCAATGCAGGAGACCCAGGTTCCATCCCTGGTTTGGGAAGATCTGCTGGAGAAGGGCATGGCAACCCCATTCCAGTATTCTTGCCTGGAAAATTCCAGGAAGAGAGGAGCCTGACAGGTTGCAGTCCTTGGGGTTGCAAAGAGATGGATATTACTGAGTGACTAACACAGGCACACACACACACAGAGTAAGATATTAAAAGCTCTAAATTTTCTATATTGTAAAAGAAAAACCTCCACCTTAAGAAACTAAAAAAAGAAAAGATATAACCCAAGCCAAGCTAATCAAAATTATTTCCGAGTTTCTCACTGTAACTCATGGGGGCCTCCTTGCCCCTTATTGTTTATGTGGCTGAAAGCATGCAAGACCAAAACTTATGCAACCAAGATTGTGTTTTCAGCCTTAAAGAGCTGGAAAGCTCCTATTACTTAAAGTATGAACATATATTTGTTATTAGAGATAGTAGTTGTACCTCATTATTTTTGTTCCACATTATTAATGGAAATTTAAATATTATTTGGCCATGTGATCATAGACAATAAACTACATTTTTCAGCCTCCCTGGCAGTTAGGTATAGATATGTAATTTAAGTTCTGATCAATGGTATTGTTTGCTAATTTTACTTCTAAAATGTTGGCTTAAAACAGCAAAAACCACTTACTTAGTACAGAATTCTGTGGTTTGGCTCAGCGGTGGTCTGTACTGGCTTGACTGATCTTGCCTGAGCTCTTTTATTGATGTGTTCAGCTAGCTTGTCAGCTGGTAGTTAGATGATCCAGGAAGGTCTCGCTCACATGGCTAGTGGTTGTCAAGCGGAATGTTAACTGGGGGTGATAGGAGAGGATGTTCTCCTCCACAGCTTCTCAAATCCTGCAACAGGATAGCTTGAGCATGTTTATATAGTGGCCTCAGGGTTCCAAGCCCATCTCAAGAGAATCAATTTAAAATCTCCAAGCGTTTCAAGCTTCTGTTTGCATCCTGTTTGCTGACTTAATACTGGCCAATTAATAAGTCAACTTAGGATAAATGTTAAAAATATTCTATCAAAGTGCATGGAAGCAGAAAAGTGTTGTATCTGACTTTTTGAAAGTGTAGTTTTAAAGGGAGGGGATCACACTTTTCTCTCTCTCTTGGTGGCCAGGAATTGGTATTAGAGTGTGGGTAGATTTATATTCCCTCACATAAAATGAAGGGAATCTACAGTGACTAGTACAGAAGTAAACTTGTATTTTCAGGTAAATTTTGAGAAACTGATTACAATGAACTCATTTTATAATCTATAAAGCCTTTTATGACTTACTTTTAAACCACATTATACGGTATGGATTATATAGAGAAGTTATAGACTACATGTGTTAATGAAATGAGAGTAAAGTTGTATTATTTACATCCAGGTTTCTCATATGGAGATATCTGAT
This sequence comes from Bubalus kerabau, assembly GCF_029407905.1. NCBI lineage: Eukaryota > Metazoa > Chordata > Mammalia > Artiodactyla > Bovidae > Bubalus > Bubalus kerabau. The sequence goes on along the minus strand of NC_073628.1, from coordinate 73,610,081 downwards.
GTTTACTGAAAAGATACCTTCATAAGACTGAAGTGTTTCACTGCTGCTGCTACTGCTAAGTCGCTTCAGTCGTGTCCGACTCTGTGCGACCCCATAGATGGCAGCCCATCAGGCTCCACCGTCCCTGGGATTCTCCAGGCAAGAACACTGGAGTGGGTTGCCATTTCCTTCTCCAATGCATGAAAGTGAAAAGTGAAAGTGAAGTCGCTCAGTCATGTCCGACTCTTAGTGACTCCATGGACTGCAGCCTACCAGGCTCCTCTGTCCATGGGATTTTCCAGGCAAGAGTACTGGAGTGGGGTGCCATTGCCTTCTCCGAAGTGTTTCACTAATCAAGGCAAATTGAACATTTTTTTAGATGAAGTATGTAAAAGATGACTGAAAGTTAGGTGTAAAGAGGAAAAGTAGATAAGCAATTGGGGAGGGTGAGGAGTAGGGAGAGACAAGACACAGAAATGGTAACTGACTGAATTACAGAACCTTTTGAAGATGTCTAGTAGTAGGAAAACTAAATAGATACTACAAATTGAAAAGCAGAGTTCTCACTCTTCTTTCACTCCAAATATTTACTAAGATATATTAATTTTTTAGAATAAGAGTTCCTATTCTGAAATTGATACATTAGTCAAGTTTCATGTCTAGAAAGATATAGGGCAGACCTCTTAGGTGGCAAGAAGATTCCCAAATGGAAGAAGCAGAAATTTAGGGGCAGGGTAACCATAAGAATGTCAGTATACATAGAATTTTTTAAAATGTAAGAAGCATATTTGTCCTTCAACAGAAATTGAATGAGGGTTCCAGACAGTCTTACCTAAATTTTAAGAGGTAAGGAAGCTCCAGATAATACATGTCTTACATTTAAATAAGAATATAGCAAGATACAAAGAAGATAATGTCTTAGCGCAGAATACACTTTTATTTATCTTTACCTTTTCACTCATTCTTGCTCTAGATTTTTGTAAAGAGTACTCTTTACCCATGGGGAATACACAAGGTTATTCTTTAACAGAAATACAAGGTATGTCCAATTTCTGAAGGTGCTTGCAATCTGGAGAATAAGACTAAGATATATGAAACCAGAACCAGAAAATAAGGAATTTATTAAATGGTAATGAAGTGTTTTAAGGACATAATCAAAGATCTGTTAGATTTTCATGGCTATGTGTAATTCATCTGTTGTTTTGTTGCTGGGGCTTCCCAGTGTTTCAGCAGTAAAGAATCCACCTGTAGTGAAGGAGACACAGGAGACCAGGAGACACAGGTTTGATTCCTGGGTCAGGAAGATCTTCTGGAGGAGGAAATGGCAGCCCACTCAGTAGTCTTGCCTGGAAAACCCTATGGACAGAGAAGCCTGGTGGGCTACAGTCCATAGGAATACAAAGAGTTGGACACGACTGAACAAAAGCACGATGTTTTTTAGTTACCAGGTCATGTCTGACCCTTTTGGGACCTCATGGACTGTAGGACACCAGGCTCCTCTGCAAATAAGATTTCCTAGGCAAGAATCCTACACTGGGTTGCCACTTACTTCTCCAGGGGATCTTCCCAACCTAGGGATTGAACCTGTGCCTTGAGCATTGGAAAGCAGATTCATTACCACTATACCACCTGGAAGGCCCTATAAGTAACTCATACCTGCTAGTAACGCAGCTTATTTTTGTGGCCTCTCCCAACAACACAAGATACAACTGTATACACAGACATCACCAAATGGTCAATACTGAAATCACATTGATTATATTATTTGCAGCTGAAAATGGAGAAGCTCTACATAGTTAGCAAAAACAAGACTGGAAGCTGACGGTGGCTCAGATCATGAATTCCTTATTGCAAAAGTCAGATATATTGAAGAAAGTAGGGGAAACCCCTAGGCCATTCAGATATAACCTAAATCAAATCATTTATTTGATTTCTATACAGTAAAAATGACAAATAGATTTAAGGGATTAGATCTGACAGAGTGCCTGAAGAACTATGGACAGAGGTTTGTGACATTGTACAGGAGGGCAGGGATCAAAACCATCCTCAAGAAAAAGAAATGCAAAAAGGCAAAATAGTTGTCTGAGGAGGCCTTACAAATAGCTGAGAAAAAAGAGAAGTGAAAGTAAAGGAGAAAAAGAAAAGTATACCCATCTGAATGCAGAGTTCCAAAGATTAGTAAGGAGCGGTAAGAAAGCCTTCCTCAGTGATCAATGCAAAGTGATAAAGGAAAACAATAGAATGGGAAAGACAGAGATCTCTTCAAGAAAATTAGATACCAAAGGAGCATTTCATGCAAAGATGGGCACAGTAAAGAATGGAAACAGTATGCACCTAAGAGAAGCAGAAGATATTTAGAAGAGGTGGCAAGAGTACACAGAAGAACTATACAAAAAAGATCTTCATGACCCAAATAACCATGATGGTGTGATCACTCCCCTAGAGCCAGACATCCTTGAGTAGGAAATCAAGTGGGCCTTGGGAAGCATCAGTATGAACAAAGCTAGTGGAGATGATGGGGTTCTAGCTGCGGTAATTCAAATCCTAAAAGATGATGCTGTGAAAGTGCTGCACTCCATATGCCACCAAATTTGGAAAACTCAGCAGTGGCCACAGGACTGGAAAAGGTCAGTTTTCATTCTAATCTCAAAGAAGGACAATGCCAAAGAATGTTCAAGCTACTGCACAATTGCTCTCATTTCACATGCTAAAAAGGTCATGCTCAAAATCCTTCAAGCTAGTCTTCAGCGGTACATGAAGTGAGAACTTGGAGATGTTCAAGCTGAATTTAGAAAAAGTAGAGGAACCAGAGATCAAATTGCCAACAACCCTTGGGTCATAGAAAAAGCAAGATAATTCCAGAGAAACTCTACTTCTGCTTCATTGACTGCACTAAAGCCTTTGACTATGTGGACCACAACAAACTGTGGAAAATTCTTCAAGAGATGGGAATCCCAGACCACCTTACCTGCCTCCTGAGAAACCTGTATTCAGGTCAAGAAGCAACAGTTAGAACTGGACATGGAAAATGGACTGGTTCCAATCTGGGAAAGGAGTACGTCAAGGCTGTGTATCGTTACCCTGCTTATTTAATTTATATACAGAGTATATCATGGGAAATGCCAGGCTGGATAAAGTACAAGCTGGAATAAAGTACAAGATTGCCAGAAGAGATATCAATAACCTCAGATATGCAGATGACACCACCCTTATGGCAGAAAGCGAAGAGGAACTAAAGAGCCTCTTGTTGAAGGTGAAAGAGGAGAGAGAAAAATCTGGCTTAAACCTCAACTTTCAATAAATGAAGATCATGGCATCTGGTCCCATCACTTCATGGCAAATAGATCGGGAACCAATGGAAACATTTTTATTTTCTTGGGCTGCAAAATCACTGCAGATGGTGACTGCAGCCACGAGATTAAAAGATGCTTGCTCCTTAGAAGAAAATCTGTGACAAACCTAGACAGTGTATTAAAAAGCAGAGACATTACTTTGCAGACAAAGATCCATATAGTCAAAGCTATGGTTTTTCCAGTAGCCATGTATGGATGTGAGAGTTAGACCATAAAGAAAGGTGAGCACTGAAGAATTGATGCTTTTGAACTGTGTTGTTGGATAAGACTCTCGAGTGTCCTTTGGACTACAAGGAGATCAAACTAGTCAATCCTAAGGGAAATCAACCCCGAATATTCATTGAAAGGACTGATGCTGAAGTTAAAGCTCCAATACTTTGGCCACCTGATGTGAAGAGCTGACTCATTGGAAAAGACCCTGATGCTGGGAAAGATATAAGGCAGGAGAAGAAGGGGACAACAGAGGATGAGATGGTTAGATAGTATCACTGACTTGATGGACATGGGTTTGAAATAGCTCTGGGAGATGGTGAAGGACAGGGGAGCCTGGTGTGCTGCAGTCCATGTGATTGCAAAAACTCAGACACCACTGAGCGAATGTACAACAACAATAATTTTATAGATCAAATCAAAGCCCTGTTTTGAGTAATAATCTGGATTCCATGGGGCTGGGTAAAAGTGGGGTTGGGATAGACAGTCAGACACAAGGGGGCAAGTTACTTTCCTTGTGTATCTTTTTGACCTATACATGTCTTTGATACTGTTTTTCATTATTTTCTATAGCTTTATATAGTACATGTATAAACCTTTGTTTTTCAGAGTGTTATACAGTTTGTGTCAATTATCTTATCCTTAAATAATGATTTCAGTGAGTTCCTATTTCCTAGATGAAAAATTAGGCAGTGATAGATCCTTTAAAATTATTTAGTATAAAATCCCTTCTCTGTACCTTTGTTACTGAATCCTAATCTCATGTGATATTTTTGGATATCCCAAGATTTTAAAGGTAAATCAAACCACGTCTTTCCACGTGTAGTTTACCTCCTTGTGTGGTAACCTTGCATGCAAAGGTCGCAAGCTGATTCAGTCCGAGTGGAAGGGAGTCACCAGGAGACATGCCAGTGGTTTCATAAGAGACTTAATGTCTGTATTCACATCTCTCATGAAAGTCCTAAGTTGTTATTGAAATCTTCATACTTATTTCACATTTTGTACGTGTATATTCCCTTGTGAAAGGTTTTAGCTCTTTCTTTAACCAACATAGCATTACCTGTGCAGATAGTAGATGAGCATTTTATTTTATAGTCTATGTATTTTCATTCTCAAACAATAGGTCAAAGAAGAAAAGTATTCCTTTAATCAGATAATGTTTTAGTTGACAGTGCTCTAAAACAAGTAACTTTTTAATATTTTTCAGTTCAGTTCAGTTCAGTCGCTCAGTCGTGTCCAACTCTTTGCAACTCCATGAATTGCAGCACGCGAGGCCTCCCTGTCCATCACCAACTCCTGGAGTTCACCCAAACTCATGTCCATCGAGTCAGTGATGCCATCCAGCCATCTCATCCTCTGTCGTCCCCTTCTCCTCCTGCCCCCAATCCCTCCCAGCATCAGGGTCTTTTCCAATGAGTCAACTCTTTGCATGAGGTGGCCAAAGTATTGGAGTTTCAGCTTTAGCATCAGTCCTTCCAAAGAACACCCAGAGCTGATATCCTTTAGAATGGACTGGTTGGATCTCCTTGCAGTCCAAGGGACTCTCAAGAGTCTTCTCCAACCTCACAGTTCAAAAGCATCAATTCTTTGGTGCTCAGCTTTCTTCATAGTCCAACTTTCACATCCATACATGACCACTGGAAAAACTAGATGGACCTTTGTTGGCAAAGTAAGGTCTCTGCTTTTCAATATTCTGTCTAGGTTGGTCATAACTTTCCTTCCAAGGAGTAAGCATCTTTTAATTTCATGGCTGCAGTCACCATCTGCAGTGATTTTGGTGCCCCCAAAAATAAAGTCTGACACTGTTTCCACTGTTTCCCCATCTACTTCCCATGAAGTGATGGGACCAAATGCCATGATCTTAGTTTTCTGAATGTTGAGTTTTAAGCCAACTTTTTCACTCTCCTCTTTCACTTTCATCAAGAGGCTTTTAGTTCCTCTTCACTTTCTGCCATAAGGGTGGTATCATCTGCATATCTGAGGTGATTGATATTTCTCCTGGCAATCTTGATTCCAGCTTGTGCTTCTTCCAGCCCAGCATTTCTCATGATGTACTCTGCATATAAGTTAAATAAGCAGGATGACAATATACAGCCTTGATGTACTCCTTTTCCTATTTGGAACCAGTCTGTTGTTCTATGTCCAGTTCTAACTGTTGCTTCCTGACCTGCATACAGGTTTCTCAAAAGGCAGATCAGGTGGTCTGGTATTCCTATCTCTTTGAGAATTTTCCACAGTTTATCGTGATGCACATAGTCAAATGCTTTGGCATAGTCAATAAAGCAGAAGTAGATGTTTTTCTGGAACTCTCTTCCTTTTTCCATGATCCAGCGGATGTTGGCAATTTGATCTCTGGTTCCTCTGCCTTTTCTAAAACCAGCTTGAACATCTGGAAGTTCACGGTTCATGTATTGCTGAAGCCTGGCTTGGAGAATTTTGAGCATTAATTTACTAGCATATGAGATGAGTACAATTGTGTGGTAGTTTGTGTAGTTTGAGCATTCTTTGGCATTGCCTTTCTTTGGGATGGGAATGTAAATCAGTTAAATTCACTCGATATGGTTAAATCATAATATAAATGAATCATAAATATGCTGAAATATTCCTGAATGGAGTTGTGCGAAAAAAACATTGTTAAGATCATTATCAGTAGGCATAAATGGATGCTGTTATGAACTTTATTTTAAACATTGTTAAAACTTTGGTGGGATGATATTATAGAAAGATTCTTAGTTGAAGCATCGACATGCACAGAACAAGTCTGGATCAAGGAGTAAAGGAGAGGAATGAAAAAGGTATAGGTAAAAGACTAACTTAACTACGGCCCATTTCTATTTTCAGTCTCCGCATGACTATATTTTGATTTCTTCATAAGGTGCTGAAGGCTTAATTCCACTTCCCTTTTAGTCATATACTACTGACTTCTGTGGGTTTATTTTCATTCAGTTCTATATATTCACCCTGCTGAAGCTCTCCCATGTTTCTGTGTCAGGAAGAGAAATACCTTATTACCCTCTTGTCTGTTTCACATTTAAAGTTTTTTCCTCCCCGCCCTCCCTGTCTTGTACCTAATGAGCAAATTATCTAAAAATAGATACGTTCCTCATTCTACAAAATGTTGTATCTTCTCTAGATCGGAGGCCAGTGTGATTGTAAGAGACATGTGTCTGGCAGACAATGCAATCAGTGCCAGAACGGATTCTACAACCTCCAGGAGCGGGATCCTGACGGCTGCAGTCCGTGCAGCTGTAACACCTCTGGGACAGTGGATGGAGATATTACCTGTCACCCACATTCAGGCCAGTGCAAGTGCAAGGCGAATGTTATTGGTATGTAATGCAGAAGTTTGCAGTCACATCTCTATTACCATCTGGAATAAAATCCTCTATTTGATTTCTTCGCTGAAACGTAAAGCAAATTTCCTTGCTCAAGGCAGGCTGGGAAAAAAAAAAAAAAACAATTTGGATGAAATTAACTGTCTAAAAATGACTAAATTAATAATTCTCTCAAGCTGCAGCTTGAAGCTTAGTTTAATCAATCCTTTAGAAGTTTCTTTATTCCGTAGATGCAATAGTTCACATGGTCCCATACTAATAAGTCATAGAAAAATATAATTTGCTTACTTCATAGATGTTTCTTTTAGAGAATTAGCACTTTTCAAAATGTTTTACACTTAATGAGTTCTAAGCAAATCATTTCCATGCTAGTTTTCTTAATAGACTAAAATAAATGGATTTTTTTTCAAAATGTTCTGTGCTACAGGGTCCTTTGTGATAAATCTTTCCATTTTTTTTCTATTATATTTCTTTGAACTGTTCCTATGAAATGCAAAATAAGTCAACATAATTCCACAGATCATGTATATTGCTAGGGTTAGTTATAAAGGGCCACATAATTTTAATTTTGTAATTCAGCACCAAGCTGATTATAATAAACAGCTACCTTTGGTGTTATTTATCTTTTTTTTATACAAGACATGCTTTTTTGTTTGTTACTCCCACAGGTATTTTTCAGAAATTAGATTTGATTATAGCAATTTATTACATCCAACATTTTTGAGGGGAACCACAGCCACATAAGGACAAAATTTATCAAGTGCCCGAAATGCACTATGTACATAATGCACTTTGAAATTTTGATATATGAGAATATTATAAGAGGAAAGTTTCCTGATAAAGTAAGTCTTATATTGTAACTGAACATGTCTTGGTTTGTATAGGAAGTTTAAAAAAGACCTTTACCTTTCTATTGTCATTCAAGACACCAAGTCTTCCATGGTTTTTCTTATACTGACCCTAACCTTATGATAATAAAAACATGCCTGGCAGACACACAAACACACACACGCCTGCAAACATGCATATATACAAACATGTGAACATATCACTTGGAATAACATTTTCATTTCTATGATATAACACTAAAGCAAATTCTTTACCTTTTAGGTATATGATTATACATTTGTCATTTTGTACAATACAGCTAGACAAACATTTTAATTTAATATGAAAGAATATGGGCCTGCTTTATATTATACAAGATTTCTCTGGTTTAAAGAAAGATTAAATAAGAATCTGTATCATAACTTGCCCTTATGCATTTCAGGCATACAAAAACTAACTTTTCAGGAAAAAAAGGAGTAACTTATAAATAGAAGCATGCTTTTGTATAAGTGCTATCTGTGATAGTGAATGAAGTTTTTCATGTTCAATCTATATAGAATCCTGTGTTCTTTGATATAAGATATACTTTAAATTCAAGATGTGAAAACAAAATTTAAAGAGAGATCTTTAGGGACAATCAAATGGTTACATCTCTGTATCAGTAAAATCTTTCCTGTGATAGTTTCCAGAGCTTAAGGAAGAAAAACATCACACATTACTTGGAATTTATTACAAACTTGCTGTCATTTACCTGTATTATTGGATGATCTTGGTAGTTTTCTGCAGGAAAATATAAATACATATTTTTAAAGATGAAATCATCAGTTTGACATTATTAACTCTAGAGTTACTTCTGCATATGCATTTTTTTTTTAATAAAAATGTAAACTGGATATGTCTATATGTTTCTTTTCCTAATGGGACTACAAGTAACCATTCAATTTTACTTTGTTCGTATGATTAAGAAAACAACAGAAAACACAAGTGTATGTTGTCTGTGCTTCAGAAAGCAAACTGTTAGATTTCACAAAACTGTTAAATCTTACTAATGATTCTATCACCAGTAAAATACATTAGCACCAATAATTTTATTAAAGTAGGTCATTCATCTAGAATAAAAAGGGAGAGGAATGTGAATTAAATGCCAAGTGTGCTAACTCGCCTGTACTTGTTAACACTGAATGTGATGCCCTGTAGGCCTTCCTGAGTATCGTTAGGAATAGATTACCTGTCAGGAATATGTATGGCATATTCAAATAAGCACTGCGCATATTTTTGAAACTGATATGATATGAATCCATGTAGACCAATTTTAATAGTTCAAAATGAGTCATAATTCTTGTTAACAATACAGTTATTTTTAAAATTTGCAGCAATAGTGGTCCTTTTTTATTTTCCTTATTGAAATTAAATGATATGCCTTAGGTGAGTCATTCATCACTGTTAAAGAATTTGCCTTCCATTGGAGTTCTTGAATTTTTATCCATATATATACTTATATATTATGCATTTCCTTCTGGTTTAGGAAATGCTTTTCTGCATATGGGCGCCTGACTGTGTTTTTGGCTGTTATTTTAAGACTAATTGTTTAATGTTGTTATAGCTTGAAATGTTTCAATTGATTCAGCCTCACATAGTCAGTTATTTAAATCATGCATATGTGAAAACTAGCTAAAGAAAGCATTTTGCATCTCAACATTTACTACTCAAGAATATTTTTTATTCCTTTGCATTGTAGTACTCTTTTTTGAAACTCAACAAAGTTGTCAGATTTAAGTATAGGTGATAAAACATTTTTCTCAGTTTGTGAAATGTATATATGTATGTACTCCTTTAAGTAGAAATAATACAAACAGCAGAATTTACTTAGTGTTTAAAGAGGTAAGTTCTGAATCACACAATATGACAAGTAATGTGATTGCTTTATGAGCCAAGGAGAGCATAATTTATACTAATTGAAAATGATAAAATATAGGAGTGTATAAAAGCATTGAAATAAAATTGCTCTGGATAACTTTTATTTATATTAATTATTTAAATGTGTGATATTCAGAAGTAAGATGTGTACTCTTTCAACAAAATAGTTATCAGGTTAACATTTATTAAACATTTTGAATGGATTCTGATTTCTAGGAAAATAACTTATGCAGTAATGCATAATTCTTCTGTATGGCTTAGAAAATGTATTTCACTCTCAACTTTTAAATGAACATACTTTGTTAAGATAAAATAAGAATGATGGTTTTAATATAGTTAAATAATTTCAAAATAATAGTTCTGATGTTTGTATAGGAAGAGAGTTCCAGTATGTGTAACAGAGGGAACATTTGCATTAAGAATTTTTCTTGGAATTAAGTAATAAATAAAATCTTATAAAGCACATTGCAAAAATTAATGTGGTACGTGGGCACCAAATTAAATATTGCCATCATATTTTGACTATACTATCAGCCCTCTCTGGCATTACTTGTGAAGAAAACACTCCATGTTTTATTGTGTCTGTATTAAATGTCTGTAACAGCATTGTTTGCACTTCGACGATCTTGAAAACTTGAATGGAGTTGTTTTCACATCTCTACCTTTTTAAACATATTTTTTCTCTTTAGGGCTCAGATGTGATCACTGCAATTTTGGGTTTAAATTTCTCCAAAGTTTTAACGACGATGGATGTGAGCCCTGCCAGTGTAACCTCCACGGCTCAGTGAACAGACTCTGCAATCCTCTTTCTGGGCAGTGTGAGTGCAAAAAGGAAGCCAAAGGACTTCAGTGTGACACCTGCAGAGAACACTCTTACGGCCTGGACGCCACCGGTTGTAAGGCCTGTGACTGTGATGTGGCGGGGTCCCGGTCTGGGACGGTCTGTGATGCTTGGACGGGACAGTGCGTCTGCAAGCCCAATGTTGGGGGAAGACGCTGCAGTGAGTGTGTGGAGGGGTACTTCTACCAGCCGCAAAACCATTCTTTCCTCTGCCTGCCTTGTAACTGCGATAGGACTGGGACCGTAAATGGCTCTCTGCTCTGTGACAAATCCACAGGACAGTGTCCCTGCAAATTAGGAGTAACGGGTCTTCACTGCAATCAGTGTGAGCCTCACAGGTACCATGTGACCGTTGGCAGTTTTCAAGGCTGCCAGGTGTGTGAGTGCGACCCCCTGGGGACATTACCTGGGACCATCTGTGACCCACTCAGTGGCCAGTGCCCGTGTTTGCCTAATCGTCAAGGAAGAAGGTGTAATCAGTGTCAACCAGGTAAGAGAAATGTGTTACATTTTCGGTACAAGATGACTTACTTTTCATTCTGCATCAGGTGATTCCTCTTTGCTTCTTGGTTAGGACTCTGAAAAAAATAATCTCCAATATGACTGTTGCATTTATATTGTTATCTAATAGAGATATAACTATTTGGTCTATTAAAGATTATGTGACATATTTGTGTTTCTATATTGGGGTGACCATTTAGATCAATGCCACATTCAGACGCTTAATAATTGAGACTTTTATTTCATTTCTCAACTTGAATTAAATCCCCTTTTAGCAACTAAATAAAAGCTAAGGAAAGCAAGAATATATTTTATATTCCAGACAAAGGAAACTTGTGTTGATTATCTGCACAATGCTAGATACTCAGATGATGAACTTTCTTAATAAATGCTAAGTGTTTTTATTGAACGAGCTATATGTCCTGGCATCATACAGAAACATCTAAAATTACTTTTTAAAAAAAATGTTAAGGCTTTATTTACATTTTCCCTTGTGACTCACTGGTAAAGAATCCGCCTGCGGTGTGGGAGACCTGGGTTCGATCCCTGGATTGGGAAGATCCCCCGGAGACCGGAATGGCTACCCACTCCAGTATTCTTGCCTGGAGAAGTCCATGGACTGGATAGTCCATGGGGTCGCCAAGAGTCAGACATGACTGAATGACTTTCGCTTTCACTTTCATTTACATTTTTATTATTTTTTAAAATTTTTTGGGCTTTTCTGGTGGCTCAGTGGTAAAGAACCTGCCTGCTAATGTAGGAGACATGGATTTGATCACTGGATCAGGAAGATCCCTTGGAGAAAGAAGTGCAACCCACTCTGGTATTCTTGCCAGGGAAATTCCATGGAAGAAGGAGCCTGGCAGGGTACAGTCTATGAGGTTGCGAGAGTCTGACACAATTTAGTGATTAAACAACAAAAAAAGTTGATTTACAGTGTGGTGTTAGTTTCTGCTGTACAGCAAAGTGAATCAGTTGTATGTATATATCCATTCTTTTTTAGATTCTTTTCCCACAGATGTAGAAAACAAACCTATGGTTACCCAGTGAGTAAGGGGGAGGATAAATTGGGAGATCAGGATTGGCATATGCACACTCCTATATATAAAGTAGATAACTAATGAGGACATATTTTATAGCACAGGGAACTCTACTCAATACTCTCTAGAATTATTTTTAAAAGCCATTAAATTAATAAAATAGGCTACTATTTAGTCCTACTGTGTCCATCTTTCCAGATTTCCCAACTGGAAGAAAAATGGACCCTATCCATGGCTTTCTCCTTGCCTTTATATGATTTAATAAATTAATTAAAGCAATATACTTTCTTTATAGTACATTCATCATGATGTTATGATAAATGTAAATATTTATCAGTTGTTTAACAGCTGTATTAATCATTGTCCTGTCTAGCAAAATCAACTCTGAGTTATCTGAACCTGTGAAAATGAGGGTGATACAAATTTAAAAGGGTGATTTGCCTGCCAGAGAGGATAAGACTAAACTCTTATTTTGCATAACAAGGAATTCAGCTCGGGAGAATTGGACAAAACCTCTCCCTTGACATTGGTCAGTGTAACAAATAAACCCAAAGAGACAGAAAAGAATTGATAAATAGTTAATTTCCTTTAAGATAAAATATCAGAAAAAAATTCAAACTAGCTTCAACATAAGTGGAGGCTTTATTATCACTGAATGTTCTGTAATACCTGACATGGAGCAAATGCAGTCAGGACTTAGAAACTACAAAGCTCCCACTGATACAGATTCATTCATTCATTCATTTATTCCCAGCCTCTGTCTCTTTCTGCAGATGGGCACCTTTTGCTTCTCTTACCCTCTCTGTGTGATTGTATAGTCACTGCTGTCCCCCAAGTTTGCTTACGGTTCTAATTCCAGCTACACAGAAAGACATTAGCTGCTTTTTGGTTACAGTTTCAGGAAGGAGATTCTAATTGATTCTAATTGACTGAGTTTTGTTAGGGTGGCCATGTCTGTGGCAGTTCACTGTGACCAGTGTCAGGATCACCTAAAATAAGCATGGCTTCTAGGAATCACTTCTTCAGGTAGGAGCAAGGTGGTAAGTATCCCAGGAAACAGAAAGATAATTGAGAGTTGAGCAGATAACCTACCTGACAGCTGCAGCATATTATGACTTTCAGCTTCAGATTTATCCTTACAAATGTGCAATCATTTTATCATATTCTAAGATTATTATTTTTTTTGTTGTTGCTATTTGTTAACACTTCAGTTCTGGAAATAATGTAATCCATTTCTGCACAAATAGCCATGATTTATATATCCTTCTTTGTAAGTAAGCCAGCAAAAGTTAATAGAGCAAATGTAATATGCTTTTGACTTGTTGTCCACTGTTAAAGTTTATTTAGTGTTTCATTCTGACCTAGAATATAGCGATGCAATAGAACTAGAGATCAATGGACTCAAATCCCAACAGGAGGGTCAGGGCTTCAGATCCTCCTGTGGACTAATACATTCAGTGGAAAAAAGAAACTGATAGATTCCTTGGCTAAAGTTCTATTGGAGAGTTTTAGTGCCTAGACATGTCTAAGAGATTCCTAGAAAATTAAGCAGAGGCAGATTTTTCAAGAAAAGAAATATAATCAATCATATTATAGGGTATAACTGTGAAATAGATTTATGCAGTCATAATAAAATAATCTGTGAATACTGATTTAAGCAACTAATGGGACTATTGAAGAGAAGGTATAAAGAGCTAAATATTCATTTTCTAAAGTGGAAAGACAGTAGTATAAATGTTAGAAGTTGAGATGTAACAGTATATGTATGTTACTCAGAAACAGAAATGAAAGTCAGAAGAAACAGCTATAGGAGTTGAAGGTGGTTACTGTAGGCAGGGAAATTTCTGGGAGAAGGATGGAGAAGCAAGATGCCACTTTACATTGTGAGTCTTTAAATTCTATTTGATTTTAAAAACTGTATATAAATGTTGATAAAAATTAAATTGCAGTATTGGAAAATCATGCTCAATCCTCATGGTCTCCTGACCACTTTCTTTTGGGGATTTATCTGGTATAGTCTTGTTTTTTAGGAGAATAGTTTCTTAGTAACTATTTGCCTGAGTAGAGATGTCACAAAAGTCTTCTGCAAAGGTATATGGCAAGCTGTTCTCTCTTTTAAGGAGGATACAGAATGAGGATCATCCCTATTAATGAAAATCATTATCATATTTAAAGTAACCTTGTATTTTATTTACTTGTACAGTTGTCTTATTTCCCATGTTTGAGTTCAACATCTTGAGAGTAAAGGTTATATTATTCAACTTGACATTGACATTGAAGTCACTCAGTCGTGTCTGACTCTTTGCGACCCCATGGACTGTAGCCTACCAGGCTCCTCCTCCATCCATGGAATTTTCAGGCAAGAGTACTGGAGTGGGTTGCCATTTCCTTCTCTAGGAGATCTCCCCAACCCAGGGATCGAACCCAGGTCTCCTGCATTATAGGCAGATCCTTTACCGTCTGAGCCACCAGGGAAATTATTCAACTTACATAGCCATAATATCGTGCTGTGTGTGCTTAGTCACTCAGTCATATCTGACTCTTTGTGACCCCATGGACTGTAGCCCACCAGGCAAGAATACTGAAGTGGGTTGCCATGCCCTCCACCAGGGAATCTTCCCAAGCCAGAGATCAAACCCAGGTCTTCTGCATTGCAGGTGGATTCTTTACCATCTGAGCCACCAGGGAAGCCATAATACTAATATGTTGTATATTGCATGCACCCAGTAAGTGGTTTGTTTAATTGAAATGAGAAATAATCAGGACTTTTACCAAGAGCATCTGTATTATATAGGGTTCTCCAAAGAAACAGAACCAATAGAAGATGTATGTGTGTGTATATGTGTTTGTGTATTTTTTCCCCACTGAATATATCATTCCATGGGAGGGTCTGAACTCCTGACCTATTGTTTTGATTTCAGCCTATCTACCTGTAGTCCTGTTGCACAGCTCTATCCTAGAAGTTTTGCAGCTTACTGAAGATTTCCTTTGCATGTCTCCTATATTGGATACCTGATGTCCTGAAGCCTGTTTTCTTTTTTTTTTCTTGGTTTATTTGTGTATTTGGTAGAATAAATGCTTCAGTAGCTTCTGAGTAAGAGTACAGGGAGGAAAGTGGTTTGTTTATTTTTTTAAAGAATTTTGAACATCTGAAATTATCTCTATTCTATACTTGGAGCCATTTGAAAATTTACCATTGTATGGAATCATTTTCACTCAACAAATTTATTTCACCATTATTTTCTAGCAGTACCAACCTGCTTCTTCCTTCTTTCTTGTTTTTCTTTCTTTTTTTTTTTTTAACATTCCAGAAGTTTTACTATTTCTATATCCTTCATTTATGATGAGATGCTTTTTGTTAAATAATTTTTCTGGGAGTTCACTGGGACCTTTTTTCTGTAGATTAATGTTCTTATGTCTGGGAAAATCAGTAAAAACACCTTCATAGACGCATCTAGACTAGTGTTTGACTGAGCAAATGGACATCAAATCTCTCCAAGTGGACCATAAAATTAACCATCCCAGACACCAGTTCATATCATCCCCATGGTCAGTGTAGCACTTCATCCCTGTACCTGTTGAGTACAAACCCTCTCTGTTTTAACCTCTAAAGAGAAAACTCACTGTCTTCTCTTGAAACAGTATAGGGAGAACCTTCCGTTTGGGGAAAGTCACACCTGCCTTTAGAACTCTCTGAAGCCTTCAATTTTACTTTTTTTCCCCCCAGAGTTATACAAACTTGTATCAAGTAGCTTATTATTGGCCTGTCTACCTTAGGTGCTTGGCTTTTACTTGTAGATATCTGTCCTTCACTGCCATTTCCTCTTCTGTTCTTTTTTATTTCCTTTTATTTAATTTTTTGGACTTTAGAAGGAAAATGGTTCAATAACCATGCTTCACTGAAAATGTTACCACAGTATTTTATGGGTTGTAATCTTTTCAAATCATCCTTGGTGGTTTTTCCCACAACTCTTATCTCTTCTTTCAAAATCAGTCTTGTTTGTTTCACCTTTAGATATATCCAGCATTTTACCACTTCTTACCACACTCAATTATCCATCTGGGTCCATGCCATAGTCATTTTCCTCCTGGACTAGCCTAGTAGCTGCCTGAAGTCCCTGTTTCTCCTCTTTATCTTTCTCCAGTCACTCCCCAACATACAGCCAAAGTGATGCTGTTCAAGCTTCAGTCAGCTCGCATCACCCCACCATCCACTGGCTTTCCATGATTGTAAGGCAACAGCAGAGTTGATGGACTCTAATGGCCCCTATGATCTGTGATGCCCATGAACTCGTTTTCAGAAGATGGTTTATTCCTCTCCAGCCTACAAGTCTCACTGCTTTCCGCAGATTGTTCAGTGGTCTATACCCGGGCTTGGAACACACCTCCATAGTGGGGGGTCCATATATAGTTCCTGAACTAGTGAGTAACTGCATTGAAAAACTACCTCAATGCTCTGCTCTTATTAGCATGAGATTATTGCAAAACAGGGAGTGCTTCTTTAGCTACACATAGGGAGAATATGGCTTTCTACCTTGCAAGGGAAGAAAGAAAATGGTAGCTTAATGAGTTAATGCATTTTTTGGACAATGTAAGATAGTTTGTACACTTATGTGTAGCCTATGGAAAAATCAAACTGTGTTTGTGGACCTCTTTTTTTTTTTTTTCTGTTTTATATTCTTCTAGCTTCAGAAACTACTCTGAATTTTGTTTTCTGGGTTTTATCATCTCTTCCCGTGAAATTTACATTGAAAATAGAAACCCAGAGCCTGAAGTATCTTCATTATAAACAGATGCCTCGCAGTTGTCAGCCCTGCAGTGGGCACATTAAAATACACTGCTGCGATCAGAAAACTTTCTCTCTACTTCTTTAAAGACATCTGAGAAATCTAGATCATATTCTATGGGGGAGACAACTGCGCTGATGTATGTGCGTGAGCCTCGGGTCATGGAGGAAGCAGGATGGCGTAGAGGGGTGAAGCAGTAGCCCAAGAATCCAGCCCGCCTTTTCCATCTGTGATTGTAAATGTTAGTGACCATCCTAGACCAGTACACATAGACTCTTGTCCTACTTTCTTAAAAAACATTATTAAGGAAGGTGCATATAATGGAACCTCATGTATTATTAACCTAACCTTACTAGGAATGTACAAGGAATAGGCTTAATTCAATGAAAATTTATAGGCAATTTGTTAAAGCAGCAGTGCACATTAGAAGGTACATTAGAGCCACATTGGTTTTAATATGCCATTCAATAACTCGAACAGAGGTTAAAAATGCTGCTTAACCTCCATTAAGTATTTTAAAAATGCTTTAATTTAAAATTATTTGGAGTGTGTGTACATATATGAATGTACACATACCCACTCTCATAAATAGAGTGCTGAATATGTTTTCCTGGTTCGTTTTTTCAGCACTGGATGACCTCATAACATTCGGCAGCAGGCACTTAATCAGAGGCCAGGCCGAGAAAAGCAGGGAACAGTGTCAAGGCATTCCCAGCCAGTGACCCACCCTTGTCCTTGAAAACTAGAGGCAGAGAGGGTTTATTGAGGACTCTGCAGCTTTGGAATAACATAAAGGCTAATTTATAATGAAAACAGCTTCACATGACATGTTTTGTGTTAATAAGACAATTCCTCATGCTTCCCTCTGGTATTTACTTTGGGTTTGCTTTTATAACTCAAATAGACCATTAGAAAGTAAAGCAAAGTATCTTGTTTCATTAAGAAGCATATCATATTTGTTAAGAAATGAGCTCATAAACCAGAATTGCATGCAAGACCCCACCAATGCAATTGGAATTAGATGGCTGATACTCCATTAAAAATCAGTGCCTCAAAGTTGAAATCTGATTATGACACATGTCCCTGAGTTTGGTGGGATGGCTTCTCCTGATTAACATGTTTTTCACAGAAAGACCACAGAATAAGAGCCTTTCCCTTAATAAACCACCAGGAAAGAATATTGTCAGAGGAAATATGGACCACAATCCTACCCACATCTGGGGAGAAAAAAGGATTTTGATAGGTCATTATTTAAATTTTAGGAAAACCTCACTTTCATTGAAAACTGCCTAGTAAAAATTGCAATGATGGAATGGATAATATTTGCTGAATGTATATGTTTGTCAAACCCTGGAATTGAGTGTTATCCAAAAAAATCCCATTTAATATACACACTATTTCTATGATGGAAGGACCAGGATTGTTTTGTTAGGGGAAATGAGGTCTCATTAAGTGGAGTAGTCATTTACAATTCCACGTCCATCTGACCTCACATTCTGCACTCTGAAAGAGTAAAGCTTTTTTCCAATAGCTCATTACTTGTCATAGACATTCACTTAACAAATATTTGAGGCTGGGTTGAAATACATACTCTTACAAGTGTTTGTAACCTCTCCCCACCCTCAAACTCATGTCGGTCCATGATTCCTGCTACTGCTTCGGGTAGGGTATTTCATTTCTTTTGCTGAATCAGAGTGACAGTCACAAAATTAAAATTGATGGAGTTATGGGAGGTGATCAGATAATGAAGAGCTGACTGAAGAGTCTAGAATTGAGATTACTTTATGGACTAAGTTGAAATGTTTGGGATGATTGCCATGGTACACGGTACTTTGGAACATACAACTGATAAATATTGTGACTGAGAAAAGTGAGAACAAAGAAAACACAATTTTGCTGTGCTGTGGATTATGAATATGCATGTATATCTGTGCTCTGTAATCTCTAAGACTTAATCGGAGCTGCCTTTATATTCTTTTATGTTACTGGATTTAATTCTTAGAGAATGAACATATGAAAGTTTCTCATGGCTCCTCACATAAGTATGAAAACCAGGTTTTTTTATAAAACAAAGTCCAATAGAATAATTTCCCTTATTGGAACATAATATTATACTCTTTGTTCTAATAACTGGAGGCATATTTTGGGGGTGATATTTTCTTTCTGAAACTCTGTTCCATTCCTTGATATGGTAAGGATTAGAGTTTTAATTGATCAATTGATCATGCTTATTCTTACACATTTCCTGCTATTTTCCCTGATATCCAACCTCTTCCAACCAGTCACTCTTATGACTTACAGATTTATGTTTACCATCTTCTTTTCATTATTAAAGAGATCATATGATATTGTAGAGAGTAACATATCCTCCCTTTCATCCTTTCAGCCATATGTCCATTTCCTTCACATATCCATTTTTCAATTAACATCTATTGAATAAATTACTGTACACGGGGGCCTCTGCTGCTATAAGATATACAACCATAAACATATTAAAGCATTACAGTTTAGTAGGGGAAACTGATTCATGTAAATATAACACATTTGTGATAAGTGTGATATTAGAAATGCAAAGATACAGAAGTAGTAAAATGAAGGGACTGATTAACTCTTGAAGGAAAGGGAGACCTAAAGATCTTAGTTGTGTTTCCTGAGCTGAATTTTTAAAATAAATAAAATTAAAAAAAAAATAGAACTTGGCAAAGTATTCAAGTAGGGGTAACAGTCCAGGAAGAAGTAGTAGGAGCAGGGAATTTAAATATATCAGTCAGTTCAGTTCAGGTTGCTCAGTTGTATCCAGCTTTTTGTGATCCCATGGACTGCAGCACGCCAGGCTTCCCTGTGTATTACCAATTCCCGGAGCTTGATCAAACTCATGTCCATGCTACCCAACCATCTTGTCCTCTGTCATTCCCTTTTCCTCCTGCCTTCAATCTTTCCCAGCTTCTGGGTCTTTTCCAATGAGTCAGTATTTCACATCAGGTGGCCAGAATATTAGAGCTTCAGCTTCAATTAAATATATATCTAATGGAAAATGAGTTTTTCAAATGCTTAAAGAGAAATAGTAGCTTGAGATTAATAATATTTATGAATGTATTTGTTAACATTTGGTCAAATCTGTGAACAATAATTTTAGCATTTGGTTGTTCAGTTGCTAAGTCATGTCTGACTCCTTGTGACCCCATGGACTGCAGCAAGGCAGGCTCCCTTGTCCTTCACTATCTCCTGGAGTTTGCTCAAATTCATGTCCATTGAGTCAGTGATGCTGTCCAACCATCTCATCCTCTGCAGTCCCCTTCTTCTTTTGCCTTCAATCTTTGCCAGGATGGAGGTCTTTTACAATGAGTTTGTTCTTTGCATCAGGTAGGCAAAGTATTGGAGCTTCAGCCTCTGTCCTTCCAATGAATATTCAGGGTTGATTTCCTTCAGGATTGACTAGTTTGATCTCCTTGCAATCCAAGGGACTCTCAAGAGTCTTCTCAAACAACACAGTTCAAAAGCATCGATTCCGCAGAACTCAGCCTTCGTTATGGTTCAACTTTTACATCCATACATGACTATGGAAAAACTGTAGCCTACACAGACCTTTGTTGGCAAAGTGGCATCTCTGCTTTTTAATACTCTGTCTGGGTTTGTCATAGCTTTCCTTCGAAGGAGCAAGCATCTTTTAATTTCATGGCTGCAGTCACCATCCCCAGTGATTCTGAAGCCTTAGATAATAAAATGTCACTGCTTCCACTTTCCCCCCTTCTATTTGTGATAATTTTAGCATTATTTTCAAACAAAACCCCTAAATGGAGGAAAATTGTTATTATTTTAATTTGAAAATTAGCATCATCTTCTCCACTTCATTTTGAAGTGATTGATTTGAAAAATCGTTTCTCCAGTAGTCTTGTTGCCTGGGGTAGATGAGTCACACATTCCTCCCTAGACTCTTCGCTTAATATAGTGTCCATTCTCTGGTTTAAGGTGAGAACTGTGTCTTCTAAATGGCTCATAATTAGTGCTTAGCCTCAGTTCTGCCCTCCTTTTCTGCATAAGGCCTAGAGGTTAAACTTGTTTTCTCTCTCCCATTTCCAGACTTCAGCAAAGCCTAGTTGTTCATGGTCCTCAGGAGGGACATTGCTAGGAAATGGGCTCTTCTTTTATGCCCAGGACAGGTACTGTGCTGTGCAAATAGCCACTAGGATAGCATACCAACTGCCTGGCTAATAACTTTGAACTCTAAGGATGCTGTAAGCCTGGATAAGCAATACTCTTTTATGATACAAACGACTTTTTGCCTTCGCTGTATAACACATTGTTTCCCACCTGAGACTTATCTTATCTGGGACCAGGAGTTGGCAAAAGAAAACTGAGGGAAAAAAGAAACTTTAGTGGGCTCCTGTGTGCTTTCTATGTGTGAACTCCTAGCCCTGAGTAACGGAAGGTTAATACTTTTGTCCTAATGACTATGTTTTAGAATGTGTTATAAAATCACCCATGGAAAGAAATTTCTAAAAGATCAGTTAAAAGGATGCAGACTTGCAGATGGGGAACATGAAGAAGAGCTAATGGAGGGAGATCAGGAATGTATTGAATTAAAAAAAAAAAAAAAGAAATTAAGGTCAGTTATCTTTAAGCTGCACTCCAGAGTTGAAATTTAAGTAGGAGGGAAGGGAGAATGTTTTCTGTAGTTAGGAGTCATAAAAGTAGCAGTAATGGTCCAGAATTAGGCACATTTAGGTAAGGCAAGAAGAAGCATTGAGCATGAAGGTACCTGAGTCATCCTAATTAGAACTGTTTAAAAATAGGACAACTAAAATACTAATGGGATTAACCTTTATAATCATGCTGCTGAGAGGAGGAGGAGAATTAACCTCAAGACAAATTCCAACACAGGCTTTTCCTTGAAGCCCTACTGTCCAGTCTGCGGTCTCCCTGGGCTCTTTAATATCTGTCTTGTCCTTCTTTGCTTATACCTCTGCGTTTTCTGTGTGCTTTAGTCTCTAAAACTTGGGCAACCCAATCTTCTGCACCAAAATCTACCCTGACGCTCTATACAGATTCATCTGACAAATCATTTCTTGTAAAAATCATTCCTAATTTTTCTAGAATTCTCTGTGGCTTGAATGTATGGCAATAAGTCTAAATTGACTCTATTCCTAACTATCTGTTTTAATGGATCATTTATCCGAATTGGAGAGCTATTAGGACCTGCATGATGCCATCATCATGAATCTTAAGGACTTAAGTACTTTTGTGCATGCTCAGTCACTTCAGTTGTGTCCAACTCTATGCAACCCTATGGACTGTAGCCCGCCAAGTTCCTCTCTGTTCATGAAATTCTCCAGGCAAGAATACTGAAGTGGGTTGGCATGCCCTCCTTCAGGGGATCTACCTGACCTAGAGATCAAACCCACATCTCCTATATTGCAGGTGGATTCTTTACCCACTGAGCCACCTCAGAAAAGAAAATACATATAATCCACCTACAGTGGTCTTGAGTCCAAAACAGAAGCCTTCTATATTAGTGATTTTGATTACACAATGAATCAGGTAGGAGAATATATAGTAATTGCTATCACTATAGTCTATTTCTGGAAACATATATAGAGCAATTTTCTGTCAGTATATGCAAAGAAGCATAATCTTGTAAATTACTATTAAAAACAATAGACTTGGTTCTTTCCAATTGAATGGCACAGATTTTGAGCTTTTTCCTTCCCTATTTTACTCTTCCTAAAGCTTTTAAAGAGAAAATATGCAGGGTCTAGAAGAAAAAAAGTAATTGTTAATGCACATGAAAGAATGGCTTGTTTTCAACTAGAGCGTCACATGAATTTTACAGTGTTCCAATTACTTTCTGTTTTTCCCCTAAATGATTCTCTTTGTGCTCATGGTCTTTTTCTCTCAATATGACTCATATTTTTATATACCTAAGTTAGTGATTGTGACAACTATGCAATTTGTTTTCATTTGCCAGAACTTTATTTATTGTTTCAATAATATATTTTATTATGCACACACTTGTGTGCCTATTTTGGTGTATGTGCATATATATGTACATAGACAGGTACATGCACAAACGCATCCATCAGGCAACACCCAGGACCATTTCTCCCTCATATGCCTGCTCCATCATCCAAGTGTCCAACATATTCCTAATGTTATATCTGTCAATTTCCTCCTTCTATGTCCAAGAAGTTTTAAGTAACTTGAAAATATTTTTGAATCATATTTTTCTCTTTTTCTATAAGAAAAATATGGATTTTATAATTAATCTAAATTCTGTTTTTTTTTTAAAATATAGTATTTGTGGGGAACAATGCCTGCCTAATCATTTGGTGCAGTTTTGTGAATTCCAATATTTGAGTAGCCTACTTTGGGACTAGCACTGTACTGGATGCTGGGGAGATAATGATGAATTAGTTATATGAGGTTCCTGCCTTCACAGAGGTTAAAATTTTGTGGAAATGAGTTTAATTATACTTTTCATCAGCCCTCTATGGGAAATAGACAGGACACTGTGAAATACATAGGCACATCTAAACTAACCTAGGGCAGGTTACTAGAAGAATTCACGAGACCTGTTATGCATAGTGTGAGCTAAGCAAGAAAAGATGGGTCCAAGTCACTTCCGCAGACAGAATTGCCCATGCAAAGGCTTTCAGGCACCAAGAGCATGACTGGGGCAGGCAGGATGGGCAGGGAAATGAAACTAGGGAGATAGATGGAACCAGACTGCATGGCTGGAGGCTGTGCTAGGGATTTCTTCATTTTCCTAAAGGGAATAGGAAATTATCACATAATTTTAAATAGAAGAAGGAGATCTTCAATCTGCACTCTGAAAAAGATGGTTCCAGCTTCACTATGAAGAACAGGAGGAGAAGAGAAGGGGTGCTAGTAGGGAGAGTCTCAGTAGTTGATGTGCCTCGGTTTGAATCTGCTATTTGTCAACTCTATCGGTTTAGGAAAGTTTGTTAATCTTTCTAACCTTCAGTTTTCTAATTTATATAATGAACATTATGCTGAATTATGAACATTGCTCTGAGAACTAAATTTGATAATTAATATAAAGTTTTAGCATAGCCTCGGGTGGTGTTCTGGAGAAGGCAATGGCACCCCACTCCAGTACTCTTGCCTGGAAAATCCCGTGGACGGAGGATCCTGGTAGGCTGCAGTCCATGGGATCGCTAGAGTCGGACACAACTGAGTGACTTCACTTTCACTTTTCACTTTCATGCATTGGAGAAGGAAATGGCAACCCACTCCAGTGTTCTTGCCTGGAGAATCCCAGGGACGGGGGAGCCTGGTGGGCTGCCGTCTGTGGGGTCGCACAGAGTCAGACACGACTGAAGCGACTTGGCAGCAGAAGCAGTGGGTGGTGTTCAGTCACTGTATCTGACTCTTTGCAACCCCATGGACTGCAGCATGCCAGGTTTCCCTGTCCTTCACCATCTCCCAAAGTGTGCTCAGATTTGTGTCCATTGAGTCAGTGATGCTATCTAACTATGTCATCCTTTGCCACCCACTTCTCCTTTTGCCTCCAGTCTTTCCCAGCGTCAAAGTCTTTTTCTGGTACATAGTATTAACAATGAAAAAGTAGGTAGTGACTTTAACTAGGGAGGTGGGGGTGAGGATGGAGAGTAGAAGTCCTTCAATTCTTAAAAGACAGTATTCCTAGGACTTAGTTATTAGCTATGTGTAGAAGCAGAGAGAAGTGAAAGACTCAAGGGTTGCCAGTTTTGGCAAAAAGCAGGAAAGTAAATGTGAAAGTCACTCATTTGTGTCCAACTCTTTGCAACCCCATGGACCATAGAGTCCATGGAATTCTCCAGGCCATAATACTGGAGTGAGTAGCCTTTCCCTTTTCTAGAGGATCTTCCCGACCCATGAATCAAACCAGGGTCTCCTGCATTGCAGGCCGATTCTTTACCAACTGAGCTATCAGGGAAGCCCTAAAATGTAGGATCCTCAGATAAATTTGAATTTCAGATAGTATTTTTGAATGTAAGGAAATACCACATGGGACATATTTATATTAGAATAATTGTTGTTTACTAGAAATTAAAATTTTGCTGAGTATCCTGTGTTTGATCTGGCTATCCTACCAAAGATGTATCAGGGCTCTAGCTGAAGCAACTGAATAATAGATGGTGGTGCTATTTGCTGAAATGGAGATAATCAGAGGAGGGACCAGTCTTTAGTGGAAAGATTATGAATTGTAGGTGCCAGGAATATACCCAAGTACAGCATCAATTATTTATTCAGCCTTTCTTTAGTCATAATTGACATACTGGTAAAGAACAGCTATGGAGAAGGCAGTGGCAACCCACTTCAGTACTCTTGCCTGGAAAATCCCATGGACGGAGGAGCCTGGTAGGCTGCAGTCCATGGGGTTGCTAAGAGTCGGGCACGACTGAGCGACTTCACTTTCACTTTTCACTTTCATGCATTGGAGAAGGAAATGGCAACCCACTCCAGTATTCTTGCCTGGAGAATCCCAGGGACAGAGGAGCCTAGTGGGCTGCTGTCTCTGGGGTCACACAGAGTTGGACACGACTGAAGTGACTTAGCAGCAGCAGCAGCAAAGAACAGCTATAACCACATTTGTACAGGAAATTAGATAGTGTTGTGGTAGAGTGTTCAGTTTTTCAGTGTAATCAAAACATTATTTTTTTAAGAAAAAACTGGATAGAAAGTATAATAAAAACTTTTTATTTCTTTATTTCCAGGCTTTTATATTTCTCCAGGCAATGCCACTGGCTGCCTGCCATGTTCATGCCACGCCACTGGTGCAGTTAATCACATCTGTAATAGCTTGACTGGTCAGTGTGTTTGCCAAGATGCTTCCATTGCTGGACAAAGTTGCGACTATTGTAAAGATCTTTACTTTGGATTTGATTCTCTAACTGGGAGGTAAGTATTTACAAGAATTAATAATCAGATATTTTTACTAAATTGTATTTGCAATTACTAACAGAAATTTTTTGGCCATATATTTTGTAAGAAGCAATATTTTCTATCCTCCTTAATTTGCTAATATATTCTTCATTCCTGGGTTGGGAAGATCCCCTGATGAAGGGAATGGCTTCTCACTGAAGTATTCTTGCCTGGAAGATTCCATGGATAGAGGAGCCTGGTGGCCTACATACAGTCCACAAGATGGCAAAGAGTCAGACAGAACTGAGCAACTGAACATGCGGAGTTATCTTTCCAGATTTCCTAGAGATTGAGTGTATAGGTTGTTATACAATGATAAATGTGCCCAGTCTTAGGGCCTGGGGATATTTAATAAGATAAAATACTTTTTTTTGCAAATATCTCAAAATCTGGATGTGAAGGAAGGTAAAGAAATATCCATAGCACAAAATACACGTGCACACACACACACACACACACACACACACACACAAGCTGGGATAGGTAGCATGTGTGTGTATACTTTGTTCTACGTGGAGCCTGAATTTATTACAGCATTCTTTTATGTTCCTTTTGCCTTTTTAATTTAGATTTAAAGACTAGCAGATGAGAAACATCTTTGAATTCAGTGATAAGATTTTTTTCCCAGTGTGTAAAGTAACTTGTGAAAGTAAATTAGCCACTTTTCAAAGTTATACTGTCTTTAATGTTCTACCTCTTACTTCCTGTATATCCATGAGCATTTGCTTTCATGCAGATGTTTTCATTGCTGTATTTTTGAAGGTGTGCTGGAATGCCAGTTCCATGTCTGTGTTTTTGGGTCTGGTCAGATTATAAATTTGTCCACTATTGGAACTATATCCATGAATTCTCTGACATTCCTGTCCCCAAGAAACTAATGTTGTGTCTGCATATACCAGTCAAATCTATTTCTCAATATGTGTGTGTTTAAAAATATGAATGCTAATTATTCAAGGATTGGAGATTATTTTTTTACCTTATTGTCCCCTTGCTACCTGCCTTTTGACTCTAACACTCGTTAACACCTCAATTAGACTGTGGACAGGGTGATGGGGTAAATTATTAAAAAAGAACTCCAACTATTTCATTTGTCTTTCTACTAAAATTCAATTAATTAAAAAAACATTAACATATTCCATATTTATTAAAAAAACTTTCAAGTTCTTATTACATATCTTGTGTTTCAATACATGCTGTTTGACTTCTGTTACCATTGGAATATCATCTTGGTTAGTCTGAGAGCATTACTACTCTTCTCTGCAAATACTAAATCTCTCTGAATGAGTGTATAAAATGCATGGTACAGTAAATGTAAAATAAAAAGTCTAACTATGATCTTGATAGTAAAATCAGGGCCAGTGATTATACCTATTACCCCTCTACATAATTTTTGTTGAATGATCATCTCACAAATTCCCCAGTTGGAACTCTGGGGTCAGTTAATTTCATCCCTGGCCACCTCTGTCTTAGAATTCCCATCTTTTCCATAGTCTTCCTGACAGCACTTTATTACCAAGAGAAAAATATCTTTGCTGTCAGCTGTTGTCCTTGGACTACTCATGCCTATCTGTGACATTTTGTGCCAGTGTCTTACCTATTTTCCGTCTACTCATCTCCCTGTTATTCCTGCTAATGTTTGTCACCAAACCCCTACTTAATGACCAAGAGATGTATAATTGTCTTGGCTTTTTCACATAACTTTCTTTACGTGAATCTCATTCCCTTCATTATACCACTTCTTATGCCCTTCAATGTTTTAAAATTCAGTCTGACTTTACTCCATTCTACTTCATGCTCATTTATCTACCCATCCCACTCCCCACCCCAATCTTATCCAGGACCAAGAATCACTTACAGATAGTGCTCTATCACCTGCCACTCTTCAGTAGAGCTGGCTAACACTGGAATTGGACTCCCTGGGTTAAAAGCTGGCTTGAAATGTTAACCTAAATTAATGAGAAATAGAAAGAGCCAGAAAAATAGGTATAAAATACATCATCATCATCACAACAACAATTATGTTATTAGAAGGTGCCGAGGTTAAAATTAGGAAAGCAGACAGAAATCATTAAAAGAAAAGAGATAGTTGCAGGTTGGAGTCTAGAAGATAGAGCCAAAATTGTTGGGTGGATTTTATAATTGTGAGCTTTATAATTGTCATGATAGTCATACAGTAAAAAATTCAGATTAACTGTGCGTTCAAAGCAAAAAGACTTATGACAAGTTTGTATGAATGCAATTGTATATTTTTACATAGTCAGTTCAGTTCAGTCGCTCAGTCATGTCCAACTCTTTGCGACCCCATGAACCACAGCATGCCAGGCCTCCCTGTCCATCACCAACTACTGAAGTCCACCCAAACCCATGTCCATTGAGTCAGTGGTGCCATCCAACCATCCCACCTCTGTCATCCCTTTTCATATTAGATGACTTATATTGAGTGAAGTAAGGAAGTACATACAAACACATATACATACACATACCCAATATCTTCTTTATCCATTCATTCACTGATGGACGCTTGTTTCCCTTGGCTATTGTGAATAATGCTGAAGTGAACTTGGAGGTGCAGATATCTCTTCAAGATCCTGATTTTATTTCCTTTGGATATACTCCCAGAATTGAGATTGCTAGAATCATAGGATAGTCCTATTTTTAGTTTTCTAAGGACCTTCATGCTGTTTTTCATAGTGACTGTACCAACTTACATTCCCACCAGTAGTATAAGGGGTTCCCTTTTCTCCACATCCTCACCAAAACCTAGCTTGTGTGTTTTTGATAATAGCCGTTCTAAGGAATGTGAAGTGATATTTCATTGTGGTTTTGATTTGCATTTCCCTGCTGATTAGTGATGTTAAGCAGCTTTTAACGTATCTGTTGGCCACCTGCGTGTCTTTGGAGAAATATCTATAAATATCCTTTGCTCATTTTTTGAAAATTAGAGGATTTTTTTCCCCTATTGAGTTGTATGAGTTTCTTATAAAATTTTAATATTAACCCCTTATCAGATGGATGGTTCACAAATATTTTCTCATATTCTTTAGGTTGTCTTTTCACTCTGTTGGTAATTTTATTTGCTGTGTAAAAGATTTTTGGTTCATCTCTTGTTGCTTTTTTGCCCAAGCATTGGTGTCATAGCCACAAAATTATTGCCCAGACCCATGTTAAGAAGCTTTTCCCCTGTTTTCATCTAGTAGTTTTGGTTTCTGATATTATCTTTAAGTTTTTAACCCATTTTGAGTTGATTTTTATATATGGTCATTTTAGGGTCATTTTAAGGGTCCGGTTTCATTCTTCTACCTGTGAAGATTCAGTTTTGCCAGCACCTTTGGTTGAAGAGAACACCCTTTCCTCATTGTGTGTTCCTGATACTCTTTTTGAAAATCAGTTGACTGATATGTGTGGGTTTGTTTCTGGGTTGTCTATTCTATTCCATTAGTCTATGTGTCTGCTTTTAATGCCAGGACCATACCATTTTGATTATGAAAACTTTGTAGTATTTTCTGAAATCACGATGTCTGATGCCTCCAGGATGGTTACTAGTGTTGAACCCATAGTTTGCAACTTAAAATAACTGTAGGACTTTCTGCTACCTAAGGAAGACCAGAAAAGCTGTACAGTTGACTCACTGCGTCTTCAGATGGCAACAAGGGAAATAGCCTCATGCAATATATTTAAAGGATCAATGAAAGATGAAAGAAAATTAATTTATAATTGCTTCTTATGACTCATGGTTTTCCAATGAGCCAATAATATTTCTTCTCCTTTTTTTAAAAAATAATCTCTTCCTTTGGCTCCCAAGATGCTGTTTCTCTGAATTGTTTTATATTTCTGTTTCTAACTAGTCCTCTTTAACCCTTCAACTTACGTATCAACATCTATGATTTCAATCACTGTGTGCATGTACATGACTCTCAAATATATTATCATCTCTCCAGATCTTTACAATGGGCTCTAGGCCTATGGCCAGTTGTCTCTCTGAATTTTAAATTTGCATGCCACTCATTGATCCCATTCCTAATGTAGCCAACACCAAGAAAATTCTCATTTGTATTACTCTGATCACCTCCACCAATTTTTTTTAAAGTCTCATGCCATTATCATCTTAGTGAAAGGGATATAAATCTTAAAAAAAAAAACTATTCAAGTCCACACTACCCATGTGTGAATGGGGCTCAGGATGCTCTCAGATTAGGCAGGGTTGACTCTGATATTGAGCATAGGCTGCTGCTGGAAAGAACTATTAAAAGCAAAAGCCACTGTGGATAATGTAGCTTCTCTGAAATAAACAGAAAGAATAAAGCCTCCCTTGGCCACACAGGGCCCAAGGAAATCAGCAGCATTTGTCCCTTGTTAAATCAGTCACATGGAATGCCCCTGTCTAGAGCTGACCCTTCTATTCCACTGATGAATTCTACCATCATGTTTCATTTTAACGTTGATGACTGTTAAAGAAATCCTCTAGCACAGAAGGTCATAGAGAAAGATGTTTCAAAAGATGACTGTGAGAGTTGCTTGAGTTTATACTTTTGCTCATCATTGAGAAGAAAAAAATGGATTTTATTATTTTTATGTTTTCCATTTCTTTCCTGAATGATATTGAAATCTCTTTGTTGACTTCTGGTTGTTCTTGTGTGCGCGTGTGTGTGTGTATACAAAGTAACACTGACTATTTTGAAAATGTGTACGAAGATGTCTAAAACATATGGGATTCCACCTAGTATTAGGACTTTTTGTTTCCTGAGGGAAACACTCATTGTCTAAGGATATACAGACATACAGAACAGAGGAATAACTATTGTGACCTGATGTTAAAGTTTTTAAAAAATAATCATCTAAAATCATTTGAATGTACTTTGAGTCAGGCACTGTGTTAGGTACTTAAAAGTATAAATTGGTTTCATTAATTTCCAGAAGTCTACAAAGATTATAAGTATTTTATTGTTAAGGAGAAGATACAAGTATCACCGTATCTCTTCATTGATTTGAAAATAAATTGACTTTCTCATCTGCTTTTTCCATGTGTTTAACCCCTCCATGGAGAAGGCAATGGCACCCCACTCCAGTACTGTTGCCTGGAAAATCCATGGATGGAGGAGCCTGGTAGGCTGCAGTCCATGGGGTCGCTGAGGTTGGACACAACTGAGCAACTTCACTTTCACTTTTCACTTTCATGCATTGGAAAAGGAAATGGCAACCCACTCCAGTGCTCTTGCCTGGAGAATCCCAGGGACGGGGAGCCCGGTGGGCTGCTGTCTATGGGGTCGCACAGAGTCGGACACGACTGAAGTGACTTAGCAGCAGCAGCAGTAGCAGTAACCCCTCCATGAAATCCATACATATACTGTTACCTTACCCTATTCTGCTCTTTGTTATGAATGACTATGTTTGCTATATTTTTCTCTTGACTTATTTTGTACAATTTTTTTAATACTCCCAAGGGCAAAAACAAATAAAATAGACCCTTCACCTAAACTACAGCAACCATGACACCAATGCACCAAACACACAGTGACAGGCTGGAAAATCATTTGCCTGTCTTCATCCAAGTAGTTCATTCTTCAGAAGTTCCCTATCACAAAGAGGGGGCAGGTATTTTAGAAAGCTGATCCAAGTGCAAAAATCACTCCAGTTACCTTTGACACATAAAGCAAACATGATTTAATCCGTATTGAAAACAATGAAGCAAAGAAACCTGCCCAATGAAAAATCAGTAAAGCAAAATGAAAAAGTATATCATATGTTTCTAAACCAAAAGTGAAACCAGAAGGGGCCACATTGAGTTTGTCTCAGTGGGTAGTTGAGACCCATATGTGACATGGTGCCCTCCCTGAAACTGTCATCAAGTTGACCTGTGACTATGGGTCCTCTTTCCAACAGCCCACACGACGACTCCAGTTCATCTGGGCATCACCGTTTTCATCCACACCTCACAGTCCCCCAGTTCATCTGGGCATCACCGTTTTCATCCACACCTCACAGTCCCCCACAGGTTTCTTCCCTAATAACCTCTTTTTTCTCTATGTATTCTTTGTATGTCATCTTTTCCTTTAACCCTAAAGAACTAGAAGTATCACTACTTTGTCTCTTACTGACCAACCGAAACACAATGAACTGTGATTCCTCTCAGATAGGAGAGAACTGAGATCTAGAGTGGCCAGGGAATCAAAAGGCTTAGACTTCTAAAACAGAAAGTAAAATTCTGTGACCAAATTACTTTTGGTTTTGCTACACAAGTTCTCCATTTCAACACTAAGTCATAGATTTGGTCTGGTCTTCTTATCGTATGTGTATTTCCAGGGCATCTTAATTGGTCTTTTCTTTGAGAATAAGATCAATGACTTCAAAGGGAAGCAGATTGCTTTCTTGTTCAGTCATTTCCTTTCAGGGTATCATACTGGAATGTTGGGAAACGTGCCTCTCAGATTCATGGTCCTCAGTGACTCTTTGTTGGACAGCTAGCTGTTACCTAGAGTGACTCGGTAAAAGGACCACATGCCTGTAAGCATCCAGCCATCTAGCCAGGGCTCACTCACAAACTGGTGGATGAATTCCCAGAAAAAAACCAGAATGGTGATGGGACGCTGGATACCTCTTCTTGGAACTGCCACAAAGTTACTATTGCCTTAGTCTATTAGTCAAAGCAAGTCAGGGGCCAACACATATTTAGGAGAAGAGAAATAAATTCTACTTTTTTTAGATTCTACTTTTTGATGGAAGGAATTGCACAGTTAGTTGCAAAAGGCCTGCATAAAAAGAGAGGTGGAGAATTGTGATCATTTTTGCAATCTACCCGTAAATGATGTATTCTCCCTTAATGCAGCTTCGGTATGGCTCCCTAAAAGATGTCAGTTTTTATAAATCAGTAGCATTCATTCAATGTGATATTATAGGAAAAGTTCAGTAATGGGCAATGAGATATTTAGGTTCCAATCACAGCTTTTCTACTAGACCAGGTATATTCATGTCCTATTTTGTGTTCTGTGTACTCAGTTGCTAAGTTGTGCCTAACTCTTTGCGACCCTATGGGCTCGCAGTCTCCTCTGTCCGTGGGATGTCCCAGGCAAGAATACTGGGGTGGTTTGGCATTTCTCCCTCCAGGGGATCTCCCCTACCCAGGCTCATTTCCTATTACTGTTATGATAATTATTTACCACAAATATAGTGCCGTAAAACAATATGAATTTATTATATTCCAGTTACAGAAGTCAAGAGTTCCAAGTTAGTTTCACTGGGCCAAAAGCAAGGTATCAACAAGCCTATGTTTATTTTGGACAGCAGGAAAAGGTCCACTTCCTTGCTTTTCCAAGGAAGACACCACCCACATTCCTTAGCTCATGGCTCCATTCTTCACCACTCTGTCTTCTCTGGTCTCCACTTAGGTTCTTACATCCTTTCTCTGATACTCAAATTCTTCTCATAATTAGACATCTTCTCATAATCCAGGGTCATCTCTTCATCTCAAATCTGCCAAGTTCCTTGTGCCAAGTAAGCTGTCATACCCTCAAGTTCTGGACATTAGGACTTTTGACTTTGTTGGGGGTCATAATTCAATCCACTATACCAGAGATAGAAAACTGTGACCTGTGGACTAGATCTGGCCTGTCACCTGTTTATGGAAATAAAATTGTATTGGAACACACAGTAGTATTCAACCTTCACATACGCTTTATGACTGCTTTCACACAAGTAAAGCAGAACTGGGTTACACCAGAGGTCATTTGGCCACAAAGCTTAAAATATTTAGTATAGTTCTCTTAGATGAAAATTTCTGATTCTATAACCAGAGTCACTGTCACCCTGAGCAAGTTACTTAATCTCGCCAAGTCTCATAGAATCATCTCTACAGACTCGGAAAGAAGCTTAAAAGTAACTTTGGTTGAACAATACCCTATACATTTCTCTACACAAGTCACTGTTAAGACTAACCTGTCATTCAGCTTCTGCTGAAAACATGGGACTAAAAAGAGTTTGTTGTCTCATGACATAGCTCTTGTTTATTTCAAACAATTCTAATCTGAGAAGGATAGAAATCTTATTCTTCATATTAAGCAAAAATTTCATTCCTGTGACTTTCTCACCTGGTCTTATTTCTGCCTCTGGGGTCACAGAAGTAGTGTGCTTGCTTCTCCTTAAGAGTGCTCTGAGAATTTTAATCTACATTCAGACCTCCAAGTTATCGTATTAATGTAATGAGGAAGTTAAGGAAAGGAAGGCTAGCGCTTCTCGACATAAATGTGTGAATACTGTTATTACAGGGAGTCTTCTGGGATTTCTTTTTCTTTGATATGTCTGGCGTTGGTGACCAGTATGTCAGATGTGGTCTACATTCCCTGTGATGAGGTGCAGCACCAACAAAGGAGGAACTGCCAGGCACCATAGCAAGCTCTTCTCTGGGTGACAAGAATGTCCTCACCCTGGACTCAGTTGGCACTGTGGTCTGGATGCAAGGGAGTCACTGCCCAAATCCAGCTCTTATGAACCCCTTTATTTGTAGGAAGACTTCACTAGGGAGGGTGGACTGAACAATATTGACTTCCTGCTTCTTGATGAGGCAATACCACTCACTTCCTCTCCAGTAAGTCATGTGATACGGCTTTTGGCTCACACACAGAGGATTTCCTAGCCCCAATCCTCTCTTATAATTCTGGTTGTCATTTCTAGAAGAATCTGATGTTACTAGTAGGCTGTGAAGAAAGGAAAACTAAGAACCTCAGATCACACATCCACTGCAGAGATCGAATTAAATCTTATCCAGGAGAAAACCAAACTCCTCTAGAGGGCACTCGTGGGGTTCTGCAAAAAGAAGCCAGCAGAGAACTCTTCTGGCCTTAGGGAGTCAGAGTAGAAGGCCAGCCCTTAAAAAAGAGTGGCCCCTTCCTTGTGGAGAGGCTAGTAGAGGGAAAGCTATGCCAATCAGAAAGGCTCAAAAGAGTTAAATTGTTATTAAAGCTACATGTCACATTCAGATTTATCTGTGGTGTCCTATGTCTTAAAGTTTTCTAGTGCTTTATTCATTCTTTTATTTAACAACGTTTATCGAACACTTACTGGTTGTTGCTGCTGCTGCTAGGTCACTTCAGTCGTGTCTGACTCTGTGCGACCCCATTGACGGCAGCCCACTAGGCTCCTCTGTTCCTGGGATTCTCCAGGCAAGAATACTGGAATGGGTTGCCATTTCCTTCTCCATTGCATGAAAGTGAAAAGTGAAAGTGAAGTCGCTTAGTCATGCCTGACTCTTAGCGACCCCATGGACTGCAGCCTACCAGGCTTCTGCGTCCATGGGATTTTCCAGGCAAGAGTACTGGAGTGGGGTGCCATTGCCTTCTCCTACTGGTTGCTAGTCTTTGTGTTAGGAAAAGATGGAAGAAAACTCTTTGTCCAGTTTCCTCAATTCACCTTGAAGCCTCTTTCTCTTCTATTCTTTAATAATCATTAATAATCCTTGTCTAAAATCCCTCAGCAATTGAATGTCTCTTCCTCCGTTGTTCTGTATATTAAATGATGACTACATCATCCACAGTTTCAACAAATTAGAAAACTAGGAATAACTCCAGGCCCTTCTTCCCTTCTCCTTTCAATTTTTCCACCCCATCCTACTGATTTTATGTACTAAACATTTCTTAAATTTATCCTGCTCCTTTCCACTATCAGCATTCCACCTGATCTGGCAATATCTTACCTCTTCTTCACTTTCCAGCATTATCTGTTGCCACCTTCCTATTCAGAATTTAAGTAAAAAATTTTTGAATTACTTAAAATTTCATACACTCTCCTGCTGTGTCTTGTCTCTATTTTTCTCCCCTCCCTGTTTGCCTGGCTTATTCCAGCCCATCTTTTCATATTTAGCCCACACATCTCTAAGATTCCTCCATATTACTTCTTCCCATCCTTTTCCACCAAATGGCCCCTTCCTGTGTCCCCCAAAAGTCTGCATACATCTTTGTTAATGCTCTCTCCACTTTTTATTTCTCACTAGACTGTAAGCTAGGAGAAGGCGATGGCAGCCCACTCCAATACTCTTGCCTGGAAAGTCCCATGGGCGGAGGAGCCTGGTGGGCTGCTGTCTATGGGGTCGCACAGAGTCGGACACAACTGAAGCGACTTAGCAGCAGTAGCAGTAGCAGCAGACTGTGAGCTCCTGGAAAACAAGGACAGCTCTGTCTTATCCATCTTTATGTCCTGCTGCAGTCCTGTAGCATAGTTGGCCCTCAGTGAATATTATTGATGTTAGTCAATATCTTTAAATCGATTTGATGGTACCTTTGAGGCCCCAGACAGAAGAGAGTTCTCCAAAGAGAAACATCAGTAAAGTTATCTTTATCCTGGGTCTTATCCATGGACCCCCTCTTGTAGTAGCTCTTCCTCACATGATGAAGTTTCTGATAGTGAAATCCAGTATGGAAACACATCCCCTTCATTCATACTGATGTTTCTGAGTAGTAATAAGTAGGATAACTCCTTTTTTTTTTTTTTTACCGTTTGCCCAAATGGAAGAGGCTCCCTAGAAAGGAAAATATATGAGGTTTGAGATTTAAGAGACTGAAGCCAATGAATTTCTTTCCCATTGAATTCAGCAAACACTGGGGTAACGTAAGGGCCCATGAAGAACTGTAATAGCACAGAGCTAGCAGACATTAGCACTGCTTTCCTGCTATTTTGTTTACCATAATGAACTGGTCAATAAACATCACAAATTGTTTATCTATATAAATCTTGACAGATTACTCTTTATGAAATCCATTTAGCAAGTGAGGTTTTCCCATAAGGATGAAAAATGAAGATTTTAAACAGATTGTGGGAGAAGCCCTAGCTGTACCAGGAGAGTCAGTGTAATAAAGGTTTCTTTATATTAATATCACAAAAACCATTTATCCTGACAAAATCAATATCACAATTCATCTTAGTTTGGTGTTTC
This sequence comes from Bubalus kerabau, assembly GCF_029407905.1. Taxonomy (NCBI): domain Eukaryota; kingdom Metazoa; phylum Chordata; class Mammalia; order Artiodactyla; family Bovidae; genus Bubalus; species Bubalus kerabau. The sequence goes on along the minus strand of NC_073628.1, from coordinate 73,573,447 downwards.
TCTTTCTAAGCTTAAAATGTCTTTTTCTTTATTACACATAATTTTGTTTTAATAAATGTGAAATATATTTCATTTAGGAGATGCTCTTGAGGAAGGATAACTTATAAAATGACATCAAACCTGTAGCTTATTTGCTAAGGAGTCTTGGAAATGTTTAAAATTATATTTGAGAGGCGGAGAAATTTACAGGAATCATTTTGCTTAAACTTTAATTACAAAATTATCCCCAGTGTCCTTTAGGCTAGAAACAACCTATAGTATTCAGAAAAGTCTCCTGTAAACTTCATCCGGGTAAAAATCTCTCTTACTAAAGTCAAGCAATTATGAGAAGTCAGAGAAGTTACATATAAAAAGAGTTGGGATAAGAGACTGTGAAACCGTAAGAGTCATTTTTAGTTACTCAAAACACTACGTGGTTTCCTAAGAAGCAGTTTATTTATTCCATTTGGATTTGGAACTTAATATCCCATGGATATTGACAGAGCTGACTTGGAGTTAAGCATGTAGCAGTTAGCGGGAAGAAAATAGATCTCCATCAAGGAAAGGAATTATACACTGGAAACTATTACTCTAAATGTACTGTATGGAAAATAAATGTGATTGTCTCATGAGTGAATGGCAATAAAAGCTGAAATACTCAAGAGACACTTATTCATGAGTGGTGTAGTGATATATATGTGCATTGAGAGAAGCTTGTCTCTTATTGTTTATGCTTACCAATATTATACTAACAGCCGACAAACAATATATTCTAAGTAATAGCATATAATGAAGTTAGGAGCAAATTAAATATTTTGTTGCTTCTGTAATTCCATTTTAATTTCCGTGCATAATTTTCGTCAGCTCTAATACTTAAATAGGCTAAACAAGATATCTGTTTGAGATGGAGTTCTGTCTACACATAAAGGATACGCTGTAGTTGTTTGCAGGGGAAAAATGTACTCTTATCATGACATAAAAAGGGCGAACTACGGTACAGTAGCTTTCGAGACAAACTGTACTTTATTTATTCCCAAGGTGATATTAGTCCATAAAACAAATTTGCAGCTTATTTAGCAGCCTTAGCTTTTATCAGCTTTTTTAAGGGTGTTGAATGATTACCCAGGAGATCACACGGTAAAAGTTGCAGTAAGATGAAGTAACTCTATCCATCCAGTATCTTTATTAGAAAATATAGGTGAAGCCATGCTATGTTGTTTTCAATGTGCCCTATGAAAAGCTCCTCTTTAAAGGTCATGGTCTTCTTATGTGTGATGTTTTGCTTAATGCTTCATGAGGTGCTGGGCTGTGCTGTGCTTAGTTGCTCAGTCATGTCTGACTCTTTGCAACCCCATGGAATGTGGCCGGCCAGGCTCCTCTGTCCATGAAGATTCTCCAGGAAAGAATACTGGAGTGGGTTGCCGTGCCCTTCTCCAGGAGATCTTCCCAACCCAGGGATCGAACTCAGGTCTCCCACATTGCGGGTAGATTCTTTACCATCTGAGCCACTAGGGAAGCCCTAAGGCTTCATGGTGGTACCATCCCAATCTATGACATTAACATGCACTGAGTAAAAAATTCACTCCGAAAAAATAAGTCTTAGTTACTATCATGGGAAAAAAAAAAATGGGTCAAGTGGCTCAGGAGACCTGGCTTTGATCCCTGGGTCAGGAAGATCCCCTGGAAAAGGAAATGGCAACCCACTCCAGTACTCTTGCCTGGAAAATCCCATGGACAGAGAAGCCTGGTAGACTACAGTCCATGGGATCGCAAAGAGTCGGACACGACTGAGCGACTTCACTTTCACTCTCATGGTAAAATGCCAAGACTGATTTTTACAATCAACTTTGAGTCCGAGAAATTTAAGTTGAAATGAAGTTCTTTCATTATGTTTGTATCGATAGCATCTTTTCATAGATCAGAATAATGCTGTATTCTCTCATCATTTTGGGTAAACGAGTTTAATACAAAAGTTAAAAATAATATATAACATATATAAGGCATCAGCAGTGTTTGAACATATCTTCCTCAAACTGTTTTCTTAGTAAAATTTAATCTTTATAAAACTATATAATTTTGACTCTTTAAAAGACTATAGGATTATAATAGGGGGAGCAGTAATTATCAACCCAGTTTTCTATTTCACAGCTTGAAAGATACTTAAAGAGATAATTTTATGGGTGCACATTCAGTCGCTCAGCTGTGATCAGCTGTTTGCAATCCCCTGAGCTATAGCCTGCAAGGCTCCTCTGTCCATGGGGTTCTCCAGAGAATGCTGGAGTGGGTTGCCATTTCCTCCTCCTGGATGGGTATCGAATCTTAATTTTCAGCTGTCAGGAGAACTGCTTTTGTGGGATGAGAAGTTTCCAGTGTTCTTAATGGAGCAACTAGTATGCAAAATAAGTCACAAGATGTATCATTGCATGTAAAAAAGCAATATAACACTTTCTTGCTATTAATTAATGTACAAAGAGAAGGCTTTGTAGAGATTTTATTGTGAATGGCATTTTGATAAAGGTATCTTTCTGTTTTATTTTGTATTTGTTTAGCTCAAGAATCTTTTTCAATATACCAGCTAAAACAGACTATTTTATTCCACAGTGTTATCAATAGATGTAACTTTTTCCATGGATTGCTAATCAAAGCATTATTTTCTTTAATGGTTTATTTGTCTTATTTTCAGATGTCAGCCTTGCAATTGTCATCTCTCAGGAGCCTTAAATGAAACCTGTCACTTGGTCACAGGCCAGTGTTTCTGTAAACGATTTGTTACTGGATCAAAGTGTGATACCTGTGTTCCCAATGCAAGCCATTTGGATATCAGTAACCCGTTGGGCTGTAGCAAAAGTAAGTGAACTCTGGTCCATGTATGAGGCAGCATCACACAGGGCAGTGTCTCATTAGTATTTTCATTGAGAACCCATCAGAAAGCCTTAGGTACAATGTGGAGAATTTAAGTGAGAAGTGGAAAAAAAAAAAACAAAACACTAAATGAAATTTGGGTTCTTTTCCTTGACTGGAGCATTGAATATGGCAATTATCCGAGTAGTGGGAAATTTACACTGGTCTGTTGGAATGGTATTGCTAGCAAGGTGACTAAAGTCTTGGTTTACCCCAGACTGAAGGTTTTCCCAGAATGTGAGACTTTCCATGTAAAATTTAGGATAGCATTGTGAAACTGATATGACTGGTTACCTTGCCACTTAAGAACATTTCCAGGTGATTTCTATAGGAAATGGAAGATTTCTACTTATTTGTTGTGAGTTTTATGTCATTCTATCCTCCCAGTTTTATGGACACTATGCTACTATTAGATGTTTATTGATATTGTAGTAATTATTATCATTATTTGTCACTGCATGTTACTCATGTAATTGATATTCCTTTCTACTTTAAGTTGTTTTAGTTGTTTCAACATCTCTCACATTTTTGCTTTAACTCTTAGAAGCCAAAAGTTACATCATAGTGTCTTTTGACTTCTCAACATTTTTCTTCAGCGCCTTGAAGTGACTTCTCAAGGTCACTTGAAATATGCTGCAATTTCTTAGCATATTGGTGATTTCTTTATATTTACTTCAAGATAGTATATCTTTGCCTTTTCCAGAATGCCCAAGAAATGCCTATTAAGAACATGTGGTAAGGATTCCTCAAAAATATAATGCACAATGCATTTCCTGCATTCCTCAATATATAATTCCTCAATAATATAAGCAATAAGGATTCCTCAATAATATAATGCACAATGCGTTTCCTCCTTGAGGAATCCCGAGACCATATCATGAGTCACAATGCTAGGAAGTGCCACAAGTCCAGACAAATCATCATAAACAAGCATGCCTGAAAGAGTGCTATCTATATTTAAGGGAGGGACAGAGAAGTAATATGATGTTGAGTTCCACAGCAACTATACTAGATTTTGAGGTAGTGAAAGGCAGGGTGTAGCTAATGATTAAAAAGACATATTCAGCTTTTGTTTTATCTTCAGTATCCTGTGTTTCATTGATCTCTCTGGATTTTAGTATAAGTAAAACCATAGGTATTTATGCTAAACTTGGGAAAGGAGTGTAATAACTGCCTTTGTGGGTAAATATAGTCTAAACACCAATCTGGATTCACTGAACATTTAATTAATATTTATTATTCATTGATTAGCTATATAATTGATTGATTTGTGAGCAACAGAAATTCCAGCATATTTCCTTAGTTGCCAGTCATAGAAATCATTTATAATAGAATTGTGACAGTTTTACATTCACATATGGAATCATAGCAATTTTTTAATCGGTTCTGCCACCAACGTTATATGAAAATATAAGCATCTGCTCCATTTTCACTACCTGTGTGCACACCTGAGACACAGACTAGGAATTACACCTCAGGCAAAAGTGGATGGCCTGGTCACAAAACCTGGCCTACATTTCTTAGTAGTGGTAGACATCTACTTTTATGTTAAGATTTTTCTTCTCTGGGCTAAATATTTTTAGTCTGTCCAAATAATTTCAATTCTTAATAGTTAAAAAAAAATTGCATATTTATAATCACTCTTTTCTGGATATGGTCCTTTTGACTTTCTATCTCTTTAAAATTGCGATCCTTAGTATGGAACATGTTCGTCCAGCTTCTTATGGTGGTGGTTTTGCTGCTTCTGTTTTAGACTGGGGTTTCACAATGTTTACAAAACAAAGTTGGAAGCTCAGCATCAATAGAGGTAATGCATTTAAAAAATTAGACAGGATTCCTGCCTGTAAAGAAGCACAAAGCACAGTCAAGAAGCATGATGAACACAGTGAGAATAAAAAGGCGTAAATGAAGGGTGCAGAAAAGGGCTAACTGGGATGAATGTGAAGGCGGCTGCTTTCTATCCTGTTCCGTGTTGATTTTCCTGTGATCCTGGCTTTTTATCCCAGCAACAGTCGGAACAACCAACTGCACAAAGATAGGATGCTATTGAAAGGAACGTAGTGCTATCTATTGTTGAAACTGTGAACTACCTCGGGTGTGTATTTTTCTGTGTCCAACTAATTTCAAGAATGCGAAAATAAATAAATTTATATTAAAAAAAAAAAGAATGCGATTTGGGAACCACAGTATTGTAACTATTTTCTTTTACACGGCCGTAGCCATTGACAAAAGCATAGTGATGCATCTGTGATCTTTTTTAAGACAGAGAATCAGGGTGGGAATCCTAGGATATACTTTCTAGAATGCAGGAGAATTGAATTAAACTAATTAGACCTTCTCTCATAGTCTTACTTATTATGTGATTTAGTTTCCTTATTATGTGATTTAATTCTTTCCTGAGAATAACTGTTTTATGCTTTTAAAATGATGGTCATTCTCTCTGATACAGAGACAGAAACAGAAGGTTTTAAAGAGTTCTGCTTTCTGAATGCTTTCCTACTGAATAACATACCATTTGCCCTAAACTTCTGGCTCTGAATTTAACTAAACAAACAAATGTATTTATGTATACACAGGTCATATATGTACTTAAATATTTTTTATATCAACTCACATTTATATTTATTCTTGGTTATTTAGCAGTCTTCTTGCATATTTTTATCTCTATCAGAGAGGATCTCATAGTTTTCCTTTTAAAACTATTTTATTGTGATAAAATATCTATGCATTAAGTTTACCATATTAAATATTTTTAAATGTACAGTTTGGTGATGTTAGATACTTTCTTTCATAATGGTGCGCAGCCATGACTACCATCCATCTCTGTTAACTCTCTTCTGCTTGTGAAACTGAAATGCTACACCCATTAAGCAATAATCTCCCTCCCCCACATTTTCCCCTACCTCCTGGCTACCACAATTTTACTTTCTGTCTCTATGATTTTTAATAATCTAAGTATTTCATATAAGGAAGAGCATAAAGTATTTGCCTTTTTGTTACTTTTGTTAGGTATTCTGCTTATTTCACTTAGCATATGCCCTACAGGTTTATCCATATTTTAGCATATGCCAGAATTACCTTCCTTATAAGACTGAACCATATCCCATGACATGTATATACCACCTTTTGCTCACCCATTCATCTGTTAATACACAGATACTATGCTTTAGTTGCTATCATGCTTTAGCTGTTTTGAGTAATGTTACAATGAATATGGGTGTACAAAGATCTCTTCAAGATTCTGCTTTCAGTTCTACCAGGTATATTCTCGGAAGTGAAATTGCTGAATCTACTTCTAAGCAAAAGTAATTCTACTTTTACTTTCTGGAGGAAGCTGCTTTTCACAACAGCTTTACCATTTTACATTCTTGCCAACAGTGTACAAGGATTCCATTTTCCCTACCAACCATTGTCAACATTTTTTTTTCTGTTTATTTAAAGTAGCCTTCCTAATAATATAAATGTTATCTCATTGTAATTTTGTAGATTCAATGGTTACTTATATTGAGCATCTTTTCATGTGCTTATTGGTTACTTGTGTAGATTCTTTGACAAATATCTACTCAAGTACTTTGCCCTTTGTTAATTGAATTTTTTGTTGTTTTGTTGAGTTTTAGGAGTTCCATATATATTATGGATGCTGATCCCTTGCCAGGTATATGATTTGCAAATATTTTCTTTTATTCTGTGGGCTGCCTTTTTAATCTGTTGATAGTGTCTTTGGTGAACAAATTTTAAAATTTTTGATGGACTCGTATTTGTCTGTTTTTTTCTTTTGTTACCTGTGCTTTTAACATGTGAGAAGTCATTGCCAAACTCAATATTGCAAAGCCTTTTCCCTGAGTTTTCTTATTAGAATCTTATAGTTTTAGCTCTTGCATTTAAATCTTTGATCTAGTTCAGTTAATTTTTATAGATGGTGTTAGGTAAGTTAGGTAAACACACATGCATGGTGTTTGCATGTGGATGTCCAGTTTTCTGAGTTTCATGAATAGACTTTATTACCCCTATTGTGTGGTCTTGGCTTCCTTGTCAGAAATCATTTGACCATGTAGGTGGGTTTTTATTTCTGGACTCTATTCCCTTGGTTTATACATCTGTCTTTATTCCAGGGCCACATTATTTGATTACTGTAGCTTTGTTGTATGTTTGATATCAAAAAGTATACATCTTCCAGTTTTGTTCTTTTTCCAGATTGTTTTGATTATTTTCGAGTCCCTTAAGATTGCATATGGACTTAGAGTATTTCCTACTTATTTTTTTGTTTGTTTGTTTTAATTTTATTTTATTTTTAAACTTTACATAATTGTATTAGTTTTGCCAAATATCAAAATGAATCCTACTTTTGCAAAAAATGTCACTGAGATTTTGACAAAGATTCTATTAAATTTTTAGATTTCTTTGGGTAGTATTGGCATTCAACAATTTTAAATCTTCTAATCCATGATTGGGTGTGTTTCCATTCCTTTATGTCATCTTTAATTTCTTTCAACAGTTTTATAATTTTTGGTGTGTCTTTTATCTCCTTGATTAATTTAATTCCTAAAGATTCTTTTTGATGCTATCGTAAATAATTGTTTTCATAATTTTCTTTACAGACTTTTCACTGTTAGTGTATAGAGATACTATGGACTTTTGTTTGCCGTGCCTGCTGTTCTGTTGTATCTGACTCTTTTGCAACCCCATGGACTGCAGCCCACCAAGCTCCTCTGTCCATGGAATTTTCCAGGCAAGAATTCTGGAGTGGGTTGCCATTTCCTCCTCCAGAAGATCTTCCAGAACCAGGGATTGAACCCATGTCTCATGCGTCTCCTGCATTGACAACAGGGCTACCTGGAAAGCCCACTGATTTTTATTTATTGACTTTGTATTGTATTTTGCAGCATTCCTTAATTAATTTATTAGTTCTAAATGTTTTTGTGTGTGTGTGTGTGTGGAATCTTTAGGGTTTTCTACATAAAAGATCATCTATAAACAGATAATTTTCCGTTTTGATTTGGGAGTCTTTTATCTTTCTTTCATGTCTAATAGCTCTGGCTAGAACTTGCAGTACTATATTGGTTGAATAGAAATGATGACAGCAGAAATCCTTGTGTTGTTCCTGATCCTTGAGAAAAAGCTTTAACTCTTCAACCATTGAGTGTGATATTTGCTGAAGCTTTTTCATGTATGAATTTTATTATTTTCCTTCTATTCCAGTTCATTTACTTATTTTTTTGAAAGGGTGTGACTTTTATAAAATTGTTTTCCTGTATCAGTTGGGATGATTATGTGGTTTAATTTTTCCTCATTCTGTTAATGTGGTGTGTTGATTGATCAATTTATGTGTGTTGAAACATCTTTGCATTCCAGGAATAAGTCCCACTTGATCATGATATATCAGTTCAGTTCAGTTCAGTCGCTCAGTCGTGTCCGACTCTTTGCGACCCCATGAATCGCAGCACGCCAGGCCTCTCTGTCCATCACCAACTCCCAGAGTTCACCCAGACTCACGTCCATCGAGTCAGTGATGCCATCCAGCTATCTCATCCTCTGTCGTCCCCTTCTCCTCCTGCCCCCAATCCCTCCCAGCATCAGAGTCTTTTCCAATGAGTCAACTCTTCACATGAGGTGGCCAAAGTACTGGAGGTTCAGCTTTAGCATCATTCCTTGCAGAGAAATCCCAGGGCTGATCTCCTTCAGAATGGACTGGTTGGATCTCCTTGCAGTCCAAGGGACTCTCAAGAATCTTCTCCAATACCACAGTTCAGAAGCATCAATTCTTCGGTGCTCAGCCTTCTTCACAGTCCAACTCTCACATCCATACATGACCACAGGAAAAACCATAGCCTTGACTAGACAAACTTTTGTTGGCAAAGTAATGTCTCTGCTTTTGAATATGCTATCTAGGTTGGTAATAACTTTCCTTCCAAGGAGTAAGCGTCTTTTAATTTCATGGCTGCATCTCCATCTGCAGTGATTTTGGAGCCCCAAAAAATAAAGTCTCACACTGTTTCCACTGTTTCCCCATCTATTTGCCATGAAGTGATGGGACCAGAAGCCATGATCTTCGTTTTCTGAATGTTGAGCTTTAAGCCAACTTTTTCACTCTCCACTTTCACTTTCATCAAGAGGCTTTTGAGTTCCTCTTCACTTTCTGCCATAAGGGTGGTGTCATCTGCATATCTGAGGTTACTGATATTTCTCCTGGCAATCTTGATTCCAGCTTGTCTGCTTCCAGCCCAGCGTTTCTCATGATGTACTCTGCATATAAGTTAAATAAGCAGGGTGACAATATACAGCCTTGACGTACTCCTTTTCCTATTTGGAACCAGTCTGTTGTTCCATGTCCAGTTCTAAGTGTTGCTTCCTGACCTGCATATAGATTTCTCAAAAGGCAGATCAGGTGGTCTGGTATTCTCATCTCTTTCAGAATTTTCCACAGTTGATTGTGATCCACACAGTCAAAGGCTTTGGCATAGTCAATAAAGCAGAAATAGATGTTTTTCTGGAACTCTCTTGCTTTTTCCATGATCCAGATGACGTTGGCAATTTGATCTCTGGTTCCTCTGCCTTTTCTAAAACCAGCTTGAACATCAGAAAGTTCACGGTTCACGTATTGCTGAAGCCTGGCTTGGAGAATTTTGAGCATTATTTTACTAGCGTGTGAAATGAGTGCAATTGTGTGGTAGTTTGAGCATTCTTTGGCATTGCCTTTCTTTGGGATTGGAATGAAAACTGACCTTTTCCAGTCCTGTGGCCATCATCCTAATATATTGCTGAATTTCATCTGCTAGTACTTTGTTGAGGATATTTTTTATCAATTCATGAGATATATTGTTCTGTAGTTGTCTTTTCTTTTGCCTTTTTCTGGCTTTGGCATCAGGGAAATATTGGCCTCAGAGACTGAGTTAGGATGGGTTCCCTCCTCTTCAAATATTTGGATAAGTTTGAGAAGAATTGGTATTGGTTTTTATTTAGTTTGATATACTTTACCAAATAATTCATCAAGTCCAAGACTTTTCTTTGTTGCAAGATTTTGATTACTGATTCAATTTCATTACTAATACAGGCCTATCCAGATGCTTTATTTCTTCGTGATTTAGTCTTGGTAAGTTTGTCTTTCTTGGAATTTGTCCTTTTAATTGAGATTATCCAGTTTGCTGGTGCACAACATTATGAAGATGTTTAATATCACTTAACTGTACATTTAAAAATGGTTAATTTGCTAAATTTTATGCTATATTAATTTTATCACAGTAAAATTGCTTTAAGGAAAGCTATAGGATCCTCTGTAAATAGAGATTTAAAAATGTTAATGATAAAAAAGGATAAATATAAATGTGAGTTGAATATAAAGAAGATTTAAGTACATATATAACCTATGCATATATAAATATCTGACTGATTACAAAAAGCGTAAGGAGAGAAAAATAAAAGGATAGAGTACTGGCTTTTAATTCTTCTTAAAGTCCTTTTGATCTCTGAGGGGAGTACTTGCAGTAGAGCACGTGGTTGAACAATGGCCACTGTCCTTTTTGTCTGCAACTCTGTGATAAGAAGCAACAATCAGCAATCAGAGCACAGATTCCCAGTATTTGGACAAAAGGGTCTTTTTGCCCACTCTGGTTCCTGCAGGCTGTGTGCACTCTGTTCCAGAAACACGTGCACAGCTTCCTTTCATGGAGCAGGGGTAGGAGATGGATACTTCTACTGTACAAAGAGCTGAAATTGATCAAAATTAACTGCAATTTACCATTCAACCCTTCCCCGGGAAGTTACAAGCCTTCAATAGACTCCAGAGTTCCAAGGTAGTTATATTCGATTCTGCCAGTGCAAACTGTTGTCTTGGTGGGAAAACAGATTCCTGGTTCTTCTTACACTGCCATCTTCCCAGAAACCTGTCCATCTCTTATATTAACAGCTTTATTGAATTATGATTTATATATCATAAATTTAACCATTTTAAGTGTACGGTTTGTTGAATATCAGTAAATTTATTGTTGTGCAAGCATAACTATAATCCAGTCATAAAATATTTCTATCACTTCGGAAAAGTTCCCATGGACCCATTTTCAGTCAATTCCCACTTCAGCGTATAGCCTCAAGTAACTCATTATCTAGTTCCTGACACAATTTTGCCTATCTAAAATATTTTATAGAAATGAAATCATACAATATTTAGGTTTTTGTATCTGACTCCTTTCTCTTAGCACTGTATTTTTGAGATTCATCCATGTTTTTATTTATCTAAATAGTTAATTCCTTTTAATTGTTGAGTAAGATACCATTTACTATAGTTTTTTTAATCCACTGAGTTGTGCATACAAATTGTTTCTGGTGTTTATCCATTATGAATAACACTATCATGAACATATGGGTACAAGTCTTCACATGGACATGTTTTTATGTCTCTTAGGTTTGTCTTAGAATATAGTGAGTATATGGTGAGTGTGTTTGGAACTTTTTCAGAAACTTTCAAGTTATTTACCATCATGGCTATACTATTTTGCATTTCTACCTGCAATTTTTGGGAGATCCAGTTTCTCTATGACCTCAGCAGCATTTGGCATTGACCATGTATCATTATGGACTTCCCTGGTGGCTCAGACAGTAAAGAATCTGCCTGCAATGCAGATAGACCTGGGTTCCATCCCTGTGTTGGGAAGATTTCCTGGAGAAAGGAATGGCTACCCACTCCAGTATTCTTGCCTGGAGAATCCCCATGGACCGAGGAACCTGGCAGGCTACAGTATATGGGGTTACAAAGAGTCAGGCATGACTGAGTGACTTTCAGTATATCATTATAGCCGCTTTATGTGTGTGAAATAGTAGTATCTCATTGTAGTTTTTAATTTTCATTTTTTTTTTTTACTGATGAATGCTTTTGAGTACCTTTTCATGTTTTTATTTACTGTTCCTGTGTTTTCTTTGGTAAAGTGTTTTTTATGTCTTTTGCCCATGTTTTGAGTTGCTTATCTTACTGAGTTAAAGAATTTCTTTATATACTTGAGATACTAATTGTAACTATTTCCTCCCATTTTGTGAATTATATTTAAAATTTTATTAATGGTATGTTTTTAAATCCAAGAGCTTTTAATTGTGATGAAGTGTAATTTACCAAAGTTAATTTTTTTTGTTGGATCATAACTTTTTGCATTTTATCTAAGAAATTATTCTTGACCCAGTGCAACAAAGATTTTATCCTGTATTATCATACAAAATTTTATATTATTAGCTTTCACATTAGGTCTATGATTAGCTTCTTTCTTCTTTATTTCATTTTTATTTTTTGAAACATGGATATTCAAATGTTCCTTTAACGTACTTTAAAAATGATTATTACCTTTCCTTATTAAACTATCCAGGCATATAGGCAAAAAATCAACTGACCCAATGGCTAACATTATACTCATATTCATATAGTTCAGTTCAGTTACTCAGTTGCGTCCGACTCTTTGCGACCCATGAACTGCAGAATGCCAGGCCTCCCTGTCCACCACCAACTCCCGGAGCCTTCCCAAAGTCATATCCATTGAGTCGGTGATGCCATCCAAGCATCTCATCCTCTGTCATCCCCTTTCCTCCTGCCCTCAATCTTTCCCAGCATCAGGGTCTTTTCAAATGAGTCAGCTCTTTACATCAGGTGGCCAAAGTATTGGAGTTTCAGCTTCAACATCAGTTCTTCCAATGAACACCCAGGACTGATCTCCTTTAAGATAGACTGGTTGGATCTCCTTGCAGTCCAAGGGACTCTCAACAGTCTTCTCCAACACCATAGTTCAAAAGCATTAGTTTTCCTTGATATGACACAAAAGTCATAGGAAAAAAAAAAGGAAAAAGGTAAATCTGAGTTCTTCAAAATTCAAAATTTTGGCATCAAAATACACTATTAAGAGAAAAGACAACTCACAAAATGTGAGAAAATAATGCAAATCAATATCTGATAGGGGATTAGTATCTAGAATATTATAAAGAACTACAGCTCAACAACAAAAACCAAAGAATTTAATTTAAAAAAGGACAAAGGATTTGAATAGGCATTTTTGAAAAAAATATGCATATACCCAATAAACACTCGAAAAGATACTCAATATCATTGCTTATTAGGGAAAGCAAACCAAAGCCACAATGAGATACCATTTTATACTCATTTAGATGCCCCATCTCAAAATATGTAAAATAACAAGTTTGGCAAGGCTACAGAGAAATTGGTACAGTTATGCATTGCTGATGTGTCTGTAAAATGGTACAGTCATTGTGGAAAATATTTTGATGCTTCCTAAAATGTTAAACATGGAATTACTATATAGTCTAGCAATTTTTCCCCCTTAGGTAAATACTCCTAAGAATTAAAAGCAGTAACTTAAGCAGATATATGTATACCAGTGTTCATGTAACAATAGTCACAATACTCAAAAGGCAGAAAAAACCTGTGTCCATCAAAAGATAAGTATATAAGAAGAATGTGGTATATACACACAACTGAATATTATTCATCCATAAAAGTGAATGAAATGCTAATATACATTATAATGTGGTTCCCAGGGACAGAGGAGCCTGGTAGGCTCTACAGTCCATGGGATCACAAAGAGTCAATCACAACTTAGTGACTGAGTATGCACAATATGGTTAAACTTTGAAAACATTATACTAAGCAGAATAAGTCAGACATGAAAAAAATGTATTACATAATTGCATTTATATGAGTTACCTAGAATAGGCAAATTCATACACATACACAGGGCTTCCCAGGTGGCGCTACTGGTTAAAAAAACCCTTTTGCCAATGCAGGAGACACCAGAGATGTGGGTTCAATCCCTGAGTTGGGAAGATCCCCTGGAGGAGGACATGGCAACCCACTCCAGTATTCTTGCCTGGAAAATCCTATGGATGGAGGAGCCTGGTGGGCTGCAGTCCAGGAGGCTACAAAGAGTTGGACATGACTGAGCACACACATGATACACACATCGAAAGCAAAGCAGTCATTAACAGAGGCTGTGGGAGGGGAATGAAAAGTTGTTTAATGGGTACAGAGTTTCTGTTTAGGAAAATTAAAACGTTTTAGAAATGAATAGCAGAATGGTTACATAACATTCTAAATGTACTTAATGCCTCTAAAACATACTCTAGAAATGGCTAAAATGGTAAATTTTGTTAGTTATGTATTACCACATAAGAAAGTCAATTGATCATACTAAGTCTCTCTCCTAGTCCATTTATCCTTTTGTCTCTTCTCATGCCATGTTGTTCTGATCACTGTAGCTTTAGTCTTGATATCAGGACCAACTTCAATATTTATCCACATAATATACCCACATATTTGCCACTTCTGTTTTTTTCTACCTTCACATGATTCAATATACTCTCTTTATCATTTCCTTTTAGCTTGATGGATTGCTTTACTATTTTCAATCTGTATCCAGTATTTCTAGGTTTTGTAGGGCTAAATTGCTAACAATGAATTTTCTTAGGTTTTTTTTTTTAAATACTGGAAAATATCTTATTTTTGATGAGTAGTTTTTTCTAGATAGAGAATTCTTGGTACCAACTTTTTTTTTTTTTTTAGGACTTTAAATATGTCATTTTACCACATTCTGGCATCCATTGTTTCTGTAAGCCTTTAGTTGTATTTTCCTTTGGTTGTGTATGAATCATTTTTCTCTTGCTGCTTTCAAGATTTCGTTTTTGTTTTTCTCAGGTTAGATTGAGCTGTGTTGAGGTCTAATCACTTTGTGTGTGTCCTGCTTGGATTCATTATGCTTTTTGGAACTGGGGATAAGTGTTTTACATGGAATTTGAGAAGTCTGAGTCAATATTTCTTCAAATCTTTTTTCTCCTTTCTGTGTCTTTTCTCTCTTTTGTGGTTCATTCCTATTGCACATATGTTGGCCCATGGCATATCTGACATTTTCTCTCAGGTCTCTGAGGCTCTTTTCACTTTTGTTCATTTTTTTCTCTGTTATTTGGATTGGATAAGTCATATTGGTATATCTTTAAGTTCTGTTTGTTGCTTTATATCAAGTTTACTGATTCTTGTGTTAATATTTATTTGTCGTGCTGGGTATTAGTTGCAGCATGTAGGATCTTCAATCTCTTTTGCAGCACATGGGATCATTGGTTCTGACATGCAAGCTCTCAGTTGTGGCATGTGGGATTTAGTTCCCTGACCAAGAATCAAACCCAGGCCCCCTGCATTGGAAGCATGGAGTCTTACCCACTGGAGGACCATGGAAGTTTTTTTCTCTTCTTTTTCTTCTGATTTTTTTTCTTCTTTTATTTCGAATCTGCCATTGAGCCTGCTTTAGTGAACTTTCCATTTCAGTTATAGTTCAGTTGTTCATCTGGGTTTTGGTGTTTTTATGCATTCTATTTCTCTATTGAAATTCCCTTTTTATTGAAACAATTATCATATTTTTCTTTAATTTTTAGAACATATTTATAATAGTTGCTTTGGCCCTCACAGGTAGACATTATTATGTTCTTATTATAAATGAGGAAAGGTGCAGAGCATCCGACTGAAATTTGGCTATAATCATACAGTTACCAAAGCCCCAAAGCTGGGATATAGTCCCCAACTGATAGATGTAGTCACAATATACTTTCCTTCCTTAAAAGAGAGTCTACATGCAAATAACATTCTTTGCTATTTTGATTAATGAGTGTATGACCATTTTCTTAGAATCCTACTTTCAGCACATAAAAGTGGGTTTAAGTCATCTCATGCTCAGGATTTCCAAACAATTATTCTTAGAGTGGTATCGAACTATCTAAACCTCAGGTCTTTGAAAATTCTCATATAAATGTCAAACAAGCACTATTCATTTATACTGTGAAGTCAGACAAGATTGTTGTTAGAGATTGTTATATAAAGTAATCAGATTTAAATATTTGAAAGAGCCTAGTTGTGTATGTATGTGTGTGATTGTGTGTATTGCCAAGGAGATTTTCATGCAATGCAAATCATTTTCTACATCCTTTACATGGGACTGAAATATCTCTGTTTCAGTCATCCCACAAAACACTAAGACAGTGTTTTGCTATCTTATAAAGTAGTCTGAAGGTCAGTTTTTATTGCTCTAAACTCTGCAATCTTTTGTGTTCCTGAGAGCATGCAGTTTTAGATGTAATCACTAATATTCTGTAAAAAATATTATGTTGCCATGGATTACCAGTCTCTCTGAGAGTACTGTAGATGAGACAGTTCATGAGTTTTTGAAGTTCCACCAAGAAAAATTGGATTTAGAGCCCTAAATTAAATTCACTGAAAATTCAGATGTGCTGTCAGTATTAAACCAACCAAAGTGACTGTATTAAAATATGGCAGGTCTTTGAATTAAAAAATATAAGGTGCTATTTGGAAATAATTCTCTTTTTGTGTGTCATTGTGAGATTGTTAATACGGTTGTCTTATATCTATATCTGCATACAGACAGTTGGAATTTTAACATAACAATGTGAAAGGTGATAGTGAAAGTTGCTCAGTTGTGTCCAACTCTTTACAGTCCATGGAATTCTCCAGGCCAGAATACTGGAGTGAGTAGATGTTCTCTTCTCCAGGGGGTCTTCCCAACCCAGGAATCAAACAGGGGTCTCCTGCACTGTAGGCAGATTCTTTATCAGCTGAGCTACCAGGGAAGCCCAACATAACAATGAACCCCGCCCCCCCCCCAATAAGATAAAAGAGGAAGAATAAGAATGTATCTAGGTTGAATATTTTTCCTTAAAAATATGACATCAGTATTATCTACTATAGGTCTGGAGACATTGCCTTTAGGGAACCTATGTATAAGATATGGAATTTTACACATTTCAAATTTGGTGGTCTTGATATACTTTCTTAAAATGTTATTATTCATCTATAGCATGGCTTTAAAGTGGAGTGTATGAGTACCAATGAATTAGTAATAGCTCTTTGAGAGTCTTTGCCTGGTGTGTAGGATGACTTAACATTGCTACTCTGTACTTCTAACAGTACTCAGTCCCTCAAGATTTGGTATGGTCCGTGTCAGCAGGTTCCCTTGCTCCATGACTTTCAGTTGGCTTCAGCTACATGTAGGAACTTCCAGTCATCTGGAAGAGGACTGGGAGAAAGGGAAGTCAGAATATTTAATCCCTAGCCCCCTGACTCAGTATAGGAGTGGCCTTGAGCTGGTGCTGCCCTTCAGTGAGTGGTCAAATGATGCTCTTCTCACATCCCTCTGTGTCCCTGAGAGCTGTGCCCCTTTGAGCTAGGTATAAGTGTAGGAAAAGCTGACATAGCAGGCTTGAATGCTTATCTTCAGAAAGATTTGCTTACAAAGTTGGCATTTGGTAGCCATCTGGGAACTTGGATTTTTTTAGCATTTCCCACCATCCTCAGAACAGTCGAGTGGCTCACTGTCCCTTAAATTTTGCATAAATGACATGGTTTTTGCTTAACACCTGCTTTCCTTCTGGGAGTCCGAAATTATGGTATGTGGGAGATAGAGGCTGCCTATCATGAATGGTTTCCAGTATGAACTCTGGGCGCTGAGTTTCTAATCAACTTCCCGGGTTGGCAACATTTCATGTGTGTGTTCACGTCTTGCTGGGGGAATTAAACACATCCTGTGTGATAGGAAGCTTGTGCTTGGCTTCCCCCAGACTTCCCCCGTGTGCCTTTACCCTATGTTGATTGTACTCTGTATCCTTCCTCTGTAGTAAATCTTACCCAAGGGTAGACTTACAATGAGTGAATGGGTTTCTAGTGAATCACTGAACCTGGGGTTGGTCTTGGCCCATGACATAAAGAGTAAAAGAGCTTTGCTATTACTTCCCAGAGTACTGCTCCATGCCTTTTAATTTCTTTACCCTCTGCCCACCCTTTTGAAAATAGCTTTAGATCTTTATTAAATCATGTGAGTGCACTCTTGTCTTCTGAAACATTGACTATCACCTAGTGACTGTAGATATTTCATATGAAAATATTAATAATTATTTGATTCATGATTTTGTTTTTCTCAACAGAAAAAGTAATGATTTTAAAAATAAGTTAACAGTAACCTGTGCCTTTGTCATCTTCTTTAATGAGAAAATCTGATTAGATTATGCTTCCCTAATGGATGAAGGGTTATGTATCTTAAACCAGAAAGGGATAAATAAACTGGTGGTTGATTGCCCTTGAAATATAACTAGATATTGTTTTTCTCCTTCACCTTTATATATTCTGGAGAAAAATGTAGACTTACTCTTCAAAATAGAGAGACTAAGAAAAAATACACAGTGATAAGAAACAAAATGTTCATAAAATATATTTATGTACTATAAAGATAGCACTAAAATCATGAGATGAATGCTGTTACATTCCTAATGGAAGCAATCATATAATCTCTAACAATCACAGTATTTTAAAATTGAAGTATAAGTGTTACAATGTTGTATCAGTTTCAGGTGTACAACCAAATGATTCAGTTATATATATGTGTGGGTATTTATTATTTTTCAGATTTTTCCCATTATAGATTATTACAAGATACTGAATATAGTTCCCTGTGCTAAGCAATAGGTCCTTGTTATCTGTTTTGTACATAGTAGTTTGTATCTTTTAATCCCAAACTCATAATTTATCCCTCAACACCCCACTGCCCCCTGCTTTCCCCTTTGGTAACCATAAGCTATTTTCTATGTTACAATCCCAGCATTTTTAACAGGTGTTAAAAGCAGTCATGGCACCTCTAACAGGTACTTTGTGTGTTCATGTAGTACATTTAAACTGTTTCTTGCTAATGTTTAGACTAACATCCTTAGCATCCATAGCTATTTGTATCACTAACTTTTATTCTTTCACACTGTGCTCTGTGGAGCTAGATGAGGCATTGCGCTTAATGGAATGGAAAGCTTTCTCTTAAAAGTCTAAAAATTATATGACTTAAATTTCAAGTTTCAACATAATTTATGTCAACTTTTAAATTAATTAAGTAGAAAATAAATATGCATCTTTGGATGATTTCTCAAAAAAATTCAAAGAAAGAAGAGTAAGACAAATACTGTATGTTTCCATTTATATGTGGAATCTTAAAAAATTAACAAATAAAGCAGATACAGACTAACAGACACAGAATAAACCAGTGGTTGCCAAAGGAGTAGTGTTGGGGTAAGGGTAAGGGAATTGGTGAAGTAGATGAAGGGGATTAAGAAGTACAAACTTCTTATTGCAAAATAAGTCACGGGGATGTAGTGTACAACACAGGGGATATAGTTAATAACACTGTAATAACTCTGTATGGTACATAATCTAAACAAGCATCAAATCACTGTGTTATACATCTGAAATGAATACGTCAACGATACTTCAATAAAAGTAAGTGCTTAAGGTAAACTTTTGTGGTTTGTCCCCAACCGTATTTGTGTCAGCTGTGTTGACCTACAAATGTGTTTTATATTTATAGATAAAAAGCTTTGTTTTAGAGAACACATGATGTATGCCCTTTGTTTATTAATGGCATGGTAAACCACATGTCTTCTTGATAAAGTAATCTTGAATCAGAAAGACCTCTTTGCTGGATATCTTACTTCAGTTTACTTGTGTCATTATTGATTGTCTTTGCTAATACATGCTCTCTTCATTGTAATTTAGCTCCATCCCAGCAACCTCCACCCAGAGGACAAGTTCAAAGTTCTTCTGCTATCAATCTTTCCTGGAGTCCACCTGATTCTCCAAATGCCCACCAGCTTACTTACAGTTTATTCAGGGACGATTCTGAAATCTACACAGTTGAAGATCAATACCCATACAGTGAGTTTCCAGGTTTGGTATTGGAAAGATAAAATATTCTGAGAATTGATACATTAGTTAAGTTCCTTGACATTGAGGAGAAATGCTGTTGTTTAGCTGTTGTTTCAAGCAGAGAGAGAATCACAGATCTCACTAATAGTCAAAGAAAGCTAGTGAAAATGAGATGCTTATCATTTGATAAGTCATGAACGCTTATCAAAGCCTCAAAGATGAAAAAAAAAATACCCTTTACAGCATTGATGAAGATATGGAGAAGCTAGAACTTACATAAACTGCTGGGCTATCTGTGTGAATTTGCTGGGATGACTTTTTACGTGGGACAACTTGTTAAAATATATAAGAATCCTTACTCTTTTGTAAACCATTTGACTCAGCAAACGTACTTCAGAAAATTTATTTCAAATGAAATCAAAAGTGGACAGCAAATCACAAAATACTTCCAAAGCTCCACTATTATAGTAGCAAAATATTGGAAAAAGTCAGACACTCAGAAAACTTTCAATAAATTATGGTACATGGCATGATAGAATCTGGTACATTATTAAGTAAATTGTAGAATATGGTTACCTATAAAATGCTGTCTTAGTTTACTTATCAGTGAATAGAAAATGTCCATGACATACTGTTTAAGGTATTGGGTTAAGATCTTATAGAAAAAACTAAATGAACCGTTTAGCCAACCCAATAGGTTAATTCAGTAGTAAAATCAAACATCAATTATACCCTTCAATCTAGAGGCAGAGGCATGTTTTCCAGAGTAACATATTGTGATCTGTTGATAACCAAAAGATATGAAAAATAACCTACCAATTATGTACATTTAATTAAAAACATAAAATACAACAAACTGATGTGTAGTTTTCTCTGTGTATAAGGATTGTAGAAAATTTATCAAATATTTCTGTTATAAGCATATCAAATTTTCAATTCTCAGGTTGAAAAGTGAACTTCTCTAAAAGGGAAAGGAGAGTGTTAACATGAAAGCAAATAGCTTAAATTTATGCATACATTGCCATTTTCACAGAGGTAGAACCCAGCAACTCTGAAATGAAATTGAGAGGGGAAGGATATGAACAAACCCATGAAGATTAGCTTTGCACCTGTAACTTGTATGAATGTTAAAGGATCTTGTGGAAATCAAACTATAGGGACCCATTATCTTTAACAAATTATATTCAGATATTTTAGATACTGTTTCCCTAAAAGAATGAAGACTTAGAAATTTTTACATTCATCTAACTCTGTCTTCTCTGATGCTTGCTTCCATTGTGTTTAGCTACAAGCTATTTTAGGAAACTAGTTTTAAGTAATACTGAAACATCTATTCCAATTCAGGTTTCTATTTCATTCTCTTTATATAAGACCCAACTTTCCAAATTCTTGTTTAACATGCATAATTAGTTAGAAAAGTGTATAGAAACACTGAAGTTCCATAATCTTCCTCAAAATGATTAGTAAGCTACCTTGTTTTGACATACAGATTGGCATTACAACTTTTGCATAGCATACATTTTTATTTTATATATGTTGCCATAGGTTACACTCTGCACCCAGTTCGGTATGACTTACGTTACTACACCCAGTACTTTGTGTTATCTCTAAGTGTAGCTTCAGTACTTCAAGTCTTCTTTGAAGTTAATGGAAATTCTGAACTCCACGATGCAGATTGCAAACGGAAATGAACATCTGTCTACATCTGCCATGTTGGCAAAGCATCCTAAAAACCTGCTACTAGGATGTTGTTTTCTTCCAAATATCAGCGTGATCCAGGTGTCCTGAAACTTAAGCTTTTGTGA
Source organism: Bubalus kerabau (assembly GCF_029407905.1). NCBI lineage: Eukaryota > Metazoa > Chordata > Mammalia > Artiodactyla > Bovidae > Bubalus > Bubalus kerabau. Next base: position 73,552,036 of record NC_073628.1, on the reverse strand, counting down.
TAGGAGAAGAGAGGGTTATACTAATATTGAAAGTGATTTAGAAGATGACAGTACCACTGGTTGGATTAATTCTACAGTTGTGAATTAGGGTCACTCTGTTTTCCATATATCAATATTTTATAGAACACTGCATGTGAACACCACACTCTGGCTCTTTTACATGATTGCACTAATATAGAATCTAAAGAACAGGTTTTTTTTATGTAATGTGTGCTTATTGACTAATCAGACATTTATATAATCCCATTAAACAAGGTATTATTTCTTAAATCCTTATCTTTCATTAAAAAATGCTGCTTCTGGCATTTCTTGACAATGACTATAATTAATGATGTGAAAATTATCTGCCTGATGGCATTTGAACAGTAAGAACAATTGGTTAATGTTGTCAGAACATTGTATCATTCTAATAATACCCTCATGTTTATTACTCCATTTCCAGTGTGTGGATAGCACGTGTAATATGGAGAGGAAACAGTACTTATATTCAGTCGGATGAACACAAATCTTTGGGTTAAATAAAGGCATTTGGAATTATAGGTGGAGAATCACTGAACTTTTCAAAGAAAATTAATAGTGTCGTCTTCCAAGCAAGTTTGACCATTTGGTTGAGACTATTATAGAATTCCTTGTTAGAATAAAACTTTTCCTAGCTGGCCTGATGCACTGTGGGATTCTCCAGAGTGGTAGTTGCCACGCTAAGATCATAACACACTGATATTTTCATCTTTAGAACTTGTAAATTATTTGTTCTTAATAATACCCGCTAATAAAGATGGAATCATTTTAAAGTTTATAAATAAAATTTTTAAAGGAAGTTAAGGTATAGTCAGTGATTTCCCTAAGTAACATTTTCTGGTTTTTGCATCCTCATTAGTTTTCGAGAGTAGGAGAGAAAGATGTAAGGGTAAAGTTAGTACATTGGGTGTTGCACATAATCAGCACTTTTAATATTATTTATCTCCCCTGCAGCATCAGTCAGGGTTGCCCACTGGTATTTTATGTGCCATAGTGGTGAAGGGAGGGCTTCCAAGGTGGTGCTAGTGGTAGAGAACCTGCCTGCCAATGCAGGACATATAAGAGACATGGGTTCGTTTCCTTGGTTGGGAAGATCCCCTGGAGGAGGGCACGGCAACCCACTCCAGTATTCTTGCCTGGAGAATCCCATGGATAGAGGAGCCTGGTGGGCTACAGTCCATAGGGTTGCAAAGAGTCAGACATGATTGAAGCAACTTAGCATGCAGGGATGAAGAGAACAGCTCTCATAGGACATAGCATGCTTTTGATTGTACTGAAATTTTAGGTGGCGGTTATTAAATCATTTTTTCCTACTTGAGTTTCAAACTAAAGGCAAACTAGACATAAGAATTCCATCTATAAGATGGAAATAAAAAATAAAACCTTCTTCATTACTAAGAGAAGCCAGACTGGAGAGTATAACTTTTGACCAACAGGAAGACAGATTAGAAAAGAAAAAAAAAAATCAATGAGTTGATTGAGTATGCTTTACTTTTTTTCTCTCCCCAATTCACAATCAATTAAATCTTTCTTCCTTAGGGATACCATGAGTGGGGTGAATAGTCCTTAATTGTTACTCTCGGGAAATGTTTCCACAGGGAAACTAGAGGAAGATTGTTTCTGCATGTGACCACTGCTTACATCACTAGGGACATTCACGTAGTTTAGATGGAGAGTTTTAGACAACTCTGTATCTTAGTGATTTCTACCTTTAATGTCTTTATCATTTATTATTCCACACTATATCAAGGGATCAGCGTAGTAAGTGGAAAGAGAGTTCAGTTACCCATGAGAGAAATCAACCAACCAACCAACCAAACAAACCCAGAAAATATAAGCAGGGGATAAGGTTGAAAACAGAATAGAAAATGAAAATCAGGGGTTTTTATTATAAGACTTTTTAATACTACTTCCTAGAAAAAAATAGTTCATATATATATATGAAGACTTGTTCATTCAATTATACTTTGTTCTTTGCTTACTGCATACCAGCAATAGTATCAACCACTAAAAATACAAGGCTTGAAAGAATAGTTCACATTATTGAAAAGAGACATAGATAAATACACCAAAATTACAATGTAGTGTATTAAATATTGAACTAGAATTGACTCAAAAGAGTATTAAATCTTTTTAGAATATTTCTAAGTATCTTATAAGTGGAGAATATATAAGTATCTTATATAAGTATACTTGAAGTATCTTATAGAATATATAAGTATCTTATAAGTGGAGGAGGAGTAAAAAGCAACCATGCTTGTAAGGGCAAAGACAGTGATTGAAAACCACTGTAAATTTCTGAAAAGCAGGTGACATGAGCTGAATTATGCAGATACTGCAGTAGAGGAAGAATTACTCTCATGGAAGAAATTGTATATGACAAGGCATGAAGGTGGGTGAAAAAATAGGGTTAATTCAGGAAACTTGCAGAGTTCCGTGTAGCTCTAGTGCGTGGTGCCACTCACGGGGGGATCGGTCAAGATCGTGACCCAGTGCATCTCTAAAGAGAAATTGCTGATGATCTTGGGCAGTAGTTTGTCTAAACACCTGATTTTGACTTGAGTGTATGTAAGTTTTTATTATAAATGTAGTATATCCAGTTAAGAAAATTTAAAAGAGCAAAAATTAAAGCCTCTCAATTCCAGCATTTCAATGTAAAAACTAATTTCATTTTGGAAAATTTCTGGGAGGGAAAATATGTACTCCAGTTTATTTTTCATAACAAGCCTTTGCACTATTATATGTCCTATTTTTTTTCTCATGGTACTGTTTGGTCTTCATCACGTTTGCTTAAAATAACTATATAACATCCTATTAATGTAATATTAGAATAATATAACTCATGAAAAAATTCTACTTTAAACATTTCCTATTATAAATAGCAAATGCATCATTTTATAGGCTTCCCAAGGAAATGTTTCCTAGGAATCTGGCTAACAGTTGTGTCTCATAAAACATTTCTTACTGTATACTTGAGCAAGTTATTAAGTTGTTCCCTCTCGGTTTCAAAGCTGTTCTTTATTGCCTGCTTTGTGGTAGTGGAACTGGAACCTATAAACATTTCTCCTTTCTCACTGGGATGATCTTGAATTCTATCAGTAGAGGCTGTAGGAAGGCACCCCGAGGAAGCTGGAGGTTTCTTTTCCTGGTTGTGGTGTGCATTACTCTCAGAAGGTGATGTTCAGCCATACACAGCAGCACCCCTGGGAAGTTTCCCCTGAGGACCCCAAAGGGCAACTTCCCTACATGCTGGCCTCAGAAGAATGAGTTCTACAAGGTAAACTCAGGAAGATAGCACATGGCAGTCCCAGTAAATTCTGCTGATGCTCAGGTGGCACCTTCGCCTACCACTGTAGATGGTGACTTTCCAGTGAATTCTCCAGTACAGCCGCTTATCACGGGCAGCTTTCCTTGGGACTCTGCCAGTAAGTTTTTTTCCAGTAAGTTCTGTGGTGGAGCAACTCAATTGCTAGAGACCAAGTACCAAAGAAGTTCTGCCTTCCTGGAACCTCAGCAAATTTCACCATCAAATGGGCTATGGCTGCATTATCTCTAACAAAGTCTGGTCTCATCCCAGGTCTCAACTCTCTGGGTTCTGTTCCTTCCCTGGGTGATTTGCTTCAGTCTTAGGAGTAGTGACTTTTCCATCTCATCTCTTCTGCATTCATTAGAGATTTCTGGTCTCCTCAATAGGTAACACCCTTGTGTAATCAATCATACTTTGTATTCAACTTTCCTTGTTTAGGTTACTCTGTGGGTTCTGTGACCAGATTGAATTCTAGTCTAATATATAATATGTTTTCATGAAGAATTTGCAATGACATATTGAACAGAGTATCAATAATACCCTTCACTCAGATGTTCATTGTCTTAGTATATTCAGGCTGCTGTAACAACATACCACAGGCAGTTCAGTTCAGTTGCGAAGTTGTGTCCAACTCTTTGTGACCCCATGGACTGCAGCAGGCGAGGCTTCCCTGTCCATCACCAACTCCCGGAGTTTACTCAAACTCATGTCCATTGAGTCTGTGATGCCATCCAACCAACTCATCCTCTATTGTCCCCTTCTCATGCCTTCAATCTTTCCCAACATTAGGGTATTTTCCAATGAGTCAGTTTTTTACATCAGGTGGCCAAAGAATTGGAGTTTCAGCTTCAGCATCCGTCCTTCCAATGAATATCCAGGACTGATTTCCTTCAGGACGGACTGGCTGGATCTCCTTGTAGTCCAAGGGACTCTCAAGAGTCTTCTCCAACACCACAATTCAAAAGCATCAATTCTTTGGCACTCAGCTTTCTTTATAGTCCAACTCTCACCTCCATATATGACTACTGGAAAAAACATAGTTTTGACTAGATGGACATTTAAGGACAAAGTAATGTCTCTGCTTTTTAACATGCTAACTAGGTTGGTCATAAATTTTCTTCCAAGGAGTAAGCGTCTTTTAATTTCATGGCTGTAGTCACCATCTGCAGAGATTTTGGAGCCCCCCCAAAATAAAGTGTCACTACTTCCATTGTTTCTCCATCTATTGGCCATGAAATGATGGGACCAAATGCCATGATCTTAGTGTTCTGAATGTTGAGCTTTAAGCCAACTTTTCCACTCACCTGTTTCATTTTCATCAAGAGGCTCTGTAGTTCTGCTTCACTTTCTGCCATAAGTGTGGTGTCATCTGCATATCTGGGGTTTTTGATATTTCTCTCGCCAATTTTGAGTCCAGCTTGTGTTTCATCCAGTCCACCATTTCTCATGATATACTCTGCATGTAAGTTAAATAAGCAGGGTGACAATATACAGCCTTGATGTACTATTTTTCCTATTTGGAACCAGTCTGTTGTACCATGGCCAGTTCTAACCGTTGCTGCTTGACCTGCATCCAGATTTCTCAGGAGGCAGGTCAGGTGGTCTGGTATTCCCATGTCTTGAAGAATTTTCCACAATTTGTTGTGATCCACACAGTCAAAGGCTTTGGCATAGTCAATAAAGCAGAAGTAGACATTTTTTCTGGAACTCTCTTGCTTCTTTGATGATCCAGCAGATGTTGGCAATTTAACCTCTGGGTCCTCTGCCTTTTCTAAATCCAGCTTGAACATCTGGAAGTTCATGGTTCACATATTGTTGAAACCTGGCTTGGAGAATTTTGAGCATTACTTTACTAGTGTGTGCGATGTGTGCAATTGTGCGGTAGTTTGAGCATTCTTTGGCATTGCCTTTCTTAGGGATTGAAATGAAAACTGACCTTTTCCAATTCTGTGGCCACTTCCGAGTTTTCCAAATGTTCTTTCATATTGAGTGAAGCACTTTCAGAGCATCATCTTTTATATTTGAAATAGCTCAACTGGAATTCCATCACCTCCTCTAGCTTTGTTTGTAATGATGCTTTCTAAGGGCCACTTGAATTCACATTCCAGGATGTCTGGCTCTAGGTGAGTGATCAAGCCATGGTGATTATCTGGGTCATGAAGATCTTTTTTGTACAGTTCTTCTGTGTATTCTTACCACCTCTTCTTGATATCTTCTCCTTCTGTTAGGTCCACACCATTTCTGTCCTTTATTGTGCCCATCTTTGCATGAAAAGTTCTCTTGGTATCTCTAATTTTCCTGAAGAGATCTCTAGTCTTTCCCATTCTATTATTTTCCTCTATTTCTTTGCATTGATCACTGAGGAAGGCTTTCTTATCTCTCCTTCCCGTTCTTTGGACTTCTGCATTCAAATGGGTATATCTTTCCTTTTCTCCTTTTCCTTTCACTTCTCTTCATTTCATAACTGTTTGTAAGGCCTCCTCAGACAACTACTTTGCCTTTTGCATTTCTTTTTCTGGGGATGGTCTGGATCACCGCCTCCTGTACAATGTCATGAACCTCTGTCCATAGTTCTTCAGGCACTCTATCAGATCTAATCCCTTGAATCTATTTGTCACTTCCACTGTAAAATCATAAGGGATTTGATTAGGTCATACCTGAATTGTCTAGTGGTTTTCCCTACTTTCTTCAATTTAAGTCTGAATTTGGCAAGAAGAAGTTCATGGTCTGAGACACAGTCAGCTCCCAGTCTTGTTTTTGCTGACTGTATAGAGCTTCTCCATCTTTGGCTGCAAAGAAAATAATCAATCTGATTTTGGTGTTGGCCATCTGGTGATGTCCATGTGTTAAGTCTTTTCTTGTGTTGTTGGAAGAGGGTGTTTGCCATGACCAGTGCATTCTCTTGGCAAAACTTTGTTAGCCTCTGCCCTGCTTCATTCTGTACTCCAAGGCCAAATTTGCCTGTTTCTCCAGGTATTTCTTGACTTCCTACTTTTGCATTCCAGTCCTCTATAATGAAAAGGGCATCTTTTTTGGGTGTTAGTTCTAGAAGGTCTTGTAGGTCTTCATAGAATCATTCAACTTCAGCTTCTTCAGTATTACTGGTTGGGGCATAGACTTGGATTACCATGATATTGAATGGTTTGCCTTGGAAACGAACAGAGATCATTCTGTCATTTTTGAGATTGCATCCAAGTACTGCATTTAGGGCTCTTTTGTTGACTGTGATGGCTACTCCATTTCTTCTAAGGGATTCCTGCCTGCAGTAGTAGATACAATGGTCATCTGAGTTAATTCACCCATTCCAGTACATTTTAGTTCGCTGATTCCTAGAATGTCGATGTTCACTCTTGCCATCTCCAGTTTGACCACTTCCAATTTGCTTTAATTCATGGACCTAACATTCCAGGTTCCTATGCAATATTGCTCTTTACAGCAACATACCTTGCTTCCATCACCAGTCATATCCACAACTGGGTATTGTTTTTGCTTTGGCTCCGTCTCTTCATTCTTTCTGGAGTTATTTCTCCACTGATCTCTAGTAGCATACTGGGCACCTAATGACCTGGGGAATTCATCTCTCAGTGTCCTATCTTTTTCCCTTTTCATACATTCCTGGGGTTCTCAAGGCAAGAATACTGAAGTGGTTTGCCATTCCCTTCTCCAGTGGTCCATGGTTTGTCAGACCTCTCCACCATGACCCGTCTGTCTTAGGTGGCCCTGCACAGTGTAGCTCATCATTTCATTGAGTTAGATAAGGCTGTGGTCCATGTGACCAGACTGGTTAGTTTCTGTTATTGTGGTTTTCAGTCTGTCTGCCTTCTGATGGAGAAAGATAAGAGGCTTATGGAAGCTTCCTACTGGCAGAGACTGACTGAGGGGGAAACTGGGTCTTGTTCTGATGGGTGGGCCCATGCTCAGTAAATCTTTAGTACAATTTTCCACTACAGGCAGAGTGGCTTCTAAACCACAGAAATGTATTTCCCAGTGTTATGGAGGCTGGAAGTCCAAGGTCAGAGTGCCAGCATGGTTGGGTTCTAATGAGGGCTCTCTTTGGGTTTGCAGTCTGCCATCTCCTCCCTTTGTCTTGATGTGGTGAAAGGAACAAGGAATTTTTCCCGAGTTTTCTTTCATAACTAATTCCATTTGTGGACTCCACCCTCATGACCTCATCATTTTTCAAAGGCCCCTCTTCTTAAAGCATCACCTTGGGTATTCTGTTCCTGCTATCTGAACTTGGGGAATATACAATGTTCAGTCTGTAGAAGTCATTCTTATTCAGTCTTCAAATATTCCCTTTCCCCAACCATCATGACGGTGCTGGGGGGAAGGATAGCTTCCCTCTGGTCCTTTGCATTTGCAGAGGCATCAGAATGCTGGCTCATATAGTGGTGATGCTCATGTAACTCTGGTGACATCCGATGCATGAAGCTAGGGAGCACGCCTCCATTCTTATTTTGCTTGGGTCCTGGTAAGTACCTTGCTGTCTCATCCTGTGGTCTCCAGCTATTGCTGAGAGCTCCCTGGGATTGGTTTCCCACATTCTCCATCCAACCTTTGATCCACCCAAGTCTGGAGGGTCATCTTGTCCCAGTCATAGAAGGTCAAATGACACACTCGCTGGATCTCAACCCAACATCCTCATCACTCAGGAAACAAAGCAAAATGACACTTTACACAGTGAACTATTTTTCTTTTAGCACTTAAATAGTGCCACATCCTCCCTCTAATATAGGTGACCTCTGCATGATGAACCTTTCCTCCCCTTCCCCTACACATGAGCAGGAGGGATTAGACATTTGTATGCCTCAGAATCCTGCTGTACACTGTCTGTCCCTTAGAGAATGGAAAGTTCCAGTGCCTGATCCTGTTCACTCCCCATAATTTTTTTTCTTTTATTAATACCTCGTTTTTCTACCTCTTTCTCTCTTCAAATCTTTCATGTGTGAATTCTCCATTGCTGATAAAATAAAGAATGTCTCTACAAAATAGCAGATTAAAGCAACAATAGCCATCTACAATTTCAGTTTCCATGGGTTATAAATTCAGGAAACGTCCTAGTCAAGATGTTGGGTGGTGACAGACATGGCTTGTGGCAGTAGTTTGCTAGCTTTCGATCTAGTGCATCAGTGTCTAATGAACAGACTGATTAAGAAACTTGCGTGCATGCATGCTGAGTCGTGTCCAGCTTTTTGTGACCCCATAGACTATAGGCCACTGGCTCCTCTCTTCATGGGTTTTCCCAGGCAAGAATACCAGAGTGGGTTGCCATTTCCTACTCCAATAAGAACTATAGTTATTTCTGTTTCAGAGAACTGCAAGGATGCTATAAAAAGGATACTGTGTCATGTAAAGAACAAAACAAGAGTTTAAGCTTCTAAGAATGCATCATTACAAAAGGCACTTTTCTTACATTATACTACACAATAAAAATAACCAGTGTTTGCTTTATGTCAATTTAAAAAACTATGAACCATATTCTTATTCAAAAGAGTAGATTGTTGTGGTTGTGTATTGATGGTTATGTTACATAATAGAAAAACAATTAGAAATGATTCCTACCTGTTTGTGGAATATAAATCTTCTTTTTCTTCTTTTCTTCTTTTAATTTCAGATATTCAGTACTTCTTAGACACTGCCCTGGTGCCATATACCTCGTATGCCTATTACATCTTGACCAGCAGCGTGCATGGTTCAACACGAAGCGCACCTGTCACCTACAGGACGAAAGCAGGGGCCCCGGTGGGAAGTTTGAATTTAAGTTATATCAGCCCTGTTAGCTCAGACTCTGTGACACTTACCTGGGCTTCACCTTCAAATCGTTCTGGTCCTATTGAGAAGTATATTTTGTCCTGTGCTCCTCTTCATGGTGTCCAGCCCTGTTCTCCCTATGAAGGCCCTGAGACCACCGCTACCATCTGGAATCTTCTTCCATTCACCAAGTACCGTTTTGCTGTGCAGGCGTGTACTATTGGGGGCTGTTTACACAGCACCCCTTTGATAGTGACCACCGCCCAGGCAGCTCCCAGAAGGCTGGGTCCACCCAAGGTGCGGAAGATCAGTTCCACAGAGCTTCACGTAGAATGGGCTCCACCGATGGAACCAAATGGTAGGAGTTCAAGGCCTAGATTTCCCATTTTTGGGTAGAAGGAGGTGAATCTGGGTATTTGAAATTTTCAGTAAGATTCTGGCAACTGTTTTTGTTTTTATAACTGCGGGATGTTGTAATTGGGAAACAGTTTCTGAAGATATAAGATACTATTTGTCCTGGTTAGTAAAATAAGTGTATTTCTTTAATCTAATAACAAATTCCACTCATTTAAATTGCCCCCTAAAAGGCTAATATTATCTTTGCTCTTAATGACATCTGCCACAACACAAATGATGTTTCTAATTTGAAACTCACTTAGGAAATGCATTATATTTGACTGTGTCACAAGTTAGGGCACCCATAAGTAGTAAATTTTCTTTTAAGCAAGAAAAAGATATGAAATAATACAAAAAATATGTATATAGGCTAACCAACTCCATTAAGTTAATTTTTGTGCTCATATAATTGAACCTTTGGTTATACAGGCCAGCATACATTCATAGATTTTTAATAATTTAATATCATGTACATATTATGGCAAAAGCTTTTTTCTTGGAATTTTTAAGATACTTGATTAAAGTAGATATAAATAAACTGTAATATTCTAATATTTATGTAAATAAGGCTTATATTAAGCAGATAATAAAATTTAAATCCCTAAATTTGAAAATATATACACTTTGATCAAATTTCCAAAAACAAATAGCCATTCTTAGTAGAAATTATAATCATCCTGAAAAATACTGAATTTACCTATCTTAAGTTATAATTATTTTGTGTTTGTGCATTTTCCATTTCTTTTTCATTTTCCATGAATATACTTTTTAGTAATATTTCATATTTTCATGTAGCTACAAGTTTTTGTTTCTTTAGAAGTGCCTGTCATCTATATTACCAAGGAAATGGACAGGTAATTGAGTCAGAACAATGAAAGCAAAGACTCTTCAAATAATCTAACCTCACACCATCAATAAAATAGGCCATTTGTCTAATACGTCATCTTTTTCACTGTTTCACTTTTCCAGGCATAATTATAAGATATGAACTGTATATGAAAAGACTGAAGTCTAGTGGAGAAACAAGGTCAGCAGAAAGTCAAGTTTTTCAGAGCAGTGGCTGGCTCAGTCCTCACCCTCTTGCAGAATCAGCCAATGCAAATGCTCTAGAACCTCCAGAAACAACCACAGTCATCACTGGCTTGGAGCCATACACCAAGTACAAGTTTAGAGTCTTAGCTGTGAACATGGCTGGGAGTGTGTCTTCTGCCTGGACCACAGGAAGAACGGGAGAATCAGGTGAAGATCAGTGCTTTGAACTCTACTTTGAAAACACCTGAATGAAAATATTTCCTCAAATTAAAGTCATCAGTACTAACTACATTGGAAAAGCAAGAGTTAATAAACTTGCATAAGCCAAGGAAATATTGAATACATGGATTGGTTGCATATATAATTCAAAGTCATAAAGTTCTTGCAGTAAGTTTTAGGGACAATGTAATGTTTTAAATATTATCTCAAGGGACAAAACTGACCAAACTATAGTCATAGTCTTTTGGGAACATTCATCAGAAATAGCAATTGGTTTCCAGGCCTGAAGTGGGTTGGCCATATGTCCCATCTTGCTCCAAATTCAGTACAATTTATGTTCAATGAAAAAGATAACTGTTGCCAGTTTCACAAATCTGTTTTTGTTTTTCTTTCTTTTTCTTAAACAAATAGTTTAGGTACTAAATTGGACCTGAAAATATAATCCCAGACATCAAAATTTGTAATTCACAAGTGTGTTTATAATTAGTATGGTAAGGAAGGACGGTGAAAAATTTTAATTTTTCTAAGCTATCATTACTAAAGCAAGTGAGATATTTTTAACCCTCCACCTCATTCTTTATATTATAAACATTTCAAATTTCATGAACCCTTAACAAAAAAAATAAAAATACACTTTTGCTATGCTTTGAAGCTATAGATATCCAAAGAGACCCAAGTGCTGATTTAAATGGGATATGTTAGGATTGTGAAGGGTAAGGGGAATTTCAGGTTTGATGTCCAAGGGAATCATTTCATAAATAAAATGTGCATTGTGCTTGAGCATCTCTTAAGTGACTTCCAGCCATCTTGGCCAAATAATAGTGCCATGATAGCACAAGTGATGAGCCATGGCATTCTGGAAGGGGAAAATCAAGGTCAGAAATGAAAAGTAATGGATGAAATAGCAATACTGGACCCTCATAATTGTATGGGTCACTGGCTAATGAAAGTGCAATGAGGTCCTTTGATAATACACCTTTGGTTAGCACATTTAAAATCCATATTAAGATCTCAAGGATGGTAGGTAGAGAATGTATGTATGTACATCCCTGAACATTTCTATCAAGATTTACTGAAAACTTTTCAAATGTCTTCAGGGTTATTTAGAATACTCTCAATGTTCCTCTTTCTAAAGCATAATATTCTCCAAGAAGTTCAGTGAAATACTTGTATATATAAGAAATCCAATATGTCACTATGCATTGTTCTAAACTGTGGACTGAGACATATTCTGTTTTGTGGTTTTTCCCTTTAAAGACTTCATACAACTTATGATTTCCTCCCCTATTACCTACTAGTTTTCTTTATAAACACAGGTCAATTTCTATTTTATTTTGTAAATGGAAAACATCTTTGTTAGTAATGTGAGGTAGAGAACATGCTTGAAGATATATTTTTAAGTGAGTATTTTTATATATATACCAGCATATTCTTTGATTTTTAAAATAAGAGTATTATGTAAGGAATGTGATGTTTTTGAAATTATTAATAGGATAAACTTGTGATTTCAGCTTGAAAACCTGTTAATGTGACATTCATTGTTTCGGCTGTTATTGTCATTAACAGCGCCTGTATTTGTGATGCCCCCTTCAGTCTCCCCACTGTCTCCTCACTCGCTCAATGTGTCCTGGGAGCTGCCACCGGACAGTGTTACAAGAGGAAAAGTTGTGGGGTATAACATCAGTATGATTTCTGAACAATCACCTCAATGGTCTTATCCAGTGGTGGTTCCACAGGTATCGTTATTTCCAATTCATGTCCTTCTAGAATGGAATTATGTCTTTCTTTTTATAGTTTCTGCACTTGCAGAATTCTGGCAGAATTTTTATCTATACAATCCTTAAATGGGGAATTTTTTCTTATATAATATTATATATACAAGGGTCTAAATATATCACTTATTTTTTTCTAGTACAAATGTAAATAGTATGGCTGTAATTTTGTTTCATGAAATCTGCTTTTCCTACTTAATATATATCCTCAAGTATCTTTCAAGAGGTTGATATTCAGTAGCTGTGTACTATTGTATTGGTTAGGTACACAATAATGATTCAACCAATGCACAATCAATTGGTATGTATATTGTATGAATTCTTTTGGAAATGTAAATAACATCAATAAGAACATTTTATATATACATTTGTATATTTCAAGTTCCTAAGAAAAATTTCTGAGGGATGCAGTTTATTTTACAGCTTATAGCAAAGGTTATGAACATTTCAAGGTTTAGGATATGTAGGACATGACTGAAGCGACTTAGCAGCAGCAGCAGTGATATATTGCTTACTAGTGGGTCATCTCCAGTCAGCAGCAATGAGACTAATGATCATAGGTAACAGTTACTGAGGCTTTACTTTGTACACATACTAAATCATGATATGTATAACATTCTTGGAAGATGATAAGCTCTTGTTACTCTCCATGATATGGTATGGCCAGTGTTCTTTCTATCAGCACAAGGGTCAGTTCAGTCTCTCAGTCATATGCAACTCTTTGCGACCCCATGGACTGCAGCACGCCAAGCTTCCCTGTCCATTCACCAGTTCCCAGAGTTTACTCAAACTCATGTCCACTGAGTCAGTGATACCATCCAACCATCTTGTCCTCTGTTGTCCCCTTCTCCTCCTGCCTTCAATCTTTCCCAGCATCAGGGTCTTTTCAAATCAGTCAGTTCTTCGCATCAGGTGGGCCAAAGTATTGGAGTTTCAGCTTCAGCATCCGACCTTCCAATGAACACCCAGGATTTATCTCCTTTAGGATGGACTGGTTGGATCTCATTGCAGTCCAAGGGACTTTTAAGAATCTTCTCCAACACCACAGTTCAAAAGCATCAATTCTTCAGCACTCAGCTTTCTTTATAGTTCAACTCTCGCATCCATACATGACTACTGGAAAAACCATAGCTTTGACTAGATGGACCTTTGTTGGCAAAGTAATGTCTTTGCTTTTAATATGCTTGTCTAGGTTGGTCATAACTTTCCTCCAAGGAGCAAGCATCTTTTAATTTCATGGCTGCAACCACCATCTGAGTGATTTTGGAGCCCAAAAAAATAGTCCGTCACTGTTTCCCCATCTATTTGCCATGAAGTGATGGGACTAGATGCCATGATCTTAGTTTTCTGAATCTTGAGCTGTAAGCCAACTCTTTCACTCTCCTGTTTCACTTTCATCAAGAAGCTCTTTAGTTCTTCTTCACTTTCTGCCATAAGTGTGGTATCATCTGCATATCTGAGTTATTGATGTTTCCCACCACCATTCTTGATCCAGCTTGTGCTTCATCCAGTCCAGCATTTCTCAGGATGTACTCTGCATATAAGTTAAATGAGCAGGGTGACAATATACAGCCTTGATGTACTCTTTTCCCAATTTGGAACCAGTCTGTTGTTCCATGTCCAGTTCTAACTGTTACTCCTTGACCTGTATCCATATTTCTCAGGAGGCAGGTCAGGTGGTCTGGTATTCCCATCTCTTGAAGAATTTTCCACAGTGTGTTGTTATCTGCGCAAAGGCTTTGGCATAGTCAATAAAGCAGAAATAGATGTTTTTCTGGAACCCTCTTGCTTTTTCAATGATCCAGCAGATGTTGGCAATTTCATCTCTGGTTCTTCTGCCTTTTCTAAATCCCGCTTGAACATCTGGAAGTTCATGGTTCGTGTACTGTGAAGCCTGACTTGTAGAATTTTGAGCATTCTTTGGCATTGCCTTTCTTTGGGATTGGAATGAAAACTGACCTTTTCCAGTCCTGTGGCCACTGTTGAGTTTTTCCAAATTTGCTGGCATATGGAGTACAGCACTTGCACAGCATCATCTTTTAGGATTTGAAATAGCTCAACTGGAATTCCGTCACCTCCACTAGCTTTGTAGTGATGCTTCCTAAGGTGCACTTGACTTCGCATTCCAGGATGTCGGCTCATCAGAATTGTGGATATGGAGTCTGGACACAGCATATTATGCCTTCTGGCTATTACTTGTATTTTAATATTCTATTCCAAGAAAGTAAAATTAAAAAAAAAACATAGTTTATAAAACATGTCCCAGAAATCAACCTGTTTTGATCCCATTTTTACCAGTTACCAGGCATATCTCACATCTCTGTGCTTGAGATTTCACTGATTTGTTAAATGCAAAAACAATTTCTGCTTATCTATAGTTAATATGGAGCTTAAAAAGCTCAACAGATATTATTTTTAGTGATTGTTATTAATGGGATAGGACTACATACATTTATAAAATACTCAGTAGGGCAGGAAAATATTTTTATATTGAGAAAACAGGTATATAAAAATCTTTGATCATTTTAAAATAACTTTATTTGTTTTGACAGTGCTGGGTCTTTGTGGCTGTGTGGGGTTTTCTCTAGCTGTGGCAATCAGAGGCTTTTATCTAGCTGTGGTGCTTGGGCTTCTCATTGCAGTGGCTTTTCTCATTGCAGAACATGGGCTCAGCAGCTGCAGTTCCTGGGCTCTGGAGCACAAGCTTAGCAGTTGTGGTACATGGGCTTAGCTGCTCCGCAGCATGTGGGATCCTCTGGGACCAGGGACTGAACCCATATCTTTTGCATTGGTAGATGGATTCTAACCACTGAGCAACCAAGGATGTCACCTTTATTTGTTTAAAAGTCTTTTTTTGTGTGTGTGGCAGAATTAAAATAAGGGTATAGATATGTCACTTTATTTTCTTTTTTGCACCCTCTCCTGCAAGTATTCCATCATAATTCAAGAAAATTAAATCACAAGTGGCAAAGTCGAATTTT
This sequence comes from Bubalus kerabau, assembly GCF_029407905.1. Classification (NCBI taxonomy): domain Eukaryota; kingdom Metazoa; phylum Chordata; class Mammalia; order Artiodactyla; family Bovidae; genus Bubalus; species Bubalus kerabau. The sequence goes on along the minus strand of NC_073628.1, from coordinate 73,536,560 downwards.
TTTTTTTACATTCTCAACAATTAAATTTATATCCACACTGACCCGAATGTGTGTCATTATAATCTTGATAAATAAATAGCCAAAATTTCTGGGGAAAGCCTACTGTAAAAAATAATGGTTAAAGGATCTTTCCCTAAGAATGTGGCAGAAGACATTTATAGAAGTGGTGATGTTATCATTGTAGGATTTTAAGCTTCGACAAAGTTCTTCATGCTCCTTAAAGATTAATCCCCCAAAAAAGTTTTCAATTAAATATATCCTTTAAAACTTGTTAAGATGATTCTGTATACATGATAAAGACACAGTTTATCTGAGTGATAATTTTACATGCCCCAAACTCTAGGATAAATGTCTGTTAAAAATCACATAATTTCTATTAACTATATGTAGAGGAGTAAAATTTAATCAAAATTAATATTAATCCACATTTTCTCTTTACTGCATTTCATTATGTGTTCTTGAGACAGAGAATACTTTGTTTAAAAAGATAAAACTTTTAAAATTAAATACTTTAATGTATTTTATCTTAACAATTGCAGAAAATCTACATTAAATTTCATCAGAATTGTTCTAAATAGGATAAATTTTATAGCAATATTAAGTAAGTTTTACTCATTTCCAAGTTTTTTTTTTTTGTGGGGGTGGGGGGGTGAAGCTTTAAATCACATTGCACAAAAGAAAAAAAATTATATCCTCAAAATCTAAGTAGCCATTTTGAAACTGGAAAAAGGATTAGTAAATCAGTGTTTGATGCTTTTCTGATTTCTAAATGTAATTGAAGGACGTGGTATTAATGTTTTTACATTTTCTACATTTTTAGAATCTTTAAATCACCTTTATTTCTGAAAAATGTTATGTTAACAATGTAATTTATATTCTAATCACACTGCTTTCAAGAACTACTCAGCTTATGAAAATTTAAAGTCAATACTCAGGCATATAATCCAAATGAGTTTTATTTTACTCCTAAAGGAAAAACAAAATCTGGAAATTGACTTCATATGTAACTAATATTTAGTTATATATAGTATTTATATGTATGGAAGATTATTTGATATCCTGTTATCAGTATCTCTTAGAAAAATAGTTTGTGCTCATGCATGCTGTCAGACTGTTGGTTGATGACTTTTTTCTGAATATAATCACCAGGGGCCTTTGTATCTATAGACTAAGCAAATTTACATGGTTGCTTTTGATCAGTTCTAGTTATATTGACAGACTAGCTCTTGGTGTTGATTGTTTAATTATTTGTTTATGGACCATAGAGTCTCCTTTGCTCTCATCTGCTATTTTCATTCAAAATTGTGTAATAAAGACAATGTTTCAAAAAAAAAAAAAAAAAGTAACCGTTTGATCAATATGCTTAAACTTAGTTGTACAAGAAAGGCAATTGAGAATTGACTTCATGTAGATGCTCAGTAATCTTTCCTTTTTTCTCCTTTTCCTTCCTGCAGCTTTCTTTCTTTCTTCCTTTTTTTTTTAAGAGCAAATGATGGGATTGATTTAATGAAGTGATGACATTTTTCTGTACCAGCTCCATCAGCTAGCATGTGGACATTACTGCACTGGGTTCATCTTGGCCAAGCCCTGTGGTTTTATTTGGACTTTTTTCACAATAACAATGAGCGTGTCACCATTCTTTATCTCTACTGTCGGTGACAAGAGCCACACCACCACGCTGCTTTATGAGGCAATAACTTGGTTTCCTCATTTATCCACTCAGGAACTGGATTATTACCTCATAAAACAGTGTGATTGTACAATTATCAATTAAACCCTAGCTTGTTGAGTCCCTTCAAAAAGAAATTCCTTTTCCTAATTGTGGTTGGCAGTAATTCCCTCTGTTGAAATTTCTGGAAATTTGCTTGTCAAGCTTATATTTTTCACAATAGATATCTAATATCTGACTTTTTTTTTTTTTTTTTTTTTTCTTACCTTGCAGGTATTGTATACTGCTAAATCCCAAGAACTATCTTATATTGTAAAAGGACTAAAACCTTATAGGATATACAACTTTACTATTTCTCTCTGCAATTCAGTTGGCTGTGTAACCAGTGCTTCAGAAGCAGGACAGACTTTAGCATCAGGTAAGCAAGTTTCAGCAGATGTGAAAAATATATTGTATGTTTATAAAGAAAACACCTACAAAGCTCAATAGCGTCTCTAGTTTGGGCTTAATATTTGTCTTTTCAGCTTTCTCTTACTCCCTCACAAACTCGGATTGCTACTGACCTTGACATAGTTGAACAGAAAAATAAATTTAAGAGCCTGGAGGATTCCTGAGTTGCAGTGCAATAATAAATATAATGAGGTGCAGAGTGACTCTAGGACTCAGCCACCACCCTAAGTCCTAAAGGTGTCCCAACAATTGTTAGAAGTATTTAGGAGGCTTCTTGTGAGGATTCGGAATACTTCTCCCTTCAGCCTTAACCTTTCGTGTGGGATTGGATTTACCCACTCCTGCCGCATGGAGCTAACAGCAGACATCCAGAAATTAGTAGGCTGCACTGGTGTGATATTTTGCCTTTATTGGATAGGCAATAGTGTTATTATCTGTTTATTATAAATATAAAATTGCTAGGTGCATAACATTGAAATAAAAAACTTATTATCAAGTATAATCTTAGTAGGAGATGGCTTGTATAATTTTTTGTTTGCTTCACTTAGAACAAATTAAGTTCATACAAACTTGATTACATGTATTATTAACACCTATATAACCCAATTACTTACAAGTTAAGATTTTTTTCAAATCAGTTTTTCTGTCAGCATCCAACAAGGCTTAGTTTCCTGGTGCTCTTTAAGGAAATATCCAGATGTGAAGAGGTTATGAAATTTCTAGCAAACATATTTAGCTATGAAAATATTCCTCAGACCTTCTTCCTTACTGTTTCCATATAAAGTTCCATAGTTTTTGTTATATTTTGTTTTAGTTCTGGAAAACTTGTTTGGCCCAAATTATATTAATATACAACAAATATCAAATATAGCAAGTAATTTTTCTTCAAATTTTCTGTCAGCAAGGAAGACTCCAAAGTTTCAAGAAATTATGTTTTATTATCTGCATGAGTGAACTCTGTGTTTTTCACATATTTAACCTATATTTACAAATATTTATGGAGTACGTATCTTGAACAAAACACCATTTTCCTGTTAGACTGTACATTTATTTATTTTTATATATTATGTTATTAGAGAGCTACAGAGTGTGGATAATAGTATCTATCTCCTTTAGGAAAAATGATGTAACTGGGTGATGAGAACAAAAATTAAGAGTAATCTGTCCTGGGGGCCAGAGAAAGTGAAAACAGAAGCCACATGAGCTGAAGATTGGACAGAAGCCTAAAGGGACCCCGACTAGGTGCTTAAGCAGAACTGAAATCACAGCTTTTCAGGGCTTTAGAACATTTAAAAGTCATCTAGGGTGACCATCTTTCCAATATTAATACATCGCTGGCAACATTCCTTCCAAGTGTTTGATCCTTTAGTGCTAGAGAAATTGCTCCTTCTCCAGCAAATCAGACCATGTGTAGTGACCTCTTTGAAAAGGCAATTTTCAGACTGATAATGATCCAAAATATTTCCTTCTGGCTTCTATTGAACATTCTCCTTCCAATCCCTTGGGGGCTGTTCTCATTTTAATTCATATTCCTCGTGACATCACGTCCAATAACATCTTCAATAATAATATCTCCACCCAAGTCTTCTTTCCTTAAGGCTGTGTACCATACTAGCTCCCATCTGCACTCTGCATGCTCCAGTTTGTGACACTGTTAGGGCAGGCTCTTTCCTCTAGATGAGATCTACTCTCGTCTTTTCGTAGACACAACCTGAAAGAACTGAATGGGGGCATGCTGGTCTCTAGAGACTAGACAGATCCTGGAGCTAGAAAGCGAAAAGCAGGGAAGATGTCTGAGGAATGGCATCCTTCCTGCTTAAAGCACCAGTGATTCCATCTGTGTGAATATTGTCCTCAGTGGTTTCAGCAAGAGTTCCTGTGGCGTGGAACTCGCCCCCTCCCAGTGCTCTATGCTCTTGTTTTAGTCTCTGGTAAGGATGCTTAAGGCCACTCTATCTACTGGAAGGTGAGTGGAGTAGAACTCATCTAAGCCCTTTCAGTGTTCTCTCTCTGCCTCTTTATCCATGAGAACAGAATTTGGAAACTTCTCATATTCTCTGAAACCCATGAGATGGGCAAGTTCATTGACTTTTTCAAATAAGAATTTACTTACACATCTAAGGGAAAAATGATAAGCCAGAATGCCATGACTTGAATTTGGGCTCTACTAGCTAGCTTTATGGAGAAGGCAATGGCACCCCACTCCAGTACTCTTGCCTGGAAAATCCCATGGATGGAGGAGCCTGGTGGGCTGCAGTCCATGGGGTCGCTAAGAGTCGGACATGACTGAGCGACTTCACTTTCGCTTTTCCCTTTCATGCATTGGAGAACGAAAAGGCAACCCACTCCAGTGTTCTTGCCTGGAGAATCTCAGGGATGGGGGAGCCTGGTGGGCTGCCGTCTAAGGGGTCGCACAGAGTCGGACATGACTGAGGTGACTTAGCAGCAGCAGCAGCTAGCTTTATGACTATAGCTTTATGACCTTGAGTAAATTGCATAATCTCTGTGCCTTTGTCTTCCAAATTACAAATAAGGATACCCTATATTTTAGTGTTCTCCTGAGGAATGAAAAGAGTGAATACATGTTAAATATTTAAGGCAGTGTCTAGCACAAAGTCAAATCTCAAAACAAATTATTTCTATCAAGATTTTTGTCATAACTATTACATAATCTTTTTGTTAGTCACAGTGTGTTATAGAATTTCTGTTATCAAAGTCATGAAATTTTACTTTGCAACTTTGTTTCCATAACATTATTTTAACATAAATGTAACAATGGAGAGTCCTAAAACTAAGGATTGAAGGACAAAAGTAAGCTGTAGGGGACTAACATTGAAAAGCATCATTTTTCAGTTCTGTGAGGAGCATGTTGTCCTGAATTATGACATATATTTCAAGATTTTGATCAAAAACTGCACATTTCAAATTCGTTGTTTACAGTATAAAATTAATAATGTGCCATAACATACCATTGCTATGTTTTGTTGTGAATGCTCGATTCAGTAAGTTTCTATGAAGGTTCTAATTTCTAATTTCAGGCATTAGGAAGTGGGGTGAGCTCTAATAGAAACCATTCATGCTTTAATGATGTCTGTATTAAGATGTTGACATATAACAGGTAGGATTAACACCTTGGGGGAAAGGATAAAAGAAAACTCTTGGAACAGAGAATATGAGATAGGTGACTGATTTAGCAGATTGGGAAATTATGTCAGGTTAAATGGCATTTGAGGTGGACTATAAATAATTGGTAAAGATGTTTGTAGATATTTTTTGAGTTTATATCATGTGCTTGTTGCTGTTTCAGGTGCTGTTCCATACTGACATGAGGAAAGCTGGGGATTGTGATTTCTCTGTCAGTAGAGTATAGTAGAGATTAGAAGAGAATGTGGAAATAGAGTCTGGTAGGCATTCCAAGGGGGATCCCCTGGTGGCTCAGCAGTAAAGAATCTGCCTGCCCGTGCAGGAGATTTGTGTTCAATCCCTGGTCTGGGAAAATCCACTGGAGAAGGAAATGGCAGCCCACTCCAGTATTCTTGCCTGGGAAATGCCATGGATAGAGGATCCTGGCGGGCTACAGTCCACGGGGTCAAAGATTCACATACGACTTAGTGACTAAAACAACAGGACATTCCAAAAAAGTCATGAGAAAGTAAATTAGATAAATAGAAATATTAGAAGCATGAAATGGAATGCTTCAAGGAAAAGAAATCCACAGGTTAAGAAGAGGGAGGAACTGAAGATGACAGTAAATATCCTAGACCATGGTGATGCCACTAAATGTAATGCAAAAAACGAAGAAAGACCAGATGGGAGAAATAAAGCCATGAGTTTCAGTTCAATTATTTGAACAAAACATATCCATGACAATTATAACCAGCCAACAGCAGAAAATGCAAATCTGGAGCTTAAGAAGGATGTAAGTTTTATAATTGTCTGCATATAAAAGGAGGTAAAACTATGGATGGTGATATACTAGTGAAGGCAGAGAAAATATAAAAGAAAAGTTTACACCTCAGTGAATGCTCACATTCTGGGAGAAAGAGAAAAGGAAAAATTAAAGGAACAGAGACATGATCAGAGTTAGGTATAGAATCTAGAAAGAGCACTATTCAAAAAGTCAAGGACAGAGAGAATTCTAGAAGGAGAATGTCAGTAGAGTGAGTCACAGACAGTAGGGAAAGGGAAAGAAATGTAAGATACAAGGAATGTGGGGTCATTGATGATCCCCTGGGCAGCACTCTGATTAGCATAGTCAGAGCAAAAGCTGGGAGGTAAAAAAAGTAAATAGTTGCAGAAGATGGTAAGTTTTAAATGTGTAGTTTTTTGTTCTTTGCCAAAATGTTCCTTCTACTCAATTTCCGTAAAAATATGCATTAATTTTGTTCACATGTGAGATCCTTTCTTTTCTGAGAGAAAAATTAGTGTTTTCCTGGAAAAATTTTTGTTTCTTAGTGTCTTAATTTATCTTGTCAGCACTCTATGACTTTTCATCTGCCAGATGGGGAATGAAGTCAATTACATGACAAAAATATGGAAAATAATTCTTGCTTGCCACTTGATTTATGGTAAAATGCATTGTTTTCAGGGGTGTTCAGGCCAGGGAAAATGGACTTGTTTTTATGAGAATATAAGGAAAACCCCGGAAATTACAGATCCAATATCCTTCTTGCCTCTGTTTTCAGTAGATAAATAGGGTATTTCTTTCTTTTTTTTTTTTTTTTTTTAATTTTCCTAGGATTAAATGTCTGGGTAACTGATAGATTTTAAGTCATAGAAATAAACAATGAGAAGGTCAGTGCTTTTGAATGGTCAACAGTTTGTTGTAGGAAAGGAATAAAAGTTGACTTGCAGCACTATGACTTTTCTTGCTCTGTCTCTTCTAGTAATAAAATTATGGTTTGGAGGATACAGAATTCCAATAGATTTGTGGGAAATTTAACTCTTAAGTCTAAATGTAGTTCATGTGAGTGAATTGCCAAGGATCAGAACAACCATTTAAAAACTTTAAAAAAGAGCACCATAAAATGGAAGTAGTATTCAGCTTTTCTGAAGTGCTGAATCACGAAAATATGTTTTTTTCCTTACACCTCAGTCACAGAAATCAAAAAGATACTTGTTAGATATGTCTGTTTCATTAAAAAGCTGGAGAATTGTGATTTGCTCTCCTTCAAGTATTTTTTTGATTAGATGTATCATTAGAATTGGCACATTTCATCCAGAATGTTTATCACTACTCCTTTAGTTTTGGTGCCCATGAACAGTTCCAGAACTGATTTGAGAAAGGTACTCTTCCAGGAACAGCTGCAACTCTATTGCAAAATCTTCAAGAAAGTGTGATGGGTGGCTTTGGAGTTGCTTCTGGGTTTATATGGGTCATGATCTGACAGACTGGGCCCTTAGAAGCTTCTAATCCTTTTCTTTAAGATTACCCTTTTAATCTAATAACTTTGTACATTTCCATCCTTTGTGAATTAAGTACAAATTAAACCTTCCTTCAGAGAAATTCCTTTTGGAGATCCATTCCTGGAAGAACAATGTCCTATTTCCTTTACCCATCATAAATTGACCTCTACACTACAAGCTTAGAAGTGCCCATTTCCCATTAAGCAAGTAATTAGTGGTGCATTAAGTTTCCTGTCTGAATCCATCCAAAGTAGAATGTATGGGTTGTTTGCTGCTGGGTTGAAAACACACATTGTTTTGTATGCAGGTACATAAGTCTTTTCATTGTGAATAGGACCCAGAGTGATTAAACAAGCACTTTTAATATGTTAATTTATAATTTTAATTACAACAATCTTGTATATATAGTCATTAGTGAATACTAATATAAATATTTTTCTATCTTTTTATTCATAATGCATAAACCAATCATCCAGTTACTTCTCTGAGGTTGCCTGTTTTTGTTTCATAATACAATCTTTGTTCTTAGTTATGAATGCATTTTGTTCGTTCCTGTCTTGAATAATCCCTCATTAAGCCAGTCACTTTCTGCTCCATGCTAAAAAGGAAAAATTATCATGCAAATGTGGCACGCCATATTAAAAAGCACATTACCCAACACTTTTGTTGCTGTCCTTCAATTAGTTTCCCTTCTTTGAATTTAATTCCATTTGTTGTTAAACTACCAACTTGATGTATGGACTCATGAATCTCAGGCTGCTGCCAAGAAAGTGGGGGGAAAAAATCAAAGCCTCTTCGAAGAGCTGCAGAGGCAAGCTGAAATGAATTTGCTTCACCTTTGACAAGAACACTTGAACAGCAGTGAAATCCTCTGCTGATTCAACTTGGCTAATTATCCAATTATTTATTTCAAGAATAAAGGCTCTGTTTTACAATTAGAGAAGTGTAAGGCAATCTGAGAAATTTGGTAATGACAGCTGACTTAAGTCACTTCTAAGATAAACAGTATCTGTGCAAACTTGTCTCACCCAGTCTTTTTAGGCAGCCGTTCTCACGTCTTAGCATCAGGGAAATCCTGAGAGTAGGAGGAAGGGCTGGTTTTGTTTGTTTGTTTTTCTCTTTCAACAACAGAAATTATTTTGCACTTCTAACCACCATGTCAAATTTCCATGGCTCTCAAGCAATGTTAAAGTTGTATTTCTCTTGATTAAAAGCTTTTGGTTCAAAGCAATACTTTTTAATTGCCTAATGATATAAGTCAGTTCTTAGGAAAGAACCGCACATTTAGGAGTTCATTTGCAATATAACTGAAAAATTCATTGCATGGCAGTAAAACAATTTACTGTTAATTACAAGGAGAAGAATTTGCTGTAGCATGCTCACAGATTGCCATGAATCATGCAGCACTCCTAGAGATTTATAACAGATGTGTAAGTGGGATGAATTAGCAGGGTTTAATAACAGAGACACAAATCATGCAGACTTCAAGGAGCTTTAATTGATATACTAGAATGTGACGGGCATGAATCACTCAGCCATTCAACAGCACTGTAACATATGGTCAGCTCAATATGCTGCATCTGAAATCGGTTGGTGAGTCGTTGGTTGTCCCATATGGTGGAAGCAATATATTTTTCATGATTCAAAAAATACATCCATTTTTTTAAAAGAAATTTGATTGCAAAGCATGTTTGTTATTGAACAGTCACTTGAATGCCAAACTGGGTTTTTTTTTATAAAGATTTTTTTTTTGACATGGCAGCTTCCCAAAATAAATAGCAGCTACTACTTGTAATACCAGATCGTTGGAGACATTATGAGAACCAAATTGGTGCTTGTTGGCAGGCTTGATCCACAGTAAAACCTACAGAAGAGTTCAGCCGATGAGAGCTGCGATTGTTTGGGAAATCCTTCAGATTCTGGCAAAGCAAACCAAATGAAAGGGATGATGTCAGTCTCAGAGAAGTTCAGGAATGCCCGGATTTGCAGTGAGAATAGATGGAATTGAATGAGAGACCTTTACTTAGCAGAGTAGGAAAGTGTCTGTGATAACACTGGAACCCATAGTGTAACAATTGGATACAACATTTTCAAAATCAGCCTCTTAATTAAAGGTTCAGCCCTCTGGGAGCATTCTAAAAAAATCCTGGAAGAGCATCCATCAGTGGTAGCACCAATCTCATGTTATTCCTGAATGATTATTTCAGTGTAGGAAAACAGGCAACCCTGGTGCAGACCAGGAGCTGGGAAGATGCAATATCTTTCTATGGAAACTAGAATCTGGCAGCTTTGGACAAAGCTTGTGTAGCATTAGTAAATCTGACAGACTTGAAAAAGGAATATTGCAGCCTTAGAACTGTGGCTGCCAGAATTTAATGTCAACAATTAAAATTTATTTTGATCCTTACCTACTGTTTATTACTGTTTGTATACACAACAGACCTTACTAATACAGACATGCACTATTAGATGGAATTACCATCTGTTCAGAGTGAAATGCTGGCATCTGTCTTAGACGCTAAAACTAAAATGATATTATTTCTAACAAAACAAAATTAACTGCTTTTTACTCACCAACTTTAATGTTGAATGTGTGCTGTGCCCAAGGAAAAGGCTTGTTGATACACTGTGTAATGGCCTCTGTTGCCAGGTCTGTATTTAGATAAGTGACTTTCATGAGACCTCTGTTGACCTTTTTGGCATAGCAGAAATGGAATGTAGAAATCACACTTTGTGAAACACTGTTTCAGTTTTCTGAGGTATTAACCATAGTGAGGCATTAAAACAGTACAATTAAAATGTGTAAGAATTGAAATAGACTATTGTATGCAAAATATTTTGATATGTCCTAAATAAACGCAAGGGAAAAGCTACATTGAAATTCATGTGAACAAAGTTGCCATACACCCACAGTGACACCTTTAGGGAAAAATAAACTGTTATCTTCTCTGCTGGACTACTTTTAATCTTCTCCTACACTGACATCTAGGAAAGATTTATACTCAGTACCCCCTCCTTTATTTTAAGCCTAAGTAAGAGATCTCTAGCTTTTCGAAGTTAGAGAATTTGGAGTATCAAGGACAATGGTAGTTTCCATACTGATGTTGGATCCATGATGCTACTTTCTGAGAAGCCTGACTTCAGTTCTATATATCACAAAATAATAAATTCTGTCACACTAACATTTAATGCATGTACACAGTGCATTAACTGTAACTGTAGTACATTTATTTGTTCTAGAGGAGACTTGAAAATGATTAAAAAATCAATACTTTGCTGTCAGAGAAGCAAGTGTTACGATGCATTTAAGTAGTTAATTGCATAAGCCCCATAAAAGCTTCAAGTTTGGGTAGGAAGGATGCCATAATTACAGTCCAAGCAACTACCTTTTATTAATGGGGGACTTTAGGGAACAATGCTTGTTGTCATCGCTGCTGCTCTGTGAAGTTCAGAAATCATGGCTCACTCTCTTTACGTGTAGGATGCAAGTTGTGTGCAAATTATGGAGAATCACCAGTATGACAGCTGGCTAAGGTAGTGTATATTCACCAAGAAGGTGATTCACCTTAAATTCTTGAAAAGAAATGCTTTCTGGACTTTCTTTATATCATAAAACACACAGAAAAATCATAATATTTGTGTGCCATGGTAAAGAACAAGGTGACTCAGAGTTGCAGGGATAAATTGGCTGGGTTCCTGGAGGGATGAGGGACCTGTATGTCCAATAGCCCTTCATGATTTGCTCTTGAGAAGTACTACTTGCAAATGTTCAGCCAGAATTTTCTAACTGGAAGAGATCATAGGTATAATCGGGTCTGTCCTGCTCTTCAATAAATGAGATACTAGCCAGCAATTCTACCCCTGAGTATATATCTGAAATTTAAAAAAAGCACTAATTTGAAAAGATGCATGCACCCCAATGTTCATAACAGCATTATTTATAATTGACAAAATATGAAAGCAACCTAAGCATCCATCAACAAATAAATGGATAAAGAAGATGTAGTACATATCAGTTCAGTTCAGTCACTCAGTCGTGTCTGACTCTCTGTGAACCCATGGACCGCAGCACACCAGGCTTCCCTGTCCATCACCAACTCCCAGAGCTTGCTCAAACTCAGGTCCATCAAGTCAGTGATGCCATCCAACCATCTCATCCTCTGTCATTCCCTTGCCTGCCTTCAATCTTTCCCAGCATCAGGGTCTTTTCAAATCAGTCAGTTCTTTGCATCAGGCGGCCAAAGTATTGGAGTTTCAGCTTCAACATCAATCCTTTAAATGAACACCAAGGACTGATCTCCTTTAGAATGGACTGGTTGGATCTCCTTGCAGTCCAAGGGACTCTCAAGAGTCTTCTCCAACACCACAGTTTAAAAGCATCAATTCTTTGGTGCTCAGCTTTCTTTATAGTCCAACTCTCACATCCGTTCCTGACTACTGGAAAAACCATAGCTTTGACTAGATGGACCTACATATACCCAATGGAATACTACTCAGCCACTAAAAAGAATGAAATCTTACAAATGAGACAACATGGATGGACTTGGAAGGCATTTGTTAAGTGAAATAAGACAATACTGTATCACTTATATATGGAATATAAAAAAAATACAACAAACTAATAAATGTAACCCAAAGAGCAGCCACACAGATACAGAGAACAAGCTAGTGGTTACAAGCAGGAAGAGGGAAGAGAGAAGTTATATCATAGGGGTAGGAGATGAGAGGGCCAAACTATTACGTATAAAATAAGCTGCAAGGATATATTGTACAACAGAGGCAACATAGCCAATATCTTATAACTGTAAATGGAGTATAGCCTCTAAAAATTGCAAATCACTCTGTTGTACACCTATAACTTATATAATATTGTACATCAACTAAACTTCAATATGCTTTTTTCCCCCCAAAAAATGAATGTGTGAAATACTTAACACAGAGGCCAAATAATGGATTAGCCAATGTTCCATAAGTAGGGTCTTAAAGGACCAGTATAGAACCTAAGGTTTCTCCTTTCCAGATCAGTTCCACTATACATCTCTCTTGAAGAAGACTAGTAAACAAAAAGAGAATGGGAAAATTGATGCTGTTCTTTCCTCAGCCAGAGAATAGGCCAGCCAACAAGGTCTATCTGAGTGCTGGGAGATCTCAGAAAGTCAGGAGGAGAATCCTTTCCTCGTCTGACCCTGACTGGAGAGTGCTTGCTAACTGGAAAATCATGGCTTCGTGATCAACCTGGATATCATGTCTGAGTCCTGGTCCCAGTGCCCTTTTTCACAGGTGTTTGTGGCTAGCAGCATTTGGCAAATCACATTTCCCTTGATGGTTTGCATCTCTGAGAAAAAGTCAGAATCATTTTTCACTGACAAGATGCCTGAGGATGTCATATATTAGTGTTCCCCTTATACCCCTGAAAAGAGGAAAGGCTGTTTATTCCTAGATTTCCATCTTCCTAGTAGTTGAGGATGCTTTAAGATATTGACACAGCCATGCAGTCTTCATAGACAACAAACTCTTCCTTGAAAACACGGTTTTGATTTTAAAGAGGTGTCATCATCAGCAAGAGCTTCTGCTCATTTAGTCTTCAGTTCTTATCCTAAGATGCTCAAACTCCACACTACATAAATTTTGCAAGTGTAAATTTATGCATTATGATATGTTATTAATCAGATTATAAAGTAATACATGCTGCATAAAAAAGAATATATATTACAGAGTGTTTTGTAAAAGAATGATTATAAGTAGAAGAGCGAGACTAGAAATTGGATTACAGAGTTAATGCAAAAAAATACAAGAGCATTGTAATTTTATTCCAAGTGGAAACAGAATTTGTATCTTGTTATTCTTTGAAATGATGGATATTGAAGTTTGCATTTATAAGAGAATTTTCTAAGTGAATACAGATAGATTCTGAATGTGAATAAATTGAATCATTTTATAATATGTAATCTGAAAGATACTTTATTGGGTCATAATAATAGTGTCTTGTACTTATATAGAAATTTGCTTTATAAAACCTAACACAATTATATTGTTTTTAAAAACTTATTTTCAAGGTGTCTTACTGAAAATTTATTCTTATATTGTCTGAGAGAAACCTGAGGCACATAATTTTGAAGTGTTTTTCTAAAATCATGCAGAATTGAATAAAAAAAATGTGAAATATAATCTCTAGAAGGTTCCAATGACTTTTCCATAATCCCATAATGTCTCTTAATTTATTGCTTTGTGATTAACAAATTTATACCTATAATCCATCCACTTTGGTGGTCTGAGATTTAATCTTTTATTCCCTGGTCTCTTAGTCTAAGTTTGTATGCATGTGTTTAATAGTTCAGGAGTATCTGTTTATCTTATTATCATTCTGTTAATACTTGTGAATGTGTATGAGACCAGTCTCATTTAGTTGATTGAAAATTCCCTTTCTGATACTAAGGGAACTCTGAAGATAATGACTAAGTGCTCATCCATTCAGGGGGGCTGGAGACTCCAAGTGAAACTATAAGAGACAGCTGAGAGGTGTTTATTTATTTTTAAACAAGTGAATAAAATACATACACACACATTCTAGTTCCACTCCTCTGTAGTTGACTTCCTAAGAATATTGTTACTGCTCAGTGGAATAATTCTGTGAGTCTAGAAGAGATGCTTGACTACTTGTTAGAGTTTAAATAGTAAACATTAATTTTAGTGGATTCTCAATGAAGAATTGTCCTTATTGATTATAATCATTTTGTCATATTTTTAAAATTGCATGTTTTCAATTTTAGTAGGTATTAAAACAAACACCCTCCCCCCCCCAAAAAAAAAACTACTGAGTTGCTAGCATTCCTTTTGCTTTGATTCTGAAATTATATTCTTGATTAAGAAGTGATTATGAAAAAAAAGAAACAAAACGACAGCAAAAAAGATGTGATTATGGATGATGTATCATTGGGGAAAGGATTTTGAATAAAATAATGGTACAAAGCTTTCATTATCTCCTTCCAGCTGGGTGATTGGAATAAAGTAAAAGAGTATCAAATGTCAAACAAATGGGACCTTGAGAATGAAGCTGATTTTAAATAAGTTTGTCTTCTACATCTGACTCTGTAAATAATTTCATTTGTAACGTATTTTTTGGATTCCACATATAGGGACTATCATATGATATTTGTTTTTCTCTGACTTCCTTCAGTCAGTGTGACAATCCTCTGGGTGCATTCACATTGCTGCAAATGGCCTTGTTTCATTCTTTTATATGGCTGAGTAATATTCTATTGTATATGTGTACTGCATCTTCTTTTTTCATTTCTCTTTTGATGATGTTTAGATTGCTTCCATGTCCTGGCTATTGTAAATGGTGCTGCAATGCACATTGGAGTACCAGGGGGAAAAGGGGTGGGGATAATTGGGGTATTGGGGTTGATATATATCCCCTGCTGTACATAAAACAGGTGACTAACAAGGACCTACTATATAGCATAGGGAACTCTTCTCAATACAATGTAATGACCTCTATGGGAAAGTAAAAGTGATAATATTAGTCACTCAATCGTGTCCAGCTCTTTGCTGCCCCACGGACTGTAGCCCGCCAGGCTCTTCTGTCCATGGAATTCTCCAGGCAAGAATACTGGAGTAGGTTGTCATTCCCTTCTCCAGGGGCTCTTCCTGATGCACGGATCAAACCCGGATCTCTGGCATTGCAGGCAGATTCTTTACTATCTGAGCCATTAGGGAAGCCCCTATATGGGAAAAGAATCTTAAAAAAAGATTAGATGTATGTTTATGTGTAACTGATTCACTTTACTGTACAGCAGAAACTAACATAACATTGTAAATCAACTATACTCCAATAAAATTGTTTTTAAATTTTAAAATAAAAAGAAATAATAAAATTCTTCTGCTATTAAGAAGTACAGGAGGTTTATTCATAATTTCATTAAATAGTTAAAATGGAATTTCTATTTTCAACACATCAAATATGTATAATTTGTGATTTGCTAAGTCTTTGCTGTCCAACATGGTAGTTATATATAGTGCTACTTAAATTTAAAATTAATAAAATTAAAAGTTCAAGCCCTTAGTTTCAATAGACACACATCAAGTGTTCAATAATCATATATGGCTAGTGCTTATCAGACAGTACAAATCGAGAATATTTTCACTGAGAAAGTTAAGTTGAACATCTCTGAAATAGATGATATTTTTCAAACTAAAACATTCAAGTCTTTGTATCCCAGATTATTAGGGAATCTAAAGTGGAATACAGAAAACATAGCAGAAATACTAAAAATTCCTCTTCTGTGCTTCTAAGTAGCAAAATTTAGACACTCCAAAAAGATTGAATTGGTCCTTCATTGCTTCTCTGAGCCCCAGACTCAGAAATCTTTGACTGTCCTTCCTCCCAGTTAAGTTTATAGCCAGTGATGGCTTGCTGAAGATTTAATAGAAAGATGGAACTCCAAACTTAGAAGGTGAGCTTAGTGAGAGAATAAATTTCTGCATGGCTTAGCTTTTTGTTTTGTTTTGGATTATTCTGAAGAGAAATCATAGCATATAGAATTAAATTTCGGAGAGCCCACCATTTAGCTCATTTTTGGCAAAGAGTAAAGGAAATCATGTATAAATTTATATAAGAATAAAAATATCACATAGTTCACAGTGGCAGAAGATGAACAAAATTGTTAATTATCTAAGTTGTTAAACTTTTTGCTCAGTGCACTTTCTTCTTTACTAAAAGTGAAAATAGAATCACAATTGTTTCTCTTTAGAAAGCTGGCCAAGCTTTCTAGAAAGTAACAAAGGGTAATTGTTCTAAGTTGATTTAGGTGAATTTGTTTTCTTGCTTTAATGGTATTTGTTTTTATTCACATCATTTTAATTCACATTTATTGAAACAGACAAAGACTTTGTGCCTATACAAGGCTGCGTTAATAGAAGTGTAAATTACAGTCCACAGCTTTAGCTTGGGTCCATAGTAAATAAGCTCGGTGATTATGACATGTGATTTTTTCCCTTCACTTTCACCACTCAAATCCAGCTGACACACTTACAGTGGATATGAATCTCATCATACAGACTCTTTAAGAAAATCAAAATCAAAATGGGCCTTCATTTTCAACAACTCAGTTGTTAATCTGATCCATTTCCAGTGGGTTTTAAGGAAAGTCTTAAATCTATCCCTCTGAAGATTTGCCGGGAGGCTCCACAGAATTTTCAGTGTCCCTGAACCTCAGATCACGCCGTGGCCCCAGCACGCGTGTGAGCATGGGGCACTGACTGCCCAAGGCTCAGGCTCCTGCTAGTGGTCGTGTGGTCTCTTCAGGACCCTTGAGCCTGCCCGAAGTCTGTGGTGCCCAGAGAAGAATTTGCAACCCCCTGAGCTCTCAGGCTCATTTCTTCCATGTGGATGCTTTGTTTGGTTTTCAGAGCAGTTTTTGCTTATTTGTTTGTTTTAATTTAGACCAGTTTCTAAGCTTTAAAAAAATCAGGAAATTACACAAAAAATGACTTTTTAAAAAACAAACTAAAAGATTTGGCGACACTGGTTCATCATTCCCGAGTCATCCATTGGCTGGCATGAGTTGGTGACCATTTGTCCCCCACTTGGTTTTTCTCAGTCTCCACACTTTCTCTCATCTCCCTAACTAGCCCATTTCAAACATTTCCTTTGCCTGTTTGGCTTCTGTGGATTGCAACCCTGACCTGATACCACATTAAGACAAGGGACTCTGCCCTTTGTGATCAGTAGCCACTGGCTGGTAGTCCCTGGCTACAGGATTCACCAGGGATCCTGTAGCTTCCACTCAGGCAGGGCAATTCTCTAGAAAATGGAGCAGCCATGAGCCACTAAAGACCAAGCACAGAAGATGGAGCACTGAAGCTCCAGCTTGGGAAAGGGAATCTGGGTGGGGCAGCAATAGACTCTATAGTGTCTGCTAGGTAGCAAGAAAGAATAGAGAGAATACAAGAAAAAACTTTGTTTAATAAAACTTTGTTTAGTATTTGTTAGTCATCTAAATTTTCTTTAGTTGCCTTTAATACAAATCGTATCTTGTGTTTTCAGTTTCTAGAACCATAGAAACCTTGAGACCATAATTGATCTGGAGTATACTGTACACAGGTGCATGTGAACATATATGTACATATCGGTGTCTAGAGATGGAAGCCAAGTTCTTGAAAGTAACAAGGGTTTTCTAATATTTAGCACCAGCCCAACTGAGGCCGCCTCTGGTTGAAGGAATCAACAGCACAACCATGCATCTTAGGTGGCTGGCACCTGAAGAGCAGAATGGACCTTCTCCTGTGTATCAGCTGGAAAGGAGAGAGCCATCTCTACCGGCTCCGAGGGCCATGGTGATGAAAGGGACTCGCTTCACAGGACATGGATATTATAAGTTCCCCAGCTCCACTCACCCGGTCAATACAGACTTCACGGGTAAGTGTGCTTGATGTCACTTTCCTTATGAGGCACTTAAGCCCCAAAAGTGTTTTCTATTATTCTAATATTCCTTTACAATGAGTTTTTACTATGCCTGTTTATAGAGATGCTAATATAGTCTTTTTATACTTGAGCTTGATTGTGTCGACATACTTTTCTTTTTAGTATTCTGGGGGGGTGGGAAAGAGGTGTAAGTGGAGGAAAGAAAAGAAAGAAAATGATGTGGGAAGGCAGCCTTATTGGATCAAAGTATGTGCTGGACATGATTCTTGGATGCTATTTACCAGAATGTGTTCCTCAGAGTGTTCTCTTCCTTTGTGGAAAAGAGTTCTGTGGCAAATGAGTTTGAGAAATGCCCCATGCTATTGGAGATGCGTAGTACACATTGAGTTATTACAGTCTCTGAAAAGAAGTGTAAGAAATCTATTTAACTTTGTTTAACTAACTATTCCTAGTACTTATTTGATGTAACTGTTTTTTAAAAAATGTAACAACTGTTCATACCCTATGTTCTATTGAGAGCATTATGGGAAAAAGTAATTTCAGGGAAAGCCTACATTCTGTGGGTCAGAAGTAGAGTGAAGCAAGTGAGGCACAATATTTAAGGCACCAAAAACTCAGTTGTCCATGTAAATAATATTTTAATACAATATTTTTCAAATAAAAATCAGTGCAAAAACCCCCAGTAAAATATAAACATTTTCTTGTTTTTTTTTCTATTTTCTTTTGTCAATTAATTTTTATTCTAGTATAGTTACTTTACAATGCTTTGTTTCTGCTGTACAGAAAAATGAATCAGCTATATGCGTATATATATATCCCCTCTTTTTTGGACTGCCATACAATTTAGGTCACTACAGACAACTGAGTAAGTTCCCTGAGCTATGCAGTAGGTTCTCATTAGTTATCCATTTTATACATAGTATCATAGTGTATATATGTCAATCCCAATCTCCCAATTCATCTAACACCAGATCCAACCCTCACTGTGTGAGCTAACCTCGTGCGTCTCACTCAGTTCCTGATTTTACAGGTATTATGATCTGGAAGTCTTTTGCTTTATGAATTACAGTTTTTAGAAGCACTGTTTGACTGTAGGTATATAAAATAGTAACTATTCATAATACACAGTTTACCATTATTTAAAGAATTTGCAAAGTGTATAATATATATGATTCTATAAACTCAGAATGATATTAATTTAACTCCTGAGAACCTAATTTTGGAGCAATAGCTAGACTTTCAAATATTGTGTATGTTGAGGACAATGAAATGGAACTTGAGCTCTGAAACATAGGTGGGGTGTCATTTTATTTTTACTTAAAGTCGTAAATGGTTTGCTTTTACGTGAGGCTGGCTGCTGATGTGTGTTTGCAATGAATCTGTGATATATTAAGATTAATATGTTAAGAGTAACCACTGGCCTAGTACATCCAGCTCCTCCCTGAGTATTAGAAATTCAATCACCAAGCTCCCTGACAATACTCAACTTCTGCTTACTATTTGTAAAAGTCAAAGAAAGGAATGAAAAGAAAACATAGGTATCTAGAAAAGAACCTGTGGGTAGAAAGTAAAAGACTTTCTCTCGGATGGAGCTGGAACTGCCTTCCTGGTCCGGCCTTTGGTTTGTGGTGTGTTTCTTCGAGGAATCAGCCTTCTTGCCATTCATCGGGGTAGCGCTGCGGCAGGCATGTCAGCTTGGATTTGCTAGCTAGCCAGCAGACAGATTTTCGATGGGATCACCTACTGCTGTTGCTGTGAAAGACAGAGTGGCCCATCCACCGTTAATAAATTTAGCGTCTGCGCTGCCTCCCTCGCCGGCCTTAGACTCCGAGGTGCACGGGCTAGGGGCAGATGCAGCATCTGGGAAGTTTTCCAAATTCCTCTTTAAAAAAGTTAGGCCATAAACACGGGCCTCACGAAGCAGGATCCTTCTGTCTGTAACAAAGCTTCCAGCTGCACAGAAAATGTGTTTGGAGTCCACATCATCTGAAGGACAAGGCAGGGAGATCACAATTTTGGCTTGAACGACTCCCGGGAGCTTTGGTGATTCCTGGAGAGTAAGTAGTTCTCCTGCATTTAGGCACGTTTTGGGGCCTCATGTGCTCCTTTGTATGAGCCGCGTGGCTTGCTTTGAAGGCTGTGTTAACTTTGAAAGTAACCAGGTCTCCATCAAGTTATTTATTGGTTTGACCCTTTGGCTTACCTGGCAGGTTTGGTTGGATACTTTTATTGAGTTGGGTCATGGTTTAACTAAATTTACCCAGTCAATGAGCCAAGATAAGTTTACAAAAGTAACTTAATGGCTTTCCTGTAATTTGTATCTTCTTATGTAGAAAGGTGTAGTTAGCATCGCACATTTATTTTCCTTGTACATTCTGTCATTCATTCCCTCTACGACCATGGAAGATATTTTCCCCTTCCTGGATTATGAGGAAATGAGGTTCCAGTAACTGGGTCCCCCAGATTGCCACAGCTGCTGAATTGAAATGTGAATTCAGAGTCTTCTGGTTCAAAAGCTGGCACTTTGCCAGAGGGGGAGTGAGCAACCATGGACAGTTCTTTAGAGACAGAACAGAACAAGTATCTGAAAGTAACAAATGAGGGTGGAAGGCAAAGTAGTAGGTTTTACCCAACACTGCTAAACTTTTTGGATTTGTCTTTTGGTTTTTGGCTTTTCAAGTAATGTGCATGCTAAGTTGCTTCAGTCATGTCTGACTCTTTGCGACCCCACGGACTGTAGCTTGCCAGGCTCTTCTGTCCATGGAATACTCCAGTCAGGAATACTGGAGGAGGTTACCATTTCTTACTCCAGGGGATTTTCTTGACTCAGGGATAGAACACGTGTCTCCTGCATTGGCAGGCAGAGTCTTTACCGCCAGCACCACCTGGGAAGCCCTTTCAAGTAACAAAAATATATAGTAGTATTGGCATTATTTATTTACTTGTATCCCCAAAGATTTCTGGGAGTGAGTTTATTTTTTCTATATCAATTAATTCTAGAGGGTTCCTAAAACTAGATATTTCTAACACTGAAAAAATTATTTTAAATGTGCCGAAGTGCTCTGCGCCAAATAGCGCTTTCAACTCATGTTCCTATAAATTTCATGCAATTTCTATATTCTGAGGAAAATTTAATAAGCAAATCCTGGACATCTCTAAGATGATGAATTATATTTAAAAAGTGAATAATTATAAGAAGAACTCAGATGTCTTTTATTTTGATTCAGTTCAAAATCTCAAACTCTAACTAAAAATGACTCCTGAAATATGAATGGAGATATCAAATAACTCAAGCACAAATATACAATGATGTGTATTTTTATACATATTTTATACAAGAAAAATGTGAGATTTCACCCGTCAATAACAAGATTTGTAAATATACTCACAACATATTTCATGGTCATAGCAATATGTTGAAAGTCTCAGTATAAATTATCTTATTACTATAGTTCAAGAAATGAATCTTTCATATAACTCCCTCCTCTTCCATATATTTGCTTTAAATATTTTTACCTCAAATGGTAGAATGAAAACAATTCAAATATTGATTCATATATTTGAATATATGTTTATGTTGCTTAATATAGAAATTATTAAGCTTAGTAATGTAAATGAACTCGATTAAAGTATACTTTGGGGTTGAAAAATGAACCAGATTAATCTTTTTTACAATCTGTCATTAGTCCTTTTCTTTTCTCATACAAATATTCTTTCAAAAGTCTAATTTTTAGGAAGGGTGTATTATCAGTCATTTGCATCATAGTATAAATACACCCCCCCCCATTTCTTTACAATTAAGAATAAGGGATTGGGAGCAGACTAATAGATATGTTGCAAATCTAAGCCCCATTATTTATTAGTTAAATATAATTAGACAAACCACTTAATCATCTGTGTGCCTCTTTTCCCTTTTATTAAAATTGACATAATACTACTTACAATACTGATATCAGGCAAGTAGGTTAGGATTAAATGGGATAGTTCATCCAATAAACTTTGCACACATAGATAAGTTTATAGTCATTCAATATTAGCTATCACCTATTACTCATTTAACAAATATTTATTAATACCTACTATGAGACAGATTTTATAAAATCTTCTGCAATTTGTAAAATCATTATTCTGTTAATTCATCTGCTGCTGCACATATGTTTGCCTAAATGTCATATCTGGGGCATGAATAATATGCAATTTCTATATTAAAATGTGATATTTAATGTGTTACTGAAAACAGTTAAATTAATCTACTAGTGTTGAGACATTAGATGAACTACATTCATGTGGGTCTAGTCATGCTCATCTGTTAACCTGAGACTTGTACTGAATGGTCAGTTCCTTTAACTTCTAAAATTCCAAATCGATAAGCATAGGGTATTTAAGTAGGCTCAAAAATTCAAAATAGAATTTATTACTGAGGCAGCTGTGAGATTAAAAACACTTAGATTTAACTGTTTTGTTGTCATTCTTTCATATAATATATTCACAATTTGTTGTTGTTGTTCAGTCTCTCAATCGTGTCCTATTCTTTGTGACCCCATGGACTGCAGCATTCTAGGCTTCCCTGTCCTTCACTGTCTCCCAGAGTTTGCTCAAACTCGTGTCCATTGAGTTGAAGATGCCATCCAGTCATCTCTTCTCTGTCATCCCCTTCTCCTCCCGCCCTCAATCTTTCTCAGCATCAGGGGCTTTTCCAGTGAGTTGGCTCTTTGCATCAGGAAGCCAAAGTATTGGAGCGTCAGCTTCAGCATTAGTCCTTCTAATGAATACTCAGCATTGATTTCCTTTAGGACTGACTGGTTTGATCTCCTTGCAGTATAAGGGATTCTCAAGAGTCTTGTCCTGCACCACACTTAGAATACATTAGTTCTTCAGCACTTAGTCTTTTTTGTGGTCCAACTCTCACATCCGTACATGGCTACTGGAAAAACCATATCTTTGACTAGATGAACCTTTGTTGGCAGAATGATCTCTCTGTTTTGTAATATGCTGTCTGGGTTTGTCATATGTTTTCTTCCAAGGAGAAAGCTTCTTTTGATTTCATGGCTGCAGTCACCATCCGCAGTGATTTTGGAGACCAAGAAAATAAAGTCTGTCATTGTTTCTGTTGTGTTTCACCATCTATTTGCCATGAAGTGATGGGACCAGATGCCATGATCTTAGTGTTTTGTATGTTGAGTTTTAAGCCAGCTTTTTCACTCTCCTCTTTCATCTTCATCAAAAGGCTCTTTAGTTCCTCTTTGCTGTCTGCCATCACCATGATGTCATCTGCATATCTGAAGTTATTGATATTTCTCCTGGTAGTCTTGAGTCCAGCTTGTGTTTCATCCAGTCCAGCATTACACATGATTTACTCTGCAAGTAAGTTAAATAAGCAGGGTGGCAGTATACAGCCTTGACATGCTCCTTTCCCAAATTTGAACCAGTTCGTTGTTCCATGTCTGGTTCTAACTGTTGCTTTTTGACCTGCGTATAGGTTTCTCAGGAGACAGGTAAGGTGGCCTGGTATTCCCCTCTCTTTAAGTATTTTCCACAGTTTTTTGTGATCCATACAGTTAAAGGTTTTAGCGCAATGAAGCAGAAGTAGATGTTTTTCTGGAATTCCCTTGCTTTTTCTATGATTCAGTCCAGTTGAGTGTGAAGTCAAATGGGCCTTAGGACGTGAATAAAGCTAGTGGGGGTGATAGAATTCCAGCTGAGCTATTTCAAATCCTAAAAAGATGATGCTTTTAAAGTGATGCACTCAACATGCCAGCAAATTTGGAAAACTCAGCAATGGCCTCAGGACTGGAAAAGGTCAGTTTTCGTTCCAATCCCAAAGAATGCTCAAACTACCACATTCACAATTTAGAATTAACATAATTTTGTTCTTTTTCTCTACTAATCCAAAGAATTTATGGGGCAAATTCTAGGAATAACTTGAGTGATATGGGGAAAATTGCTCAATATAAAATGATTACTCAAATCTTGGGTTATATCAGAGGGTTTAAAGAAGACCTAAGTTCCACATAATTTCATGATCATGATTTTAGAACTGGAAAATAGTGTGCACACTTATAATGAATTATTCCCCTGGTTGCATGGGGTTAACAGTACTTTGTCTTTGCAAAACAGTAACAGAGCAATTCTGGAGAAAAAAATTTTTTTTTTTGCTTATTTTCGGGATTGCAGAGTAAATCCACTTACAAAAAGAATTTCACTAGTAATCCAAACGGAACCTGGAGAAATAGCAAACTACAATACTGCTCAGATTGGCATTCCAAAGGTGACCCTTTCTCTCCTTGTCACTTTTTTTTCCTATTAGCGAAAACAGGTCCATGATCATTTGGGGGAAGGTTTGACTATTGTAGTATCCAGATGCCAATCACACCAGCCTTTTAAACTGCCTTTACTGGTGACCCTGCCCAGAAATCAGGAACTGCCTTTGGGGAGATCTTTGTAGCAACCCACTGGGGAGATGAGCACACATGTGCACCTGGATGTAATTCCCTTTTATTTGTCTTCATGAAAAATGTGATTACTGATGTTGAATATCTTGCAGATGAGAACTCTGTACACTTTCTTCATAATAATGCCGTTCAAGGACACCAAATGATTGTCTTACAGTTTTGTCTCTTAGTATTTGCCTTCCCTAAAATGGCTGAACTAAATGCTTTGGGATCCAGAAATACAATTAATTACTGACTCATAAAGAGAGAAATGCAACCCCAAAATCAATATCTTTTAAAAGCATATATTTTATATTTTTGCTATATGATATTTATGCTTTATTATTCTTGTATTATTTTTAGTGAACTGAGACACTACAACACCACATTAAAGGAAAGCCAATTCTAAGCAGTTACAGTGAAGGTGTAAGTAGGGCAAACTTCTTCAGATACACTAATTAGTAAAAGCATATTAATTCTGACCTTCAATACCCTTGGTGTCCCACTATTTGTTTTCGTCTGTCTAGGAGCAAGTAGTTTTGCCAGAAAGTTCTAAATAAAAAAGAAAGAAAACACTAAATAAAATGCCAAGTCTTTTCAAAGCATATTTAAACCACAAATTTATTTAAACTTAGACGTTAGATTTCAACCAAATCATTTGTTGAAAAGCAAATATATTCATCAACTATGTGGCCTACCAGTTTAACAAGCAGGCAATAATGATATAGAAAAATAAAGGCGAGAGTAAGAATGTAGAACTTGGGAGCAAAGGAAAGAAATGGAGCTCAGGCAATAATCAGAGTCCATGGGTGTTTCTGACGTGAATCAGAAGAGATGTGACTGTCTGTTGAGCTCATCTTTATTGACTGAGAGAGAAAAGGATGAAATGCATATTCTTAGAATAAAAGAAGTCAAACTAACCCATGATAACTAGAGATAGAGGTGACTATTAAGATTGTTTCATTTTTATTACCTTTGGTAGAGAGGTAAGCCCTTAGAAATGCTTTCAGATAATATTGAAGGATGGGAGAAGACTGTGTTTTCTCTGTATTCATCATAAAGGCTGGCTTCAGAGGACTACATTTGTTTTAACCTTGCATTTTTAAGGTGACTAATTTTGAAGCACATTTCTGTAATGTTGCTTTGTGTTTGGAAAGTTAACAGTAGGTTGGTCTGCAAATAAATTGTTTCACTTCAGAATTTTATCTCAGATTTCATGAAACAATCATTTCACCAGGACGTTTTCCTCTCATCAAAATTTTTATACCTTTTGGGGGGTTTGATTTTGCTGAGATGGTCAAAATGAATGAAATTGCAGACTTGCCTTTGCATGAAGAACCCTTCCTTTTCTGTAAATTTCTCTCAAATCAGTCTAGAGCAGAGGGTTATGAAATTCTCCTCTAAAGGTCCAGACACTGATCTTGACTGTATGGGCCACGAGATCTCTGTCACAGCGTCTCAGTTCTGTCATGGTGGCATGAAAGCAGCCATCAACAGTATGTGAACAAAGACGGGTAGCCATGTTCCAAAAAGATTTTCTTTACAAAAATGGGCAGCAGGCTGGTAGTTTGCCTATTCCTGGTGTAAAGTTTGCCTCTCCTTGGTTCTAAAAAAGATTAATACATAATTTCATAATTAATGAAGCATTTTTCTTTCTTCTGCCCTAATCCTTCTGCTGCTGCTAAGTTGCTTCAGTCGTGTCTGACTCTGTGCGACCCCATAGACGGCAGCCCACCAGGTTCCCCCATCCCTGGGATTCTCCAGGCAAGAACACTGGAGTGGGGTGCCATTGCCTTCTATGGCCCTAATGCTAGGAAGCCTAAAGATAAGTGGAAAGGAGCTCAGATAGAAGAAGTAAGAGTGAAAACCCAGCACAACAGAGAAGACAGTAATGCTTAATAACTTCAAATATATTGAAATAGCATCCTTTCTGCTCAACAGTCTTCGGTGGCCAGAAATCCAACCCAACATGGACCATGTCAAAATAATAGAATAATCTTTTCCTTGCAGTAAACTATTTTTGTTAGCTGCTAATGCTCTTTTAACCAGCATAAAGCATCTTGTTTCCCCATCTCTTATATTACCAAATCAAGATGTATTGTTGCCTGATATACTACTGTACATGTGTTCTCACACACTCATTCCTCATTCTCAAACACACACTTCCCACCCCATTCCCAGGCTGCCTCAGTTCAGTTCAGTTCAGTCGCTCAGTTGTGTCCAACTCTTTGCGACCCCATGAATCACAGCACGCCAGGCCTCCCTGTCCATCACCAACTCCCGGAGTTCACTCAGACTCACGTCCATCGAGTCAATGATGCCATCCAGCCATCTCATCCTCTGTCGTCCCCTTCTCCTCCTGCCCCCAATCCCTCCTAGCATCAGAGTCTTTTCCAATGAGTCAACTCTTGGCATGAGGTGGCCAAAGTACTGGAGTTTCAGCTTTAGCATCATTCCTTCCAAAGGACACCCAGGACTGATTTCCTTTAGGATGGACTGGTTGGATCTCCTTGCAGTCCAAGGGACTCTCAAGAGTCTTCTCCAACACCACAGTTCAAAAGCATCAATTCTTCAGTGCTCAGCTTTCTTCACAGTCCAACTCTCACATCCATACATGACCACTGGAAAAACCATAGCCTTGACTAGATGGACCTTTGTTGGCAAAGTAAGGTCTCTGCTTTTCAATATGCTATCTAAGTTGGTCATAACTTTCCTTCCAAGAAGTAAGCGTCTTTTAATTTCATGGCTGCAGTCACCATCTGCAGTGATTTTGGAGCCCCCAAAAATAAAGTCTGACACTGTTTCCACTGTTTCCCTATCTATTTCCCATGAACTGATGGAACCAGATGCCATGATCTTTGTTTTCTGAATGTTGAGTTTTAAGCCAACTTTTTCTCTCTCCTCTTTCACCTTCATCAAGAGGCTTTTTAGTTCCTCTTCACTTTCTGCCATAGGTTGCCTAGCAGTCTCAAATTTACCTATAGTACTTAAATTGTCCAGTGTCTTTTTGTTTAATATGTTGGCCATTTTGGAATCTACTTTAAGGCTTCATTGTGAAAGAAAAAATATTTCTATCTCTTAATAACATTTAGCATCAATAAGAGAATAATTTTAGTTCTCTTTTCATCCAATTTAAATGGGTGGAAAGGAACTTACAGTGGAAAAAGAATCATAATGGTTAGCAGTGATAGCAAAACTAGTGTCTATAAAGGTGATTGCTATTTGATTTAATAAAATGAATAATTTTGTATGTGTTTTCTCAGAATAAATTAAACATATTTAAAGATCTGTAGTTAAAACTATTTTATATGAGTTAGGATAAATGTAACATTCATAAAATATTGGTTAACTTCCTAAGTCAGAAAGAGAAAGACAAATACTATATGAGATCACTTCTATGTGAAATCTAAAACACGACACAAATGAAAATTTATCTACAAAGCAGAAACAGACTCATAGACATAGAGAACACATTTTTGGTTGCCAAGGGAGTGGGGATTGAGGGATTAGAAGTTTGGGGATAGCAAATGCAAACTATTATATGAAGGATGGATAAACAAAAGGTCCTACTATATAGTATAGGGCCTGCTGGTAAGTCACCTCAGTCGTGTCCGACTCTGTGCGACCCCATAGACAGCAGCCTATCAGGCTTCCCCATCCCTGAGATTCTCCAGGCAAGAACACTGGAGTGGGTTGCCATTTCCTGCTCCAATGCATGAAAGTGAAAAGTGAAAGTGAAGTCGCTCAGTCGTGTCCGACTCGGTGCGACCCCATGGACTGCCGCCTACCAGGCTCCTCCGTCCATGGGATTTTCCAGGCAAGAGTACTAGAGTGGGGTGCCATTGCCTTCTCCATAGTATAGGGGACTATATTCAATATTCTGTGATAAAACATAATGGAAAAGAATATAAAAAAGAATGTGTCTATATGTTTATCTGAATCACTTTGCTGTACAGCAGAAAAAGTAACTCTGTAAATCCACTATACTGCAATTTAAAGTTTTTGAAAAGAAAAATACATATACATAGTTGTAGGTTAAAATATTTTGGGGAAAAAAAAGATCAACTTCATTTCCAATCAGATAGAAAGAATTCCAGTAATATCATTGTCAAAATTCTGGATCTTTCAAAAGCTGAATTTTAGTGGTCTGAAGAAATGTTTACGAGATCATGCATGAAGAGTTCCACTGCAGTATGGAAATATCAAATGATATTATGAAGAACACGTTGAAGGAAGCTCACAAATATATCCCTCAGGTATTTGTTTTGAGATTCAAGAAAGGAAACTCAGTTATGAACATTTTCTGGACTAAGGCACAGTCTCCCTTTGGAGTCTCTTTGACTTTAAGTGCAACCTCACAAGAAAGGCAGGAGGAGGAAAAAGGGAGAAGATATACCTGCTTAGTCATTTGGGTGATAAGTCATCCTGGCAATGGTGGCCGTGTCATCCTCACAAATAAAATGGGTCATAGGAGAATGTGATAAATGAAAGATTAGGACTTGTGGGAAGCTTAAAAAGATGAATACTTTAATGCTTCTCCCATTAAACGGGGCAGAAAATGGAAAACAAATGTAGATGCCTCTTTCTTGGCTTCTCAGTCTCTTCATACCCAGCCCTCCCCCAGCCTGTTCCTTCTTCTAGGTTTACCACTTTGTTTACCAAAGTGAATATAACTGGGTATCTGAGACAGACACGGGAGAAGTGTCTTTGAACAGTGCTGCTCACTCCCTTCCTCATGGTCTGTTAATTGGTCCTCCACTAGCCATTATAGCTCTGATATATTTCTTGGAAATATCCACTAGTCCTACAGCTCCTTCCTCATCCAGGTCTATGTTGTGGGTTTCTAAGCCAAAACTTTGACTCCTTTACAGACTACTTATTCAAATTAATCACCTTTCTTATCATCCTCTTGCTTAAAACCTTTTATAAGTTTCTTAATAAGATGCCCCATGAACTCTCTTCTGCTTACTTTCTTACCATTCAGCTTCACCTCTTCGTATACTTCCTAGCTTACTCTCCAGGTCTGTGTCTATCTTTCAGTCCCAGCTACTTGAATATACCACACTCTCTTGGAGGCCTAGGTCTTTGAAGATATTGATACCTTTGCTTGAAGTGCCTTCCTTTAGTAGCAAGCACTTCTTTTTCTTACTACCTGATTAATACCTTTGTTGTTGTTCAGTCACTCAGTTGTGCCCAACTCTGCAACTCCATGGACTGCAGCATGCCTGCCTTCCCTCTCTTTCACAATCTCCCTGAGTTTACTCAAACTCATGTCCTTTGAGTTGGTGATGCCATCCAAACATCTCATCCTCTGTCATCCCCTTTTCCTCCTGCCTCCAATCTTTCCCAGCATCAGTGACTTTTCCAGTGAGTCAGCTCTTGGTATCCGGTGGCCAAAGTACTAGAACTTCAACTTCAGCATCAGTCCTTCCAATGAATACTCAGCATTGATTTCCCTTAGGATTGACTATTTTGATCTCCTTTCAGTCCAGGGGACTCTCAAGAGTCTTATCCAACACCAGTTTGTAAACACCAATTATTTGGTGTACAATTTTCTTTATGATCCAACTCTCACATCTATACACGACTACTGGAAAAACCATAGCTTTGACTATACAGCCTTTGCTGGCAAAGTCATGTCTCTGATTTTTAATATGCTGTCTAGGTTGGTCATAGCTTTTCTTCCAAGGAGCCAGCTTCTTTTAATTTCATGGCTGCAGCCACTGTCCACAGTGATTTTGGAACCCAAGAAAATAAAGTCTGTCATTGTTTCCATTGTCTCCCCATCTATTTGCCATGAAGTGATGGGACTGGATGCCATGATCTAGTTTTCTAAATGATGAGTTTTAAGCCAGCTTTTTCACTCTCCTCTTTCACCTTCATCCAGAGGCTTTTTAGTTCCTCTTCACTTTCTGCCATAAGGGTAGTGTCATCTGCATATCTGAGGTTATTGATATTTCTCCCAGCAATCTTGATTCCAGCTTGTGCTTCATCCAGCCCTGCATTTTACATGATGTACTCTGCATAAAAGTTAAATAAGCAGGGTGACAATATACAGCCTTGACATACTCCTTTCCCAATTTTGGTCCAGTCTGTTGTTCCATATCTCGTTCTAACTGTTGCTTCTTGACCTGCATACACGTTTCTCAGGAGATAGGTCAGATGATCTGGTATTCCCATCTCTTGAAGAATTTTCCAGAGTTTGTTGTGATCCACACACTTTGATGTGATCCTAAAGTCAAAGGCTTTAGCATAGTCAATGAAACAGAAGTAGGTTTTTTTTCCTGGAATTACCTTGCTTTTTATGTGATCCACAGGCATTGGCAATTTGATCTCTTATTCCTCTGCCTTTCCTAAATCCCAACTTGAACATCTGGAAGCTCTCAGTTCTCATACTGTTGAAGCCTGGCTTGGAGAATTTTGAGCATTACTTTACTAGCGTGTGAGATGAGTGCAGTTGTGCAGTAGTTTGAGCATTCTTTGGCATTGCCTTTCTTTGGAATTGCACTGAAAACTGATCATTTCCAGTCCTGTGGCCACTGCTGAGTTTTCCAAATTTGCTGGCATATTGAGTGCATCACTTTCACAGCATCGTCTTTTAGGAATTGAATTAGCTCAGCTGGAATTCCATCAACTCCATTAGCTTTGTTTGTAGTGATACTTCCAAGGCCCACTTGACTTCACTTTCCAGGATGTCTGATTCTAGGTAAGTGATCATACCTTCTTGGTTATCCAGGTTATTAAGATCATTTTTAAAATAAATCTTCTCTGTATTCTTGCCACCTCTTCTTAATATCTTCTGCTTCTGTTAGGTCCATACCATTTCTGTCTTTTATTGTGCCCATTTTTGCATGAAATGTTCCTTTGGTATCTCTAATTTTCTTGAGGAAATCTCTATTCTTTCCCATTCTATTGTTTTCCTCCATTTCCTTGCATTGCTCACTTAGGAAGGCTTTCTTATCTATCCTTGCTATTCTTCGGAACTCTGCATCAGATGGATATATCTTTCCTTTTCTCCTTTACCTTTAGCAGCTAGTTTTTTGTCCTTTGTCTTTTCTCAGCTAGTTGTAAGGCCTCCTCAGACCACATTTTTACTCTTTGCATTTCCTTTTCTTAGGGATGGTTTTGATCACCTTCTCCTGTACAATGTTATGAACCTCCATCCATAGTTCTTCAGGCACTCTGTCTATCAGATTTAATCCCTCGAATATATTTGTCACTTCCTCTGTATAATCATAAGGGATATTTAGGTCATACTTGAATGACCTAGTGGTTTTTCTTACTTTCTTAAATATAAGTCTCAATTTTGCAATAAAGATTTCACAGTCTGAGCCACAGTCAGCTCCAGGTCTTGTTTTTCCTGACTGTATAGAGCTTCTCCATCTTTGGCTGCAAAGAATATAATCAGTCTGATTTTGGTATTCACCATCTGGTGACATCCACGTGTAGAGTCTTCTCTTGTGTTTTTGGAAGAGGATGTTTGGTATGATTAATTCCTACTGATCATTAAAATGTCAACTGAGCTGTTCCTTAAATTGCTTACCCAAAGTTTCCCCTAATCTTATGTCAAAGCTAGATTAAGGACCTCTCCAATCTATGATCACGGAAACCAAGAGTCTTCATTTTAACATTCATCATGCACCTTTACAATTTCTTGTTCACTTATCTATATCCCAAATAGACTGAAATTATGACCATTTTCTTTAGTTATAACATTTGTGCCTTGCATGTCATAGGACCCAAACCGGATGTCCAATAATGTTGAATCAGGAATTAGCTAAATGAGTTGGATAGAACAAGAAAAATCTATAAGAAAGGTTGCTTAGCTATAAAAATTACTTAATGATGAGATTTGCAGTACATTAGAACACATCACATAATGTTGAGAACTACCTTTTTGGAAATACTGACAGCTTAAAGTGATAACTCAATTTGTCTAGTCTCTATTGGTCCAAGATGTTTAAGAAAATATTTTTTAAACTATATAGTACTAGAGGAAAAAAGAGATTCTTATTAATGATCCTTAGTTGCTGGTGATGTTACTTCTCTGTTATTACAGCGAGAGTCATTTTCTCACCCACTGTATCTGTCACATGATATCATTAGAAATGGGATGTTACATATGTCTTAGACACAGGATCTCCTTAGGTTTATTAAATTTTGAGGTTAATGAATATTTTGACACTTTTACCTATACATATCATTGGGCTTATTGTGATAGGGTTAGGATGGCAATCATAATAAACATATAGAGTACAATAAAAAGCACTTTTAATCTTGGAAGTGCCTTATAAACAACAGTGATCAATGCTATGGATGGATTAACAGCATCAAATTGATTGAATTCTATTTCAAGGGCAATGGTGGTATTAACAATGACATTCTTGTTCAGAAGGAATGAAGCAGTGGCAGGGGTAGAGTGCAGGTTCTGGAGTCAGATTCCCCAGATTTAAAATTTGGCTTCTCTACAGCCTGGTGTTTAACTCTGCCTAGTCGTTTCTCTACTCTCCAGCTCAGTTTCTTCATCTCTAAAGTGGGTTATTATAAGATTTCCATGCAGAAATCACCTAAAGGATTAGCACACAATATCATAATAGTCATTATTATGTATGCATTTAATGGCTGATGTGTTGGAATTCAGGATTTTGAACTATGTGCTGTTATACTCATGCGTGTATTTCATGTGCTTAAACCACATACATCTTGATGATATTCTTCTTATAACCTCTGTCTACTCCAGATCTCTCTGATTTTTCACTTCATATTATTCAGTCTATGAAGTTCGATTTTTAAGTTGCCTTCCCTGTCTAGAGACTTAGATGTTTTATCTCTCATAACTGAATTGTGAGTGATTACTTTACATTTTAACATATGCTTATAAATCGAAGTCTATTTCTTGTATTTTCCTCATTATCATGCTCCTTAAAAAAGAAGACACTTTCAATGTCTTGGTTTTCTCACCTATCAATCACTCCTTGGGCTTCCCTGGCGGCTCAGCTGGTAAAGAATACACCTGCAATGCAGGAGACCTGAGTTCGATCCCTGGGTTGGGAAGATCCCCTGAAGAAAGGAACGGCTACCTACTCCAGTATACTGAACTGAAGAATTCCACAGATTGTATAGTCCATGGGGTTGCGAGAGTTAGACATGACTGAGAGACTTTCACTTTAACAAATCACTCCTTAATCTGTCACTTGTATTTTTTTTGCCCACTGCTTTCTTGTAAATGCTTCCTTCAAGATTATCAATAATTTTCAAAAGAAGGGCTATTTCTAATCCTCAACTGTGTGCCCCTAAATAATAATGTTATCATTATATCCTTTTAAACATATAAATAAACTAAATATTTCTCACTAGACTTCCCCTTCTGTTTTCTGCAAATTTATTTTCAAACTTTTTACTCTGCTTTCTACCTCCACCTTTAAATGGAGGAGCTTGATCATTATTGGATGTATTGTGAATCTTTACCATTTTCCCAGTGGCTCAGATGGTAAAGAATCTGCCAGCAATGCAGGAGACCCAGGTTCAATCCCTGGGCTGTGAAGATCCCCTGGAGAAGGAAATGGCAACCCACTCGAGTATTCTTGCTGGAAAGTCTCATGGACAGAGGAGCCTGGAGGGTTACAGTCCATGGAATTGTAAAGAGTCGGACAGGACAGAAGTGACTTAGCACAGATGCATGCCAGATGCTATGATTGGTGTTTTAGAAAGAATATTGGGTAAAACAGACACAGCCCCTAACCTTAGGGAGCTTGGAAGCTTGCAATGAAATCAGGCATCAAACGTGTAATGAAATAATTGCAAGGGATTCCTGACTCCAGCTGTGATGCATGTCAAAAAATCCTCCTGCTGAGAAAAAATAAAAAGCTGGATAAAATTTCTTAATAATATGGTTGTATCAAGACAGTACTGTTTAACTAGGACTGCCAAGACTTGTGGGATCAAGTTAACAGAAATAAGAAAAACCATTTCAGTGAGCTTTTTATTTATCTTTTGTTTTTTCCTTCTATTTGTTTTATCCTAATTCCTATATTGCATAGTCTTGGGTGTGGAGGTGGAGGAAGCTTGGCTTGAAAGACAAAAAAATTAGAGTTCAGGGCCTACCAAGGAGGAAGGCCCCTGATAAATATGTCAGATGTTCAGCTTAAATTCTAGCAGTGGGAACAAATGAGAAATAGAGCAGTCATCCAAAAGCAGGAAGTAAACCCTCAACTCATCTGAACTGCTGGTAGAGTAAAAGTTGTCTTTCTGCCAGAATAGTGTAAATATTTGCTGCAAGAAGATAGCATGAGTAAGAGTCTACATTTCTAAAATACACAATGTTTGCTATTCAATGCAAAATTACCAGGAATATCAAAAATATAGGCCCTAGTAAATGAAAAAATACAGATCCTCAGTAATCTAGACATATTTGATATGTATATGCACATGCACAAAAGTTTGTATATGAAAATTATATATGTATAAAATAGCTATGATTAGTATTATAAATAAAATAAATGAAAAGAAGCAGAATTTAAACAGAGAGTTGGAATATATTAGAATAGGAGTTCTAGAATTAAAATAATACCTAAATTCGAATCTCTGTAGAAAGAATTTCGACTCTATCCCTGTTGGAGTAAATAGTAGTAGACTAATTTAAGCTATGAATGTTTGAATGCATGTTTTAGTAAAGGAATAGTTAGAAATCAAATATCTAAGCTTCTAACCCAGTGAGAAACCAGAAAAAGCAAATGGAAGCCCCCCAATTTGAAAGAAAGAAGTAGTAAAAATAAAAGCAAAAATTAATGAAATAGGAAAAGACAGAAATGTAAGGAAGAAAAGAAGACCAAAATATCTATATGGTTTACCACATTAACGTAATAAAGATGAAACCTTTTAAATTATCTCTATGGAGTCAATAAATACATTTGATAAAGTTCTCATCAAACTAAGAATGAAACATTTTTTTTATAAAAATATATTTTTTATAAAATACTACTAGTATAAAATATTGAATGCTTTCTCCCAGATGTCAGGAATAGGACAAGGAATTCCACTATCACCACCTTTATTCAATATTATATTGGAAGTACTAGCCATAACAATGTAGCAAAAAAAAAAAGGACATTAAGAATGTAAAGAAGTAAGCTATCTTTATTTGCATGCAGATATAATGACTGTATATAGAAGAATCAAGATAGTATATAAGCTATCCAGTTTAATAAGTACATATAGCAAGAATTAAGTGTAAAGATCACTATTCCTAAATCAAATGTTTCTATTAGCAACAAAAGGTAATCAGAAAAAGAAAAAAATTAGTGCCACTTATAATATCACCAAAATGTATAAAAGATTTAGAAACAAACCTGGTTAAAAAAAGATAATGCAAGACTTCTGCAATGAAAACTACAAAGTGTTTCCTTGAAAAATTGAAGAAAACCTAAATAAATGATGAGATACTCATGTTCATGGATATGAAGACTTAATGTGATTAAATAGCAAATGTTTCTAATTTTATCTGTAGAATCCATGTAGTTCCAGGCAAAATCCCAGGATTTTGGGGAAATTGGCAACCTGACTGTCAAATGTATATGGAAAAGAAGAGGACTTAGAGTAGCCAAGGTTATACTGAAGAAAGACAAAGCTGGAGGATTTACACTACAACATATCAAGACTATTTATAAAGCTACAGTAGGTAAGGGGGTATAATATTGGCATAAGCATAGACAAAAATAGACCAATATACTGCCACATAGATATCCAAAATAAATGCATATATATGTGTATCAAAATCATGTGCAAGGTTGTTCTTAAAGACTTTGTATTCTTGATAATCAAAACGGTTAACAATTCACATTTCCTCCAACAAAATATTGGAAAATGAATTATAATATATTAATTCAATGAACTATGTATACCAATAAGAATGAACCAAATATTGCATCACACAACAACATGAGTAAATTTCATAACCTATTACTGAGCGAAATGAGCTAGAAACACAAGAGCCTGGTAATCCATTTATATAAATTTCAAGAATCAGAAAATGAATCAATGTGATGAAAGGAGATAGTAACTGAACAAAAGCAAAATGGAGCCTTCTGAGAGTCAGGAATTAGTCTGTGCACATAAATATTCATAGCCCCTATTTTAGTGTCATCAAAAACTGGAAACAATACAAATATCCATCCATAGGTGAATGGATAAACAAACCATGGTATATCCATACCGTGGGATACTACTCAACAATGGGAAGGAATCTCAATTTATATGTTGGTAAAGAAAGCAGGAGAATACTTAATTATAATTCCATTTATATAAAAAATTTTTAAATGCAAACTAATCTAGAGGAGATCAGTGGTGGCCTGGGGCTGAGGAAGAGGGGATGATGGAGATGTTCCATAGAACTTGTAGTAAGGGTTTCACAAGTATGTATTTCTTATAGCTTTTTTTCCTATATGGCCTGTCCCCACTAGTAAACCTTGGTTTGCTGTCTATGTCCATGAGGCTGCTACTTTTTTTTTTTATTATATTCACTAGTTTGTTAAATTTTTTAGATCCCACATATAAGTGATATCATACAGTATTTACTTTTTCTAACTTATTTCACTTAGCATAATGCCCTCTAAGTCAATCATCTGTGTTGTTGCAGATAGCAAAATTTCATTATTTTTTATCCCTGAGTAGTATTCAGGTGCTTGTGTGTGTACATAATCTTTATTCACTCACCTGTTGATGAACATTGAGCTTGTTTCCGTATCTTGGCAATTGTAAATAATGTCATTGTGGACATTGAGGTGCATATATCTTTTTGAATCATGGTTTTTGTTTTTTTATTTCTTTTTGGGTGTGTATCCGGGAGTGAAATTGCCGGGTTATATGGTAGTTCTATTTTTAGGTTTTTTTTTTTTTTTTTGGCAAAACCTCTGTACTGTTTTCCACAGTGACTGTACCACCTCACATTCCTACAAACAGTATAGGAGGGTTCCCTTTCCTCCATATCCTCACCGACTTTTGTTGTTTGTGTTCTTTTTAATTGTGGGTGTTCTGACAGGTGCGAGGTGATTTCTCATTGTGGTTTTGATTTTCTCATGACTTATTGAACCATACCCTTTAAATAGATATTGTTTATTGCATATAAATTATACCTCAAAAATGGATAAAAGAAAAAGTTCTCCAGGTGATTCTTGCAACCTGTGATTTACATTGTGGTGGGAAAATGGCTTTAACTCTGTTTAGAGAAAAATCAATCAATTTTTCTATTATTTAATGTACTAGTCCTGAACTCCTTTAGATATGCGTGTGCGTGCTCAGATGATCAATTTTGTTTGACTTTTTGCGATTCCATGGACCATAGCCCACCAGACTCCTCTGTCCATGGAATTCTCCAGGTAAGAACATTGATGTGGGTTGCCATTTCCTTCAGATACAGACTTACACAAAGTATATACTTTAGATTTAAGCGTGGCATTCCAAATTTAACTGAAAAAAATGATATCTACTATGTTTATAAAGCACAGTAAAAATGAGATTTACTTAACTATGTTGGCAGCAAGAATCTATAATTTCAACAAAATAACTTGTTTTATTCTGTAGGATAGAATTTCTTTTAAATTTATTCATGTTAGGACAAAAATGTCTATAGATAAAATACTGTAGTTTGTCTGTTTTCAGGTATTTTTTCATAAAAAAGAATTTATCAGTAAAAATGTAAAATACACATTTGAATACGCAGTTGACCAATTTTGGCTGTGATGCTGTGGTACTTCTATATTTTTTATAGCTCACATAATTGGTGTTAATATGCTCTGTTATTAAGTTTAACTGAGAAAAATAGTTTACTTAAAAACTGATTTTTTCTGCATACTGATATATTCAGTAGTCAAGAACATTAGAGAAATATAATTGAGGATTGCAAAATCAATCTGACAGTCACTTAGAACGTGTTGAGTGGGGGCAGCAAGCAACAGCCTACATCTGATGCTGTCCTCTCCTTGTTTACTTCGTAAAACTGCAAATTAGAGCTTTAATTTACAGAACTGTTAATGCCTCATTAGAAACCTTAAGCAAGTATCCTGTTTTCAATTTTCTCTTTTTTTTCTGTGTGTCCAGTATGCAACATTATCTCCATTTTGTGTGCTCATGTGGGACAATGTACTTAGGAATTCCCACCTAAACCACATATATGAGATGGAAGCTTTCTAAACACCACATCCCAGGCAAGGGCACTAGCAGCGGCTGGTTGTTGTTTTCCAAAGGGATTAATTTATCCATGTGCTTTGTTCTTGCTGATGTTGTGAATATCTGTTAGATCTGAGACGCACTACTGGACTATGAGGATGTAGCTGGAATTCAGTAGACTTGTTTCTTGCTCTCACAGCCCTTATGGGAAAACAAAGCCATTTGACTATTCTTAACCATTATCAATACTGCTTTTTTTCCCTGCCTAATAGTGTGCAATAGCCAAAACCAATCAGTAGCAATAATTTAAAATTCCTCAAATAGTGGACTAGAAATTAGCCAGCGCTGTTTACAGTAACCGAGATAGGAAAACAACTTAAATGTCTATCAACAGATGAATGAGTAAAGAAGATGTGGGGAGGTATGTGTGTGTGTGTCTGTGTGTGTGTATAATGGAATATTACTCAGCCATTAAAAAGAATGAAATAATGCCATTTTCAGCAACTTAGATGAACTAGAGAGTGTCATACTAAGTGAAGTCAGACAGAAAAACAAAAATATTGTATATATCACTTATGTGTGGAAGCCAGAAAAAGAAAAATGATATAAATGAATTTATTTACAAAGCAGAAACAGACTCATAGACTTAGAGAAGGGATTTACTGTTACCAGGGGTGAAGGGTTTGGAGGAAGGATAAATTGGGAAGCTGGGATTGACATGTATACACTGCTATATTTAGGATATATAACTAGCAAGGAGATCTCTGCTCAGTATTATGCAACATCCTTAATGGGAAAAGAATCTGAAAGAGAATAGATACATGAAAAAACTATTATTAACACAACCTTGTTAATCAACTATTCTCCAATATAAAAAAAATAGATGTTAATATCAGTTAAAGTAAAAATAAAAGGAGGGGGAGGGAGTGGATTGACCTTAAAATGTCTGTGGTCACATTCTTTGAATCACAGACCCTTACTCCACTGATCAGTTAATTTAATTTTATTTTTTTAATTTAAATTTATTTATTTTAATTGGATGATTTGGGTGATCAGTTAATTTTAGTTAGGACAAGAAAGAATGTTTGACCCAAGAAGGACTGATCCAGGTCTCAGAGGAATTTGAAATTGAAATCCAGAGGTAACCAGTCAGCCTTTCTTATCTTTTGAATAAAACTTGAAAATTAATTGAAACATATAAATTAATTGAGAAGCAGAGAGAGATGTACTGCTGCAGGGATGGGGAAAAAAGAGAGACAGAATTAAAGCATATGAACAGAAAGCAGCATAGAGAGAAGAGGAGAAATTCCTGAAGGCTTTCCCACTCTCTGTATGTCCAAGGATTTCCCCTAGTCTGGGCTTTGTTCCTAGACTTGAATTTAGAACATACCATTATCTCTGGATAATAACTTTCTTTTTTCAAGAAAGCTTGAGTTTGAAACTGCAACAAGAGATTCTTTAAAAGAAGCCATCAACATGTAGATGGAAGTTAGAGCCATGAAAATGTGTTAAAAGGCTCAGGGTCAAGGATAAGCCTAGGGGGATGAAAGGCATTCAGGGATGGATAACCAAGAAAGATTAGCCAGATATGTAGGAGAAGAAACTGCCTGAAAATCCAGTAAATGTTCATATATTAACAGTTATCAGTATAAAATGTTGCTAGGCTAAAAACTGAAACTGTTGGTTGGAGTTTATCATTTTTATATTTCTATGCCCTGCTACCTAACTAAATTATTTTTTAAATGTATTTTATAACTTTTAGGCCCTTCCTGAAATTTGTAGTATAATGTAAATTTCCAAAACATAATTGATAACTAAACAATCATAATTGCTTAGGAAATCTTCTAAGATACGTATTTGTTTTTGCCAATGAGAGTCTTTAAGTTTCATGAAAAGTGTTTGAATTATTTTGGCTCTGTATATCTTCAATGAAAATCCATACCAAAGATATGTTTGTCAACCATTAAAAAAATCTACATTCCAGGAGACATCATTTATTCTGCAGTGGTTCTCATTCTGTAAGAATCCCTTGCTCTTTCTTCTCCCCTGAAAGGGCTGTATTTAAACTATAGGTCATTTCTCATCTGAATAGCTAAGGAAGATTAACTACATTGTTACTGATGCACTTGATATTTTCTCACTGTACAACATTGTGGTAACAGATTCTTAGCCAGTCTGATCAGATAAAATGTTCATAATACTTACAGGATAAAGGGTATCATCACTACCACAGATTCCTTTAAATCCAAACTCCTCATCTGTGTGAGATTACATTTTGGTTTTTTTTTCTCATTTACTAGTTCTTCCCAAAGAAAGTCTTGATAGAGCTATTTGTTTGTTTCCTGGCTTGTATTTTTGACAGTCAAAACAGTAGCAGATACAATAGAAGATGAAGGCTTTCTGCATGCTAGTCACTGACCTTGCCAAATCCTTTGATATTTTCTCTAGATTTGGTCCTGTGAAATCAAATATTAAGCAAGTTTGACAGTACAGTTAAATTCTGTAAGGTCTTCTATCATATTACATACAGTAATTGATTTTAAGTTAATTGGTCATTAGCTTCATGGTTTGTGTTTCTGGTTTTCTGGTGGACTTCCCAGAAAATTTCATGTAAATGAAGAGATGCTTTATGTAAATAAAATGCAGTAAAATCTTTTTTAACCCATTTTAATCTAATCGTGTTAAATAATCCCATAGGAGTCAACTGCATATTTTCTACCCTTCAGTATGTTTGAGAAATGAAAAGACCATATTTTTCATCAAATCAAAAAATGTTTAAGTATTACCATTTATAGATAAAAGTATTCTTTATTGGCCCACTCCATGTTTATTAAATACCTAATATTTATGAAATGCTGCCCTAGGTAATGTGACTAAAAGAAAGATCAGTAAGTTAATTTTAATAATTCTTGCCCTCAGGAGTTCTAATTTACACTATTTAACATCTTAGAAAAAGTAAAAAGTGTGATACTGTTATGAAAAATAAGGAAAAGAAGCAATTGCTACTCTGTGTTGTATTAGCAGAATTGCCTAGGATAAAATAAATAAGGTGATTATTGGGCTCCACTTGGCAATCCTTAGCCCTTGGGAGGAGTACCATGTTCCATTTGGGATAGCGCACTTTTAAAAACATAGACATATTTGCCAGAGGTTTCAAAAGAGAGCAACAAAAAATGATGAAGGGATTTGAAAATGGGGCCTCTAAGAAAAGGCTGAGAGACTTGAGGATGTTCAATTTTAAGGAGGAAGACAGAGGGGACACGTGGAAACTGTTTACAGATGCATAAAGAGGTGTTATAGAGAGGAGAGGGACCAATTTTTCTCATTAGTCAACAAAGACACTTCAAGAAGTAATGGGTTTAAAACTCAGGGAGGGGGAAATGCAGGTTAAATATTAGATTAAATTAGGTGAGATTTAAATATTTAAAATTTTATGTTTCTGAGTGTAATTAAGCTGCGGAGACTAAATCAAGTTAGAATTGGCATAGGCACGTGAGAGGGAAAACAAATCAGATCTGATGAAGGTTAATAAAACAGCTTATATTTGCATAAAATATAAAATATTTTAAAGTACTTTCCATATGTATCGTTTTACTGATCTCTCAACAATCTTAGGAAATCATCAGGGGGAGTATCAACTAGGTTTATAGCTGAGAAAATTGAATTTCAGAGAGATAAATATCATTGTTCTCCCACTTACCTCCCCACCCCCACCACCTCCCAGATTAGACAAAACTAGCAAATGGTCTTGGACCAGACAAGTAGGACCAGAAGACCATTCTTCACATTCTGTCAATATGTTTCTCATCAAATCTTGATACTTTTTCATTTATAATAACATTTTGTTATTGTTGACACAGTTGAATTTTTTTATTTTTGTTTTTTTGGCTTTTAAGGTGCCAAATACGTCCCATGAAAATCCTTTTCTCTCCATATTTATTAGAAGGAGAGAACTGAGCAATATAAATTATAGACCAATTAGCAATTTTGTTTACATAAAGAGACAAGAAATATGATTGAACTTATACCTATGTTATCTATATCTATTATTTATCTCCTGTTTACAACCATGGAATAAATTCAACACTTGGTATTAAGTTTTGACAAATGATTGCCAAACCTAATATAGTCTTTGAAAGCAGTTTGATACGGTGAGATGGTGAGACCTTGCTCTACCATTACCTACTAGTGGATATATTTCCATTTCATCTTTTATGAATGTCACACCCCTTATCTGTAGAATGAAATTCATAATATCTCCTGGTTTCTTCCAGACTTAAATGAGAATCAAATGAGAAAATAGATCTCAAAGTCCCTTGACCTGTTCAAAGAAATAAATTATAAGCTGTACTTAGCAATTTGAGTGGGAGAAAATATATATTGTTTTTGTTGTGTTGTGGCTATTTTAATATGGTAATTTGTTTCTATTTTCATTTCAACCAAGTCTTTGTTTTTATTTTTTTAGTGTTTCTGACTTCAGACCCCTGAGGACAAAGCCAGTGTCTGTTCTAGCCTTTAAAATTTACTAGCCTACTGTAGATATTGATTAACTGTGTGGTGAGTGAGTGAATGAAGAAATGGGTGAATAAATATTTTCAGGATACTATGAGATGTGAGCAAGAGATTGATGGTACTGTCGACGAAGAAAAAGATGCACAACACGAGAGTTGTGAGTTAAGTTTTATTTGGGGGTAAAATGAGAACTGCAGCCCAGGAGATAGCACCTCAGATAGCTCTGAGAAACTGCTCCAAAAATGTAATGGGGAAAGGTCAATAATATGATTTTGGTGAAGGCACAATCAAGCACTTATTTTACAAAAGTTTCCTGCTAGGGATTTAGTGCTTTTCTAGATATGAGGGGATGCAAGGATTGGGATCATGAAATCAGTTCCTGAAAATATCTATCTGAAGACCTGTTCCACCAGTTTCCCTGAAGCACAAAATGCCTTATTCTCCAGCCTGAACTCCCTTCAGGGTGTGTTGAAGGTCAACAACTGCAGCAGTACAGGGTTAAATCTCCACAGAAGCAGATGGCAAATGCCTTTGGCAAGTGCCAGTAGTAATTGACAGGATTATATATAATAATCTTGATGTATTCTTTAATGATGTAACTATTATGTAACACACTATATGTATATAATATATATAATCTGTATATATAATGTAAATAACATTGTATGTCCGAGTCTGAGACCCTGTAAATACAAGGAACTAAAATTCCAGTAGAGGAGATAGACTTGCAGACCATTACAGTACTTTGTATAAGAAGAATTGTTTTTTTCAGCAATGGGAGGTAAGAAAAAGAAAAAAAAAAAAACTTTATCAAAGGAAGACCATTTGA
This sequence comes from Bubalus kerabau, assembly GCF_029407905.1. Classification (NCBI taxonomy): domain Eukaryota; kingdom Metazoa; phylum Chordata; class Mammalia; order Artiodactyla; family Bovidae; genus Bubalus; species Bubalus kerabau. The sequence continues at coordinate 73,492,674 of NC_073628.1, read as the reverse complement.
TTGGCTGCTGAGAACTCCACAGAGAAGTCATCTGGGAGGCAGACTATATTGAAAGACTCTTGGTATACATGGCGGGGCTTGCAAAGGAATGGAGTTTTGGGGAAAATTCCAGCTTCTGTGAATTCCTTAGGTGCTCAGTAGAGTACCATCCTCGCCAACAGAATTCAGGGTACTCCCAGCAGCATTCCTGCAGAAAGTCTACAGCAGGGGTATTTACTAGAAACATCAGTTCAGTTCAGTTCAGTCACTCATCGTGTCCGACTCTGTGATTCATGAATCGCAGCACGCCAGGCCTCCCTGTCCATCACCAACTCCCGGAGTTCACCCAGACTCATGTGCATCGAGTTGGTGATGTCATCCAGCCATCTCATCCTCTGTTGTCCCCTTGTCCTCCTGCCCCCAATCCCTTCCAGCATCAGGGTCTTTTCCAATGAGTCAACTCTTCACATAAGGTGGCCAAAGTATTGGAGTTTCAGCCTCAGCATCAGTCCTTCCAATGAACACCCAGGACTGGCCTCCTTTATGATGGACTGGTTGGATCTCCTTGCAGTCCAAGGGACTCTGAAGAGTCTTCTCCAGCACCACAGTTCAAAAGCATCAATTCTTCGGCGCTCAGCCTTCTTCACAGTCCAACTCTCACATCCATACATGACCACTGGAAAAACCATAGCCTTGACTAGACAGACCTTTGTTGGCAAAGTAATATCTCTGCTTTTTAATATGCTGTCTCGGTTGGTCATAACTTTCCTTCCAAGGAGTAAGCGTCTTTTAATTTCATGGCTGCAGTCACCATCTGCAGTGATTTTGGAGCCCAAAAAATAAAGTCTGGCACTGTTTCCCCATCTATTTGCCATGAAGTGATGGGACCCAGATGCCATGATCTTAGTTTTCTGAATGTTGAGCTTTAAGCCAACTTTTTCACTCTCCTCTTCAACTTTCAACCAGAGGCTTTTTAGTTCCTCTTCACTTTCTGCCATAAGGGTGGTGTCATCTGCATTATCTGAGGTTATTGATATTTCTCCTGGCAGTCTTGATTCCAGCTTGTGCTTCCTCCAGCCCAGCATTTCTCATGATGTACTCTGCATAGAAGTTAAATAAGCAGGGTGACAATATACAGACTTGACGTACTCCTTTTCCTATTTGGAACCAGTCTGTTGTTCTATGTCCAGTTCTAACTGTTGCTTCCTGACCTGCATATAGGTTTCTCAAGAGGCATACAGGAAGCTTAATGGCTCCCTGTGCATAATGCTGAGAGTTTTTGTTTCCTTCTGAGATTAATGTGTGTATATTGCAGGTTCAAAATGGTATCTTAATTAGTTGCCGGAAGTTGCATCACATGTCCCACATCTCCCTTTTCCAGCACACCAAGTAATAGGATATATTTGCCAAATTAGGAAGACTGATAGAGAATGACAACTGTAATTTGAGAAAATGGGATCTCTGCCCCCTCCCTTGTTTTTTTTTTAAGTGGGTTGCCAAAGTTTAAAATGCAAAGAAGTAGACCTCCTAAGGGGTCCATTCTGTTTCATCTGTGGAAGAAAGACGTGTGTTGTTAATTGATGAAACATCTGTGGTGGAAGCAGCGCAACTCCAGGAAAAACTTGAAGTCTGACCTCTGCCTCTGGCAGCGCTACAGCCTAACTGAGTGCCCTATCTCTCGGGGGGCCTACAGGCATCGTGTCCGCCCACGGCTGCTGGTGCGTCTTCAAGAGGCTTTCCCCCAAGGCCCTCTGTTCGGTCTGATCACCTTGGGGCAGTTGTCTGCCTCCCTTGAGCTGAAATGTACCTGTTTGTGCTCCATCCCTTCAGGCCCCTGATCTGGACAGTAGGCTGATCTGACAGATGTCACTTTGATGGTATGTCAGAAGAAGCAGCCTGTTTCTGGGCTCCTCTTGCCCTCCCCAGGACTTCATGTTCACTTAGAAGCCTTCTAGGTATAATTACAGAAGGGAACACATGAAATCAAATCACAGCTCTGTGGGAGAGAGGGTTTTGGACTAGATCCACCCATGTGGGAAAGTGAAAGTTTCATTCTGTCTTTAAAAAAAACAAATATTTGCTGAACAGCAGCAAAGTACCAAGCACTGTGTTAGAGCATAAAGATGCCTAAGCAAACAAGGCATAATCCATGACTTTAAGAAGCTGAGAAGGTACATACTCTATATAAATATTTCATATAAATCACTCAACTTTATTCAGAACATTTATTGAACATCTTCTATGTGCATGACTCTGTGGAGCAATAGAAACACAATCTCTGCCTTCATGAGGACTGCATTCTAATGGGGTTCAGCAGGTGAACAGGAATCCATGTTACTTATTTGTTGATTCACCAAAATGAAAAATTTATCTTCCTAAAGCTTATTTTAAAATGATCATTTTTAAACCTCATCTTAAATTCAAATTGTCTTTGATCACATTTGATGCAGGTTAGGATAACCTTCCTGTGTTACTTGAAATACATTTAAAGCAGCCCTTATTTGAAGGAATCTGGTTTTGAATTTTTCATAGTGTGTTAATTACCTTCTAATTAATTTTGTGTGTGTGTTTCCAAAAGTTGGGAATAGTAAAGAGATAGGGTATGACTCTGCAGAGCTTTTTAAGGTAAAACATGCAATCAGATCAATGCTCATGTAAATTAGAACTCAGGAAAAGTACTGAACAGCAGGATTATATTATCAAAAATCTGGCTGATAGGTTTTGAAGTCACTGAGCTGAATCTATTTAGAAGTACATTTTAGGAAGCCTAAATAAACATCAACACTATTGTCTATTCTAAGTCAGGATCTTGCTTTGTCTGTTTTCCAGGTGATAAAACACTAACTGTGATTAGTGTTATCATCAAGCATATTGAACAATCTGTAAGTCAACAGCAATGCATAGGCATGTAGTCCAAGGACTAGAAGGAAAGAAAATGAATTTTTTATCTTTTTTTTTTTTTTTCTATAGAAGGGGAAATAATTCAACACCTTGAGTCAGCTGTGACTCAAGGGTCCATTATAACTTCAAGATTTTTTAAAAGCCTGTGTCTGGGGTATGGGAGATGAATTTTGTTCCAAAGTGGTGACATGGGCAAGTGTTAACTCCTGGGAACAATTTCAGGCACATTGAGAGTCTGATCTAAGCAAAAATGGACAGAACAGGGAAGATGGAATTCTCACACTTGCTTCCTGACCTTGGCTGATAGTCCTTAGCAGTTGGTAATTAAAGGAAATACTGAGGCTGAGAAGATGAAGAAGGAATAAAGAAGGAGAGTAATCCAGAATTAGAGGATATGTAAATAATAAGAGAATATTATAGATAATAAGATGGAGCAAGCATAGAAACAGTGCCTCTGATGAAGAGGGCTATACTTTGTATTAAGGTGATGGAGTGATATGGAGTCTGTAGGTTTGGTTTAGCAAGAGGAAGAAATATTCATTCAAAATATTTATATTTTATATAGTATATATCTATATATATTATGTTTAAAGTTTAATTATATTGAAAACACTCATCAGCTGTTTTGGTATCCTGCCTCTTTTCTCCTTTTGCCATCCCAGTCTTGTGTTATCTTTCTGAAACTTTTCTGGGCTCATAGCTACACTGATGCTATGCCCATTCCTTTCATCACAGAAGGGTATTCTACCCTGAGTCACAAACAGGGAGAGAATAAGGTTATATAACATCTACATGTTATCATTACAACAGTCAAATAAAAATTAAAAGTGCATCAAGTGATCAGGTAGAAGTCAATAAAAAGGTCAATAAAAATCAAAGGATGAGCCACAAGAGAGAACTTGGTGTGCTAGAAAATGCCAGGAAAAATAAAAGAAAAAAATGTGGTGAGATTTTCTCCCTGTGGCCTCAGGGAAGCACATGATAAAATTAATTGAAGCTCATCACCCATTAAAAGGGGTTACAGTTGGAGCAGTAGCTGCCCTGACTATATAACAGTGGTGGTTCTTTAACTTAAAACAAAGATAGTGGATTTTTGTTTTAGTTCTGGAGCTTTTTCAGATGCTGAGCCAGAACTGTTTTTTTATTTTTACTTTTTGCCTCTATTCAGCTGAATACTGCATTTTTGAGCAATACGAAATATTGATTGGTTCACTCTAGCCACTATCTGTTGTGAAGTCTACTAAGTATAAGCCATTACCCTAAACACCAGGATATAGAGATTAGTAATATCAGCTTTCAAAACATTTATAGTCTGGTAATAATATAAGATTAGATTTTTCATATAATTTGTGCATAACAGTCTGATTCTGATACAATCACGTTTTTTCTACTTCAAACACAATAAGTTTGTTTTGGGAAATTATTTAAAGGAAACTAGGAAGAACCTATATAAGGGTTTCATAAATGTTTTATCAGTGGATTTGACTCCCCAGTTACATTAAAGCATTCATCTTTTTTCAAGTCCAAAATGTCTTTTCTTTAATTGATGTAAAGCAATCGCATTAGTAGAATTTGTCCATGTATGAGACTGTAGCTTGATTAAAACAGATTGCTCCAGTAAACTGATTGCCATTTGATTCTATAAACATATAATTTCTTACCATGAATAAAATGCTGTATGTAAAATAAATAGGGCAAAATAGTCACTTATTATTTGAATTTGAGTTAGTAGTTTGATCCTCTCATATCCCCCAATAGTCATAATTTCCCAGTTCAAAGAAACATATTTTATATGCTAACAAAGAGTTTTGTAAAAATAGAGTCAGCAATTTTAAGAAGTCAAAATTGTCAGTTATGAGGTTTTTATACATTAATTTTCTCAAGTCTAGTTTTCTCTCACTTGTCAACTGGATCACTCATCCTATAGATATGAGTCCTAATCAAAGTAAATTATATGATCATATAATCATTTGAGTCTGGCATGATTCTGCATTGACTAATCCCTTGTCTTTTTAAACTTTGTGCTGCTGCTAAGTATATATATATATACTGCATAGCATGTGATATACATACATGTGTACATATACACATGATATGCATATGTATACATGATACACATGTATATCACAGCTATAGGGTATACATACATTATCTCAAAACTGTTAACATTCTAAATTAAAAAATAATTGTGTAAAATATGTTGTTATATATTATGGCACTTGTGGCAATACTTGATGCAACTTAGTGTTTATTCTTGTAACTGTTCCTGTAATAGTTTGCTGCTGCTGCTGCTGCTGCTAAGTCGCTTCAGTCGTGTCCGACTCTGTTTGACCCCATAGACAGCAGCCCACCAGGCTTCCCCGTCCCTGGGATTCTCCAGGCAAGAACGCTGGAGTGGGTTGCCATTTCCTTCTCCAATGCATGAAAGGGAAAAGTGAAAGTGAAGTCGCTCAGTCGTGTCTGACTCTTAGCGACCCCATGGACTGCAGCCTACCAGGCTCCTCCGTCCATGGGATTTTCCAGGCAAGAGTGCTGGCATGGGGTGCCATGTTTGCTAGCGCTCTCATAACGAAGACCTACCAACTGAATGGCTTGAACAACAGAAATTTATTGTCTCACAGTTCTGGACGTTGAAAGTCCAAAATCATGATGCTGGAAGTCCAAGATCATGATGGTGGTTTCCTCTGAAGGCTGTGAGGGAAAAATCTTTCCAGACCCCTCCCCAGCTTCTGGTAATTTGCTGGCAAGCTTTAGCATCTTGTGGCTTCTGATGTATCGCCCTGGCCTCTGACTTCATCTTTCGGTGATGTTCTTCCTATTTTTTTCACCAAAAAAATTAGGGTTAGGGTTAGGGTTTGTTTGTTTGTTTTTCGACCTGGCATTCTTTGTAGAAGGAGACACCTGTCATATTGGAGTAGGAATCCATCCTGCTCGAGTATGCGCTCATCTTAAATAATTATATCTTAAAGACTTTATTTCCAAAATAAGGCCATATTCTGAAGTTACACTAGGGGTTATACTTCAAAATATTAATTTGGGGGGAGGATATAATTCAACCCTTAACAATTGTTCTTCATAACTGATGAGAAAGTAAAGAATTAATCTTGTGTAGGAAGAGATAACCTAAGCAAAAAGAGATACAAAACACCTTCCTCAAATTCCTCGCCTTTAATTGATTTACTAGAAAATTATGAATTTGCAAGCATAATGCAGCATAGTATGATAACTAAAGCAATTGAATAACCCGACTCTAATCATTAATATTCAATCAGAGATGCTGTGTATTTCTACTTGAAATTGATCCTGAAAAATGCAACATAATTAATTGGACAATCAGTCTTAGCACGAGATTTGTTATATTTGTAGAGATAGCATAGATGTCTTGTTTCCCTCAGAATGCTTGGGCTCAGTTGAGACCTTAATAGCATATAGAGAGTGGATTTCTTATCAACTCCTGCTGATTTTAATACATTTATTTATGTGTGCAACAGCCAAAATCACCAACTTGAGCTATTGTTCAATGTTCTTCTATATGACTTGGTGATTGTACTAATAAGTGAGAGCATCATTTGATACAAATCAAAGATACACAGGTATCATCACAGCTGTTTTAGCATGATGACCCCTTAAAGGCATAGAATATTGGACTTTGTGGACATTTTTTTCATGTATATCCTAAAGGCTAACCATTAATAGTAGCTTTGACAGAAACTCATTGTTCAAAACTGAAGATCAATTTTGGACTGTAAATGCTGAATCCAAACAAGCAAAAATTCTAATCATTTACTTTATTTTTATGCTATTCAATATGCTTACATTGATAAGGTTTAACATATTGAAACATACATATGATTTAATCTCCGTAAAAGATCAATGAGTCTCTCATTGAATATGTGCCAGTCTTGTTCAATTTTTTTCATATGTGTGAAAGCCCAGTGAAAAAGTCATTCATTGACAGTAGTCCTTTTCCATTTTGGTGCATTTTCTAACTGTCCAATGTAAGAGTTACAGTTAAATAATCACTAGGATTTCCCTTTAGGTCTAACATCTATGATGTTTCTGTTGATGATGATCATAGGTGACTGTTAGGTTAGCATGCTGCTGCTGCTGCTAAGTCGCTTCAGTCGTGTCCGACTCTGTGCGACCCCGTAGACAACAGCCCACCAGGCTCCCCTGTCCCTGGGATCCTCCAGACAAGAACACTGGAGTGGGTTGCCATTTCCTTCTCCAGTGCGTGAAAGTGAAAAGTGAAAGTGAAGTCGCTCAGTAGTGTCTGACTCTTAGCAACCCCATGGACTGCAGCCTACCAGGCTCCTCCTTCCATGGGATTTTCCAGGCAAGAGTACTGGAGTGGGTTGCCATTGCCTTCTCCGGTTTGGTCAGCATAGGTCTACTGTAATTGAGATCAGAAAGCTTACTTAGTAAGAGTGAAATTAAATATGTATAGAGAAAAGGGTTGAGTTAATATGGCAGCAAGTAAGTGGACGTAGACTACAGTTTCTTTTTTTTTTTATTTTATTTTTAAACTTTACAATATTGTATTGGTTCTGCTTGATCATTGAAATCTTATGGTAAACGTAACAGTAATTTTCTATGTGGTTCACTGGCATTTGTTGATTTTATCCCCTCTTCAAATGTGTAAAATAGGTTTAGAGAAGATAAGTAACTAAGATAACTTCTCTAAGATACTTAGAGAAGATAAGTAACTTGCCCAAAGTCCTACAGGTGGTATATTTTAGAGGGGGTTGCTTAAATCTCAGGCTCCAATGTACATATTCACACCTATGTTATGTAACACTATGGCAATGGTATACGTCTACTATTTTCATCTTCTCAGTACTCCATCTCTCTTTTAATCAGATACAGCTATCCTGATGACTAGGGTGTGACCCACAGTTTTGAGAATACAGCTCTTGCTGGCCAGAGAACCGCAGATAAACTAAAAAATTTAAAGTTGTATACCTATGTGCTGTTGGGCTGTGATCACCCTTAATCACCACCTCACCTTAGCAAAGCTCTTTACTTGCCATCCATTCATTTTTTAAAAATTCAATTTGTTTATTTTAATTGGAGACTAATTACTTTGCAATATTGAGGTAGTTTTTGCCATGCATTGACATGAATCAGCCACAGGTGTACATGTGTCTTCCCCGTCCTAAACCCCCCTTCCACCTCCTTCCCCATCCCATCCTTCTGGGTTGTCCCAGTGTACTGGCTTTCATTAAAAAAAAAAAAAAAATTATTAGAGTACAGTTGATTTACAATGTTATGTTAAATTCAGGTGTATAGCAAAGTGAATCAGCTATACATATATATATCCATTCTTTTTTAGGTTCTTTTCCCATATAGGTATTCTAGAGTATTGGTAGAGTTCCTTGTGCTATACAATAGGTCCTTGTTATCTATTTTTTTATATAGTACTGTGTGTATATCAATCCCAACATCCCAGTTTATCCCTCTGCCTTCCTTTTCTCCTTTTGTAACCATAAATTTGTTTTCTCCATCTGTGACTCTGTTTCTGTTTGGTAAATAGGTTCATTTATACCATTTTTTTTTTTTTAGATTCCACATATAAGCACTTTCCTATGATACTCGTCTTTGTCTAACTTACTTCTCTTGAAACCCGTCTTTTAGAATTTTTACAAATTCAGTGTTTGTTTAATTACTGTCAAGTCAAGCAGTGGTTTGTAACTGTTTCTGAAGGCAATGGAATTCATTTAACAGACAAAATGTCATCTCTCAGCCACAAATACACTGAATTTCATTCAGTGCTGATAAAAGAAGTAGAGTATACAAAACACGTCCATTAGGTGGACAATGTTTATCTAAATTAAAAAAAAATTTCCTTCAAAGATAAACTTTGAATTGATTTCACAGACTAGTTACTTGGAACCCAACTGCATCATAGTTATAACCTTTAAATACAAGTTGCCATGGAATCCTTTTATCAAACTAATAGAGTTGACTCAATTGGAATTTCAGGATTTTCTGTTTTATTTCCTTAAAGTGAATATTTCTTGCCCTCTCTGAGACATTGCTTCTCCATATTAATTAACTGATATGGTTTCCTAAATTTACCTCCCTCTCCTCTCCATTTCTTTTGCATATATCTATTGGAATACATTTTAAAGATTTTTGCATGTGAAATGACTCCTGCATCAAAGAGTATGTATAATTTCCCTTCATTTTTAAAATAAAAGATAGGAAAATATGGGAAGGATTTTCAAAACTTTTATGTTCTACGTATTTTGTTTTGATTTATAAATGAATAGCTCTCTATATTTTAGGTATTATAATTTGAGTCTCAAAAAGTTGTTACAAAGCACAGAAAGCAATTTTGCTTTTAATTACTTATAGCTCTCAGTATTTCTGAGTTTAAACAACTCTCCATTAGTGTTCATGGGCAAGACAGGATGCAGAGCAGATATCCTATAAGCAGTGTGATAGATCCAATCATCTGATTCATTATAATACAAATATTGTAATCAATCATAATATTCAGTGTTCCGTAAATTCACAAATCTGTGAAAAGGAGAAGAAAAAAGGAATTAAGCTATCAGTGAGTTTACTGAAAAAGGAAAAGCGATTTCCTGATTATCATCATTCAGAATTAGACAGACATATACATGATAATCATTCATATTTTAAGCAATAATATGAAAATCAACATAAAACCCTGAAAGGAAGAGATTTTTATTTTTTTCTAAGATGTGAAAAAATAGACCTATGTGCTAATTTAATTCCCCTTTAAGTTAATGACATAATGAGTTTCTAGAGCATTAGATAGAATAAATATTGTCCTACATTTCCATACCTGAGTCCTAGGAAAAAGGCTTATGTTTAATATAGCCTTGAATTTTTATGCCTGAGGCCAGTCTTTCTCCTCCTTCCAATTCTGATTCCTGAGCTGGTGGGAACGGGTCATCAGTCCACAGTCATAATCAAGGAACCATGCTCTCTATATTTTGGTTTCCTGAGCCTTGAAAAACCTTTTGGTTAATGTAGTTTCTCCATTTTGAGTCCTGTCACAAATCCCATTTCTGATGACTTCTGTCTGTGTCTTTCTCATGTCGGTTCCCCAAGTTCAGCTACACCTATAAGTAGGTAGACTTTGAGCCTTCCCAGTTAGGAATGATTTGAGTAGTTTGCAAATCATGGTTCTGTTGACACAGCTATATAACCAATAGAGCCAATTTGATTTTTCCCAAACTGCTGTTCTAATGGGACAGTGGTCTGAATGCAGAATAGATCTAATGTGTTGAAATAGATTTAGAAAACATCGTGTGTATCATTAGCCTGATATATGTTGTTATCGTCACTTTTGTCAATGCTGTTGCATGATTTCTTAGGTTATTTAATATGCAAGTAGATAGTGACTGTGAATATAAAAGAATGAGTATTTTCTACACTCCTTTAACCTTGGGACTCTTTTTCACCTCCCTACCATCACCATTGCATTTATCTTAATGTTGCATTTAGCACAATTCCAGATAGACATATTTTGGGAATTTGAGGATGAAGATATGTTTCTCACATGAAAATTGAATTCTTGGCCCACTGGAAGAGAAAATACACTAAGTTTTTAAAATCAGTCTGTAACATTTTTAAATGGATTAGACATTTTTCTCTTCCTGGATTATAAGTAGTTGACAATAGACTTTTATTAAGGGGAGAGCAAAAGATGCTCTGAAGTGCTAAACATCCCTAGGGGGTTTCCAAGTGGAGTCCCATCATGAATGTTCCTAGCAGGGGACATCACACACTTTAGGGATGTAGTAAGGCCACTGACATTAATGATGTTGGAAATTATGTTTACTTCAGTTCCTTTAGTGAGAACAGAAGAAATTGAATGTGTAGTCTGTATCATCAACCTTTTATCTCTGGTATTACAGTGAATCTGATTACCTTGCAAACCAAAGGTAGGGACTGAGAGAAGTAAAATGGTAGAGGCCATAAAAAGTAGGGCTTGACATGAATGGTGCATCCATAATGGTTTGTTTCAATCTGGCTCTGCAGCAGTTCATGAGCCTCATCTCCCAAAGCAACCCAACCACACATAAAACCCTGTAGAAGCTGTCAAATGCTCAGTGCTATTTCAGGTTGTTCAGTTGCCAAGTTGTGTCAGACTCTCTGTGAACCCTTTGACTGTAGATGTCAAGTTCCTCTGTCCTCCACTGTCTCCCAGAGTATGCTCAAATTTAAGTCCATTGAGTCAGTGATGCTATCTAACCATCTTATCCTCAGTGCTATAAAGACCACAAATATTTATAAGATATACATCACATGTGTACAACATATGTCTCTTTTTTTTCTTCTGACTCTAAACAAAGGAGTTGGAAATAAGATAAAGCAACTGAATAAATCATTGTAAGAAAGCAAAATGCTGTAACTATGAGAATAAAGAGGATGATTTGTTTCTTTTCTTTGAAAGGTCACCTCAGGTCTAAGGGTTAGAAAGACAAGTAAGATAATGAAAGTAATATATAAACAAGGTAAAATTGTGTCCTATCACAGTTAAAGGAATGAGAGGTGGTTTGTAGAGTGGTTACAGAGCTGGTTTCTAGAGATTCTGGTCCAGATTCCTGGATTGAACTCTCTGGGTTCAAATTCCATCATTACCACCTCACTAAGTCCCTGTCCTCATATAATTCTCTCATTCTCTCTGCTTTTCATTTCCATCAAGTACAAAATGGTGTAGATGATGATAAATGCCATGCTTGTCTGATAGAGCCATTGTGATGACGAAAGATGTTCATGTATAAAATATCTAGATAGGATAGCAATTAAGTGTTATTATTAACAACAAATTATATCCAATGAAGATGATCAAAGAGGGGTTCAGAATGAAGATCACAATGACATAATCTATAAACAGGTGACATGTATACCTGTGGCGGATTCATTTTGATATTTGGCAAAACTAATACAATTATGTAAAGTTTAAAAATAAAATAAAATCAAAAACAAACAAAAAAAAAGAATTAAGCATGGTGTTATAGGGAGAGGGATAGTCATGAATAAAGGCATCAAGAAGAGAAATCAAAAGGTAGGTTTGAGAAACAGCAAACCAATCATTTGGGATAAAGCATTGATCCTTTACTGGTTGGTTTGCACATTTTGTGGGAAAAAAGTAGGAGATGATTCTGGGAAAGGTATAGTTTGTAAGTCTTTAAAAGATAGGAAGAGGAGTTTCAAATGGGATTGTATCAATGTCTGTGCTGCTAAGTGATTTGAAAGTCACTGTAACTCTGCAATTATCATATCAAAATAGTTCTGTATATTATTTGTTTAAATAGCTAATTGTCTTAGAGTAAGAAAATCCCTGGACTTGAGCAGAAGATATGGATTCAAAACCATCCTTTATACCTTTAGATTTAAACACTGGAAGCTTTAGTATCTTAATCTTTAAAGTAGGGAAAGCAATGTCTAAATCACAATTGTTTCTAAGATCAAATAATTATATAAAAAAGCACATGCAGTGCTGGGATTAGGTAGATATTTAATCAGTTTTACTGTAAAGTCTCTGCTCCAATAAAATCTGTCTATATTCTCCTCATGATAGTCAATTTATCAGACTGTCCAGTGTGCTATTCAAATTTTTGGACCCCAACGTTAAACATCCCATCTCATTCTAGATTGCAGGGAAGTTCTCCAAAGTTTCTAGAGTCCCTGAGGTTATTCATCCTGAGTTACATCTTTTGGGTTGACAACTATAGAAAGTTTAAAAATACACTGACTTCTGAGTCAGCATCTTTTTCTTACAATATGGATAGCATATCTGGTTGCCAGATTTCCCCAATCACTCTTCTGCCATGCTGATGCTCTATAATGGCTCCAAGGAAAGAAACAGAAACCATCATGCAATGAAAAGCAAAATGAATAAAAGAAGGCAGGTTAATTGACAGTTTTGCTGCAACAGCATTTAATTTGAATTATTTGCTAGTTACTCTTCACCCATTGATTTTTAGGTTCACTGATTCTTTGTTTGCATTCCCCCTTTTAGTTTTAGATTGAGAAGTGATGTATCATTTGGGTAATTTTCCAGAATCACCTTTGTTATTTTGTCAGTGGCAGGCAGCACAGATGGGTATTCGAAGGTCTCTGTATAAATGCCAGCAATAGAGGTGGTAACACTGTCCTGAGTGCTTTCTCATGAAACAAATCAGATAAAGAAGCGGAAGCATTGCCAAGGCTGGCCACGACAGATGAAGTGGATCCAATAATAGACATCTCAATGGATACATACAGATGATTCAATATTGTGTGACCTTTCCTTTCAAACTCACTCACAGGAAACATTTTCTAACGGGATGCTAAGAAGATTGTTCTCCCACTCAGTTCCTTGGAAGGAAGCACTATTCTCTGCATCTCCCTCATCCAATAAATACTTTGTGAAAAGACTGGCCAATGTTAGGAAAAGAGAATTTCAGTTCTCATGCCATTATAAAGGATTCAACTATAGCCTAAATGTTTCCCTTTTTTCACCCGCATCCATTTATTTCTCCTGAAATACACTGTTCATGAATATATATATACTATGACCTTCGGTGTGTCTCAGAAAGTTCACAGTAATAATTTGAACCTTTAAGAGACCCAAGAATTTTAAATATTTCTTAATGCAAACTACCTCTGTGGTGACATACGTCCATAGCTAAGATGGTTACATCTGACAGTTATCACGCTTGTTCTCTGCAGTGCTGTTGATAAGCATTGGCACGGTGATTGGCATACATGTATGGAGTCACCTTTTTCAAGCATTATAGAATCAGAACATATTCCAGCTAAACACATGATTGTGAAATGCATTTCCTATATGACTTTGGATCTAGGCTGCTAGAAACAATACTTTTGTAAATGACAACTCTCCTCAGAGTTTAGACATATACTGCATGGAAGAAAGTTTTCAACTTTAAGTAAAACTATTTAACCAAATTTGGTAAGATGATCATGGATCAAATTTAATATGAGTGTTCCATGGCATTATTATTTTTTGCAGAATTTTTTGTAGGCTAGTTAAAAGTAATAACTTTTCTTTGTTAGACATAATCTCTTGGCCTCAGTTTTCTTTTATATTAAAAGGGGGTAAAATAGTTATTATCAGATTAATGATTGAATAAGTATGCTGAAGCTAATAACTGATATACAACAGCTACTCATGTGGGGAAAGAAGATCTTCTACAGCTGTTTCACGTGCATGGAGGTGCTCCTTTCCTTACGTGTGTGAGTCTATAAGCAGCTAGCAGGTCTCTCAGAGGAAGTCTTCTGAAAAATAGACATGTATCTGTAATCCTTGCATTGTATTTTTAATTTAACAAGAGAAAGTACACCAAAACACATTTTCTGTTTTTATTGAAGTATAATTGATTTACAATGTTGTATTAATTTCAGGTGTACAGTGCACACACACACAAACAGACACACACACATATATATATATGCACACACACACACATGCTTTTTCAGATTCTTTTCCATTAGCTGTTAGTACAAGCTAACAAGTATAGTTTCTTGTGGTATATAGTAGTTCCTTGGTGTTTATTTTATGTACAGTGGAGTGTATCTGTTAATCACACACTTTTTAATGTAAATTTCCAAAGTTGCAAAATTAGTCTATATGTTTGTTTTTTGAATCTGACGAATTGACAGCTGTATCATAGTGAAGAAAGACCTAAGCCATTCTCAGATGAAGTCTACTGGACACTGAACAGCTAACTGTGGCAGAGACCCACTAGTCCCTTGTCTCTTTCCCAGATGAGGAAACAGAGGCCAGGACATTCACAGTGGTTTATTTACGCCAGGGGTAGAGTCCCTGTGATAGTAAAATCTTCCAGCCCAGTGATTTTTCAGCCACGTCTCCTCATCTCGATATTTGGTTTCCCATGGCTTCAAGATTAAAGCAATGAAACCATCAGTTTAAAAAATCACTAAGTTCAACAACAGCTGGACTATTTGGAATATGGTTGAAAAACGTGGTTTTGTGCAGGAAGGCCATTGTATAATCAAAAATAGATATTTGATTCTTACCTGCTGCTGCTTCTGCTAGGTCGCTTCAGTCGTGTCCGACTCTGTGCGACCCCATAGACGGCAGCCCACCAGGCTCCCCCGTCCCTGGTATTCTCCAGGCAAGAACACTGGAGTAGGTTGCCATTTCCTTCTCCAACGCATGAAAGTGAAAGGTGAAAGTGAAGTCGCTGTCGTGTCCGACTCCTAGCGACCCCATGGACTGTAGCCTACCAGGCCCCTCCATCCATGGGATTTTCCGGGCAAAAGTACTGGAGTGGGTTGCCATTGAAACTCACCTACTAAAACTTAAATATTTCCCAATGTAATGTGATGCTGGTGATGCTGACTGGTGTCACTGACTCAATGGATATGAGTTTGCACGAGCTCCAGAAGTTGGTGAAGGACAGGGAAGCCTGGCGTGCTGCAGTCCGTGGGGTCGCAAAGAGTCAGACACAACTGAGTAACTGAATGAACTGAATGTAATGTCCCTCAATTATTTTTTCCTGTTTATAGTTTCTCTCATTTTCTCTACATGTGTACCCCATTTTCTCTTACTTTAGAGAAATTTAACATCTTATTTGCAGAGCATGGCAGATTGAAAGCGTACAGCACCAAGACTAGGGAGACAGGAGCTAATAAGGCTTTTGCTGATAGAAAGGGCCCAAATATTGCTTAAGGTCAAAATGAAATTTAATGATCTTTCTGGCTAACAGATTCTATGATTTTGTTTTACTTTGTTTTTGGTTTAAATAAGACCTGATTCCATGGTTCCAAATCCTCAAAAAACATAGATATTGTTTTTAATTCTTACATATCTAGAGACATTTTGATATTAAGGCTCAAGATTTCCTGAAGATACCATTCTAGTCTAAGACAGTATAAAAATGGTTGGTCAGATGAACATGTCAAATCACAGAAAGCTTAAAGCATATTTGCTGTATTCTAGAAAGCAAGGAAATGCATGACACGTTTTACAAAATGTTTATGGCAAGAATTAGAATCTTTTTTTTAAATAATGAACTCCTGAAAACTGAAAACCTAGGTATGCAGAATGCCTTGTACCCTGATGATGCCAGATAAATGAGGACTTACTAGCCAGAGTCTTTCCATAGAGACAAGAAAAGCCCTTCTCTGCACTGGTCATCCTTAATTACACCGAGTTTTTGGTGTGTCTCTTCAGGAGAAGGTCACCATGTCAAGAATAATGAGGGGAAATGGCATTGTGAACATTACCGAGTGAGATGTGGTATATTTCTTACTTTCAATTATTGTCTCTTTGTTTGAATCATTAGCATTTGGCAGATTTGTTGCTGAGTTTGTTGTTCTGATTTAAAACTTGGGGTTAGGTTGAATATGTTCTTATCTTGATCTTATTTTTCTGCCTTGACTTGCATTTCTTTCTGAGTTTCTGACTTGAATTGCTCTATTTCTTTTTTTTTTTTTTTTTCTGCTGAGCTTTGCTTTGCCTTGTTGTATTCCTATCTGGAGGTGTTCTCCTCACCCACTTCATCATCTTGTTATATTTCTAATTTTGCCTGTTTTGTTTCTCTGAGTTGTTCATTAGCTTTTTGGTGTTTTCTTAAAGTTATTTTATTTAGTGCAGTACCTAATCAGTAAACTTCCTTGCTTGCTGCAGGAATTCCAAGTCCTTTTGTGTTTTCTGTCGGTTCTGATATTGCCTGAGAGGGGTTTCTGTGCTTTGGCTAATGTGCTGTTGTCTAAATTTGCAGGGTTTCAGCTCATTACACTGACTTTAATTTTGATGTATTTGTATTTTATCCAGTTCAAGTCATGTTTCTTTCCTCTATCAATTTAATTACTTTCTGCCTGGGCAACATTGTGTTTATACAATTGCTGCTAAAGTGACAAAAGGTTTCTATTTAAATCACCACCCAGAACATCAGCAATTCAGTCTAAAAGATGCATGGAGCACCTTTGATTGATGTCTTATCTTTGTGTGGGAAAGGAAATCTAGAATATTGAGAAGGTCTTCTTTATAGAAGGTAGTCAAGCCTGGTTTACAGCTATGGAGTCATTAATGTAGGAGATGAGTGTAGGGCTATGAGGTCACTGTACTGCTTCCCTGTAAGATAAGAATATATGACCAATTTCTGTTCTGTACAAGTCATGTCTTTATATCAATAGCAGGAAAAATGTCTTTCTTAGGTGTTTAACTTATTTTTATCTTGAATACCAAGTTCCTGCTCTCATCTGTCTATGGGGGTATATACATTGTCTCTAAGTTCCTGGGTCTGAATCTTGGTCTTTCTCTAATAATTTTGCATTTGAGTTTGTAAGTCAGAAGCATTGCTTGAGTTTCCATTATATGCACAGCGATAGAGCAACTGATGGAAAAACAAATAACTTGGGAAACATGGTAACTCTTCCTGTTTTCAAAACATTTTTAATAATGGGGAAACAGGGAAAAGCATATGAGAAATATATCTTTGGAAACAGAAACAGGGAAACACCACAAGAAATCCATGGTTGGTTACTTCTGGGATATAATTTGCACACCTCCTACAGGTATCGCGATAGCCATTTGAAAATGCTTCAGAGACCCAGGCTGATAGGCGCAGGCTCACACTTGTTTGCCTGAACGAGTGTCATAGATACAGGCCATCAATTGGCTCATGAATATGACCAGCCAGTGTGCTCTTTCCTCACTTGCTTAGTTCTGCTTTACATGTACCTAACACACGTATTGGAGAAGGCAATGGCACCCCACTCCAGTACTTTTGCCTGGAAAATCCCATGGATAGAGAAGCCTGATAGGCTGTGGTCCATGGGATCGCTAGAGTGGGACACGACTGAGCGACTTCACTTTCACTTTTCACTTTCATGCACTGGAGAAGGAAATGGCAACCCACTCCAGTGTTCTTGCCTGGAGAATCCCAGGGATGGGGCAGCCTGATGGGCTGCAGTCTATGGGGTTGCACAGAGTCGGGCACAACTGAAGCGACTTAGCAGCAGCAGCAGCATGCTCAGCAAGACTGTACCGTTTACTAAGAAGAAAAAAAAAAAAGATTAAAAAAAAATCAATGCCTTTTCAGTAAAAGTATTTTCTCTAGTACTGGATAATTTTCCTGGGCCTCAGTTTTCCTACCTGTATGATGGGGATGAATGAAGTATGCAAAACAAACAGCGTATCAT
This sequence comes from Bubalus kerabau, assembly GCF_029407905.1. Lineage (NCBI taxonomy): Eukaryota > Metazoa > Chordata > Mammalia > Artiodactyla > Bovidae > Bubalus > Bubalus kerabau. The sequence goes on along the minus strand of NC_073628.1, from coordinate 73,474,638 downwards.
TTCTAGAATATTCAGCTCAGAATCTGTCACAGGTGAGAGCTCTGTCAGGGAAAGTAATCTTTCCTTCTGCTCCCCTCTTGTCAGGGTCAATCGTCTCACTCTATCAAATAAAAGTAAATTTCTGGCCTAGTTCATAGCCAAGATTATTATAATATATTACATTAACACACTTGACCTTGATAGAGAATGGTTTTTCTGAGTTTATTGCCTGGCAACAGAATGGCAAACTCTCTGCTTCCCACACTCTTTGGCCCTCCTCTTGCCAAGCCTGGAGCTATATAACCTCTCCCGTAAGGTTCACTGCCCTCAATCCCTGGGGCCAGTATAGAATTCACCTGCAAGATGCAAACTCTTGCTTTAAGATTCTCAGGAAGTCAATCCTCCTGAAGAATCTGACCTTGACTTTGCAACCTCCTAGCACATTCCCCGGAGAAGGCAATGGCACCCCACTCCAGTACTCTTGCCTGGAAAATCCCATGGACAGAGGAGCCTGGTAGGCTACAGTCCATGGGGTCGCTAAGTCGAAGACTGAGCGACTTCACTTTCACTTTTCACTTTCATACATTGGAGAAGGAAATGGCAACCCACTCCAGTGTTCTTGCCTGGAGAATCCCAGAGAAGGTTGAGCCTGATGGGCTGTCGTCTTTGGGGTCGCACAGAGTCGGACACGACTGAAGCGACTTAGCAGCAGCAGCAGCAGCAGCATGTTCCCAAGACCTACCCTCACCACTCTCATCTTCTTGGTGCTGGTAATTGACTCCCTCTGTGTTCTTGGAAACCTGCCCAGTACCCCAGAACCCGTGTTGCTGTCTGGCTCTTACTAGGCTACCTTCTGAGACTAAAGTCTACCCTGCATTCTTCTTGACCCTAGATTCTAACTATACACAAGGTTGTTGTGCTGAATTTGCTGGCTTGTTGGGCCTTCCAAGTTCTGCCTATTTGGAGATGAACGTGGTTGTACTCGTCAGTCTGTCCAGATGTCTCCATTGCAGCCCTGTCATTATTCTACGTTCTTTAGCCTGTGTCCTTCTAATGTGTCCTTGGCACGTTTTGAGTACCAGCTTATTGTTGTGTTCTGCCCATACAAACCCATACTATTAGAAGCCATACTTTTCCCCTGAACCTTCAGCTAGATATTCAGACTGCCTATGCATCCTGATGGTGGAAAGATTGAGGGCAGGAGGAGAAGGGGGCAACAGAGGATGAGATGGTTGGATGGCATCACTGACTCAAAGGACATGCTTTTGAGCAAGCTCCAGGAGATGGTAAAGGACAGCGCAGCCTGACGTTCTGCAGTCCATGGGGTCGCAAAGAGTCAGAGATGACTAGACGACTGAACAACAACAACCCACCCATGTAAATGTCTCTCCATTGGGTTCTGCCTTTCATTTCAGAGCTGATTTGTTATGCTGGGCATCTTTACTTCATATCTTGCAGACTTCTTGTAGCATTATGTTTTTTTTCTGTGACAACCATACCTTTTTTTGTATGTTTGCATTTGAGATTTTTTGTGTGTGATGATTCCTTTTAGATTAAAATGCCTTTTCATGTAGCCCTTTGGATCCTTTCTATCCTCACTGAAATGGATCATTATGAACTTACCTTATTCCAAAGTGTATTCAGTATTGAACAACATGGTAACTCATGTTTAGGACAGGGGTGCCAAATTTTTATGAACTGTAAAGCACTGTCCATAGTTATAATGAAGCATCTACATAAAATTGTGTAATATGTGAGTTTCTTATTCCTCAAATAGCCTAATTGATTGTTCATTGGGCTCACTCAGCCAAAAGTAGAGAGAAACTTTGTACAGACATCATTAGTTTTTCTCCATTTAGAGATTAATCATGAAGAGCTCTGGCTCTTTAATTCTGTAATTTGTATATTTAATGGGCTGCTGCAGAATCTATGACAGTAATTAGCATAGCCTGAAAACTCATTAATACGCAACAACATGATTAATGCAGCATTAATGCAAACATGACTGAAGTTATTTGGGTTATGTAGTAAGAAGATTAAAGCTAAAATGTCCTGTTTGTTTTACCAGTGGTGAGTATAATAGGGTGGCAAAAAAATAAAATAAAATAAAAACAGGTATCAAATTAGCTGTTTTAAAATAGAGAAAAAAACAGAAAAAATTTAAATCAAGGTGACTTCCCTTTTCACTTAGCTCTAAAATTTCGGGCAAAAAATATTCTCTACTTTTCCATCTATTCATTTATTCATAAAATTATTAATAAAGGTAAATTCCCTCAACCTTTTGGTTTAACCTAGTTAACCTTTCAGCAGCTTTAATATAATGTTATTAGTCTTATGATGAAAAAATCTTTAAATTATACCGATCTTTAACCAATATATTATACATTTGTCTTGACTAATATACACTATTGGCTATGACAAATAATTAAGAGACTCGTCGGTGATTATGTAAAAGTTGTAAACTCTGGCCCCTTATCACTATGCTACCGTTTTAAGTTGTTGTATAATACTTTGTAAGATATTGTTATTCTAATTCCATAGATTTCAACAAAAGCACATATTTGTCACATATTACATGTGAAGTAATGAAATAATCAATAGTTTTTTGGAAGAAATAGCTGTAAAAGTCTTGCTTGTTGTTCTTGGCTTCTTATATAGTCATACTGAAGTCTTTTTTTTTTTTTTTTCTATTTAATATAATCTGCTTTATTAGCTGCCCTAACCTTTAAATGACTTATTTCTCCATCTTGTAGTCAAATGTCAAGAGTCATTTATCATACCTGAAACAAAACTTGCATTTTCAGGTCAAGCAATCTTGAAAGACTGAAGGGGAAAAAAAGTATATATCGGCTTTCTTGTGTTTGTTTTCCTCTATCTGTAATGAGAAAATCTTGATTTTTTTTAATTAAAAAAAAAAAATCAAGTAACTATATATTAGGTACCAGATTCTTGGCTGGGCCTTGTGGAGGAAGAGTGAACCCACCATATGGTATCTGGACTTGATAATGGCCATGTTGTAGAGGAGAAGCTCTTTTCCACCTAAGGATTTTGACAGATGGGAACAAAACAGAGCTATAGAAAACAAAGAAAGAAATCAGCATTACTGCTACCAACAGATGGCACTATTAGCGGCTTAAGTAGTGACTATTTGTGAGACCAGTGTATTTGCTAACAGACTTTCAAAGGATAGTCTATTTTTAAGGAGACAAGCCTCTATAAATACAAGAAAGTAATACACGTGCTCAATTTTCTTTAACTAGGGCCTTGTCAAAATCTCTGTAAAGTTTATTTAAAATCATATATATATATATATATATATATATAGACTATTTCACTTCATTTAAATATATCATCTTTCACACAAATGCACGTGTGTCAAATTAAGTTGTAGCAGAAATTTAAAGCAACATAATTAGAGGAAAACTGGTCTTTACATATAATCCATACAGAATTATATTACGCTGGCCAACTGGTACTTACAAAACTGAGCAAGTAAATTCTACTGAAATATACCAACTTCCTATTTATTTTTAGAAGAGAAGACCTAGAAATAGAAAATGCATCATTGGGTAAAATCATTTGCCTCTAATGTTTTATTTCACCTCTATGGGTTTAGTGTACTAGAGAACTGTTTAATCAGACCATTACCAAATTGAATAAATGGCTACTTAGTGATTACTGGACTATTAAGTGATTGGGGTTTTGGAGAGCTTCTTTTTATAAATAAGCTTTCTTTGAATAGTTCATATAAGACCATCCTAATAAATGATATGGAACAGAATCTATTTGCTATACAATATCTCAGTCTTTTCTTTATTTCTGTATAGTGACAAAACAGCCAGTCTTCTTAGATTGTAGCCAACTGTTTTATTTTACAAAGTTATGCAGCCTTGGCTATCATATCCTCATACGGCCATTAACAGTGTTTGCGATCACTGGTTCAGAAAAATGCAGAAATGAGACACTTTTGTTTTGTCTTGAATTGGAAACAACCAAGACTTTAATACATTTAGAGAATTTTTTTTTGTGTAGCTGTACTCCAGGGGCCTGTTGTTGAGGTCTTTGAAAAGTGGTGAAGAGGATGAATTGGTGCATCATTATTAAGGGATGGTGTCACAGTTAGCAAGCAAATATCCCATTAGAATTTGGGGATCAGGAATGGTTTTGCCCTGGATTTGGGGGAAGCGAAAAAGAAACATGTTGATTAAAGGTTGAGCTAAAAAACATTTTGTCTAAACTCTATAAATTCTTGGGGTTTCATCAGTTGTCACATCTTCTCCATACTAATGCCCCCAGAATGTACAGTCTGTAAGAAAGACTCAATATTCATTTCTTTTTTTTTTAGTGGTTTTAAAATTTTTACTATGATTCACAGAAAAATTTTTTTTCCATATTCCAAAAATGCACACATCCTGTTAAAGGGAACCATATGAAACTGCAGATATTGGACCTTTTGATTTTAAAAATGGTAATTTCATATAGTTCAATCTCTATGTATAACATAACAGAAACAAAAAATAATGAAACAAACTTACCTCTACTATGTATAATATACTGCATTACTTATATTTTATCCTACTTCACTTCATATATTTTCTCTTTTAAATTTAAGTATAATTTATAATACAATGTTGTGTTAGTTGAAATATAGTTAATTTATGATGTGTTAGTTTCAGATGTACATCAGAGTGATTCAGTTACACATACACACACATATATAAACTATATCTATTCTTTTTCTTTTCTATTATGGATTATTACCAGATAGTATAGTTCCCTGTGCTATATAGTAGATCCTTGTTGTTTATTTCATATATGGTAGTGTGTATATTTTAATCCTGAACTCTGTATTTATCCCTCCCCCACCTTCCCCCGTTGGAAACTGTGGCTTTGTTTTTTTATATCTTTGAGTTTGTATCTGTTTTGTAAATGCATTCATTTATATTCTTATTTTTAGATTCCACATATAAGTGATGTCATATGATATTTGTCTCTCTCTGTCTGGCTTACTTCACTTAAGTATGATGATCTCTAGGTCCATTTATATTGCTACAAATGGCAACCTTTCTTTTTTTTTTTTTTTACAGCTGAGTAATACTCCATTGTTTATATAAACCACATCTTCTTTACCATTTGGACACTCAGGTTGCTTCCGTTTCTTGGCTATTGTAAGTGGTGATGCTATGAACATTGCAGTGCATGTATATTTTCAAATTATAGTTTTCTCCAGATATATGCCCAGGAGTGGGATTGCTGAATAATATGGTAGCTCTATTTTTATTTTTTTAAGGAACCTCCATTATGTTCTCCATAGTGGCTGTATCAATTTACATTCCCACCAACAGTATAAGAGGGTTCTCTTTTCTTCACATCCTCTCTAGCATTTATTGCTTTAGACTTTTTGATGATGGCCATTCTGACCGGTGTGAGGTAGTACCTCATTGTAGTTTTGATTTCTCTAGAATTAGCAATGTTGAGCATCTTTTCATGTGCCTTTTGGCCATCGTATGTCTTCTTTAGAGGAATGTCTGTTTAGATCTTCTGTCCATTTTTTGACTGGGTTTTTTGTATTTTGTTTTTTTGTTATTGCACTGTGTGAGCTGTTTGTATATTTTGAAGATTGTTTCCTTGTCAGTTGCATTGCTTGCAAATATTTCCTTCCATGTTGTAAGTTGTCTTTTTGTTTTGTTATGTCCTTTGCTGTGCTAAAGCGTTTAAGTTTAATTAGGTCTCATTTGTTTATTGTTGTTTTTATTTCCATTACTCTAGGAGATGGATCCAAAAAGATATTGCTGTGATTTATATCAAAGAGTGTTCTGCCTATGTTTTCCTCTAGGAGTTTTATAGTGTGCAGCTTTACATTTAGGTCTTTAATTCATTTTGAGCTTATTTTTATGTCTGATGTTAGAGAATGTTCTAAGTTCATTCTTTCACATGTAGCTGTCATCAATACACATTTCTTAACTAGAGTAAGAACTTACTGTAACTTTACACAGAAATATACTTTTCTATATAAAGTACTGTGCACTTGTGAGAAGTTGGACCCTGGAAAGGTTGTGCAATGAGGATACTGAGGCTTCTGTTCTCCCAGAGAGGCCCTGAGATTGCTCAAGTTATAGGACCCTTTCCATCTTGAGGTTGGACAATATTTAAGATGTGTCTAATTACAAGCTTTCTGTTCTGTAATCTGTAAAGGTACAGCATAGCCCTCTGTGGTTAATACCAAATCAAAGGCCTCTCAAAGCAAATAAAAATCAATGGACTTTAATAGTAATAATAATAATAGCTAATACTTAAGTCATTCGTTCAGTCGTGTCCAACTCTGCGACCCTGTGGACTGTAGCCCACCAGGCTCCTCCGTCCATGGGATTCTCCAGGCAAGAATACTGGAGTGTGTTGCCATTTCCTTCTCCAGGGGATCTTCCCAACCCAGGGATCGAACCCAGGTCTCCCACATTGCAGGCAGACGCTTTAACCTCTGAGCCACCAGGGAAGCCCAGCTATTACTTACACAGGGTCAAAAGTTTCTAAGTACCTTAAACACATAATTATTTCATATCCCCAAGAATTTTGTAAAAAATGAAACTCTCATTATCTCCAATTATACATGAAGAAATTAAGTACAGAAAAGTTAAATAAGGTCCAAGGTCACATATAAATTAAGTTTTAGAGCTGATATTTGAACCCAGACACTGTGGCTCTAATATCTATTTATTTTTTTAATTTTTAATTGGAGATATCCATCCACAGATGAATGAATAAAGAAGTTGTGGTACTTATATACAGTGGAATATTAGTCATAAAAAGGAACAAATTTAAGTCAGTTCAACTAAGGTAGATGAACCTAGAGCCTGTTATATAAAGTGACGTAAAGTCAGAAACAGAAAAATATTGTATATCAATACATGTATATAGAATCTAGAAAAATGGTACTGATGGAGCAATTTGTAGGATAGGAATGCAGAGAATGGAATTGTGCATTCCATTTGAGCAGGAGGAGGAGTGGCTGGGACAAATTGAGAGGGTAGCGTTTATTCTGAATTGCTAAGATAAATACCAAATTCCCTCTTTGAAGTCACACCAAAGAAACGTCTTAACAAAATGATATAGGACACATGGAAAGGGAAAAAAAAAAGATTGTTTTAACTCTTGCAGTACTGTAAGTTGGAGAACAGGGTGAGGGCTGGCTGGAGCCTCCTGTTTAGCCAGCTAGGGAAATGGGTCTCAGGCTGGGTCCTCTTTTAAGTACATGATGTGTGTGTGTATTAGTCACTCAGTCGTGTCCAACTCTTTGTGACCCCATAGTGTGTAGCCCACTAGGTTCCTCTGTTCATGGGCTTTTCCAGTTGAGAATACTGGAGTGGGGTTGCAATTTCCTTCTCCAGAGGATCTTCCTGACCCAGGGATCGAACCTGGGTCTCCTGCATTGCAGGCAGAATCTTTATTGTTTGAGCCACCAGGGAAGCTGCTGGAAAATCCTTTTAACTTTCTGGTTTTCTCAAAAATTTCTAACTTTCTCCAAAAGTAGTTAATATGTTTGGAGTGATTTAATTGAGATACTATGCAATTATATGACCTGATTAAAACAAAAATATTTGTTCATAAACATGTTTGTCTGCACAAAGGAAAACGTTTCTCTGATATTTAAAACAAGTTTGACTTATTTTTACTGAATTGAATTTACCTAATATTTTAGTCTTGTGATAAAGTATTAGACATGAATTAATAGCCAAATTCAAATATATGCCTTGTTCTCATGCAAATATATTTTTCTCAATTGCTACAGTAGTGTGCTTAAGAAAATAGAATTAAGTTGCAGTGAGAAGGGACTCAGTTACTTACAAGGATTCATTTCCTAACAGTAAGAGTGATCATACAATGATATGGGCTACTAAAAGTATTACGAAGTTTTACTTTTTCATTCATTCAGCATGCATTTATAAGCATTCTGGTATTTTCAAAACACATTTTTAGAGATAATAAATATTGCAGTCTGATCACATTTGTAGCTTATGTATTCCTTGGCCTGAAACAAGACTGGTCTCTTCTAGTAAAATATCCTTTCCCTCTGGACAGTGTCCCAAGATGCCATTGCAGTAAAGCACTTGATCCCTGACACACCAAGGTTGCCCAAGCTGTAGACGAGGTGCAGTTCTAGATAGCCAACAGAGCTCCCATCGTGCCCTACTTCTGCCAAGCGAGATAAAGTTGGGTAGGACAGGGGCTGATTAGCCAAGGGCTTCTTGGCTATGCTACACTGGCTTCCATGAATCTTCAGGAGCATCCCCATTCTTTCCATTCTCTATTTATAAAAGAGGCTATATGGAGTGATTATACCAAAATAGATGGGTGCTTATGTATTGATCTGCAGGAGGTCCCTTAAGCCCTTGGGATGCTTTTTGTTTGTTATTTTTGTTTTTCGTTTGTCATGGTGTTGAAAGAAGAGCCGACTCCTTCCTCTTGGATTCCCTTACTCATAAAGAAAATTCTTCCATGCAAGAACCAGGGCATGAGTATACTGTTATCTTCAACATGTAGGGTCAGAATCAGAAGTAGACATTTTGATTTCATTTTGAGTTAAGCAATGTATTATTTGAAAGTGCAACAAGATAAATTGTTTTCATTTTATTTCACTTCTGTGATTCTAGTTTTCCCCAAAGGAGTCTGAAATATGATTGAATATTAGTCCAGTTGCTTGCATTAGCTGAGTTTGTTAGTAGAAAGGCTTTTGTATAGAACTTCCAAAGCACATTTCTTTAATGCTGCTTGGGGTCATTGAACACTTTCAAACATTAGACTTGACATGAAAGACACTAAACCATTTCAAGGTCAAGATCACTCAGAAATTATACTAATGCTGCAAGTAAAACTTGTTTTCCTACTACACTTGTTCTGCAAAATAGAACAGCATATTTCAGTACATTTTTTATACTTTGCATATTAAAATTAAGTTTTGATATATCTTTTTTGATATGAATCAATATAAGTACAATTCAATGAAATATATGTGCATATATATGCATATGTACAATTGTATATATGAAGTATATATGTATATGTATGCGCCTAGATCTTCTATTGGAGAAGGCAATGGCACCCCACTCCAGTACTCTTGCCTGGAAAATCCCATGGATGGAGGAGACTGGAAGGCTGCAGTCCATGGGGTCGCTGAGGGTCTGAAATGACTGAGCGACTTCACTTTCACTTTTCACTTTCCTGCATTGGAGAAGGAAATGGCAACCCACTCCAGTGTTCTTGTCTGGAGAATCCCAGGGACGGGGAAGCCTGGTGGGCTGCCATCTATGGGGTCGCACAGAGTCAGACATGACTGAAGTGACTTAGCATAGATCTTCTATAAGACATGAAAGTACAACTGATATGCTTTGTAGATATATGTCAGAAAGTTTATTTTTCAACTGTATAGAAACAAAATATAAATGATACAAATTCATTTTTTAAAATAATATTTTCATAACCACATTTTTTGAAAATTTAAGTTTAGCACTTGTTTGCTAGAATCACTTGTTAAAATATCAACCATTTTACAAGTTGTGAAAGTAGAACATATTATTTGTCAGGAAACCAAAATACATGCTGAATTTTCTATTTTTTTCTGCTTAAAATGAGTGTGATATGTAAATTATAATTCACAATCCAATTGTCATTAAATGGCATTCAGTCTTATTTTAGATCATCATGACTTCAATCCAACATGCCACAATTGTCTAAAATGATCTCAAAGTAGAATGTATTTATATGGTAGATGAAATAATTATAACTGTAAGGTGATTGAAATTGAACATATAATGTATAAAAAGGAGGGATGACAACTTACCTTGATAATTAGTGAAAGCATTTTTATTAAGATAATATATTCCTCATAATATAATTGCCTTTCTTGTGAAATTCTGATTTTTTATTAATGACTATATAAATATTTTGGTGTGCAAAAGCAGTTTGGGAAAATAATCTGGAGTTGGATAAATGGAAAGATACAAATATAGACAGAGCTATATAAATAGATCTATCTGTGTGTGTATAAAATTTTTTACCTAAAATTTCATGCACTATAGGTCTATATTTTTGTAATTAAGATAAAAGCTACTCAGAAGAGGAAATTGTCTAAGATGGCCTGTGGTAACATTTGTTGCAGTTTATAGCACTTGGCTTGTTAATTGCTTTTGATAATAGAGTGTTTACTTTGATGGGTCCATCCATGGGGAATTCTATGAAAATCCCCAGAAACTATAGTTTCAGTTCACTTCAGTTCAGTCGCTCAGTCGTGTCCGAATCTTTGCAACCCCATGAATCACAGCACGCCAGGCCTCCCTGTCCATCACCAACTCCCAGAGATCACACAAACTCATGTCCATCGAGTCTGTGATGCCATCCAGCCATCTCATCCTCTGTCGTCCCCTTCTCCTCCTGCCCACAATCCCTCCCAGCATCAGGGTCTTTTCCAATGAGTAAACTCTTCGCATGAGGTGGCCAAAGTACTGGAGTTTCAGCTTTAGCATCATTCCTTCCAAAGAAATCCCAGGGCTGATCTTTAGAATGGACTGGTTGGATCTCCTTGCAGTCCAAGGGACTCTCAAGAGTCTTCTCCAACACCACACTTCAAAAGCATCAATTCTTCGGCACTCAGCTTTCTTCACAGTCCAACTCTCACATCCATACATGACCACTGGAAAAACCATAGCTTTGACTAGATGGACCTTTGTTGGCAAAGTAATGTCTCTGCTTTTTAATATGCCGTTTAGGTTGGTCATAACTTTTCTTCCAAGGAGTTAAGCGTCTTTTAATTTCATGGCTGCAGTCACCATCTGCAGTGATTTTGGAGCCCAAAAAATAAAGCCTGACACTGTTTCCCAGTCTATTTGCCATGAAGTGATGGGACCAGATGCCATGATCTTCGTTTTCTGAATGTTGAGCTTTAAGCCAACTTTTTCACTCTCCTCTTTCACTTTCATCAAGAGGCTTTTTAGTTCCTCTTCACTTTCTGCCATAAGGGTGGTGTCATCTGCATATCTGAGGTTATTGATATTTCTCCCGGCAATCTTGATTCCAGCTTGTGCTTCTTCCAGTCCAATGTTTCTCAACATTTTAGGTGACTAGTAAAACTTTATGTTTTTTATTTTGGAAAACATTCTTTGACTGCTCTTACACACTCTGTTAGCCTGTTGTTGCTGTTCAGTCACTAGGTCCTGTTGGACTCTGCAACCCCATGGACTGCAGTGCACCAAGCTTCCCTGTCCTTCCTTGTCTCCTGGAGTTTGCTCAAATTCATGTCCATTGAGTCGGTGATGCTATCTAACCATGTCATACTTTACCTTTGTTGGCAAAGTGATCTTTGTTTTTTAATATGCTGTCTAGGTTTTGTCATGGCTTTCCTTCCAAGGAGTAAGCATCTTTTAATTTCATGGCTGCCATCACTGTCCACAGTGATTTTGGAGCCCAAGAAAATAGTATGTCACTGTTTCTACTTTTTCCCCTTCTTTTTGCCATGAAGTGGTAGGACCTTCTTTTAGCCTAAAGTGTTCTAAATGTTTGAGCTGGACCATACTCATATTTAACTCTGTGTACCTTCCATAGAAAAGCAACTCAAGAAATGTACTTCAAGAGAAGGATTAAAAGTGTGTAAAAATCAGCAGGAAACATAGGAATCAAGAGCCATAGATGATATTTGGACAAACCAACATTCACCATTCTCTTTAATGATTAAAAACTATATCATTTCTTATTTAGACAGGAAGAATAAATAATCCTTGTCACCTGTACTGTTATTTAATATTATTATGGAAAATATAGGCCATGTATTAAGACAGAAGTAAAAGGTAGGAGTTCATGGTCTGAGCCACAGTCAGCTCCTGGTCTTGTTTTTGCTGACTGTATAGAGCTTCTCCATCTTTGGCTGCAAAGAATATAATCAATCTGATTTCAGTGTTGACCATCTGGTGATGTCCATGTATAGAGTCTTCTCTTGTGTTGTTGGAAGAGGGTGTTTGTTATGACCAGTGCATTTTCTTGGCAAAACTCTATTAGTCTTTGCCCTGCTTCATTCTGTATTCCAAGGCCAAGTTTGCCTGTTACTCCAGGTGTTTCTTGACTTCCTACTTTTGCATTCCAGTCCTCTATAATGAAAAGGACATCTTTTTTGGGTGTTAGTTCTAAAAGGTCTTGTAGGTCTTCATAGAACCGTTCAACTTCAGCTTCTTCAGCATTACTGGTTGGGGCATAGACTTGGATTACTGTGATATTGAATCCAAATTCAGACTTAAATTGAAGAAAGTAGGGAAAACCACTTGACCATTCAGGTATGACCTAAATCAAATCCCTTATGATTATACAGTGGAAGTGAGAAATAGATTTAAGGGCCTAGATCTGATAGATAGAGTGCCTGATGAACTATGGAATCAGGTTCGTGACATTGTACAGGAGACAGGGATCAAGACCATTCCCATAGAAAAGAAATGCAAAAAAGCAAAATGGCTGTCTGGGGAGGCCTTACAAATAGCTGTGAAAGAAGAGAAGCGAAAAGCAAAGGAGAAAAGGAAAGATATAAACATCTGAATGCAAAGTTCCAAAGAAGCAAGAAGAGATAAGAAAGCCTTCTTCAGCAATCAATGCAAAGACAACACAATGGGAAAGACTAGGAATCTCTTCAAAAGAAAATCAGAGATACCAAAGGAACATTTCATGCAAAGATGAGCTTGATAAAGGACAGAAATGGTATGGACCTAACAGAAGCAGAAGATATTAAGAAGAGATGGCAAGAGCACAGAAGAACTGTACAAAAAAGATCTTCACGATCCAGATAATCACGATGGTGTGATCACTGACCTAGAGCCAGACATCCTGGAATGTGAAGTCAAGTGGGCCTTAGAAAGCATCACTACAAACAAAGCTAGTGGAGGTGATGGAATTCCAGTTGAGCTCTTTCAAATCCTGAAAGATGATGCTGTGAAAGTGCTGCACTCAATATGCCAGAAAATTTGGAAAACTCAGCAGTGGCCACAGGACTGGAAAAGGTCAGTTTTCATTCCAATCCCAAAGAGAGGCAATGCCAAAGAATGCTCAAACTGCCGCACAATGCACTCATCTCACACGCTAGTAAAGTAATGCTTAAAATTCTCCAAGCCAGGCTTCAGCAATATGTGAGCCATGAACTGCCAGATGTTCAAGCTGGTTTTAGAAAAGGCAGAGGAACCAGAGATCAAATTGCCAACATCTGCTGGATCATTGAAAAAGCAAGAGGGTTCCAGAAAAACATCTATTTCTGCTTTCTTGACTATACCAAAGCCTCTGACTGTGTGGATCACAATAAACTGTGGAAAAGTCTTCAAGAGATGGGAATACCAGACCACCTGACCTGCCTCTTGAGAAATCTGTATGCAGGTCAGGAAACAACAGTTAGAACTGGACATGGAACAACAGACTGGTTCCAAATAGGAAAAGGAGTTCGTCAAGGCTGTATATTGTCACCCTGTTTATTTAACTTATATGCACAGTACCTCATGAGAAACGTTGGACTGGAAGAAACACAAGCTGGAATCAAGATTGCTGGGAGAAATATCAATAACCTCAGATATGCAGATGACACCACCCTTATGGCAGAAAGTGAAGAGGAACTCAAAAGCCTCTTGATGAAAGTGAAAGGGGAGAGTGAAAAAGTTGGCTTAAAGCTCAACATTCAGAAAACGAAGATCATGGCATCCGGTCCAACCACTTCATGGGAAATAGATGGGGAAACAGTGGAAACAGTGTCAGACTTTATTTTTCTGGGCTCCAAAATCACTGCAGATGGTGACTGCAGCCATGAAATTAAAAGACGCTTACTCCTTGGAAGAAAAATATGACCAACCTAGATAGCATATTCAAAAGCAGAGACATTACTTTGCCAACAAATGTCCATCTAGTCAAGGCTATGGTTTTTCCTGTGGTCATGTATGGATGTGAGAGTTGGACTGTGAAGAAAGCTGAGTGCCGAAGAATTGATGGTTTTGAAGTGTGGTGTTGGAGAAAACTCTTGAGAGTCCCTTGGACTGCAAGGAGATCCAACCAGTCCATTCTGAAGGAGATCAGCCCTGGGATTTCTTTGGAAGGAATGATGCTAAAGCTGAAACTCCAGTACTTTGGCCACCTCATGCGAAGAGTTGATTCATTGGAAAAGACTCTGATGCTGGGAGGGATTGTGGGCAGGAGGAGAAGGGGATGACAGAGGATGAGATGGCTGGATGGCATCACTGACTCGATGGACATGAGTCTGATTGAACTCTGGGAGTTGGTGATGGCAGGGAGGCCTGGCGTGCTGCGATTCATGGGGTCGCAAAGAGTTGGACATGACTGAGTGACTGTTCTGATCTGATCTGATCTGAAGAGGTAGGATTATTTGAAAGGAATAGACAAAATTATTTTTTATTTCAGAAAATATACTTGAGAGAACACCAAACCTATTATGTATAATGATATTGCAATAAAATTATTGATTACAAACCAACATATTAAATATCATTTTGTGATTCAGTAATAATAAATGATCTTATTCAAAGTGGCAACAAAATATATAAAATCCTGTATTAACTTAGAAAAACATGCACAGGATCAATATAAGGAAAACAGAAAACATGTAACAATGACTTTAATGTTAATATAAAAAGTGAATTAAGTGAGAAGCAATGAAAAAACATAAAAGAGATGTGAAAGCAGAAATTGACAGTAACACAAGAATAGTAGGAAACTTTAACACTCCACTCACACCAATGGACAGATCATCAAATCAGAAAATTAATAAGGAAACACACATCTTAAATAATACATTAGATGAGATGGATCTCATTGATAGCTTCAAGACATTCCATTGAAATGGAGAAAAATACGCTTTCTTCTCCAGTGCACATGGAACATTCTCCAGGATAGATGTGGTTTATTCCTGGAATAAACCCAACTTGATTATGGTATATGAGCTTTTTGATGTGTTGCTGAATTCTGTTTGCTAAAATTCTGTTGAGGATTTTTGCATCTATGTTCATCACTGATATTGGCCTGTAGTTTTCTTTTCCTGCATTGTCTTGGGTCACATCTTGTGTCACAAATCAAGCTTCAGTAAATTTAAGAAAATTGAAATCATATCAAGCATCTTATCCAACCACAACACTATGAGACTAGATATCAATTACAAGAAAAAAACTAAGAAATACAAACACAACGGAGATTACACAACACGTTTCTAAATAACCAAAAGGTTACTGAAGAACTCAAAAGAGAAATCAAAATATTTCTAGAAACAAATGACCATGAAAACACGACAACTAAAAACCTATGGGATGCAGCAAAAGCAGTTCTAAGAGGGAAGTTTATAACAATACAGCCCTACCTCATTGGGTTCAGTTCAGTCACTCAGTTGTGTCCAACTCTTTTCGACTCCATGAACCACAGCACGCCAGGCCTCCCTGTCCACCACCAACTCCCGGAGTCCACCCAAACCCATGTCCATTGAGTCGGTGATGCCATCCAAACATCTCATCCTCTGTCATCCCCTTCTCCTCCTGCCCTCAATCTTTCCCAGCATCAGGGTCTTTTCAAATGAGTTAGCTCTTTGCATCAGGTGGCCAAAGTATTGGAGTTTCAGCTTCAACATCAGTCCTTCCAATGAATACCTAGGACTGATCTCCTTTAGGATGCACTGGTTGGATCTCCTTGCAGTCCAAGGGACTCTGAAGAGTCTTCTCCAACACCACATTTCAAAAGCATCAGTTCTTTGGTGCTCAGCTTTCTTTATAGTCCAACTCTCACATCCATACATGACTACTGGAAAAACTATAACCTTGACTAGACGGACCTTTGTTGACAAAGTAATATCTCTGCTTTTTCAAAAAACATCGAATAGACAATCTAACTTTATACCTAAACAACTGGAAAAAGAAGAACAGAAAAACCTCAAAATTAGTAGAAGGAATGAAATCATAAAGATCTGAGCAGAAATAAATGAAAAATAAATGAAAGAAACAATAGTAAAGATTAATAAAACTAAAAACTGGTTCTTTGAGAAGATAAATAACATTGACAAATCATTAGCTGGACTCATCAAGAAAAAGAGAGAAGAATCAAATCAACAAATTTAGAAATAAAAAAGGAGAAATTACAACAGACAATGCAGAAATACAAAGGATTAAAATAGACTGTTATGAACAACTGCTGCTACTGCTGCTAAGTTGCTTCAGTCGCATCTGACTCTGTGCGACCCCATAGACAGCAGCCCACTAGGCTCTCCCGTCCCTGGGATTCTCCAGGCAAGAACACTGGAGTGGGTTGCCATTTCCTTCTCCAATGCATGAAAGTAAAAAGTGAAAGTGAAGTCTCTCAGTTGTGTCCGACTCTTCACGACCCCATGGACTGCAGCCTACCAGGCTCCTCTGTCCATGGGATTTGCTAGGCAAGAGTACTGGAGTGGGTTGCTATTGCCTTCTCTGTATGAACAACTATATGACAATAAATTTAACTAACTTGGAAGAAATGGACATATTCTTAAAAAACTTCAATCTTCCAAGACTGAATCAGGAAGAAATAGAAATTATGAACAACCCAATTATAAGCACTGAAATTAAGTTGTGATAAAAAATCTCCACAAAAACAAAAGCCCAGGACCAGACAGCTTCACAGGAGAATTCTGTTAAACATTAGAGAAGAGCTAATGCCTATCCTTCTAAAGTTCTTTAAAAAAAATTGCAGAGAAAGGAACATTCCCAAACTCATTCTACAAGACCACCGTCACCCTTATACCAGAACCAGACAAAGATAACACACAAAAAAGAAAACTACAGGCCAATATCAGTGATGAACATAGATGCAACAATCCTCAACAAAATTTTAGCAAGTGGAATTCAGCAATACATCAAAAGCTCATACACCATGATCAACTTGGGTTTATTCCAGGAATGCAAAGATTCTTCAGTATATGCAAATCAATCAGTATGATACACCATATTAACACATTTAAAGATTAAAACCATATGATCATCTCAATGGATGCAGAAAAAGCCTTTGACAAAATTTGGCACCCATTTATTGATTAAAACTCCTCAAAAAGTGGGCATAGAAGGAACCTACCTCAACATAGTAAAAGCCGTGTATGATAAGCCTACAGCAAACATTATTCTCAATGGTGAAACACTGAAAGCATTTCCCCTTAGATCAGGAACAGGACAAGGGTGTCCACTTTCACCACTATTATTCAAGATATTTCTGGAAGTCCTAGCTACAGCAATCAGAGAATAAAAAGAAATAAAAGGAATCCAGATCAGAAAAGAAGAAGTAAAACTCTCACTGTTTGCAGATGACATGATACTGTACATACAAAACCCTAAAGAGAGTATCGGAAAATTACTAGTGCTAATCAGTGAATTTAGCAAAGTTGCAGGATACAAAATCAATACACAGAAATCACTTGCATTACTATATACTAACAAAGAAAAATCAGAGAAATTAAGGAATCAATCCCATTCACCATTGCAACACAAAGAATTAAATATCTAGGAATAAACTTACCTAAGGAGACAAAAGAACTGTATACAGAAAATTATAAGACATTAATAAAAGAAATCAAAGATGACATAAACAGATGGAGAGATATTCCTTGTTCCTGGGTAGGAAGAATCCACATTGTGAAAATGACTATACTACCAAATGCAATCTACAGATTCAGTGCAATCCCTATCAAATTACCAATGGCATTTTTCACAGAATTAGAACAAAAAATTTCATGATTCATATGGAAACACAAAAGACCCTGAATAGCCAAAGCAGTCTTGAGAAAGAAGAATGGAGCTGGAGGAATCAACCTTCCTGACTTCAGATTATACTACAAAGCTATAGTCAACAAGACAGTATGGTACTGGCACAAAAAAAGAATATAGACCAATGGAACAAGATAGAAACCCCAGAAATAAACCCATGCACCTAGGAGTACCTTATTTTTGACAAAGGAGGCAAGAATATACAATGGGGCAAAGACAGCCTCTTCAATAAGTGGTGCTGGGAAAACTGGACAGCTACATGTAAGAGAATGAAACTGGAACACTTCCTAGTGCCACACACAAAGATAAACTCAAAATGGATTAAGACCTAAATGTAAGACCAGAATCTATAAAACTCTCAGAGGAAAACATGAGCAGAACACTGGATGACATACATCAAAGCAAGATCCACTATGACCCACTGCCTAGAGTAATGGAAATAAAAACAAAAGTAAACAAGTGGGACCTGATTAAATTTACAAGCTTTTGCACAGCAAAGGAAACTATAACAAGGTGAAATCAACCCTCAGAATGGGAGAAAATAATAGCAAATGAAACAACTGACAAAGGATTAATTTCCAAAATATATAAGCAGCTCATACAACTCAATGCCAGAGAAACAAACAACCCAATCAAAAAGTGGGGAAAAGACTTAAACAGACATTTCTCCAAAGGAGACATACAGATGGCTAACAAACACATGAAAAGATGCTCAACATTGCTCTTTATTAGAGAAAGGCAAAGCAAAACCACAATGAGATATCACCTCACACGGATCAGAATAGCCATCATCAAAATGTCTACAAACAATAAATGCTGGAGAGGGTATGGAGAAGAGGGAACGCTCTTGCACTGTTGGTGGGAATGTAAATACAGCAACTATGGAAGACTATGGAAGCATGGAGATTCCTTAAAAAACTAGGACTACAACCACCATATGACCCAGCAATCCCACTCCTAGGCATATACCCTGAGGAAACCAAAACTGAAAAAGACACGTGTATCCCACTGTTCATTGCAGCACTATTTACAATAGCTAGAACATGGAAGCAACCTAGATGTCCATTGACAGATGAATGGATAAAGAAGTAGTGGTACATATACACAATGGAATATTACTCAGCCATAAAAAGTCAGAACATTTAAGTCAGTTCTGATGAGGTGGATGAACCTACAACCTATTATACAGAGTGAAGTGATTCAGAAAGAGAAAGATAAATATCATATTCTAACACACACACACACACACACACATATATATATATATATATGAAATCTAGAAAAATAGTACTGAAGAATTTATTTACGTGGCAGCAGTGGAGAAAGAGATATAGAGAATAGACTTATGGACATGGGGAGAGGATGGAGAGGGAAATATGTATAGAAAGAGTGAGATGGAAACTTATATTACCATATGTAAAATAGATAGCCAATTGGAATTTGCTGTATGGCTCAGGAAAGTCAAACAGGAACTCTGTATCAACCTAAGGGGTGGGATGGGGCAGGAGATGGGAGGGCTATTCAAAAGGTAGGGGATATATGTATCAGTTTGTTCAGATGCTCAGTCGTGTCCTCCTCTTTGTGACCCCATGAATCGCAGCACACAAGGCCTCCCTGTCCATCACCAATTCCTGAAATCCACCAAACCCATGTCCATTGAGTCAGTGATGCCATCCAACCATCTCATCCTCTGTCATCCCCTTTTCCTCCTGCCCCCAATCTGTCCCAGAATCAGGGTCTTTTTCAATGAGTCAGCTCTTCACATGAGATGTCCAGAGTATTGAAGTTTCAGCTTCAAAATCAGTCCTACCAATGAACACCCAAGACTGATCTCCTTTAGGATGGACTGGTTGGATCTCCTTGCAGTCCAAGGGACTCTCAAGAGTCTTCTCCAACACCACAATTGAAAAGAATCAACTCTTCTGCACTTAGCTTTCTTTATTGTCTAACTCCCACATCCATACATGACGACTGGAAAAACCATAGCCTTGACTACACAGATCATCTGTTGACAAAGTAATGTCTCTGCTTTTGAATATGCTGTTTAGGTTGGTCATAACTTTCCTTCCAAAGAGAAAGTGTCTTTTAATTTCATGTCTTCAGTCAGTATCTTCAGTGATTTTGGGGCCCATAAAAATTAAGTCTGACACTGTTTCCACTGTTTCCCCATCTATTTGCCATGAAGTGATGGGACCAGATGCCATGATCTTCATTTTCTGAATGTTGAACTTTAAGCCAACTTTTTTACTCTCCTCTTTCACTTTCATCAAGAGGCTTTTTATTTTTTTATTTTTTTTAATTTTATTTTATTTTTAAACTTTACATAACTGTATTGGTTTTGCCAAATATCAAAATGAATCCGCCACAGGTATACATGTGTTCCCCATCCTGAACCCTCCTCCCTCCTCCCTCCCCATTCCATCCCTCTGGGTTGTCCCAGTGCACCAGCCCCAAGCATCCAGTATCGTGCATCGAACCTGGACTGGTGACTCGTTTCATACATGATATTTTACATGTTTCAATGCCATTCTCCCAAATCTTCCCACCCTCTCCCTCTCCAACAGAGTCCATAAGACTGTTCTATACATCAGTGTCTCTTTTGCTGTCTCGTACACAGGGTTATTGTTACCATCTTTCTAAATTCCATATATATGCGTTAGTATACTGTATTGGTGTTTTTCTTTCTGGCTTACTTCACTCTGTATAATAGGCTCCAGTTTCATCCACCTCATTAGAGCTGATTCAAATGTATTCTTTTTAATGGCTGAATAATACTCCATTGTGTATATGTACCACAGCTTTCTTATCCATTCATCTGCCGATGGACATCTAGGTTGCTTCTATGTCTTGGCTATTATAAACAGTGCTGCGATGAACATTGTGGTACACGTGTCTCTTTCCCTTCTGGTTTCCTCACTGTGTATGCCCAGCAGTGGGATTGCTGGATCATAAGGCAGGTCTATTTCCAGTTTTTTAAGGAATCTCCACACTGTTCTCCATAGTGGCTGTACTAGTTTGCATTCCCACTAACAGTGTAAGAGGGTTCCCTTTTCTCCACACCCTCTCCAGCATTTATTACTTGTAGACTTTTGAATCGCAGCCATTCTGACTGGTGTGGAATGGTACCTCATAGTGGTTTTGATTTGCATTTCTCTGATAATGAGTGATGTTGAGCATCTTTTCATGTGTTTGTTAGCCATCTGTATGTCTTCTTTGGAGAAATGTCTATTTAGTTCTTTGGCCCATTTTTTGATTGGGTCATTTATTTTTCTGGAGTTGAGCTGTAGGAGTTGCTTGTATATTCTCGAGATTAGTTGTTTGTCAGTTGCTTCATTTGCTATTATCTTCTCCCATTCTGAAGGCTGTCTTTTCACCTTGCTAACAGTTTCCTTTGATGTGCAGAAGCTTTTAAGGTTAATTAGGTCCCATTTGTTTATTTTTGCTTTTATTTCCAATATTCTGGGAGGTGGGTCATAGAGGATCCTGCTGTGATGTATGTCAGAGAGTGTTTTGCCTATGTTCTCCTCTAGGAGTTTTATAGTTTCTGGTCTTACATTTAGATCTTTAATCCATTTTGAGTTTATTTTTGTGTATGGTGTTAGAAAGTGTTCTAGTTTCATTCTTTTACAAGTGGTTGACCAGTTTTCCCAGCACCACTTGTTAAAGAGATTGTCTTTAATCCATTGTATATTCTTGCCTCCTTTGTCAAAGATAAGGTGTCCATATGTGCGTGGATTTATCTCTGGGCTTTCTATTTTGTTCCATTGATCTATATTTCTGTCTTTGTGCCAGTACCATACTGTCTTGAGAACTGTGGCTTTGTAGTACAGCCTGAAGTCAGGTAGGTTGATTCCTCCAGTTCCATTCTTCTTTCTCAAGCTCGCTTTGGCTATTCGAGGTTTTTTGTATTTCCATACAAATTGTGAAATTATTTGTTCTAGCTCTGTGAAGAATGCTGTTGGTAGCTTGATAGGGATTGCATTGAATCTATAGATTGCTTTGGGTAGTATACTCATTTTCACTATATTGATTCTTCCAATCCATGAACATGGTATATTTCTCCATCTGTTAGTGTCCTCTTTGATTTCTTTCACCAATGTTTTATAGTTTTCTATATATAGGTCTTTAGTTTCTTTAGGTAGATATATTCCTAAGTATTTTATTCTTTCCGTTGCAATGGTTAATGGAATTGTTTCCTTAATTTCTCTTTCTGTTTTCTCATTATTAGTGTATAGGAATGCAAGGGATTTCTGGGTGTTGATTTTATATCCTGCAACTTTACTATATTCATTGATTAGTTCTAGTAATTTTCTAGTGGAGTCTTTAGGGTGTTCTATGTAGAGGATCATGTCATCTGCAAACAGTGAGAGCTTTACTTCTTCTTTTCCAATTTGGATTCCTTTTATTTCTTTTTCTGTTCTGATTGCTGTGGCCAAAACTTCCAAAACTATGTTGAATAGTAATGGTGAAAGTGGGCACCCTTGTCTTGTTCCTGACTTTAGAGGAAATGCTTTCAATTTTTCACCATTGAGGATAATGTTTGCTGTGGGTTTGTCATATATAGCTTTTATTATGTTGAGGTATGTTCCTTCTATTCCTGCTTTCTGGAGAGTTTTTATCATAAATGGATGTTGAATTTTGTCAAAGGCTTTCTCTGCATCTATTGAGATAATCATATGGTTTTTATTTTTCAATTTGTTAATGTGGTGTATTACATTGATTGATTTGTGGATATTGAAGAATCCTTGCATCCCTGGGATAAAGCCCACTTGGTCATGGTGTATGATCTTTTTAATGTGTTGTTGGATTCTGATTGCTAGAATTTTGTTAAGGATTTTTGCATCTATGTTCATCAGTGATATTGGCCTGTAGTTTTCTTTTTTTGTGGGATCTTTGTCAGGTTTTGGTGTTAGGGTGATGGTGGCCTCATAGAATGAGTTTGGAAGTTTACCATCCTCTGCAATTTTCTGGAAGAGTTTGAGCAGGATAGGTGTTAGCTATTCTCTAAATTTTTGGTAGAATTCAGCTGTGAAGCCGTCTGGACCTGGGCTTTTGTTTGCTGGAAGATTTTTGATTATAGTTTCCATTTCCGTGTTTGTGATGGGTCTGTTAAGATTTTCTATTTCTTCCTGGTCGAGTTTTGGAAAGTTGTACTTTTCTAAGAATTTGTCCATTTCTTCCACGTTGTCCATTTTATTGGCATATAATTGTTGATAGTAGTCTCTTATGATCCTTTGTATTTCTGTGTTGTCTGTTGTGATCTCTCCATTTTCATTTCTAATTTTATTGATTTGATTTTTCTCCCTTTGTTTCTTGATGAGTCTGGCTAATGGTTTGTCAATTTTATTTATCCTTTCAAAGAACCAGCTTTTGGTTTGGTTGATTTTTGCTATGATCTCTTTTGTTTCTTTTGCATTTATTTCTGCTCTAAGTTTTAAGATTTCTTCCTTCTACTAACCCTGGGGTTCTTCATTTCTTCCTTTTCTAGTTGCTTTAGGTGTAGAGTTAGGTTATTTATTTGACTTTTTTCTTGTTTCTTGAGGTATGCCTGAATTGCTATGAACTTTCCCCTTAGGACTGCTTTTACCGTGTCCCACAGGTTTTGGGTTGTTGTGTTTTCATTTTCATTCATTTCTATGCAAATTTTGATTTCTTTTTTGATTTCTTCTGTGATTTGTTGGTTATTCAGCAGCGTGTTGTTCAGCCTCCATATGTTGGAATTTTTAAGAGTTTTTCTCCTGTAATTGAGATCTAATCTTACTGCATTGTGGTCAGAAAAGATGCTTGGAATGATTTCTATTTTTTTGAATTTACCAAGGCTAGCTTTATGGCCCAGGATGTGATCTATCCTGGGGAAGGTTCCATGTGCGCTTGAGAAAAAGGTGAAATTCATTGTTTTGGGATGAAATGTCCTATAGATATCAATTAGGTCTAACTGGTCTATTGTATCGTTTAAAGTTTGTGTTTCCATAGGTGTGAGTGGGGTATTAAAGTCTCCCACTATTATTGTGTTATTGTTAATTTCTCCTTTCATACTTGTTAGCATTTGTCTTACGTACTGTGGTGCTCCCGTGTTGGGTGCATATATATTTATAATTGTTATATCTTCTTCTTGGATTGATCCTTTGATCATTATGTAGTGACCATCTTTGTCTCTTTTCACAGCCTTTGTTTTAAAGTCTATTTTATCTGATATGAGTATTGCTACTCCTGCTTTCTTTTGGTCCCTATTTGCATGGAAAATCTTTTTCCAGCCCTTCACTTTCAGTCTGTATGTGTCCCCTGTTTTGAGGTGGGTCTCTTGTAGACAACATATGTAGGGGTCTTGTTTTTGTATCCATTCAGCCAGTCTTTGTCTTTTGGTTGGGGCATTCAACCCATTTACGTTTAAGGTAATTACTGATAAGTATGACCCCGTTGCCATTTACTTTATTGTTTTGGGTTCGAATTTATACACCATTTTTGTGTTTCCTGTCTAGAGAATATCCTTTAGTATTTGTTGGAGAGCTGGTTTGGTGGTGCAGAATTCTCTCAGCTTTTGCTTGTCTGAAAAGCTTTTGATTTCTCCTTCATACTTGAATGAGATCCTTGCTGGGTACAATAGTCTGGGCTGTAGGTTATTTTCTTTCATCATTTTAAGTATGTCTTGCCATTCCCTCCTGGCTTGAAGAGTTTCTATTGAAAGATCAGCTGTTATCCTTATGGGTATTCCCTTGTGTGTTATTTGTTGTTTTTCCCTTGCTGCTTTTAATATTTGTTCTTTGTGTTTGATCTTTGTTAATTTGATTAATATGTGTCTTGGGGTGTTTCGCCTTGGGTTTATCCTGTTTGGGACTCTCTGGGTTTCTTGGACTTGGGTGATTATTTCCTTCCCCATTTTAGGGAAGTTTTCAACCATTATCTCCTCAAGTATTTTCTCATGGTCTTTCTTTTTGTCTTCTTCTTCTGGGACCCCTATGATTCGAATGTTGTAGCGTTTAATATTGCCTGGAGGTCTCTGAGATTGTCCTCATTTCTTTTAATTCATTTTTCTTTTGTCCTCTCTGATTCATTTATTTCTACCATTCTATCTTCTAATTCACTAATCCTATCTTCTGCCTCTGTTATTCTACTATTTGTTGCCTCCAGAGTGTTTTTAATTTCACTTATTGCATTATTCATTATATATTGACTCTTTTTTATTTCTTCTAAGTCCTTGTTAAACCTTTCTTGCATCTTCTCAATCCTTGCCTCCAGGCTATTTATCTGTGATTCCATTTTAATTTCAAGATTTTGGATCAATTTCACTATCATTATTCGGAATTCTTTATCAGGCAGATTCCCTATCTCTTCCTCTTTTGTTTGGTTTGGTGGGCATTTATCCTGTTCCTTTATCTGCTGGCTATTCCTCTGTCTCTTCATCTTGTTTAAATTGCTGAGTTTGGGGTGTCCTTTCTGTATTCTGGCAGTTTGTGGAGTTCTCTTTATTGTGGCATTTCCTCGCTCTGTGTGGGTTTGTACAGGTGGTTTGTCAAGGTTTCCTGGTTAGGGAAGCTTGTGTCGATGTTCTGGTGGATGGAGCTGTATTTCTTCTCTCTGGAGTGTAATGAAATGTCCAGTAATGAGTTATGAGATGTCTATGGTTTTGGGGTGACTTTGTGCAGCCTGTATCTTGAAGCTCAGGGCTGTGTTCCTTTGTTGCTGGAGAATTTGCTTGGTATGTCTTGCCCTGGAACTTGTTGGCCCTTGTGTGGTGCTTGGTTTCAGTGTCGGTATGGAGGCGTTTGATGAGCTCCTGTCAATTAATGTTCCTTGGAGTCAGGAGTTCCCTGGAGTCAGGGTTTGGACTTAAGCCTCCTACTTCCAGTTATCGGTCTTATTTTTACAGTAGTTTCAAAACTTCTCCTTCTATACAGCACCATTGATAAAACATCTACGTTAAAGATGAAAAGTTTCTCTACTGTGAGGGTCACTCAGAGAGGTTCACAGCGTTACATGGAGAAGAGAAGAGGGAGGAGGGAGTTAGAGGTGACCCAAATGAGATGAGGTGGAATCAATAGTGGAGAGAGTGGGCTAGCCAGTAGTCACTTCCTTATGTGCACTCCACAACTGGACCGCTCAGAGATGTTCATGGAGTTATACAGAGAAGAGAAGAAGGAGGCAGGAGACAGAGGTGGCCAGAAGGATAAAAGGGGGAAATGAAAAGGAGGGAGACAGATCCAGCCATTAATCAGTTCCCTAAGTGTTCTCCACCGTCTGGAACACACAGAAATTCACAGAGTTGGGTACAGTAGAGAGGGGTTAGGGAGGAGATACAGGTGACCTGGTGGAGAAAACGGAGAGTCCAAAGGGAGAGAGAGCAGTCAAGCCAGTAATCTTGTACCCTAGTGAAAAATGGGTCCTGAAGATTGGGTTCTTAAAGGTACAAAATTGGTAACAAATACATAAAAGCAAAAATTAAAAATCTAGAGTAGAGTTTGGAATTTCAAAAATGTGATGTTAATGAAAAGAAGAAGGAAAAGAAAGAGAGAAAAAACAAACAAAGAAAAACAAACAAGGTCGCGAAAATTATAAAGAAACTACAGGTACAAAATTGATAACTAATACCAAAAAGCAAAAATTAAAAATCTAGAGTAGAGTTTGGAATTTCAAAAATACAATGTTAAAAAAAAGAAGAAGAAGAAAAATAAAGAGAGAAAACAAACAAACCAACAAAAACAATGTCGCAAGAATTATAAAGAAAATACAGGTACAAAATTGATATCAAATACCAAAAAGCATAAATTAAAAATCTTGAGTAGAGTTTGGAATTGCAGATATACAACGTTATATAAAAGAAGAAGAGAAAGAAACAGAGGAAAAAAAAAGTCACAGAAATTATGAAAAAAACTATAGGTACAAAATTGATAACATATACCAAAAGGCTAAAATTAAAAATCTAGAGTAGAGTTCGGAATTTCAAAAATACAATGTTAAAGAAAAGAAGAAAAAGAAAGAAAAAAAAAAACACGGTCAAAAATTATAAAATATATATATGAAGTTTGCTGAAGAAGAAAAAAAAATAGGGTTTTTTTTTTTTTTTTTTTTTTGCAAAGTAATAGTTATAAAAGTGAAAATTAAAGGACAATAGAGGACTTAAAATTTTTTTTAAAAAAAATTAAAAAAAGAAAGAAAGAAAGATTGATCGTAAAAATAGTAAAAATATATCTAGGTCTTTCTCTGGTTTTGTTGTGAGTATTGTGGGTTCAGTTCATTTTTGGCTAGTTCCTTAGTCCGACTTATATTTCTCAAGATCTATAGGCCCCTTCCTATGTAATCCGTAGTAACCACAGGGTTTTAATCTATGGCCTGTAGCTTCCAAGGCGTTTCCCTCTGTTATAGCTTC
The DNA here is from genome assembly GCF_029407905.1 of Bubalus kerabau. Taxonomy (NCBI): domain Eukaryota; kingdom Metazoa; phylum Chordata; class Mammalia; order Artiodactyla; family Bovidae; genus Bubalus; species Bubalus kerabau. The sequence continues at coordinate 73,447,503 of NC_073628.1, read as the reverse complement.
TTCTGTTTGCTGGTCTCTTCAGTGTCTGGTTCCCGCCCTGACACAAAGGGGACGGTTGAGGACACTATTTTTTCTTCTTCTTATTTTTTTTTTAGGCTCAGTTGTTCAGCCGCGCTGTGGGGAGGGAGGGAGGGATGCTGCAAACAGATAACACTGGCGTGCGCTCGCAGTGCCTCAGCCACACTGGGTCTGTCCCCGCTCACGGCGCGTGTAGCCTCCCTGCCCACACTGCTTGGGTTCTAGGTTGTTCCACCGGGAACAATCAGAGGCCGGCCCTGGGCTGAGCTCCCAGGTCCAAGTCGCTCAGGTTCAGGCACTCGGGTAGTCCTCAGAGGCGCAGACTCGGTTGGGCCTGCGTTTTGTGCTCTTCCCAGATCCGAGCAACTCAGGTGATGTGTTTGGCGGGCGCCAATGCTGCGACCTATCGCCTCCCCGCCACTCGGTTATCTGGGTGTAAAACCGGCGCACCTTCTCAGGCAGATGTTGACCGTCCAGACCCCCAAGAAGTTTTAGTTAGCAAAGAAGCCTGCTTACAGTTTTATAGATAATGTCTCTCTGGGGCTGCGATTGCCCCCTTCTGGCTCTGGCTGCCTGTCACCGGAGGGGGGAGGTCTGCAGCCGGCTATCTCTGTTCAGTCCTTTGTTCTGTGCGCGGGCCTGGCGGTGTCTTAGGCTAGGGCTGGCTTTTCGCGTGGTAGATATCCCACAGTCTGGTTTGCTAGCCCAAATTATTTTGCTCAGATAGCGCTCAGGACATTCGGCCCGATTCTTACTCTAAGGGACACAGCCCGCGCCGCACTTCCCTGCCCAGCCCTCGCTTGCTAATGCCGTGTGCAGGCATCTGCGCTGCTTCTCTGCTGGGGGAGTTACCGTAGGGCTCACAATCTGCGATATTTAATTGTTTATTTATTTTTTTTTCCTCTCTTTTATGTTGCCCTCTGTGCTTCCAAAGCTCAGCACAGATTCGGCAGTGAGAAGGTTTCCTGGTGTTTGGAAACTTCTCTCTTTTTAAGACTCCCTTCCCTGACGGAACTCCATCCCTCCCTCTTTTGTCTCTTTTTTTGTCTCTTATATTTTTTCCTACCTCCTTTCGAAGAGTTGGGCTGCTTTTCTGGGTGCCTGATGTCCTCTGCCGGCATTCAGAAGTTGTTTTGTGGAATTTACTTGACGTTTAAATGCTCTTTTGATGAATTTGTGGGGGAGAAAGTGTTCTCCCCGTCCTACTCCTCCACCATCTTGGCTCCTCAAGAGGCTTTTTAGTTTCTCTTCACTTTCTGCCATAAGGGTGGTGTCATCTGCATATCTGAGGTTATTGATATTTCTCCCAGCAATCTTGATTCCAGATTGTGCTTCTTCCAACCCAGCATTTCTCACGATGTATTCTGCATATAAGTTAAATAAGCAGGGTGACAATATACAGCCTTGACGTACTCCTTTTCCTATTTGGAACCAGTCTGTTGTTCCATGTCCAGTTCTAAGTGTTGCTTCCTGACCTACACGTAGATTTCTCAAGAGGCAGATCAGGTGCTCTGATATTCCCATCTCTTTCATAATTTTCCACGGTTTATTGTGATCCACACAGCCAAAGGCTTTGGCAGAGTCAATAAAGTAGAAATAGATGTTTTTCTGGAACTCTCTTGCTTTTTCAATGATCCAGCGGATGTTGGCAATTTGATCTCTGGTTCCTCTGCATTTTCTAAAACCAGCTTAAACATCTGGAAGTTCACAGTTCACATATTGCTGAAACCTGGTTTGGAGAATTTTGAGCATTACTTTACTAGCGTGTGAGATGAGTGCAATTGTGCGGTAGTTTGAGCATTCTTTGGCATTGCCTTTCTTTGGTATTGGAATGAAAACTGACCTTTTCCAGTCCTGTGGCCACTGCTGGGTTTTCCAAATTTGCTGGCATATTGAGTGTAGCACTTTCACAGCATCATCTTTCAAGATTTGAAAGAGCTCAACTGGAATTCCATCACCTCCACTAGCTTTGTTCCTAGTGATGCGTTCTAAGGCCCACTTGACTTCACATTCCAGGATGTCTGGCTCTAGGTCACTGATCACACCATCGTGATTATCTGGGTCATGAAGATCTGTTTTTGTACAGTTCCGTGTATTTATGCCACCTCTTCTTAATAACTTCTGCTTCTGTTAGATCCCTACCATTTCTGTCCTTTATGGAGCCCATCTTTGCATGAAATATTCCCTTGATATCTCTAATTATCTTGAAGAGATCTCTAGTCTTTCCCATTCTGTTGTTTTCCTCTATTTCTTTGCATTGATCACTAAGGAAGGTTTTCTTATCTCTCCTTGCTATTCTTTGGAACTCTGCGTTCAAATGGGAATATCTTTCCTTTTCTCCTTTGCTTTTTGCTTCTTTTCTTTTCACAGCTATTTGTAAGGCCTCCTCAGACAGCCATTTTGCCTTTTTGCATTTCTTTTTCTTGGGGATGGTCTTGATCCCTGTCTCCTGTACAATATCACGAACCTTCATCCATAGTTCATCAGGCATTCTGTCAGATCTAGTCCTTAAATCTATTTCTCACTTCCACTGTATAATCATAAGGGATTTGATTTAGGTCATACCTGAATGGTGTAGTGGTTTTCTCCACTTTCTTCAATTTCAGTCTGAATTTGGCAATAAGGAGTTCATGATCTGAGCCACAGTCAGCTCCCAGTCTTGTTTTTGCTGACTATGTAGAGCTTCTCCATCTTTGCCTGCAAAGAATATAATCAGTCTGGTTTCAGTATTGACCATCTGATGATGTCCATGTGTAGAGTCTTCTCTTGTTGTTGGAAGAGGGTGTATGTATGGGTGATTCATGTTGAGTTTTGATAGAAAACAACAAAATTTTGTAAAGTAATTATCCTTCATTAAAACATAAATTAAAAAGAAATAACATAAACAACATTGAGAGAATGAATAAATTGTCAGATATTAGAATTAGTATCAGATAATATTAGAACTAAATAAAAAGTGCAAAGACTTATTCAATAGAAAATATGTTAATATGTTAAAAGTGGGATTGGAATCATTAAACATTATTCAGCAAATATCTCTTAGCATCTATTTTGTGTCAGCCATGTAAATAACAAAATTTATGTGGAAAATATAATTATAAGAAGATGAGATACAATTATTGGGAAATACAGATTTTAAAACATTGCAATTTTTAGAATAAAAATGGCATTAAAAAAATAATCTGTAAGGAAAGAAAGTAAATGACTGTGACATATGTGACAGTGTTGCTGCTGCTGCTGCTAAGTCACTTCAGTCGTGTCCGACTCTTAGTGACCCCGTGGACTTCAGCCCACCAGGCTCCTCCAACCATGGGATTTTCCAGGCAAGAGTACTGGAGTGGCATGCCATTGCCTTCTCCATATGTGACAGTGAAATACCCTTAATATGGAAAGAGAACATAGAAATCAGTAATAAAGACAAATTGCCCAACTTAAAAAAAAAACATGAAAGTTTTTAAATACCCAAATGAAGATCTGTGATGAAATTTTAACTTCAAGGTTCATCCTAGTACTACAAATTAAAGCTAGAGCAAGATTCCAGCATTTATCTGTCTAATGCTAGATGGTCCCTCCAGATACTCCAGGCCAAATATCCTCTTGATAGTGGAAGTAGTGCCTGAAAGTGGTTGCATATGAAATGGAACAAAGATAAGCAACTTGAGAAGTCACTTGCTAGAAAGTCAGAAATGAAAAGGCAATTAGATGAAAATTCCAGTTCATTAATTTATAAACTCACACACTACTACAGGATTTTAGAAGTCACCTAATTCAGTACCTCCATATACTTATCCCTACTCTGCAAAAGTAGAAAGTCAAAAAACACCTGGAGTAACAGGCAAATTTGGCCTTGGAATACGGAATGAAGCAGGGCAAAGGCTAATAGAGTTTTGCCAAGAGAACGCACTGGTCATAGCAGATACCATCTTCCAACAGCACAAGAGAAGATTCTACACATGGACGTCACCAGATGGTCAACACCAAAATCAAATTGATTATATTCTTTGCAGCCAAAGATGGAGAAGCTCTATACAGTCAGCAAAAACAAGACTGGGAGCTGACTGTGGTTCAGATCATGAACTCCTTATTGCCAAATTCAAACTCAAAGTGGGAAAAACCACTAAACCATTCATGTATGACCTAAATAAAATCCCTTATGATTATACAGTGGAAGTGAGAAATAGATTTAAGGGACTAGATCTGATAGAGTGCCTGATGAACTATGGACAGAGGTTTGTGATATTGTACAGGAGACAGGGATCAAGAACATCCCCAAGAAAAAGAAATGCAAAAAAGCAAAATGGCTGTCTGAGGAGACCTTACAAATAGCTTTGAAAAGAAAAGAAGCAATAAGCAAAGGAGAAAAGGAAAGATATTCCCATTTGAATGCAGAGTTCAAAAAAAAAATAGCAAGGAGAGATAAGAAAGCCTTCCTCCATGATCAATGCAAAGAAATAGAGGAAAACAACAGAATGGAAAAGACTAGATATCTCATCAAGAAAATTAGAGATACGAAGGGAACATTTCATGCAAAGATGGGCTCCATAAAGGACAGAAACGGTAGGGATCTAACAGAAGCAGCAGATATTAAGAAGAGGTGGCAAGAATACACAGAAAGTGAAAGTTAAAAGTGAAAGTGAAGTCGCTCAGTCGTGTCCGACTCTTTGCAACCCCATGGACTATAGCCTACCAGGCTCTGAGGAGCCTCTCAGTCCATGGAATTTTCCAGGCAAGAGTACTGGAGTGGGTTGCCAAGTACTAAAAAGATCTTCACGACCCAGATAATCACTAAGGTGTATCAGTCACCTAGAGCCAGACATCCTGGAATGTGAAGTCAAGTGGGCCTTAGAACGCATCACTAGGAACAAAGCTAGTGGAGGTGATGGAATTCCAGTTGAGCTCTTTCAAATCCTGAAAGATGAAGCTGTGAAAGTGCTACACTCAATATGCCAGCAAATTTGGAAAACTCAGCAGTGGCCACAGGACTGGAAAAGGTCAGTTTTCATTCCAATCCCAAAGAAAGGCAATGCCGAAGAATGCTCAAACTACTGCATAATTGCACTCATCTCACACACTAGTAAAGTAATGCTCAAAATTCTCCAACCCAGGTTTTAGCTATACGTGAACCATGAACTTCCAGATGTTCAAGCTGGTTTTAGAAAATGCAGAGGAACCAGAGATCAAATTGCCAACATCCGCTGGATCATTGAAAAAGCAAGAGAGTTCCAGAAAAACATCTATTTCTACTTTATTGACTCTGCCAAAGCCTTTGGCTGTGTGGATCACAATAAACTGTAGAAAATTATGAAAGAGATGGGAATATCAGAGCACCTGACCTGCCTCTTGAGAAACCTATGTACAGGTCAGGAAGCAACAGTTAGAACTGCACATGGAACAACAGATTGGTTCCAAATAGGAAAAGGAGTTCGTCAAGGCTGTATATTGTCACCCTGCTTATTTAACTTATATGCAGAGTACATCGTGAGAAACTTTGGGCTTGAAGAAGCACAAGCTGGAATCAGGATTGCCAGGAGAAATATCAGTAACCTCAGATATGCAGATGACACTACCCTCATGGCAGAAAGTGAAGAGGAACTCAAAAGCTTCTTGATGAAAGTGAAAGGGGAGAGTGAAAAAGTTGGCTTAAAGTTCAACATTCAGAAAACGAAGATCATGGCATCTGGTCCCATCACTTCATGACAAATAGATGGGGAAACAGTATCAGACTTAATTTTTCTGGGCGCCAAAATCACTGCAGATGCTGATTTCAGCCATGAAATTAAGACGGTTACACGTTGGAAGAAAAGTTATGACCAACCTAGACAGCATAATAAAAAGCAGGGACATTACTTTGTCAACAAAGATCTGTGTAGTCAGGGCTATGATTTTTCCAGTCGTCATGTATGGATGTGGGAGTTGGACAATAAAGAAAGCTGAGTGCTGAAGAGTTGATGCTTTTCAATTGTGGTGTTGGAGAAGACTCTTGAGAGTCCCTTGGCCTTCAAGGAGTACCAACCAGTCCATCCTGAAGGAGACCAGTCCTGGGTGTTCATTGGAAGGACTGACGCTGAGGCTGCAACTCCAAATCTTTGGCCACCTCATGAGAAGAGTTGACTCATTGGAAAAGACCCTGGTCCTGGGAGGGATTGAGGGCAGGAGTAGAAGGGGACAACAGAGGATGAGATGGCTGGATGGTATCACCGAAATCGATGCACATGAGTTTGGGTGAACTCTGGAGTTGGTGATGGACAGCGAGGTCTGGCGTCCTCCGATTCATTGGGTGGCAAAGAATCGGACACAGCTGAGGGACTGAACTGACTGACTGACTGTACAGGAAGTAAAGAGTCCTAACATAAGTATGTTTCAGAAAGTATCTGGTGATACTGCCTCCTTGTATCCTTTTCACTTAGAGATTATGAAGCATGTTTGGTCCTTTTTACAGTGACATTCAGGCAGTCACAGTTTTTAATTGATCCTAGGTAGAAAGGAGGGTTATTTTTAAAGATAAAAGAGAACATTCTTTGTTTTATAAAGACTAGGATTAACTACCCTTTCCCAATAGTTCCTACATAGTAAAACTCTTTATTCTTGTTTTTTCTCTAGTACTTCTCTACTTTTTATCCTAATCTTTTGCGACATAATTGCTAGAATGCTGATCTTATATTTCCCAAGTTCTTTAGTAGTAAACAGCTGAAAAACAATTTAATTTTATAAATTAAGAAATAATACATATTTAAATAAAGACATTTGGCATTCTAATAAAGAGTTAGCCATTTTGGGACTAAGTCCAGGCCATTTATAATATTTTCAGATTAATTTTTCATTGTTATTTTGTCAGCTATAGCCAATGAAAATTTTGTTATTCATGTATTTATAAGGCTGGTTAGGCATAAATATTTTATAATTGGAGACATTTTTAGCACCATCTAATGGCAGTCAAATAAAAAGAAAAACGGCTGTACAGCTAGAGTTGCTTCTATACGAATCTGAACTATGTCCCCTAATGCACCAAATGGCAACTAAAAATCCATCTCCAAGCAATTGGTTTGCATGGGAATGAAGCAGAAGGGATATTCTATAATGAAGCCAAGAAATTTCTGCTTTTTTTATGAGAGCAAAGATAAGAAAATATCTGTGTAATAGAATACATTAATTTTATGTGAGGAGTTCTTTTAATTTTAAAAGCTCATGCATCAAGACTCCATTTTCCACACTCCAGTAAATTTCCTGACAAAATATACCTTGACTATTATATTAACATATCTAATTTATGTTGTTTTATAGCAGTTGTTTATAAATCTTTGACCAATTTAATATACTTGTCTAATGAGGCATCTTTTATCTCTAATAGAATTTTTTAAAAACTAAGTCATATCATTCTCTTTATTCTATTTGAATTTCCTGTTGAATGTGAGATCAACAGTGTAGTTTATATCAGAGATAAATAACTCTTACCCTAGACTATACCTTTATATTTCATATGGTTCCCAGCAGGGTTTGAAAAATGTATTTACTGTCACATCCTTAGCATTGGGATCAATGGATTTTTTGTGTGATGCATCTGAAGAATTTATTGATAACACCAGATTCTAGTACTTTTCATCCTCATCTCAACACTTTGGTTTGGTATTTCCTTCTACAATACAAAGAATGGACAGTAGGCAGACTGTAAAAGCTAAATTCTAGCAGATATTTTTAAAGGCAACAAGAAAGGGATATACTGGTCATGGTACTAGTTTTAAAAGCTTCAGGAAAAGCCTCTCTTCTACTTCCATATTCTTTTTTATGAACATTTATCTACATCTGTCACTGGCTTTGGAAGCCCTCTGTGCTCTTCTCATTTTTGTTCACCAGCTAAATTATAATCCTTCCTTCACAATCTAGTTCAGTCATCACAGCTTCTGTGAACTTTCCCATATGCTATTCTGTCCTTATTTTAACAGAATTAGTCTTTTTTTTTTTTGCTGTTTAACTTATATGAATTATATATCCTTATTTAAGTTATCATTATAGTGTTTCATATTCATTTGGCCCATCTACTGTAGAACAAGGACTATATGAGTTGACTGTTAATATTTACTTCTCAGAAAAAAGGATGTATTTTGGTGAAAGAAAAGGTAAATTAATGGGACTGAATTATATTTAAATTATCATCTATTATTTCATTTTTCTCTAATGTTTATAAGTAACAATATTTAAAAGTAAGTTGATATTTTCATGTTTTTTTTATTTCAGCTAAAATTATCTAATGTTAACTGGTTTGGTACTTTTTTTTAAACTTAATGTAATAATTGAATGACTTTTCTCAACCAGTGGATCACTATCTATTTCTAAGAAGAAATAACATTTACCCCTATTATTGAAAGTTAAAAGGAATGAATGTCTGATTTAAAAGCTAGTCTAAATTTTTGAAGGAGTCTTAGGAGGGGACCATAGTTGTCTATATATAAAAGATAGATTTAGAAAATACAGGCATACTTTTTAAGCAAGACAGATACAAGATTTGCCACAAGGAAAAAATTTTAATATAATGATGACTTACCAATTGAGCAAATAAGTGGATAAATATATCACATTCAGAAAAGTATAGAAATAACACTAAAATGGTCTATGACTGCTGTCACATGTCACTGTTCTAGAAGTCTTAATGAAATAACAAATAGGAAGTATAAAACTTGAAATTAAAATGACTAAGTAATCATTATTTTCCAATAATATTATCTCCTGTAAAAACCAAGGCAATCCATTAAAATGTGTAACTAATGGAACAATCTACAAGTGACCAGATTTATATATAAATCAGTTGCTTTACTCATTTGAAAAGATCCTGACAAGGAGGAAGATTGATGGCAAGAGGAGAAGGGGGTTTTGGAGGATGAGATGGTCGGATGGCACTGTGGATTCAAAGACATGAGTTTGAGCAAACTCCAGAAGATGGTGAAGGACAGGGAAGCCTAGCATGCTGCAGTGTGTGGGGTTGCAAAGAGTTGGACATGACTTAGTGACTGAAGAGTGAACAACAGCCGTTGCTTTATGGTTCCAACAAAATCACTTATAAAACTGATAGAAACTTCTGCTTCTAATTTGGATGTACAAGAGTGAGAAGGATATTCACTACCAGATAACAAGAAAAACTTAGGCTAAATAACTATCATATATTTCTATGAAGCTTCAAAGAGCAAGTAATGCAGAAAAGCCTGGATTAACTTAATTTTAGGAAGAAATAACTGATTCATAATTTACTGGAGAGCTGTGGAAGTCTCTAAATCTGAGGATGGATACTTGGTCCCAGAGGTACAAGCTTGATGATATATATAGAGAAAATTCTCAGAGTCAAGAAGAAATCAACTGTATTGGACAACCGTCAGTGTGATCTAGTGAGATGACATGAGATCTAGAATTCCAAATGTCAAAACAAATGGCTCAGTTTTCAAGTCCTAATATCCTCTCCACTCATATTTTGCCAAGAAAGTAATATTTGTTGAAGGGGGCATAGAAGTGGACTCCTATAACTTCTTCTGTTGATTAGGTTCTAGAGTTGTGAAAGGCTTTAATCCAAATTTGAAGCAAAAATATCTATAATCTCAACCCAATTTCCTGCCACTTTAAATGTGAATAAAATCAAAGCTGCTACATTACCAGTCATTGTGAGTTGGACCGATCACAAATGAACTCAGTGTGATTAAAAGCTCAATTTCAGTTCAACACAGTGAATGGAGGCATATTCTCAGATGACAAAATTATTGAAATTAGAATGCAAAAGATTACAGCAAATATTATAAATTATTTGAAGTATTTAAAGGTAAAATTGCATGTAGAAGTGAAATGATTGCTCTACAATAAAGAAGTTCAAAATCTTTATGGGATGAACTTGACAGCAGATGGACAGTACAAAACAAAATCATAATGAATTTGAACATAGACAGTCATGAAATAGCCAAATAAACACAAAGAGAAAAAAAAATCTGAAAAAAAAAATGAACAGGAGATAAATAACCTGTGGGATAATACAAGGAGTTCTAATTTGCATTGATATAGGGGTTCCAGGAAGAAGGAAAAGAAAAAATAGGCAGAAAAAATATTTGAGGAAATAACAGTTGATAGATCTTCAGATTTTGTGATGAAAGAACAGCCTACAGATCAAAGAAGTTTAGTGAATTTTGAACAGAAGTAAGTACAATGAAAAACACATCTTAGGCATATTGTAGTAAGACTACTCAAAACAAAAAATAAAGAAAAAGAATAACACTTAAACCATCTAAGAGTTTAAAAGATATTACATACAGGGAAATGATGAAAAGAATTTTGACTGACACTTCATCAGAAACAATGGAGGCTAGAAGATAATAGAATGTCTTTAAAAACCTAAAAAAACAAAAGTCAACATGAATTCTGTGTTCAACTAAAACATTAAAAAATGAAGTTGAAAGGCATTTTTAGAAAAACAAAAACTGAATTAATATATTGTGAATAGTTTTGAACTATGATAAATTCTAGAGAATTTTTTTCAAGCTCAAGGAAAATAATACCTGGTGGAAAAAAAATCTGATGAAAGAATGAAGGGAGATAGAAACAAAAATATGTGAAAAATAGAAAACATTTATTTAAAAAAAAAATTGGCAAAAGCAAAAGTATAAATATACTGTATAAATTAAACCTACATAAAATTAAACTTTATGACAAAAATAGCACAAATAATCAGAGGATGGTGAGTGGAAGCATGCTGCCATAGGAATGTTATATCTGAAATGGTATAATATTGATTTCTGGTAGAATGTTGTAAGTTAAGAGGGCATATGATGATCCATAGAGTAACCATTTTAAAAAGTTTAGATGAAGAAATGAAAAAGAAATAAAATGGAGTATTTAAGTAACTCGACTAATCCAAAACAAGTTGGGATAGGCACAATAAAAGAACAGAACAAATGCCAGAAGGAATGGTATGGGGAGGGAGGAGGGACGAGGGTTCAGGATGGGGAACACATGTATAACTGTGGCGGATTCATTTTGATATTTGGCAAAACACATACAATTATGTAAAGTTTAAAAATAAAATAAAATTTAAAAAAATGCCAGAAGGGGGAAAAAAAAGAAGAATATAAACAAATAGTAAGACAGTAAACTTAAATCCAACCATTCAATTACATTGAATATAAATGTACAAATATACCAACCAAAGGCAAAGATTATCAGACTAGCTAAAAAGGCAAGATTCAAATATATAATTTTATGAGAGATATATATGTGAACCAAGAACTTCCAGATGTTCAAGCTGGATTTAGAAAAAGCAGAGGAGTCAGAAATCAAATTGCCAACATCTGCTGGATCATAGAAAAAGCAAGAGAATTCCAAGAAAACATCTACTTCTGCTTCATTGACTATGCTAAGGCCTTTGACTGTGTGAATTACAACAAATTGTGGAAAATTCTTAAAGAGATGGGAATACCAGACCACCTAACCTGCCTCCTTATAAACCTGTATGCAGGACAAGAAGCAACAGTTAGAACCAGACATGGAAAAATGAACTGGTTCCACTTTCGGAAAGCAGTACCTCAAATCTGTATATTGTCACCCTGCTTATTTATCCATATGCAAAGTACATCATGTGAAATGCTGGGCTGGATGAAGCACAAACTGGAATCAAGATTGCCATGAGAAATATCAATAAACTCAGATATGCAGATGACACCACCCTTATGGCAGAAAGCAAAGAGGAACTAAAGAACCTCTTGATAAAAGTGAAAGAGGAGAGTGAAAAAGTTGGCTTAAAACTCAATATTTGAGAGAATAAGATGGCGGAGGAGTAGGTAGATGTGGAGTACATCTCTTTCCACAGAGACACCAGGAATATAACTTCAGACACAGAAGTGCACACAGAACACCAGCTGAGAGTGGACAGGAGTACCTGACTAGTGGAAAAGAATATACAGACCCACGCAAAACCCAGTAGGATGAAGGAACTAGGGGGAAAAACAGGAGTGTTAGTAGGACTGGACTGGGCCTCAGAGAGTGGGGGAACTGAAGCGGGGGTCCGATCCCCACATCAGGGCAATTGTCTGAGTCAGAGGAGAAACTTTTAAGGCTGAGAGTGAAACAGCTTATCTGTGGCAGCCTAAATGGAATGAGAATCAGACAGTCCTTGCTGCAGCTATACATTCCCCGGACAGGGATGCAAGTCTGCTGGAAGGTGCAGCGGCTGGGAGCTGGAGTTTAGGGATTGTGGAGCAACCCCAGGTGAGGGCTGCTGTTGACTCCAGAAAGACGGGTTGAGAGGATGTGAGGGAAGAGATTGTTGTGGGAAGTGCCTGTGGAGGAAAGCCAGGCAGCCATGAAAGCAATGCAAGATACTGCTGAGTCACGCCTAGGGAGAGAAGTCATCACCATAGCCTCTCTCTCCCAGCACACCAGCATTGGCAGCTGAACAATAGAGAGGCTGGCCTATCAAATGCCTGACGGCACTGAACTACAGAGTAGGACCCCACCCAGGGTGCCCCTTTAAGTGCCTGATGTGTGGAACTACAGAGTAGGACCCCAGCCAGGGGGGCCCCTCTATGTGCCTGACGTGCCAAACAACAGAGAAGGACCCCAGGCAAGAGAGCCCTGTAAGTTCCTGAACAGGGAAAGCAACAGAGAAGGACTGGCCAAAGAGGGCTTCTGATGGCCAGCTACAAGAGGCTTGAAAAAAGACTCTGATAGGGCCATAACTCCTGTGGCAGAGGCAGTCCATGTCCCTGCACACTTGGCTCAGCCAGGGTCCCCGCAAACCAAGCAGCTGCACCATCTTCATGCTCAATTCTCACTGGGGCAGACCTGCCACAAACAAAGACAAGTCTTGTGTCTATGCGTGTAGGGTTGCTTCGGTAATGTCTGACTCTTTGCGACCCTGTAGACTTGGCTTGCGAGGCTTCTCTGTCAGGGAGGGGAGTTTTCCAGGCAAATATACTGGAGCATATTGGCCAATACTGGTTGCTTTACCCTTCTAAGGCACTGTATTTCCTGCTGCCCTATCCGCCAACTCCCCTGAGTACCTGGTGCTGCCAGAACCCCTGCAACCCAAGCAGCTGCACCACCTCCACACCTGGCCCTCACAGGGGCAAACCCAAATCCTCCAGGGCAGCCTCAGGAGCAAACCCCAGTGATGACCTACATGCAGAGGTGGAAATAAAACCACAGTTGAAACCCAGGGGCAGTGTGACTAAGGAAGAAGACCCAAGACCTTCCCACCAGCTGTACAAGCTGCAGGTTAAATCCACACAATCAACTAGGCAGACTCTGTGTCTATGGAATATATAACAAGTCATTGAGAGTTCCCACAAAAGAAAACGCACTAGTTCTGATAGCTGTGGACAAGAACACTGAGGAGTAGGACCAGATTAGAATCTGAGCTTCCCCAACAGCAGGTCCAGAGACCAGCACAAGCACCGTGTTGGAGGGCATCCTAGGGAGGTGAGGTGGACTGTGACTCCCAGCGAGGGAAAGGACTCTGACAGCAGTGACTCACGAAAAACATTTATTATTCTTATATTTTGACTTGTTCTGTAGATTCTTTTGGATTTCCCTCCCCCCGCCCCGCTTTTCCACCCTCCCCCGCCCCGTTATAGTTGTCAATTTTATTGGCACTATGAAATCTAATTAAGCTTTTGTGCTTTTTTTCCCTTTTTTTTTTTCCTCACTCACATTTATTATTGTTGTTATTAACCTCTGCCTCTGTGTTGGGCTTTTGCAGTTCTGGGGAGTTTTCCTTTTTTTTTTTTTTTTTTTGCTCTCTTTTTTTATTTTTTAAACCTGTTATTATTTTTTCTACACTTATTCCTTTGTTTGCTTTTCCTACTGTTCTTTTCCCCTTGCAGTTAATCTCTAATGTATATTAATCTTCTTTATCTACCTCTGTTTAACTTTGCATATCTATTCTTTCTTTATTTTCTTTCTTTAGTTTCCTTTCATCATATTTGTTAGTTTTATTTTCATTATTTCATGCTTTATTCCTAAATTGGCACTTTGCTTTAGTTTTGTTTTTCAGTTTGTGCTTTAGCTAGTTTTGTTCCGGTAGACATAATTTTGGGTTTCCTTTGTTTTCTGGGTCAATCTATTGTACTTTATTTTTGTTAGACTGTTTTGATTTTGCTTATGGTTGTATATGTATATGTATATGTGTATATTCAGTCACACTTTTTATTGTTGTTATAAACCTCTGCATTTACGTTGGGCTTTTGAAGTTCTGTGGAGTTTTCCTATTTTTTTCCCTTTATTTTCTTTCTTCTTCAGTTTTTTCCTTTTTTCTTTTTTATTATTTTAGCTTTTAATTTTTTAAAATCTATTATTTTTTCTACATTTATTCCTTTGTTTGCCTTTCCTACTCTTCTCATCCCCCTGCAGTCAATCTTTACTGTATATAAATCTTCCTCATCTACCTCTATTTAACTTTGCATATCTATTCTTTCTTTCTTTCCTTTCCTCTCAACGTATTTGTTAGTTTTGTTTTCATTGCTTTATTCCCCACTTGGCACCTTGATTTTAGTTTTATTTTTGACTTTGTTCTTTAGTTAGTTTTGTTCTTAACTCGTAAATATGATTTTTTATTTCCTTTGTTCACTGGGTCAATCTATTGTACTTTGTTTTTGTTGGACTCTTTTGATTTTGCTCATGGGTATATATATATGTGTGTGTGTGTGTGTGTGTGTGTATATACATATATAGTGTATATTCCATTGTTTTAATTATTATTTGCCTGATTTTGTAATTGCCATCTGTCTGGAGTTCAGCTTTGGTTCTCATTTTTGGATATTTGTTTTAATCTCAAATGCCATAACAAACCACTTGTGGAATCTTTGTTCCTGACCAGAGATCAAGCCCTGAGCCTTCGGAGTGGGAGCACTGACTCCAAGACCATAGACTACCAGAGAACTAACCCTAGGGAGTATCAACTAGTAAGAACTCACACCAAGGAAACCACTTGAATACAAGACCCAGCATCACCCAACCACCAGTAGCACTCTGTGCATGATGCTTCATCTCAACAACAAACAAAAAAAAAATAAAACTTTATCATTAGCAGACAGGATTACTACCTCACCCAGCCCTGCCCATCAGAGGAAAAACAAACAAATAAACAAAAACTCAGCACAAATCTCACTCTATATGAAGCTTACACAAACCACTGGACCAACCTTAAAATGGCAGAAACCAAAAGGAAAAAAGGATTCAACCTTGAAGCCTGGGAAAAAGAGACCTCAAACACAATAAGTTAAAACAAATAATGAAAAGGCAGAGAAATACTACACAAATGAAGGAAAAAACTAAACACAGAAGTCCAAATAAATGAAGAGGAAATAGGCAAACCAACTGAAAAAGAGTTCAGAATAATGATAGTAAAGATGATCAAAAATGTTGAAAACAAAATGGAGAAAATGCAAGAATCAATTAACAAAGACCTAGAAGAATTAACTGGAAGAGGTCAGTTTTCATTCCAATCCCAAAGAAAGGCAATGCCAAAGAATGCTTAAACTACTGCACAGTTGTACTCATCTCACATGCTAGTAAAGTAAAGCTCAAAATTCTCCAAGCCAGGCTTCAGCAATACATGAACCGTGAACTTCCAGATGTTCAAGCTGGTTTTAGAAAAGGCAGAGGAACCAGAGTCTTTTCCAATGAGTCAACTCTTCGCATGAGGTGGCCAAAGTACTGGAGTTTCAGCGTTAGCATCATTCCTTCCAAAGAAATCCCAGGGTTGAGCTCCTTCAGAATGGACTGGTTGGATCTCCTTGCAGTCCAAGGGACTCTCAAGAGTCTTCTCCAACACCACAATTCAAAAGCATCAATTCTTTGGTGCTCAGCCTTCTTCCCAGTCCAGCTCTCACATCCATACATGACCACAGGAAAAACCATAGCCTTGACTAGACGAACCTTTGTTGGCAAAGTAATGTCTCTGCTTTTGAACATGCTATCTAGGCTGGTCATAACTTTCCTGAGCCCACCAATATGAGAGAAAAACTATTGCAATACTACTTTTAATAAAAAAAAATTAGAAAGCAACTAAATGTTATCTGTGATAAAATTATAAACTATGTAAATATATTAATCATTAGAGAATATCACATATGTTTGTGAACTTAAGTGGAAAAATATTTTCTGTATTTTACAAAGTAAAAAGTACTTACAGAAATATTTTTGCACAATAGCTAGGATAATGGCACCCCACTCCAGTACTCTTGCCTGGAAAATCCCATGGGCAGGGGAGCCTGGTAGGGTGCGGTCCATGGGGTCTCGAAGAGTCGGACACGACTGAGTGACTTCACTTTCACTTTTCACTTTCATGCATTGGAGAAGGAAATGGCAACCCACTCCAGTGTTCTTGCCTGGAGAATCCCAGGGACAGGGAGCCTGGTAGGCCGCCGTCTATGGGGTCACACAGAGTCGGACACGACTGAAGCGACTTAGCAGCTGCAGCAGCAGAAACAGATCAAATGTTCATCAGTGGATGAATGGATAAAGAAATATGTTATACATATTTTGTATATGTATAACATATACATATGTAATACATATGTATACATGTATTCCATGTATAATATACAATGGAATATTATTCAACCATGGAAAGAAATCTTGCCATTTGTAACAAGTGGATAAAACTGGAGGGCATTATGCTAAGTGAAATAACTCAAATAGAGAAAGATGAATAGAACTCACTTGTATGTGGAGTAAATTTTAAAAAATCAAATTCATAGAAACAGGGTACAGTAGAAAAATGGTTACCAGGGACTAGGGAGATGTTGGTCAAAGACTATATAGATGCAGTGGGATGCAGTTGCATATGGGATGAAAGTCTAGAGATCTAATGTATAATCATGATTACTTAACTTATTAATACTATACTCAATAGCATTCAGCTCTTTGTGGCCCCATGGACTGTAGCCCACCAGGCTCCTCTGTCCATGGAATTTTCAAGGCAGGAAATATTAGGGCAGGTATCCCTGTAGGTTTTCCAGGCAGGAATGTTGGGGCAGGTTTCCCTTTCCTACTCCAGGGAATGTTCCCAACCCAGGCATGGAACCCGCGTCTCTTGCATCTCCTGCGTTGACAGGCAGATTCTTTACCACCAGCACCACTTGGGAAGCCTAATAATACTATAATAATACTCTATTAAAAGGTGCCAAGAAAATAGATATCAGATGCACTTATCACACATAAAACTTAGTACCTAGTAAGGATATATTGTGTCAATTAGCCTGACTGTAGTAATCATTTCACTATGAATATCTATAAATCATCACATTGTACACCTTAAATATATTGCAATTTTATTTTAAAATATTTGAAAAACTTACAGAATAGTATGTGTGGTTTAATCCAATTTAAGTAAAGAAAAAACAAACAATGGCATACATATATGTATAAATATTTCTGAGAAAAAAATTGCCAAATTGTTGGTAGTAGTTTCTCTGAGTGTAGTTAGTAAACCTACATAGAATTTTCACTTTCAGCTTTTATAGTTTGAATTTTATGTTACTCCATTGTTAGTTACTTTTCAGCAAACCTTTATACCAAAGTTTAACAAACAAACAAAAATACAAAAATCATAGGTGTTCCAGTTGACAGATTTCAAAACCCGAATAGCTTTATGTAACTAGTATCAAAATTACTAAATAGAATAGTACTGATCCCCCAAACCTCTGCTTTGTGCCCTGTTCTAAACCCCAACCAGGATTACCACTATCCAGACCTCCAAAACCATAGATTCATTTTGCTGGCCTTACTCCTGATGTAAAGGGGATTATGCAGTATACTTTTGTGCCTAGCATCTTTTATCCAGTATTTTGATTGTGAAATTCATGCATGTAGTTGCATGTGACTATAATTTGTTCATTGCTTTTACTATTTTATCCTCATTTATGCTTTCTACAGCTGATGAGCACTTGTATTTGTTCCACTCTAATGGCATAGTGAAAAGTATTTCTATATACACACTTGTGTATTTTTCTGAAGCTGTGTTATTGTGCGTGTGTGTGTGAAGGGGTGTGTGTGTGTGCATGTGTGTGTTTGTGTGTGTGTGTGAAGGGATATATATATATATATATGCCTTGGAGTGGAATGGCTGGGCCAAAAGATATACATATATTTAGGAGATATAACTTAAAAAGTACTGCCAAGCAGTTTTTCAGAGTGATTGTATCAATTATACTCCCACTAGTAGTTTATGAGAATTTTAGTTGCTCTACAGACTTGAGTATGTTTGGCATCTTCTATTTCATTTTAGCCATTCTGGTGTATGTTTAGTGTTGTGGTATTTTAGCTTGCATTTCTCTGATGACTAAAAATGCTGAGCATCTTTTTCATACATCTATTGATCATTTGGATGTCTCCTTTTTTTGAACAGTCATTTGCTCCCATTCTTATAATGAATGAATTATTTTATTTTATTGATTTGTAGGAATTATATATATATTTTATTGGCTCTACATCTGTTATCAGAAATATATATTGCAAGTATCTTCCCCTGTTATGTTGGTCAACTTTTTGCTCTCTTATTTGAGCCCTTTCTTAGAAAAAAGTTCTTAATACAATTTATCACCATTTTCCTTTCTATTATAATTTTCCATATATTATTTAAGAACTCTTTGCCTATTCCATGGGCCTGTCATTGTATCTTGTTTTTAAGATTAAATTTTAAAAATTTCAAATACATTTCTGTAAAAGCTAAATATTTCCATCCAGGTCTTGGATTTTCAGATTTTTTTAAATGTGAGGCTATGGATGTATGTCTCTTTTATCCATCTCTGAATCTCAATAGCCTAGAAGGGTGGCTGCACAAAATATATTTTCCTAAAAATATCCCTTGGATGAATGAATACATTTATATATTGAGATAGAAAACTGCTCCATCATTTCCCCAAATACTTGAAACAAAAGTTGAATTTTAGAATGTCTGCTATTTTCTTTTAATGAAAATCTAAATTTTAGCAGGTGATAAACATGCATTTTCACTTTTCTGCCCATTTTAATCAACATTGTTCCTTAACACAAACCTTTAAAATGAAAAATGCTTTGGTACTGCTCTGCTTTGGCCTACAAATCTTCTTATTTGTGAGTCCAGGATAAAAGCACATTCATGAGGTATAGCAGAAAACAGGAGTCAAGTTCAATCACACAGTACATAATAGTCAAAGTTTCTTCTCTCACATGGTACCACGTGTCTGATTTCATTTCTTTACCCAGCATAAATCACATGGCTGAGTCTAAAGTCAATGGCTGGGGCTATATTAGCATATATTAACAATTGATTATATGATTTAAGATTTTTGGCTCAAAAAATAGGATTTATTGATGACAGTATTGTCAAAAACGTGTTTCAATGAAAGTGTGCATATTTTTTTTCTTCATAGAGTACTTGCAAAAAAAATCCTTCATTCATTATATATCTTTATAGTTTAAGGAAATAATATGATTTGAAAAAGCTAAAGGAAAGTTGACTGTACTATAGCAAATCAAGTTCAGTTCAGTTCAGTTCAGTCACTCAGTCGTGTCCGACTCATTTGCGACCCCATGAATTGCAGCATGCCAGGCCTCCCTGTCCATCACCAACGCCCGGAGTTCACCCAAACTCATGTGCATCGAGTCAGTGATACCATCCAGCCATCTCATCCTCTATTGTCCCCTTCTCCTCCTGCCCCCAATTCCTCCCAGCATCAGAATCTTTTCTGATGAGTCAACTCTGCGCATGAGGTGGCCAAAGTATTGGTGTTTCAGCTTTAGCATCAGTCCTTCCAAAGAACACCCAGGACTGATCTCCTTTAGAATGGACTGGTTGGATCTCCTTGCAGTCCAAGGGACTCTCAAGAGTCTTCTCCAACACCACACTTCAAAAGCATCAGTTCTTCGGCACTCAGCTTTCTTCACAATCCAATTCTCACATCCATACATGACCACTGGAAAAACCATAGCCTTGACTAGATAGACCTTTGTTGGCAAAGTAATGTCTCTGCTTTTGAATATGCTATCTAGGTTGGTCATAACTTTTCCTTCCAAGGAGTAAGCATCTTTAAATTCATGGCTGCAGTCACCATCTGCAGTGATTTTGGAGCCCAAAAAATAAAGTCTGCCACTGTTTCCACTGTTTCCCCATCTATTTGCCATGAAGTGATGGGACCAGATGCCATGATCTTCGTTTTCTGAATGTTGAGCTTTAAGCCAACCTTTTCATTCTCTTCTTTCACTTTCATCAAGAGGCTCTTTAGTTCTTCTTCACTTTCTGCCATAAGGGTGGTGTCATCTGCATATCTGAGGTTATTGATATTTCTCCTGGAAGTCTTGATTCCAGCTTGTGCTTCTTCCAGCCCAGTGTTACCCTTTACTAAATAATCACTTCTCACAAGAAATATGCCTTGATTTGTGTATTCTCTTTTAGTCAAACTAAATTTTATATATTTCTGTATTATGTAAGTGTAAAACTTAGAAATTAAATGTTGTGTCAAAAAAATGCATGCACATACATATTCTTGATATTAGATAATAATTGATACTATTTCTGTAATTCTTACTCTGATCCAAAATTTCTTTCACCAAATTTCCCATCAACTGGGGACAAGTAATTGTATTTCCAGGCTGAGCAATAATTAATTTCTTCCCTCAAATCCTGACTTTAGCTCCCTTTTTACTGCCACAGAGATGCCTCCAGCACCCTGATTGAGTTTTGTCCACATGTTCTGAATTGTAGCTGTTTTTATGAAATAACCTTCAGTTGTTTAATTTTAAAGCAATAGTTTCCATTATAGCATTTGATACAACATATAAATTTTTTAAAGATCACTTAAATGTGAAGAGAGCCACTCTGAACCAAAACAAGAGACACTTAAGAGAAAAAGAGTTGATAGAAATGTGGTTTTTCTCTGATCAGAAGGTACACCAGATATTGGCTGTGTCTGAGCTTTTCTTGGCAGATATCTCCTTTTATTTGACTGGGCCACACTAATTAGTTTCTAGGTCTTCTGTTTCTTTCTCTACCAGATTTTTCTAGTGAGAGTTCTATGTCCATTTCCTACTCATCCTTTCCATCCTGATCAGCCAGCCTTTGGAACTCTGGTCATTCTACTCAGTTAAAAAAGACAGTAATGACCACCTCTGTGAGCTTTTCTTCAGCTCTCATTATTCTGGACTTATGGGAGTTAAGTTAACTTTGCTTTCTTAAATTTCTCTCCTACCTATGTTTCCATTTTATGGCATTATCTTGATTGTTTTAACTTTATTTTTGTCCCTACTCTTTCCTTCTCTTAAAACTAGGGCATTTCCCCAAACAGTTCCTTTTATGTCTTCTTCATTTGCTCCCCCAGAGACATGAATTTTTGACTGGTGATTGGCAATTTATTTTCCTAGCTCCATTTTCTCTTCTGAGATTTAGTTTCTTATTTCCAAATGATGGATAGTTTTTTTTATACATCATTAATATACATTCACTCTGTCCCAGATGGAGTTTATATCCTCAACCCTGTATTTTCTTCTTTTCCTGACCTTTCTATTTCTGTTAATAATGCTATTTCCCCCTCAGTAATTGGTGAAAAGAATTGACCACATTACCCCTATCATCACCTCATAACAACTTGTCCTAATGATTCTCTTCTGAAATATATAGATTCTATTCTTTCAATCCATTTAGTTACGTGTCAGTTTTTAATTAACATCCTTATCATCTTATTTCCCCCAAAGCACAGTAATAACCTAACTAGTTCCTCTGTAGTTAAATTATCTGTATCCTCCAGACATTCGACTGTAGTTTGGTTGCCTTAACTTGACTTTGAGCATCTTCTTCCCTTCCTCCACCCGATTTTTAAAACCTCCCTTTGTCCATAGGATAAATTCCAGCTGTTTTAAGTCCACTTAGTAGGAGAGATGAGAGTAATAAAGCTTATATGAGGGGTTCAAGTGAGTGTGAATGCTGAAAAATGATGTGATGAGACAAACATTCTATTTCTGGGAAATGAGAGAGGTATCAGAAGTCTAACAAGAATGTAATGTCCTAGAAGGTAGGATACAGAGACTCAGAGTATGTGAGGCAATGAAACATCACAATGAGTAGAACAGGCATGTTTGAAAAGGGCCAAAAGCATGAAATCTAGAAGATAAAGTTGCAGAAGCTAAGAAGGCCAGGAAAAGTTTCAGTTGCCTCTTTGGAAAGTCTAAAGTCCACATCCCAAGCTTGCCTTTGTTGGTATTGGAATAATTCATTGAAGATAGATATACCACAACCTTCCTTTCCATCTTTGTCTTCTACGCAGACTTCTTAAGCCAGATAGTCTATATATGGCCTGAAATGGGGTCTTGCCTATTTCTCCAAATTCATCTCTTAGCTCCCTTCTCTACATTCAGCTTTCCTGAATATTTTCCATGCCTCTGGCCTTTATAACAACATCCCCCAGAATCCTTCATAGTCTCTGAAAACAAGCTCAAATATCTTATTCTTTTCGGAACATTCCTTAATCCCTTTGAATCAAATGATATCTTGTAAATAGGCCTATGTCACTTATCATACTTCACTGCTAGACAGCAAAAGAGACACAGATGTAAAGAACAGACTTTTGGACTCTGTGGGAGAAGGCGAGGGTGGGATGATTTGAGAGAATAGCACTGAAACATGTATATTACCATATGTGAAATAGATTGCCAGTCCAGGCTCGATGCATGAGACAGGGCACTCAGGGCCAAAGAATATATTCAACCTGATTTTGGTATTGACCGTCTGGTGATGCCCATGTGTAGAGTCATCTTTTGTGCTGTTTTAAGAGGGTTTTTGCTATGACCAGTGTATTCTCTTGGCAAAACTCTCAGACTTTACCCTACTTCATTTTGTACTCCATGACCAAACTTGCCTGTTACTCCAGATACCTCTTGACTTTCTACTTTTGCTTTCCAGTCCCCTATGATGAAAAGGACATCTTTTTTTGCCATTAGTTCTAGAAAGTCTTGTAGGTCTTGATAGAACCGTTCAACTTCAGTTTCTTCAGCATTACTGGTTGGGGCATAGACTTGTTACTGTAAAATTGAATGGTTTGACTTGGAAACGAACAGAGATCATTCTATCATTTTTGAGATGGCGCCCTGGTACTGCATTTTGGACTCTCTTTTTGACTATGAGGGCTACTCTATTTCTTCTTAGGAATTCTTACCCAAAGTGGTAGCTATAATGGTCATCTGAATTAAATTCACCCATTCCAGCCCATTTTAGTTCACTGATTCATAAAACGTCGATGTTCACTCTTTCCATCTCCTTCAGTTTACCTTGATTCATGTACCTAAGGTTCCTATGAAATACTGATATGTCTGTTAAGACACATACGTTTTATATCTCCAACTAAACTTGAAGCTGTTTGAGAACACCAATTGAACCTCTTAAGTTTCTTTTCCAGTTTCAATTCATTGACAAAACATCTTACTTGGAGGAAGAGCTCAATAGTATGGGTTGAATGGGTGGGACACCTGGTAGAAGGGAGGTCAGGCCAGTTTCTGGTAGTTGGAAGACATCATAGAGAGGCATCACATGTTTCTCCTGCTTCCTGAGCTGGGGCCATTTCTGAGAGCCAAGAGCACTGTGTGTCTCGAGTAGTGCTGGTAGGTAGTCTGAAGGGTGAGTGGAGCCCCGGAATTCTGAAGGTTGCAGAGCATTTAGTGACAGGAAAATTGGCTCTGTGGACCACTTTATAGCAGATCTTTCTAGTTTTTAGCTTCTACTACTGGACTAACTCTTTAAACTTCATAAGTATTTTAAATAAAGCCCCTTGTGTTTCTTTCATATCAAAGTCCATTTATTTTTATGACTCTGATAATATTACTGCATTTATCCCTTTTGTATCCAGTTTTGGGTTGACAACATATCTTTTTATGTTGATAAGTTTTGCACATATTTAAACTTCATTATATATTGATTAGTGGGAGTGCAGGCTTGAGTTTCCAAGTATGGGTTGGCATTCATAATGGGATACAGTTAAAACCAAGTGGCTGGACCATCCCAGGGCAATGTTGTGTATAGTTCCCCGATTGTACTTCTTACATCATAAATAATAATGAAAGTAAATGTACATTTACCAGAGAGAATCAACAAAACCCAGCCCTGATTTGCTGATTGCACTTTTCTCCCCAGGTATTAAAGCCAGCTTTCGAACAAGGGTGCCTGAAGGTTTGATTGTCTTTGCGGCATCACCTGGCAATCAGGAAGAGTATTTTGCAATTCAGTTGAAGAATGGACGCCCGTATTTTCTTTTTGATCCTCAGGTAAATGAATAATTATAAGAGTTGACATTTTTGAGAGTTTATCAGTTGCTTATATTTTCACAATGAATCCTCACCAAAAACTTACAGATGAGTGCTTTATTATTCCCACTCTACAACAAGTAAAACGAAACTTCAAAAGTGATGTGACTTACCCACAGCTAAAATAGCAGACCTTCAAACTACATTGACTGACTGATAATCTACTTGCTTTTTTAACAACCATATGCAACCTTATCATGAGGATTAAAGGTTTTAACTGCATTCCTTGAGAAGATTATGTCTTTCTGTCTCCCTTCCATTTTCTCTCTCTTCCTCTTTCTTTCCTCCTCCTTTCTTGCTTCCCCCCATCTCTATCTCTTTTCCTTTCTTCACTAGCAAATATTTGTGTCCATCAGGTGCTATTGAGCTCAGTATTGAAGACTATAATACTTCTAAAGTTAAATATGACCATACCCCTATGAAACAGTCTGGGTAGGATATAGTTAGTTTTTAAAAAATACTCCTGAATGTTATGAAAGAGAAGTACACTACTAAGTATTACGAGTGAAGAAAATAAAGGCTCTTTCTTTCCTTAGTTGTCTGCAAAGGTAATATTCAAAACAATAAATAAAAGGATAGAAGTGTATATCTATTCAAGAGGAAATGTGTTTGACATGGGGCAGGCCAGAGGAAATACTGATAGGAGATGAGGGAAAGAGCTGTAATAAAATTTCCAAGCAGAGCAAATAGCAAATATTTAGTGTCTGAGTTAAGACATGAACATGGCATATTCAGTGCATTGAAATAAGATTAAGATGGTTATAGAGTAGAGAACAAAGAGAACAGTGGTAGGTTGAAAAGTTGGGTAGAGACTAAGTAATTTAGGATCTTGGAGGCAAATAAAGGGTTTAAATTATTCCTAAGGGCAGTTCAGTTCAGTTTAGTCACTCAGTCGTGTACTACTCTTTACGACTCCATGGACTTCAGCATGCCAGGCTTCCGTGTCTATCACCAACTCCAGGAGCTTGCTCAAACTCATGTCCATTGAGTCGGTGATGCCATCCAACCATCTCATCCTCTGTCGTCCCCTTCTCCTCCCACCTTCAATCTTGTCTAGCATCAGGGTCTTTTCCAGTGAGTCAGTTCTTCGTATCAGGTAGCCGAAGTATTGGAGTTTAAGCTTCAGCATCAGTCCTTCCAATGAATATTTAGGACTGATTTACTCTAGGATGGACTGGTTTGATCTTGCTGTCCAAAGGCCTCTCAAGAGTCTCCTCCAACACCACAGTTCAAAAGCATCAATTCTTTGGCACTTAGTTTTCTTTATAGTCCAACTCTCACATCCATACTGACTACTGAAAAAGACATAGCTTTGACTAGACAGACCTTTGTTGGCAAAGTAATGTCTCTGGTTTTTAATATGCTTTCTAGCTTTGTTATAACTTTTCTTCCAAGGAGCAAGGGTCTTTTAATTTCATGGCTACAATCACCATCTGCTGTGATTTTGGATCCCAAGGAAATAAAGTCTTTTACTGCTTCTGTCATTTCCCCGTCTATTTGCCATGAAGTGATAGGACCAGATACCATGATCTTCATTTTTTGAATGTTGAGTTTTTAGCCAGCTTTTTCACTCTCCTTTTTAACTTTTATCAAGAGGCTTTTTAGTTCCTCTTCGCTTTCTACCATAAAGGTGGTGTCATCTGCATATCTGGTTATTTATATTTCTCCCTGCAAGCCTGATTCCAGCTTGTGCATCACCCAGCCCAGCATTTCGCATGATGTACTCTGCATATAAGTTAAATAAGCAGGGTGACAATACACAGCCTTGATGTACTCCTTTCTAGTTTTGAACCAGGGCAAATGGGAAACTGCTGCGTAACTGTCTAAGGGCAATGGAAACTATTGCATAGTTGTCTTCACTTTCGTTAGAGGAAGGTTAGTAAGCATTTGCCATTAGGTGCTGTATTGGGCCCATGAATAATTGAGGGAAAAGACTATGTAAAACATTTTTTTTCAAGTTTTCAGCTTAAAGCTGCTGATCTATGCTTGTAAAAGAAGTGTTTTCTGTTATAGTGGTAAAATAGGCACAAATTTCCCCTTGTATCTAAGGGATTGTAAGTGAAGAGTTTCCTACACCCTGGAGACCCACTCATGTTGAAAAGAAAAGGCAGGGCCAGCTGGCCAAGTGTGCCTGAGCACCAACCCAGACCCTACAGAAGTCTTTAAGAGGCAGACTGAGCTCTTCCTGGGTGAGGAAGCTGGTAAAGCCATGAGCTGGCAACTGTCAAGACCAAGGAAAAAAAGGATTATTCCTGATGTTTTAACAGTAGCCTGCTAACCACCTGGCTTGATAAGGGCTCCTGGGAATCCCCTAGAATTGAAGCTTCTTAAGGGATGCTCATAGGTGGGCAATGAGTAAGCAAATAAGAAATAGCCAACACCTAAGCACATCTGGCATCCTGGGAGAAAGGGGTAAGAAGCAGCTGTTTCTGAAGGCAAGGCAGATGGCATTTGGAAAACAAAAGCAGTTGAGTTGATTGAACACTGGAATCAACACTGGAGTTGATTGAATTACAGAACTGAAAATATTATTTTTCATTTGAATCCTTTAAGTTGATTACTTAGACGAGGGACTGCTGAGATTCATTACTAGGTCAAAATATATAACAAAAATATGAAAACAAAGATTAAGGAGGATACAAATATGAAGAAGAAATTCAAAAGGAAAGCAAAAAACACATGCACAAGTAAAAGATGGATAAGAAATTAATGAAATATAAAATAGAGAAAATCTGATTTATGAAGACATCTTGATTATGAATTTATTGAAAGGACTCATCAAATGCCTGGCAAGATTAAGCAAAGCCTGTGCTTCTATAGGACCTCTGTGTGTCTCCATGATTCTAAGTGTTCTCTCTATACATAAATGCACACACATATGATCTCATTTAAACATCACACCAATTCTATAAGGTAGATACTTGTTATTCCCATTTTCGGAGGAGGCAATGGCATCCCACTCCAGTACTCTTGCCTGGAAAACCCCATGGATGGAGGAGCCTGGTAGGCTGCAGTCCATGGGGTCGCTAGGAGTCGGACACAACTGAGCGACTTCACTTCACTTTTCACAGGTGAAAATCTAAGTCAGAGTTAAATTAATTTTCCCAAAGTAATACAGCAGATCTGTGACCAAGCTTTTCAACATGGAAGAATACTTGTTGATGTCCAGAGACTCAATTAAAATGCCATCCATGCACTATATTGGAAGGAAATGTTTCAGCAAGAATGTTTCAGAAGAAAAAAAAATAATCTGAAATATAGTGGAGAAGCAGTGGTGAGTGGTAAACTTAGGGATATTAAGTTCAGCCAAAGTATTTACTGACAGACTGAGTAGAGATGTGTTTTACAGTGCCGAAGAATCTTTGACATAGAAGAGACAGGCAGCAAAGGAAAAAGAAATCTGATAATTGTTTGGTACTAAAATTACTAAGAGTTGAAGGGGAGGATGAAAGATGAATGACTTAAAAGTTTCTAAGGTGTCAGTTTAATAGAGGGGGAGAGTTACAGTATAGGTCATATTAGTTTCTAGATTCCATAAAATAAATGGACAAAAATATTTGATTTTAAATGTGACAAAGAAGTTAATTACTAATAGAATGAAAACACTCCAAGAATGATTAACAAGATGAAAAAAAAAAGACTGCTAGATTGTAAATATCAGCAAAAACATAAAAGAAAGGAAACAATCCATTAAAATAGAAGAATAATCAATGAGAAAGAAAAAAAATCTGGTTCTGCTTTTTCTACCTAAATCTACCTAATTTCTACCTAAATCTACCTAAATCACTATCTGAGTATATTTGAGACAAAGCCAGAAAGGGAAAACTTTAATCATATAGACATTTATTCATAGAGCTTTGAAAGTACACAACGTGGGTTCATGTTGATTGCCTCTCTTCATTCTTGGAGTTGCCACATGAGGTATTGTTTTCTTCCCTGCTTTAGATGACGTGTCTTAACTAGAGTCACACAGTGATCTGATGATAGAACTGGCACTGAATTTAGTTTATTTCATTCAATGAAACATTGTTAAAAATGTCTTATCATGGGACTTCCTCAAAGGTCTAGTGGATTGGGGGCAGGAGAAGAAGGGGATGACAGAGGATGAGATGGCTGGATGGCATCACTGACTCGATGGACATGAGTCTGAGTGAACTCCGGGAGTTGGTGATGGATAGGGAGGCCTGGCGTGCTGCGATTCATGGGGTCACAAAGAGTTGAATACGACTGAGTGACTGAACTGAACTGAACTGAACTGAAAGACTCTACCTTCCAATACAGGGCCTGTAGGTTCAGGGAACTAATGATACAGGGTGCTTTGTAAACAAAGCAAAACAAACAAATGAAAAACCCTCTGTCACATAAGTAGATATACAACCAATTTGCATAGGAAATAAAAATCTTTTTAAAAAAAACTGTATTGTACCCCAAGCACTGCGGTAGGCAATTATGCACTAGAAACGCGGGAATGAGGAAAAAACAAAATGCCACTCCAGCCATCCTCTCCTGGGACCCCCATCTTCCAAGACTGAAGTACAGAGTCTTGCTGAACTTGGACATGGTAGTGTGCCAGGGTGGCTTCACACTGCCTCACACTTACAATCAGTCATGTGCTCATAAACATCCATCCTGGTGTTTCTGAGTGTAATTCTGGGTGACCACTCAAACCCTGGAGCTACAGCTCTAATAGTACAATGGCTACAGGTTTATTCACAGGTTTTCAGTATCTAATAAACATGCCTTGCTTGCCACCCGCCCCCCCCACCACAATACTCTCTAAACATATAGAGAAAAATCTTTGCAGAATTAATCAAGAAATGGTTTTATCAGAACTGAAGCATGACTGCCATCTCTTTAACAGTGTTATGCTTCTTTCTAAAGGATGTGATAGCTTCAGATTCTGCAGAAATGGAAGGCAAAGACATTAAGCAATGCTTAATTCCACTCAGCCACATGATTGCTATTCGGATCCTGAGGTTGGCTTCTAGAAAACTCTCCCCATCTCATCTTTTTCATCTCCTTTCCATGATAAGATAGACTGGTATAAACCATAGCAGAGTTCAAGGAAGTTCACAAGGCACTACCCATGATTCCCACCCCTTACCCTCCTCCCTTAGACAGTGCCTGAGAATGCTCCTCACTCAAACTGACATTCCCCACTGCTCTGTCCCTGCCCTATATACCCAAATCCTGACCTGTATACAAATCTGGGACTTGCCCACCAAATATTAATGAAACTGTTAAAGCCAAACAGTTGGAGAACCAGGGGGGTGGCGAGGGTTTAATGATGCCTTCAAAGTGCATTTTTACATGGAATAATACTATCCATCTACAAGGCAAAAGTTACCTGCATTTTCAGGAAAGTGACAATTAATATATACAAAAGAAAACAAGGTATTGATTGAGTAGGCCTGCCTTAGGGTGTATTTGAAAAAATATAATCAGATGAATCACACTACATGCTCATGGGTCATGATGCTCTTTATACATGAGTCCATGAGCTCAAGCTAGCTAGGATTGGTCCTTTCTCACCACCAAGGAATTTATCCAGGTTACCTGGACATATTTGCTAACTTTTTAATGAAATCTCCATGTATTATTATCAGACAAATAATTGTGGAAACTAGGGGATGGAGACTATTTGATATACTCTTACATTTTTTTCTGTTTTGGGTTAGGAAGATGAATAAGTTTTTTTTTTCCTCCTTTTAAAAAACTGACTAGTGAAAGACTAGAGATCTCTTCAAGAAATTAGAGATACCAAGGGAACGTTTCATGCAAAGATGGACTTAATAAAGGACAGAAAGGGTATGGACCTAACAGAAGCAGAAGATATAAGAAGAGGTGGCAAGAATACACACAAGAACTGTACAAAAAAGATCTTCATGATCCAGATAATCACGATGGTGTGATCACTCACCTAGAGACAGACATCCTAGAGTGTAAAGTCAGGTGGGCCTTAAGAAGCAACACTACGAACAAAGCTAGTGGAGGTGATGGAATTCCAGTTGAGCTATTTCAAATCCTAAAAGATGATGCTGTGAAAGTGCTGCACTCAATATGTCAGCAAATTTGGAAAACTGTGCAGTGGCCACAGAACTGGAAAAGGTCAGTTTTCATTCCAATCCCAAAGAAAGGCAATGCCAAAGACTGCTCAAACTACTGCACAATTGCACTCATCTCGCACGCTAGTAAAGTAATGCTCAAAATTCTCCAAGCCAGGCTTCAACAATATGTGAACCATGAACTTCCAAATGTTTAAGCTGGAATTAGGAAAGGCAGAGGTACCAGACATTAAATGGCCAACATCTGCTGGATCATCAAAAAAGCAAGAGAGTTCCAGAGAAACATCTATTTCTGCTTTATTGACTATGCCAAAGCCTTTGACTGTGTGTGTCACAATAAACTGTGGAAAATTCTGAAAGAGATGGGAATACCAGATTACCTGACCTTCCTCTTGAGAAACTTGTATGCAGATCAGGAAGCCACAGTTAGAACTGGACATGGAACAACAGACTGGTTCCAAATAGGAAAAGCAATATGTCAAGGCTGTATATTGTCACCCTACTTATTTGACTTATATGCAGAGTACATCATGAGAAATGCTGGGTTGGATGAAGCACAAGCTGGAATCAAGATTGCCAGGAGAAATATCAATAACCTCAGATATGCAGATGACACCACCTTATGGCCGAAAGTGAAGAAGAACTAAAGAGCCTCTTGATGAAAGTGAAAGAGCAGAGTGAAAAAGTTGGCTTAAAGCTCAACATTCAGAAAACAAAGATCATGGCATCTGGTCCCATCACTTCATGGCAAATAGATGGAGAAACAGTGGAAACAGTGGCAGAGTTTATTTTGGGGGGGGGCTCTAAATCACTGCAGATGTTGACTGCAGCCATGAAATAAAAAGACGCTTACTCCTTGGAAGGAAAGTTATGACCAACCTAGATAGCATATTGAAAAGCAGAGACATTACTTTGCCAACAAAGGTCTGTCTAGTCAAGGCTATGGTTTTTCCAGTGGTCATGTATGGATGTGAGAATTGGACTATAAAGAAAGCTGAGCACCCAAGAATTGATGCTTTTGAACTGTGGTGTTGGAGAAGACTCTTGAGAGTCCCTTGGACCTCAAGGGGATCCATCCAGTCCATCCTAAAGGAGATCAGTCCTGAATGTTCATTGGAATAAGTGACATTGAAGCTGAAACTCCAATACTTTGGCCATCTGATGTGAAGAGTTGATCATTTGAAAAGACCCTGATGCTGATAAAGCAGGAGGAGAAGGGGACACCAGAGGACGAGATGGTTGGATGGCATCACCAACTCAATGGACATGAGTTTGGGTAAACTCTGGGAGTTGATGATGGACAGGAAGGCCTGGTGTGCTACAGTCCATGGGTTCACAAAGAGTTGTACATGACTGAGCAACTGAACTGAACTTTTTAAAATCAAAGTGTACAGGCCATGGGGTCACAAAGAATCAGATATGACTGAGCAACTGAGCGCATAGTTGATTTACCATGTTGTGTTTCTGTGTATAGCACAGTGACTCCGTTAAACATATGAAGTGAAGTGAAGCAAAAGCCTCTCAGTTGTGTCTGACTCTTTGTGACCCCTTGGAGTATACAGTCCATGGAATTCTCCAGGCCAGAATACTGGAGTGGGTAGCCGTTCCTTTCTCCAGTGGACCTTCCCAACCCAGAGATTGAACCCAAGTCTCTCACATTGCAGGCAGATTCTTTGCCACCTGAACCACAAGGGAATCCAAGAATACTGGAGTGGGTAGCCTATCCCTTCTCCAGCGGATCTTCCTGACCAGGAATCAAGCCAGAGTCTCTTGCATTGCAGGCAGATTCTTTATCAACTGATCTATGAGGGAAGCCATATATATATATATATATATATATATATATATAAAGTGTATAAATATATGTAATACTATAAATAAATAAATATATATATATAATATTCTTTTCCATTATGGTTTATCACAGGATATTGAATATCATTCTCTGTGCTATACTGTAGGACCTTGTTGGTTACTCTTCCTATAATACTTTGCATTGGATAATCCCAAACTCCAATCCTTGCTTCCTCCACTCTCTTCCCCCTTGGCAACTAAAAGTCTGTTCTGTATGTTATGAATATGGTTTCTTGAACAAAGTAAGAGCCACCCCAAATTTGAAGAAACTGAAGAGTTTGTTTTACATATCTGTCACTGACATTCAAAATATTTATATTTTAAATAATTTAGGTACCACTTCAAGCTAGTTTTATTTTCCTTGTGTCTTAAAGGATACAAGGTTATCTAATGATCACTGTACTGTACTCATCAGACAAGTAGTTATTTACTCAATGTGTCTTTCTTATCTGAGTGTACAGTCCAGGGAGGGCAGGACATCCTTGAGGCTCAGTGCAGTCCTAGGAACATGCATGCTTAATCACTCAGTCATGTCTGACTCTTTACGACCCCATGGACTGTAGCTTGTCAGGCTTCTCAGTCCATGGAATTCTCCTAGCAAGAGTACTGGAGCGGGTTACCATTTCCTTCTCCAGGGGATATTCCCAACCCAGGGACTGAACCCTTGTCTCCTGTGTCTCCTGCATTGCAGGCAGATTCTTAACATGCTGAACCTTAGAATATAGTAGGTAATAATACATAAATGTCTGTTGGCAGATTGGCTGACTTCCTGGCTTGAGAAATATTGGTAAAATAGTATTCATAATCGAAGAAAATTACTCATTTTCTAGGATAAAATTTCTGACTCTTTAATGATAATTTAATTTAGTTCTTATTTGTTTTAATTTGTCAGTTGTTAGATACTTTGACTTGTATCAATGGTTGTTTTCAGATTACTGTTCCTGAATCCATTCAAACTAATTAAATATTGAGTTGTGGAAACAGCATTATGTAAGAATTTAAAGTTACTCTCTAACACATAGTTTCAAAATACCTGTAGTCATTGTGTATGCATGCTCAGTTGCTCAGTCATGTCTGACTCTTTGTGACCCCATGAACTTTAGCCCACCAGGCTCCTCTGTCCATGGTATTTTCCAGGCAATACCTGGAGTGGGTTGCCATTTCCTACTCCAGTACTCATCATGTAGTTTGTTCTTTTAAAAGTATCTTAATAAACTTAAGTAATGAATTTTTACACAGCAGTGTAATTCTACATAAAGTTGTAGAATTCATTCAATGAAATGAATCCAGTTCACTATATATATTAAGACATATTTGTGAGAAAGGGAAAAGATTTCTTATAATATTTAAAACTGGATATATGTTTGCATATTATGCACTGAATACTTAGAATTATTGTTCAGTTCAGTTCAGTTCAGTTGCTCAGTCGTGTCTGACTCTTTGCAACCCCATGAATCGCAACACGCCAGGCCTCCCTGTCCATCACCAACTCCCAGAGTTCACTCAGACTCACGTCCATCAAGTCCAGTGATGCCATCCAGCCATCTCATTCTCTGTCGTCCCCTTCTCTTCCTGCCCCCAATCCCTCCCAGCATCAGAGTCCTTTCCAATGAGTCAACTCTTCGCATGAGGTGGCCAAAGTACTGGAGTTTCAGCTTCAGCATCATTCCCTCCAAAGAAACCCCAGGGCTGATCTCCTTCAGAATGTACTGGTTGGATCTCTTTGCAGACCAAGGGACTCTCAAGAGTCTTCTCCAACACCACAGTTTAAAAGCATCAATTCTTCGGCGATCAGCCTTCTTCACAGTCCAACTCTCACATCCATACTTGTTAGGAGTCACTAAAGAAAAACTACTCCATTTTTAAACTGCTGTATTTTTTACTGTCTCAAAAAGTTGACTATAGTCTTCCCATTTTTATTAGATTAATTTCAATTTGGAAATACTTGATCAGATGATATTTTATTGACTAGTAATGACTTATGGTTCTCATTTAAATGTTTTATGTTCATTCACATAATAAACTGACTTCACTTACAGAAGTGGTGAAAGTGAAAGCTTTCAAAAAATTCAGAATAGCATCTATTTAACATGTCTAATATTTTCCAAATGGAAAGAACAAACTGCACCAGACTTGACACTAGACTTAACTGCAGAATTATTCTCTTAATATTGGTGGGGGAAATATCTTTAACTATCATCAAAAAAATAGTATGCTGAGTTCCCCTAAGTGTGAAGAAAATTTGGCATAGTGAGGCTATCTGTTATGTATTTGAATGTGTCACCAGTAAGTGTGATTTCTGATGGAGAGAACTATTAATGCTTCAGATTGTTGCCAAACATAATATGAAGAACCACTTACTCAGACACCTGATCTTTAGAATGCAGCATCGTTTGTAACAATTTTAACGCTAACTAAGTACACTTTGATGAGACAGCATTTAATAAAATGCTCATTAATTTCATCATTAGCAAGGGTATGCTAAGAAGTAAGCCAGTTTCTTATGTCACGCCCAATTAGCATCCCATGCTAGTAATCCCATTAGTATTGTTGAATTCACTAATGGAAAAACTAATGGGCATGCTACCAGGGCACATTAATTGGGCACGACACCAGTTCTGGTTTTAATTATTAAACTACGATAATGAAATGTGTGTTTGTAAAATATTAAACTGTTGAAATTGGGTTGAAGAAAATAAAAGAATATGTAGAAAGAAAGAGTTATATGGAAAGTCAACTTGTAAAGATTTGAGAACTTATCAAAATGGTCATATTTCTAGCTGATTGAGTTGCCTTTAAAAGTTAGGGTATTGTCCATGTGAGAAGCAAACCCTCCCCTACTCATGGGAAATTAAAAGCTCTTTTTTGGTAATATGAAATCCTGTATGTCATACATGTTGTCATCCTCTGTATGAGGCCTGACAGGAGCCAATTAAATGCATAGAATGGACAGGGTATGTTGCTGAAGCTATTTTAGAGGAATATAAATAAACGTTTTATTGACAATGGTGTGATTAATACTGTACTTTTGTGATATTAAACCATCACCATATTACATCAGATAATTGTCAGTTTTATCAGTTTTGAAAACCAGTATAGCAAAATAATTAGAATTTGGTGAAACATTCCAAGTAATTTAAACATTTATTTTGTAATATTTTATCCAATCTTTTTTTGGTTTTGTTTTTAAAATATTGTATTGATTGAAGTTAATTATTTCTAAGGGCCTTCTCTGGCGGTTCAGCTGGTAAAGAACCTGCCTGCCAATGCAGGAGGCACAAGAGACACAGGTTTGTTCCCTGGTTTGGGAAGATCCCCTGGAGAAGGAAATGGTAACCCACTCCAGTATTCTTGCTTGGAAAATTCTATGGACAGAGGAGCCTGGCAGGCTACAGTCCCATGGGGTTGCAAAGAGTTGGACATGACTGAGGACGCTCACACAATTATTGCTAAGGAGATCTACTTTGTTAAGAAAGAAAGCAAAAATTGTTTTCCTTTAGAAGGTTTGGAGTAATTTTCTGTTTTTTTTTTTCTTTAATCATAGTAGTTTTAAATGATGATGGTGAAAGTGAAAAGTGAAAGTGAAGTCGCTCAGTCATGTCCGACTCTTTGCCACCCCATGGATGGTAACCTACCAGGCTCCACGGTCCATGCGATTTTCCAGGCAAGAATACTGGAGTGGGCTGCCATTTCCTTCTTCAGGGGATCTTCCCAACCTAGGGATCGAACCCAGGTCTCCTGCATTGCAAACAGATGCTTTACCATCTGAGCCACTAGGGAAGCTCAAATGATGATGGTAGCAAAGTTGAAATATCTTTTACTTAGTCTTATGTGTTCACTAACATTAAAAAACGTACCATTGTGCTAACCATGATATACATGGCCCCAAACTGTTAAGATGAAAGGGATCTCTTCTCTTTATTTTCTTATCCTCACTTCCTCTGAGCTAATCTCTAAATACCTGCCATTTCCTGATTTTATCCATTTAGGAACTCATTTTTAAATCGGATACTATTACCTTAAGCAAAAGTGCACATGCTTGATTTTAGATTACAAATCACTGAGTACTAAGTTTAACCACAATACTTATGTTAAAGGTATTAGCAACTAGTTTTTTAATTTAAATGTTTTATTTTATATTGGCGTATAGCCAGTTTACAATGTTGTGGTAGTGTTGGGTAGACAGCAAAGAGACTCACCCATACATGTACATCTGTCTATTCTCCTCCAAACTTCCCTCACCCCATGCTGCCCACTCACATGGGGCAGAGCTCCATGTGCTGTACAGTAGGTCCTTGGTTATCATTTTTAAATACAGCAGTGTGTGCATACCTGTCCCAGACTCCCTAACTATCCCTTTCCCTCATGCTTCCCCCCTGACAACAATAAATTCATTCTCTAAGTCTGTGAGTCTGTTTTGTAAATAAGCTCATTGGTATAATTTCTTTTTAGATTCTACACATAAGGGATATTGTACTATATTTTTCTTTCTCCATCTTTCTTCACTCAATATGATAACCTCTAGTAACTAATTTTTAAAGCGAATCTAATTCCTTCTTGGTATTCATCGTGTAGTGAAGGTAAAAGAAACTAACTTGCCACACATTTTACTATCTTTAGAGCAGAATAATTTTAATGGTACTATATTAGTTTCAAAGTCTTGTCTTTTTCATATTTCTGGCCCCAAATTTAAAATATTAGAATAGAAAATTCACTACCTTTTGTTTGAGTATAGCTACTTATGTTTGAGTATAGTTACTCAAAATCCAAGTGTACTTATAAGAGATTTTCATTCTGAAGAGTTCTTTTCAGATTTGAGCCTCATGGTAATGCAGAAGTACATCAGAGAAATGCCAGAATGATGTATCAACTTTAACTTTGAGTTTCTGTTTGAAATGTGTACATGCTTGCCTCAGGATTGTGTTGAAATTTGTAAATTGGTTTCTAACAAATATACATGTATGAGTAACATGTATATAAAGATGCTTCCTCCTTGGAAAAAAAGCTATGACCAACCTAGACAGCATGTTAAAAAGCAGAGATGTTACTTTGCCAACAAAGGTCCATCTAGTCAAAGCTTTGGTTTTTCCAGTGGTCATGTACGGATGTGAGAGTTGGACCATAAAGAAAACTGAGCACTGAAGAATTGATGCTTTTGAACTGTGGTGTTGGAGAAGACTCTGGAGAGTCCCTTGGGCTACAAGGAGATCAAACCAGTCAATCCTAAAGGAAATCAGTCCTGAATATTCATCGGAAGGACTGATGCTGAAGGTTCAACTCCAGTACTTGGCCACCTGATGCAAAGAACTGACTCATTAGAAAAGACCCTGATGCTGGGAAAGATTGAAGGCAGGAGGAGAAGGGGGCGACAGAGGATGAGATGGTTGGATGGCATCACCAACTCAATGGACATGAGTTTGAGCAAGCTCAGGGAATTGGTGATGGACAGGGAAGCCTGGCATGCTGTAGTCCATGGGGTCGCAAAGAGTCAGACATGACTGAATGAATGAACTGATTGAACTGACCGAACATGTATATTTACTCACTGATTTTTTTTTTACTTATTAATTCCCTTAAGGGGTCTGCAGTGGAAGTTACCACAACTAATGATGATGGTAAACAATATAGTGATGGCAAATGGCATGAGATAATTGCTATTAGGCATCAAGGTTTGGGCCAAATCACACTTGATGGGCTGTTCACAGGTAAGAGCTTCCTTGACAAATATAAATGCCTCTATTGATATGCTGATGTTGCCATACTCCTCTATGTTTTTATTTCTTCTTCTCTTTTTTCACCTGTTTATCCCTTCTTCATCTAAATTGCTGTTGATTTTGCTTTTGGGGTGTTCTTAAAATGATGAAATCTTGGCAACTATTTTCTCCTCTATGCAGGGTTCAATAAAGCAAAAATAAGAGCAAAGTCATCATTATCAACTTTGTGTCATTTTCAGGTCTTTACAATTTGCAAAGGCTCTTACTTAGTTTTGCTTTACTTTTACTTGCAAAGAGGGAAGTCATTGGAGAATTTTGAAAGGAAGATGACATGATATGACTTCTTTCTTTAAAATTAACACTCTGGGTACTCTTTGGGGGATAAATTTTAAGGGGAATAAAGATGGAAGTATGGACCTAAGACAAATAGATGTTTCTCCAGCAAAGATGGGTTTATTCAGAATCAGCAAAGAATTTCAGTTCAGAGTCTGCAATCTTTTTTTTTTTTTGTACATATTTTTTAATTTATTTTTTTAATTGAAATATAATTGGTTTACAGAGTTTGTTGTTTTCTATCAAAGCTCAACATGAATCAGCCATAGATATACATATATCT
Organism: Bubalus kerabau; assembly: GCF_029407905.1. Taxonomy (NCBI): domain Eukaryota; kingdom Metazoa; phylum Chordata; class Mammalia; order Artiodactyla; family Bovidae; genus Bubalus; species Bubalus kerabau. The sequence continues at coordinate 73,408,942 of NC_073628.1, read as the reverse complement.
CCTCCCTTTTGAACCTCCATCCCCATTCCACCTCTCTAGGTTATACAGAGCCCCTGTTTGAGTTTCTGAGCCATACAGCAAATTTCCATTGGCTATCTATTTTATGTATGGTAATTAAGTTTCCATATTACTCTTTCCATACATCTCACCCTCTGCTCCCTTCTCCCCATGTCCGTACATCCATTCTCTATGTCTGTTCCTCCATTGCTGCCCTGTAAATAAATTCTTAACTACCATTTTTCTATATTCCATATATATGTGTTAGAATATGATATTTGTCTTTCTCTTTCTGACTCACTTCACTCTGTATAATAGGTTCTAAGTTCATCCACCTCATCAGAACTGACTCAAATGTGTTCCTTTTTTGGCTGAGTAATATTCCATTGTGTATATGTACCACAACTTCTTTATCCATTCATCTGTTGATGGGCATCTAGGTTGCATTCTTGGTGCCATATGTAGCCCCCATACAGCAATGGAAGATAAACTCTTTTATAGAGTGGAAAAGGAAGTTTGAAGAGCTGAAGTAAACAAGCATGTGTCTTTTCATTGGCCAAGCCATTGCCAAGAAAGAAGAGTCTTCTTCCTGTTAGACTTGTCACATGAGAGCTCCTCTTTCTGGCCTTCCAGATCTATTAATTGAGGTTTCTTTTTGTTATTTTTTTATATTTCCCCTCCCTTGATCAAGATTTCTCTTTCAGAGTACCACTGATCAAGAGTCAGGTTTTCTAGTTTCAATGGCTTTTTTCCCCTTAACTTCAGGAACTACCTTTCCTGAGTATGGTATCTTGCACCAGAGAGGAATAGCACAGAATGGGAAATTACTGAATTCATATTTGAGTAGCAAGGGGAAGTAGGAGGGAGAACTCTCAGACCGTTTGTATCTACAGTCCTTGTTCTGTATTATCAAGATCAAGGACACTGGAGACGATCTGAAGCATTATGTCATCACCAATGTTTAGCAATAAATTTCCAACAGACTTGGTTCAACCATCTTCAAGAAGTCGCCTCATCAGATGTCATCTGCTTCAGTTATGGGAAATAATTACTTTTATATCACCAGATTATTTGAGGTTCCTTCAGAATTTGGAGCTTTATTTAGGCTTGTCACCTGAGTCTAGGAATCTATTCCTTGGACTCTCGTGGCACAAGCCTTGCTTAGCAATACCTGATGAGGCTTCTCTCATGAGGTTGAAGAAAGTTCTTCTGGAGGTATCTTTTCTAATAGATAAAATATTCAGGTTGGAAAGTCTTCCTCTCTTGAGAGCACAGTATAAAAAGATTGCTCTACCTAAACATGGTTATTTTTAATAGGAGAAATTTGGCCTTCACATTATTGGAATATCTCTCCTTTTTCAGTTGGAGGCCAAAAAAGCAGGAACCAAATGTGCTGGGTGTCCTGCAACTGTTTCAAAGGGTGAGAATTTTTGAGTTCCAAAAAGTGTGGATCTGAGATTTAGAGGGACCAATAGCAATGCTTTGGGCCAAAGTACTTGTAGGACCTCTACTAATTTTGCCAGTTGAGTATTAATAATGCCATTACTGTGATCAGCTGAACCGCAGGATTGAGAGTGGTAAGCACAGTGAAAATGTTGTAAAACTGCCAAACAGCACAATCTTGTTGAAGTACTTGGACAGTAAAATAGGTTCCTCAATCACTATTAAGTGTGCCTAGATATAAGAGTAGCCCTTGTTCTGATATCAGTTGCCCTAAATATCCTGGTTTTGGGCAAACTGCAATATTTCTTTGGTGACCTTATGTCCCTTTAAGGCTAACAGCTTTAGTAAATGGTTGCTGTCTTCCTGTGAGCAGGCTTAAGAAGATCAAAGAGGCAAATCATTCACACATGCAACAGAGTAGACCTATAGGGAACTTTATATCATCTAGATCAACCTTTAGGTTTTACAAGAAATAAGAAGGACTCAGTAAAACCCTGAAGCATTACTGTCCAGGTGAATTGTTTTTCTTCCCAAGTAGAGGTAAAAAGATTCTGGCTAGTTCATCAAGTGTAATACTGAAGAATTCACTGAATAAATCAATTGCAGTAAAGAATTTGCTTCCAGTAGGAATAGATGTTAGACCATCTGAAGGTTAGGAACATCAGGGTGTCAGGGAGTAACAATGTTGAGGTCCTGGACAAACCTCCACTCTGCCCTTAGGTTTTCTCACAGATGAAATGGCATCATTACAGGAAATAGTATGCAGATAATAAAGCCTTGAGCCTTGTAATCTATTATAGACTTTATGCCTTGAAGGGCTTCTATACTTATAGGGTATTGATTAATTCTGGGAAGAGATTTTGAAGGATCTACTTGAATCTAGATGGGAGCGGGCATGCTGTGAATTTTGCCAATGTCAGTTGGAGATTTTGCCCATAAGGATAGTGGAGACTGATTCAGTAGGGACAAATGATCAGTGTTTCCAAAACCATTTCTAGAACTGTCAAAGACAGAACAAATAAAAGATGCCAAAGGGTTATTTAATTCAACTGGCTGTTTATTTTGATGACTACTCTGAAATTCAAGAAATATTGCTCCCTTTTGGAACATTAGCAATAGTAATCGTCCCTAATAAATGGGTAGGGACAGAGGAACTAAGGAGAAAAAGGCATGTATCTCTCAAAGGGCCTAAAGGAAAGGGAATAGGTCCCAGAGACAAGAACCTCTTTAGATTTGTTAGTGATCCTCACTATTTGAACTGTTTTACAACTCGGAGGCAGAGGGTTCTTTACAGTCATGAGGTAATTATAGCCCAGAGTATATGACTGGTGTCAGGACTAGAAGAGATTCAACCCCAATCTTAAGAAACGTTTCCCTAAGCTGATTAAGATGGAGGATTAGGAGGAGCCCCTGTAGTTCCTCAGAGGCCATTGGTGAGTAGTGGGAGGTGGCTAGAAAGGTTTTTATAAAATTTTATTAGAGATAACTACACTCATTGGTTATGTATTGTCTACGATTGCTTGAGGCTGTATGGTCTACAGACTAAAATACATACTACCTGACTCTTTCCGGAAGAGTTTTGCTAAACCCTAATGTAGAGCATGACTGTGAGGTTTGGGACTTGAGCAACTGGAAGAACGTAACTGGCACAACTAGGTTGGCAAGCTAGTTGGAGAAGCAGATTCAGAGAGAAATGTCCAGAGTTTGGTTTGAACATGTTAAGTGTTAGGTACCTATGAGGCATCCAAGTGGAAATATCATGCTGAGTCCTGGATCCCAGTACGTTTAGAGAGGAGTTCCAGATTAGAGATAAAAATGGGGAGTTACCAGCTTAGGATGTATTTAAAGCCACAGTCCCAGATAAAAGTAGGGATAATTAGAGTGGTTTGGGCTCTGGGGGAAAAAAAAATGCCATTCTCGCAAAGAATGATGGAGTTAGTTAGGAATTTCTAAATTTTCTAAATTTCTAACATTTCTCTCTGAATGTGCTTCTCCAACTAGGTTGCCCACCCTACTTATGCCAGTTACATTCTTCCAGTTGCTCAAGACCCAAACCTTGCAGTCATGCTCTACATTAGGGCTTAGTAAAACTCTTCTGGAAAGAGCCAGATAGTATGTATTTTAACAGGAGATTTGCATTGGTATGCAGCACACAGAAGGACCCCGGCCCTTTCAGAGTTCTCACAGGTGTCTAGCTCTCTCTTCATCCTTTTAGAGGATTTATGGTGTTTATGCAGGTGGTAAGGAGATCTGGGAACAGACAAGGTCTGGGTTATTCTAACATCAAGATGTTGGGATGATAATTAAGAATCAGTGAAGAAAAGTGACCAATAGCAGAGAACCAGGAGGAAAGTGCATCCAGAAGCACAAGGAAGGGTTTAATCATTCGTTAAATTTGTAGAATAGATTGTCCTGCTGAAGTTCTCATCTGCTTTTCCATCCACAGGCTCTTCAGCCACCATGAATGGTGGTACTGTTATTGGAGAGAACACAGGAGTGTTTGTGGGTGGGCTGCCACAGGGTTACACCATCCTCAGAAAGGATTCTGGTGAGTTTGGGGAAAGTATAGAATTTATATGTGTCTCCATAATTGGGGCTCCCCTGGTGGCTCAGCGGTAAAGAATCCTCCTGCAATTTAGGAGATGTGGGTTCCATCTGTGGGTCAGGAAGATCCTCTAGGGAAGGAAATGGCAACCTGTTCAGTATTCTTGCCTGAGAAATCCCATGGACAGAGGAGCCTGGCAGGCTACAGTCCATAGGGTTGTAAAAAGTCAGACATGACTTAGTGAATGAACACCACCACAATTTAGTGTAGAATCAAACTATATCATTTTAAAGTATGGATAATTATATTATTTTCTACCTCATGCTGTATTTCCTACATCACTATGTCAAAAATTTCCTTTAGATCTCTTATTTTCTAAAGGAACCATGTATTATTTATATTTAAATTCTTAGAACCCAGTTCTTGATATATCAAAGAAGGTAATTAAACTTTTGCTGAAATACATTATACTAATTTAAGTCAAAGTTTTATAATTTGGGGGTCAAAGGTATGAAAAACTTTGAATTTTCAAGAGGGATATGTTTAAATTCTCTAGACTTATTTTAGTTACCTCCTTAGAAATACCTGTAGAGAGTGGAGAGTTTTCATTTGGTCCCTCTAGACTGGTGGTGAAATCTCCTGAAAGCATTCATGCACACACACATACACACACACACACACGCACGCACACTGAAAGAGAGAATTATTTTCCCATCAAGCATGCTTCTTAGGTGACATTAGTGGTAAAGAATCTGCCTGCCAATGCAGGAGACGCAAGAGACACGGGTTCGATCCCTGGTTTGGGGAGATACCCTAGAGTGGGAAATGTTAACCCACTCCAGCATTCTTGCCTGGACAATTCCATGGAGCCTAGCAGACTACATTCCATGGGGTCGCAAAGAGCTGGACACAACTGAGCCACTCACACACACATACACACACTCACATACACACATGCTTCTTGGCTCTGGTACATGCAGGAACCAGGAGGAGAGCATACCCCAGTACCAACTACCCCTCTTGTAGAGGACATCACTCCATTATAAATAAATCCTTTGACATTGTGCATATAAACTGACTTTGTGAAACACTGATCACTGGTAAATACCTTCCCGGGGTTCAGGTCGTGAACTCAAAAGCTGAGAATTCAGCTTCTCACTGACCTGTAGGGACATTGCCGTATGAAACGCAACCTCAGCTCCAGGTGCCTTCTTGCCCTCTCTACTTTTTTATTTTTTTGCTCTCTAATTCGATTATCTGCTCACTTTTTCTCTTTCTCAACCCCTTATGACCACCCTTTTACTGTGTTCATAAGCCCCACACTTACTTGGTCTGGGGAGTTCAAAAAGTAAGTGTAACATTATATTAATGCCTAACAATTGGTGGCTCAGATGGAAAAGAATCTGCCTGCAATGTGAGAGAACTACGTTCCATTCCTGGATTGGGAAGATGCCCTGGAGAAGGGAATAGCTACCCACTCCACTATTCTTGACTGGAGTATCCCCAGGGACAGAACAGCCTGGTGGGCTACTGTCAATGTGGTCACAAAGAGTTGGACACAACTGAGTGACTAAGTGCACACATTGCTTTACTTGTATAGCAGACTGCGTTCATAATGCTGAGGGTACTAAATTATAAAATATAGATTGTATAGATAGACTTGCTTTAAATCTTGCTTTTAAAATGTGTTATATTGTCCTGGTCATTCATTGGAAGGACTGATGCTGAGGCTGAAACTCCAATACTTTGGCCACCTCATGCAAAGAGTTGACTCATTGGAAAACACCCTAATGCTGGGAGGGATTGGGGGCAGGAGGAGAAGGGGACAACAGAGGATGAGATGGCTGGATGGCATCACCGACTCAATGCACATGAGTTTGGGTGAACTCTGGGAGTTGGTGATGGACAGGGAGGCCTGGCGTGCTATGATTCATGGGGTGGCAAAGAGTCAGACACGACTGAGCAACTGAACTGAACAGAATTGCACTTTTATTTATTTATTTAATTTTATTTTATTTTTAAACCTGAAACACTGTATTAGTTTTGCCAAACATCAAAACGAATCCGCCACAGGTATACATGTGCTCCCCATCCTGAACCCTCCTCCCTCCTCCCTCCCCACACCATCCCTCTGGGTCGTCCCAGTGCACCAGCCCCAAGCATCCAGTATCGTGCATTGAACCTGGACTGGCACTTTTATTTTTAAGACCAGAAGCAGATGAAATCTCCTTGTTAATTCAAGATGCAATGATCTTGCTATTACTATAAAACCAAGGTTTTTGTGCAAACATCTCTTTCTCCAGATAAGATGACTCTTGAACTAGAGCATAGCATACCAATTATTAGCACTTACCATAGCTTTTGGCATGGGTGTTTATGTGAGTTATTAAGAAGTTTGTCAGAAGAAGGCAGTGAGACCTATAGCCTCTTTCTTTTATTTTAATGGCATATCAAATTAATTGCATGAAAAAAATTTCTCACAGTACATATTTCTTGATATCTATCAACCCCTGCAGACATAGTCCAAAAGGGTTTTGTGGGCTGTCTCAAGGATGTGTATTTCATGAAGAATTATAATCCTTCTGCTACTTGGGAGCGTCTGGTTTGGCAGAGTTCTGAAGAGCAAACCAATGTGCATAACGACTGGGAGGGCTGCCCCACTTCACTCCAAGAGGGAGCCCAGTTTCTAGGGACAGGTAAGAGTCTAAAACAGACATTGGTCATTGCTTAACTTGTATGTTCTATCTTTGGTATAATTTAGTCTCCCCGATCTGATGATTTTGACCTCATATGAACCTACTGTCACAGAAACACCTAGTTATGCCATGATGCCCATACACATATTTTCAATGTTGGAATATATACTATAAATTGTAAGATTCATAAATACATATTCATGTGTAAGATCTCTGACAGTTTTGAGTTTACATATGATAGTGGCACTAATGTCCATTTGTGAGTCCACTGTTTTACTTAGAATATAGTTTTCCTTAGATGTTTCAAAGGAATTTTGTTTTGTCAGGCTAATCTGTATGATATTTGTTGCATCCCATTATACAGACCAGTAGTTTTCCTAAGAGTAAAATTTCAGCTATGTAATGGGGTAAGTAGGTCCTTAAGGGAAAGCTAGAGAATATAACCATCATCATTGCCATTGCTCCAAAGGCTGCGGAGAAGGGGAGGTGAAGTGTCCCCAGCATAACCCCAACCTACAGTCTCTGTCTAGCAGCCACTCAGGGTAAGGATTGGAAGGGAATATGGTGGCTTGACCAAACATGGCTTGTTTTTCAATAACAGCCCACTATTGCCTGCTACATTTATGGCTAAATTAGTTAGATATTAAGTTCGTTAAACTACCTTCAGAACAGAAAGTTAAATAATATCATACTTTGTATATTTTTTCATTGTTTTTTCTCATCACTGTCATTTGTCAGATTTTCTCTTATATCAATGCAACTTATTGTTACTAGTTACATATTAGTAAAACAGTAATAGTCTTAATTTTACATGGATCACTGCCTTTTCATGGCAAAGGGGCTTGTATAACTCAATGAAGCTATGAGTCATGCCATGCAGGGTCACCCAAGTCGGACGGGTCAAAATGAAGAGTTCTGACAAAACGTGATCCACTAGAGGAGGGAATGGCGAACCACTCCACTATATTTGCCATGAGAACCTCAGGAACTGTATAAAAAGACAAAAAAAGAAAAAGAAAAAGAAAATATGACACCAAAAGATGAGCCTCCCAGGTTGGAAGTTGTCCAATATGCTATTTGGAAAGAGCAGAGGACAATTACTAATAGCTCCAGAAAGAATGAAGCAGCTGGGCCAAAGCAGAAATGATGCTCACTTGTGGATGTGTCTGTGATGAAAGTAAAATCCAATGCTGTATAGAACAGTGCTGCATAGGAACCTTGAATGTTAGGACCATGAATCAAGGTAAATTGGATGTGGTCAAGCAGGAAATGGGCTTCCCTGGTGAATCAATGGGTAAAGAATCTACCTGCAATGAGGGAGACCTGGGATCGATCCCTGGGTTCAGAAGATCCCCTGGAGAAGATCCCCTGGAGAATGGCTACCCACTCCAGTATTCTGGCCTGGAGAATTCCATGGACACTATAGTCCATGGGGTCACAAGGAGTCAGACACGACTGAGCAACTCTCACTTCACTTCACTTCAAGCAGGAGATGGCAAGAATAAACATCAACATCTTAGGAATCAGTGAACTAAAATGGATGTGAATGGGTGAATTTAATTCAGATGGCCATTATATCTTCCATTGTAGGCAAGAATCTATAGAGGAAATAGAGTAGCCCTCATAATCAACAAAAGAGTCTGAAATGCAGTACTTGGGTGCAACTTCAGAAAAGACAGAATGATTGCAGTTCGTTTCCATGGCAAGCCCTTCAACATCACAGTAATCCAAGTCTGTGCCTCAACCATCAATGCCGAAGAAGCTGAAGTTGATCAGTTCTATGAAGACCTAAAAGACCTCTTAGAACTAACACCAAAAAAAGATGTCCTGTTCATCATAAGGGATTGGAATGCAAAAGTAGGAAGTTAAGAGATACTTGGAGTAATGGGCAGGTTTGGCCTTGGAGTACAAAATGAAGCAGGGTAAAGGCTAACATAAATCTGCCAAAATAAGGCACTGATCATAGCAAACACTTTTTTTCAGCAACACAAGAGACAGGTTTACCCATGGACATCACCAAATAGTCAATACTGAAATCAGATTGATTGCATTCTTTGTAGCCAAATATGGAGAAGCTGAATACAGTCAACAGAAACAAGACCTGGAGCTGACTGTGGCTCACATCAGCAGCTTATCATAGCAAGATTCAGGCTTAAAATAAAGTGGGGAAAATGACTAGACCAGTTGGGTAAGACTTAAATCCCCTATGAATACAGTGGAGGTGACAAACACATTTAAGGGATTAGATCTAGTTAACAGTGCCTGAAGAACTATGGACAGAGGTTCATAATATTGTATGCTGCTGCTGCTAAGTCTTTTCAGTCGTGTCCGACTCTGTGCGACCCCATAGATGGCAGCCCACCAGGCTCCCCCGTCTCTGGGATTCTCCAGGCAAGAACACTGGAGTGTGTTGCCATTTCCTTCTCCAATGCAGGAAAGTGAAAAGTGAAAGGGAAGTTGCTCAGTCGTGTCTGACTCTTAGCGACCCCATGGACTGCAGCCTACCAGGATCCTCCATCCATGGGATTTTCCAGGCAAGAGTACTGGAGTGGGTTGTCATTGCCTTCTCCAAATATTGAATAGGAGGCAGCAAACAAACCATCCCAAAGAAAAAGAAATGCAGGAAGGCAAAGTGGTTGTCTAAGGAGGCTTTACAAATAGCTGAGGAAAGAGAAGTGAAAAGAAAGGGAGAAAGGGAAAGGTACACCCAACTAAATGCAGAGTTCCAGAGAATAGCAAGGAGAGACAAGAAGGCCTTCTTCAGTGAAAAATGCAAAGAAATGGAGAAAAACAGCAAAAGAGAAAGACTGGAGATCTCTCCAAGAAAATTGGAATTATCAAAGGAACATTTCATTCAAAGATGGGCACAATAAAGGACAGAAATGGTAAAGACCTAATAGAAGCAGAAGAGATCAAGAAGAGATGGCAAAAATAAACAGAAGAACTGTACAAAAAGATCTTAATGACCCAGATAACCTCAATAATGTGGTTCCTCACCCAGAGCCCAACATTCTGGAGTGTGAAGTCAAGCAGGCTTTAGGAAGCACTGCTACCAATAAAGCTAGTGGAGGTGATGGAATTCCAGAAGAACTAATTAAAATCCTAAAAGATGATGCTATTAAAGTATTGCACTCAGTATGTCAGCAAATTTGGAAAACCCCACACTGGCCACAGGACTGGAAAAGGTCAATCCTCTTCCCAGTTCCCAAGAAGGGCAGTGCTAATGAAAGTTCAAACCACCAGACAAAAGCACTCATGTCCCAGACTAGTAAGATGATGCTCAAAATCCTTCAAGCTAGGCTTTAGCATTATATTAACCTAGAACTTTCAGATGTTCAAGCTGGGTTTAGAAAAGGCAGAGGAACCAGAGATCAAATTGCCAACATTCGCTGGATCATAGAGAAAGCAAGAGATTTCCAGAAAAACATCTATCTGTTTCATTTACTATGCTAAAGCCTTTGACTGTGTGGATCATAACAAACTGGAAAACTCTTAAAAAGATGGGACTACTAGACCATCTTATCTGTCTCCGAAGAAACTTGTATGCAGGTCAAGAAGCAACAGTTAGAACGTTGTATGAAACAACTGACTGGTTCAGGATTGAGAAAGGAGTACAACAAGGCTGCTTATTTTCACCCTGTTATATAACTTATACACAGAGCATGTCATGTGAAATGCCGGGCTAGATGAGTTACAAGCTGGAAACAGGATTGCTGGGAGAAATATCAGCAACTTCAGATATGCAGATGATACCATTCTAATGGCCCCAGCGAAGAGGAACTAAAGAGCCTCTTGGTGATAGTGAAGGAGGAGAGTGAAAAAGCTGGCTTAAAACTAAGTATTAAAATACTGAGATCATGGCATATGGTCCCATCACTTCATGGCAAATAGATGGAGAAAAGGTGAAAGCAGTAACAGATTTCTTCTCCTTGGGCTCAAAAGTCACTGCAGATGGTGACTGCAACCATGAAATTAAAAGACGATTGCTTCTTGGCCAGAAAGCTGTGACAAACCTAGATGGTGTGTTAAAAAAAGTTAAAGACATCAGTTTGCCAACAAAGGTCCATATAGTCAAGGCTATGGTCTTTCCAGTAGTCATGTATAGATGTAAGAGTTGAATCATAAAGAAGAATTGATGCCATCAGACTGTGGTGTTGGAGAAAAGTCTTGAGAGTCCCTTGGATAGCAAGGAGATCAAATAAGTCAATCTTAAAGGAAATCAAACCTAAATACTCATTGGAAGGATTGATACTTATGCTGAAGCTCCAGTACTTTGGCGACCTCATGTGAAGAACCAACTCATTGGAAAAGACCCTGATGCTAGAAAAGATTGAAGGCAGAAGGAGAAGAGAGTGACAAAGGATGAGATGGTTGGATGGCATCGCCAGTTCAATGGACATGAACTTGGGCAAACTCCGGGAGATGGTGAGGGGCAGGGAAGCCTGGCTTGCTGTAGTCCACAGGGTCACGGAGAGTCAGACATGACTTAGCGACTGAACAACAACAGCAAAATAGTCTTAATTGTCCATGAATTAGTAAATTGCTTCCTCTTAAAAGATATGTGAAGTTCATTCTTCCACTTCTTTACAGTTACAAGGTGATTTTCTTGACATTGATCTGCATCTTCTTTTGTGAGAGATTTATTAAATGACAGAATATGACCTGAGGTTGTCTTATGACCCCCTAAAGAAGCTAATGGTATTGCTCTGCACATGCTAATTTGCACATGTCGTTTTCTCTAAAGGGTTCCTGGAGCTTTATCCATACTTGTTTCATGGTGGAATGGACTTTGAAATTTCTTTTAAGTTCAGAACTGACCAACTGAATGGATTGCTGCTTTTCATTTACAACAAAGATGGACCTGATTTTCTTGCTGTATGTGAATTGATTTATTTAAATTTATTTTATAATGTTAGATGCAGTTTTAAAATCAACAAACCGTGTGTTAACATTATATGTGATTTCAATTTCTTTTCAAATTCATTTTTGTTTTTATTTTTTTCCCCCACATCATTTTCACTTTTGTAGTCCTATGAAACATTTGTATTTTAGGGTCATGATTTTTTAAATGACCATTATATTTTTAAGATTATAATTTTAACAAAACATCCTAAATATAAGGAATTAATAAAATTTAATTTAGTTCCCTTATATATGAAAAATGTTTGTTACCTTTTTATAATGTAAAAATATATGTATATTTATTTAATATTATATACACATATACATAAAATAAAATACAATAGTATAAGAAACACTCATGAACTTACCACCAAAGGACTAAAATATTATCACATTTTTGCACCCACCTCTAGAGTTTCTCTTGGCCCATTTCCCTAGCTCCCTCTAGAGGTAATATGTAATCATAATTTTGTGTTTATTATCCATTTGCATTTTTATAGTTTGGACACTGTGAGTGAATGCATAAAAATGCTTGTTTTTGAAATTTTGTAAAAGTGGTATTATACTCTATCCTTAGGCAATTGTTTTAGCCCTTGACTTTGTTTCTGAGTTATTCAAGTTATTCATTTTTCATGTCTGAGTAATATATCTCTTCTACTTTCAGTGAGGTAGTGGTTATTCCATGTTTTTGCTATCATGAATAAGGCTACTATGAACATTTTATAGGATGTACTTCATACACCAGAAGGGTGAACTTTTAGTTGAAAATATTAGTAAAAAGAATATGGGCTTTTGGTGTCAGACAAATGACAGAAAGATAGTTATTTTTCTCTATTATACAAAATCCTCCAAAATTTTTCTTTTACATACCTGGCAGAACTAAAACTTTCTCTTTTCCCCAGAATAATTTTACCTAATTTAGTACCTTTTTCTAAGTCTAATCTGCTCAAACATGTTCCTGTGCCATTGAAGGCATTAATTATCCTGCTGAAGATTCTCCATGACTCTTACTTCCAAAAACCTTACTTCAAACTTTTCCCAGTTCTTAGGGAACAAAAGGTATATCCTGTCTCTGATGTCATTGAACCCCATTCCAGTCTTATTTATAACATTACCACATGTTTGCCTAAGGGCTTCCCAGGTGGCACAGTGGTAAAGAATCTGCCTGCCAATGCAGGAGATAAAAGAGATGCAGGTTCGCTCTCTGGTTGGGAATATCCTCTAAAGTAGGAAATGGTAACTTGCTCCAGTATTCTTGCCTGGACAATTCCATGAACAGAGGATCCTGACAGGCTACAGTTTATAGAGTCGCAAAGAGTTGGACACAACTGAAGGATTGAGGACACACAGCTTGCTTGCCTCTGCTATTAAGACAGTGTAATTCTTGGGAACACTTTCTCATATAATAGCAGAACATATTACCACATATAATCACAGAACACAATAGGGAAAATCAATATTTATTGAATGGTGGGATACAAAATGAATGACTACCTGATGTACTTCACAAAGATGATTTTTACATAGGAAAGAAATAATTTTTTAAAATGCATTACTTAATGGACATCCCTGGTGGTTCAGATGGTAAAGAATCTGTCTACAATGCAGGAGATGTGAGTTCAATCCCTGGTTGAGAATATCCTCTGGAGAGTAGGAAATGGCAACCTGCTCCAGTATTCTTGCCTGAAAGATTCCATGGATAGAGCAACCTGGTCCATGGGATCTCAAAGAGTCAGACATGACTGAGTGACTAACAGATTACATTAATTTGTTTCATTATCATGTTCTCAAATGTTCAAGTATCCTCTGGTTACCAGTTTGACTTCCAACAAAATAAGAACATAATTCAGTTCAGTTGCTCAGTCATGTCCAACTCTTTGCGACCCCATGAATCGCAGCACACCAGGCCTCCCTGTCCATCACCAACTCCCGGAGTTCACTCAAACTCACGTCCATCGAGTCAGTGATGCCATCCAGCCATCTCATCCTCTGTTGTCCCCTTCTCCTCCTGCCCCCAATCCCTCCCAGCATCAGAGTCCCTTCCAATGAGTCAACTCTTCGCATGAGGTGGCCAAAGTATTGGAGTTTCAGCTTCAGCATCAGTCCTTCCAATGAACACCCAGGGCTGATCTCCTTCAGAATGGACTGGTTGGATCTCCTTGCAGTCCAAGGGACTCTCAAGAGCCTTTTCCAACACCACAGTCCAAAAGCATCAATTCTTTGGCACTCAGCCTTCCTCACAGTCCAACTCTCACATCCATACGTGACCACTGGAAAAACCATAGCCTTGACTAGACACACCTTTGTTGGCAAAGTAATGTCTCTGCTTTTTAATATGCTATCTAGATTGGTCATAACTTTCCTTCCAAAGAGTAAGCATCTTTCAATTTCATGGCTGCAGTCACCATCTGCAGTGATATTTGGAGCCCCCCCCCCCAAAAAAAAGAACATAGTAGGTAAAATAATTATTGAGTAACATTTTGAAGAAAAACATATGGAGGCATTTCCTTTACTATGAAATGTGGATGAAATATGTTCATTTTAGAAAATGGCACCTTAATCTAAAGGTACAGACATAGAAGCAATTATGTTAGTTAGAGATTTAGAATAGAACACTGAAATATCGAATCAAAATACATCTTACAAATTTGAAATTGAGTTCACTAAGCAGTTAAAATAAGCTTAATCAGGCTTGACATTTCATTTTCTTATTGTCTTGTCATATTTTCCTCCTAAATTAAATTGATATATGAAGTAGTATTTTCTCATTTTCTAAAGATTCAAATAAAAATAGAGTCAGAGTTTAAACCGCTCTGTTCTCTTCAGTGATTCAGTCACTTAGGCTAGTGTTTAATCTTTTACCTGTGTTGCCTCAAAAAGAAAAAAAAGGTTTTGCCTATATAATATTGCATTACATCATATCATCATTACTGGGTATAAATGTGTCTGACTCATTACAACATCCTTCATGTCAATTATAAGCTTGCAAAGTGCTTCATTATATGTTGCTCCAGTTCTGCTTAGAATAAAGTGGGACATTTTTATAGAGTACTTTCAGGGAAATTTCTTGCTTTTCTTCAAGAAGTTGACCTTCTGTTCTCTCCCAAACTGCTATTCTGCAGTCTTTTTATATACCTATTTTCTTTTTAATATGAAATACAGATGGAGCTGAAGAGTGGAATATTGAGCTTCCGGTTAAATACTAGTCTTACTTTTACACAAGTGGATCTTTGGCCGGGGCTGTCCTACTGTGATGGAAAGTGGAATAAAGTGATCATTAAAAAAAATGATTCCATCATATCAGCAAGCATGAATGAACTGATGGAGCGCGTGTCAGAGTCCAGAGCCCAGGCGCTGATGGTGAATTCCCCCGTCTATGTGGGAGGAATCCCACGGGAGCTGCATGACTCCTATAAACACCTGAAGCTGGAACAAGGTAAACTTCATCGGAAGTACGGCCCTAGTACTACTAGGTCTTGGTGGTTCTGTGTTTCAAGACAGAGCAGTAGAACTGATCTGAAAGCAACATCTATTCATCTATTTTCTGGAAGAATTTTGTGCTCTTAAAAAAAAAAATCACAACATACTTCTTCAAATAGTTTTGTATGTTGCCCTTAAGAGTATGTTGTTACATCTATTTATATGTTAAATCATACCTATTTATGCTATGCTATGCTAAGTCACTTCAGTCGTGTCCGACTCTGTGCAACCCCATAGACGGCAGCCCACCAGGCTCCCCCGTCCCTGGGATTCTCCAGGCAAGAACACTGGAGTGGGTTGCCATTTCCTTCTCCAATGCATGAAAGTGAAAAGTGAAAGTGAAGTCGCTCAGTCGTGTCCGACTCTTAGCGACCCCATGGACTGCAGCCTAACAGGCTCCATAAATAATAAATCAATATATTTATTCAAACATCTTTATCGGATATAATTTTAATATATATACATGTA
This sequence comes from Bubalus kerabau, assembly GCF_029407905.1. Taxonomy (NCBI): domain Eukaryota; kingdom Metazoa; phylum Chordata; class Mammalia; order Artiodactyla; family Bovidae; genus Bubalus; species Bubalus kerabau. Next base: position 73,393,411 of record NC_073628.1, on the reverse strand, counting down.
TATTTGTGTGTACATGTATATGTGTATGTGTATACACACACACACACACACACACACACACACACACACACACATATATATATAGTATGTTTGGGATTCCCTGGTGGCTCAGACGGTAAAGCGTCTGCCTGCAATGCGGGAGACCCAGGTTCGATCCCCAGGTCGGGAAGACACCCCCTGGAGAAGGAAATGGCAACGCACTCCAGTACTCTTGCCTAGAAAATTCCATGGATGGAGGATCCTGGTGGGCTGTAGTCCATGGGGTCGCAAAGAGTCGGACACAATTGAGTAATTTCACTCACTCACTCATAGTATGTTTCATTGTATGTTTTTCTTGGATATGCATGTGGTTCTGGTTCTTTTAAATGCTCATCATTATCCGTATTTACAGATTAAAAAATAGGTTAGTGTGCACAGCCAGGAAAAATGGCCTTAAAAACCCTGGGTTTTTTTTTCTGACATCAGTGCTATTTGTTTCCATGCATTTCCATGGAGCTCTCATGCAGCAAAGCACATGAAAATGTGAGGTTGCTTTAATTTCTGACATAACCTGTGAAAAATATGTATGTCATTTAATATTCATAACCATCAATGAAAGGAAAAAGTACAAGTGTATGATGTATAGCTAAAGGAAACCTTTAACTCATATAGGGAGTTTGAACATAATTGGAGAAATTCTTGATTAAAAAAGGCTAATTGTATGTGAGTTCATATTATGTGACAGGTGTGGTTCTGAGAGCCTCATGTTAGAATAATTGGGTCAGTTCTTCATAGCAAGCCCATGAGACAGGTATTATTACTTGTATCCCCATTTTAAAGATTAGGAAACTAGAGGGCAGGGAGGAAAGTAATTTGCTGAAGGTTGGTGGCTGCTAAGCAGATGGCAAGCCTGCCCATCTTGGGCTGCCTGGTGTTAAAGCCCACTTTCCTTATTATAGTCAAGTGTTCTTTTTCATGGGCACTGGTTGAAGTCCCTTTCTCTATGAAGTGGGAAAAGCACGGAAACTTCCAGCTTCTGTGCTTGTATGCTTCTGTGTAGAAAATGTTCTCAACATATTTCAAAACCTGTGCACCCTGAATGGTTAAAATTTCCATGAAGCAGTCTTTGCCTATTTGGTAAGTACATAAAGATTTAAATGTCTTTGAATAGAAAATATATGGCAAGCTCTAAGGAGACTTTTAGAAGGGTACTAGTAGGGAGTTAATGAATATCTGGGGTATAAGACAGTAATGACATTTTCAAGGCACTTAAGATGTAACAGCAGCTAAAAATATTACATTCATATAAGGGCTTCTTTGGGTTTTCAGGTTTCTGAGGTTAGAAAGAGCTTGAAAACTCTTTATGAGAACAAAATTACTCGATTCTATTTACGTCTAGGAAAAATCCTCTGTATGCTGAGCATTTTACTGTCAAAGTACACCAAAACCCATTATTATGAATGTCCTAGAAAGCTGGCTAAAATTGGAATTATTAAGATGATAATGATGAAACTTTAAAGCATCAACATAGACCCAAGGGGACTAACTCTATGACTAAGACTGTGATACTGGAAGATATTTTATTTATGGATAATACTAAATTTTTATCATTGCAGTATCATCCATATCAGTGGTTCTCAAACCACTGATAAAATATTGAAGTATAGTAGCTAAAACTTTGTAAGAACTCAATAAAATTAGCTATTATTATTATTCAAGATCCACTGGAATTGCCCAGGAAAGGTTTTTTTAAAATGCAGTTTATGTGGTATTTAAATGGCTTTGTCTCCTAAGATTCTGACTCAGATGCTTTGAATAGTACTGATTTATATAAGTAGCAGCATGTTTTACACAGTGATCAGGAGAACATTCACAATATGAAGGTGCTGCATTTATGTAGTAAATTGCAACTAAAACTAATCCTATTCACTTACTGTATTTTTTTTCAGTCCACTATCATAAAAATGGTTCTGTGTTTTTTCACTGGGCTTTCCTGCTGGTTCGGTGGTAAAGAATCCACCTGCAATGCGGGAGACCCAAGTTTGATCCCTGGATCGGGAAGGTCCCCTGGAGAAGGGAATGGCAAACCACTCCAATATTCTTGCCTGATAAATGCCATGGACAAAATAGCCTGGTGGGCTACAGTCCATGGGGTCTCAAAGAGTCAGACAGGACTTAGCAACTAAACAACAACAGCAACATGCTTCTCCATTAACACCTTTTCCAAAGGCTCTATTTTGTGGTCCTACTAGAGCTATTTTTTTTTAATATCCATTATTGTCACAGTCTTCCTTTAAATTAAAGGCAGATTAATTTTCCTTTATGTTCTTGAGACACTGGGTAACATAATGTGCTGAAGATATACCACCGTAGACCATGGGCACTTGGGTTGGGAGTGAGTGGGCCATGGCATGTGGTCTCCCAGGTTATGGTCTGTCCATAGCTCTGAGCAGAGGGGTTAAGGGCGGGGCTGACAGCCCACCATCGTGCAGGCCCAAGAGCCCCAGGGTTGGACTCCTCCCCCAGAGGGCTACTGTGTCTCTCAGGTTTGTCAACCCAGGCTTCTAGACCACCTTCCAGTTACTCAGAGACCTGGGAGGAGGATAGGTGTGGGAGTCACTTTCAGTTTTCATAAAGGCAGGGAAAAAAAGACGAGGAGACATCACTAGTCTTCCCACAGACAGCCCCTCTCCCCTCTTTTTATCCTTGCATCCCATTCATATTTCAGAGATCCCTAGGGAGTATTTCCAGCGGGAGGGTTTCTGATGGTGCAGAGTTGGAAGAATGGTACAAACTTTGACAAAACCCTCTGACTGCCCTAAGGATAGCACAGCAAGGATCCTGCACTATAGCCTACGTAGCTGTACCCCCAAGGTCTGAGGGCAGAGTCCCACTTTCTAAGCAGAATTACTACATAGAAGCATCACTCTACTCTCTTCACCTTTTTATCTCCAGAGTGAAGGAAGCCTATGACTGTGGTCTTTTCCAAATTTAAAATTGTATCTTGTGTATTAACGTTTAAGATATTTCTTTAAGTTTTTTTTTTTTTTTTTAACATTTTAATTGTAGTTAAATATACCTAACGGTGGGCTGCCGTCTCTGGGGTTGCACAGAGTTGGACACAACTGAAGCGACTTAGCAGCAGCAGTAGCAACATTGGGGCTTCCCTGGTGGCTCAGAGGTTAAAGCGTCTGCCTGCAATGCGAGAGATCTGGGTTCGATCCCTGGGTCGGGAAGATTCTCTGGAGAAGGAAATGGCAACCCACTCCAGTATTCTTGCCTGGAGAATCCCATGGACTGAGGAACCTGGTGGGCTACAGTCCACAGGGTTGCAAAGAGTCGGACACGACTGAGCGACTTCACTTTCACTTTATACCTAACATTACTTTGCTGACAAAGGTCTGTATAGTTAAGGGGTTTTCCAGTAGTCGTGTATGGATGTCAGACCATAAAGAAGTCTGAATGCCGAAGAATGGATGCTTTTGAACTATGGTGTTGGAGAAGACTCTTGAGAGTCTCTTGGACTGCAAGGAGGTCAAACCAGTCAATCCTAAAGAAAATCAATCCTGAGTATTCATTGAAGGGACTGATGCTAAATCTGAAATTCCAATACTTTGGCCACCTGATGTGAAGAACTGACTCATTAGAGAAGACCCTTATGCTGGGAAAGATTGAAGGCAGGAGGAGAAGAGGACAGAGGATGAGATGGTTGGATGGCATCACCAGCTCAATAGACATGAGTTTGAGCAAGCTCCAGAGGATGGTGATAGACAGAGAAGCCTGGCATCCTGCATTCCATGGGGTTGCAAAGAGTTGGACACAGCTGAGTGACTGAACAGCAACAAATACCTAACATACAATTGGGGCTTGCCAGATGACTCAAAGAATCCACTACTAATATAGGAGATGTGGGTTTGATCCCTGGGTTGGGAAGATCTCCTGCAGAAGGAAATGGCAACCCAGTATTCTTTCCTGGAAAATTCCATGGGCAGAGGAGACTGGTGGGCTACAGTCCATTGGGTCATAAAGAATCGGACACGACTTAGCAACTAAACAACAGTAACACCTAACATACCATTTACCATCTTAATCACTTTTAAGTGTCCAGTTCAGGCATTTAGTACATTCATGTTTTTGAGCAACCATCAACACCATCCATCTCTAGCAGTCTTTTCATTCTGTGAAACTGAAATTCTGTACCCCTTGAACAATAAAGGGACATTCCTTATAAGGGTGCATTAATGTTTGCCGAAGCTGTCTGTGAATTGTTCATCCTTTTATTGGCAGGGAAACTGGAGGACCAGAGAAGTTAGGTGACCCAGCTCTGTGCCATCAGAAAATTACTACTTGTAAAGAAATTAGAATTAGCTTCTGAATTTTCAAGGAGATGCTTTTATATTGAGCTTCATTGCTTTCAACTCAATTTACCCAACTTACTGAGTATCTACTGTGTGTTGAAGATAGACTAGCAGTATTGATCAGTCAGGCCTAAAGGAATGTGAATAATAGCAAAGGCATTTAAAAGGAAATAGGCTGCAACTTAATGTGTTAGAAGACAGAATAACACACCATATAAATGCTGAAGAGAACAATATGGTCATTGTTAGAATTAACTTACTTTACTGTTCAGCATTGCATTGTGTTTTATTTCCATTTCTTGCTGGTGGGCTGTAATCTTGAAAAGAACTAATTATCTGTTTGGGGCCATTCAGACTTGACAGTGTTTTGTTCACGAAAGAGACTGTGTTCCAGCAATCTCAAACTCAGTTTGTCCCTTCTTTGACAATTGTGTGCAGTTTTGTGAGCGGAGTGCTGCCAAACCTTGCAGAATTGATCTCTGTTTATACAAAATAGCAAGTCATTCAAAGCTACAGCTGCTCCCCAGGTGATGTGATGCCCCATGGTTCTGTAAGAAGAGAACAGTCAGCGCACACTTCAAACCCTCGAAACCTCCACCTTCTCTATTAAACTTCCCAGAACTGAATGCAGCATGGCTAAAGTCAACTGAGTAAAGTACACTTTCCAGGATGCTTCTTGTGTTGCTATTGCCAAAGTTGAATTTGGTTCCTGTCCTGAGACTGTGAACCTGAAACTGGTAATCATTTTGCACCGTCAAGATTATGGAACTCAGTGAAAATGGTGGAGCACAGTGACAGCTCCCGAGTGTCCTGATTTAACTGGGGCTTCGTTCTGTGACTATGAAATGGTTGTTATGGAATTCACTGCAATAACTCATGATTTTAGTGTATTTTAGAACTACATTCTTTCTCCTTGTTGTTCAATCAGTAAGTCATGTCTAACTCTTTGCGACCCCCATGGGTTGCAGACCATCAGGCTTCCTTGTCCTTCACTATCTCTAGGAGTTGGCTCAAACTCATGTCCATTGAGTTGGTGATCTTATCTAACCATCTCCTACGGTTCTGCATTAGAACCTCATGCTCGCATGCTCAATTGTGTCCAACTCTTTGTGACCCTGTGGACTGTAGCCCGCCAGGCTCCTCTGTCCATGCGATTTCCCAGGCAACAATACTGGAATGGGTTGCCATTTTCTCCTCCAGGGGATCTTTCCAACCCTGGGACCAAAGCTACATCTACCCATGTTTCCTGCATTGCAGGCGGATTCTTTACCACGGAGCAACGGGGGACCTGAGAGTGTATTTTTTTCCTTAGTGAGCTTCTTGAATAATCATACTCATTTACATATTAGTTTTTAGCACTTAGACATGGACTTATGCATACAGGTAACTTCATTTTCTAGGATTGAGGAACATGTGAAAATGCTCTCACCATAATGTGTAATTGCCTACACATTATGTAGCACCACTGGACTACACATTATTTCATAGGAATAAACAAAATGCAAAAAAACTGCTCCTAAAAAGATATAATACATACTTTTCAGCTGAATTGCAATGATCAGCTATTATATATATATATATATATATATATATATATATATTTCAAAATAACATAAATATAAATATTTCCTGCAACAGCTTAGTCTGGTAAAAAGCAAGCATAAATGAGCAGAAAGGATCTCCCAAAGAAGACTTGAAAGGTTGAAAATTGTGTCTAAACCACCTCCCCAACTTCATCAAAATGTAGTACTACAGGGGACAAAAATGAGGGCTAATTAAGGACTCAAGCCCTTTGTGTGATACTCATCCCTCACTGTTTGCTAGGTTTCGGTGGTTGCATGAAGGATGTGAAGTTTGCACGGGGTGCTGTCATTAACTTGGCATCCGTGTCCAGTGGTGCTGTCAGAGTCAATCTGGATGGATGCTTGTCAACTGACAGTGCTGCTAAGTGCAGGGGAAATGACTCCATCCTGGTGTACCGGGGAGAAGAGCAGACTGCTTATGAGAGCCATCTCCAGCCGTTCACAGGTAATGCAGAGATGGTCTAAATTCAGTGTTCCATGGCTCTTCCTCATCGCCTCTTCCCTCCCTGCCAGCCCACCACTAGTCTCCATGAGTCCTGTGTTAACTTTCCTCCTTCTTATTTCCATTTAAGAATACCTGTATCGAGTAACAGCCTCACATGAAGGAGGTTCGGTACATAGCGATTGGAGCCGGGGCCGCACAACAGGAGCAGGTAAAGAGTGTTTATCTTAAAATGTGTATCGCACACAAATGCACACATTGTGCATGTAAAGAAAAACAAAGCCTCTCACCTGTGCAGCAAGTAGCATGTTTGTGATCTAGTCATCTGTTGTTGGTGAAAATGCTTAGTGGATCAGGACTTTTGATTCTTCAAGTATTTCATAAAGATTTGTTCAGGCTGAGTCTTTCCTCTTCAGATGCAAAAGAAAGTAAGTTCAAGTTGTCTTGATAAAGGCCCATATCGACTGTAATTCATCAAAGAACTAGAAATCTTTACAAGTTGCTTAGTCCCCCAAAAGCTAAAGTCAGGGTTACCTTTAGGTGAGGATAGGCAGCTTCTGGCCTCTTTGGTGGGGAACTTGTTTGAAACCCACACTGTGGTTGGAAGCAAATGTGTCTTTTATTGGGCTTCCGCAGTGGCTCAGTTGGAAAAGAATCTGCCTGCAATACAGGAGACACAGGAGGTGCAGGTTTGATCCCTGTATCAGGAAGATCCATTGGAAGAGGAAAATGGCAACTCATTTCAGTATGGTTGTCTGGAAAATTCCACGGACAGAGGGGCCTGGTGGGCTACAGTCCATGGGGTCTCCAAAACAGTTAGATATGACTAAACTTGCATGCATGTGTCTTTTATCATATAATGGCAGATGTTTGCCATGATGCTTACTGTTAAGGTCTTAGAATGCCTCTTCCAAGATAGAAATTGCTGAGTGGTCTAATTTCTTTGAGTTGAATGGAGAAACAACTAGGAAACAGACTGTATTGGATCTAATCTCAGATAACTGATATTTTAGCACTTTGTACTTCTGACAGTGACCACAACATCTTTTCACATAATACCATCACAAATAGGCATTTATTATGAGAAGTTTTGTGAATCAGTAGCCTTCTACCATTTTAGAGAAAACATTTGTCAGAAAGACAAATACATCTCTGTATGATTGACACTCTTGAAGAGTTGTCCTTAACAAGTCATGATTTGTTTAAAGATGTTTTTGTTTGTTTTACCAAGTACCCTCTCATATTTATTATCAATAACAGGTTACTAGTGCAGACGGCCTTTGAGGAATCTTTTTAATCTAAAAGATAATTAAATACTGAGATGGGATACTGATAAGAATTTTTGAAGTTTGCTGCCTATAGAGTTTCCAGAAGAGGACAACTTGACACTTTTCCAGGATGAGTTAAATCATCATCTATTTATAGGCAAGACAATGAACTGAATGATCCCTTAAATCCTTTTCAATTTTAGATCTTGGAAAAAGCTCTAATGTAAAATGTTCATTTGTGACTGGCGTGTTCTCTGCCCCTGTTTCACATTTCTCTACTTTATTAATAAATATAAAGCCTGCTTTCAGTCTAATTCAGCAACCTAAATAGTGTCCATAAAGTGCATGGCTTACATAGCTTCATAACCCCCATTTTGAGTACCACCAAGAAAGTATGCAAATAGAGCTCTGAATTTATAGCAGTGATCTGACCACAAAGTCTTATGCCATAAATTCATATTTACAATCTGACCACAACACCGAGCAGCTACATGCTCCCAAGGGCTGGAGAATAATTGCACTATTTAATTATTTTTGAGTCAGTTTTGCTCTGTCCCTTATGAGAACACCATCTGTTAGACAGGACAGTACTTTGCCCTGTACCACATTTCAGAACTAATAAAATCAGCAGCGCTCCCATTGTCCCATCACTTGGAACTTGATTGTGTGGTCTGTGCGTTTCCTAAAGTTGCTTGTGGAGTTTCACCTGCACAGACAGTGGTTCTCCACCTCTGTGCTTCCTCTCATTCCTTACGTTCATGATGCTTCCCTTGAGGCTGTCCTGTTTTATTGGCCTGAAGAGTAAAGTCAGAGGAGGAGGCTATTTGATGGGGAGAGACCAGGGTGATCCTCCATCGACCGCGCTCAGGAGTCCAGGAGCAGTCAGAGCCCCTCTGTCATCCGTCATCCTGCCATGGAGTTCCTCGGGCTTTTTCTCAGCATCCTCAGTGCAGTCAGCTGTGATGAAGTTGTTACTGACCAGAACCATAGACATATCTAATAAATAGTTAAAGGTTATGGATTTTTAAAAGTAGAAGATTCAGCTTGTAAGTGAGGTTTTGAAGTTTCTATAAACTTTTCATTTTGGGTTACTTTGTGATGCTCCGAAGAAAATGCCTCTGAAAATGATTTTGCAGAATCTCAAGGGCATCAACTTCTCTACCTGCCCCTTCCTCTAAGTGCAGTTAGGAATGTATCTGTATATCCCACCTGCTAGAACTTTGCTTCTTTAAAAATTAATTGGAAAAACAATTGAATTTGGCAAATGGGATCAGACCTTCAAGTACAATATGATCACATTTGTGATATTTTTTGGCTAATACATGGACGATATAAAAGTGTCAAACCACTATGTATAATAACAGTCTAATTATCTTGCTTCAAAGGGGTACATCATTATATTGTTTGAACTTGTTATCTGCCTACCATCCACCTCCTTCTTTATGAGTGATGTTTAAAACATGTTGGATACATTAAATGTTTTTGGGAAACCTGGTCTAGACTTGAAAGAACGTGATGTCGATGGAGTTTTGATGGTTTTGAAATATCGCTTAAACTGAATGGCTCAAGATGTGCAGTCATATTAAATCAATGCTGAAAAGTTACAACTCTAATAAATTGTATTTATGTTAATGGTTGAGTCTGATTTACTGCAGCCATTAAAAGTGAAGAATAGGAGCAATAGTCTTTTCAGAACTGCCATTCTGCCTATTTTCTCTTTTATCCTTTCACAGCTCCACAAAGTGTGCCAACTCCCTCAGGAGTCCGCAGCATAAATGGCTATAGCATCGAGGTGACCTGGGATGAACCTGTTGTGGCTAGAGGTGTAATTGAGAAGTATATCCTGAGAGCCTACAGTGAGGATGCTCCCGGTCCACCCCGCATGCCCTCTGCCAGCTCTGAGCTTGTCGATACCAACACCTTCACAGGTAAAGCGGGTTCCTCAAGGGAGTAGGTCTTATTAATTTTCTTTCTGTTTTGACTTTGAATACAAACATCCATCAAGCGTTTTGCCCTAGTATATGAAAAATTCTCAGATTTTTGCCTGGTTACAAACAACAAGAATCATCTAATTATACGGACACCTCTATCCATGAAGGATGAAAAATAATTCTATAAATGTTTATGGGCTTTCATGGATAGTTTCATTATGAGGCTGGTACTTTCTCCATTCCCCAAAAGGTTAGGTCACGAGTGGCTCTCACCCTTAATGAGATTCTTATACCTAGGATGCTTATACGCCCTTAAAATGTGAAACTTTTCAAGATCTTATGTATACATAGGGTGCCAGTGACCTATTTTACCATGCAAAAGCTTACTCGTTGGGACTAGCCCAAGTTCACAGTACCGTTATTTAATGTAAAATTGTTTATTAAACCTAATTATGTCAAGGTACAGGAGATTAGAGCACCAGCAGTTTGACTGGCAAATCAGTGAATCAATTTCTCAGGGTGAGGCATGGACAGTGTGCAGACTGGCGGGAGTGAAATACACTCACAAGCATCACACAAGGTCCCATGCTCAAATTTCTGCTTGTGTCATAAGATAGCAGTTTTCAGCGTCATGAAATGTTAAGGCCCATTGAAATGGAAAGCCAGATTTAAGCCTTTGGCCAAAAACAAAAATAAAATGCGTCAACATAATTTAATGGGAAAAATAATTTTCCTCTGTCAGAGATACTTTCAGAACTTGACAAATTAGATGGATTTTCAAAGTGGACTTAACTGTTTTTCTAACACATCAGTCAACTCTATCAATCTTTACTTCTTTGTTTTAGATTCCTTAGAACCTACAGCCCAAATAGACAACCAGTTACAAAAAAATTGTTGATCTTTCATTTCCTTTGTCCTGTATTTACCCATCTGATAAAAACCCAATCTGATTGGGCCTTTGCCCAGGCTGCACACTGCAGCTAAGTGGGCTGGAAAAAGTCTCAGTTCCCATTTTCTGTCGGACACTCAGTAATGACACCAATCCTACTGTGTTTCTATAATAAGCTCCTTCTCCCATTCTCCTCGTTAAATATTTTATATTTTTCCAAACTATCTAGGTGTTAACCTGTCTTCTTTATCCCACTCAGCTGATAGCCTTATATATGAGATTTTCTTAGACACCAAAAAAAGCAAAAATCTATCATAAAGAATTTCTGTCACTCTCTTCCTATGAAATATATACATTAATTGCATTTTTCTGACCAATAGCACTATTATTATTGGATTAGTGAATTAATGGATGTTAAAACATTTAAAAACATCTTTGGCATATAATATTATTTTCATTTTTTTTCACATTTCTCTCCATTTCCCTTCCTGTTTTTACAGAGCTTCCCTTATGCTATTAAAAATAAAATCTTCAAAAGTCCTATGGACCCCAAGTTTTCCTGCTTTTTCAGAGCTATTACTGGTGGTCTCTCTTCCTCTTACTTATATTTTAACCTCTGACTCCTGGAGTCGTTTACCAAGTGTGGTCCTAGGACTTGGATCAACAGCCTCCCCTGAGACCTTCTTATTCATGCTGATTCTCCAGCTCACCCCCACGTGCTGAAGCAGAAGCTGTGAAGCAGAGCTCAGCAGTCCTGTTTTACCAAGCCCTGCTCTCGTGATGCTGGTGATGCCAAAGTTAGAGCCACTGCCCATTTGAGTTCTGCCCAGGATCATTCAAACGCCGTCTATCAATACCCATTGTTAAACACAAACAAACCCAAACCAATGATAAAAATCTTCCTTTTATCTAAAGTCCCTTCCAGCTATCACTGTTTCTCTCCTCTTCCTAAGGCATCTGTGGCGTTGTCCCCATTTCTTCACTAGGTCTGGCTTCTACTTACTTGCCTTATTGAGGACTCCAAAAACTTCCATTTTAAATATCCACAGAACACTACAATCCTGGTCTCCTCTGCTTGATAGCATTCTGCACTGTGGATTTCTTGCCATCTCTTGAAATATTTCATCACTTTTCTGATTGTTCTGCTTCTGGGTCCCCTTTTCTCAGTGTCTTTGCCCACTCCCTCAGAAGCTCAACTCTGCCTTTTAAAAGACCTCAGGGTTTAGACCTGGGACCTTTTCTCTCTCTTTTTAAATTTTTTTCCACAGTCTTGCTCTAGGAAACTCATAGACTCACAAAGCATCCAATACCCTACAGACACTATTGACTCCTAAATGCACATCCTACCCAGACTTCCAAATGTGTGTATCCAGCAGGCATTTGAAAAAACTGACATTTCCAGTAGATGTCTCATTATTTCTAAATTTACCATCTCCAAAACTGAATTTCTGTTCCTCATCCATTCTCAATATCAATAAATGACATCTCCAGCCCCCCCAGTTAATGAAGCTTGAGAATTTTCAAGATGTTTACATCCTGTTCATACATCATATATCCATGTTTATTGATTCCATTTTCTAAACTAGGTGTTAAACTCATCTATGTCTCCCCTTGTCTACTCTCCAAGACAAACCGTTCCAATATCTTACCTGGACAACTACAATGCTCTCCTTTCTCATGACACCTCCACCCCACAACCACCATGATTCCATCCCACCAAGTGACCAGACATCATGCTCCTCTCTTTAAAATTCTGCAGGTGCTTTCCACTGCCTCTCTCCCAATCTCATTTTGTCTCAGTCTCCTCTTATTTTCTGGATTTCCAAATTTTGCTGTTATAAGTAATAGGATTTTTAAAAGTCTGCATACAAATCTTTGGAGAAATGACCGACATTGATGGTAGGTTAAATCCCTTGAAATGGAACAACTAGATCAAAGTTTCTTAAAGCAGTATTCAGTCTTGGATTCTGAGGTCAAGCAGCGTATGTGTTAGTCGCTCAGTCATGTCCAGCTCTTTGTAACTCCATGGACTGTAGCTTGCCAGGCTCCTCTGTCCATGGAATTCTCTAGGCAAGAATAATACTGGAGTGGGTTGCCATTCCCTTCTCCAGGGATCTTCCCAATCCAGGATTTGAACCCGGGTCTCCTGCATTGCAGGCAGGTTCTTTAGCATCTGAGCCACCTGGGAAGCTGGCTCAAGCAGACATTGATACAAATCTTTGCTGCTTACCCTCCCTGTAACATTGGGGAAATTGTGTATTCTCCTGGATCTCTTTATAGTGTCTTAACCTATGAAGTGGGAGAATAATATTAACCTCAGAAATATTAAATATATTAAGTGATATGGTATTTCAGCTCTCTTTTCAGTGTAAACTTAGTTTTCTGTGTAAACTTAGACACATTAATTAACGTGTCTGTGCTTCGGATTCCCTGTGGGTAATGAAATAGCTGCCCACCTCACAGGACAGCTGTGAGGATTAAGGGGGTCCCTGTGTATGTAAAGCACACAGGGCAGCCCTTGACACACTGCAACACTGTAAAATGTTAGCCCTCAGAAGTTTTGAAAGCATCTAGCACAATTCTTAACATACGGTAATTTCTTAACAAAGATATAGTTATATTTTTAGGTTGTCAAATATGTGCCAAAAAGACTATATAAATCATACTCCCACCAGCAAGCAGAATGCAAGATTGTATATTTCACTTTATATCCTAGTTGGCAAGTTCTATGGCTCAGAGGTTAAAGTGCCTGCCTGCAATGCAGGACACCTGGGTTCGATCCCTGGGTCTGGAAGATCCCCTGGAGAAGGAAATGACAATCCACTCCAGTATTCTTGCTTGGAGAATCTTTAAATTTTATGTAGAGTACATCATGCGAAATGCTGGACAGGATGATGCACAAGCTGGAATCAAGATTGTCAGAGAAATATCATTAACCTTGAATATGCAGATGATACCACCCTTATAGCATAAAGTGAAGAGAAGCAAAAGAGGCTCTTGATGAAGATGAAAGAGGAGAGTGAAAAGTTGGCTTAAAACTCAACATTCAAAAAACTATGGTCATAGCATTCGGTCCCATCAACTCAATACAAATAGATAGGGAAACAATGGAAACAGTGAGAGATTTTATTTCTGGGCTCCAAAATCACTGTGGATGGTGATTGCAGCCATGAAATTAAAAGACCCTTGCTTCTTGGAAGAAAAGCTGTGACAAACCTAGACAGCATATTAAAAAGCAGAGACTTTACTTTGCCAACAAAGATCCATATAGTCAAAGCTGTGGTTTTTCCAGTAGTCATGTATGGATGTGAGAGTTGGACCATAAAGAAGGCTGGGCACTGAAGAATTGATGCTTTCAAACTTTGGTGTTGGAGAAGACTCTCTAGAGTCCCTTGGACAGCAAAGAGATCAAACCAGCCAATCTTAAAGGAAATCAACCCTGAATATTCATTGGAAGGACTGATGCTGAAGCTCCAATACTTTGGCCACCTGATGCAAAGAATTGACTCATTTGAATGGACCCCAATTCTGGGAAAGATTGAAAGCAGGAAGAGAAGGGTATGACAGAGGATGAGATGGTTGGATAGCATCACCAATTCAATGGACATGAGTTTGAGCAAACTGCGGGAGATGGTGAAGGACAGGGAACCCTCTCATGCTGCAGTCCATGGGGTTACAAAGAGCTGGACATGACTGAGTGACTGAACAACAAAATGAGGTAGAAGTTCTCAACCAAGGGTACACACAGATCCCCCTGGCTGGCCTTAAAAAATACAGATGCCTGTGTCTCACCTGGAAGAATCTGATTATTTGGTTTCGAATATAGCCTGGACATCGGTATTTTTAAAGTGTCAGCAGGTAATTCAGTTCTACAGCCAGCACTGGAAACACGGTTCAAGGTGTTTGACACCAGTGATCAAGTCTCAGTTTTAACCAGAAATTCTTATGAGGACTTCCACATCCCAACAGCAACTTGCAAATATAGGATGAAAAAAAGAGAAATGCCTGAATAAAAATGATGAACCATTAAAAGAAAGTAATAAAATTAGCAAAGGAAAATCACAGGACAACAAAAATTAAATGAAATGATTCTTGGGAAGAAATAGGAAATTATGGTCAGAGTAACAAAATGTGGAAGGCAAAAGAAAAAAAAAAATATTAGCTAAGACAGCTGGAAGAATAGAAGCATGAGACAGGATATTTACCATTCATGAGTTTGGCTACCAGAGGATTAAATGAGATAAATCCCAGTAGTGTGGAGGGTCCAAGGGTTAACAGCCCCACTCAGGTGCAAATGGGCCCCTTTGGGCCACAGAGTCTAGATTCTGTGCCCTCCAAAGGCCAGGGTTCAGAGCACGGAGTTCTTGAAAGTTCATTTTCTCAGCTGGAGCCTCGGGGTAGAAAGCCCTGCAGTTATCAGTCCAGTGCATCTTTGGACTAGTTGCAAAGGGCTCCAATTAACTCTGCGGAGCTCTTGCTGATTTTTCCCCCCAGCCCTGTTAACATGCGAAGCTACTGCCCAGAGAGACAGTCCTGGCATTTCCTTTCAAACCCAGGACTGCTCAGAAAGACCCTTCCCAATCTGATTTGAAATTCTGTCAAGAAGGCGTAGATTCAAGAATCTGCTCATATACCGTTTTTTTCTTTATTTCCTTAAGATGTTTAAATGTAAACTTAATTATTGTCGTAATTAGCACAGCACCTGGCACAGTGCTAGGAAAATAATTGATACACAGAAGATATTTTCTCAGTTTTATTGTTGTATTACATTGAGCTAAACTCTAAAAGAGTTGAATTCCTTCTTCAGATAATAATCAAATTTATTATTTATTGTAGTATAGCTGATAAGCCAATAATAATAATCTTTCAGATGACTTAAATAAATATATATCACAAAGGAAAAAAAAGTCTTTTTAATTTATAATGCAGTTGATAATATCACTCTTGCTCTGAAAACTGGTTCGGTCCTCATATACAGTAGACATTAGTCTTGTACCTGAAAAAAAAGTGGTTTCCATATTGTAAAATCTCTCATTTCTCTGTCTCTTCCACAGCTAGTAGTAACAATTAGTGAGTCTCAACTCTATTGATCGTAAGGTGTTACTGGATTGTTTATGAAATATAGATTCTTGGGCTCCATGCACAGGATTCTGTGTATTTGGGCTAGGATTGAGAAATCTGCCTTTTACCAAGTGTTACAGTTGGTCCTCTTGCAGAGGTTTATGAACCACACATTAAAAAACCACTGGAGTGAAAGGAAGAGCAGGTGAGCTGGGATCAGTTTCACCTGCTGGGTTTGAATTTGTCCCTGCTTTGTTTGTCCCTGCCACTTGTTCCAACTACATGTGGGCAGAACGATGCTCAGGCAGGTGAATAAATAGAAGTAGTGTAAGTAGGGCCTCTGACCATTAAGGGCAGTGCTTCTGAAACTTGCTAGTGAAAAGGAAGTGAGAATTATTTAGAATCTTGGTAAACTTCAGATTTTGATTCAGTAGGTCTGAGACTGTGGTGAGAGCTACTACATTTCTAACAATCCCAACTCTCTCATCCCCCCACCATGATGCCCATTAGAAAGGCAGAGGGTCCACTATTTATATTCTAAATGCCAAATTCCTGTAAGGGCTAAAGAAGAAAGAGACCAGGGCAATTCAACTTATGAAACAGAATTGAAATCTTGTAGTGAAGTCTCATCTGTGTATTTCAATTATACACATTTAACCACATACCTTGGAAGTGGGGAAAGCATGAAAAAGAGTGAAAAAACTTTAAAGAATAATCTTACAGGCAAAAGATGCTATCAAATCCTGAAACTGTTAATACCTGTCAGAAGTATATGTGAATAGTTTTAGGGTTTCCCAACTATTGACTCGGAGAAGGCAATGGCACCCCACTCCAGTACTCTTGCCTGGAAAATCCCATGGACGGAGGAGCCTGGTGGGCTGCAATTCATGGGGTCACTAAGAGTCAGACACGACTTCTCTTTCACTTTTCACTTTCATGCATTGGAGAAGGAAATGGCAACCCACTCCAGTGTTCTTACTTAGAGAATCCCAGGGATGGGGGAGCCTGGTGGGCTGCCGTCTATGGGGTTGCACAGAGTCGGACACGACTGAAGCGGCTTAGCAGCAGCAGTAGCAGCATCTATTGACTAAAAGGGAAACTCTTTGCTGGGGTGCCTACAAAAGGAATGAAGAACTAAGAGCATTGAGAATTACCGATTCATGAGAAGTTAGAGGCATACACAAAATCAAATGCACTGTACTTTATGGGCCAAGGGCTTCCCAGGTGGCTCTAGTGGTAAAGAACCCCCCTGCTAATGCAGGAGATGTAGGAGACACACGTTTGATTCCTGGGTCAAGAAGATCCCCTGGAGGAAGGCATGGCGACCCACTCCAGTATTCTTGCCTGAAGAATCCCATGGACAGAGGAGCCTGGCAGGCAACAGTCCATGGGATTGCAAAGAGCTGGACCTGACTAAAACAACTTAGCATGCAAGGAGTTGTCAAAGGGACTTTAAATTATGAGTAATGTTGCCTTCTGTCCAACTTTGGAACTTAACCCCAACCATTAGCCGTCCATAAGTTAAGATGCTGCTCTTTATGTGTATGTTTATGCACATATACATGTATGCTGCTACTGCTGCTAAGTCACTTCAGTCATGTCCGACTCTGTGCAACCCCATAGACGGCAGCCCACCAGGCTCCCCCGTCCCTGGGATTCTCCAGGCAAGAACACTAGAGTGGGTTGCCATTTCCTTCTCCAATGCATGAAAGTGAAAAAATAAAGTGAAGTCACTCAGTCGTGTCTGACTCCTAGCGACCCCATGGACTGCAGCCTACCAGGCTCCACCGTCCATGGGATTTGCCAGGCAAGAGTACTGGAGTGGGGTGCCATTGCCTTCTCTGACATACATGTATATATTATATATAAAATTGTCATACCTGAGGAGCCCACAGAGAAATAACTGTAATAAAAACTTCAATGCCATGCAATTTTTTTTTTTACTCAACTGAGAAATCTTACCTCACAGTTGTTAAAACTGCATATGGCTGCTCTTTGTTCATCCATTCTATTTTTTCATTAACTCCCAGAAGACAAGTATCTTGTTTTATATTTATTTTAAGTCTTGTTTAGTAACTTGCTGAAAGCAGACAATCAATGCATTTTTATTGAAGGAATGAAGGAATAGATAAAGGAACAAATGCAGGGTTTTGTTACTAACCCTGTAGTTAACATAATGTTACAGTTGTTTTATCATGCTGAGATGAAGTTTCAACTACTGGTTCTGTCTCAGCAGTGTGATAGTTCTCTAATTTTATGAAATAAGATGCAGAACTACCACAAGTTAAATATGTATTCAGAACTTAATATATTCCCAAGAGGGGAAAATATTGGTAGGATGAATAGAATCCAAAATTAGTTCCAAAACTTATACCTCATAATGGAGCTCAAGGGATATATATTTGCAATTAAAAATAATTGAAGTCAGTACTGCCGCAGATCTGATAATGACACAGAGCAGAAACTATTCATTTATTAAAAACAAAAGCATTATCTACTCTGTTCCAGGTTAGTGCTAGATCCTACTGTTAGCATCTGCTTTTTTTCCCCTGATTTTTAAAATTAATGGTAAAATGTATATACGGGCAATACTTTCTCTAAAGTGCAATATTAGTACAATAAAGTACAATAAAATACAATAATTCTCTAAAGTACAATGTTTTTAAATATGAGTGTTAAACACTCATACTTAACACTCCCTTAAAAATGAGTGTTTTATGGGGGAAAATCAGTAGAGATAAGTTTTTCATTTTTAGTTAATTTTTCTTGAGAGACAGAGAACCCAAAATAACAGTGACTGCAACAAAATTCAGTTTTTGTCTCTCTGGTGATAGATGTTCACAGTCAATGTAGGGAATGATATTAACAGTTATAGGGACCCACCCTCTTCATCTTTTTGCTAGACAGGACTTTTGCCTCAAGGTCCAAAATGGCTGTTAGAGCATCAGCCATCCAGTCTGATTTCTATCCAGCAGAAAGGAGGAATCATTGAATGAGGATGTACACATTTACCTTAATGATATATTTCAGAAATTATTCCTCTACCTTTGATTACATTCTATGATTAGAACTTAGCCACATGGCTATATCTAGCTACACAGATTGCTGGGAAATTTCCTTATTCAAAGTGGCCATTTACCCAATTAAAAAAGGTCTTTTTATTTTACTAGGGGAAAAAGAGAGTATGTAATGAGAGGGCATTTAGTGGTCTCTGCCACAATAGGCAAACATCAAAGGTAAATTTGAAAAATTCATTTTGATGATATTGTTAATAGATGGATCACTTCTCAGCCTTTCAGCTAAGATCAAATGTAGTATCGGGGCTTTCCAGGTGGTACAGTGGTAAAGAAGCAGCCTGCCGATGCAGGAGACACACAAGAGACTGAGGCTCAGTCTCTGGCTCAGAAAGATCCTCTGGAGTAGGAAATCGCAACTCACTGCAGTATTCTTACCTGAAAAGTTCCATGGACAGAGGAGCCTGGTGGGCTATAGTCCATGGAGTCGCAAAGAGTCAGACATGACTGAGCACACATTAAAATATGAATTTTGAGGAAGCCTTGGTCATTTTTATAGTACTCTATAAATTAATATTTTCATATTTATAGTTTATTATAAACTATTTCTTTAAATGTAAATCTTAAAGGAAATTGGTCTGAAAGCATTTCACAGAACAAAAATATGGCTTATGACATAAATAGTAAAAATAGAAATGATGTCATGTTCCTGCTTAGCTAATGTAGAAGAATTTCATCAGGTAATGCAGTGTTGATGAGTTAATAGCTTTCTCTAACTCTCCTGAATATATAATGTGCCTGAACTCCTGGTACATTGTGAAAGCTTCAGATGGGGCTCTCTACAAGTTATTCATTTTATTTTATGCAGTAAGAACTTGCAGTGCAGATTTGGATTTTTTTGATGACATGCTGTACAATGGTTAAAAATGATGGTAATACATCAGTTTTGCTATAGAGTGGTAATCAACTGTGGATGTGGGCCATAGTATCAGCTCAGTTCAGTCACTCAGTCATATCCCATGCGACCCCATGGACTGCGGTACACCAGGCTTCCCTGTCCATCACAACTCCTGGAGCTTACTCAGACTCATGTCCTTCGAGTCAGTGGTACCATCCAACCATCTCATCCTCTGTCGTTCCCTTCTTCTCCTGCCTTCCATCTTTCCCAGCATCAGGGTCTTTTCAAATGAATCATTTCTTTGCATCAGGTGGCCAAAATACTGGAGTTTCTGCTTCAGCATTAGTCCTTCCAATGAATATTTAGGACTGATTTCCTTTAGGATAGACTGGTTGGATCTCCTTGCAGTCCAAGGGAATCTCAAGAGTCTTCTCCACACCACAGTTCAAAAACATCAATTCTTCGGCACTCAGCTTTCTTTATAGTCCAACTCTCACATCCATACATGACTACTAGAAAAACCATAGCTTTGGCAAGACAGACCTTTGTTGGCAAAGTAATGTCTCTGCTTTTTAATATACTATCTAGATCGGTCATAACTTTCCTTCCAAAGAGCAAGCATCTTTTAATTTCATGGCTGCAGTCACCATCTGCAGTGATTTTGGAGCTCCCAAAAATAAAGTCTCTGTTTCCATTGTTTCCCCATCTATTTGTCATGAAGTGATGGGACTAGATGCCATAATGTTAGTTTTCTGAATGTTGAGTTTTAAGCCAACTGTTTCACTCTCCTCTTTCACTTTCATCAAGAGGCTCTTTAGTTCTTCCTTGCCTTCTGCCATAAGGATGGTGTCACCTGCATATCTGAGATTATTGATATTTCTCCTAGCAATCTTGATTCCAGCTTGTGCTTCATCCAGCCTGGCCATAGTATAGTGTTGGATATAATCCTCAAGGTTACTGATCATATTTGATAAAGGAACAAGTTTTTTGTTTTCTAACTTTTATGACCATTTTATATTTGTATTGTATTTGGGATTAATTACAAACTTTATATATATGTGTGTGTATATAATATTATACACAAATAACACACAAATGTATACACACTGATAATAGAGTTTCTTATGAATCAGTTGTGTTTTTTTAAGGATTATAGGCATATACACTTGCTCACTTGGAGGGATAAGCATTCTACTTTCTGTTCATACACAGCATGTTTTAATAATAACTTTGAACCTATTGACACATTTAAGGTATATTTAAATCAAATTCTTACTATACTGTATGCTATTATTTTTAGTAACATATCTTCAACATGCCTTCTTGCAGAACTGGGAGGGGAAGAATAATGATCTTGGCATCAGAAGACATAGCCTCTGACCTTGAATCTGCTGCTGGACCTAAGTGAGCTTTATACTCTGCCCAACAGCAGCTGCTCTGTACAGCCCGCTCTGTGCAATGGGCTTATCCTATCAGAGGCTTTTACCAGGGACCTAGGACACTGATCAGTAAGGGACGACTTTCCTTTCTCATTTATTCCTTTTCCTCTGTCTCCTTGCCTGCCTCCCTGCTTAGTCAAGTCTGATATTTTCTTGGAGAGTTCTAATGATGTCAGTGTCAGTCCTTTATGTTAGACAAAGAGTTAAGATGAATGGGTAACTTCAAACCAATTGAAGAATTAGAAAGGAAAAGACAGAGACTCTGCAGTTCTTAATATAAAGGCATTGATTAAAAAATGTGAGGTTAGATGTAAGCCAATTGAGAGAATCTTAATGGGATAATGCTTTGAGATCAGTTAAAATCACTGTTTCAATCATTCCTGAAGACTGAGGTTAAACCCTATATTTTATTTTTAAAAATATAAGAATAAAGAAATTGTTTTCCCTGTTTGTAAGACCAAAGTGTTTAGTCTTTGATCCAAGGTGCTCCCTACTAGAAGTTTTAAACAGAGTCAGAAAATCCATTTGCAGGAAATTAAATATGAAATGTTAGTTTTAGAATTTCCAAAGAGTTCCGTTAGGTTTGGGGTAAACGCATTCACTCTACCACCTTTTGGATAAAATAAAAATTAACTTTAATTTTATAAATCTTAGAGATCCTTATTTTTATTTAAAATATTGTCCTAAACAAAACAACAAATGTCAATTTCCTACCAAAAGAAAAGCATCCTGTGTGTGTTTCCAGATCTCCGTTAGACCATTAAATTTTCATCCGTATTTAACAAATTTAACAAATGTTCAGCTTCATAGGGTCATTGTGTCACAATGTCTGTGTTAGAACTTTATTTTCAGAGGTTCCTTTAAGTGGGCAAAAAGCATGGCATGTTGGATTAATTTACTCTCTTTCATCCATCCACTGGTTTGGTTGGCAGCTCAAAACTAATTTTGGAGTGTAAGACACTTAAAAATATTAGGATTTCTCAGCACTATAGCAAAATCTCGAGCCAGAAAAGTCCCCTTCTCTGCTACTTCCCTTCCCCTGGCTGGCTTTCTTTTAAAAATGGGTTCTTCTACTGTGTCCCTGGGTAGCAGTCTCAACTCTGCCTGTGTGGGGTCCCTTACCAGATGGCCCTCTTAATAAATGCCTCGCTCTTCCCCACCCTCACCTTCTTGATCCAAATGTGAAATGCCAGCAAATAAATAAGAGCATTGTACTCTGATGAGTTCTCTTGAGATGGAGGAGAGCCCCGGGGAGGGAAAGCTAGAAATGGCTTTTCTTATTGCTAGACGGCTCCTAATTACTTGGCCAGTAGGTAGAAGACACCGTTTAGACAATAGAGACTTTAAAGGTAAAGAAAGAAAACCAATTCTCCATCTTATTCCAAATGCCTTTGCTAACAGGAAAAATGTGCTTGGATTGTTGGAGTCCGTTTGAAATATTCTGCATGATCTTTGCCTGGGGACCACAGACTTTGGACTCTGGGTATTGACGGCTGTGTGCACATTTCGCCACCACACTCAGAGTGCAACGGAAATGAGTGGGTAATGAGAACAGAGCAGCCAGTTCTTTAATTGAATTAAAAGCTGGGTGACATCAGTGCAGACACCTGTCCAATTACAGACAGGCCAAGGTGTTTACCATTGCTGCACAAGCGATTCGAAGATGACAGAAATCTTTCCGCCCACAGATTAACATAATGAAGGGGAACAGAGTACAGTGGATACAGGCCAAACACCTAGGTTGGCAGCTGAGGGGGGCTGGTAAGGGGGTGTCAGCTCCGGGATGTAAACAGAAACAGAGTCTCTTTTCTTCTCCAAACTGTGATGTGATGGGCTTTGAAAAGGATGCCATTTTGCTTTATATCTCAGGCTTGGATTCCAGGCCGAGCATTTATACTTGTCTGCATCGAGTCAGAGGAGTTAATCATAAAATCTCAACGTCAAAGCCGACTCCTCTGCTGTTTTCCTGCTTCTCAGCATACAGAGTTTTATTAGAGGCACAAAAGCTTGTCCAGCTGGTGTCAGCTCCACAGTGATTTTCTCTTAGTCAGGCTGCCTTCAGTTTTGAATATTTCTTGTCAGCTCCTTAGAAACTTGAGGTTTGAGCACAGGAAACAAAGTGTCGGAAATATAACGGATGAGTCAAAAGAAACAGCGTCTGTTCCTTTGCGGGCACCTGGGAAAGGGTAGGATGGGAGTGGGCATCTCTTATAGTAAAGGAGACAGCTTTGAGCTGAGAAGATGAAATGTCTTGATTTTTTTGTCAAACATCAAGGGTCCACCTTTGGTAAAACATTGCAATAACTGCTAGAAAAGAGGACAAGGAAAGTAAAAAGACACACCCTCTGCATTCACGAAGTTCCCCCAAATCATTGCAAGGGGCTTCTAAATTGTTCTCCAGGAGAAGGTTTTTCTGCTCTGCTAGGTGGAAATCCTCAGAACACAGAGTCTGGAACCATGCGCACTAGGGTCTTAAATTCCCTCCTGTGATGCGCTGTCTCTACTTATATCAAGTTCCTGCCCCTGCTCTTTCAGCCAGGGCTTCCTGCACCCGCCGAGGTCCACAGGACTGTCATTCAAAGGGAATATACTTACTTAACTTCAAACTCCCTTGGTGTGGCCCGTCAGGATTTCTCAATGTTAAGCATTAATGCAAAATGCATTATCGCTTAGCGCTGAGAGTCCTGGCCCTGCTGGTGCCAATGGTTTTAATCCAGATACCAAGACTCCTGTGTTTCATGGGATCCTAACACTTTTAAGACATCAATAATGCTTCCTATATGCTTATGGAATGTTTTGTCAGCTCACCCTCTTCCATTATCAAAAGAGACTGGCAGGTTTCCTGACATGGTTGGGACCATTTTTGATTTCACAGAGTTTTGTGGCTGGAAAAGAATCTGAGAGGTCATCTGAACTGCCTCCAGGTAGAAACAGTCTAAGATTCAAAGGGAAAAAAAAGACTCCTCTGTGATGTCTGCTGGAGACAGAGGTTCATATCCAAACCAGTCTTAAGTTGTCATTGTCAGGATATACTTCTTTATTTTTAACCCCCTAAGTGTCATCGAGGAGACTATCCCACTTTATCTTACTGGGTTTTCTGTGGACATAGAATATATGTCATATTTTTCTCTCTAGGATTCCTTTGTAAACATATCACTGTAAATGTTTTTCAATATTCTTTTAAATATAATACTGAAATGTATTTTCAATGATTTTCTTGTCGTCTCTTTGTCTTTAACTAAATATAGCGTGCTTAATTTCTCAGTCATGTCCAACTATTTGTGACCCCATGGACCATAGCCCACCAAGCTCCTCTGTCCATGGGGATTCTCCAGGCAAGAGTATTGGAGTGGGTTGCCATACCCTCTTCCAGGGGATCTTCCCAACCCAGGGATCTAACCCAGGTCTCCCACATTACAGGCAGATTCTTTATTGACTGAGCCACCAGGGAAGCTTATAGATCTCCTATCATTTTGGACTGGGAGGTCTGGATCTGAATTTTATAAATGTCCTTGCCCACTTGGCATGTGTGCAAGCATTCTGCTTTATGTACTTAATCTATGTATTATTGTTATCATTAGAGTTCTTCTAGTTCTAATATTTTCTTAGATTAGAAACTTTGTAAAGATCAGTTGTGTTCTGTAGCACTTTTCCTAGAGGCATATAGAAGGAGAGTTGATAAATACCCTTGTATGTGTGTATGTGTGCATTTTAACTAATTTTTATTGGTGTGTAGTTGATTTACAATGTTGTATTAGTTTCTGCTGTACAGCAAAGTGAATCAGGTGCATACACGTATATTCACTCATTTTTAGATTCTTTTCCCATGTAGGTCATTACTAGTATTAAGTAGAGTTTGTTTTCTACATCTGTGACTCTATTTCTGCTTTTTAAATAAGTTCATTTGTACCATATTTTAAAATCTCATATATAAGTGATATTATATGATATGTGTCTTTCTCTCTCTGACTTACTTTCACTCAGTATGGCAGACTCTAGGTCTGCCCATATCACTACAAATGGCATTTTTTCATTCTTTATATGGCTCAGTAATATAAGTATCTTTTGATGATGATACTTTGTTGCAGCAGTACTGCTTTTTTTTTTCTGGGGAGTATATAATCTAAGGATGATTCTGACACTTAAAGGAATGCCATTTGGCCAATCACTTTGGTCTGTAGGGATACGTTTAAGAAAGGCTACCTTGACTAATCTTGGAAAGATTATTCTTTAGTAATAGCAGAAGTTTTTATAATCATCAACTTTAATCCATCCTGATAAACTCTCCATACTGAGAAACAGAATATAGAGACCGCATGCCCCAACAACAGGATGACTTTGTCATTATTCTGATTTAGAAAGGACCACTTGGCTAACCAGCCCCTTCTCCTACCCCAGCCTAATTGTAATCTGACAAGAGAGAAAATATTCATTATATTGCTCTTCTTACTGAAATGGATAAAACTAACCTGTATTTAGGGGAAATTATTCCAAAGGTTTGACAAACTTTGTCTCTAAGACACAACATTATAAGCAATATCCCCACTGCAAATAGGAAAGAAATGCCACCTTAGCCTCTCAAAGTACGGCATGTTTTTTTGAAAGTGATTTGCAAGCCACCCAAAACTTTCTACCTGTGATTTGAAGTTGGCCAAAGCCAAAACATCAGCTTTCTTCTCTGTTTTCTATTTTGCGGCTCTCATTTCTCAGTGTTTATTATTGTTTCACCTGCCTGGAGATAGGAAATGTGAGCCCTTTGATAAATGGCTTGAAAGATGATCTAGTTTCTCTCCAGCATCTTTCTTTAAGAATCCTGGGACTTTTCTATGAAATACAATTTGGTAAACTTCTCTACCAAAGCAAAAAGCTGAAAAATGCAAGTTTTTTGAGAGAAGTATTGCCTGTTTTTTAAGGTCCTAAAGTTCTAAGGGGGAAGAAATTAGCAAAGGAATTTCATGATACACATATATACACAAAAGGACTCCTTTAGTAAAGGCAAGAAAGATTGAATAAAACACTGAAGACCATTTAGTGAATGCAAACTTAGTATCGGTTTGACATGATCTTTCTTAAAGTCTCCACTAATACCTGTCTTGTTAAGTTGATATAACTGTCACAGTTCCAACACTGCACTTCACCTATGATTTGAAAAGAAATAATGTCTCAGGGTAAATATTTTGCAATATAAGGGAGCTGTTTTTTATGTTTCCCAATTATAATATTATCTAGATGAACAACACGATGTCATACTAAAGATTTCAGAGTACCAAACTGTATGCAACCACAGTGTCTTTTGGAACACAATATACCTTTGCCCCAGCTAAGTCAGGGCCACCTGTGAGAGGCAGTGCAAGCTAGGTTGTTCAGTGATGACCAGGAGAAACTAATCTCATGTCACAAAGCATTTTCTTGTTCACCATAGTAGTAAAACTTTCACTTTCTGGGGCTGATTCATTTCTTGTTAGTATGGCATTATACTAATTCAGATTAGCAATTTATCTTTAGACTTGCAGTAGATTTGAACTTGGCAATAGCAAAGATGAGACAAATGCCAAAGATTTTCAAAGGATAAAAAGGCTAGGATTTATCTTACAAGGATACCTTAGTTTTGAACTCAGGATTTACAGTTGATGATGGAGGCATTAAGAGTACGGAAAATGGTAATACTGTATATATGGTTGTCCCAATCTCCTAATTTATCCCTCCCCTGCTTTTTCACCTTTGGTATCTGTGTGGTTGTTTTCTAAATCTGTGAATCTGTTTTGTAAATAAGTTCATTTGTACCATTTTTTAAAGATTGCATGTCTAAGTGATACTATATGTTATTTGTCTTTCTCTGTCTGACTTCATATAGTATAATAATCTCTAGATCCATCCATGATTAACATACATCACTAAGTCACTTCAGTCGTGTCCAACTCCGTGTGATCCCATAGACGGCAGCCCACCATCTATGGGATGGCTGGGGCATCCCTGGGATTCTCCAGGCAAGAACACTGGAGTGGGTTGCCATTTCCTTCTCCAATGCATGAAAGTGAAAGTGAAGTTGCTCAGTCATGTCCAACCATCAGGGATCCCATGGACTGCAGCCTAACAGGCTCCTCCATCCATGGGATTTTCCAGGCAAGAGTACTGGAGTGGGTGCCATTGCCTTCTCCTAATATATACATAGTATTATATATAAAATAAATAAGTAATTAGGACTTACTATATTGCACAGGGGACTCTACTCAATATTGTGTAATAAACTATATGGGAAAAGAATCTAAAAAAGAGTGGATAGATGTATATATATAACTGATTCACTTTGCTGTACACCTGAAATTAACAAAACATTGTAAGTAAACTATACTATACTCCAATAAAAATATTTTTAAAAAAGAAATGGGAAAGATGAAGCTTGCAAATAGTTTTGGCTATCAGGTCTGGATTGGGGCAGGTTGAGAGTGAAATGTTATTCGTATTTGAATATCTAGATAGGATACATGTCTTGTGAGTAGAAATGAAGAACTAGAGCTTGGAGGAGAGATGTGAAGTCTACAGATATAGCTACGACATGAGGCTTAATGAACTAACAAAGGCAGGTGTTCAGAAGAAGAGAGAAGTCTATGCACCCAACTTTGGGAAAAAAAAAAAAAAGCTATCTAAGGGACTGTGAAAGGAAGATGAGCTGGCCAAAGAAAGCAAGGAGCTTTAATTTAGAACTCTTAGGAAAGAATTCAGTGGCCGAAAGGGTGGCTGAGGGAGGCAAAGTCCAATAAGTAGTCTCAGGATCAAATAAGGATAGAAGGGTTACTTGGTCTAGTGTGGAAGGGATCACTAGTGACCTTTAAAAGGCAGGAAGTCAAGAAATACCTGGACTAACAGTCAAATTTGCCTTGGAGAACAGAATGAAGAGGGCAAAGGCTAATAGAGTTTTGCCAAGAGAATGCCATAGGCATAGCAAACACCTTCTTTCAACAACACAAGAGAAGACTCTACACATGGACATCACCAGATGGTCAATAATGAAATCAGATTGATTATATTCTTTGTGGCCAAAAATGGAGAAGTTGTATACAGTCAGAAAAAACAAGACCAGAAGCTGATTGTGGCTCAGATCATGAACTCCTTATTGCCAAATTCAGACTTAAATTAAAGTAAGTAGGGAAAACCACTAGACCACTCAGGTATGACCTAAATCAAATCCCTTACTACTATACAGAAGAAGTGACAAATAGATTCAAGGGATTAGATCTGGTAGACAGAGTGCCTGAAGAACTATGACGGAGGTTCGTGACATTGTACAGGAGGCAGTGACCAAGACCATCCCCAAGAAAAAGAAATGCAAAATGGAAAAATGGTTGTCAGAGGAGGCCTTACAAATAGCTGTGAAAAGAAGGGAAGCGAAAAGCAAAGGAGAAAAGGAAAGATATACCCATTTGAATGAAGAGTTCCAAAGAATAGCAAGGAGAGATAAGAAAGCCTTCCTCAGTGATCAGTACAAAGAAATGGAGGAAAAGAATAGAATGGGAAAGACTAGAGATCTCTTCAGAAAATTAGAGATACCAAAGGAGAATTTCATGCAAATATGGGCAAAATAAAGGACAGAAAAGAAGCAGAAGATATTAAGAAGAGGTGGCAAGAATACACAGAAGAACTGTACAAAAGGATCTTCATGACCCAGATAATCACGATGGTGTGATCACTCACCTAGGGCCAGACATTCTGGAATGCAAAGTCAAGTGGGCCTTAGGAAGCATCACTGCAAACAAAGCTAGTGAAGGTGATGGAATTCCAGCTGAGCTATTTCAAATCCTAAAAGATGATGCTGTGAAAGTGCTGCACTCAATATGCCAGCAAATTTAGAAAACTCAGCAGTGGCCACAGGACTGGAAAAGGTCAGTTTTCATTCCAATCCCAAAGAAAGACAATGCTAAAGAATGTTCAAACTACCACACAATTGCACTCATCTCACACGCTAGTTAAGTAATGCTCAAAATTCTCCAAGCCAGGCTTCAACAGTACATGAACCATGAACTTCCTGATGTTCAAACTGGTTTTAGAAAAGGCAGAGGAACCAGAGATCAAATTGCCAACATCCGTTCGATCATCAAAAAGCAAGAAAAAAGTTCCAGAAAAACATATATTTCTGCTTTATTGACTATGCCAAAGCCTTTGAACTGGGTGGATCACAACAAACTGTGGAAAATTCTGAAAGAGATGGGAATACCAGACCACCTGACCTGCCTCCTGAGAGATCTGTATGCAGGTCAGAAAGCAACAGTTAGAACTGGACATGGAACAACAGACTGGTTCCAAGTCAGGAAAGGAGTACGTCAAGGCTGTATGTTGTCACCCTGCTTATTTAACTTATATGCAGAGTACATCATGAGAAATGCTGAATTGGAAGAAGCACAAGCTGGAATCAAGATTGCCAGGAGATATATCAATAACCTCAGATATGCAGATTATACCACACTTATAGCAGAAAGCGAAGAACAACTAAAGAGTCTCTTGATGAAAGTGAAAGACAAGAGTGAAAAAGTTGGCTTAAAACTCAACATTCAGAAAACTAAGAACATGGCATCCTGTACCATCACTTCATGGCAAATAGATGGGGAAACAGTGACAGACTTTATTTTGAAGGGGCTCCAAAATTACTGCAGATGTTGACTTCAGCCATGAAATTAAAAGACATTTTCTCCTTGGAAGAAAAGTTATGACCAACCTGGACAGCATATTAAAAAGCAGAGACATTAAAACTATGGTTTTTCCAGTAGTCACGTATGGATGTGAGAGTTGTACTATAAAGAACGCTGAGCACCGAAGAATTGATGCTTTTGAACTGTGGTGTTGGAGAAGACTCTTGAGAGTCCCTTCGACAGCAAGGAGATCTAACCAGTCCATCCTAAAGGAAATCAGTCCTGAATATTCATTGGAAGGACTCATGCTGAAACTGAAACTCTAATACTTTGGCTTCCTGATGTGTAGAACTGATTAATTTGAAAAGACCCCAATGCTGGGAAAGATTGAAGGCAGGAGGAGAAGGGGATGACAGAGGATGAGATGGTTGGATGACATCACCGACTCAATGGACTTGCGTTTGAGTAATCTCTGGGAGTTGGTGATGGACAGGGAAGCCTGGTGTGCTGTAGTCCATTGGGTTGCAGAGAGTCAGACATGACTGAGGACTGAATTGATCTGAACTGAGTGATCTTTAAAAGATAAAAATCAGTGTTTAATAGCAGAGTGCAGGCAGAAACTGGATTACAGTGACAACATAGCTTTGGCTGTCATGGCATTGTGCTAGAATTCTCTCCTATGTCTCTGTATTGAGAACATTATATTCCTAAGCTTATTGAATCCTGATAGTAACACTTTGAGATCTCATAGCCCCATGATACTGTATTATTCCTGTGAGACCTCTCATCCACGACAGGTGCTGTTATTATCTATCTGCAGTGCCTTAGAAGACTAAGGCACAGAAATCTGATCAACCTGCCCAAACCCATACCATAAACCAGTAGTAGAATTGGCATCTGGACCCAAGCAGTCTTTCCTGAGCATCATTGCTCTTAATCCCCAAATCCCTACATGTTGAAGATGCAGATGTATGCTGGAAGCCTTCCTTTAAATCTTTTGGAGGAGGAGAAATAATCTCTTTAAAAAAAGTGTTTAGACTCTGGGTCATGATCTGGGAGATTCAAGAAGAAATGACAGTCACAGTGGCAGGAGTGAGGGAAAGCAGAGACAATGTGAAGGTGTTTTGAAATCAGAGCTGCATTTGGCATGAGATGGTCACACACGTTGTGTGTCACTTTGCTGGCTTGCTGACTTCTTGGCCCCGGGCGAGGATCGTGGTGCCAAGTGCAGCCAAGAGGGTTGCGTGGCCCAGGGGGATGCTTGGGGAGCTGCTAGATTCAAGACTTACAGGCAGCACTGGGGACCCAGGGCTAGTGTGAAGGGCCAGAGCAAACAGTGACTGTGGTCTTTACTTTATCCTGGTCTTTGCTCTTTTAATATCTTTATCCTTTCTATCAGGGAAAGGGAATAGGCAAGCATGCATTTTAAAATTTGTTGTTGAATGACGAAAGCCGTCAGCTGTCACATTAAAACAATCAAAGTTTCCCCAATGAAAGGATACCATGAGTAGAACCATCTTTTTGTAAGAATGATGACAATCCGTGTGATTGGGGATAAAAAACAGCTCTAAAAGCCACAGCAAAAAACATGGGTGAGCAAATACACAAATGATATTTTTGATACTTCTTTAATTCAGGGGATTAACTAAATAAAGAGCTTCTGTCTTGGTTACAAACACCAGTAAACAAAATGTGCTTTCATTTCTGCAGGCACCTTTAATTGCCAAACAAATCTTACATATCCACCACCAAATCAGGTTAATTCAACACTTCTATGGGCAATGCTTCTGTTTAAGGCAGGTGTCTTAATTAAATAAACTAATAATTTTGCAAGGAGAAGTACAAAAGCATAATTATCTAATTGTTCAACTGTGTTGATTTGCATATTCCTTTTAGCTGCAACATGAATAAATAGTTTGTATACATGTATCCTACTGTTAAAATAATGAAATCACTCTTGGGAGTAGCATCTCCTAACATGTGTTAATAGATGTCACTTAAGATGGAATCTCTAGCTAAACACTGTTGAAAAATGCGAGGTAAAAGAAAATGAAGTAGTTTTGTTTATCCAGGAGAACTAGGATCCCAAAATGGGATGGTGGCTGTCTTTACTACCAGATACACTGGGTTCTGCTCTGTGAACTATATGTGGAACTCCCCATTTTTTCAGGAGAAGCATCTCAGGACATTAGCGTCCTGAGAAGCACGTTGGGGAAAATGCTATTTAAAACTGTCTTAGCAAGAAGTTGGTCTCACAATTTTTTTTCACTAGTCGCTGCATTCTACAATCAACACATGGACAGGGAAATGGATTTAAGAAGCATATGTTTTTGTTTTTTATCCTCTGTGTCTCTACCTTTTTATCTCACACATATATACACACACAATACTCTTCATGGCTTATGGTATATATGCAAACCTCTCTTTGTCCCCTTTTATTACAGGCATATTGACAGGCTTGCTACCCTTCAAAAACTATGCAGTAACCCTAGCTGCTTGCACTTTGGCTGGCTGTACCGAGAGCTTGCATGCATTGAACATCTCTACTCCACAAGAAGGTAAAGTAATTTCAAAGGTCTTGACTTCCACATTTCAGTCATGAATAATAAAATAGGAGAAGAGCTAAATACTGCAAGGCCATTTGCTAGAAAACCCCAACCTAATTTGATGACAAAGTGCATTGCCAGGCCATAATTGCTCCATTTTTTGGGGGGGTGCGAAAATGAATCAAACTCCATACCCTTTAATGACATGCATCTTTAATAGCGGTAATGCAGATTAATGGGCTTTTTAATTGCTGTTACATTGTTCATGCAAGAGCCTTGTCATTAATATGAAGCATCTGAAAGATTAATGAAAGCTTCCTCATTTTACTATGGCTCAGAAGTAAATCTAGAGACAGTCTGACTAAAAAGAATTGATTGTATGGCACAGTATGAAATTGAGAATCAAACGGTTGATTTCCATGGTCTCTTTTAACTGCTAAACACCAGCACGGGTAACAATTATTTCAGTGTGATGGAACCTCCAAACGCCAATCGAGGCATTATTAATCATGGCCTGGCTCCTTCCGATTCAAGTCTCACTTTTGTTGTATGTGGAGCTTGCAAACTGTTGGCATAAATTAATGTTTCAGAAAGCTTACATTAGGAAGGCAGTGGGAAAGAGAAAATATTTTAGCACTCCAAAGTGAAAGCTTTGCTCAAGCATCAGAACACATCTCTTCAAGAAATAACAGCGCTCAAAACATTTAAAGCTTTGTTACTTCGTATTTCTCTCTCCGAGATAAGACGGGTTACACATTTCTCTTACTGTCTAGCTGTAAAGTTATTCAGGAGATTTAAAAGGTTGATCTTTAGGGGAAAAGAGTCCCCAGTGTCTCTCTATTTCAGTATCCATCCA
The DNA here is from genome assembly GCF_029407905.1 of Bubalus kerabau. Classification (NCBI taxonomy): domain Eukaryota; kingdom Metazoa; phylum Chordata; class Mammalia; order Artiodactyla; family Bovidae; genus Bubalus; species Bubalus kerabau. Next base: position 73,360,523 of record NC_073628.1, on the reverse strand, counting down.
TTCCCTTTCCCCACTTTGCTTCCCCCCCCCCCACCCCATCCCACCTCTTTTAAATCCTTAAAGAACCACTCACAGAGAAGATGTGTAAGGAAAGACAATGGTCCATCTGATATAACCAGGACAGAAGACAGAAGTTTGTAAAACCCTTCTTGTGACCCTTTGTTCTTCATGCCTTGCACCTGACTTCACCAGAACCCTCTCACCCAGACTACCGCATTGGTGACCCGTGTTCTGTGTTCTCTCAACATTCGCGCCATCTGGTCTACCAGTGCTAGCGCTTTTTCTTAGTGTGTCTTTGTTTCTGCTGAGGCACATATAATCATCCCCTTTTCTAATTACTTCTATCAACTCCAATATGGCACAGGTCATCCTATATCGCACTGTTTTCTCTTCATCCAATACATTCTCTGACCAGGTTTTACCTGAAAGAAAGAAAGTGAAGTTGCTCAGTCGTGTCTGACTCTTTGCGACCCCATGGACAGTAGCCTGCACCAGGCTCCTCTGTCCATGGAATTTTCTAGGCAACAGTACTGGAGTGGGTTGCCATTTCCTTCTCCTGGTACCCTCCAAATCTACTTCACAACTTGACCCCAGAGGGATTCCTCCTCCTCCAGTTCACCATTTCCTTCTTGTTATTTCCCAATTTCTAGATTTTTCTTAAATTTATTGCCGACTTACCAAGCTATAGCTATGGTTAGGATCATTTTCTAAAAGATTTTTTTTTAGTTTCTGACACTCCAATTTATTGGAAATGGACAGACACCCTTTATTTAAAAAAGTTCACAATATAGTTTTCATGTATAATAAATTTAATTTATGCCATGCTTTATATTTATGGCTGCATATAGGTTTTTTATATAAATTATGGGCCACCTAGCATTGTTCCTGTTAGATCAAAAGCTCCTTGAGGGTAGGGATTCTGTTTAGTTTGCTTTGAAAGGCATAATCCCAAGTAAAGATTATGGGTTAGTAATACTATTGATGAAGCAACACAAGCATCAGTCAAGTGAACTAATGTAAAATATAAATACTCACCATTTTTGGTTGATGCAAATTTTCATAAATTCAAGACAAGTATTTAGTACTAAAGCAATTACTAATAAGATGCCCATGAATCAGGGACATTTCCATGCATGGGATGTCAAGTTTATTCCATGATTTATTGGTTTGGGTCTGAAAAGTGCTTGGGGCTGGTGCACTGGGACGACCCAGAGGGATGGAATGGGGAGGGAGGAGGGAGGAGGGTTCAGGATGGGGAACACATGTATACCTGTGGCGGATTCATTTTGATATTTGGCAAAACTAATACAGTTATGTAAAGTTTAAAAATAAAATAAAATTAAAAAAAAATAAATTAGAAATGTAAACTAAAATTATAATCAAGAAGTCTTTTTATTTTTCCCACAGCCCCACAACAGGTTCAGCCACCAGTAGCCAAATCCCTTCCCCATTCTTTGTTACTCTCCTGGAATCCACCCCAAAAAGCTAATGGTATTATAACTCAGTACTCTTTATATATGGATGGGATGCTAATCTACTCAGGCAATGAAGAGAACTACACAGTCACAGGTAAGACTTCTGTAGGTATTAGTAAGTAGTTTTAGTCTCTATTAAAGTATATGTACTTCCAAACTAATAAATGTAAGATAACTATAAACTATAATTTATAGCTATCTGAGAGTGCAGATTTAAAAGTTGGGTTACTTGGGTTTGCCTCCTGTTAAATCACTCAACTTCCAAGATCTTTGTGGTTACATTGCACTGTCGGTGAAGCCAAAGCTTGAAAAATGGAAAAGGGCTTGTCTTGACTTCCTTCCCCCAAGGTTGTCTTACTGTGTCTTCTCTACTGTCGACCCTGTTTCTTACCTGAATCCTTCTACTAACATACCTTTACTCAGAGGGGTGCAGAGGGGGCTTTGGAAATGTATCAACACAAAGAGCTCAGCATATGATTCCTCTGCCTCCTATTGATCACAGGGTTGAAGCTGGGACCCAGTGTGGTCCCCAGCCGCACTCACAGCGCAATGATGACGTCATGTCAGTTGAACTGAGGCAGTGACGTCATTTCAAACAAATACCACTGACACATGTTAACCCCCTTAAAACCCTCATGAATGTGGAATAATCTTCAGACTCAGAAGTGTGACTCAGTGTGGCCTGAATTTTAGACCATTTGGGAAGAAACATAGTATTATCTGCCCATGTCATATTATAAAGTGTCAGGACACTTGAGAAGAGGAAATTGCTCAAAACCTTGTGAAACATAAGAGGTCTATATTATGTATGTTGTCTGGCATCTGAATCATGTTTATACTTGTATGGTAATTATAGCCTCATATATTGTGATATTTTAGATACTGTATGTGACTACTAGGTGAGACATCATTAATAAAATATGGATTGATGGAAAACTGAGGTGTGAGAGATATTAAAAGTCTTCATGAAAGGTCACAACAAGTTAGAGTCAGAGACAGGATTAATTTTTAATGAATTCACTCCTTCACATTAGTACCAGGTACTAAGGTTGTATGGAGAAGGGCATGACAACCCACTCTAGTATTCTTGCCTGAAGAATCCCATGGACAGAGGAGCTTGGTGGGCTACAGTCCACAGGGTCGCAAAGAGTCAAACATGACTGAAGTGCCTTAGCACCATGTTATAGATGCCTCAACTATAAGAAACTGGGGTATTTTTACAGTGTTCATAACCATCTTTTCTAGTTACAATGAGAATGGCTTCTTTAATGGTTTTCATCCTTTAGGTAGAATTTTTAAAAAATTTTTATTGGAGTATAGATGCTTTACAGTGTTGTACAGTTAAATGATCCAGTTATATGTACACATATATCCCCTCTATTTTGGATTTCCTTCCCATTTAGGTTAGCACTGAGTAGCGTTCTCTGTGTTATACAGTGGGTTCTCATTAGTTATCTATCTTATACAAAGTTTCAATATTGTGTATATATCAATTCCAATCTCCCAATTCATCTCACTACCTCACCTTCCTCCCCCTGATGTCCATAATTTGTTACTTCTGTCTCTGTATTTATTTCTTCTTTGCAAATAGTTTCATCTGTACCATTTTTCTTGATTTCATATATATGCATTAATATGCAATATTTGTTTTTCTCTTTCTGACTAACTTCACTGTCTGTGAGATCCTTGTGTCTGTAAATGGCGCAGTCTCATTCCTTTATAGCTGAGTGATATTCTGGTGTATATATGTACCACATCTTCTTTATCCATTCCTCTGTCGACAGACATTTAGGTTGCTTCCATGTTAGGGCTATTGTAAATAGTGCTGCAATGAACATTGGAGTGCTTGTATCTTTCTTAAGTTATGATTTTCTCCAGGTATATATGCCAGGAGTGGAATTGCTGGGTCATTTAGTAGTTCTATACTTAGTTTTTTATGGAAACTCCACACTGTTCTCCTTAGTGGCTGCACCAATTTGCATTCTTACCAATAACGTAGGAGAGTTTCCTTTTGTCCACGCCCTCTTTAGCATTTATTGTTTGTAGATTTTTTTGATGAAGGCCTTTCTCTGATAAGACTCATAATATTTTTTTCCTAATTCCTCCAGGCATCTTACAAGCACCTATATTACTTGTTACTTTTATCTCCAAATGTCAGAAGATACAAAGCACAGTAGGAATGCAATTTAATCACTAAGGAGAGGCACTAAATCAAAACGATATAGGATTTAAAGTTGTACATGATGATTCAAGTGTTATAACTGAGGCCCAGAGATGTCAAGAAATCCTAGTCAGCAACTGGAAGAACTGATTCAAATCTAGGTCTATCTGGAATCAAAGTCCATTTTTCTCACCTCTATACATTCTACTTATTGGACACATTTTATTATTTATCACAACTCAGAAAGGGAGCTGGAAGCTGGTTTTAAAACCCTGAGTACCTGTGTTGATCTTCTAAGGCTGCCATAACCAAATACCATAGACTGGATGACTTAAACAACAGAAATTTATTTCTCACCATTTTGGAGGCTAGAGGTGCAAGATCAAGGTGTTGGCAGGTTCGGTTTCTCTTGGGGCCTGTATCCTTAACGTGCAGACAGCCAACTTCTCCCTGTGCTTCCCAGGGTCTTCTGTGTGCAGCCCTGCCGTCTCTTCCTTTTGCTGTAGCAGCATCAGAACCACTGGATTAGATATGTATTGTTATAACCCCATTTAACCTTCATCACTTCTTCAAAAGCCCTACCTCCAAATATAGTCACATTGAGGGTTAAGGTTTTAATATGCAAATCTTGGGAAACATAATTTTAAGTTCATAACAGCATCCTGAAGTGAGTGTTTTCTCTACTAGCAAAGGCTGAATACTCACTTTTCTTGAGATTTTACAACTTGCATGCAAGATGAATATAATGGCCCTTTAGATCTCTTTCAACTCTAAAATTTTATATTTTCAGTATACACTAAATTTTTGTTATTTATTTTCCAAAGTCCACCTGCCCACTCAAAATCACAGAAAAGATAGAATAGGAGAGGGAGTCTGGCTGTTTGAAGTGAGCCAGTAAAAAGCTGGGACTTCCCTGATGGCTCAGTTGGTAAAGAACCGGCCTACAATGTGGGAGACCTGGGTTCGATCCCTGGGTTGGGAGGATCCTCTGAAGGAGGGCATGGCAGCCCACTCCAGTACTCTTGCCTGGAGAATCCCCATGGACAGAGGAGCCTGGTGGACTGCAGTCCATGGGGTTGCAAAGAGCTGGACATCCCATGGACGGAGGGGCCTGGTGGGCTGCAGTCCATGGGGTCGCTAGGAGTCAGACACGGCTGAACGACTTCACTTTCACTTTTCACTTTCATGCATTGGAGAAGGAAATGGCAACCCACTCCGGTGGTCTTGCCTGGAGAATCCCAGGGACGGGGGAGCCTGGTGGTCTGCCGTCTATGGGGTTGCACAGAGTCGGACACGACTGAAGCGACTTAGGAGCAGCAGCAGCAGAGCGACTAAGCACAGCACTGGAACAAGCTGATGGAGGAAACTGCTCTTGTATTGGGTCTCGCTTTAGCTTCTACACATGCTTTAAATCCTGCCATGTTCCATCATATAAGGTATTGTGATGCAGTTGGTGCTCATGGCTTGTCTTGGTGTCTGGATTGTTGTGGCATAATGTTCTTTCCATGCTAAGTAGCTTGCAGATGGAACTTCTATCCTATCCCATGAGGGCTGGTGCTGTCAGTAATAGCGAGAGTGTAGGATCACTAAAATGAATCTCTCCAGTGCTGAAATGTCAGTTCATAGACTGAGAAATGGAAGATGCATTCAGCTAGGTTAGAGAAATAATTGATGGCAGTTTTTAGTTATAAAAATGACACATGTTTACTGAAGATAATTTAAAACATGCAGATATCCCATCTTACAGATAGATGCTCTAATATTTGATGTAATTCCTTCTAGCCCTTTATTCTTTTTAACAAAATTGAGCTATAATGTAAAATTTGGAATCCTTGCATGTTCCCTTATTATGAATACATCCCATAGCATGAAGGATTTTTCCAGAAATATTTTGCTGTATTCTATTTTATGGATATACACTCATGCATTTAGCCACTTTAAAATTCAATAGGTCCTGATTTATCTCTGTTTTAAATGTTTTGTGATAAATATTATCATACATAAATCTTTGTTTGCTAGATCTCTAAAAGGGAAATAGCTAAGTCAAAGGTAGCAAACTTTTTCAGAATATTTGATACGCGTTTTTCATTGTTTTCCAGAAACGTTCATCAGAAGTGAATGTTATGTCCTTATGTCTTTGACAGTTTTACAAGTTGAAAATATTATTTTTATTTGCACACTTAACTCCTTATTTACTGCATACTTTTTGTATGATGATTAGTGACTTATATTTTACTTTGATTCAATTTATCATAGTCTTGATGAGCAAAAATTTAGTAGGGATGAGGATTAGCTTTGAAACTTGTTTAAGAGCTATTTCATACCATTTTTTCTGGTTATAAGCATCTACACTATTTGCAATTCCTTGCCTTCTATACCATAAAAAACTTTCTCAATAACTTGGCTTAATATCCCCTCCTAAATATTCAAGGTGTCAACTTTTTTTCTCACTCTTACTCCATTTATTTGTAGCTTCCCTTTAAGTTTCCACATAGAACAAACATTCTTCTGCTATGTGTTAAAAAAAAAAAAAAAAAAATCTTGCCACCATGGTGGATACAGGTCAAAGTAAATTCATTTCAATTCAGACACCACTTAGCATCTAGGTGGCTGGAATGCTTTTCTTCTTTCTCTTAAATATGAAGCATTAAAAGTCAATGGCAGCACTGCACCTTGAGTTAGTACAAAATATATTTAAAAATGCATACAGTTCAAATTTTTTGCCTTGCATAGGCCATAAGCTAGTAGAATGGTGGGTCAGTTATGACACTGAAAAATGAATCCAGTTAGAGAACCTCCCGAAGGCTGTTGATGTTTGCTATAATAAATAGCACACACTTTAAGTCAAACTTTTTCATTCTGTATTCAAAGGTAATGGATTTTTCGTAACCATAGTAACCTTGGTGTATTTCTGGATAAATACATGAGGTATATACATTCTGGTTTTATTTTTGAATATAAACTACCACATTATGTATTACTAATAATATGAAAAATAGGATGTAGGTTAGTATAATGACAGCTTAAACTAGTATGCATTTTTCTTCTGCAAAAAATAAATATTTATCAAAAGTATAGGTTCAATTAATTTTTCCCCCAGTTTTGTGGTATTCTGGTGGTGCCATTTATCTTTTTTTTGCAAGATCTCCATTAATCTCTTATTTCTGTCTCATAACAGATTTTTAAGAATTTCAAGGTAAAAACAATTGTGCTTTAAAGCTTGTGATTAAAAACATTATTGAAAGATTGAAGGACCTATATTGCTATAACCAGCAGAGCTATTGTGAAGCCACTTAACATGTGTGTATACCATATGTTCATAAAGGAGAAAAGCACCTTTTGTGAGCCTGTTCACAACATACTTGGATTGTTTCAAAAGTTCAGGCTAGAGAGCATCCTGATTGATGATGACCATCCAAACTGTAGCCAACCAGATCATCCTCATTTTAAATGAGCACCGTACCAGAAAGTGGCAATCTTTAAGAAGTTTGTGAGATGGTTCACAGAAACTTGCAAAGATTTTGGAAACAAGGATAGCAAGATGGTGGTCACTGGGAGAAGTATAATATGAGCATGGCAAGGAGGTTTTTGTGAGCTGTGCTGATCAGTGAAGAAAGAAGAAGGATCCCTCAATTCAATTCTTCTCTTAACATAGCCTAAACCATCAGGGCTTATAAATACTAAAATTTCACAGGGAGAATGGTCAAAAGGCACTCCCTAAAATAATTAAATCTGGCATCAAACATTAAAAGATGAATATTTTCAAGTGTAATCTCTCAGAAATCTATAGTAGTCTTATGATTGAATAAGAGTGGCTGATTTCTAGCACTCTGCATCTCCATTAGGATCTGAGCTTCTATCACTATGACTGAGACAGTAACACAAAGATAAGGGTGATATAAGGAGTGTGTGTGTGTGTGTGTGTGTGTGTGTGTAAGAACAACAGAGACAGAAGGAGAGAGGCAGAGGCAAAGAGAGAGGAGGAGAGGAAAAGCAGATACAATACTAGTAAAGTCAGATAGACAGTAAGCATTTATATCTTTAACCACTGAAAATGCTAAAGCTTTTTTTTTTTTTTTGGCCTTATTTGCCAAGGTCAAAAAGAACCATGTATAAACAGCAAAATAGAAATATTCATCTTGAACCTTCTAAACACTTAAGTCTTACAATGAGACATTTATAGTAAAGGAAGCTGGACTGCTTATGGCACAATAAAAAGCATTTAAAGGTTAGGTACTTCTAACCAAGCATTATAAGGAACCTTATCAACACTCTACAAATTTGAGCTAAATTATATTCATTCATACTGGTGCTTTATGAAACATATTTTCATATCAAAATAAAACTTTGCTTTAACCTTGATATTTTCTTCCATTTTGCATTTTTGAATACCACAGTGCAGTGATTCTAAATCACTGCTCTCACATAAAGTAATGTTACTGAAGGGAATACTGTTAACAAGCTTGAGTTCTAACCCATAAGGCAGAGTATCAATAAGACAGAGCCTGGGAGGGTTTCCAGGTAATGCAGTGATCTCATCTATGAGTGATGTTGCCACCCTATTACAAACTAAGTCATACTTTTGTGCCCTTTTGATGTCACAGACACATAGCATTAAATTGTAAAGTCTAAGAAGCCTTGAGGATACAAAGGAAAGAAAACCAAATAATGAAAAGAAGTGAAAGCCTTCAGAGGCCAAGTTACTAAGTGATCAAAGACTCCAGAGGGGCTGCTTAAGGTTTAGCAACATCCCAGATCCTTGGGTTAACAATGGATGCTTTACTTTTCATTTTTTTATTGAAGTACAGTTGATTTCAATGTAGTGCCTATCTCTGCTGTATAGCACAGTGACTCAGTTACACATATATACACACTCTGTTTAAATATTCTTTACCATTATGCTTTATCACAGGATATTCAATATAGTTCCCGGTGCTATATATTGGACCTGGTTGTTTATCCATTCTAAATGTAATAGTTTGCAATGGATGCTTTACTTTAAAAAGTCCTGTTCGCTTAGTAACAAAGGGTCAAGTGAAATGAAATAACTTGTACAAAATGTTTAAATATCAGTTGTGCTTGTAAACAATACAACCAAAGTGTCACTCTTACTTGAAGATGCTTCTGCATTGTGCAAGTGTGTGAAGAATTATGTTTAAATTTATATTTTAAGATTTGTACCCAATTATTACCTGTGATCCATTAACCTAGTTGATGAATATTATACTTTTAAATGGTAAGAAAGGGATCCTGATTTGAAGGGATTTCAGAGGACTTGTGGATATCAGATTCAGTTTAAAAAGTAGTGGAGTTAAATCCTGAAAAGGATGATGGAATCTTTCCTTCCATTGAGAGCTTTATGAATAGAGCCTGCCTGCTATTTTGAGCATTAAGAACTGCCATTGTTTTAAGTTTATTTCTTAAAGATTCCTAATTGAATGATAAATTCATACCAGAAGCACATCTGAAGTATCACCTTGATGAATATTCTCAAAGTGAACACATCCATGGAACCAGCACCCAGATTAGAACACAGAATATATTGCAATCCTATAAGCTTCCTGTTTTTGCCTTCAAGTCTTATCTCCTGACACAGGTGACCACTTTCCTGACTGTTTAGCATAAATTTGTTTCCCTGTTCTTGTATCTAGCATGAATGGACTCAGACTGTGTGCTCTCTTTTGTCCCTAATTTCTTCTGGATAATGTAGGAAGGAGGGGAGTCAAAGGAGTGATGTTTTGTAATCCTGCACCTGTATCCTGAACCCTCTGGCCTCTAGGTTGTGACTATGGCAGTGCCAGCTGTTATATTTCTGCCTTGCAGAACGGCATTGGAATGTTTGTAAAATGAACCATCTTCCTCATCCTCCAAGTCCTAAACTGAGAAATAATTATAGAAGCACTTCTTCTAGGAAGTTCAGTTCAGTTCAGTCGCTCAGTCGTGTCTGACTCTTTGCGACCCCATGAATCGCAGTACACCAGGCCTCCCTGTCCATCACCAATCCCAGAGTTTACTCAAACTCACGTCCATCGAGTCAGTGATGCCATCCAGCCATCTCATCCTCTGTCGTCCCCTTCTCCTCCTGCCCCCAATCCCTCCCAGCATCAGGGTCTTTTTCAATGAGTCAACTCTTCGCATAAGGTGGCCAAAGTATTGGAGTTTCAGCTTCAACATCAGTCCTTCCAATGAACACCCAGGACTGATCTCCTTTAGAATGGACTGGTTGGATCTCCTTGCAGTCCAAGGGACTCTCAAGAGTCTTCTCCAACACCACAGTTCAAAAGCATCAATTCTTCAGCACTCAGGTTTCTTCACAGTCCAACTCTCACATCTATACATGACCACTGGAAAAACCATAGCCTTGACTAGACAGACCTTTGTTGGCAAAGTAATGTCTCTGCTTTTGAATATGCTATCTAGGTTGGTCATAACTTTCCTTCCAAGGAATGAGCATCTTTTAATTCAGTTCAGTTCAGTTCAGTCTCTCAGTCATGTCCGACTCTTTGCAACCCAATGAGTTGCAGCACGCCAGGCCTCCCTGTCCATCACCAACTCCCGGAGTTCACCCAAACTCATGTGCATTGAGTCGGTGATGCCATCCAACCATCTCATCCTCTGTCATCCCCTTCTCCTCCTGCCCCCAATCCCTCCTAGCATCAGAGTCTTTTCCAATGAGTCAACTCTTCGCATGAGGTGGCCAAAGTACTGGAGTTTCAGCTTTAGCATAGTTCCTTCCAAAGAACACCCAAGACTGATCTCCTTTAGAATGGACTGGTTTAGAACTTAGCAAATGAAATCACTGGACTGTATACACCAGGAAAAAACTTCTACATATCCACTAATGGAATCTTGTGTGGCCACACACCTTACAGTGCTATAGAAGAACATTTCACTACGGTATTTACCAACAAGGAGCTACTGAATAGCAAAGGGAACTCAGCTCAATATTCTGTAATAACCTAAATGGGAAAAGAATTTGAAAAAGAATGAATACTTGTATGTATATAACTATATCACTTCGAGTATACCAGTTAGCTGATATAACTAACACATCATTATTAATCAACTATATTCTAAAATTTAATAAAATATAATATTTAACAATGTAGAAAGGTGTTAAATATTTAATGGCATGTATTATGTGAATCTATTTTAGAAAAATATATGAGTATATACATGTATCTATTTTTACATGGATTTGTATACATACATATATGAATATGTCTGTCTAGGAGAAGGCAAAGGGTAAACAGGGAGCTTTGGTCCTGGGAGCAGCACATGGGCTTTGGGCATTGCAGGGTGGGGAAGAAGGTGATGAGAACAAAGGTAAGAACATCACTTACCACTGAACACCCCACTCCAGTACTTTTGCTTGGAGAATCCCATGGACAAAGGAGCCTGGTAGGCTGCAGTCCATGGGATGGCTAAGAGTTGCACACGACTGAGCGACTTCACTTTCACTTTTCACTTTCATGTATTGGAGAAGGAAATGGCAACCTACTCCAGTGTTCTTGCCTGGAGAATCCCAGGGATGGGAGAGCCTGGTGGGCTGCCATCTATGGGGTCACACAGAGTCGGCCACAACTGAAGTGACTTAGCAGCAGCAGCAGTAGCAGCAGGAATATACACCAAAGTCTTAACAGTGGTTATCTCCCAGGAATGGGATTCTAGCGTTTCATTTCCTTGTCTCTGAATGAGTTGTTTTATCTTTTAAATTTACTACAGTTCGGTTATTATAGAGCTGAATTTTTGTAGTATTTTTCTCATTTTAATATATATATATATATAACAAAATTGGTCAAAAGATGGGTATGTCAGGACTCTGATTGCATTCACCTATCAACACTTATCTTTTAGTTCTCTCTAGTATTTATTTTGGAGAAGGCGATGGCACCCCACTCCAGTACTCTTGCTTGGAAAATCCCATGGATGGAGGAGCCTGGAAGGCTGCAGTCCATGGGGTCGCTAGTAGTCAGACACGACTGAGCGACTTCACTTTCACTTTTCACTTTCATGTGCTGGAGAAGGAAATGGCAACCCACTCCAGTGTTCTTGCCTGGAGAATCCCAGGGACGGGGGAGCCTGGTGGGCTGCCGTCTATGGGGTCACACAGAGTCGGCCACAACTGAAGTGACTTAGCAGCAGCAGCAGTAGCAGCAGGAATATACACCAAAGTCTTAACAGTGGTTATCTCCCAGGAATGGGATTCTAGCGTTTCATTTCCTTGTCTCTGAATGAGTTGTTTTATCTTTTAAATTTACTACAGTTCGGTTATTATAGAGCTGAATTTTTGTAGTATTTTTCTCATTTTAATATATATATATATATAACAAAATTGGTCAAAAGATGGGTATGTCAGGACTCTGATTGCATTCACCTATCAACACTTATCTTTTAGTTCTCTCTAGTATTTATTTTGGAGAAGGCGATGGCACCCCACTCCAGTACTCTTGCTTGGAAAATCCCATGGATGGAGGAGCCTGGAAGGCTGCAGTCCATGGGGTCGCTAGTAGTCAGACACGACTGAGCGACTTCACTTTCACTTTTCACTTTCATGTGCTGGAGAAGGAAATGGCAACCCACTCCAGTGTTCTTGCCTGGAGAATCCCAGGGACGGGGGAGCCTGGTGGGCTGCCGTCTATGGGGTCGCACAGAGTTGGACATGACTGAAGCGACTTAGCAGCAGCAGCAGCAGTATGTATTTTGATATCTAATTAGATTGATCAGCTTACTCATTTCCTTTAACCAGTATCAAGTGTGGCATTCTCCATACCTCTAGCACCATCTACACCCATCAAAGGGTTACACGTATTTGATGACCTACCTCAATTTCCACATGTTCCTTTGATTCACAGATTCTTTCATATCATTTTCCTATAAATTTGTCACTTGAATGCATTCTTTCTAGCAATATTAACTTATTTTAAAGGCAATAGACCTTGATTCTGAAGAAAAGTATAGATACATTGAGTATGGTTCTCATACTGCTTAATTTCATAATCTCTATAGTAGGTACCATAGGAATAAGAACCCAATTGGCATCTGATAATCTCTTATTGGATTGAGTTGAAATGAATTGAAAGTTGAAGAAACACTGAGATTCAGTAAATTAATATTTTAAAGTAAATGACAACAAACACCGATGCATAATTCAGAAGTAATTAATATGCTAAATGTGCTAAACAGTTTTAATGAGGAAGGCTGTTCCTGTAGCTTCATAGAATTTTTCATTTAATTATCCAGTATGTAGTGAATTATTTTTTGGTTAAACTACTTGTGTAGGTTTGCTAGGACTGCCATAATAGAGTATTGCTGGATGGATTAAACAACGGAAATCGATTGTCTCAATTCTAGAGCATGGAAGTCCCAGATCAAGGTGGTGTTGGGGTTGGTCCCTTCTGATGGCTTATAAGGAAGAATTTGTTCCATGCTTCTTCCTAGCTTCTGGTGGTTTTCTGGTGATCTTTAGTGTTCTGTGACTCGTAGAAGCATGTCCCCAGTCTCTGCCTTCATCTTCACATAGCATTCTCCTTGTGTGCTGCCTGTGTGCAAAATTCCTCTTTGTATAAGAACACAAGTCATGTGGGATTAGGGGCCACCCTGATGCCTTCATCTTAACAATAACAACTGCAGTGACTGTATTTCCATTTAAGGTCAGATTCTCGGGTACTGGGGGCTAGGATTTCAACTTATGAATTTTGAGAGTATACAATTCATCCTGAAATTCTATTCTATGTATTTGATGACTGTGATTAACACTGTTACAAAACTCTCTCAAATGCCTCAAACATATTAGAAAATATAAGGCACCTGTTAAACGTCAATATAAAAATTGATATATCCCATGAAGCAATGAAACTTATTTAGAAAGAAGATAATCACTTTTATCCGGAATGGTTCATTCATTCAATGAAGATTATTAAATGTTATTAATGAATATCATCATGAATATTATGAGGTAGACTCTTGATACTTTTCTAAACATTGAGGAGCCAATGGATAACAAAACATGCAAAGGCCTTGTCTTCATGGAGCTTATATTTCAGTGAGAAATGGTTAGAGAAGGATTCATACTCTTTATAGTGTATTTATTACATCTTCTTTAAATAAGTGAAAGCTGACTCTTCCCTAAAGCTAGCCATTTCTTCTTAAGCCATTTTAAGTAGACGTGAATTGGTCTCTGAGGTCCCATTTTTAGCAGACCTAAATATACATTTCTCCAAAGAAGATATACAGATGGTTAAAAAACACATGAAAAGATGCTCAATATTACTAATTATTAGAGAAATGGAAATGAAAACAACAATAAGTTATCACCTCATGCTGGTTAGAATATAATGCCATCATCAAAAAATCACCTCAGAGTAAAGCTCTTGGATGGGATTCCTCAGTTTTCTGTCATAGAACCTTTCCTATGGCAGAACCAATGTTTTCCTTCTTCTCTTAGGAAACAAGGAAAGAGTGTTCATGCCCCTGCAAAAGGCTAATCCCTCTCTAGACCTCCTTCTCCTACCTTGCTGAGGCCCTCTGTCCGGTAGCCTGACATTTCCTGTGTCTTTCTCTCTCCTCGTGTCCTAGCTTCTTCCGTCAGGATATGATAGGCTCAGGTCTCTTACGTGTGGAGGGGAAAAAAAGACAAACATGTCTTTGAGTTTCGTCTTCCACTTATGATGTCAGCCTTGCCTTTCTCAACTTTATCCTCACAGTTCCTACCTCCACTGGCTCACTCTCTTTGCCTCCTAATCTCTATATATGTTTCCTAGAGCTGCAATCACAAAATACCACAAATGGGATGCCTAAAACATCAGAAATGTATTATCTTGTGGTCTGGAGTCCTGTATCAAGGTGTCAGTAGGGCTCTGCTCCCTTTGAGACTTCTTCCTTGCCTATGCCAGCTTTCAATGGTCACTACAATCTCTGGCATTCTGTGGCTAATTTTGTGGTATTCTGTGGCTAATTGGTGGCATTCTGTGGCTTGCAGTTACATCACTCCAGTCTCCACCTCTCTCATCCCTTGGTATCCTCCTTGTGTCCAGATTTCTCTCATCCTATAAGGACAGCAGTCATGTTAGATTTAGAGCCCACCTTAATCCAATATGACTTTCTATTAATTTGATCATATCTGCCAAGGCTCTATTTCCAAACATGGTCACATTCACTGGTATGAGGGCTACGACTTGAGCATGTCTTTAGAGGGCACAAAATTAAACCTACTCGCCATCCACAGGGTCCATTATGACTTCACAACTCAGTTGAAATGATTCTCACCAGGCTATCAAAATTCTTGTAGAGCCAGGATGAACATGAAGCCCATTTATTTCATGATTCTTGGACAGATTGTTGATCATTTTTTCCATCACAGAACATTCTGCTTCCAGTGTCTGCAACACCCACCCTCTCAATTTCTGTTACTGCTCAAGCTCTGGTGTGTTAGCCTTTTCTTTTCCTTCCAACCACAGATGTTGATTTATCTCAGGGTTCTTCTTGGAACATTTCACACAATATCCCTGTGATGACTCAGTCCTCATCTCCAATCCAGACATTTTTCCTAAGCCACGAATATTTTTCTGTCCACCATATTGGACCCTCCTGCTCCAGGCATTTTACTCTAATTCCCTAAAATGAAATTCACTATATCTGCCACTTCTCATAAAACACATTCCTCTGCCTGAGCGTCTCATCTCAGAAATGCTACTGAGAACATAAATAGTATTAGTATCAGTGTTACTAACTATAATGCTATGCACCCTTTTGCCAGAAATAAAGACCTGGATTTTAGTCTTTATTTCTAACATCCAATCTTTTTTTTTTTTTTCAACATGAAAAAATGTAATGAGAAATCTGGAAGTGTTGGTTCAGCCATTCAGGGATGGAGGCCTCTGTTGTACCTTATGTTTCCAAGATGGCTGCTAGAACGTCAGCCTTCACAGATGTAGTCCAGGCAGAAAGCAGGAAACGTGAAAGAGCAAAAGTGTACACCTTGGTTCTCTATTGTTGTTTAAGGAGCCTTCTCAGAAATGTGCACAACCTCTGCTTATATCTCATTGACCAGAACATAGTCACCTAGCCACACCTGGCTTGAAAGAAGGCTGGTAAATGAAGAACTGAGCTGAGCATCCTGAGTGAACTAAGAATTCTGTAAGAATTAAAGAGAGACAAGATGCTAAGTTGGCATATTTGTTTCTTATTCGTTTCTTATTGCCACTGTAACGAAGTACCACAGGCTTGGTTGCTTTCTTTTTTTTCAAAATAGTAAAACATGTTTATCAGTTTTCAAAATCAATAGCCAGAAAAAAAATAGAAGATAATTACAATTGCAAGCCATAACGGGAACATGATTAACTTAACAATATAAATTAATTACACAGAATTTGGGGGGGTGGCGGTCAAGCACAGTGATGTGGTAAGTGGAAGTACATACATGTACGTTTTCATCTGCCCAACCAGTCTGTGTCTTTTGGTTATTACATTTAATCCATTTATATTTAAGCTAATTATCTATATATATCAATCCTGTTACAATTTTCTTAATTGTTTTGGGTTTATTTTCTATAGGTCTCTTCCTTCTCTTGTGTTTCCTGCCTAGAGAAGATACTTGAGCATTTGCTGTAGAGCTGGTTTGGTGGTGCTGAATTCTCTTAACTCTCATTTGTCTGGAAAGCTTTTGATTTCTCCATCAAATCTGAAGGAGAGTCTTTCTGGATAGAGTATTCTTGGTGGTAGGTTCTTCCCTTTCATCATTTTAAATATATCATGCCATTCCCTTCTGGCTTGTAGTTTCTGTTGAGAAATCAGCTGATAAGCGGATGGGAGTTCCCCTGTATGTTATTTGTCATTTATCTTTGCCCTTAATTTTCATCAGTTTGATTACTATGTGTTTTGGTATGTTCCTCCTTGAGATTATTCTGCCTGGGACTCTCTGTGTTTCCCTGGACTTGGTTGACTATTTCCTTTTCCATGTTAGGTAAGTTTTCAGCTATTATCTCTTCAAATATTTTCTCAGGTCCGTTCCCTCTTTCTTCTCCTTCTGGGACCCCTATATGAGAATGTTGATGCGTTTCATGTTGTCCCAGAGGTCTCTTAAGCTGTCTTCATTTCTTTTCATTCTTTGTTCTATATTCTGTTCTGTGGCAGTGATTTCTACCATTCCAGCCTCCAGGTCATTTGCCTGTTCTTCTGTCTCAGTTATTCTGCTCTAGATTCCTTCTAGTGTATTATTCATCTCTGTTCGTTTGTTCTTTAGTTTTGAAGGTCTTTGGTAAACATGTCTTGCATATTTTCTATTGTTTTCCTAAGATCCTGGATCATCTTCACTATCATTTTGCTGAATTCTTTATCTGGAATGTTGCATGTCTTCTACTTCATTAGTTGTTTTTTTCTGGGGTTTTATCTTGTCCCTTCATCTGGGACATAACTTTCTGCTTTTTCATCATAATTAACTTTCTGTAATATGATTTTGTTTTAGCCGCTGTGGGACTGTGCTTCTTCTTGCTTCTTCTGTCTGCCCTCTGATGGCTGAGGCTAAGAGGCTTGTGTAAGCTTCCTGATGGGAGGGACTGGCATTGAGAAAAACTGAGTTTTGCTCTGGTGCACAGGGCCTTGCTCAGTAAAGCTTTAATCCAGTTATCTGCTGATGAAGCCATCAGGGTTGCACTCCTTCCCTGGTAGTTATTTAGCCTGCAGCCACCCAGCCCTGGGTTCTTTGGGCTCTATGCTAGGGTTAATGGTGACCTCCAAGAGGGTTTATGCCAAGGGGGACCTTCCTGACCTGCTGGTGCCAGTGCCTCTGTCCCTGTGATGAGATCGTGCCATCCCGCACCCCCGCTGGAAGCCGTCCAACACTAGCGGGTCATTTTCGTTCAGGACTGATTTCCTTTAAGATTGACTCGTTTGGTCTCCTTGCAGTCCAAGAGACTCTCAAGAGTCTTCTCCAACACCACAATTCAAAAGCATCAATTCTTTGATGCCCAGCTAAATCCACCCAAACTTCCTATTACAATACTTAAAGAACCATGAGCTAGTAAATGAGTTTTGTTTTAGGCAACCCAGCTGGGTTCCTCATTAAGGCCTTTCAAAGCTACAATCAAGAATTTGGGCAGTTGAGCATCTCTTCTGGAGGCTCTGGTAAAGGCTGTTGTCACTGTTCCTTGCTGGTTGTTAGTTTGGGGCTGCTTTTAACTTCTAGAGGCCATGCTCTCCTGCCTCCATCTATGCCAGTAAGCAGATTATCTCTTACATCAAATCCTTACATCCTTTGAACCTCTGACTTCTTCTCCTACCTGTTAGAGAAAACTCCAGTTTTAAAAGCAATAATAATTAGATTGGGCATTCCAGGATGATCTTTTTTTTTTTCATATAAGGTAAGGTAATCATGGGAATGACATGTCCTCACATTCATAGCTGCCACCCACCCTCAAATGGGAGGAATTCCTGTAAGGTGCGAGTCACTAGTTTCATTTTTAGAAGTCTTCCTACCACAAAGTTCAGAGGCAGAATTATGCAGGTGTGACTTTCATAAGCCTTGGTTTCCTGGTGAAATGGAAATAACAGTACTTACTTCAGAGACTTACTGTGGGAATTACATGTGATAGTGCATGTGAAAATAGTTAGTGCTCACAACTTTTTTTATTTTTTTAAAGAATAAATGATCCATGAACACATACTTTTGGCTTTAGAAGTAATAATATTATTGTTAAATCATAATAAAGACTCTTAATGCCAAACATATATGGATGTGAGAGTTGGACCATAAAGAAAGCTGAGCGCTGAAAACTTGATGCTTTTGAACTGTGGTGTTGGAGAAGACCCTTGAGAGTCCTTTGGACTTCAAGGAGATCAAATCAATCAATCCCAAAGGAAATCAGTCCTGAGTATTCATTGGAAGGGCTAATGCTGAAGCTGAAGCTCCAATACTTTGGCTACCTGATAGGAAGAACTGACTCACTGGAAAAGATCCTGATGCTGGCAAAAACTGAGCATAAGAGGATAAAGAGATGACAGAGGATGAGATGGTTGGATGACATCACCAACTTGATGGACAAGAACTTGAGCAAGCTCCAGGAGTTGGTGATAGACAGGGAAGCCTGGCATGCTGCAGTCCTTGGGGTCGCAAAGAGTTGGACACTACTGAGTGACTGAACTGAACTGAATGCCAAACATCCCCTGGGGGCATGTCTCTGAACTACATGGTTTAATTCAGAAAATTAGTTGAGCATCTACTGTGTACAAGATATAAATCAGAGGTGGGATGTTACATATGTGATTAAGATATTTTTGCTTTTTTCTCAAAGCATTCTTGGTTCAGTTTCTTGGAGGGAAAGATACACAACTAAACATAAAGCTGTTCCCTCTGTGGTATTTTCTGTAACAGGAGAGAACAAAGGAAGAGGTAATTCATCAGGAAGATAAAGTACCACAGAGGAGGTGAATTTTTACAGGCTTTAGAGTAGCATTTCAGAGCTGAAGGACAGTCAGACCTAAGGACCACAGTGGAATAGTCAACAGCAGAGAGATATGAATGAGCATCTCATGAAAATTAAATAACACACAGTTTGATGTGACTAAGCACCCTAAGGAAGCGATCAAGAATAGAGGCAAAGTGGGAGTCAGATCATCAAAGGTGCTATAGGAATGCTGAGACATTTATCTTTGTTCTGAGGCAATGGAGAACCATTTAAGTGATGATACAGCATGAGCTTATCTGTCTTAAAATTAAATGACTGAAATATGACTTTACTCTGAAATAGTCACAGCTAAACCTATGCAACCATTGTCTCCAGTGGGCGAAAGGAATAGTAATGTAGAACTCCAAATGCAGAAAGCTAATTGGACTTAACAATACAGATGGTACAAGGGCGAGGAGAGGAGGAGAGAAAAGCATTAGGTTTATTTGTTAACAGCTCTATTGTATTATATTTCCGTGCATTAGTCAGTGTAAAATAAAATCTACTTATTTTAAATCCTTTTAAATGGTGTTTAAATATTTCCTGATGACACAATCTGCTAAAGTATTTACCCTTGGTGCATATTCCATTAACCTTGTTGCTGATACAAAGGCTAAAACTATATTTTTAGGGGCCTTGATTATGGAATAAAGCCTAGTGACATCATTATAAAACCACATCTGGATAAGCTTTAGAGTCTTTGTCATTCTATCCGATTTAGAAAATTCAACAAACTATGGAAGAATACCACTATTAACAGACTCTATAGTCTCAGATTATTAGAGTGCTCTTTCTCTAAAAATAAAGACAGGGATTAAAAAGTCCAAAGCTCTAAATGCTATAAAGAAGTACTCAGTACATAGACATCAGAGATATTAGGGGAATTTAGTTGTATTGAATATATAATAAGAATAAAAAGGCAGAAATTAAATTCAAAGTAGTCTCTTTTCATATCTTACTTTTGTCAGTATTCTCACTGTCCATGTGAATGCTTCAGTTCCATAAAGAATAAAATTCTCTTAATATTTTTATAAATTACTTTCAGAATAGTATCTTTGTATCATAGATACAAAAAATTAATGCCCAGGAAAGCATAGGATACTTCTCTTTGTGAAAGAATGACTCAGATATGAAATTGGAAAGAAAATGCTTTTATTCATTCTCCTAAGTGCTTGATAGCTATCTTAAATTGGAAAGAAATGCCTTTTACAATATATTTGATTTTATCCATGGCTAATGTTTGACTGCTTCAAAAGCAGTGATTGTCATTCATTCTTAGTTTTACAAAGTAAATATATGTACTTGAGTGCTGAGATTTTCCATTGCAAGTGATAGAAATCCAACTATTTCTTTCTTTTTTTTTTTTTTTTTTTTCTTTCTGGTTTCATGTGTGTGTTAGTTGCTCAGTTGTGTCTGACTCTTTGCGACCCCATGGACTGTAGCCTGCCAACCTCTTCTGTCCATGGAATTCTCCAGGCAAGAATACTGGAATGGGTTGCCACACTGTCCTCTAGGTGATCTTCCCAAACCAGAATTGAACTCTGGGCTGCTGCATTGCAGGCTTTACCATCTGAGCTACAAGGGATTCATTCCCTGTTGTAAGTGTGATCTTTCTCTATGGACTGGAGAACATAGTCAGCAGTAACTGTGAGCTCATACCCTACTGCCTGGAAAAATCCCTCAACCAGGCTGAAACATACAGAGGAAGAATCCTGATTTGCCCATCTTGGATTCTATGTCCAACTTTGGAACCAAAGACAAGACATGGGTACTAGAAAAAGAAAAGGAAAAAAAAAAAAATACAGCCCCAGAGGAACTCATCTGAGCTGAAGCACCACCCCAAGTGTGGAGTCTTGGCTCTAAAATTTGTTATATTTACAAATATTGGAATCTTACTGCCAGAAAGGCTCAACTTTACTTTTATATGTAATTTTTGTGTGAATGCAGTTAGTAATATGTCTCCTTGAAAATCATTCAGCTTTGCTGTGTACCAGTGTTCTTTCTTTTGAGAATTTCCCTGAAGTTTTATTTTCTTAAAATTGAATCTCTATGTTTAAATTTATTTCCTTCCATTTCTGAGACCCTCAAATTTATCAGTGTATGGGATTTTTTCCAAATTAAGGAATGAATATTTAGAATTTTTTCTACCTTTATGTATTGAAGAAGGGCCATTTAGTCTTTATTTTTGTCATCTGCATAGGACATCTCAGAGCCCTTCTGATACAGTTAGGAATGCACTACACCGTGATATCAGTTTTGTAGCTAAACAGCTTAAATGTCATATCTCAATTAATTTGTGTATATTCAACATATACATTTTAAAATAGGATCTATCTTTTCCTGGCACTAAAAGAATTGCTGAAGACAGAGTTGTCAACTTTACAGAATCTTTAAGTTCTCAGTCATACATTGTTTAAACTCTAGTTTCAGTTAGCTAGTTTAAACCTGGTGGATATATAACAATAAAAAGAAAATGCAAAAAGAAAAATAAACGCCAAAAGGCAAAATGGTTGTCTGAGGAGGCCTTACAAATAGCTGAGGAAAAAAAAAAAAAAGCTAAAGGCAAAGGAGAAAAGGAAAGATATACCCATTTGAATGCAGAGTTCCAAAGAATAGCAAGGAGAAATAAGAAAGCATTCCTCAGTGATCAATGCAAAGAAATAGAGGAAAAGAATAGAATGGGAAAGACTAGAGATGTCTTCAAGAAAATTAGAGATACAAAGGGAACATTTCAAAGATGGGCACAATAAAGGACAGAAATGGTATGGACCTAGCAGAGCCATAAGATATTAAGAAGAAGTGGCAAGAATATACAGAAGAACTAAACAAAAAAGATCTTTATGGCCTAGATAACCACGATGGTAGGACCACTCACCTAGAGCCAGACATTCTGGAATGCGAAGTCAAGTGAGCCTAAGGAAGCATCGCTATGAACAAAGCTAGTGGAAGTGATGGGATTCCAGTTGAGCTATTTCAAATCCTAAAAGATGATGCTGTGAAAGTGCTGCACTCAATATGCCAACAAATTTGGAAAACTCAGCAGTGGCCACAAGACTGGAAAGGTCAGTTTTCATTCCAATCCCAAAGAAAGGCAATGCCAAAGAATGCTCAAACTACTGCACAGTTTCACTCATTTCACACACTAGCAAAGTAATGCTCAAAATTCTCTAAGCCAGATTTCAACAGAACATGAATATGAAGATCCAGATGTTCAAGTTGGATTTAGAAAAGACAGAGGAACCAGAGATCAAATTGCCAACATCCGCTGGATCATCAAAAAAGCAAGAATTCCAAAAAAAAAAATCTACTTTTTCTTTATTGACTATACCAACGCCTTTGATTGTGTGGATCACAACAAACTATGGAAAATTCATTTTTTTTTTTTTGAAAATTCTTAAAGAGATGGAAATACTAGACCGCCTTACCTGCCTCATGAGAAATCTGTATGCAGGTCAAGGAGCAACAAAACTGGACATGGAATAGCAGACTGGTTCCAAATCAGGAAAGGAGTTCGTCAAAGCTGTATATTGTCACACTGCCTATTTAACTTATATGCAGAGTACCTCATGTGAAATGCTGGGCTTGATGAAGCAGAAGCTGGAATCAAGATTGCTGGGAATAATATCAATAACCTCAGATATGCAGAAGACACCACCCTTATGGCAGAAAGTGGAGAAGAACTAAAGAGCCTCTTGATGAAAGTGAAAGAGGAGAGTGAAAAAGTTGGCTTAAAGCTCAACATTCAAAAAACTAAGATCATGGCATCTGGTCCCATCACTTCATGGCAAATAGATGGGGAAACAGTGAAAAGAGTGACAGACTTTATTTGGGGGCTGCAAAATTACTGCAGATGGTGACTGCAGCCATGAAATTAAAAGACGCTTGCTACTTGGACGAAAAGTTATGACCTATCTAGACAGCACATTAAAAAGCAGAGACATTATTTTGCCAACAAAGGTCTGTCTAGTCAAAGCTATGGTTTTTCCAGTAGTCATGTATGGATGTGAGAGTTGGACTATAAAGAAAGCTGAGCACTGAAGAATTGATGCTTTTGGACTGTGGTGTTGGAGAAGACTCCTGAGAGTACCTTGGACAGCAAGGAGATCCAACCAGTCCATCCTAAAGGAAATCAGTCCTGAATATTCATTGGAAGGACTGATGCTGAAGCTGAAACTCCAATACTTTGGCCACCTGATGTGAAGAACTGACTCGTTGGAAAAGACCCTGATGCTGGGAAAGATTGAAGGTGGGAGGAGAAGGGGACAACAGAGGATGAGATGGTTGATGGCATCATTGACTTGATGGACATGAGTTTGAGTAATTCTGGGAGTTGGTGATGGAAAGGGAAGCCTGGCGTGCTGCAGTCCATGGGGCTTGCAGATAGTTGGACATGACTGAGTGACTGAACTGAACTGATATAACAGTAATAGAACTAATCAAAACTTTACTTTTGAAGTAATCAAAAAGGAAAAAAAAATAAGAAAACCAAAACAAAACATAGTAGATAGTATCCCAAACATCTTGAAGATTTTACATTTTATTATGATATTTTTTCAAAGTTACTGATTTTTCTAGCCATATGCAAACATACTTCAGTACTGTAGTGTAATATAGCATAATGCAACATAGTATAAATTAAAAGCCTAATGAACATCATAGAAGACTACTTAAATAAGTTATGGCTAACAACTAACATGTACACTGTTTTATTGTGATTACATAGTCATTTAATAGAATGAGCAGAGCTTTACCAGTATGGTAGCTTCTTCGAAGTGTATTGTAAGTACTCATGCCTAAAAACATATCTATACACCACCAACATTTGTATATTTGATTATTTTATTTAGACTACCTCTGGGGGTATACAAAAATGTGTAATAATTGCTAAGCTCCTGGAAGGGAACTGCATAATTGATAAATAAGATGTATATATGAATGGACAACATTGATAATTAAGTATAATATAAAGATAAAATGATAAATTATAAAATATAAAGATAAAAATGATAGATTATAAATATTAATGAAAATTTGGAAAATAATACAAGAGAAAAATTGCCCACAATTTCACCTACCAGAGACAATTACTAATTATATTTTGTCTTATACATTTATTATTTTCTAATCTTGTTTTGTTAGTGTACATATATACTCATATCTCTGGGCCAAACTCTTTTACAGTCTTTTACCACTTTATAATACATGGTGATCATAGTACCAGATTGTTAAGTTCTTTGCAAAAATTGTGCTTTCAGTGACTGCACAGTATTTTTAAATATTTCACAATTTATTTAAGTTAATCATTACAATATATGAATTATTTCTAATTTTCTCTGTTATAATGAGTATTGTAATGCCAACATCCCTTTATGTAATATTTTATATGTACATATTTTTAATTTTTAAAAATTAATTCCCCAAATGATTTTCTGTATTAAAGATATATATTCTTCTTCCTCTTTTGTAAATATTTTTTACCATGAAGTATTCTTGCCATTTCATGGCACTATAATTCTTTTTTCTATTTTGTTTTTTTGTATATTTTTTCCTATTTATGGTAGTTTTTCAAAGTCTTTTTTTGCTTAAACTTGTAGTGAAATCTAGAAATACTTTCCTTCATAGCTTCTTTCTTAGACTAAAAAAAAATTAAAAACATTTTTCTCATCCCAAGAACAGATAGTTTTCCTGATATTTTTCTTGATAACTTATAATTTCAAAATATTTTCTCATGTTCTAGCTTCTATGAGCCTACCAAATGATATATAAACATTAAATGATTTTATTTCCATTTGACAGATGAGGAAATAGAGATTCTGAAAACCTAATTGATATGCCTGGAATCATAAAACTAGTTAATGACAAAGCTAGAACTAAAATTTTGGTGCTTTAACTTTTTGACTCCCAGATCACAGATCTTAACTAAATTTAAAGTGAAAGAATAATGGAAAATTCCATTACATTATTAATAACATTCAGTGGTGTCAAAATATTAATACAACATTCATATCTTCATCACATTATCAATGTGTTCAACTAAATGTTCAACAACATGTCAACTAAATGTCTCTTATTCAAATGTTAGCTTTAGTTTTTAAATTTTAAAGCAAGCTACTTATGTTAAATGAGAACTTTTTAATATTCAGTACTCATAAATTGAGGAGATAAATGTAGAAAATATAGGTCTGCAGAATGTACTATTGATGGGAAAGAGCCCTTTCTTTAAATTCAGTAATGAAAAGTTACCCAACATGAACTGGAATTTTTATGTTGGATGACCTCATATCATCCCTATTTCAATTAGCTATGGACCTGAAAGGATAACATACCCTTTTAATCCACTCAACAGAAATGGTAGTTTGCTAGAGTTTCTGTGACAAAATATCAGACCAGTGGCTTAAGTAGCAGGAATTTATTTTCTCACAGTCCTTCCTGCTAGAACTCCAAGATCAAGGTGTCAGCAGGTTTGGTTTCTCCTGAGGCCTCTCTTCTTGGCTTGCAGATGGCCGCCTTCTGGCCCTGTCCTCACATGTCTTTCCTCTCTGCACATGTATCCCTGGTGTCTTTGTGTCCACCCTTCCTCTTCTTATAAAAACACCAGTCAGATTGGATTAAGACCCATGCTAACAGCTTCATTTTAATGTAATCACCTTTTTAAAGACTCGATATCCAAGTATAGTCACATTCTGAGCTACTGGGTTTAGAGAGTCAATGTATGAATTTTGGCAGGAATATCATTCAGCCCATAACAGTAGGTATGCATGCATACTAAGTAACTTCAGTTGTGTACGACTCTTTGCAGTCCCATGGACTATAGCCCACCAGGCTCCTTTGTCCATGGGATTATCCAGACAAGAATACTGGAATGGGTTGCCATGCCCTCCTCCAAGGGATCTGGATCAAATCCACCTCTCTTATGTCTCTTGCATTGGCAAGTAGGTTCTTTTCCACAAGCACCGCTTGGGAAGCCCAGCAGTAGGTATACTATGAGATGATAGAACATAACTGCACACCAAGGTAATGAAAATTCAATAAATATTTATTCCTCCCTTCTCCCTCCCTCCCTTCTTTCCTTCCTTCCTTCTTTCCTGTTTTTGGGAAGTAAAACCTAAAAGAATATTAGAATAAAATATTTTTAAGAATGCTTATTTGTGGTTCTTTTACATTCATCCACTTATTCATTCATTCATCCATTCATGCAAGAGGCTCAGATAATATTTTAGTGTTTGACTAAAGAGTGGCATGGTGCATGTTCAGTTCAGTTCAGTCGCTCAGTCATGTCTGACTGTTTTTAATCCCGCGGACTGCAGAATGCCAGGCCTCCCTATCCATCACCAGCTCCCGGAGTTTACACAAACTCATGTCCATTGAATCAGTGATGCCATCCAACCATCTCATCCTCTGTCATCCCCTTATCCTCCCGCCTTCAATCTTTACCAGCATCAGGGGCTTTTCCAATGAGTCAGTTCTTTGCATCAGGTGACCAAAGTATTGGAGTTTCAGCTTCAGCATCAATCCTTCCAATGAATATTCAGGACTTATTTCCTTTAGGATGGACTGGTTGGATCTCCTTGCAGTCCAAGAGACTCTCAAAGTCTTCTCCAACACCATAGTTCAAAAGCATCAATTCTTCAGTGCTCAGCTTTCTTTATAGTCCAACTCTCACATCCATACATGACTACTGGATAAACCATAGCTTTGACTAGACGGACCTTTGCTGGCTAAGTAATGTCTCTGCTTTTTAGTATGCTGTCTAGGTTGGTCATAACTTTTCTTCCAAGTTGCAAGCGTCTTTTAATTTCATGGCTCAAGTCACCATCTGCAGTGATTTTGAAACCCCCCAAAATAAAATCTGTCACTGTTTCCATTGTTTCTCCATCGATTTGCCATGAAGTGATGGAACCAGATGCCATGATCTTAGTTTGCTGAATGTTGAGTGCATGTAGACATATGGCTTACAATTTTCCTCTCTGGGCTCCCATTTCTCATGTCATTTAGCTTGAGTGAGTGAGTGAAGTCACTCAGTTGTGTCTGACTCTTTGCGACCCCATGGACCATAGCCTACAAGGCTCCTCTGTCCATGGAATTTTCCAGACAAGAATACTGGAGTGGGTTGCCATTTCCTTCTCCAGGGGATCTTCCCAACCCAGGGATCGAATCCGGGTCTCCCGCATCGCAAGCAGATGCTTTACCGTCATTCAGCTTACTCTACTGGAATTTTTGATTGACTTAGTCATCTTTATCACTAGACTGTGAGGCCCTGAGGGCAGGATCTATATCTTTCATGTTCTATCTATCCTGAAGACATGGGAGGCTCAGTATTCTTGCCTGGAGAATCTCAATGGAGAGAGGAGCGTGGTGGGCTACAGTCCAGGGGGTCACAAAGAGTCAGACATGACTGAGCAACTAAGCACACACACATATCATAAAGGAATAATAAAGATTGTTTTCAGAATGAATACATCAATTTTTTTATTTATGTGAAAACTAGATATTGTTATGTGGACGATTTGTCAGGATGCCAGACTGGTATTCGAAGGGATGTTCAGAGACAGACTAACTTGAGACTGAGTCAGACAAGTTGGTTGGTATTAGAGAAATGACACGTGACCTCAGTGCTTGACATCCACTGGGAAAATATTTGCTTCTTATTTTTCAGATCACACAGCTATACAGACTGTGCGAGTCTCATAAGCATACAATTTGTGGAAAACCCCTGAGAGGTACCATCCCATAGCTATAAATATGACTCATTTGATTATATGAAAGGATGTAAAAATTGATCAGTCGTTTAGAACTTTTAAAGTAGTTATGCAGTTTAATCCCATATAATCACAAGCAAAAGACTGATACATATTTTAAACGTAAAACTGTGGTTTTTACTATAAGTGGCAGATTTCAGCTGAGTGTTAGTAAATGACCCATGACTTAGACAAAATCATCCTGTTTGCTTGGTTAAATATCCCGTTTTCATGTTTACTATACTACCCAGTTGCATTCAAATCTAGAACAGTAGAAAAAGAGTTCAAGTAAAAAAAAAAAACAAAAGCACCAAATTCCACTAGAGCTTAAGGAAGTTAGCCTCATATATCCCAACTTTTAAAGATTATTTTGCAAAGATGATACTCCTATACTGGCCTCTACTTTTTTTACACCCTATTGTAGAAATGTATACAAGTTCAACAACTTCTAGGGATATACTACGAAACATGCAAATATTTGAATATCTACTCCATGTAGAGAGGTTAGAAAGTCACTTTCTGCCAGTTGTGTGGCTCTATTATGCAAAAATCAAGATGATGCTGGTCATAAATTCTATTAGGTTGGAACTTGGGGTGTTGAAAAGACTATATAGATAATTTTAAGAGATTTCCCTTGCAGCTGAATCACTGCTCTAAAGTTAAGCTTGGTTTTTAAAATATAAATCAAATAAATGTTTTCCATAAAGCAACACACTTTTAGTGTAAACTGAACTCCCACAAACTTTTGAGTACACATTTCTCATTCAGCATCTATCAGATTCTTCCTCTGAAAAATCATTTTATAAAAACTGAAGTTTGGCTTTCATATCTTTTCAACTATTTTGTTTTAATGATGGTGGTATTCTGATCTATCGTGCTAAAGAAATAGGCTATTTTTAAACTATGTGCTGTAAATAAAGTTAGTTTATAGATACTAACATTAAACAGTAATCAAGGTATTTAGGAATATTTTACAGTGTGATTAAGGAAATAGAAATCTTGTAAAATTACTAGCATGGAAAATCTGAGAAAAGTTCATTACAATTTTAGTAATAGTGAAGCTATTCACCAAATGTAAAGAGACAGATGATGGCTCTAAGGCAAATTAAACAGATACATATAATTGATCTTTTCCCCTTTGTCAGATGGGTATCGTAGCATGAATAAACAAATACTTGCATTTATATTTCATCAATATTCTCATAATTTATTTTTAGATGTGATTTACTGTATAATATGATGAAAAATTAAGAACCTGAAAATGTCAGCATTTGGGGGCCAGTAGTAAAATATTCTACAGTAAAATATTAACACTAATACATTATCTTCCATTTTATGTTTATAAGTGTTTTGGTGCTAATATCCTCATTGTAATTTCGTCTTAATCAGTGGAATTTTAGTTATTCACTAAATTAGTTCCTCTTATAACTATCTGTCTTCATTGCAAGAGATGCACGATCATTTGTAATTTTGCACAAATATTCTTCTCAAATCACTTACCATTTTATATTGTAGTTTATTGAAGTAATAAAACTTAAAGTGGTTTGGAATCATGGTTATGCAATAAATATCTACACCATAAAAAGCATAGCATCTTTGAAGTTTGGAAAATGTAACCCAACGTGATGTCTAGTTCAAAAGAGATACCTGAAAATATCTTGTACACATCTTATGTGCTGAATCTCAGCATAGAAAACACATAGTAGATGCACATAGCAGATGATGCCTGACAAATATTTGTGGAGTGAATAGAGAAATAAATGCCAACAGAAAACTATTTCTGAATGTGTGTATTGTCATATAAATATACTTCCTTTCCCTAAATGGACTATATGCTTTAGATTTAGTTGAAATTTTTTATCTGACCTTTAGATAATTACAGGATAACTATTTTTAAAGTATGTTATTTGCTGTATCTGTGATTCTTGGGAGTGCATCTAAATTAAAAGAATCCATTAGCCTGTGCTGTTGTTCATGGTTTAAAATTGTTATATCTTACCTGTGTAATGCATTCTTCTTTATAAAATGCTCTTATGGCTGTTTGTCTTATTTTATTTTCACATTAATTGTAAGTAGAGATGTTACAAATAATATTGTGATGTCTAACACTTCAGTGATTCACTCACATTTACACAAATCAAGACAGAAAACTCAAACCCAAGTCTTTGCTGATTCCTTTTCTATTTTTTCTTATTTTTGTGCACTGGAACACAATCCAGTAGTATTGCAAGGTTTGCCTCCCTGCTTTTGTAGTGGGTCTTGCTGCTGCTGCTGCTGAGTTGCTTCAGTCGTGTCCGACTCTGTGCGACCTCATAGACGGCAGACCACCAGGCTCCCCCGTCTCTGGGATTCTCCAGGCAAGAACACTGAAGTGGGTTGCCATTTCCTTCTCCAATGCATGAAAGTGAAAAGTGAAAGTGAAGTCGCTCAGTCGTGTCCGACTCTTTGCAACACCATGGACTGCAGCCTACCAGGCTCCTCCATCCATGAGATTGCTTTACATAATAACAATTATATCAAAGGGGAAAAAAAGGAATTTGATCACATGGTTATTAACCAAACTTAGAAACAGTCAACATCAGCTTTATCAGTGAAATCTACCGTAATAGTTTTGGTTTGTTTCAAAGTCTCTTGTCCTAGTATTTAAAATTTTAAATACTCTGAATTGGAAATATGAGGGAGACTTTTGCTTTTCATGTGGTACTCTTTACAGTGTACTAGTTTAATTCTTTAATATCTGCATATACACTGCTGCTGCTGCTGCTAAATCACTTCAGTCATGTCCGGCTCTGTGCGACCCCATAGACAGTAGCCCACCAGGCTCCCCCGTCCCTGGGATTCTCCAAGCAAGAACACTGGAGTGGGTTGCCATTTCTTTCTCCAGTGCATGAAAATGAGAAGTGAAAGCGAAGTCGCTCAGTCGTGTCCGACTCTTAGTGACCCCATGGACTGCAGCCTACCAGGCTCCTCCGTCCATGGGATTTTCCAGGCAAGAGTACTGGAGTGGGGTGCCATAATTTTACCCCCAAAATGTAAATAACTGGTTGTATTGGGAAAAAAGCCTTAGGAAAATGCAAATCACTATGCATATAATGGCATGAGTTCAGTTCAGTTCAGTCATTCAGTCGTGTCCGACCCCATGAATTGCAGCACGCCACGCCTCCCTGTCCATCACCAACTCCCAGAGTTCACCCAGACTCACGTCCATCCAGTTGGTGATGCCATCCAGCCATCTCATCCTCTGTCGTCCCCTTTTCCTCCTGTCCGCAATCCCTCCTAGAATCAGAGTCTTTTCCAATGAGTCAATTCTTCACATGAGGTGGCCAAAGTACTGGAGTTTCAGCTTTAGCATCATTCCTTCCAAAGAACACCCAGGACTGATCTCCTTTAGAGTGGACTGGTTGGATCTCCTTGCAGTCCAAGGGACTCTCAAGAGTCTTCTCCAACACCACAGTTCAAAAGCATCAATTCTTCAGCGCTCAGCTTTCTTCACAGTCCAACTCTCACATCCATACGTGACCACTGGAAAAACCATAGCCTTGACTAGATGGACCTTTGTTGGCAAAGTAATGTCTCTGCTTTTCACTATGTCATCTAGGTTGGTCATAACTTTCCTTCCAAGGAGTAAGCATCTTTTAATTTCATGGCTGCAGTCACCATCTGCAGTGATTTTGGAGCCCAAAAAAGTAAAGTCTGACACTGTTTCCACTGTTTCCCCATCTATTTCCCATGAAGTGATGGGACCAGATGCCATGATCTTCGTTTTCTGAATACTGAGTTTTAAGCCAACTTTTCACTCTCCTCTGTCACCTTCATCAAGAGGCTTTTTAGTTCCTCTTCACTTTCTGCCATAAGGGTGGTGTCATCTGCATATCTGAGGTTATTGATATTTCTCCCAGCAATCTTGATTCCAGCTTGTGCTTCTTCCAGCCCAGCATTTCTCATAGTCATGTTTATTAACATTATTTGTAATTAACAAATACATGTTATTCTATTGTCAGATATTTTTAAATGATTTACATATAAATGCAATGCTAATGTTTTTTTTTGCTATATTACATATAGCCAAGCCATCCTAGATTCAGATATATTGCCTCATATCTATATCATTATACCATATTTTCTTACTTTTGTAAAATATAGTTAATATGTTTTTCTCTATCTTATCTTTTTATCTTATTACTCAAATAAGGCTGTGTTATTTTCTCTCAACTTCAATGACCATGTCTTAATCTGTCTTGTTTTGGTTTTCTTTGTTTTAGTTTCATTTGGCGTTTTATTTGTTTTGAGCAGTCTTGGAGAGGAAAAGGGCAGAAGGTTGTTTTGGGGTTATATGTTATTGTTCAGTGGCTAAGTCATGTCTGACTCTTTGGGAGCCCATGGATTGCAGCATGCCACGTTTCCCTGTCCTTCACTATCTCCCCAAGTTTGCTCAAATTCATGTTCATTGAGTTGGTGATGCTATCTAACCATCTAATCCTCCGCCACCCTCTTCTCCTTTTACCTTCCATCTTTACCAGCATGGGGGTCTTTTCCAGTGAGTCAGCTCTTCACATCAGGTGGCCAAAGTATTGGAGCTTCAGCTTGGGGTTATATGAAAAAAAAGGAAAGAGAACCAATTTTCCCCTTTTATCACCTGTAAATTGTACCTGCTTTCACTTTCATCTCCTGAATCTATACTCTGATGACACTGTCCATCTAAGAAACATACAGAGTCCCAAAGCACCAGGTGTGACACAGTGAGCCCTCAGTGATTATACTCTAGAGGTGATATAGATTAATGGATGGCTGGGTGGATGAATGGATACATAGGTAGATAGGTAGATTTAGTTTAGATTTACTTCAGATCTCATTAATCTGAATATACAAATAATTCTTAATTCTAAGACTTGTATTTCATTTTTTCATTGCCTCCTGCAAACTAATCCATTCACATATCTGTGGAGCCATATGGGTTTTCTCACATGGACTTAGGATCAAGCCTGACATCAGTTGGCCAAGTGCCATAGTAACTGCACTAGGCATGTCCATGGCCCTGATCTAGATAAACATCACCATACCTGGGCATCAGAGGTGCGCTAATCTTCCACTGACACTCCACCAGGTACTGAGTCTACTCCCGGGTGAAGTAGTTGCCCACCAGGGGCCACCTTAGATTCCCCCAGGCATGAGTGGGCACTAAGATTACTCTTCCAGGTAGGGTTGTCCCAGATGGATCCTATACTCTCTATCATTGTACTCTGCTGGTATTCCTCTTCCTCCTGGTATCAGTGGTGGTGAAAGAATGGCTTTATTCCTTGCATCACTCTTTTTTTTTTTTTTTTCAATAATGTAAGTTCTGATTTATTTTTTTTTTAAGGTTTGTATTTTTTTAAATTTATTTTATTTGGAGGCTAATTACTTTACAATATTGTAGTGGTTTTGCCATACATTGACATGAATCAGCTATGGGTGTACATGTGTTCCCATCCTGAATACCCCTCCCACCACCCTCTCCATCCCATCCCTCTGGGTCAATGAGTCCTCAACGAATGCTGAATGCATTCCAGTATCTTAAAAAGTTTAGCAAGACAAGTCTAAGTAAACAAACATAAGGCTCTTTTGAAAATAATCTCTCTCTTCTGAGAACCAAAACATGCCAGCTTCTTCAGTGGTGAATTCTTAAAAATGTTTCCCAGTTTTCAACACTGACTCCTGTTGGACTATCTCATGAATTGTTCTGAATACTCAGATATATCTGAATCCATAGTACACACACATTTGTTCCCTCTTTCTATGATTTCCAAACCTACCCCTAGTGCCAAGAATACTGCTATCCATTTCTGATACAGAGTGCTGGTTACCCACCCTGCTGGACAGATCCAAAGAAATATATACGTATCTTACACTCCAGTTGGGACCCTTCTGTACTGAAGTTAGAAAAACAGAGAATGAGGAAAGGAGAAAATAGTGAGGGCAGAAAAGAGAGTGAGGCGGAAAAATTTATCTTAAGAATTTGGCTCAGGTGATTGTGGGAAAGTCTGAAATTTGTAGGACAGGTCAGCAGGCAAGAGACCCAAGGAAGATTTGATGTTGCTGCATTGAGTTTAAAATCCACAGGGCACAGCAACAGGATGGAAACTCAGGTAGAATTTTTATGATATAGTTTACAGACATAATTCCCT
This sequence comes from Bubalus kerabau, assembly GCF_029407905.1. Lineage (NCBI taxonomy): Eukaryota > Metazoa > Chordata > Mammalia > Artiodactyla > Bovidae > Bubalus > Bubalus kerabau. Next base: position 73,326,542 of record NC_073628.1, on the reverse strand, counting down.
ATTATTTGGGAAACCTCAGTCTTTGCTCTTAAGACCTTCAACTGATTGGATGAGACTCACCTACATTGTGGAGAGTAATCTGCTCTATTTAAAGTCAACTGATTATAAATGTTAATCCCATTTAAAATATACTTTCACAGTAACATTTAAACTAACCTTGACTTCCCTGGTGGCTCAGATGGTAAAGTGTCTGCCTACAATGCAGGAGACCCGGGTTCAATCCCTGGGTGGGGAACCCACTCCAGTATTCTTGCCTGGAAAATCCCATGGACAGAAGAGCCTGGTAGGTTACAGTCCATGGGGTTGCAAAGAGTTGGACACGACTGAGCGGCTTTCTTTCTTTTCTTTGCTTCCCTGGTGGCTCAGAGGTTAAAGCATCTGCCTCCAATGAGATAGACCCAGGTTCGATCCCTGGGTTGGGAAGATCCCCTGGAGAAGGAAACGGCAGCCCACTCCAGTATTTTTGCCTGGAGAATCCCATGGATGGAGAAGCCTGGTGGGCTACAGTTCACGGGGTCGCAAAGAGTCGGACACGACTGAGTGACTTCACTTTCACTTGACCTAATAAGTAGACAACATAGCCTACCCAAGTTGACACATAAAACTAATCGTCACAGGTATACTCCTTTGAAAAATCATCAGTAAAATATCAATTAATTCAGAAAAAATGTTAGACACTGTCATAGTGTGAAGTTGTAAAATAAGTGTTTTTCCTGAAGGAATGTCGACAGATTCCTCTTTGAAAATTACTGTTTTAAAGAGAAAAATCTGTCATTCTATGGAAATGACTCAAGGATAGACGATTTGGTAGAAATCTTACAAGGGGCCAATCTACTTCTAGTTGTGACATCGAAGACTTCTTCAGCTTCTAAAAATGCAGAGGTTGCTTATGATACATTGTATTTTTACAAGTTGATATAGAAGCATAATTTTAAAAAGGTATTTACACTCTAACATTACAGTTTACATGCTGAGAACCCATTGTGGCTATTTTACACATTCTCTCCTTATATGCAGGACAGTTTGCTTATCATTTCATTCCAAATTAAATTGCAAGAGCATTTTATGGAGACTGAAACAGATGATTCTCTCCAAGCCGCTGTAATGTTCAGAGCAAATATCTAAGAAGTAAAAACTTTTATCACAATATTCTGGATGTTTACAACTTATTTCTAAGTTTTCTTAGAAAAATAGGCATTCAGTAGAGTTTAACCTTTCACAGCATCAAACTCTAACTTCTCTTTTTACAGATGAAGAAACCAAGAGCCAGGGAGGGCAGGTGTTTTCCCCAAATCCATGTAGACTAAGGGCTGTGCCAGAACTAGACAAGGATTTCCCAATGCCTGGCTCCATTATGTGTGGGTCCTTTGCATCATCACTACAGAGTTATCAACCAGGAATCCAGTGGTCTTTCCAAAAACGCCCCAAACTGTCTTTATAGCTTTATTTTCTTTACTTTTTCTGTATGTCCTGCACCTGAGCTAAACTGAAATTTGTTGACCTAAGTCTAAACATTTTTAACCAAGCTTGTGCTGAATTATTCTACAACAATGCCCTTTGCCAACTCTTCCCATGCAGAATGTCTGCTCCCTCTGACTCTACTGCTTTAAAACCCATCTAAATGCTGTCTCCTTTTTGATAGATGGATATACTTACAGATTTATCTCAAAATTTCACAGATTTCATCAATCTGCATATACATATGAGTCTTAGTTCTAATACTCATATTTCACTTATTTACTGCCCTCACTTCAAGTAGGTGATCTCTGCCTCCTGCAAACTAATCCACATGAGTATCAACCATCCTTCTAAGACTGAGGGAAAATGCCCCAGATTTGTAGGAAAAATTTAGCTAAGTTATATGATTGAAGTTTCTCAGATAATATTCCTGTAATGTTATCTCAGGTCTTTCTCTTTGGTTTGTGAGATAAAAGCGTTTATGAAAATTGAAAGCTGGATACTGATTTCCTAATTCTATTTCTTACTGTCCAGAGGCAAAGTAGAAGAATGGGTGGGATGTTAGTGTGTGTGTGTGTGCATGCGTGTAAGGTTATGTTATTATAAAAGTAACCAAGAAAAATATCTTTGGGCTAAACATACCATAATTTATTACAAATTAAGTGGTAGAGAGACTCAGAAAGCCAGACTCAAGACTGCTGGCTAAGAATGCTGTCAGCCTAAGGAGTTTAGTATGGAAGACTTTTGCTCTAACCAGCCAGTGAGAGAAGGGGAAATTAGGAAGCATCATCCCTCATTATCACAGACAAACTAGTGACTGACTACTCACAGCAGGTAGGGCTCCCCCACCACATGCCATCTGCTGCTATCCTGAGGGAGGGATTAGGCTTTCCTCTCTTTATTTCCAGTTATCCTATTGCAATGAAGTTTTCACTTTTCCACCATCAGAAGTGTCCAAATATTAGGAGTCATACGGGGGTTCCTATAAGATGCATCCTTCTTCTCCAATAGTATGTAACACTGTGAATACTTACATCTGGGATAAAGATGCTCACAAAGGAAATTTGCTAAAAGGGCAAGTAAATAGAATGTAGACCATACATCTGTTGGGGAGAAATAGGAGATTCTCCATGAATAGTATACACTTTGAATAGGGATTTGATAAAAGTGAAAGATATGAATTTCTCTGATAAAGTGGGAAATATTGTAAGTACAAATAGAAAATTTGTGAAGTTCAGTAATGTAGTTTGGGTGTGGTTTTATATGCAAATCCTTACCTGGGCAAAATGATTCCAGCTCTGTAAATTAATTAGAAAGCACATGAATGAATGTCGGTCTTGGTTAATTGCTCATCTGGCCAAAGAACATCATGTTGCAAGTTAAGGTTTCTATGAGGAGCAGAAGAGCAGTGATGTTCAGGCTAAAGAAAGCCTCTGTTTTTATTAATTATAAGGTCAGAACTGACTTTTCTGGAATCAGAAGAGAAGCACAGGTGGAGCAGGAGCTGTCCTCTGGCAGAGATGAATGCACTCTGACATACCACGTGTGTTCTGGCATAACTCATTGCTTTCCAGGTGTCTGTGGAAAATACAACACCTCCTAGGTCTGCTGCCCGAGATGGGTTCTCACTGAACCATGCCTTTGCCCTGGTTCTCAAGTTGGAATACCCAATGACAGAAGGAGATGTGGTCAGCACCTACATAGATGGTTCCCATGTTTTTCAACATCCTGATGATGATCTGTGGACAAGATGCACATAAAGGAGAGAGAAAATTCAGGAAAAATCTGTTTTTCTGTTGTGAAATACTACTAGGAATTTCTCAGAGAAAGAACCAGATAATAAAGAAGCAAAGTGAAAGTGAAAGTGAAAGTCGCTCAGTCGGGTCCAACTCTTTGTGACCCCATGGACTGCAGCTTGCCAGGCTCCTCTGTCCATGGACTTCTCCAGGCAAGAATAGTAGAGTGGGTTGCCATTCCATTCTCCAGGGGATCTTCCTGACCCACAGATCGAACCTGGTCTCCCGCATTTCAGGCAGATTCTTTACCGTCTGAGCTACCAGGGAAGCTCAAAAACTGCTTTTAATTTTTTGATGGGAGAAACCAATTAAAAGATAAAAATTTCTCACTTTATACTAGAAATTAAAAGAAAATATTGCTTAATTATTGGTTCATTTTGTAAACTGAGATCAATGAAATGCTGTGAACAACGGCAAGAAATCAATCATAAAATAGCATAAAATTCATGGCCAGTATTGTAAATTAAAGCTTCCCTGACAGTGTTTGGTGAGGTGTCCATGCACTGGGATGCATTTCCTTGTATCACATCTCAGGATACTGAGATCCATTTATAAAGCATATTAGAGTGATCTGCTTTTCCCTGTCCACAACTCCCTGTGTTTGATTTTATGCAAATGATGACATCAAGGAAATGGTAAAGAAGATGTTACTAAGGAGCTCTGACAAACAGTAGCCTTATATTTTTAGGATTCTCCTACCTTCCATTTACTGACTCAGAGTTGGTACATACCTGTGATTGTTTGAATCCATTGATCCATTACATTGCCCTTGAAGGACCTAATCACATCTGTACAGTCATACTACCAAATCAGGGAGGAGAGAATCATCATCACATTCTTCTTTGCTTTAAAGTTTATATTGTGGCTTTGTTTATGGCTTTACTCACAAAGAATACCTTAGTCTGCATCCCCTGGAACTTTTTCACTTTTTAAATTAATTCTTTTTTAAAAAATCTCCATTCCATTTGTTCCTCTTTTACACAGCTATTCTTTATTTTCCCCCACTGATGCTGCTTCCTTTTATCTTTCTCTAATTTTCCTTTCCTTGTCCTTATCATCTCCTCCCATTTCACCAAGGATTTCCCAACCAGGTCACCTGGGCAGCTTCCTCTACCATGTATCATGTTTGGTTCTACCCTTTTCTTTTTCTTTTATGCCTCATTATTCCGAGGACCCTAATGACACTTCATCTTCTTATGGAAATACATTGAGAATAATCCACTTTGGGGTGGACAGGACAGGCATAAAAATGACTTGGAAGTCAAAAAAGCTATTTAATCAGGCTGGCTTTCATTGTACCATTGAGTTGAGAGTTTTTAAATTTTCAGAAGTAAAAGAAAAGCCTCAGTTCCTATGATCGCAGAGGCATAGCAATCTGATTTCCTAAACTGGACATGTGAACAAACAAATTATTTTATGGGTGGGAATTAATTTATATTAAAAAACATTGGAGAAAATGTTAATTCTACATAATTTGTAAAATCTTGGTTGTATGATCATCATAAGCATAAATGAAGTGCCAGTTGAGCATGGAGCCTTTATAAATCTCAGTCAATACGATATCCACATACATCTCTATTTCTGTGAATATCTATATTTTTATGTTGTTGTTTTTGGTCATTTGCTAAGTCATGTCTGACTTTTTGTGAACCCATGGACTGCAGGCTCCTGTCTTTCACTATCTCCCGGAGTTTGCTCACATTCATGTCCATTGAGTCAGTGATTCTAACCACCTCATCCTCTGCTTCCCCCTTCTCCTTTTGCCTTCAGTCTTTCCCAGCATCAGGGTATTTTCCAATGAGTCAGCTCTCCTTATCAGGTGACAAAGTATCGGAGCTTCTGCATCAGTCCTTCCAGTGAATGTTCATTTAGGACTGACTGATTTGATTTCCTTGCAGTCTAAGGGACTCTCAAGAGTCTTCTCCAGCACCACAATTGGAAAGCATCGACTCTTTGGTGCTCAGCTTTCTTTATGGTCCAGCTCTCTTATATGTATATGACTACTGGAAAAACCATAGCTTTGACTATTATGGACCTTTGTTAGCAAAGTGTCTGCTTTTTAAAACAATGTCTATATTTGTCATAGCTTTTATTCCAAGGAGCAAGTGTCTTTTAATTTTATCACTGCAGTCACTGTCCACAGTGATTTTGGAGGTCAAGAAAATAAAATCTGTCACTGTTTCCACTTTTTCCCCTTCTATTTGCCATGAAGTGATGGGACTGGGAGCCACGATCTTAGTGTTTTTTTTTTTTTTCATGTTAAGTTTCAAGCTAGCTTTTTCACTCTCCTCTTCCACCCTCATCAAAAGGGTCAAGGGTAGGGAGGAGCAGAAGATAAAAGATATAGGTTAGGATGACAGCCCTATTGATCTCTGCTCCTGTGGCGCAGGTAGGAAAACTGATGGGCTCAGAGGAGGGAACTATCCTGAGGATTCCAATTTTAGACCCCACTTGGTTCCTCAGGAGAATTGGCCAAACCATAAAAGGAGAAAAAAAGAGCAATGCAATGAAGGGAGAAACAAGGTAACAAGATTGTTATTGATGAGGAGTGATAGAGTTCCAGTTCAAACTGGAAAACCTAGAATTGCAGTAGATTCTTTCAGTATGTTTAGCAATTTCTCTCAGTCACATCTTAGAGATATGAGAAGTGTTAGAGAAAGAAGATGAGGTTTAGTCAGAGCTAGGAACTGGGAAAGCAGGTACAGAAGAGGATTGGGGAGGTTGAAAAATCTAGGGACCCGGGAGTATGGCTTAGAAATGGGTGAGCAAAGATCATAGCAAGGAAAATGCAAATGTGCAAATCTCTGGAAATAAGAGGCTGAACATTGTGTGATGGCAAATGAGTGTTTGTTTGGATGTGACAAGTGCACGAGGTGGCAATTTACCAGAGAGGGCAGATTTTAGATTGAGAACCTTGGAAATGGTTCCAAAGATGATTAAGTAGTGGGTATAACTATGCTGCATGTTGAATAAATGAAGCAGAAGTGAAGGGCATTACATTTGAGGAAGTTAAAATGAAGCCAGATTCAGAGATGAGTCATTACTGAGGATGTTGAAGCTGCCAAAAAAGGGATTACGATTGAAAAGAAAATTGAGCCAATGCTGAAGTCATTGAGGAAAGGGGAAGTATGATGACATAGGAAGTGTAATAGGGCATGTGTCAACTAGGTCTTTGGCATAAAATTTCTTAAATAATGAATTGATATTGGTAAACTATGGCTGTCTTTTCTCAATATAATATATACTTGAATATTATAGAATTTGAAAATATATATAGCCAAAAATTTAACTCATCTGCATGCCCTCACTTTGAGAAAACTGCTGTTAATAATTTTTTTTAATTTTCCATAATATATTGTAGCTTTTAAAATTTATGTTGCATATTGGAGTATAGTTGATTAACAATGTTAATTTCAGGTGTATAGCAAAGTGATTCAGTTGTACATACTCCTTGGAAGGAAAGTTATGACCAACCTAGATAGCATATTGAAAAGCAGAGATATTACTTTGCCAACAAAGGTCCGTCTAGTCAAGGCTATGGTTTTTCCTGTGGTCATGTATGGATGTGAGAGTTGGACTGTGAAGAAAGCTGAGCACTGAAGAATTGATGCTTTTGAACTGTGGTGTTGGAGAAGACTCTTGAGAGTCCCTTGGACTGCAAGGAGATCCCACCAGTCCATCCTAAAGGAGATCAGTCCTGGGTGTTCATTGGAAGGACTGATGCTAACGCTGAAACTCCAATACTTTGGCCACCTCATGTGAAAAGTTGACTCATTGGAAAAGACCCTGATGCTGGGAGGGATTGGGGGCAGGAGGAGAAAGGGATTACAAGAGGATGAGATGGCTAGATGGCATCACTGACTCCATGCACATGAGTTTGAGTGAACTCCGGGAGTTGGTGATGGACAGGGAGGCCTCAGTTCAGTTCAGTTCAGTCACTCAGTCGTGTCCGACTCTTTGCGACCCCATGATTCGCAGCACGCCAGGCCTCCCTGTCCATCACCAACTCCCAGAGTTCACTCAGACTCACGTCCATTGAGTCAGTGATGCCATCCATCCATCTCATCCTCTGTCGTCCCCTTCTCCTCCTGCCCCCAACCCCTCCCAGCATCACAGTCTTTTCCAATGAGTCAACTCTTCGCATGAGGTGGCCAAAGTACTGGAGTTTCAGCTTTAGAATCATTCCTTTCAAAGAAATCCCAGGGCTGATCTCCTTCAGAATGGACTGGTTGGATCTCCTTGCAGTCCAAGGGACTCGCAAGAGTCTTCTCCAACACCACAGTTCAAAAGCATCAATTCTTCGGTGCTCAGCCTTCTTTACAGTTCAACTCTCACATCCATACATGACCACTGGAAAAACCATAGCCTTGACTAGACAGACCTTTGTTAGCAAAGTAATGTCTCTGCTTTTGAATATGAGTCCTGGCGTGCTGCAATTCATGGGGTCGCAAAGAGTTGTACACGACTGAGCAACTGAACTGAATTGATACATGTATCTATTCTTTTTCAATTTCTTTTCCCATTTAGCTTATTACAGAGTATTGAGCAGAATTCCCTGTGCTATACAGTAGGACCTTGTTGGTTATCTATTTATATATATAGCAGTATGTACGTGTCAATTCCAAGCTAACCACCCCCACCCCCATCCCCCTGGTAACCAGAACTTTGTTCTCTAAGTCACTGAATCTGTTTCTGTTTTGTAAACAAGTTCATTTGTATCATTTTATTGTATTCCATATATAAGCAATATCATATGGTATTTGTCTTTGTCTGACTTACTTCATTTAGTATGATAATCTCTAGGCCCATCTATGTTGCTGCACATGGCATTATTTTTTTCCTTTTTATGACTAACATTCCATCTTATATATGTACCACATCTTCCTTAATACTGTAGATTTTTAATGAAATATTCATGTTTGAGAATTAAGCTTTAACATTCAAAGAAGTACAAGTCTGCCTTTTTCTTGTCTTTTAACAATGAATTGCCTTCATCTCACAGTTACATTGGTCTGACAAATTGTATTCAGTAGATTCTTAGAGACTTTCATTCAGATATTACTCTCTTTCTGTGAAAAGTAGGCCATAGAATTTTCTCTGGCCTTGCCTAATTCATTTTTTCAACAAATAAAACTGCCAGTTAGATCTCACCAATCCTGAAGACATCTTGGTGAACACAATAGAAAGCATCTTTCTGTATTCAAAGAGTTTATATCCCTCTGAGACCAATAACAAGGTGGTTTCTGTCAGTTTTGGTAACTATGATAAGTAACTAAGCAAGGTGATATGACTGAGGGTACCTGGGGATGGATGGTGGTGGCCATGCTGTTAGATTATCAAGAAAGACCGCTCAGAGGGAGATGAGCCTGATGGATGGGATAAAGCCAGCCAAGCACAAAGAAGGAGAAAACAGGTGTTCATCAGAAGAGACGTCATCTACAAAGGCCTGAGGTGTGAGATTGTAGTGTTGGAGGGATGTGGAGGGACAGAAATGGCCAGTGTATGGAAAGCATGAGAGGTAGGCCCTTGGCAAATCAAGTAGTATCTCATTGACCACTTGTGTATATCATTCTATGAGAAACAGGTGGTCACTGCAGGGTGGCCTGGGGAATCAGAAGATCACTGTGGACTGATGAATTTGCTTTCTTCTTCACTGAGAAAACTGAAGCAATTATAAGATAAACCCCACCCACTCCCCCCAGCATTTGTACCCACATAGTTTCCTTTCCCTCCATAACCACAGATTATCTGTTCCTGCTCCAAGTATAAACCCTCCACTTTCATTCTTGGCTGCAGTCTTTCACATATTCAAGGTCAAACCTCCAGCCCATTAAGAATTCTGCTCTCCCTGTTGGGCCATTTCTATCAGCATACATCATTTTATCTTATTTGATTATTAAAAAAAAATCTTCTTTGGTCTCTACTTACCTTCCATCTATTGTTTCACCTCTCATTTTCCTTCACAGCAAAACGTATTGAAAAAGTTGCTTATATTCACTATCTCTAATTCCTCTTCTCTCATCCTCTCATGAATCCATTTGAGTCAGGCTTAGACACTCATAACTTAAACTTTTATTGCACAAATATGAATGACTGCCATAGTGCTAATTCAACTTTTAGTCCTCCTCTTATTAGACTTATCATCTTTGAAAATTTGCTTCATTTGACTTCTAGGGCATCAAATCTTCATAGCTAACTGATTGCTGTTTCTCTGTCTCCATGGTTGGTTTTCTGCTTCTATTCCAGACAGCTTAAGATTGACATCTCAGTATTTGGGTCCTTAAACTTTTTCCCTTTTCTACCCACATTCACTCTATTTTTGCATTCTCATCCATTTTAAATGTCATCTATATGATGATGACTTTCCAAAGTATATCTCAAGCCAGGATGTCTTGAAATTCCAAAATTTATTCAAATTGCATAATTGATATCTCCACTTGGTTGTCTGATCAACATTTCGAACTTGCCAACATGAATCTTTTAATTTGAATTATAGTTGATTTATAATGCTGTGTAAGTTTCATGTGTTCAGCACAGTGATTCAGTTAAAATATATATATATGTACATGTATTATATATTTTTTCAGATTCTTTTCCCTTATAAGATATTACAAAATATTGAGTATAGATCCCTATGCTATACAGTAGTACTTGTTGGCTATTTTAGATATAGTAGTATGTATATGTTAATCCTAAACTCCTACTTTATCCCTCCCACCTTTCCCCTTTGATAACCATAAGTTTTTCTAGGTCTGCAAGTTTATTTCTGTTTTGTAAATAAGTTTATTTTAGTTTTTTCTTAGATTCCATGTATGAGCAGTATCATATGACATTTGTCTTTTTCTCTGGCTTACATCAGTTAGTATGATAATATCTAGATCCATCCCTGTTGCTGCAAATGGTATTAATTCATTCTTTTTTATGGCTGAGTAACACACACACACATCTCTTTCTCCTCCTGCCTTCAATCATCCCCAGCATCAGGGTCTTTTCCAGTGAGTCAGTTCTTTGCATCCGGTGGCCAAAGTATTGGAGTTTCAGCATCAGTCCTTCCAATGAATATTCAGGATTGATTTCCTTTAGGTTTGACTGGTTTGATCTCCTTGCAGTCCAAGGGACTTTCAAGAGTCTTCTCCAACACCACAGTTCAAAAGCATCAATTCTTCGGCGCTCAGTATTATGTTAGAGAATGTTCTAATTTCTTCTCTTACATGTAACTGTCCAGTTTTTCTACCACCACTTATTGGGGAGACTGTCTTTTCTCCATGGTGTATTCTTGCCTCCTTTGTTGGCCAGCTCCAGTGGTCCCAAGTAGCTCCTGTGTACCAGGCCCAGCCTCTGCAACCCTAGCTTTAATTCTAGCTCATACACACACACCCAGGTCCTTGGCCTAGCCATGTGCATGGCCAGTTCCCACAGACACAGCCTACAATTCAGTTCCTGAGGCTTCAGGTCACAGGCTGACTCCTATAGTTACAAGTCCAGTCTTGTTCTAACTCTAAGCCAGCCCTCATGTCCTCAGGTTCCAGGTCAATGCTCACAATACCAGGTTCCTGGAACATCCAAGTACTGGACCGAACACTAAATATGCAGATGCGGGGCCCACCCAGTAGTCCATGCACCTGGACTGCTTATGCCCCCTGTACTCAGGGTCCTTGTCAGTGCACATAGATACAGGTCCAAGGGCCATTACCATAGGCTCAAATGCCAGGCCTGCACCCGTAAAACTGGTTTCAAGACTTACCCAGTGGATAAAACCAGTCCAGATAGTCACGGTAGTCAACTACTTCCTTGAATATACAGACACTATGATTCATAAGGATCATGATAATTAAGGAAATAAGACACCACCAAGGAAAACCAGTGTCTATGAACTGTCTGACAAAGAGTTCAGGCTTATCCTATTAAGGAAACACACTGTACTACAAGAAAACGAAGATAGACAACTAAATAAAGTTAGAAAAACAATGCATAAACAAAATGGGAAGTTCAACAAAGAAATAGAAATTGTTTAAAAGAACAAATAGACATCCTTGAGTCAAAGAACATAAGGACAATGAAAAAATTCAGTAAAGAGATATAAGAACAGACTCAACCAAGCAGAAGAATTTGTGAACTAGAAGACATGTCATTTGAAATCATCTAGTCAGAGAAGCAAAACGAATGAAAGAGAGTGAAGAAAACTTACATGAATTATGAGATGCCATTAACAGAACCAGTTTCTACATCACAGAACCCCAGAAATGGAAGAGACAGAGAAAAGAGCAAAAAACTTATCAAAAGAAATTAGAGCTGAGAACTTCCCAAATTTGGGAAGAGATTTGGACATTGAAATTCATGAAGATAATAAGTCACTCCAGGTATTCAACCCAAGATGATCTTCTCCAAGACGTATAATAAAGCTGTCTAAAATTGAAGAGTGATGTTCATGAGATCCATTTCTGACCATGCAACTACTCTGTTCAAAACCCTCTCAGCTTTCTAACTAGATTCTCTCAGATTAAAACTCCAAATCCATGTAGAGACATACAACACTCATACCGTCTCCCCCTTATTGATTTTCTGATGCCATCTCTTACTTCTTTCTGCTTCATTTGCTCTGCTCTAGCCTCCCTAGCCTTCTTGCCATGTTCATGGTAGTCATGTTCCCCCTTCCAAGTCTTTGCTTAGCTTGTTCCCTGTCCTGAAATAGTCCTTTGCTTAGTTCCACAGCTGTTACTCTCATTCATTCCAGGCATTTGCTCAAAATGTCATCTTGCTGCTGTGGCCTCCGCTGACTCATGCTTTTTTTCTTTTCCTTTCAGTTTTATTGACATATAACTGACATGCAATAATTGAGTTTAAGGTGTACAGCCTTATGACTTTACTCATATATATATCAAAATGATCATGACAGCAAACTTAGTTCACATCCCTGACTCTAGCCTTTAAAATTACTGCGCACTCTTGCTTCTTTCTCTGTTCTATGTTTTCTGTGGCACTTTTGGCACTTTTCATACTTTATGTACAGATAGCCTTAAACCCTGGAGATGGCAATGGCAACCCACTCCAGTACTCTTGCCTGGAAAATCCCATGGACGGAGGAGCTTGGTAGGCTGCAGTCCATGCGGTCACTAAGAGTTGGGCATGACTGAGCGACTTCACTTTCACTTTTCACTTGCATGCATTGGAGAAGGAAATGGCAACCCACTCCAGTGTTCTTGCCTGGAGAATCCCAGGGACGGGGGAGCCTGGTGGGCTGCCGTCTATGGGGTCACACAGAGTTGGACACAACTGAAGCAACTTAGCAGCAGCAGCCTTAGACCCTAGTCAATGTTCAATTTAAAGCCATGCTAAACTCCTAAAATGCAACAACTTTCTCATCCATAAATTTCTTATTGCCTGAAATAGTCTTGAAGTAAATCTCAGCTATGAGTGGAGGACTTGATAAGAGTTGGCATCTTCTACTTCAGGCCTGGGTCACGAGCCATACTGGCTTTCTCTAGCGACATGACCCTATTTGCTCACCTCTTCATCCTGGTCTCCCTCAGTCCTGACCATCATATACATGGATGCTTCCCAACCTATGGAGGAGCATATTTTGTCAGAGTAGAATCCAGGCACAGAGAGTAATCCTAGAACTAATACAGAAAGATACTCCCATTCGAAGCAGGTATTCTAGGTGAGTTTAGGAGTTCTATGATCAAGGTCACCCTCAAAGCATGTAGACTGTAGTGTAAAGAAGAATGGGGCATTCTGTGATAAGAAGACACTTGATAATGTGATACTATGATGATGCCTTCTGACCCTACCAGCTCAGGATAATTAAGGACTACTTGGATATGCAAGTCTGTGCCAGCAAACACATACAAATATGTCTTGGGCCGCCATTGAATGCTACGACTTCTTAACCAATTGCCAAGTAGGTAACCAAATCCCTGCCTCAACAAGCTAGAATGTAAGAAAGCAAGAACTGCCCACCACAAAGAGTTCACTGGCAAAAGATCATCATAGCATCCAGTCTGGTTTGCAGCTGACCAAGACACTTTGGTATGGCTAGGAGACATTCTCATGTAAAATATTCCAAAGTCACTTGGAATCAGCCCCATGGAAAGCAGTTTCCTGCTGGGGTATGTTTTCAGAGAAAATAGTTGTATTCTTATGTTCAAATATAACAGCTTTTCCCTAGTAGTACTTAACCCATCAGGGATTCCCTCTTTCCTCTAGGTTCTGTTTCCTCCTTGGTTTTGCTCCTGCAACTGGCTTTTAAGTCAAATCCCCAGCTTCCTTTTCTCAGAAATGTAAGGAATTCAGACAGATGGGAGGGATGAAAGGCTGCAGTCACTAAGCTCTTGAGAATCAGAAGGAAAAGATGACAAAAACAGGGAAATGAGAGATATAATATGTTAGCATATTACACATTGCACTGGGTTGGCCAAAATGTTCATTCAGAGTTTTCCTTAAGATATTACAAAAAACCTAAATGAACCTTTTGACCAACCCAGGAGTTGGGTTGGACCTGCTAGTAGGATGTGTTTTTTTGCATGAAGTTTTCCCACAGTAAATGATAGTTACTCTCTGGATAGCCTCTGAGGCCATTATTATCATGATTTTTAACTTTATAAGTTTCATAGAATGTTTTTCCAAGTGAAAGTACCTCAATTCTATCTGACTTGTGCACACACAGTGTAGCTGTTCCTGCCATTTCTCAGAAGTCTCTGGCAAGGCCATGCTGTTTTAATACCAACTTCAAAGTATTCTTATAACTTATCTTCTGACCACCCCTACCCCCCGGCCCCTGCTCCATTGCCTGTGTTGCCTCCAGCCTCAACTTGGTACCATCAAGGACCTGTAAGATAAAGTTGTGAAGCAAACAAGTTTAATCAAAAGCATTCTAAGTCTCTTCTTGGTAATCACCTTTTGTTCTAGAGTAGCTATTTTTAGTGTAAAAATTTTTTTTTTGCCTTTATTCTGATGACCTACATGTTTAACCAATTGATTATACTTTGCATGAAAATCAAAGTGTTCTCTTTCCAGTTTACTTTTGCTATCAGTGCAATGCAAAATCTATTTCCCTGAATTAGGTTGCATTTCATTCATCTTTTATACATGAAATTGTAATGGTTCAAGGTTAATGATCTTTAAAGAAAATGTGTTGCGTACATTGTAACTACCTTATTTCAAAAATATTCCTGAAAATAATGATTATTTCTAGCAGTATGAAAATGTGACATGTTTAAATCTTGGTAAAGTTGACTGAACTTTGCTTAGATTCAGTCAACAAAATGATTATTGAATACCTTTCTAAATAAAGTGTTTGGGATATTTCAGAATTGAATTAGTAAATTACAGATTTGCTTCTTTTAATGCAAGTGAATATAGTTTCTTTTAGAGAGACAGATGGGCTTCCCTGATAGCTCAGCTGGTAAAGAAGCTACGTGCAATGCAGGAGACCCTGGTTCTATTCCTGGGTCAGGAAGATCTGCTGGAGAAGGGATAGGCTGTCCACTCCAGTATTCTTGGGCTTCCCTTGTGGTTCAGCTGATAAAGAATCCACCTGCAATGAGGGAGACCTGGGTTTGATCCCTGGGTTGGGAAGATCCCCTGGAAAAGGGAACGGCCACCAACTCCTGTATTCTGGCCTGGAGAACTCCATGGACTGTATAGTTCATGTGGTCGCAAAAAGTCGGTCATGACTCAGCAACTTTCACTTTCAGAGAGCCAGATAGATATAAAGTACTAAAGAAGTTCAGAGGAGGGAGAGTGTTACTGGATAGAGTACTAGCCCAGTTCTCTTTTATCATCTTTCATACCTAGCTCTACTATATCTAGATCATGTCATTAGTTAATTGTTTCTTCATTTATCCAAACATATATTCAGACCTACAGTGTACAGGCAATGTACTAGATACTGAGGATGTAAAATGAATATAGCACCATTGCTTCCTTTATAGTGTTCAGTCTAATGGATCAGATAGTCATGGAAATAAATCATTACGACACAGTGTTGTGTTATGCCAAAAGTGTGTGCAAAACTCTGAGAGACAAAGGAGAGAATAATAGCTCCACCTTCTGCCAAGGGTCATAGCATAGTATGCTGGTGAAATCTTAAAAAGGAAATTGGCATTTGCACCGAGCCTGGACAATTTGAAGGTCAAATAACACGCAGTTTGTCGGGTGGATAGAAGAAGAAAAAATTCAACAAAAGGAATTACAAGAGCAAAGTCACTGTTATAAGCTATATATTTGCATTCCAAAAACTAGACCTGTTGTCTTCAAATATACTTTAAAAATAATTTAAATGTCTCATTTATTTTTTAACAGAGCCCTTGAACTAACTCTAAACTCAGAAAATGATTTACCTGGTCACAGACAACCAAGAAAACAGTCAAATTGTTAAAAGGAAAAGTTAAACCGAGTTTGACTGACACTTGTCTATTTAAAAATAAGTATATTTAAAGGATAAAACAGCCTATATTTTATTGCTATTGATTTGTATGGCTATTGATGTTTATTTTAAGCTTTACTTTAATAGTTCTAAGATGTAAGAAAGTAGAGGATAAGTGAAATCTCCTGAATAACAAGAATGATAGTAAATAAATTCTTGTTCCCCCCACAGATTTAGCAGCATTTACACCCCACCAATTTCTGCTCAGTGCTTGCACACATGTGGGATGTACAAACAGTTCCCTGGTCATACTGTCCACCACACAGCTGCCACCAGAACACGTGGATCCCCCAATTCTGACTGTCCTGGATTCTAGAACTGTACACATTCAGTAAGTAGAGACATCGTCCCTATCACACACTGGTTCATGCAAGAATCCCAGTGAGTTCAATCAAGGGAAGGGTTTGTGACATAAAATTAATTTTATTGTGATTAAATGCACAGAAGTGATTAGTTCAGTGGTTCTGGGAATCTTTGATTATCATTTGCCAACTTAATTTCCATTTTGTCTTTATGCAATCAAGCTGAGCCACACATGTACATAGATTCTGTGCAAACTTCAAAAAGGAAAAAACTGACCACTTACATGACTGCCCTGGGCTTTTTTTTTATGTGAGGCATTATTTGCAATAATTTGGAATAGCATAATTTATTTTTTCTTTTTGATTATAAAATAGGACTGTCTTGCTCCCCTGAAGTTGAAGTCAGAGAGATGCTTTCATATACTGGCATGTTCAGATAATTTTTGATAATACCGATTATTATCCATTTCTTAATATGTGAGGTACAAGGTATATTGCAGTACTTCACTGAAGCTTAAAAGACCTCTGTTCCCACTAGTTAGTACTTGTTTACATTAATCACTCTTCATCTTGGTTTTCTCACCAGTGAAAGAGTTTGAATTGAAGATACTATGATGCTCATTCAAGCTGACAAACACTGGGATTTCATATCCCATTGTTCCAAGTGTAAACTCCCCTGTTGGCTTTCACTGTGTCCCAAGCTGAGCCCACTTTATATACCTTAAAAAATTTCCCTCTACTCTAAGTATTTCACGATTTACCAATTTCTGTCTGTTCCACACCTTGTGCTACACATTCCCCCTGACACTTTTTAGCCCTCATCTGGAATACCCTCTAGTTTCCCTTCTGGCTACCAATTCCAGTCCATCAAGGATATGATCTTATGTATCCAGGTAGTGTGTCACTTCATTCCAGGAATCTTAATTTGCTCCTTACTTCAGCCTTTCCAATCTCAACTTTTCTTCAATAGTTGCATACTGAAACTCTGTGTTAGATTGCTGCATCTTTCTGTGACATGAAAATTATACTATTATCTTTCCCTCTCATTTCTCAGAAGTTCTCAGACATTCTCCTTCTCCCAATTGTTGTTCCACGGCCTGAGTTCAAAATCAAGCACTCACTCCTACATTTTTTGTATTATTAGCTAATTAAGATGATAAATAACTAGAAAGCAGGCACTATGTCTTATTTCTGTACCATTCAGAATAGACATCTAATTACTACTTGGTATTTTTTAAGTGAATTACTGTTGAGCTCTCAGTGTGTTTCTTTACAATGGCATAAATCCAAGCTCGTATGTGTCTTTAAAAAATCCTGCACATTTCAGATTTGACTTGAATGTATGATGATTATAATGCTATTTTTTTTTATTCCCAGGTGGAAACAACCAAGAAAAGTAAATGGAATTCTGGAGCGCTATATGTTATATATTTCAAATCACACACATGATTTTACAGTTTGGGATGTCATCTATAACAGCACAGAACTTTTTCAGGATCACACTCTGCAGTACCTTTTACCTGGTAATAAATATCTCATCAAACTGGCAGTAAGTTTGCTTTATTTTTATCACTTTGTCTGTCCTCATCACTCTCCTTGCTGCTTCCCTTTTGTCTCATCTTCTCTCCATCTCTCACTCTAAAAAAAACCAAAAATCTCTTGTATTGCTATTTACACTGAAAACTCGCTTCACATGCAAAGTGAAAATATTTCTGATCTAATACCTACATATTTATATTTTGTTATGCAAAATGATAGAATAACCATCTGAAACAGGAGATTTTTCCAAATCTAATTTGGGGTTATCAGAAATTATTTCTTTTTTTATTATTTGTAGAATGTTATAATTGTTGAGGGTTTTTCAGAAAATGCTTGGATTACTAGGGCTATTTCCTGATGGGGCTTGTATTCATTCAAAAAGCAATGCATGGTATGAACATGTAGGTCTTATATTTTTAAATTAAGATTTAAATGACCCTCAAATATTCTTGATTGTTATTATATTCTGGTTTACATTACATTTCTATCTCAAAATAACAGTCACTTAATAAAACCCTAGAATCAACATAGTTTAGACAGGCAATAGCATTTTTTTTAATGCAAAATAGTACTTTTACACAAAGATCTTTTAAAAGACCTTGATATTACTGTGGAATTTATACTCAGTAGTTTCCTTTGTTTTTTTGATGAAATATAATCTTTTTTAAGTTTAATAGCATATCTGAAAATAACTGAATATAAACATGAGATTGTCCCTATTTGTTTTAAACACACTCTTCATTTTATAGCAATACCTATATAAGGATATTTGCTTTGATAAATGCCATAGAAAATATTCTGCTCTTGATTATGAATAAATTTACATTTATGTAGACACTGTGTATGCATTCATTTTACTTAACATGCTCTTGAATGCTCTAAATATTATACCACGAGAAAATAAACTACATTGAACTGTTGCTAACTGTCTGACCTGACACCACATAACAAGGGCAATCAGACAATGTTAAAAATTCTTTTCAGAACTGTCTCCATGCGCCTAGGTGTTCAGCACACAGATGGGTTTCTGAATCAGCAATTTAATTTCTTAGCTTTTTCGCCCAAGATATAAGAAGTGTATTAACTTGATTTTCAAAAGCTAATACAGAAATCCACATCACTTCAAAACAGTGGTGATATCAAAATAAGAAAAGCCCCTGTTGCTTAGAAACAACCAAAATTAAACAGAAATTGTGTTACTCTTGGCTTTTATTAGAAGGAGGCCAAGAGTATGAAACACAGACAATTTTTAGGATATTTTGCACAGTAAATGAAGACCCACCTGAATCTCCTATGTTTTATAAGTCTGTAATACCTTGAAAAATAAATACAATTAGATTGGGAGTCCACTTTCTTGAATATTAATTCAGATTTGCCACTAACTGAATGACCTGAAAAATTCACTTAATTGCACTGAGTCTTATGTTCTTCAAGCCTAAAATTAGGACTTTGAATTAAGTGATTTTTAATGTATCTTTGAGCCCTAAAATTCTATGATGCTAAAAAGTTGACCCCAAATAATATTCTGTGAAGTCAAAGGAGACCTGTCAGCCACTGAATAATGTCGATGCAAGATGTCATAAAGATGCAAGAGTCTTTGCCCTAAGTCTTGTTAGGAAAGTAAATTTGCTCATATTATTTTTGATTTCACTGTGTTTTTAGGGCAGAATATACACTGACGTATTTTCAAAAAGTATTCAACTAAAAGGTTTTTTACTTTAACTCTGTTAACAGGTAAATTAAATGAACCAGAACATTTTAGGTTCATCTTGGTTAATTGAGGAACTTGTGTATATTTCACGCTTTCAACAGGATAACTGGCTTTCAAAGTCATTAGATTAATAGATGGAGATCAGGTTCTCAGCCAAGTGGAGCTGCCTTTGTAGATAATCTTAGCATATTGACTGAGGACTAGGAAACAAAACATACAGATATAAAGCATTTAGGCAGGCATTAGAGAAAAATACATGCGGGTTCCATATGATTTACTCCAGACTGGAGCAGGTATGTTACTTCATGTGGTTTCGTGTAGTTTTCCCTGTTGTTGTTCAGTCGCTAAGTTGTGTCTGACTCTTTGTGATTCCATGGACCGCAGCATGCCAGGCTTCCCTGTCCCCCACTATCTCCTGGAGTTTGCTCAAGCTCGTATCCATTGAGTCGGTGATCCTATCCAACCATTTCAACCTCTGTCACCCACTTCTCCTGCCCTCATCCCTTTCCCAAGGTCTTTTCCAATGAGTTTCGCATCAGGTGGCCAAAGTATTGGAGCTTCAGCTTCAGTGTCAGTCCTTCCAATGAATATTCAGAATTGAATTCCTTTAAGATTGAAAGTGAAAGTCACTCAGTCCTGTCTGATTGGTGTCTAACTCTTTGTGACCCCACGGACTATACAGTCCATGGAATTCTCCAGGCCAGAATACTAGAGTGGGTAGCCTTTCCCTTCTCCAGGGGATCTTCCCAACCCAGAGATCAAACCTAGGTCTCCCATATTGTGGGGGGATTCTTTACCAGCTGATCCACAAGGAAAGCACTAGAATACTGGAGTGGGTAGCTTATTCCTTCTCCAGTGAATCTTCCTTACCCATGAATAGAACCAGGGTCTCCTGCATTGTAGGCGGATTCTTTACCAACAGAGCTATCAGGGAAGCCCTTCCTTTAGGATTGACTGGTTTTATCTCTTTGCTGTGCAAGGGACTCTCAAGAGTCTTCTCCAGCACCATATTTTGAAAGCATCAATTCTTTGGCACTTAGCCTTCTTTATGGTCCAACTCTCACATCTGTATATGACTTTTCCAAAGGTTTGGAAAAACCATAGCTTTGACTATATGGTCATTTGACAGAAAAGTTAGGTCATAATTTAATATGTTCTCTAGGATTGCCACAGCTTTCCTTCCAAGGAGCAAGCATCTTTTAATTTCATGGCTACAGTCACCACCCACAGTGATTTTGGAGCCCGGGAAAATAAAATCTGTCACTGTTTCCACTTTCCCCCACTTTGATTTGCCATGAAGTGATGGGACAGGATGCCATGATCTTAGGCTTTTTAATGTTATATTACAAAATCCAAAGGGGTAGAGACTGCATATTTAAAAGTTCTGTCTGCAGAATTAAGCATAGTATCTGGAAACGAAGCTCATGATTGATCCTTGAATGAATGAATGAACACTGAGAATATTTATTTCACAGAGAATCTGAGACCTGATATGAATCAAGTAACTTGCTGTAAAATGTCAGAGTTAGGGACTGCATGTTTCCAAATATATGCTCTTTGTCCTAGAAGAAATAGCATAATATTTTGCTGCATTTAACAAATGGTATTACAAAGTGTCATAATTCCTAGTAAAAATTGTAAGCCAGCAATTAAATAAGGAGGCTAGTAAGACAGGCAGGTATCAAGGTATATATGGTTTGATAAGTCATATTACTACTAGACATTTGCCTCTTGATGAAGTTTGTGTTCAATATATTTCCTGGACAGATTCTTAGAGATGATGAGCTTTAAATTTTCAAAAGATCATTTCTAGATAACATGGCCTTTTTCTTTTCCTTCATATGTTAAAATATGCTACATTCTTAACATTATCAGACCCTACTTACCTGAAAACAAACTGTTGTAAAAGAAAATGCTAGTTTTGGATGTTCTTAATATTCATAATTTCAAAAATAATTGATACACTTGTATTAGTTATGCATTTTATTGTACCAAAGTTGAATCTCCTATTGGGACTGGATATTCTTCATTGCAGGGTAGTAGTATGACTGTTCAATTTATTTATTTATTTTTAAATTTTATTTTGTTTTTAAACTTTACATAATTATATTAGTTTTGCCAAATATCAAAATGAATCCGCCACAGGTATACATGTGTTCCCCATCCTGAACCCTCCTCCCTCCTCCCTCCCCATTCCATCCCTCTGGGTCGTCCCAGTGCACCAGCCCCAAGCATCCAGTATCGTGCATCGAACCTGGACTGGCAACTCGTTTCATACATGATATTTTACATGTTTCAATGCCATTTTCCCAAATCTTCCCACCCTCTCCCTCTCTCACAGAGTCCATAAGACTGTTCTATATATCAGTGTCTCTTTTACTGTCTCGTACACAGGGTTATTGTTACCATCTTTCTAAATTCCATATATATGCGTTAGTATACTGTATCGGTGTTTTTCTTTCTGGCTTACTTCACTCTGTATAATAGGCTCCAGTTTCATCCACCTCATTAGAACTGATTCAAATGTATTCTTTTTAATGGCTGAGTAATACTCCATTGTGTATATGTACCACTGCTTTCTTATCCATTCATCTGCTGATGGACATCTAGGTTGCTTCCATGTCCTGGCTATTATAAACAGTGCTGCGATGAACATTGGGGTACACATGTCTCTTTCCCTTCTGGTTTCCTCAGTGTGTATGCCCAGCAGTGGGATTGCTGAATCATAAGGCAGTTCTATTTGCAGTTTTTTAAGGAATCTCCACACTGTTCTCCATAGTGGCTGTACTAGTTTGCATTCCCACCAACAGTGGAAGAGGGTTCCCTTTTCTCTACACCCTCTCCAGCATTTATTACTTGTAGACTTTTGGATCGCAGCCATTCTGACTGGTGTGAAATGGTACCTCATAGTGGTTTTGATTTGCATTTCTCTGATAATGAGTGATGTTGAGCATCTTTTCATGTGTTTGTTAGCCATCTGTATGTCTTCTTTGGAGAAATGTCTATTTAGTTCTTTGGCCCATTTTTTGATTGGGTCATTTATTTTTCTGGAGTTGAACTGTAGGAGTTGCTTGTATATTCTCGAGATTAGTTGTTTGTCAGTTGCTTCATTTGCTATTATCTTCTCCCATTCTGAAGGCTGTCTTTTCACCTTGCTAATAGTTTCCTTTGATGTGCAGAAGTTTTTAAGGTTAATTAGGTCCCATTTGTTTATTTTTGCTTTTATTTCCAATATTCTGGGAGGTGGGTCATAGAGGATCCTGCTGTGATTTATGTCAGAGAGTGTTTTGCCTATGTTCTCCTCTAGGAGTTTTATAGTTTCTGGTCTTACATTTAGATCTTTAATCCATTTTGAGTTTATTTTTGTGTATGGTGTTAGAAAGTGTTCTAGTTTCATTCTTTTACAAGTGGTTGACCAGTTTTCCCAGCACCACTTGTTAAAGAGATTGTCTTTAATCCATTGTATATTCTTGCCTCCTTTGTCAAAGATAAGGTGTCCATATGTGCGTGGATTTATCTCTGGGCTTTCTATTTTGTTCCATTGATCTATATTTCTGTCTTTGTGCCAGTACCATACTGTCTTGATAACTGTGGCTTTGTAGTAGAGCCTGAAGTCAGGTAGGTTGATTCCTCCAGTTCCATTCTTCTTTCTCAAGCTCGCTTTGGCTATTCGAGGTTTTTTGTATTTCCATACAAATTGTGAAATTATTTGTTCTAGCTCTGTGAAGAATGCTGTTGGTAGCTTGATAGGGATTGCATTGAATCTATAGATTGCTTTGGGTAGTATACTCATGTTCACTATATTGATTCTTCCAATCCATGAACATGGTATATTTCTCCATCTGTTAGTGTCCTCTTTGATTTCTTTCACCAGTGTTTTATAGTTTTCTATATATAGGTCTTTAGTTTCTTTAGGTAGATATATTCCTAAGTATTTTATTCTTTCCGTTGCAATGGTGAATGGAATTGTTTCCTTAATTTCTCTTTCTGTTTTCTCATTATTAGTGTATAGGAATGCAAGGGATTTCTGTGTGTTGATTTTATATCCTGCAACTTTACTATAGTCATTGATTAGTTCTAGTAATTTTCTGGTGGAGTCTTTAGGGTTTTCTATGTAGAGGATCATGTCATCTGCAAACAGTGAGAGCTTTACTTCTTCTTTTCCAATTTGGATTCCTTTTATTTCTTTTTCTGCTCTGATTGCTGTGGCCAAAACTTCCAAAACTATGTTGAATAGTAATGGTGAAAGTGGGCACCCTTGTCTTGTTCCTGACTTTAGAGGAAATGCTTTCAATTTTTCACCATTGAGGATAATGTTTGCTGTGGGTTTGTCATATATAGCTTTTATTATGTTGAGGTATGGTCCTTCTATTCTTGCTTTCTGGAGAGTCTTTATCATAAATGGATGTTGAATTTTGTCAAAGGCTTTCTCTGCATCTATTGAGATAATCATATGGTTTTTATTTTTCAATTTGTTAATGTGGTGTATTACATTGATTGATTTGCGGATATTGAAGAATCCTTGCATCCCTAGGATAAAGCCCACTTGGTCATGGTGTATGATCTTTTTAATGTGTTGTTGGATTCTGATTGCTAGAATTTTGTTAAGGATTTTTGCATCTATGTTCATCAGTGATATTGGCCTGTAGTTTTCTTTTTTTGTGGGATCTTTGTCAGGTTTTGGTATTAGGGTGATGGTGGCCTCATAGAATGAGTTTGGAAGTTTACCATCCTCTGCAATTTTCTGGAAGAGTTTGAGCAGGATAGGTGTTAGCTCTTCTCTAAATTTTTGGTAGAATTCAGCTGTGAAACCGTCTGGACCTGGGCTTTTGTTTGCTGGAAGATTTTTGATTACAGTTTCAATTTCCGTGCTTGTGATGGGTCTGTTAAGATTTTCTATTTCTTCCTGATCGAGTTTTGGAAAGTTGTACTTTTCTAAGAATTTGCCCATTTCTTCCACGTTGTCTATTTTATTGGCATATATTGGTGATAGTACTCTCTTATGATCCTTTGTATTTCTGTGTTGTCTGTTCTGATCTCTCCATTTTCATTTCTAATTTTATTGATTTGATTTTTCTCCCTTTGTTTCCTGATGAGTCTGGCTAATGGTTTGTCGATTTTATTTATCCTTTTAAAAAACCAGCTTTTGGTGTTGTTGATTTTTGCTATGATCTCTTTTGTTTCTTTTGCATTTAATTCTGCTCTAAGTTTTAAGATTTCTTTCCTTCTACTAACCCTGGGGTTCTTCATTTCTTCCTTTTCTAGTTGCTTTAGGTGTAGAGTTAGGTTATTTATTTGACTTTTTTCTTGTTTCTTGAGGTGTGCCTGTATTGCTATGAACTTTCCCCTTAGGACTGCTTTTACCGTGTCCCACAGGTTTTGGGTTGTTGTGTTTTCATTTTCATTCGTTTCTATGCACATTTTGATTTCTTTTTTCATTTCTTCTGTGATTTGTTGGTTATTCAGCAGCGTGTTGTTCAGCCTCCATATGTTGGAATTTTTAATAGTTTTTCTCTTGTAATTGAGATCTAATCTTACTGTATTGTGGTCAGAAAAGATGCTTGGAATGATTTCTATTTTTTTGAATTTACCAAGGCTAGTTTTATGGCCCAGGATGTGATCTATCCTGGAGAAGGTTCCATGTGTGCTTGAGAAAAAGGTGAAATTCATTGTTTTGGGATGAAATGTCCTATAGATATCAATTAGGTCTAACTGGTCTATTGTATCATTTAAAGTTTGTGTTTCCTTGTTAATTTTCTGTTTAGTTGATCTATCCATAGGTGTGAGTGGGGTATTAAAGTCTCCCACTATTATTGTGTTATTGTTAATTTCTCCTTTCATACTTGTTAGCATTTGTCTTACGTACTGCGGTGCTCCCGTGTTGGGTGCATACATATTTATAATTGTTATATCTTCTTCTTGGATTGATCCTTTGATCATTATGTAGTGACCATCTTTGTCTCTTTTCACAGTCTTTGTTTTAAAGTCTATTTTATCTGATATGAGTATTGCTACTCCTGCTTTCTTTTAGTCCCTATTTGCATGGAAAATCTTTTTCCAGCCCTTCACTTTCAGTCGGTATGTGTCCCCTGTTTTGAGGTGGGTCTCTTGTAGACAACATATGTAGGGGTCTCGTTTTTGTATCCATTCAGCCAGTCTTTGTCTTTTGGTTGGGGCATTCAACCATTTTACATTTAAGGTAATTACTGATAAGTATGATCCCGTTGCCATTTACTTTATTGTTTTGGGTTCGAATTTATACACCGTTTTTGTGTTTCCTGTCTAGAGAATATCCTTTAGTATTTGTCGGAGAGCTGGTTTGGTGGTGCAGAATTCTCTCAGCTTTTGCTTGTCTGAAAAGCTTTTGATTTCTCCTTCATACTTGAATGAGATACTTGCTGGGTACAATAATCTGGGCTGTAGGTTATTTTCTTTCATCATTTTAAGTATGTCTTGCCATTCCCTCCTGGCTTGAAGAGTTTCTATTGAAAGATCAGCTGTTATCCTTATGGGTATTCCCTTGTGTGTTATTTGTTGTTTTTCCCTTGCTGCTTTTAATATTTGTTCTTTGTGTTTGATCTTTGTTAATTTGATTACTATGTGTCTTGGGGTGTTTCTCCTTGGGTTTATCCTGTTTTGGACTCTCTGGGTTTCTTGGACTTGGGTGATTATTTCCTTCCCCATTTTAGGGAAGTTTTCAACTATTATCTCCTCAAGTATTTTCTCATGGTCTTTCTTTTTGTCTTCTTCTTCTGGGACCCCTATGATTCAAATGTTGTAGCATTTAATATTGTCCTGGAGGTCTCTGAGATTGTCTTCATTTCTTTTAATTTGTTTTTCTTTTATCCTCTCTGATTCATTTATTTCTACCATTCTATCTTCTAATTCACTAATCCTATCTTCTGCCTCTGTTATTCTACTATTTGTTGCCTCCAGAGTGTTTTTAATTTCACTTATTGCATTATTCATTATATATTGTCTCTTTTTTATTTCTTCTAAGTCCTTGTTAAACCTTTCTTGCATCTTCTCAATCCTTGCCTCCAGGCTATTTATCTGTGATTCCATTTTAATTTCAAGATTTTGGATCAATTTCACTATCATTATTTGGAATTCTTTATCAGGTAGATTCCCTATCTCTTCCTCTTTTGTTTGGTTTGGTGGGCATTTATCCTGTTCCTTTATCTGCTGGCTATTCCTCTGTCTCTTCATCTTGTTTAAATTGCTGAGTTTGGGGTGTCCTTTCTGTATTCTGGCAGTTTGTGGAGTTCTCTTTATTGTGGCGTTTCCTCACTGTGTGTGGGTTTGTACAGGTGGCTTGTCACGGTTTCCTGGTTAGGGAAGCTTGTGTCGATGTTCTGGTGGATGGAGCTGTATTTCTTCTCTCTGGAGTGTAATGAAATGTCCAGTAATGAGTTATGAGATGTCTATGGTTTTGGGGTGACTTTGGGCAGCCTGTATCTTGAAGCTCAGGGCTGTGTTCCTTTGTTGCTGGAGAATTTGCTTGGTATGTCTTGCCCTGGAACTTGTTGGCCCTTGTGTGGTGCTTGGTTTCAGTGTCAGTATGGAGGCGTTTGATGAGCTCCTGTCAATTAATGTTCCTTGGAGTCAGGAGTTCCCTGGAGTCAGGGTTTGGACTTAAGCCTCCTACTTCCAGTTATCGGTCTTATTTTTACAGTAGTTTCAAAACTTCTCCTTCTATACAGCACCATTGATAAAACATCTACATTAAAGATGAAAAGTTTCTCTACTGTGAGTGTCACTCAGAGAGGTTCACAGCGTTACATGGAGAAAAGAAGTGGGAAGAGGGAGTTAGAGGTGATCCAAATGAGATGAGGTGGAATCAATAGTGGAGAGAGTGGGCTAGCCAGTAGTCACTTCCTTATGTGCACTCCACAACTGGACCGCTCAGAGATGTTCACGGAGTTATACAGAGAAGAGAAGAAGGAGGCAGGAGACAGAGGTGGCCAGAAGGATAAAAGGGGGAAATGAAAAGGAGGGAGACAGATCCAGCCAGTAATCAGTTCCCTAAGTGTTCTCCACCGTCTGGAACACACAGAAATTCACAGAGTTGGGTAGAGTAGAGAGGGGTTAGGGAGGAGATACAGGTGACCTGGTGGAGAAAACGGAGAGTCCAAAGGGAGAGAGAGCAGTCAAGCCAGTAATCTCGTTCCCTAGTGAAAAATGGGTCCTGAAGATTGGGTTCTTAAAGGTACAAAATTGGTAACAAATACATAAAAGCAAAAATTAAAAATCTAGAGTAGAGTTTGGAATTTCAAAAATGTGATGTTAATGAAAAGAAGAAGGAAAAGAAAGAGAGAAAAAACGAACAAAGAAAAACAAACAAGGTTGCGAAAATTATAAAGAAACTACAGGTACAAAATTGATAACTAACACCAAAAAGCCAAAATTAAAAATCTAGAGTAGAGTTTGGAATTTCAAAAATACAATGTTAAAGAAAAGAAGAAAAAGAAAGAAACAAAACAAAACACGGTCAAAAAATTATAAAATATATATATGAAGTTTGCTGAAGAAGAAAAAAAATAGGGTTTTTTTTTTTTTTGCAAAGTAATAGTTATAAAAGTGAAAATTAAAGGACAATAGAGGACTTAAATTTTTTTTTAAAAAAATTAAAAAAAAAAGAAAAAAAAGAAAGAAAGATTGATCGTAAAAATAGTAAAAATATATCTAGGTCTTTCTCTGGTTTTGTTGTGAGTATTGTGGGTTCAATTCATTTTTGGCTAGTTCCTTGGTCTGACTTATATTTCTCAAGATCTATAGGCCCCTTCCTATGTAGTGGGTAGTAACCACAGGGTTTTAATCTATGGCCTGTAGCTTTCAAGGCGTTTCCCTCTGTTATAGCTTCTTCTGTTTGCTGGTCTCTTCAGTGACTGGTTCCCGCCATGACACAAAGGGAACGGTGGAGGACACTATTTTTTTTATTTTATTTAGGCTCACTTGTTCAGCCACGCTGTGGGGAGGGAGGGAGGGATGCTGCAAACAGATAACACTGGCGTGCGCTCGCAGTGCCTAAGCCACACTGGGTCTGCCCCCGCTCGCGGCGCGTGTAGCCTCCCTGCCCACACTGCTCGGGCTCTAGGTTGTTCTGCCGGGAACAATCAGAGGCCGGCCCTGGGCTGAGCTCCCAGGTCCAAGCCGCTCAGGTTCAGGCACTCGGGTAGTCCTCAGAGACGCAGACTCGGTTGGGCCTGCGTTTTGTGCTCTTCCCAGATCCGAGCAGCTCAGGTGATGTGTTTGGCAGGTGCCAATGCTGCGACCTATTGCCTCCCCGCCACTCGGTTATCTGGCTGTAAAACCGGCGCACCTTCTCAGGCAGATGTTGACCGTCCAGACCCCCAAGAAGTTTTAGTTAGCAAAGAAGCCTGCTTACAGTTTTATAGATAGTGTCTCTCTTGGGCTGCGATTGCCCCCTTACGGCTCTGGCTGCCTGTCACCGGAGGGGGAAGGTCTGCAACCGACTATCTCTGTTCAGTCCTTTGTTCTGTGCGCGGGCCTGGCGGTGTCTTAGGTTAGGGCTGGCTTTTCGCGTGGTAGATATCCCACAGTCTGGTTTGCTAGCCCAAATTATTTCGCTCAGATAGCGCTCAGGACATTCGGGCTGATTCTTACTCTAAGGGACACAGCCCACGCCCCGCTTCCCTGCCCAGCCCCCGCTTGCTAATGCCGTGTGCAGGCGTCTGCGCTGCTTTTCTGCTGGGGGAGTTACCGTAGGGCTCACAATCTGCGATTTTTAATTGTTTATTTATTTATTTTTCTCCCTTTTATGTTGCCCTCTGTGCTTCCAAAGCTTGGCACAGATTCGGCAGTGAGAAGGTTTCCTGGTGTTTGGAAACTTCTCTCTTTTTAAGACTCCCTTCCCGGGACGGAACTCCGTCCCTCCCTCTTTTGTCTCTTTTTTTGTCTTTTCTATTTTTTCCTACCTCCTTTCGAAGAGTTGGGTTGCTTTTCTGGGTGCCTGATGTCCTCTGCCGGCATTCAGAAGTTGTTTTGTGGAATTTACTCGATGTTTAAATGCTCTTTTGATGAATTTGTGGGGGAGAAAGTGTTCTCCCCGTCCTACTCCTCCGCCATCTTGGTTCCGGTTTGTATGACTGTTCAGTTTAAAACAACATGGTTGTAATTGATGAAAGTGATAGGAGATGGGTGAAACACCTTATTTTAATATCTCAGAGGCTTTCAAAGACCTTGCCAATTCATAAAGACATCTTTAATCAAGTCCAAAATTTTGTTTGGTTGTTCCAAGCCAAAATTTTAATCAGCATTCAATTGCATTGAATGTTATGCTGGTAGGCCAAATAAGATACTGATTGGTTCATTTTCATTTAGATAATATCAGTTAGATTAGACCAACCAAAGTTAACTTTAAGAATATTTATTTCTCTATGAAGGAACTAAGATACCCTACTCACCTGGCCCTCTAAATGCATGCAAAAGGGATGTGGAGACATAAAACAAAATAAAATATTTTTCAGGTAATTCTGTTGTTTTAGCAGCCTCTTTGAAAATTCAAGTTCATTTACAAGAAAACATTTGAATCAGTTCCAATGAGGTGGATGAAACTGGAGCCTATTAGACAGAGTGAAGTAAGCCAGAAAGAAAAACACCAATACAGTATACTAATGCATATATATGGAATTTAGAAAGATGGTAACAATAACCCCGTATACGAGACAACAAAAGAGACACTGATGTATAGAACAATCTTATGGACTCTGTGGGAGAGGGAGAGGATGGGAAGATTTGAGAGAATGGCATTGAAACATGTAAAATATCATGTATGAAACGAGTTGCCAGTCCAGGTTCGATGCACGATACTGGATGCTTGGGGCTAGTGCACTGGGACGACCCAGAGGGATGGTGTGGGGAGGGAGGAGGGAGGAGGGTTCAGGATGGGGAACACATGTATACCTGTGGCGGATTCATTTTGATATTTGGCAAAACTAATACAATTTTGTAAAGTTTAAAAATAAAATTAAAAAAAAAAAAAGAAAGAAAAATTCTCTCCAAATTCCTTGAATCCTTAAGAGGCTTTTTTATCAAGTTACTAGTTTATGGGTCTTTGATGACACAGCCCAACAAACAGTCCTTCCAAACCAGAGGACGTCCTCATTTATTCCAGAATTTTCTATCCCATAAAGTTCTCAAAACAAAGTAAGTTTTAATTCATAATTCTCTTTTAAATATATCTATATATATATATATACAATGAAATGAAACATAGAACATACAGCGTTTCTTTGGGAGAGTTGGCGGGGGAAATTCTCAGGCCACGAATAAGAAAAATAATAGTGACAAATAGACTATTAGAAATAAATCCCAGTGTGGGTTGAGTTTCAGAATAACATGCTGCAACATTTTTCCCCTCCTAAGGAAAAAAAAGGAAAATCTAGGATCCAAGTGGATGGCTTTATCTCTTTCTATGCACTGAAAAGGATGTTCCTTTGATGATTTTCCTTCAATAACTGTCTCACAATGCCTCTTTTTCTGCTATGTTTTCTGGTCGACTTTTAGCACACTGGAAATATTTTGTCTTAATTTTTCTGTTTTAATGTTCAGGTAGTTTCTTCTTGGGCAAACAGTGACATGTCCTAGAGTTTTGAATCACAAGCTCAATTGACTTCTCTTTATTTGCAAAGATTCTGTTCTCAGGAGGAGTATAGTTTACTTCTTACATAGGTATGCACATCCCACAGCTGAGCATTAGAAGAAACCACAGAGGTTAATTAGGTCCCCAATCTTAATGCAGTTTCATGCTCAGGCCACAGTTTAACTCCTCTGAAACTTGCTTATGCTGAGAAATTATACTCAAGACATGGGTTCCCGTTGTCTTCTTACAATAAGTGAAATTGATCTCCATGTCTACTGACCATTTACTGTCACTAACACTTTTAGTGAAGAATTTCCAACTATTTGCAGCACTTTATGGAGAAGGCAATGGCAACCCACTCCAGTACTCTTATCTGGAAAATCCCATGGATGGAGGAGCCTGGTAGGCTGAAGTCCATGGAGTCATGAAGAGTCAGACACTTACTGAGCGACTTTACTTTCACTTTTCACTTTCATGCATTGGAGAAGGAAATGGCAACCCACTCTAGTGTTCTTGCCTGGAGAATCCCAGGGACAGCAGAGCCTGGTGGGCTGCTGTCTATGGGGTCGCACAGAGTCGGACATGACTGAAGCGACTTAGCAGCAGCAACAGCAGCACTTTATAAGTAGTATCTGTCAATATAAGAAAATACCTTCCAAAGTCAATCAGCTTTCTCCTGTCTTTATGAAAAAATACCAACTGCTTTAAGTATCAAAAATTTATCCCTTCAATATCTAAGTGAATAGCAAGCTCCAAGCCCAGTGTTTCATTTTTTAATATTAGTCATAGCTACCTGCAATGAAAATGAATAACTACCTGCTTTATACTTTGTCCTAGGATTTTGCTTAATTTTCTTACTGCTCTTGATGAAATTTCATGCTTTTTGAAAGATTTTTATGTTTGTTTGTGTAATTACAGTTGTGACTTTAAAGGTACTGGAAAAAACTTTAGTTTTCAAATAGCTGTTATGTAAAGACATAATGGCTAAATTTACTAGCAGATACAGGCTGGAAAAACTCTGTGTTCTGGAGAAAGGCTTATCCAATAAGTTATGTAGGGATGATATTTTCCTAATAGACTGAATCATTTATTTGGAATTATTGACAGTTTACAATGAAAATGCACACAGAAGTTTCTGAATATCTTAACATCCATTATTCCATTTCTAGCATTACTATACCTCCTTCATTAGGGAATTGAGGGGTTCTGTGATCAGTTTAAGTTTTTTAGCCATGTGATGAAGCTCAGTTCTCTGACACGTCAGTTAATGACTTCACCCTTTAAGCCACTAAACGGTCATTCAACAACTGCTTCACTGCAAATTTATGAGGAATATTGTTTTATTTGATTTCACATTGTGTCATACTTTAAACGTATTGTTCACACTACTGGGGCTTCCCCTGGGTGTTCTTTGGAAGGACTGGTGCTAAAGCTGAAACTCCAATACTCTGGCCACCTCAAGTGAAGAGTTGACTCATTGGAAAAGACCCTGATGCCGGGAGGGATTGGGGGCAGGAGGAGAAGGGGACAACAGAGGATGAGATGGCTGGACAGCATCACCGACTCGATGGACATGAGTTTGGGTGAACTCTGGGAGTTGGTGATGGACAGGGAGGCCTGGAGTGCTGCAATTCATGGGGTCACAAAAAGTCGGACATGACTGAGCGACTGAACTGAACTGAGCTGAAGAAGCAACTAGTGGTAAAGAATCTGCCTATCAATGCAGGAGATATAAGAGACGTGGGTTAAATCCCTGGGTCAGGAAGATCCCCTGGAGGAGGAAATAGCAACCCACTCCAGTATTCTTGACAGGAGAATCTTGACAGGACAGAGGAGCCTGGCAGGCTGCAGCCCGTGGGGTTGCAAAGAGTTGAACACAACCGAGCATCTGAGCACTTCACATATTTTCTGTGTATCCTTTTTTTTTCGGGGCGGGGGGGAGAGTAGAAATCATGTGTTTTATCTTGAAGTAGCATTCATTCTCTAGTATTTTTTCATAGGTATGTATTCGTTTGAGTCATTCTAGGAAGTTTTCTGTGAGGATAATTTCATCATGACTATTTACTTGGTCAATATATGCCCCATCTCTAGATTCTAACTTGGAATATAAGTCATACGTTCTTACACTCTGGGTTATTATTTAGTTTTTGGAGGTGGCTATCTCATGTCCGAAAAAGCAAACTAATTAAATGTTACACCTCAGCATTGAAACAAATTTATTTGGGGGGAGGGGACAGAGAGCATTATTTCCAAGGGTCTGAAACTCTTAAAATGAACTCTGTCTCTTAAATGCCCGTCTCAACTCCGGGGCCCCAGAGTGCTATGTGCTTTTCTCGCCTCTCTGTCCAGGCTTGCACGGGGGGCGGCTGCACAGTGAGTAAGGCCAGCCAGGCCCGGACTGAGGAGAGGACCCCCGAAGGCGTGCCGGCTCCCAGAGTGAACCCAGACTCCTCTCACTCCTTTAACATCTCCTGGACTGAGCCTGAGTATCCGAATGGTAAGTGAACTCTTTTAGCCTCAAGTTAAAAAGATGATTAGCAAAGGTAAATTAATATTCTAAATGGCAGCTTATATGTGGTGCTTAATTTTTAATGATCATTTTAGCACATAAAATACCTGAGATAGTATCATTGTCTGTAGTTGGAAGATTGTGGTTTTTAGGCTCACAGGCAGGTTTTGGTGGCTCAAAAGTGCTCCCTTTTGATAGTTCTTATGTACTGCATCTTATGGTTTCCTATGTTCCAGGAAAGGTGAAGAGAACAAACCAGGATTCCCAAAGAACGCCCTTGTGAGAGTGACATTATATTTTCAATGACTTTCTGTTTTTGACAGTCATTACTTCTTTCTTGGAGAAGTAGGGAGATAGAAAGTTCATGCACATATTGTCTTTCAAAATGCTCTTGCTTTAATAAGTTTATCTTAAAAGAGACCACTTGGAACTCTGTATTTTTAATATGTTATTTATAAATATTTCAGCATGAGGTTTTTGAACAATGCATACATTAAGTATATATACATTTATTCTTGTTTGACTTGAAATGGATTGTATATATTTCTAAGTGATATATATCTGCCTTTGCATAGTTTAGAGAATTAGATCAGCCATTTAAAGTATGCTAAAATAAAATCTTATATAAAGAATTTGTAATAACTTGGGATAGAAATTGCTTTATTAATTTGTTGGAAATATCTTTAATTTACAGCCAGCATAGTGTCATTTTTCCACACTGGACAAGCTTACATAACGTCAAATTTTGCTCCTCTTTAAGACAAATATCAAGAAGACTTTTAATATCATAGAAACTGTTTTAAGTAACTCATTACTGAAAATTGAAATGGCTTCTTTTAGCGTAGCCAGAAAGAAAGAAAAAGAATTACAATTGTATTAGTTTGTCTTATGTTTACTATGATATTAATTATTCCAGTCATCTCATTTTAATTAAACTTTTGGCAAATGCACGAGATATATTTGAGGTAATGGGGAGAGCTCTAATAATTAGAGTGAGTGATTATCTCTACTCTTGAAGTTATCCCTGTACTATTACAAATTTCCTAATGAAAAAAAATGAGTATCTGTTTGATACTTAAACGGTTAATCTTATCATGCTGTGTGCCCCACAAAGAATTCCAGTCCATAGATGGCAATGAAAATGTTAATGATTTACCCCAACTGCATTGCTCTTAAATGCTATTATATGATTTGTATAGTATTAATAGACACTTCCTTTCATCCTAATCTGTGGTTGCCACTATCATTGAACCTAGAATCCTAGGTTGACTAGAGAATACTTTCTACATTTCAAAGAATTTTTGTGTATTATGTTTTATATATTTATAAGCAACTTTAAAATATATTCATTGAACAATAAGAATTTGTGAGATTTAGACGAATGGTGCTAACATGTTTGCTCATTCTAAAGTCTTTTGTTTAATCGCATCAGAGATTTTAGAGCTTTTATTGTGGGGTAATGATTAGATATTTTTTTGTAATAGTTTTCATTAAAAAAAAAAAAAGATTTATTCCCTCCACTGCTTATCTCCCCACTCTCCTCAAATTTTCCAGTGTTTTATTCCAATTGTCCATTGTCTAGAGAAGGATAATCTGATGGTTAGAGGACGTCTTGTCACTTCATCAGTTTTCAAAGCTCCTACATGTCCCCCTAAACCCCCAAAGAATAAAGTCCAGATTCTTTAGTCAGACATTCAGATCACCCCCAACTTGTGGCTCAGCCTGCATTGGTTCAGCCTTGTAGCATGCTTTCCACTTTAGCTGCCTGGGATACTCACAGCTTGGTGTAGGGTTGAAACGCTTTAGTATGGTGTCAAATAGGCCTAGATTCAGATGTTATCTCTGATGAGAAATAACTGGGTAACTTTAGAAAATTTACTAAATTCATGAAGCCCAGTTTCCTTGGATTATAAAATTGGAGTTAACAATCCCAACCATCTCTCCATCTTTATCTGGAGAAGTCTAACTCAGTCCTTGGGGCTAAATATAGGCCTCCTATTTTATGAAATCATTCCACCCTCTCTTGAATGTAAATCAAGCTTCCCATCTTCTCTTGACCATATAACCTCTTCCCTTGCCTTCATCATGGCACACACCTCATTCATCCTTGGATCAAATTTATCTGAGTACATGTCCAACACACCTACCAGAAGATGCGTGTGCTGTGTGCTCACTCAGTTGTGTCTGACTCTTTCCAACCCATATGGACTGTAGCCTGCCAGGCTCATCTCTCCATTGGACAAGAAGGAGGGGTTGCCATTATCTACTCCAGGGGATCCTCATGACCCAGGGATCAAAGCCACATCTCTTGTTTCCTGTATTGCAGGTAGACTTTTTACTGCTGAGCCATCAGGGAAGCCCTAACAGATGATGATACGGATGACAAATCATTTATTTCTTTTTACCTTCATGAAGCCTAGCACAATGGAGTACTTTCTGTTGGGACTTAATAATACTTATTTCATTTAGTTGCTTCTTGTGAAAATTTCATTTAATCAGTGGCATACATACTGTAGAGTCTTGACTCTCTGATGATGCCAACAAAGAGGGTAGAAGTAGTTACAGGTCAGTTCCTGAAATGTATTTGTTTGAAATGTATGTGTTCCCCAAATATACTTTTTTAGCTGTGCAGAGTCTGGGACTAGGGTTGGTCTTTATAAAATTTGGATTTTGCATTTGAATTAAGAATTTAAAATTTTTTTCTTCTCAAGCATGCCTTCCCTGGTAGCTTAGATGGTAAAGTGTCTGCCCACAATGCAGGAGATCGGGGTTCGATCCCAGGGTTGGGAAGATCCCCTGGAGAAGGAAATGGCAACCCACTCCAGTATTCTTGCTTGGAAAATCCCATGGATGGAGGAGCCTGGTAGGCTACAGTCCATGGGGTCGCAGAGAGTCGGACATGACTGAGCAACTTCACAAGCATGCCTAGTGCAAACATAATGGAATTAGGTCCATATTAAAATATAATTGCATTATGGTTGCTTTCTCATTTCTGACTATGCTGCAGAAGAGTAATACAATTGGAAAACAGGTTTCAAACTTACGTTACTAAAGATACCTTTTCAAATGATTTTCTCAAACCTGATTATTAGAACCATCTGGGGGACACTGACTGGAGGAGTGGATTCTAGTGGTCCAACCAAAGATGTGAATAATCATAAATACCCCATTGACTTGTTATCTTCAAAATGCTGGATTAGTGCTGGGGACTTCCCTGGTGGTCTGGCAGTTAAATCGCCATGATTCCACTGCAGGAAACATGGATTCGATTTCTGATTAGGGAACTAGGGTTGGTCCCACATGCCTATGGCACAGTCAAAATAAAAGTTGAGGTATATCCAGGTTTATATACACATTTAGACTGTCATATTGTGTAACAGGTACTAATTATCTGATTTTGCTACAAAATCCTGACTTTATTGGTCAGTCATATACCTAAAGAGATTATTTTATTAGGACTTTATAAACATGAGAAACAAATGTTGAGAAACAGTAAACTGACTTTCTGTAATAAGAAATATTTCTAAACGCATACCTATATATGACAAAATATATGTATTTTGAGGGCTGGGAAAGACTGAGGGCAGGAGAAGGGGGCAACAGAGGATGAGATGGTTGGATGGCATCACCAACTCAGTGGACATGAATTGAGTCAGAGAGATAGTGAAGGACTGGGAAACCTGGCATGCTGCAGTCTACAGGGTCACAAAGAGTTGGATATGACTGAGCAAATGAATAACAATAATGACAAAATATGAAAAGTTTAAAGGTGTTATATAAATATCCAGTTTTTACCCATTAAGCAATTGGTAACCTTTAGCCAGCATGGCTTAGAAAACAGACTTTCTGCTTTATAACTGATTCTGATTTAAACAATCAGCTCCTACTCATTAAAGCCTGGGAAAAATCCTTTCCTGGGGCTTAGGAGAATGGCCTCTTGCTTTATTTGGTTGCATTCTCTTCTTTTCTCCGCAGCCGGGTCCCGCTCCACAGCTTGTGCTGGGAAGTGTGCTCTTGGCTTCAGGACATGCTCCATAGTCTGAGAGAACTCTTCTTGTTCTGGCATCTTTTGTTCAGTGCTATCCCAGCTGCTCTTGTGTCAGAATAGTGCCTGACACATAATCAGTGCTCCATTAAAAATATGTTGATTATCATGGTTAAAAAAAAAAACACAGAAAATAACAAGTGCTGACAAGGACAAAGAGAAATTAGAAACCTTGTTCATTATTGGTGGGAATGCAGATTGATGCAGCTGTTATGTGAACCAGTATGGAAAAATCTTCAAAATATTAAGAATAGAATTATTATATGATATAGCTAAATTCTGAGTAATTAGCCAAAAGAATTGAAAACAGGATCTTGAAGAGATATTTGTGCACCCATGTTCATTGCAGAGTTATTCACAATAGTCAAGAGATGGAGGGAACCCAATGTTCATGGACAAATGAATGGATAAATAAAATCTTGCATATGTTTGCAATGGAATGTTATTCCACCTTTAAAAAAAGGAGGACATTATCACATGTTACAACATGGATGAAGCTTGAGAACATTATGCTGAGTAAAACCTGTCACGTAAAGAGAGATATGACATGACTCCATATATATGCAGTATCTAAAGTAGTCAAATACATAGAGTGTGAATACCAGGGGTTGGGGGTTGGCAGGGAGGGGAATGGAGAGTTGCTGTTCAGTGAATATAAGGTTTCAGTTTTATAAGATGAGAAAGTTCTAGAGATCTTGCCCAACAAGGTGTCTGCAATTAATATTAATACTACTATACTGTCCATTTAAATGCTTAAGATGGTAAATTTCATGTTCTGTTTTCTCAACAAAAATTTTTAAAAATGTAGGGAGGATATAATAGAATGCAGTTAAACTTTAAATATACCAAAAAAAAAAAAAAATCAAGATTAAGGGCTGTGTTCGTTTAAGCCAATCAACAAACTTTTAATAGTCACCTAAAGAAATATGCACAAAATTGTTACACAAGTGTGAGTTCATACTATTTGTCTTGTGCAACTTCCTTTTCTCACCTAGTATGGTAGAAGCATCTTTCCATAACAGTTAAGTGGAGCTCAGCTTCATTCTTTTGAAAGGCAGAGTAGAATCCCACTGAATGAAGCCACAGCTTATATGACCCATCTTTTATTGACAGACATTTAAGTTTCCATAATTTTGCTATCGTAAAGAATGCTGCTTACTATTCATTGCTTTAGACTGCCAAGTCCATTCTTTAAGTACTGGGTCATTATCACTTGATTCACACCTAAGGCTCTGCTTCCTTCAAATGTGTCCTGCTTAATTTTGGTGACTTGCCTCACACACCTGCAAAAAATGGTGGTGTGACACTCTAGCTCCTTTTCTTTACTCATAGCCCCTCCCGTCCACATTCCCTCTGGCAGAGGTGTTCTTTGTAGGTGGCGACTACAGGCAGGATTTTCAAACCTCTGAAAAGAGCTACTTTTTGGTCCGAGGTGGATAAGAACCATTTATTCTGTAGGATCTTGATTCTCTCTTTGTCATACCATTAGCCTGCAATGAAATGTAGCACAAAGGGTTACTGTCTAAGAAATGTGTGACTTGTATTGTGTAGATTACAATTGCATGATTAGAATTATGCTTTTGAGAGCTTCCAAATTCTCATGAGCTTTATCTCCTTCAGAAGCTTCAGTCATAGAGTCTGGAAATATGTTTATTCCTCCCACTTGAGGTCTACTTTGCTAAAATCAGCATGGATATTCGACTCTACCAAACGTACTCCTCGTTGTCTAGCATAATGTTGTAGTTTAGTGTCTGTCATGTCCATCTCTTTTGTGACCCTGTGGACTGTAGCCTGCCAGGCTCCTCTGTCCATGGGATTTTCCAAGCAAGAATACTTGAGTGGGGTGCCATTTCCTTCTCCAGGGCATCTTCCCAACCCAGGGATCAAACCTGCGTTTCTTGCATTGGCAGTTGGATTCTTTACCACTGAGCCACCAGAGAAGCCCATGTCTAGCATATTTGGTAACATTTTAAACTGACTAGAATGTACGTATTTTTAAAATACTAAAAGTATAAAAATTAAATTCTTATCCTTTATTAATACTTAGAATTTCTTGTAACACTCTATTGTCTTTACCTATGTAAATTTATGTAAAATAGTTACCCTGTTAGACTGTGACCCACATGAGGGCATGGATTCTATTCACCTTGTTTGCTGTTCTAGTCTCCGGGTTTGGCAGGATGCCAATCAAGGAGGAGATGGATATTAAATAGCTATTGGATGGATTCATGTTTACTGATCCCAAGGACAATATTAAAATAGTAATTGTGTTGATGTGAGAAGCACCAGCATACACATACAGTACACGTATATACGCATTGACAACACATCTTATAATTATGTCATATAGGTGGGGTGGTTTCAAAGAGAGTGGAAAGGCATCTCCATCATGGCCTGCTGAAGACTCAAAATATGTATTAGAGACCCAGGCATTTGGCATGTGAATTCTTCTGCCTGGTGATGCTTAGGTTGCTGAAAGGAGACAGACAGCACAGCATGCTGGGGCTGCTTTACATGCCAGTGTAGCACGCTGTATTATCATATTGTCACTGCCATCATGATCTGCTAAAGACAGAATGGGCATGAACTCTGAGCGCCCATTAGACAAGGGGCCCAGGGTCTCCTTGAGAAAGGAGCGATGCTTGAGGAGCCTACGGAAACATTTTCCTAGTTCAGCCTTTTATACTGACCCAGCTTTGTGAGAGTTTATACACAGATGTGTATCAGGGAAGTGCCAATACTTTCAAGAAAAATAGAAAAAATTTTAAGAAGTTGATTATTTTTGCAGGCTTATTTATGCATAATACCATGAAGACAATAGAACATTATTGAAAGAATATTTAGTTCAGTTTTTTGCACATATATTAATATATATCACTTATAGGGATGGGTGGTAAGCATACCAATTAACTGTATATGCTGTCCTTCACCTTAGGAAAGGATATAGAGAAATAAAATTTTAAATGTATATACATGAAGGTGTATACTACTACTACTACTACTAAGTCGCTTCAGTCGTGTCCAACTCTGTGCGACCCCACAGATGGCAGCCCACCAGACTCCGCCGTCCCTGGGATTTTCCAGGCAAGAGTACTGGAGTGGGTTGCCATTGCCTTCTCCGATGAAGGTGTATGGGTAAGTGCTAATTAAGTGCTCTACCTATGCAGAGAAAGAAGTATTTGATTTTCTGCTAATACTAATAATACTGCTAAGTCATTTCAGTCGTGTCCAACTCTGTGCGACCCCATAGACAGCAGCCCGCCAGGCTCCCCCGTCCCTGGGATTCTCTAGGCAAGAACACTGGAGTGAGTTGCCATTTCCTTCTCCAATGCATGAAAGTGAAAAGTGAAAGGGAAGTTGCTCAGTCATGTCCGACCCTCAGCAACCCCACAGACTGCAGCCTTCCAGGCTCCTGCATCCACGGGATTTTCCAGGCAAGAGTACTGGAGTGGGGTGCCATTGCCTTCTCCAATACTAATAGCTACAATTTATAACTATGTGCCAGATACTATCACTTTCATAACTAGCCCATGAAATAGGTACAACATTCAGATGCGGAAACTCAAATTTATAAATATTAAGCAACTTAATTTAGAGAAGGAAATGGCAACCCACTCCAGTACTCTTGCCTGGAAAATTCCACGGACTGAGGAGCCTGGTAGGCTACAGTCCATGGGGTCACAAAGAGTCGGACACGACTGAGTGACTTCACTTTCACTTTCAAGCAACTTAATTCCTCTAAGCAAGATAGCTAGTTGATTAGGAATGTAATATAAAACAAAGTGTGAATGACTCAAACATATGTGATTTTTTTCATCAAACCTTTCTGCTTCTACTTTTTGTGTAGAAATGCTCATAATGTAGGATTCCATGTAGCCATGTGAAAATATATACAGAAGTTTTCTAAGATACTCTTCCTGGTTGAGTATCTCATTCTCAGAGCCAACGGTCTACATTTCTAAGATCTCTGTCCTGATTTTTGTCTGGTTTTAAGGGTTAAACTGTTTTTAATGTTTTATTTTGAACTCAGTTTAAATAGCCTGAATATGAATCTATTTTCTTTCCTGCAAATGCTGATAGTTCATAGAAGAAACGGATTATAGAATTTGGTGAATCACTTAGGAAAATGGCTTGACAGTTTTGAGCAAACCTTGTGTAACTTTTATGAAACACCTCCCATCAGTTTGTCAGGTAGAATTTCCCAAGCACAGTCTTTTTTCAGATTCCGTTGATTCCATTTTTAGGAGAGCACACCGGTAATAAGGCATTCTTCCACATTGTGAAAGCTGTTCTCTCTTTTCCTTTTTAATTGAAGGATCAAGTATTCACACAGGGAAATATCTGCCACATTCAATCATCATCCAGACCTTGGGGGGAAACCTCAGTTGATATTCACATTGCCACACTGCACTGGAAAAAAACAAACAAATATGTTTGGAGCATCTATATTCACTATGCATGTTATTTTTATGACACACCAAAGCATTGTTGTTTAATTCTTACAGTAAACAGAATTCTTCAGTGTACACAGAGATACCTTGTATTAAATTTACATCATAGTGTACTTGTATTGAATTTCCTTGGTTATATATGACAACCTATTGGGCACCTTAGGAAATACAATTTGACATAACCTGATGAAGAGGCACAAAGATATATATCCCAGTGGATGTGCTTTATGGACAATTATGATTCAGCTTCCCTGTGAAAATTAAACACCTTAAAAATTCTACCATTATGGAAAGAGAAAGGTGATAAACTTCAAACTGCTTATGATAGTGAGCCAGTGGGAATTAAGTATCCATTTTGTGGATTATCCATAGAACTGAATTTGTAGAACTGTGTTAAATAACCTGATATACTGTACCTCACAACATAATATTTTTATTTTCTCATAGCTATCTTACTGATTATTAGCATAAGAGAATAAGAGAAAAGTACAAAAATATGATACAATGCAACATAATAATTTCCCTTAATGTTTTTATGTTGCACATTTTTCTTTTACTTCTTTAAATACTTCCTGTACTTTCCTCCACTCAGACCTGCATCCTTCTAGACTGACCTTTGCTCACAGCATCAGTGGACTTCCTCTCTCTCTCTCTTTTCCTTTTGGTTGTCCCTGGGCAGCAACAGCAAGAGATAAAGGAGTCAGAGGAGAACGGAGTCTCAGAACTTTCTACCAGGCTCTGGGCTCCAGGGTGGCCTTCTTCCACCAAAAGCTACAGCTCTTATCCAGTGGCCCTTTCCTGTCACTCCAGTTCTTTCTCCAGCTTCCTGAGTCTGTTCTCATCCTTTACCTGCAAATGTACGGATATTTATTGGCCCCTAGGAGTCCTGACAGTTACTACCTGGGGATGCATTATTATCACTTGCTGCTTTCCTTTAACTCTACCCTGCTGCTGCTGCTGCTAAGTTGCTTCAGTCATGTCCGACTCTGTGCGACCCCATAGACGGCAGCCCACCAGGCACCCCTGTCCCTGGGATTCTCCAGGCAAGAACACTGGAGTGGGTTGCCATTTCCTTCTCCAAAGCATGAAAGTGAAGTCGCTCAGTCATGTCCGGCTCTTAGCGACCCCATGGACTGCAGCCTACCAGGCTCCTCCATCCATGGGATTTTCCAGGCAAGAGTACTAGAGTGGGGTGCCATTGCCTTCTCCTAACTCTACCCACATCTCTGTAAATAGTGCCTGCACTAAAGTTTTCTCAATCGTCCATTTTAGTTGTCATCAGATTTCTACTGAGATCCTGACTGATGCCTAAATCTCATTTAATCCACTCTTCACACACAGAATTTGGCAGTGGGGTGGGGGA
The DNA here is from genome assembly GCF_029407905.1 of Bubalus kerabau. Lineage (NCBI taxonomy): Eukaryota > Metazoa > Chordata > Mammalia > Artiodactyla > Bovidae > Bubalus > Bubalus kerabau. The sequence continues at coordinate 73,283,336 of NC_073628.1, read as the reverse complement.
ACTGGGTGTGGGATAAATGTAAAAGCTTTCCCTTATTCTGAGACTGACAAAAGTAAATAAGTAATCAAACAAAGTCTATCTTGTTACACTTTGTTTTGGCACAGTAGGCATTTTTAAAGTAAATAAGGACAGCCGTGCTTGAAAGTTCTAGATGTACGTTGTTTAATAATCCTGTGATATTTCATTTTTAAATAGCAATCCACTTGTATCTCATTGAAAATTTTCAATTTATTATTATGAAATCTTTATTCAGTTCAGTTCAGTTCAATTCAGTCGCTCAGTCATGTCCGACTCTCTGCAACCCCATAAATTGCAGCACGCCAGGCCTCCCTGTCCATCACCATCTCCCGGAGTTCACTCAGACTCACATCCATCGAGTCAGTGATGCCATCCAGCCATCTCATCCTCTGTTGTCCTCTTCTCCTCCTGCCCCGAGTCCCTCCCAGCATCAGAGTCTTTTCCAGTGAGTCAGCTCTTCGCATGAGGTGGCCAAAGTATTGGAGTTTCAGCTTTAGCATCATTCCTTCCAATGAACACCCAGGACTGATCTCCTTTAGAATGGACTGGTTGGATCTCCTTGCAGTTCAAGGGACTCTCAAGAATCTTCTCCAACTGCTAAGTCACTTCAGTCGTGTCCGACTTTGTGAGACCCCATAGACAGCAGCCCACCAGGCTCCCCCGTCCCTGGGATTCTCCAGGCAAGAATATCTTCTCCAACACCACAGTTCAAAAGCATCAATTCTTTGGTGCTCAGTCTTCTTCACAGTCCAACTCTCACATCCATACATGACCACCAGAAAAACCATAGCCTTAACTAGATGGACCTTTGTTGGCAAAGTAATGTCTCTGCTTTTGAATATGCTATCTAGGTTGGTCATAATTTTCCTTCCAAGGAGTAAGCATCTTTTAATTTCATGGCTGCAGTCACCATCTGCAGTGATTTTGGAGCCCCAAAAAATAGTCTGACACTGTTTCCACTGTTTCCCCATCTATTTCCCATGAAGTGATGGGACCAGATGCCATGATCTTAGTTTTCTGAATGTTGAGCTTTAAGCCAACTTTTTCACTCTCCTCTTTCACTTTCATCAAGAGGCTTTTTAGTTCCTCTTCTTTTTCTGCCATAAGGGTGGTGTCATCTGCATATCTGAGGTTATTGATATTTCTCCTGGCAATCTTGATTCTAGCTTGTGCTTCTTCCAGCCCAGGGTTTCTCATGATGTAATCAGCATATAAGTTAAATAAGGAGGGTGACAATATACATCCTTGATGTACTCCTTTTCCTATTTGGAACCGGTCTGTTGTTCCATGTCCAGTTCTAACTGTTGCTTCCTGACCTGCATATAGGTTTCTCAAGAGGCAGGTCAGGTGGTCTGGTATTCCCATCTCTTTCAGAATTTTCCACAGTTTATTCTGATCCACACAGTCAAAGGCTTTGGTATAGTCAATAAAGCAGAAATAGATGTTTTTTCTGGAACTCTCTTGCTTTTTCGATGATCCAGCAGATGTTGGCAATTTGATCTCTGGTTCCTCTGCCTTTTCTAAAACCAGCTTGAACATCAGGAAGTTCACGGTTCACATATTGCTGAAGCCTGGCTTGGAGAATTTTGAGCATTACTTTACTAGCGTGTGAGATGAGTGCAATTGTGTGGTAGTTTGAGCATTCTTTGGCATTGCCTTTCTTTGGGATTGGAATGAAAACTGACCTTTTCCAGTCCTGTGGCGACTGCTGAGTTTTCCAAATTTGCTGGTATATTGAGTGCAGCACTTTCACAGCATCATCTTTCAGGATTTGAAAGAGCTCAACTGGAATTCCATCACCTCCACTAGCTTTCTTTGCAGTGATGCTTTCTAAGGCCCGCGTGACTTCACATTCCAGGATGTCTGGCTCTAGGTGAGTGATCACACCATCATGATTATCTTGGTTGTGAAGCTCTTTTTTGTACAGTTCTTCTGTATATTCTTGCCACCTCTTCTTAATATCTTCTGCTTCTGTTAGGTCCATATCATTTCTGTCCTTTATGGAGCCCATCTTTGTATGAAATGTTCCCTTTGTATCTCTAATTTTCTTGAAGAGATCTCCAGTCTTTCTCATTTCTTGAAGAGATCTCTAGTCTTTCCCATGAACAGTATGAAAAGGCAAAATGATAGGATACTGAAATCTTTCCTGTAACTAATCAAATAACGGTTTATGAAATTTTCTTCTTGATGAAGTTGCTTCTCATGCAAGTTCAAAGATAAGTGTTTCAAATAAGCCTTATCTCCTAGCATACCTGGACTAGGTTAGTATCTGCCTTCCCTCCCTCACCCCACATGTTTTATTCTGGTTTTCTTGTTAATCAGTTTTACATACACATAATGCTTTTAGTCTGTCTTCTCACTTAGATTGAAAGGTTTCTGAAGGCAGGGGGCCAGGACTGTTTTGATCACTTCTGTATTCCAAGCATTCCTGACACAAAGCACCTCCTCCATAAATATTTGCCAACGAATCAGATTACTGCAGTGACTCTGTGGTAAAGAATCTCTCTCCAAGCAGGAGACATGGGTTCGATCCCTGGGTCAGGAAGATCCCCTGAAGAAGGAAATGGCAACCTCCTCCAGTATTCTTGCCTGGGAAGTCCTATGGACAGAGGATCCTGGTGGGCTATAGTCCATGGGGTTGCAAAGACTGGACATGAATTAGCAAATAAACAACAACAGATTACTACATTAGTGGGTTACCGAAAATCAAAGCCCAATAGATTTTTTTCCAAAAATTATTTTATAGCTTTTAGTAAGTAGCTGTTTTTTTCACACTGTGCTCCTGGGCTTGACTAGGGTAGAGGAGGAATATTACATAAAGAGTTAGCAAACACATTTAAGAAACTGCTACATGGTAGGATGAATGGATAAAAAAGATATGGTACATATATAATACAATAGAATATTACTCAGCCACTAAAAGAATGAAACAGTGCCATTTGCCACAACATGGATAAAACTCAATATTGTCATACTAAGTGAAGAAAATCAGACAAAGACAAATGATACAAATGAACTTTTTTTTTTTTACAAAATAGACTCACAGGCTTATAGACTGAATTTAAGATTACTGGGGGGGAAGGATTTGGGGGGTAAATTGGAAGTCTGGAATTGACATGTACACACTGCTATACATATTTAAAATAATAGATAACCAATAGGGACCTACTGTATAGCTCAAAGAACTCTGTTCAATACTACATAATAACCTAAGTGGGAAAAAATTTGGAAAAGAATAGATATATGTATCAGTGCAACTGACTTTGCTATATACCTGACACTAACACAACATTGTTAATCAGCTATACTTCAATATGAAATAAATAGAAAAAAAAGAAATTGCTAGGTGATGGCAGACAGCATACAGGTAAGGAATACAGATTTGTCTCAGGTGTGTTTTTGAGAGGTGTGCAGATTTGTTTTTACAAGACACGTGCAGTTTTTGTGACATAGAGCAGACTAGGAGGGACAGTCTAAGGAGAGATTCTCGTAACAGACTGGGCTTGAACTCACCCTGGAAGAAAGGAACAGGTCTAAGCTCGTGCCTTTGCATTCATAACACTTAATTCCTAAGGGACTTTCATATACACTCATTTGATTCTCATGTTCAATCAGCCAGACCACCAAGGCAGGGAAGGGTGCCCTAATTTTATTGATGAGGAAATAAAAACTTGGAAAATGTGAGCTCCCTGACCAAGTTTTAAACATGTGTAGTCATGAGAGAATGGCCATGTGCAGTGAGAGAAATTTCTTGAAAGGGCAGCCACCAGCTGGAGAGCCTTCCAGTTTGCCCTCTAATTTTATGTCTGCAGCTTACTCATTCTCCACAGCATTTAGGAGAGTGCCTAGAACATAGTAGATGCTTCATACTGTGTTGATTGAATGAATAATGATGTCCATGTATAGGCATATAATAGACACTTAAAAATGATTGCCCATAAATGTATATTTCTGCACTTTGATATTTTTCCTCCTGACAAATCTGGAGTAAATATCTTTTCATGTCAGTATATAGCTTGCCCTCATTTTTTTTCTTGCTTACTTGAAAGTCATTGAGTAAAACCATAGCTCTAAAGAAATGTACTCAGTCTCATTAATAAGTTGGGAAATAAAAATAATACCAAATCAAGATAATATTTTATGCAAAAAACACTCGCAAAAATTTAACAGAGTAACTGTGCATGGTCTTTTTAATGATACAGAATGATGACTCGCAGACACTATTGGTGTTAATAGGAATTGATGCACTTTGAAAAAGAGTTGTTTTGTCTAGTAAAGTTAAATATATCCCAACAACTCCACTCCAAAATCTATACTCTAGGAAACTTGTACACATGAGCCTCAGGACACATGTACAAAAATGCTTATAGCTACATTGATCTATCAACCAAAGTGTGGAAATAATCTAAGTATGAACAGTAGAATAGATATGTAAATTATACAACAATGAAAATGAGTGAAGTATGGCTATCCTTAACAATATGAAGAGAACCCAGACATGTTATGTTGAGCAAAAGAATATGCAAAAAAATGCATAAATCTGATTTCAAATACAAAGTAGAAAGCCACACAAAGCTGCTTTGTTTAGGGATGATTTCCTAGGTAGAGGAGTAAGAACATGATTCTTAAAGTCAACCAAGTTGTCACCCTCCAACTGGTTGGTAAGGTGGAAGCGTAGGTGGAAGGGTTGGAATCATGAAGGACCCATAGGAAATTTCTGGGGTACTTAGCAGTATTCTGTGCTGTAACTTTGGGATGGTTATAAGAGCTTTTCTCTTTGTTTTAAAAACATAACATTTTATGTACTTCTTTTATTATGTTTTATTACATAATTTTTAAAAGACAGAAAAAAAATGGGTTTCAAACCTGTTTTTCTCACCTATAAAGGGAAAGTAAAACTCTTTCTGCTTTCAAGAATATTTCCTAAGGACCAAGGTATATGATTAAACAGTTATTTTTTTTCATCAACTTCTGAATTTCAAAGGTTTGCCTCTTCTGTCATACTCCCCAACATGACAGTTTTTATTTTGTATTTTAATTAAGTGTTGTATTTTGAGATAATTCTTGATTTACATGCAGTTTGTAGGAGATAATGCAAAAAGATCCCGTTACCTTTTGCCCAGTTTCCCTAAATGGCAACATCTTCCAAAGCTATGGTACACTATTATAAGCATTTATAATAGTAATATGATTTTGATATTGGATTCAGTCAAGATAGAAAACAGAGGTATGACTTTTTTAATCCTCAAAAACATTCTCTTTATAAATCATTAGATGCAAGTTAGTGTTTTGGTGACAGATTTTTATGAGTTTTTTTGTTCCTAACTTCACAGTCCATCTCTGATAAAAATATTTCCTGACTAGTGACACAGCATATCAGTCTAATACATCCCAGTCCTAAGCTCATAAGTTTGTTTTATTAAAGAAGAGAAAGTACAGTTGATCCTGGGACAATGTGGGGGGAAAGGCTACTGATTCCCCAAGCAGTAGCTGCTAAGTCACTTTAGTCGTGTCCGACTCTGTGCGACCCCATAGATGGCAGCCCACCAGGCTCCCCCGTCCCTGGGATTCTCCAGGCAAGAACACTGGAGTGGGTTGCCATTTCCTTCTCCAATGCATGAAAGTGAAAAGTGAAAGTGAAGTCGCTCAGTTGTGTCCGACTCTTAGTGACCCCATGGACTGCAGCCCACCAGGCTCCTCCGTCCGTGGGATTTTCCAGACAAGAGTACTGGAGTGGGGTGCCATTGCCTTCTCCACCAAGCAGTAGAAAAGCCGTATAAAATTATCCCTTAGCATCTGCAGGGGATTGGTTCCAGTATGCTCAAATCTCCACAGTAACCTTTCTGTATTCCCAATTCTGTATCCTTGAATTCAACCAATTGTCAAATTTGAAAGTGAAGTCGCTCAGTTGTGTCCAACTCTTTGCGACCCCATGGACTGTAACCTACCAGGATCCTCCATCCATGGGATTTTCCAGGCAAGAATCTTGGAGTGGGTTGCCATTTCCTTCTCCAGGAGATCTTTCTGACCCAGTGATTGAACCCAGGTCTCCTGCATTGTAGGCAGATGCTTTACTGTCTGAGCCACCAGGGAAGTAGAGTGTCTCTGTCAATTGTATAGTACTGTATTTATCTTTTTAAAAAGTCCATGTGTAAGTGAACCTACACAGTTCAAATCCATGTTGTTCAATTTCAAGGTCAGCTGTATATAAAAGTGTTAACAGCAATACGTGAACCGTGAACTTCCAGATGTTCAAGCTGGTTTTAGAAAAGGCAGAGGAACCAGAGATCAAATTGGCAACACCCACTGGATCATCAAAAAAGCAAGAGAGTTCCAGAAAAACATCTATTTCTGCTTTATTGACTATGCCAAATCCTTTGACTGTGTGGATCACAATAAACTGTGGAAAATTCTGAAAGAGATGGGAATACCAGACCACCTAACCTGCTGCTTGAGAAATTTGTATGCAGGTCAGGAAGCAACAGTTAGAACTGGACATGGAACAACAGACTGGTTCCAAATAGGAAAAGGAGTACATCAAGGCTGTATATTGTCACCCTCCTTATTTAACTTAAATGCAGAGTACATCATGAGAAACCCTGGGCTGGAAGAAGCACAAGCTAGAATCAAGATTGCCAGGAGAAATATCAATAACCTCAGATATGCAGATGACACCACCCTTATGGCAGAAAGAGAAGAGGAACTAAAAAGCCTCTTGATGAAGGTGAAAGAGGAGAGTGAAAAAGTTGGCTTAAAGCTCAACATTCAGAAAACTAAGATCATGGCATCTGGTCCCATCACTTCATGGGAAATAGATGGGGAAACAGTGGAAACAGTGTCAGACTATTTTTTGGGGCTCCAAAATCACTGCAGATGGTGACTGCAGCCATGAAATTAAAGGACGCTTACTCCTTGGAAGAAAAGTTATGACCAACCTAGACAGCATATTCAAAAGCTGAGACATTACTTTGCCAACAAAGGTCCGTCTAGTCAAGGCTATGGTTTTTCCTGTGGTCATGTATGGATCTGAGAGTTGGACTGTGAAGAAAGCTGAACGCCGAAGAATTGATGCTTTTAAACTGTGGTGTTGGAGAAGACTCTTGAGAGTCCCTTGGACTGCAAGGAGATCCAACCAGTCCATTCTAAAGGATATCAGCCCTGGGATTTCTTTGGAAGGAATGATGCTGAAGCTGAAACTCCAGTACTTTGGCCACCTCATGCGAAGAGTTGACTCATTGGAAAAGACTCTGATGCTGAGAGGGATTGGGGGCAGGAGGAGAAGGGGATGACAGAGGATGAGATGGTTGGATGGCATCACTGACTCGATGGATGTGAGTCTGAGTGAACTCCGGGAGATGGTGATGGACAGGGAGGCCTGGCGTGCTGCGATTCATGGGGTTGCAAAGAGTCGGACACGACTGAGTGACTGAATTAAACTGAACTGAAAGATTTTACTCTTAGAATATGCCATGCACTAAAGATGAAATGTGGTGTCCCACATCCCTGCCTAGGTCATAACTACTTTAGATAGATTCAGGAAGATGTGTATCTAAAAATTATTATTTTTTCTTTTTAATATTTTCAGCTATCTCACTTCTCCCTAGTTCCATGATCTTCCTTATACCAGTCTATTATATATGTCATTCTAGGTTAATTTTTCTAAGGAAGACTTTCATTATGCCCCTGGTTAGTACATGAAAATGTGAAAATGTCGATGGTTCTCCTTTGTATCATAAAATCCCAATTCCTTTGAACAGCATTCAAGGTCCTAACTTCCCTTTGAAGGCTTATTTCTATTAAACTTGAACCAATTACAACAACAAAAAAGAACAAAATACTGGTCTATTATTGGAGAAGGAAATGGCAACCCACTCCAGTGTTCTTGCCTGGAGAATCCCAGGGATGGGGGAGCCTGGTTGGCTGCCGTCTCTGGGGTTGCACAGAGTCGGACACGACTGAAGCGACTTAGCAGCAGCAGCAGCAGCAGGATATCTTAACTATACCTTGCACTTACTTGTTTCCACACATTGGTAAATATAGTTTCTCCACCAGGAACATCTTTCTGAGTCATTGCTTTTTGTTTCTTGTGGAAGAACCTATGGAAGACACAGCTTCCTTGCATGGAAGACTTGACTGCTCTGAAAAGCTTTTAGGACTCACTTTAGCCAGGGTGATTGTTCCCTGCTAGAAGCATCTGTACTTAACTGGTTATACCTTTTGTTGGGTATAAAGGTTTTGTGGCGCTTATTACTCATCTGTTAGATTGTTGTTTAATTAGATCTGTAGATACTATTTCTTTCTGTCTTTCAAAGTACCAAGCAAAGTACCTTTCAGGTAATTGACTCTCAATAAATATATGGTAATTTTTCATTAAGCTCAACCTAATTGCTTTTAGGGCTAGAGCGTGTTTATCAGTTCTTAATTTGAGTGGATTTCCCACATATTGTAGAAGAGAAAATTAGGCTGGAAATGGATAACAAGAGTAGTGGCAGTGATGTGATGAGATTGCCAGGTTCTACCCCTTAATTTCTCCTTGTATGACTTTGGGAAATAGCTTAGTTCCTCTAAGACTGTATTCTTTCATCTTCATAACAAGGAAACTGCTATGTTCTAAATTGTTCTAATTTCTTGGTGTTGTCAATTTTAACAGAAATAACTCATATAAACCATACAGCCTATTGTCTGACTCAAAGTAAGTGTTCAGTACATTTTTAAAAATAATAAAGTGTTTTATAATTTCAAAAATACTTCAGTTCAGTTCAGTTGCTCAGTCATGTCCAACTCTTTGTGACCCCATGGACTACAGCACACCAGGCTTCCCTGTCCATCACCAACTCCCAGAGTTTACTCAAACTCATGTGCATTGAATTGGTGATGCTGTCCAACCATCTTATCCTCTGTTGTCCCCCTCTCCTCCCACCTTCAATCTTTCCCAGCATCAGGGTCTTTTCCAATGAGTCAGTTCTTCACATCAGGTGGACAAAGTATTGGAGTTTCAACTTCAGCATCAGTCCTTCCAATGAATATTCAGGACTGATTTCCTTTAGGATAGACTGGTTGGATCTCTTTGCTGTCCAAGAGACTCTTAGGAGTCTTCTCAACCCCACAGTTAAAAAGTATCAATATTTTGGCACTCGGCTTTCTTTATAGTCCAACTCTCACATCCATACATGACTACTGGAAAAACCAAAGCTTTGACTAGATGAACATTTGTTGGCAAAGTAATGTCTCTGCTTTTTAATATGCTGTCTAGGTTGGTCATAGCTTTTCTTCCAAGGAGCAAGCATCTTTTAATGTCATGGCTGCAATCACCATCTGCAGTGACTTTGGAACCCTCCAAAAATAAAGCCTCTTACTATTTCCATTATTTCCCCATCTATTTCCCATTAGCTGATGGAACCAGATGCCATGATCTTAGTTTTCTGAATGTTGAGTTTTAAACCATTTTAAGAACTTAACATTTTACTTATCCCAAAGTTATTCATATGTGTCTTGTGCTGTAGTCAAAGAAGGAAAGTATCTTCTTAGACTTCATTTTAAAAGTCCAGTAGATTATATTCACTCATTTTTGTAACTCACATTGGGAATCTGAGGTCAATAAAAATTGTTGTGTTAAGAGATATTTTAGACTTATTGCTTATTAGTGTATGTTTTGGTAACTGAATTGTACAATGTTTCATATCATACCTAATTCTATTTACATCAAAATATTTGCTAATAAAAACAAGTTATGAAATCTGCTTGCCTATTATGATAAGAAATGGGATTTTTTTCAAATGATATTTCTTATCATCTACAAATTTACCAGGAAATTTAACTTTGTGTCCTTAACTCAATATTTCATAATAAATGGTCTTCAAAACAGATGAAATGTCTTGTTTTAAGCTCTTTTGATGGGGGACATATCTGAATTCTAGCTCTAAAACACAACAGTATCCCACTTCGGTCCTACCTTGAGATCTGACGGTAGCTGGTAAGACCTAGACCGAAAGGCAGAAAAGCCAGAGAGGTCAGCACCACTAGTCTGTTTTGTCCTCACAACATGTTGACCCCAACTTTCTGGGACAGGGAACTCATCTTGCTAGTTAGTACTCAACCAAGGCCTGATTGATCACTGACTGCATATAGTATGATCAGATGTGTGTTTTGAAAACTGCCCTTCTGTGTTATGAAGAATGAATTCTGTGGGAGCATGAATAATGCATCAAAACAGGAGATGTAAGAGACATGGGTTTGATTCCTGGGTTAAGATCCCCTGGAATGGGAAATGGCAACCCACTCCAGTATTCTTGCCTGGAGAATCAACGTGCACAGAGGAGCCTGCGGGTACAGTACATGGGGTCACAGAGAGTTGGACACGACTGACGTGACTTAACATACACACACTATTCTATTATGAGATGATGGCAGAGTGGACTAGATAGCCATGGATATGGAGATGGTGAAGGATCAATTTGGAATGTAAGATCTCCAGGACTGAGGATGGAGTTTGTGTGGTGGATGAAGTACAGAAGACTGTCTAAAATGATTTAAAAGGCAGACTGCATTGTTTTTCAATGTACATTGTTTTTATAATTGACCTTTTCGTCCTTTCTACAAATACTGTCTAATATAGGTTACCTATAGAATGCTGGGAAATTGTGTGTGTGTGAGAGAGAGAGAGAGAGAGAGAGAGAAAGAGAAAGAGAGAGCTCACGTCCATTGAGTCTGGACTTCAGTCTAATTTATCCCCAAAGTCAGGTTCATACAGGATAGTAAAAAAAGAGAGCAGTTAACTGTCACAAATCTCACTTAATTTCATTCTCAGCTCGTTTGCATTGTGCTCATCTGACTCTGAACCCTTGTCTCAGTGACTGTCTATTATTTCTTTATCCTTAGTTCCAAATGTCATGGTTATCTAGTTTCTCAGCAGATCTTGCTAGGGGTTGACTTGCTAGAGTCAGGTAGACAAAACAAAGAAGTTACATTTGAGAGGCTGTCACTGAGGGAGAATGGAGAACTCAAAATGGAGACACGGGCATGAATGAAATGTAGCCACTAAGTGATGCTAACAGGAAAAGCTGGCTAAGTGTCCTCCACCTACTCAGTCCTGGAGGGTATCACTGAATTAGTGAATATAGTCTCTGGTGTCCATAATGCACAGTTTGAATCCTCACAAAGTGATTCTCTTATATTCATTATAGCCTCTGTGAAAAGACAGGAAAGTGTGTAGTGCTTACTGGAAAGAATTCCTTCAAAAATGGTTAAGATTTTTAAGTTTGCACTTCATGGATGAGATTTAGTTATAATGAAAATTAACTCCTATAAAATATCTCATTTCCCAATATGTCAGACAAATGAGATATTATGCACATAATCCCAGCAGAAAAGAAATTCTCTGTTCCCCAATTATGTAAGAAAAGGGAAATATTGATTTGGGTACTTTCTATTTCAGTGTTGAAAAGCAGATCAAGTAGATAGCATTGCAGGGGTCTTAAAATTTCTTTAAGAGCTTCTGCAACATGTGATTTGCACATAAGTGCAATAGCATAAGTGATTTGTGCACCGGGTGCCCATTGCATAGAATGATTGCTTATCAGAGTGCCCGGCACATAATAATTTCTTGTCTTTTTTATTATTGGGCTTCCCAAGTGGTGCTAGTGGTAAAGAATCCATCTATCAATGCAGGAAACATAAGAGACACAGGTTCACTCCCTGGGTCAGGAAGATTGCCTGGAGGAGGGCATGGCAACCCATTCCAGTATTCCGGCCTGGAAAATCCCACAGAGAGAGGAGCCTGGTGGGCTGCGGTCTATAGGGTTGCAAAGAGTCGGACACACCTGAAGCAACTTAGCACACACACAGACATTATTATTAGTGTGATTTTTACCTGTATTTCTTCTCTTAAGCCATGTGCTAGTTGGTTTTTCACTATGTATCTCTCACGTCTTAATTTTAATTCACTCGTTCTTTTGTGTGTCAAGTATTAAATGACATTAGATGGTCACCTTAGAATAAAGGAGAGCAGATGCTGGCGATCTCACTGTTTTGTGGAGCCAGAGTGGTACATGAAATATTCTCAAAAACAAGCTGGATGTTTTCTTTCTTCCTGTTTCTACCCTCCTAGCAGTGCCTCCACTTGGTGAAGCTTTCTAGAAAGTCAGCCAGCAAGGGAGCTAAAAATGTATTGTGTTGGCTCTTGGGCTCAGTGTGCAGACCAGGCTCTAGAAGTGTGGACGTGTCAGCTGTCATCAGATGACTTAGGTGAATTACCAGTTGAGCTGTTCGGTCTCCATGCCTACCTTTCTACCTTCCACTGCTGATGATAATCACTGCCTGCTTCCACCCCAAATGGTGCTACCAAGTGTTGAACAAATGAATATGCTCTTACCCTCTGTCCCTATGGTCATATCTGGGTGGTATTAACTCCCCTTTCAGTTTAGATATATCCCACCTGGATATCCTATAACTTAAAACCTAAACTGTAAATGAACTTTCTTTATATAAATCAACAGAGAAGAGGAGGAGGGAAAATTAGTTATTATATATAAATTTCTATATAATAAGCAAGAAATTAAAAATGACATCTTCAATGCTTGTTTCTATAACTAGTTAAGGCCATGGTTGATATTTACAATTTCTTCCATTTGATGTCAGCCCCTAGCCACGATCAAGGGCCCCCACCCTGAAGGGAAACGTCAGTTCCGCTCAGAATTCATTAACCAAGCAGGTCCAGTTGTTTAGTCACTCGGTTGTGGTCCACTCTTTGCGACCCCAGGGACTGTCGCCCAACTAAACGTTTATTATTAAAAGCTCTATGTCCTTAGTGGTTGTGGCTTAAGTTGCTTTAGACTTCCAATCGTCACATGATTGGATCTGTCAGACAGAGGGGTGCCCTTGAGAAAGTCCAGGATGTCAGCATGTGGAAGGAAGCTAATTCCTCCTCCCTCATAGTAACTTTTTCTTTGCATGTTGTTATGGTTTCACAAAGATCCCAAGTTTCCAGGTAATATTCTTGTTTCTAATTTACTGGTACCTTGGTGTCCCATGATGTAAGCGTTCCTTTTTGTGAGTAGAGAAAGCACAAATAGTTTGGAGAGCATATTAACTATAATATTGGAAGGAAACATGCTGACTAAAAAGTTAACAGAAATAATTCATGTAAAGCATACAACCTTTTGTCTGACTCAACGTAAGTGTTCAGTACATTTTTAATAATAAAGTGTTTTATAATTTCAAAAATACTTACATGGCATTTTAAAAAATGATATAAGAAATGATCTTAAGAGAGATTCTCACATTTTCTCACTATGGAAAAACCAGCATCAAATACTGGTCCCTAGTTCAAAGCAGTTAAAACGTCCTACAGGGATTCCAGATCCACAGGGAGACTCAGCTTGGGCTGTAATGTATATTTCCAAAGGCCATTTCTGCAATTTCCCAGGCTATGGGTTAATGAGATATAAGATGGGTCACTTCCATAATATTAATTCACTTCCCCTTTTCTTTTATTATAAACTGATTTCTTAATCAAAAGCAACATTGTAAGGGATATTGTGACAACAGGCACAGCATTTCATAAGTTCACAGATGATGGTGCTGCCAGAACATTGTGAAGGTTCTAGAAATGAGCAACTCCCACCCAGGAGAGCAGGACACTTATGATGTCTTCTGGTGTTATGATTGCCTGAGTGATGCTGTCCCTGATACAATGATGAATGAGGGCTTGATCTACTTTTAAGACATTCAGAAGACCAGATCTGTTGTTCATAAAACTGAGAGTCAGTTCTCCAGGAAGACAGCTCTCAAGGACTCTCTTGATGACATTTGATTTTGCTAGTCTTCTATTGCAAAACTCATTCCTTTTCAAAATACTGTTTTGAGCTATCCTATAATATCAACCTTTTAGAGAGTTTTTTTTTTTAATATTTCAGGTATCTAGGTATCCTTTTCTCCCTATAGTGTTAAATTTTCATTCTGTTTGGATGCTGGTACTATTGCTATGCTGCATATAAGTTAATTTATTCATTTAGTCAATATTTTTTAAGTGCCTACTTCCCAGATGGTGCTAGTGATAAAGAACCTTCCTTGCAATGCAGGAGATGCTGGAGACACAGATTTGATCCCTGGGTAGGGAAGATCTCCTGAAGAAGGGCACAGGAACCCACTCCAGTATTTTTGCCCGGGAAATCCCATGAACAGAGGAGCCTGGTGGGCTACAGTCCGTGGGGTTGCAAAGAGTCAGACATGACTGATGCAGCGTAGCATAAACAATGTTTTAGGCACAGTGCTAAGCTCTAGAAACATACAGGTGAGGAAGTCAAGATTACCTTGGGGAGCCTATAGCCCATTGGAGATGTCAGGCAATTACATAAGGAATAATAATACTAATAATGTGAGAAGGCGAGATAATTCTTCAAGGGCAAACTCAGGAGGCCACTGTGAAATTAATTTACCTCTGAAAGACATTCTAATTTAGCATGTAAGCAAAGTTCTGTTTCTTAACATGTGATGTTTAATGAGTGGGGATATTTCCAGTGAGCAAAGATCCCTAACCTCCTTTTATTTTTTTTAATATAAATTTATTTATTTTAATTGGAGGTTATTTACTTTACAATATTGTATTGGTTTTGCCATACATCAACATGAATCCGCCACAGGTATACATGTGTTCCCCATCCTCAACCCCCCTCCCTCCACCCTCCCCGTACCATCCCTCAAGAAGGTGCACCATCCCACCCAATGCACATTGGAATGGAAGAAATCAAATGATTATATTCTTTAGCCCTGCAGTCTCTCAAATCTCTGTTAGTTGATGTCATGAAAGTACGCGTAACTTCTAAAACAAATTTGAGTTGATCATTAAATCTTGCAAATCATAGCTTCTCTACCCTGTACATGAGTGTCTCATGAATGGATCTGTGAAAGTGCATGGGGTTTACATTTAGGTGATTCAGTGTTGTAATTGAGAGCATGGGCTCTGGAGCCAGATTCAAATCCTGATTCCCATATTTGCCAGCTCTGTGACCTTGAGCAAGTTACCTAAGTTATCTGTACCTGACTTGGCTCATCTATGAAATAGTGATGATAATACTGCACTTATTATAGTAGTACTGTGAGGAGAGAGTTAAAAAAGAGGATGTACTTGGAACACTGCCTGGTATATCCTGAGTCACACATAATGCATTACCAAACAGGGTTATTGGACTTCTAAAGCACGTCTATCAGGATATCATTTTAGAAAACAATGCAAATTGTAAATGTACTTACGTTATTCATTTCTGATATGGAACACCAATGGCAGCAGTTAACATGATGCAATAGAAAGCTTCCTATACTGGGACTCGGTTTCTATTTGTACCTCTATACTAATTAGCTTAACAACTTGAGATTCAAGAGTTTAAAGCCTGTTTTATCCTTTGGAAAGAGATAGGATTTAGACTAAGGGAGAGACTGTGATTCCATGCAATTAGAAATTGCATCAAGAAGTGCATGCTTCTTTTAAGACCTTCTTTGCTATTGTCTAACAATCATACTAAAAGACAATTATTATTGCCTTCCCAGGTGTTATCACAAGTTACGGGCTGTATCTCGATGGTATATTAATTCACAACTCCTCAGAACTCAGTTGTCATGCTTCTGGATTCGCTCCTTGGAGTTTGCATTCCTTCAGGGTCCAAGCCTGCACGGCCAGAGGTTGTGCTCTGGGCCCACTGGTGAGTGTGGCAATTTACATCCCGGGTATGTACTAAATGTCAGATGACAATGAATAGGCGACTCTCCACAGCTAGCCTTTCAAGTAGGAGGGGAGATGTTCTTTTTATAAAATTTCATTTAAGAGTTAGTAGGATTTTATACTCAACATAAATTTTAAGATTGCACATAGGTCTAGTGAAGGACAAAATCTACATTTTATTGAAATTTCGAAAGGTAGGTTGACCAGGCAGGCTTGCCTAATATAGTGACATATTTAAAGTGGATGCTTTTCTTCCTAGTAAGAGGTAAGTGTCTGATTAAAAAGTGAAAATAATTGAAAGGCTCTAACTGTCACAGTATGGCAACACTGCTCCCCAACAAGTATGTTAATCAATTAAAAGATTGAGTTTGCCTCATCCATTAGAATTATACATTTTAATTTTATTAGTGTGATATATTCATAAGAACAGTATTTAAAATGTCATTAATATCAGCTTTTGAGATCCACATTTCAGAAATCTTTATCTATCTATATTTCAATAGTAGTTAAAAGATTGACAAAATTTTGCTTTTTATTACTGGTATAATTTCCAGCACCCAATTAATTGTATGTAATTCTCATAGACCAGCATGACATTCTTCAGTCTCAAAACATCACCTTTTACTCTTGTGCATAATTCTTGATCAATTAGACTTAGCTTCTTTTAAGGGAAATACTCATTCATTTTCGATATTTTTTGGCTATATTTGCTAATGGCCTATCATTTTAATGTGCTCTGTCTTCACTGAAGAGTGTATTGTATAAATATTACCCTTCAAAAACAGCTCTACCATTTAAATTTTTGCTTCCTTAGTTTTGATCACACCTCCCCTTTTGCTTCAGAGATTGGTGGCTTTCCAAGCTGCTAACATCATCTATCAGTGGAGCTGAGCTGTAGTCTTTATTGCCATTAAGTATTTCATAGCCTAGACCCCTCTGACGGTTACTTACTCTTAAAAGCAGGAATGGCAATAGGCCAGCCTTTCTTCTCCATTCAAAAAAAGAAAAAGAAACAAAAGAACATTTGCCGTGAGCTTGAAAGTGAGGTTTTTTCAAAAAAAATAAACTGCAGGTTGTGGTCCCAGCTACTAAACTGGGTCCCACTCTGCCTCCTGGGGTTCTGGTCACTGTAGACAAGGGGGACACAGTTATCGATCTGTGTCTTGTGCAGATAGTAGGTGATGTTGACCTGAAGGAATCAAAGGCAAAAACCCCGATAGAAAGGGGGAAACGGAATTGGATTGTAAAACCCTGCTCTCCAAAGCCTCACGCATTGTAGACTCAGTCTTAGCTTAAAGCACAGAGTTATTTTCTCCCCTTGGTCCTCTTCTTTACCCTGTGCTCAGTATGCAAACACTTTTCCCAAGTCAATGATCCACCTCTAGTCACTGGGATGGAATAGCAATGTCTTTATTCAGAACAAGTCAACTCGGTGCTGCCAAGAAGTTAAAACCCATGGTCTTCAATTGATTTCTAATTTTTTTTTTTTTACCAATTATAATATATATTATGCCCATAAGAGATCCCATATTTGAGTACTTTAGATAGCCCTGGATATCTATCACAATCAAAAAAGATATTACAGATTCAACTCTTGTCAATGGTTTTTTTCAATGTGTTGCTGATTTAAGAAATGTAGGAATCACATCTTAAAAGCCAGACTTTCCTATCATTAAATTATACACACACACACACACACACACATTCAATTCAGGTCAGTTGCTCAGTTGTGTCCAACTCTTTGCGGCCCCATGGACTGTAGCATGCCGGGCTTCCCTGTCCATCACCAACTCCCAGAGCTTGCTCAGACTCATGTCCATCAAGTCAGTGATGCCATCCAACCATCTCATCCTCTGTCATGGTCTTCTCCTCCTGCCTTCAATCTTATCCAGAATCAGGGTCTTTTCCAATGAGTCAGTTCTTCACATCAGGTGGCCAAAGTCTTTATATGTATACACACACACACACACACACACACACACACATATACACACACATAATATGGCTAAATTTTGTTGAATATCACATATATCATCATGTTTGTGCTCAGTTATGTCCAACTCTTTGCAAGCCCATGGACTGTAGCCTGCTAGGTTTCTCTGTCCATAGAATTTTCCAGGCAAGAATACTGGAGGGGGTTTGCGAATTCCTACTGCAGGGGTATCATTAATTATATATATACATATGTTATCATATATACATTTTGTATGCTGCTGCTACTGCTGCTAAGTCGCTTCAGTCGTGTCCGACTCTGTGCGACCCCAGAGACGTCGGCCCACCAGTCTCCGCCATCCCTGGGATTCTCCAGGCAGGAACACTGGAGTGGGTTGCCGTTTCCTTCTCCAATGCATGAAAGTGAAAAGTGAAAGTGAAGTCGCTCAGTCGTGTTCGACTCCTAGGGACCCCATGGACTGCAGCCCACCAGGTTCCTCCGTCCATGGGATTTTCCAGGCAAGAGTACTGGAGTGGGTTGCCATTGCCTTCTCCGATATATATTGTATACTTATCACTTAAAAGTATTCTTTATCTAAAGGCCACTGTTGTAACAAATATTTCATTGAAACAAAAAAGTTATGATTTTTATTTTTAAATCTTTCAAATCCAACATTAAGTTTTCTAAAGAGTCAAACTTTTGTTCACCTAACAACGTTTCTTAATAATAACTCTTGGTTTTTAGAAACAGAGGACTGTTTCACATCTCTTACATATTTAATGTCATTGTTTTTCATGCACTTAGGGAAATACCATTCAGTGTTTCCTATGACAAATATGCTTAATAGTGTTAAATGTAGTCTGGTTCACCCTCAAAATTTTCAATGTTGCTCATGTAATAAACAAAAAACAGTTTAAAAGTATGACAAATTTGATAAAATAGAATATTTTAAAAATAAAATACATAAATTACATATCCTTATCGTCTTAATGTAGTATTATGTGCTCAGTCACTTCAGCCGTGTCCAACTCTTTGTGACCCTGTAGCCCACCAGGCTCCTCTATCCATGGGATTTCCCAGGCAAGAATCCTGGAGTGGGTTGCCATGAATATATACGTGGTAATCTTCCCGATGCAGGGATGGAACCCATGTCTTCTGTGTCTTCTGTATTGCAGGTAGATTCTTTACCACTGAGCCGGCTCGATATGTTTTGTGCCTAACCAAGTTTATTCCCTGATATTTGTTATTTAGAAGAAAGTATTCTGTACCATCTGGGGAAAAAAAAATATTTCTGTGTAGTTTGTTCAGTTCTTGTTCATTTATACAATGTATTTGGCTTTTAAAGAAATTCCAGTGTAAAAGGCAATTTACAATGCCTTTGATTAAAATTTTAAGATGCTAATATGCATTGTCAAATTAAATCCAGCAACTGAGGTTTCATAAATATGTGAAATAACAAAAAAATTAACAGAAAATACAACAGGGAAGAACTTTTTAAATGCTTTCCTTTTTTCAATTATATTGTTGAATTGCAATTAGAAAGAAACTCTTAACATTTTGTGTTTCTACAATAAAATGCAATGAATTTGTCCATAGGAAGATCACTTTGCTGTTTTTTTTCTCTTGTCCACTGTTGGGTAACACTGGTAGAGTCTAAGATGGGAAATTTCATGGCTGTATTTGGCCTTGGAACACACACTGGATTCAGTTCTCCAAGGACCTTCTTAAGGATGAAGTGTGAAACTATAGGTCACAGCTGTGTAATATGGTTATAAAGCTGCCTTGGTTTCTTGGTGATGGCATGTTACACAGATAAACACACCCAACACACATGTAATACATATACAGATTTCTGATACATTGTAAGAGTTTTATTAAGGATAAAATTTTTGTTAAAATGTTTGTTTTCCTTGCACAGTTCTCAATTTTTTTTTTCTGTGTCAGGGGAAGTTTTCAGGTGAAAACCAACTTAACCTTCATTTTGATATTTGGCAAAACTAATGCAATTATGTAAAGTTTAAAAATAAAAAAAAATAAAAAAAAAACTTCAGAATGGCCTTTCTTAGCATTTTCTTAAGGCAAGGTTGATAAACAAAGTGTAAATTAAAAAAAAGTCAGAGCAAAAGAGTCCAACTGCCAAATTTAATATAGAGTGAAGTACTGAAATATTTATTCATATACATAAGGAGATTTTAAAACTATATTTTTATTTTGAATTAACTAGATATTTGAGAATAATGTAATTATCTGGATTTGCACTTAATTCTTCAACTTTTTGAGTTTTAATTTATCAGGAACACTTTAAAATCACTTTCTATGCAATAATTTGAACTATATACATAGACATTATGAAACCAATTGCTTTGTTATGAAATATTAAAAGGATGAGTTGATATTTTTCCAGTCAAGTTTCTTTATCATTTTTCATACATAGCTATTAGACTAAAAAAATGAGTAGGAGTTATAGATCTAAAGAACCCCATAGCCTTTCTCAGATGAAAATAAAACATGTCATGACCTCATACTTATTAAAAATTAACACTCTGTCTTTTCCACATTTATTTTCATAATTGGGAAAGTGTATTCGCCCTAACAAATGAAGGCTACATAATTGAGAATATTTGCCTGCCTAAGGATTTCATGTTTGATCACCTTCTTGTGAGGCATGAGCCTGTATTTTAAGAATAAGGTCAAAAGTATCAACATATTCAATATGTCTGAAAAGGCCAGATGTTCATGAGGGATGCTTATGAGCTCATGGTGATTCATTAACAAATTTAAGCCAATTATTAAATGATGGTAAAATACCCTAAACCCCTTTCTAGTTTCTTTCCCACTTCATCTTCCTCTGTTCTCTTGGTTATTTTTCTTATTTTGCTATTAAAATCTTTCTGGCCCCTGTGCAGTAAAGGATTATGTTTGAATCCTTCTCTTCAAATAATTCACTTTTTGTTCTTCTCATATACATTCATTACCATTATATTAATGAAATTTCAGCTTTTGTGATTATACTTTAGGGATAGATTCACTCAGGTACATTTATCTCCTGATGTCTGGCATGGTGCCATTTGCACATACCTGGTAGTAACACAGCTCAGAAAAGTGAGTATGTGTGTGTCTGTGAAGATGCTTGATGTGGCCTTTGACAATGCCCAGCAGTCTATTACTCC